>NC_136073.1:532201837-533420180 GCF_964261635.1 Lissotriton helveticus
CAGGCACTCCACACCACTTGGAGTCAAGCTAGCCGGGCTGAAGAGAGGTGTTACCTCGAAACCGGTCCGGTCCTCGGATGCTTGATTCCGGTCTGGGAAAGATATGGCTGTTGTAGTTCGGACTGGACTGTTCCCATGGGGCAACAGGGTCAGAGCTGATTTGCATAAAGCCATTATCTGACCCAGGGTGGTGTGGAGTGCAAAAAAACGATGGATTTGGGCCCAGATCTTTTGACTGGGGGAGTGTGTGACATTGATCCACATTCAGTCCATCACTTGTTGTTTTTTGCAATTGCCGCCCTAAGTGCGCTGGGGATGCCCAGACGTGGGTCCCAGGCACTCCACACCACTTGGAGTCAAGCTAGCCGGGCTGAAGAGAGGTGTTACCTCGAAACCGGTCCGGTCCTCGGATGCTTGATTCCGGTCTGGGAAAGATATGGCTGTTGTAGTTCGGACTGGACTGTTCCCATGGGGCAACAGGGTCAGAGCTGATTTGCATAAAGCCATTATCTGACCCAGGGTGGTGTGGAGTGCAAAAAAACGATGGATTTGGGCCCAGATCTTTTGACTGGGGGAGTGTGTGACATTGATCCACATTCAGTCCATCACTTGTTGTTTTTTGCAATTGCCGCCCTAAGTGCGCTGGGGATGCCCAGACGTGGGTCCCAGGCACTCCACACCACTTGGAGTCAAGCTAGCCGGGCTGAAGAGAGGTGTTACCTCGAAACCGGTCCGGTCCTCGGATGCTTGATTCCGGTCTGGGAAAGATATGGCTGTTGTAGTTCGGACTGGACTGTTCCCATGGGGCAACAGGGTCAGAGCTGATTTGCATAAAGCCATTATCTGACCCAGGGTGGTGTGGAGTGCAAAAAAACGATGGATTTGGGCCCAGATCTTTTGACTGGGGGAGTGTGTGACATTGATCCACATTCAGTCCATCACTTGTTGTTTTTTGCAATTGCCGCCCTAAGTGCGCTGGGGATGCCCAGACGTGGGTCCCAGGCACTCCACACCACTTGGAGTCAAGCTAGCCGGGCTGAAGAGAGGTGTTACCTCGAAACCGGTCCGGTCCTCGGATGCTTGATTCCGGTCTGGGAAAGATATGGCTGTTGTAGTTCGGACTGGACTGTTCCCATGGGGCAACAGGGTCAGAGCTGATTTGCATAAAGCCATTATCTGACCCAGGGTGGTGTGGAGTGCAAAAAAACGATGGATTTGGGCCCAGATCTTTTGACTGGGGGAGTGTGTGACATTGATCCACATTCAGTCCATCACTTGTTGTTTTTTGCAATTGCCGCCCTAAGTGCGCTGGGGATGCCCAGACGTGGGTCCCAGGCACTCCACACCACTTGGAGTCAAGCTAGCCGGGCTGAAGAGAGGTGTTACCTCGAAACCGGTCCGGTCCTCGGATGCTTGATTCCGGTCTGGGAAAGATATGGCTGTTGTAGTTCGGACTGGACTGTTCCCATGGGGCAACAGGGTCAGAGCTGATTTGCATAAAGCCATTATCTGACCCAGGGTGGTGTGGAGTGCAAAAAAACGATGGATTTGGGCCCAGATCTTTTGACTGGGGGAGTGTGTGACATTGATCCACATTCAGTCCATCACTTGTTGTTTTTTGCAATTGCCGCCCTAAGTGCGCTGGGGATGCCCAGACGTGGGTCCCAGGCACTCCACACCACTTGGAGTCAAGCTAGCCGGGCTGAAGAGAGGTGTTACCTCGAAACCGGTCCGGTCCTCGGATGCTTGATTCCGGTCTGGGAAAGATATGGCTGTTGTAGTTCGGACTGGACTGTTCCCATGGGGCAACAGGGTCAGAGCTGATTTGCATAAAGCCATTATCTGACCCAGGGTGGTGTGGAGTGCAAAAAAACGATGGATTTGGGCCCAGATCTTTTGACTGGGGGAGTGTGTGACATTGATCCACATTCAGTCCATCACTTGTTGTTTTTTGCAATTGCCGCCCTAAGTGTGCTGGGGATGCCCAGACGTGGGTCCCAGGCACTCCACACCACTTGGAGTCAAGCTAGCCGGGCTGAAGAGAGGTGTTACCTCGAAACCGGTCCGGTCCTCGGATGCTTGATTCCGGTCTGGAAAAGATATGGCTGTTGTAGTTCGGACTGGACTGTTCCCATGGGGCAACAGGGTCAGAGCTGATTTGCATAAAGCCATTATCTGACCCAGGGTGGTGTGGAGTGCAAAAAAACGATGGATTTGGGCCCAGATCTTTTGACTGGGGGAGTGTGTGACATTGATCCACATTCAGTCCATCACTTGTTGTTTTTTGCAATTGCCGCCCTAAGTGCGCTGGGGATGCCCAGACGTGGGTCCCAGGCACTCCACACCACTTGGAGTCAAGCTAGCCGGGCTGAAGAGAGGTGTTACCTCGAAACCGGTCCGGTCCTCGGATGCTTGATTCCGGTCTGGGAAAGATATGGCTGTTGTAGTTCGGACTGGACTGTTCCCATGGGGCAACAGGGTCAGAGCTGATTTGCATAAAGCCATTATCTGACCCAGGGTGGTGTGGAGTGCAAAAAAAACGATGGATTTGGGCCCAGATCTTTTGACTGGGGGAGTGTGTGACATTGATCCACATTCAGTCCATCACTTGTTGTTTTTTGCAATTGCCGCCCTAAGTGCGCTGGGGATGCCCAGACGTGGGTCCCAGGCACTCCACACCACTTGGAGTCAAGCTAGCCGGGCTGAAGAGAGGTGTTACCTCGAAACCGGTCCGGTCCTCGGATGCTTGATTCCGGTCTGGGAAAGATATGGCTGTTGTAGTTCGGACTGGACTGTTCCCATGGGGCAACAGGGTCAGAGCTGATTTGCATAAAGCCATTATCTGACCCAGGGTGGTGTGGAGTGCAAAAAAACGATGGATTTGGGCCCAGATCTTTTGACTGGGGGAGTGTGTGACATTGATCCACATTCAGTCCATCACTTGTTGTTTTTTGCAATTGCCGCCCTAAGTGCGCTGGGGATGCCCAGACGTGGGTCCCAGGCACTCCACACCACTTGGAGTCAAGCTAGCCGGGCTGAAGAGAGGTGTTACCTCGAAACCGGTCCGGTCCTCGGATGCTTGATTCCGGTCTGGGAAAGATATGGCTGTTGTAGTTCGGACTGGACTGTTCCCATGGGGCAACAGGGTCAGAGCTGATTTGCATAAAGCCATTATCTGACCCAGGGTGGTGTGGAGTGCAAAAAAACGATGGATTTGGGCCCAGATCTTTTGACTGGGGGAGTGTGTGACATTGATCCACATTCAGTCCATCACTTGTTGTTTTTTGCAATTGCCGCCCTAAGTGCGCTGGGGATGCCCAGACGTGGGTCCCAGGCACTCCACACCACTTGGAGTCAAGCTAGCCGGGCTGAAGAGAGGTGTTACCTCGAAACCGGTCCGGTCCTCGGATGCTTGATTCCGGTCTGGGAAAGATATGGCTGTTGTAGTTCGGACTGGACTGTTCCCATGGGGCAACAGGGTCAGAGCTGATTTGCATAAAGCCATTATCTGACCCAGGGTGGTGTGGAGTGCAAAAAAACGATGGATTTGGGCCCAGATCTTTTGACTGGGGGAGTGTGTGACATTGATCCACATTCAGTCCATCACTTGTTGTTTTTTGCAATTGCCGCCCTAAGTGCGCTGGGGATGCCCAGACGTGGGTCCCAGGCACTCCACACCACTTGGAGTCAAGCTAGCCGGGCTGAAGAGAGGTGTTACCTCGAAACCGGTCCGGTCCTCGGATGCTTGATTCCGGTCTGGGAAAGATATGGCTGTTGTAGTTCGGACTGGACTGTTCCCATGGGGCAACAGGGTCAGAGCTGATTTGCATAAAGCCATTATCTGACCCAGGGTGGTGTGGAGTGCAAAAAAACGATGGATTTGGGCCCAGATCTTTTGACTGGGGGAGTGTGTGACATTGATCCACATTCAGTCCATCACTTGTTGTTTTTTGCAATTGCCGCCCTAAGTGCGCTGGGGATGCCCAGACGTGGGTCCCAGGCACTCCACACCACTTGGAGTCAAGCTAGCCGGGCTGAAGAGAGGTGTTACCTCAAAACCGGTCCGGTCCTCGGATGCTTGATTCCGGTCTGGGAAAGATATGGCTGTTGTAGTTCGGACTGGACTGTTCCCATGGGGCAACAGGGTCAGAGCTGATTTGCATAAAGCCATTATCTGACCCAGGGTGGTGTGGAGTGCAAAAAAACGATGGATTTGGGCCCAGATCTTTTGACTGGGGGAGTGTGTGACATTGATCCACATTCAGTCCATCACTTGTTGTTTTTTGCAATTGCCGCCCTAAGTGTGCTGGGGATGCCCAGACGTGGGTCCCAGGCACTCCACACCACTTGGAGTCAAGCTAGCCGGGCTGAAGAGAGGTGTTACCTCGAAACCGGTCCGGTCCTCGGATGCTTGATTCCGGTCTGGAAAAGATATGGCTGTTGTAGTTCGGACTGGACTGTTCCCATGGGGCAACAGGGTCAGAGCTGATTTGCATAAAGCCATTATCTGACCCAGGGTGGTGTGGAGTGCAAAAAAACGATGGATTTGGGCCCAGATCTTTTGACTGGGGGAGTGTGTGACATTGATCCACATTCAGTCCATCACTTGTTGTTTTTTGCAATTGCCGCCCTAAGTGCGCTGGGGATGCCCAGACGTGGGTCCCAGGCACTCCACACCACTTGGAGTCAAGCTAGCCGGGCTGAAGAGAGGTGTTACCTCGAAACCGGTCCGGTCCTCGGATGCTTGATTCCGGTCTGGGAAAGATATGGCTGTTGTAGTTCGGACTGGACTGTTCCCATGGGGCAACAGGGTCAGAGCTGATTTGCATAAAGCCATTATCTGACCCAGGGTGGTGTGGAGTGCAAAAAAAACGATGGATTTGGGCCCAGATCTTTTGACTGGGGGAGTGTGTGACATTGATCCACATTCAGTCCATCACTTGTTGTTTTTTGCAATTGCCGCCCTAAGTGCGCTGGGGATGCCCAGACGTGGGTCCCAGGCACTCCACACCACTTGGAGTCAAGCTAGCCGGGCTGAAGAGAGGTGTTACCTCGAAACCGGTCCGGTCCTCGGATGCTTGATTCCGGTCTGGGAAAGATATGGCTGTTGTAGTTCGGACTGGACTGTTCCCATGGGGCAACAGGGTCAGAGCTGATTTGCATAAAGCCATTATCTGACCCAGGGTGGTGTGGAGTGCAAAAAAACGATGGATTTGGGCCCAGATCTTTTGACTGGGGGAGTGTGTGACATTGATCCACATTCAGTCCATCACTTGTTGTTTTTTGCAATTGCCGCCCTAAGTGCGCTGGGGATGCCCAGACGTGGGTCCCAGGCACTCCACACCACTTGGAGTCAAGCTAGCCGGGCTGAAGAGAGGTGTTACCTCGAAACCGGTCCGGTCCTCGGATGCTTGATTCCGGTCTGGGAAAGATATGGCTGTTGTAGTTCGGACTGGACTGTTCCCATGGGGCAACAGGATCAGAGCTGATTTGCATAAAGCCATTATCTGACCCAGGGTGGTGTGGAGTGCAAAAAAACGATGGATTTGGGCCCAGATCTTTTGACTGGGGGCGTGTGTGACATTGATCCACATTCAGTCCATCACTTGTTGTTTTTTGCAATTGCCGCCCTAAGTGCGCTGGGGATGCCCAGACGTGGGTCCCAGGCACTCCACACCACTTGGAGTCAAGCTAGCCGGGCTGAAGAGAGGTGTTACCTCGAAACCGGTCCGGTCCTCGGATGCTTGATTCCGGTCTGGGAAAGATATGGCTGTTGTAGTTCGGACTGGACTGTTCCCATGGGGCAACAGGGTCAGAGCTGATTTGCATAAAGCCATTATCTGACCCAGGGTGGTGTGGAGTGCAAAAAAACGATGGATTTGGGCCCAGATCTTTTGACTGGGGGAGTGTGTGACATTGATCCACATTCAGTCCATCACTTGTTGTTTTTTGCAATTGCCGCCCTAAGTGCGCTGGGGATGCCCAGACGTGGGTCCCAGGCACTCCACACCACTTGGAGTCAAGCTAGCCGGGCTGAAGAGAGGTGTTACCTCGAAACCGGTCCGGTCCTCGGATGCTTGATTCCGGTCTGGGAAAGATATGGCTGTTGTAGTTCGGACTGGACTGTTCCCATGGGGCAACAGGGTCAGAGCTGATTTGCATAAAGCCATTATCTGACCCAGGGTGGTGTGGAGTGCAAAAAAACGATGGATTTGGGCCCAGATCTTTTGACTGGGGGAGTGTGTGACATTGATCCACATTCAGTCCATCACTTGTTGTTTTTTGCAATTGCCGCCCTAAGTGCGCTGGGGATGCCCAGACGTGGGTCCCAGGCACTCCACACCACTTGGAGTCAAGCTAGCCGGGCTGAAGAGAGGTGTTACCTCGAAACCGGTCCGGTCCTCGGATGCTTGATTCCGGTCTGGGAAAGATATGGCTGTTGTAGTTCGGACTGGACTGTTCCCATGGGGCAACAGGGTCAGAGCTGATTTGCATAAAGCCATTATCTGACCCAGGGTGGTGTGGAGTGCAAAAAAACGATGGATTTGGGCCCAGATCTTTTGACTGGGGGAGTGTGTGACATTGATCCACATTCAGTCCATCACTTGTTGTTTTTTGCAATTGCCGCCCTAAGTGCGCTGGGGATGCCCAGACGTGGGTCCCAGGCACTCCACACCACTTGGAGTCAAGCTAGCCGGGCTGAAGAGAGGTGTTACCTCGAAACCGGTCCGGTCCTCGGATGCTTGATTCCGGTCTGGGAAAGATATGGCTGTTGTAGTTCGGACTGGACTGTTCCCATGGGGCAACAGGGTCAGAGCTGATTTGCATAAAGCCATTATCTGACCCAGGGTGGTGTGGAGTGCAAAAAAACGATGGATTTGGGCCCAGATCTTTTGACTGGGGGAGTGTGTGACATTGATCCACATTCAGTCCATCACTTGTTGTTTTTTGCAATTGCCGCCCTAAGTGCGCTGGGGATGCCCAGACGTGGGTCCCAGGCACTCCACACCACTTGGAGTCAAGCTAGCCGGGCTGAAGAGAGGTGTTACCTCGAAACCGGTCCGGTCCTCGGATGCTTGATTCCGGTCTGGGAAAGATATGGCTGTTGTAGTTCGGACTGGACTGTTCCCATGGGGCAACAGGGTCAGAGCTGATTTGCATAAAGCCATTATCTGACCCAGGGTGGTGTGGAGTGCAAAAAAACGATGGATTTGGGCCCAGATCTTTTGACTGGGGGAGTGTGTGACATTGATCCACATTCAGTCCATCACTTGTTGTTTTTTGCAATTGCCGCCCTAAGTGCGCTGGGGATGCCCAGACGTGGGTCCCAGGCACTCCACACCACTTGGAGTCAAGCTAGCCGGGCTGAAGAGAGGTGTTACCTCGAAACCGGTCCGGTCCTCGGATGCTTGATTCCGGTCTGGGAAAGATATGGCTGTTGTAGTTCGGACTGGACTGTTCCCATGGGGCAACAGGGTCAGAGCTGATTTGCATAAAGCCATTATCTGACCCAGGGTGGTGTGGAGTGCAAAAAAACGATGGATTTGGGCCCAGATCTTTTGACTGGGGGAGTGTGTGACATTGATCCACATTCAGTCCATCACTTGTTGTTTTTTGCAATTGCCGCCCTAAGTGCGCTGGGGATGCCCAGACGTGGGTCCCAGGCACTCCACACCACTTGGAGTCAAGCTAGCCGGGCTGAAGAGAGGTGTTACCTCGAAACCGGTCCGGTCCTCGGATGCTTGATTCCGGTCTGGGAAAGATATGGCTGTTGTAGTTCGGACTGGACTGTTCCCATGGGGCAACAGGGTCAGAGCTGATTTGCATAAAGCCATTATCTGACCCAGGGTGGTGTGGAGTGCAAAAAAACGATGGATTTGGGCCCAGATCTTTTGACTGGGGGAGTGTGTGACATTGATCCACATTCAGTCCATCACTTGTTGTTTTTTGCAATTGCCGCCCTAAGTGCGCTGGGGATGCCCAGACGTGGGTCCCAGGCACTCCACACCACTTGGAGTCAAGCTAGCCGGGCTGAAGAGAGGTGTTACCTCGAAACCGGTCCGGTCCTCGGATGCTTGATTCCGGTCTGGGAAAGATATGGCTGTTGTAGTTCGGACTGGACTGTTCCCATGGGGCAACAGGGTCAGAGCTGATTTGCATAAAGCCATTATCTGACCCAGGGTGGTGTGGAGTGCAAAAAAACGATGGATTTGGGCCCAGATCTTTTGACTGGGGGAGTGTGTGACATTGATCCACATTCAGTCCATCACTTGTTGTTTTTTGCAATTGCCGCCCTAAGTGCGCTGGGGATGCCCAGACGTGGGTCCCAGGCACTCCACACCACTTGGAGTCAAGCTAGCCGGGCTGAAGAGAGGTGTTACCTCGAAACCGGTCCGGTCCTCGGATGCTTGATTTCGGTCTGGGAAAGATATGGCTGTTGTAGTTCGGACTGGACTGTTCCCATGGGGCAACAGGGTCAGAGCTGATTTGCATAAAGCCATTATCTGACCCAGGGTGGTGTGGAGTGCAAAAAAACGATGGATTTGGGCCCAGATCTTTTGACTGGGGGAGTGTGTGACATTGATCCACATTCAGTCCATCACTTGTTGTTTTTTGCAGATTAGCATTCAGGCAGAAGAAACAGAAACAAGACCTGGACAAAGTCAGATAGGGAGGGATACAGAAGAAGAAAATATACAAATTGTGCCACAACTAAATGAAAATAAAAGAGCATTTGAAGAAAATCAAAGCACAGTGCCAGCTAAAAGACTTAGAAAGGGAGATAATTGGCCTGGTTTTGTTAATAAATTGAAATTTTGCCTTAAAACAATAAATGAAGAACCAGAGCAGGTAAACAAAAAAACAAGTCAAGCTGGGCCTTCCACAGAGCAACAGAGCAGGAAGAGTCCACGACTAAAAAGACTGAATAACAAGTACAGAGGCCCTGAATGGACTTATGTCATCCTTGAAGATTTCGAAAATGTAGAATAAAGTGATGAAAGCCATGATGAACTGATTGATAACCCAACTGACGAAGAAGTGAGACCAACTTGAGAAAAGGTCCACAGGTTAAAATTCTGTGGAAAAGTCTCAAAGAGGGGCTAAGTCTCCTTAGGCAGAAATGGCTGATCATACTGTTAATGGAAGACCGAAAAGAAACTGCCTAAAAACATGCTATAGGATATGTGTGTATGTGTATGTGTGTGTATTTCGATTTATATAGCGCACGAATCACCCAGGGGTCTCAAGGCGCTTGCTTAGGGAACCCGTCCTGGTATTCCCCTGTGAGATACCCTGGCAGGGTATCCACAAGGTGAAAGCCAGGCATCCCGCCACGAGGGGCCGTAGTGGAGATTAAGCAAGCTATTGCCCAGAGTCGCAGAGTGTGACCCCGTGAGTCGAGTAGGCACCGGAGCGAGAATTGTCGAGTCCGTGGAATTTTGAGCCTGAGACCCGCCGAGGCGGGGAATCGAACCCTGGTCCACGGCTGATCTCAGCTTCCGGGTCTGCCGCCTCTAACCACTGAGCCACGCTTCTGCATATGTAGTATAGTGATAATAGTATGGCTAAGACTGACAGTAGGTATTCCTTATCTAATGAGTAAAAATGTAAAGAATTACACTAGCATCCATGAGAAAATAGATGCACCTAAAAAGTTCAGTACACACGAAAGGATAGATAGTTTCAGACAGCAAAAGGTAGATTTAGAAGCATCAGATGGGGAAGGATTACATTATAATAGAGTTAGAAATAGAACACACTTGAACATATTTGCTAATCTGTTAGTACATTATGTAGAAGCAATGTAAATAAGTGATTTCTATGTCTGTATGAAGTTACCTACATCTGTAGCCGAGGGTGTTATTTACCACCATTTGCCCCTGACATATGGTTTTCATGTAGTATTTTAGCTAGTTTCTTTTATAAGAAAGGACCTTTATACTATTATTATTCTAATTCAGATGTGATTTTTTCTGAACTTCCTATATGTAGTAACCTGAATCCTGTACATACTAAAAGTGACGTAACTCGTTATATGGGTGAATATTTTCTAATAATAAGTAAAATAGATATAGCTGAAGCTCACAAGAACAATTTAACATGCATTTTACATGAAAAAGAGAAAATATTTTTAAACTTAGTTGAGAAAAGGAGAGAGGATTTCCTGAGAAAAGCTACTGAACAGAAACGAAAGATTCCTAAATGGGAAGAAAATAGAGAGTACACCTTAAATGGCAAGACTCACGTTGCTATGTTACTGGATTTCGAAAAGAAAGGGAAACTATCTCCACAGGGAGAGAATGAGTTATTATAACAATATATTCATTGGTTCCAGTGAATGTGAACACAATTATAAAGTAATTGGGGGTGGGGGTTTCAAAGATGGAACTGAACCAGTATTTTCTGGAATGTATTACATATGTGGGAATAAGGCATATTATAAACTGCCAGATCATTGGTATGGGAGTTGCTATTTTGGAATAGTATTCCCAAAGGTATACCATATAAATAAAATCACTGGAAGCAATGAAAAATTAATGGGCTAATACGTAGTAAAAGAGCTAGTTTCGCAGAAATTGTAGGTGATATATTTAGTGCATTGATACCTTCAGTGGGAGTGGTTCTGAATACCCAAAGAATCTTCAAATTGCCAACAGTGATGGATCGCTTATCAACTGACACTGCTGGAGGATTTTTAATGATCAATACTGAAGTGGTTGCGATAAGATCAATGGTTTTACAAAATCGACTTGCTCTTGATACATTGTTGGCAAAAGAGGGCGGAGTCTGTAGAATGTTGAAAGTGCAACATTGTTGCACTTAAATACATGACAAAAGTGTTGGAATTAAGGGGTATGTAAAGAATATTAAAAATTTTGAAAAGGACCTTAAACCACTGGGGGTTGATAGTGCATGGAAGAGACTTACAGATGGTCTCTACTCTATAGGTAGTTGGTTTTCTAACGTAGGAAAACGTTTTGTAGGTAGAATACTGATGCCAATGGTGGGAGTAGCCTTGTTGATTTTAGGGATAATAATTTGTTGCAAATGTCGTAAGCAAAGGAAGACATACACAGTAAGTAAGAAAGGAAAGAAGAGAAATATTGATGAGATTGAGTTAGAAGAATTGAATGGAAATTTTACAAGAAAGTGAAAAACTTTGAAATTAATAATGAAAAGAAAGAAAAGAGAAAGTTTGAAGAAATTGAGTTGGGAGAAATTTGAAAGTTGGCATCTGTTTAATTAATTAGTGATGATATAAAATATCATCAAAGAGGGGATTGATGGAGCAAGGTTGCGCACATAAAGCGACTTGCTTTGATTCAGTCCTCTCAGAATAACATAATAATATGCTAGCTAATATGTTTTGTCTTACTAGTATTGTACCACACAACATTTATAGTACCTAGGGGAAGCTTGACTATGTGCTTTTACTAATGAGTAACGCGAGTGCACTAATGTGGCCGTAACAAGGGATCTGTAATGCGCATGCGTCTGTCACACTCACGTGACATGATGTATTTCTCTGCTTGGAGGGAAACTCTTGCTTCTGCACACTAGAACTACGATGGCTGCTTTATGTTTTCACATGCTAAATGCTTGCATTGCTGCTTTACTAAATTGTTCGTTCTGCCTAAAATCTAAACGCTATAGTTAAAATAAAACAATGGGAATAGAGTAGAAATAAGTGTTATACAGAACCTTCATTTATTCTTTGTTCTAAAAATGTTTCTCTTTGACTTTATCACTAGCTCGTGTTTGGGCCTGGTATGTGTCTGTAACTCCAGTTTTTAAACCCACACTGCGCATGAGCCAGAAATTCAAGAACCCTCAAACCATGGCATTGAATTGATGCCAAGTCCTGACTTGCTAGAAGATGCACCTGGGAAGCTGACCACTCAACCCCACAAGGGGAAGCTGACCACTCAACCCCACAAGAGGAAGCTGGACTGTACAATTGATATTACAATGGTATTGATATTGATACATTCACTGCCAGGTGGAATAAAAGTGCATGGTAAAATAAAGTTATGGGAGGGAACAATAATTTGAATATATGGATGAGGTAACCTCATGACTGGTATTGTGTGATGACCTCTTCTCGTCTTTTGACCAATCAAATTGCGGGAATATACAATTTGCAACATTGGGGGTGGTACACTGCCCTGGAAAATAGTATATCTAAGGTAGGCTTAGGTAGTTAGTTTGTCCGACTTGTCGGAATAGCTGACCTGTCACTGACCCCAACGCACTCAATAGGCGATCGAGAGCAGAGGTGCTGGCAGAGCACTCTCTCAGAAGAATCGATAACCCAATCGGGGTTCTAAGGGAGAAGATTTTGCTAACCCAATTGGAGTCCAACTGTTAGCTGCAGTAAGGGGTGTGACGCAGGCATTGCACTTTAGCTGTGGGTGCCGGTCTTAGCCTGTGGTGTTCCTGTCCTGATCCAATTTGGTCCGTACCTGTCCTGATTCTGGTCTTCACATGTTCTGTTCTACTGGCACCTGCACTTTCGGGGTTCTGTCTTCATCCCAGCCCATGGCCAGGGTTGGTCTTCACACCATTCTAGGTAACTATAATATATGTGGGTATGGTATTGTACGTCTTCCTTTTCTCTCCCCTACCTATGTTTCAATGCTAAAAATAAGTTACGTAATTTCTCTACATATTATTGTTCTTATCATTATTCTCTTAATTGAAAAGACTCTAATCAATTACGTATGGACTCAGACAATGAAAAATTCTCTTAGATAAATTGTTTAAACTTTTCTCTGAGTCTGTGGTTATTTTATACACGTAATGTTATTTGCTACCTATTTTCTTGCTAACTCCCTTGATCCCTTAGGACTCTAGGTACCAGTGACTAGGATTGGTAAGTCAAAGGTATAGGTCCTAAAATTTATTTATCTGGTTAAGCGCAGGTTTACCTGTTCAAAGTGTGTATGTTTTTATGGGCCCAGGTGAGTATGGTAAAACGAGCAGGTGAGCCCGCGTTCTATCAAGGCTGCCGCTATTTTAGCAGTTGAAAGTACTGTATTGGTGACTGCTGTGTCACCACAACTCCAAATGAGTGGTTACATGTTTGAATATGTACAAATCTATTGTCTTAAAAAATGTACTATACTTTTAATTTGTCTAGTGTGTTACTGTGAATTAAGGCTATATTATTGTGGTGCAGTGAATACTCCAGTTGATGGTATTTCGTCCAGAACAAAATCTAAAAATATTAAAGATGCAAATAATACATCTGAGATATATTATTTACACATTAATTGTCAAGACACATGTCAAGGTCACAATGGGGTACGGACGTTGAAAAACTGTTTTCAATTCACACATAGGTATCCTGGGAGACGACATCCTCTAGTGCGCCCATTTCCACACCATCAGACCATGGAAGAAAGGGATATTATCAACAAGTTTTGTTTAAATAGACAAGCCATACTAGATGTATGTCATCAGTTGGAGTCTGATCTCCTTCCTCACAACACTAATCCCACATGTATAACTGTATGAAACGTATAGCCGTATTGCATTTTCTGGCCACAGGTTCCTTTCAGTACACAGTGGCAAGAGCTGGTGGTATTTCACAACCAAGTTTCAGTGGTGTACTATAAGACGTGGTTCCGGCAATGATGAGACACATTGACAGCAACATCCAATTCCCCAGACATGACGATTTAGTCAACATGAAGGTTGACTTGTGTGGATTTGGTTGCTTCCAACATGTGGTTGGAGCCATTGATGGCACCCATATTACCTTAGTACCATCGCGAGCCAGAGAACAAGTTTATCATAACAGCAAGCTCTTCTATTCTATCAATGTGCAAGTTTTCTGCTTACTTCATTTGTATATCTCAAACATCTGTGCTGGTTCCCAGGATTAGCACATGATTCCTTTGTACTGTGAAACAGCACCATACCCAAGCTGAAGTCCCAACTACTACCAGAGAGGGTCTGGCTTGTTGCTAAATATGATCTGTCCTAACTTTGTGTGGGTAATGTTGAGTAGTATAACTAGAAAGGAAAGGAATCCAACAACACCAGGGGAAGTCCGCTTCAAGGAAGCCCATGGAAAGACATCGTGGTCAGTGGAGTGGACTTTCAGGCTCCTGAAGGCAAGATTTAGATGTCTGGACAAAACTGGGGGAGCCCTCCTCTACTCACCAGGGAAGGTGCATCAAATCACAGTGCCTGCTGCATGCTCCACAAAATCACCTTGTGACGGGACATCCCTTATGTCGCAGATGATGGAGACTATGAATTGCCACTGGGTGAGGATTCTGAAATGCCAAATTATTATGATAGTGGTGAAGAGGAAGGAGCTGTCTTGCTTCAAAATTTCAATAACAACTTCTTCTCGTGAGTGTAAGTATTTTGTCAAATGTCATGACTTTAACTGTTACAGCAACTCTTTTTGTGATGATGAGAGGAGTATGTTAAGGTAAAGTATTAGGACAGGCAAGCTCTGGTAAATCCAGGTGAAAGGTGATTTTTGAACAAGGTTTTGACACATGGTCATTTTCTTTGTGTTGCTTTGTTTTGTTCAGATTGTTGACTATGTAAATTGTCTAATATGTATGGTTTGATAGCTAATTGTTTTGTTTTGATCTGTTTTGGGTACCTTAACCATAGCATCTTCAATATGGACATTTCAGAGTTGTGACATTTGTGGGTATATGATGCTGTTTGGAAGTAAAAATAGGATGTGTGTTGTTCCTGGTAATGACAGACACAGACTTTTGGTGTACAAATCCTGTACCAAACTAGCTTGCACAGCAATAGTATGGAAGTTCTGAGGAATCCATTGGACTTGTTCCTTGTCATGCGGTGTTCCTAAGGCAATATGTGTGCCATCATATGCTCCAACAAAATGTTGTTGGGAAGCCAAATCATTTTATTCTCTCTTCACGTTGGCTAACTCATCATTGTGTGTTACGTGTATTTAGCTGTTGATGTGTCTCCTCATTGAGGGCAAAAGTCCTTTTGGCACACCAGAGAAATTTGTTTGTGACTTTTCACCAGATACTGGAACGATGAATTGGAATGATCCTGTGATCAGAAAATGTAGTACTGCTATGAGTTTGTCTATTGGTATTATCGATGTGTGATGCCATTTGAGAACTAGGCAATATGGCTCTAGCGGATGACATTGATCACATGTATTTTGCATATTCAACGGCAAGTTATCTGATGTATCTGCTCCTTCCATGTTGTTAAGGTCTGCAACTGGAAATGTGACCACTGGTGCAGAATGTCAGTGCCATGTATAATTTTCAATGTTTCTGGCATGATGCCAGCCTATTGTTGGTACAATGGAATAAAGATGGTATATGAAAACACACTTGTATGTGTGTTTTGGTGAGGCATGGTTGTGATCCTGTGCTAAACAGTGTGTGCATGGAACATATCCATGCTTACACAAGTTGATATTTTTGCTATTGCAAAGTTCAGATGAAAGTACATATATATATATCGCTAGATGTGAGAAAAACTACAGCAGGCTATGAGTTTCAGATTAGTGGATTATTTTAAGTGAACAAGGAGAAAAGAAACATTGTGAAAACCAAACAAGAAAAATGAAAAGTGAAGACGTCAGTCATGGTGAATAAAACCATTGTTGTAGATGCCTCACATTGTTTATAGTCCAATGTTAAAAATACTACTGCCATCGAAAAGGTAAATGTGTCCAGAAATAGTCCAGAGAGTGAATGTGTACACATACTGGAGGAAATTAGGTTTGAGGTTTCTTGCTGCTGGTGGTGGAGGTCTTGCAACTCCTGGTAATTTGCATGGGTGTCCCTCCCTACTAGTGTGGGTCTCCACAGCAGGGGTATCTGCAGGTGTGTCTTCCTCTGGCAGGGCCTCCCTTCCTCTGGCTGCAGTAGATGTTGATGGGCCTGATGTTGTTGGACCACAGGAAGTGGGAGATTGTGCTGGAAAAGCCCTACATAGGTGTGTGTTAATGTCCTGCAGCACCCCAATTAGGTAACCAATGTTTGAGTTGTAGACTTACATGTCATGTGGTATGTCCCTCTCCAAATGCTTCATCTCCTGAATTTCAGTGAGTACCTGGGACATTATAACGCCTTGGGACTAATGATAGGCTACCAAAACCTGGTTGATGGTGGCCTTGGTTTGAGTGGGCACAGTGGTCTCACTCTGCCGGTCCACATGGCCCCTTCCCCCATAATCCTGTGCCCTTGGACCAGGGTACCCTCTGCCACTGGGTCCTGGGTCCATGCCCACTGTAGCTGGGGTGGTATTCGTCACACCAGGATACAGGAATGGGGGGGAGGGGCACACAATGGTTGTTACTGTGATAGGTACACATGTTGTGTGGACTGAGGTTGGCTGAGGTGACTCACTGTCACTGTTCTAGTCTGCCCAAGCTGACCAGATAGACCAGCACCATCATCCTCCTCCATTATCACCAGGAGTGTTGTCATCACTGAAGGTTTGGGCCTAGGGTGGAGTGGGTGTCTCTTCTGTGGCTAAGCTTCACCACAAAGGGAGTCGGAGAGTCCAGACTCCAGTCGAGTCGATGTGACGACTCAGTCAGTTTCACACGACCTCACCTGCCCTGCCGCCTGCCCAAGTTTCGCCAACCAACTCAGTCAGAGAATGCCAATTAAGTGATGCAAGTCACTCATGGCCTGGTCCCAAACTTGCGTTGATTCTAGTCAGTCACTCTAGAGTCTTGACACCCAGCAACCATGCAGAAGGATCAAGTCCGACTCTACTAGGAAGATGTGCCACGTTAGTTCAGACTTTACTGTCGCATGAGGGCTGGCCTATAATGTTTGCCAGGGCCTTCATCATTGGTAGCACTATTGTGCTACTAGATTTATTGTCCTGGGATCCGGTCAGCAGTCCCAAAATATGGTAGTACAGATATCGCACCAGGCACCACGTCCTCCTCAGCTAGGATAAAGTGCAACAGGTGCATGCTTGCACATACACACTTGTGCTGCTAGCTGCAGCACTGGTAGTTACTAGTCACTGTCCAATCATGGTCAGCCATGATGTGCCCACTTCGTACTCATTCATTAAGGTTCCTGGCTCGGGCCAGTAGCAGATACAGACAATGTATTAAATCAAGGACTGCGCAGTCTGGCCCGCCCTGGGATCACCATAGCAACAAGTGAGAGAAGTTGTTTCCCCTACCCAGGCCCAGCTTGCAGTCCACTCAAACTGCGGCTGATTTTATGCCACCAGAGTGCTTGCCAAGGCTGACCAACAGCCAGAGGTCGCAAGCAAGGTGGCAGGGGTCACAACGATGGGCTTAGGGATCAAAGTTGCAACCCCGGCAACCCCTAATTGACGTACATGTGTGCAGTGGTATTTTAGAGTGCCAAAGTTTGAAATTCGCAAAATCACATGGTTTGCAACCAAAAAGTATGCTTTTTACTATTTCATCCTCTGAGCCGGGAAATCCTTTCAGGTTCATAAAACAGATTTTGCAACTTTATCTGAAATGCATATGGGGGGGGGGTGAAAGCAGCGTTCACCTTCTATCTGCAATTCAGGGAAGAATGCATCAATGGTTTGAGTTTGCAATAGTGGTAGTAAACCATCAGTTGCTGAAACATGAAATTGGGTTGTATCTGATTCACAAAGAGGAATCTGTCCCTTTGGGACATCTTTCCATTTGGGAATCATGATGGCAGGCTCAGGGGAAGCAGGCAGTGGACCAGAGTACATATGGTGCATCGCAATTTGCATTCCCATTTACAAACCAGTCAGTATGCAAATTCCACATCTCTGGTTTGCAAATGTAAATAACACATCAGGCCTCTAGCGTGCTAGCAATCCACTCCTTTCAGAGTTGGTACAGTACGGGAACAGCAGTATAAGCTTTCCTACTCAAAAAGCATAGCATCAATTCTGCACTGCAATTTTTCAGAATCCACACTGAAAAGTGATAGAATTGTGTGCTAAGTGCCTCAAATACAGAACAGACACTACATGGGCAGCAGCATTGCAAGCACTCAGGCCTCTTACAAAACATGTACTGCTTTAGAACAGGACTGCCATCTTATCCTCGGATAAGTGACAGCACAGATGGAAGTAGTGCAAAGCTCCAGTGTGTCGCTTTCAGTCAATGTCTACATCTACTGTGATGGCTCCTTTGCCTTCAAAAAGTGGGCTCTGGCGGGGCATTGATCACCAGGCCCACTACTTGAAGTCACCCCATGTTATTGGTAAGGTGGTCATCAGACATCATGTTTCACAGAGTGAGTCACTGTAATCCTAGTCTGCACTATGAAACATGAAGTGCCCACGCAGTCAGTGTCAAAAACGCTGCTTTCACAGATGACTGTGTTTTGTCACACAGATGGCTGTTACTATGCGCTACACACCCAACCATCCACATTCTCCCATTTTGTCACCAGCTCAAATAGGGCAGTGGAAGTGTTGGTGGTGCTGGGTTCCATAGTTTTCCACATCAGCACCACCTCTGTTCCATCCTGTTACAGAATTGCTGTCTGCAAAAGCTGGACCTAACGCCATCCAAGTATCAGTGACTGAGCTAGAGGTAATCATTTTTTTTAAATAGTTATTCTTTAACATTTTTGATTGTTTCACTTGAGTAAATTAAATTACATTATTATACTTTGTGGACTTTATTAGAATTGATAGTGAACTGCACCCTTCTTTCTGCCTGACAACAATGTTATTTTTGACTGAAGATGAAAGTCAGTATTATTGTGCTTCTAAATGCGCATTTGCTGTTTTTATCTGTTGTTGCAGATGGAGTTAATGTATCATTTATTAAACTAGAAACAAACGAGTTTTTCATTAAGAGAGTATTAATTTCATCAGATACTCCAAAAACCAGAAAAGAAGCTCATAATAAAACATAATCGTGTGTGAGTCTTAAAAGCGGGTACTCTTATACAAAGTAATTCAGTAAATGTAACCGAATTTCATTTAACCAAAATGAACCCTCAATCATCATAACTCTCCTTCTTCCTTGCGTTTCCTTTCCTCTCATTTCCCTTCCTCTCATTTACCTTGTACATAGCAGTCTCAATTTCATATATATCCCACATCTTAAAGCACAAACATTCATAATGAGGGGGTTTGGAATCAACACAAATTTGCTAAATGAGCAGATAAGACGAGCAACCACTATGTTTGTCACAAGTTTGTGAGTCAACGCACTAGAGCTCAAGTACACAAGCTGACGTGCGGGTTATATTTGTGTGCCCGGTGTATGGCGTTCCACACAAATTTATAAATCGCACTCATGTGGCTCATCGACTACACAACTGTATTACAGACTTACCAATTGCACTTATGTGAGCACAAACCGACACTCTGCAATAATCCTATTTCTGTAACACTCTTTTTGGCCCACATAAAAATTAGCCTTGAGGGTTTCATTGGCAATTTCCAGATAACGAAACACCTGTTGCCTGGCTAGAAACAACAATAGAAAACATGGAATAAAGAAGATTTGGGATGCACACAACACTAAAAGGACTATTTTGTGACTTGTTACAATGCGTGTTGTGTTCTGAATATTTTAGTCTTTGGTCCTACATGAGTAGCTATAAGGTGACTGCTTTCATCCATTACCAAGCACCTGCCCTCTGACTCCAAAGACTTTTGAATACTAAAGTAATTCAAGAGTGTGCACCAGCTGTACACCTAGCAACATCATTGAGAATTTAGTTGAATGAAGCTCTGCTCCGCAAATCAACAGGCTGTTTTATGAGAGAGGGTTGAAAAAGGCTCTTGCCACCAAATCCTGATTATTTACCTTCAGTAGTCTGAGAAGATTCCCACTTTCAATTTGCATTTGCCTCCACAATAACGGTTAAAGCATATACATTTTTCTGTACAGAAAAATCTGAAACAGTTTTCTGTGACACCAATAGTACATACAAGTACCTGTGTTGTTTCTGTTGAAACCAGATGTTCTTGTGAGTGGTCATTTTTTTTTTTACTTAAAGAAGGTATATGCTTTCTTCAGAGCTTACGATTGTGAAAATAATTATTGGTCATTGGTAATTTTGTTTGTTGTGTTGTGCAAAGGAAGTACACAAGAAGACTTTTACACAAGAGTGGAACTTTTTTGAGGTGGAGTCCTCAGGAATCAATTTCTTTAGTATGGACATTGACCTTTTTGAAGAAAATGTGGTGGCTTTCCGCGCCGGATCATTTGATTTTTGTTCTTATTAATATAATGTACTGTACTGTTTTATTTATTGTTACTAACAATACTTGGCTTGTGTGTGCCGCATCTACTCAGCTATCACCATTTATTTACTTTGCAGAAAATTAATGTTAAGATCCTAAAGTGACAAGGCCCAAAAAGCTATTTTCCCTTCGGCAAACCTAGATGTTCTATATAGAAAACCAGTGTGTAGATTAACATACTAATACTTTACCTCAAGAAAAGGACCAGCTAGAAATATAATGAAGGTACTGTTAGACCTGGCACCATTGGCGTGGGTCTCCCTTCCATTTTTGCCGGTGTCGCATGTGTTTTTGCTGGTGTTAGATGCTTTGGGCACTGTGCCACTGTTGTCCAGTGAAAGTGCTCCCTACTGTAAATTGATGTATTAATTAGTGATTCCATGATTGGCTTTATTGGTTTACCTGTCAGACCCTAGTACAGTGCACTGAGTGTGCCCAGGGCTTGTAAATCCAAATGCTGTGGTGGGCTCGCAGCACTGGTTGTGCCACCCACAGACGCAGCCTTGTAAAATGTGTTTAAGTTCTGCCATTGCAGAGCCTGTGTGCAGTCTGGTACTGTCATGCTGACTGGGCAAGTGCATTCACTTGCCAGTCCCTAAACCTTCCCTTTTCTTCATATCAGACACCCCTATGGTAGGCCCAAGGGCAGGGTGCATTGTAAGCATAAGGGAGGACAAGCCCTGGTGTGTGTGGCATGTCCTAATGCTGAATTACAGACATTTTTGTTTTTTACTATTGCAAGGATACCTGTTCTCCATAGGCCTGAATGGGCAGTTAGATTATTACATTCTTATAATCCTAATTGACTCAGTGAACATGGTAGAAATTCGAGTTTAGTATTCCTGAACTCAGAATGATAAAATGCATTTTTCAGTGAAGTTGGTTCTACATTCTGTGTTTCAAAATACCACTGTCAGAAAGTAGGTATTTTCTTGTCTAAATATCCAAAGCCTGCCTCTGCTAGGTTGTGTATTCCTTGACTGGTGTTTTTGAGTGACAGGGCTGAGAGATTCCAAGAGACAGAATGAGTCAGCCCAGTGGTAAATAGAGAGATCTGCATCTAGATGGGAGGGAGGAGTTGCACCTGGGACCTGAATAGGGCTGTGCCTGCTTTTCACAATGCTGGCTCCACCTCCTGTGGTGCGGCTGATGTCTCTGCCCTGCACTGTGAAAGAAGAGAAGGAATAATGTCAAGTGATCCAGGGCTGTGCTTTCCCTCCACAAAGCTGTCTCCACCTCCTGTGGGGCGTCTGATGTTTCTGCCCTGCAATGTGAAAGGAAAGAAGGAGTCTTGTAAACAGAGTGCTTCAGAACTGGTTTGGACTGGGCAAAGGCCCCACTGCCCTCAGAGGACAAATGATTTTGGGGTATAAATATTGGGACCCTGATCCCAAGAAATTAAATCACTTTTGGACTACAATAAGAAACCTCTGCTGAGGAGAAGAACCTGAAAGAAATGAGGAGAGACTATTCCTAAGCTGAAGTGCTGCTTAGGGGATTGGCCTGAAGTGGTTGCCTGACTGCCAAAGAGAAGAGAAACAACTTTTTGTGCTTTACTTTCAACTTGTGAAGGATCTCCAAGGACTTGGAAAAGAGCTTGCCTCCTGCTGAAGTCTCAGGGACAACAGGCTTCACCCACAGCTCCCCAGAGTTCTTTGGAGGTGCCTGCTGCTGTTTTGGGCCTTCTGAGGAACTGCGTGTCACAAGGAGCTGGAAGCGCGACTCAACGAGGAAGAAGCGTGTCGCCGTCGCTGCTGCTGCTGTCGCATCTCTGAACAAGGGTGTCGCCACTGGAGCTGTCGTATTGTACCGCATCGAGAGAAGCGTCTCGCAACTAAGAGGAAGCGCGTCGCGTCGCTGCTGCTGCCGTTGCATCTCTGACTAAGGGTATCGCCGCCATAACTGTCGTATTGCACCGCATCGAGGGAAGTGTCTTGCAACGAGGAAGAAGGGTGTCGCTGTTGTTGCTGCAGCCTATGCATTTCTAAACAAGGGTGTCGCCGCTGTAGCTGTCATATTGCACGGCATCGAGGAAAGCGCCTCGCATCCCAGGAGAAGCGCGCCACCATCGGAGCTGCTGCCGTCGCATTTCTGAACAAGGATGTCGCCGCTGTAGTTGTTGCATTGTGCGGAAGCTTCTCGCAAACGTCGGAGAAGAGTGTTGCAGCTGAAGCTGTTGCCGTCGCATCCCTGAACAAGGGTGTCGCCGCTGCAGCTGACGCATCAAATCGAGACTTCTCGCATCATCGGAGAAGCGTGCCGCATCTGGAAGATCTTCACGTCTTTATTTCTTTGCACCGGAACTTTGCCGCATTTCCATCGCTGCACCATTACTTGTTGTGGAAGCGCAGCGCATCGTAAGGTACATTGACGCATAGTGTCGCATCTTAAGAACTGAACTGAACTAAGCTAAAACTACCATTTTTAAATATAGTATTGCGGATTTCGGTTGTTTAATGGTCTTGTTCTAAGTCTATATAAAAGAATACTTCTTTTTAATATAAACCTTGTGTGGTGTCCATTTGTAGTGTTGTCACTGGGTTAATGTATGTGGTCACAAATGTTTTACACACTGTCTGTTCGTGCCACGCTACCAAGGGGGTGAGCAGGGGTTATTTTAGGAGTGTACCCCCTTACCCTGACTAGAGGCAAGGGTCCCTATTTGTCACAAGTACCTACCTGTGCCAACTAGAGACCCCCAAATTTAACAGCTACTATTTTTAATAGTTATTAAAATCAAATTCAATGTCGTAGTTAGATTTTTAACACATATTAAGAAAACACAACTTTTAGAAAGTTTCCTTTTCCCCAGCCTGAAGTTTCTGGACCCTAATTTACATTAACTCTCCAGCTTCTCCCAGTCTGTGCACAGCCAGGGAATAAGAATGAAAGAGGTGTGAAATGTCTCCCAGAAGCAAACAATAGGCTGACCTGAATGAAAAAAATACCAGTATTTGTAAAGCGCACAGTTACCTGCGAAGTGGTGTCCTGGCGCTGGGGGGCCATCGGGAAGATTGCGCAAACTATTTCCTAGAGTCACATGGTGCTGGGCTAACCTGCGGCAGGGGGATCGAACCGTAAACCCCAGATTCAGGCACCCTGGCCACTGTGCCACACCTCTTCCCATGACTCCTCTGAACTCCACAGAATATTCACAGTTTGTGTTGAGAGTCATTCTGTGACATTGTGCTTATGGTTCATACTAATTCAGTAAGACTGTGTGTTTGGACAACATATGCATCAAAATTCTGGGGACTGAGTCTACTCATACCATCAGAATATGTTGGTCTGATTCTTGGCCTGCTCAAAGTGCACCATCTGGACCCCTAAACATCACAGGGATCGGATGGTGTCTGTAACCTCAGAAAAATGACAACCCTAATTGTCCCAAGGAAATTGTGGAAAAATATCTACCCTTTCATTGTTATCTCAGGCATGCCCAAAGGGAGACATAGGAAATCTACAAATTGGAATTTCAAACATTTATTGAAGCAATTGGATTCTTGTGTAAAATATGTGTGCTGCAATTATTAGCAGAAGGAAACAAATGTATTGATATGTTAAAATATTTGCTAAAGCACATGTCTCACCCGGGGGCATCTCGGCACTGTTGCGGATCCTGGCAGACCAGGGAAGATTAGTATAAGTAGGCTTTTAGTAATTTCCTGACTATGCTGTATTTGGGAGTCTCTGGGAGGGTTATAGGTAATTTATTCCAGTACCCTGGGGCGAGATAGGAAAAGGCCTTTCCCCCGGTGAGAGTATGTCTAATTTGGGTCACGCACAGAAGGGCTTGGGTACTGGATATGAGATTGCCACTGGGGAAGTAAGTCGTCAGTTTTTTTTCGGAGATAGCATGGGCCTTTGCCTCTGAGGGCATTGTACGTGAGGCAACTGATTTTAAAACTGGAGCGCTTCTTCACAGGTAGCCAATGCAGTTCTTTCAGCAGAGGCGCAGGAGGAGTGCCTGCAGGAAGTATAAGTCTGGCCGTGGTGTTATGACCCACCTGGAGTTTGGTGAGCAAGGTATTGCTTACTTCAGCTAGGAGAGCATTCCCATAGTTCAGTCTGCTTATCACAATTGCCTGAACCAGAGTTCTACGGACATTTGTGGGGAGAAGAGGGAGAATACTGCGCAAAAGGCCCATATTGTTGTAGCAGGAGCTAGTAGTAGCTGCAATCTGATCTTTCATTGTTTAGGCTTGATCTTGTATTATCCCTAGATTTTTTACTGTTTGTTTGGGCATGGGGATAGCACCCAAATGGTGAGGCCACCAGTCATCCGACCAGATGGCTGGGGCTTTTGCAAGTAGCATAATCTCAGTTTTTTCTGTGTTTAACTGGAGGCAGTTCCCGGTCATCCAATTGGAGATTGCTAGCATTCCTGCCGAGAAACGTTTTTTCTCCAGATCCAGATCTTGGCCCGTAGTAAACATCAGCATGGTGTCATCAGCGTGTGATATGATCTCAAAGCCGAAAAGCTCAGCGATTGTAACCAGCATTACAAGAATGGTAAAAAAGATGAGTGGTTCAACCATTATAATTATTGCAGTGATTATATATAATTGTACTCATAACTAGCACTATGTCTCTAAAAGATGATAGTTAGAATGTGTTTCTGTCAGATACCATGCAATGGCCCAACTCCCCATTTACCTGTGTGTATGAATCAACTGGAAGCCAGTCTGGTGTAGAAAAGGCCGCCATACCACATAGGATAGTGATGACAGTCAGCATTGCTGGAAGTCAGGCACTGGCAAATGACCAGGATAATCCATGGAAATGCTCCTCTCCTGAACAATAGCTTAGGGACTGTTTATAGAATAAGAACTGGACCCATTCGCACTGTGCCTGAGTTCAGATGTCTATACCATTGTTTATTCTACCGACTCAGAGCTGTCTCCTAAAAGACAACAAAATGCAAGGGCAGTGTGCTCAGTGTGCTTGGTCCTTGGACAAGGTGTACAGTGTTGTGATAATATGCCTATGAAGAAATGCGTTTTTAAGTAAAACACTTTCTAAGCACATTATCACACACAATTAAACGTGCTAAAATTCATCATCTAAACAGTTGTCAAGTTTAAACCTGAACATGTAAAAATGAAAGCGATTGTGCATAGGCCCTATTAGCCCTGACAACACCCACTCCTTAGCAGTAAGGAGACTAAAAGCTTCAAACTAGATATAAAGGCATATACTAAAATAAAAATGATATATATCTGATAGTAACCTAAGAGTCTAAACTATGTTAAAAATTGTACTTTAATAGTGAGACATAAAGAAAGCCAAATTGCATTAAAAGCCAATGTAAAAACACACAATTAATAACTGCAACAAAGAAATGTTATCAGAAACAAAGATGTTGAATCAAAAATTTCGAAACTGCAGGAATGCTTTACATGTTCAGAGAGTAATTCCGAACCATGATGGATCCAGCATTCACACATGATATTTCCATTGGTCACCCAATCACAAGTTCCAGAGAACAAATGTGGTAACGTCCAACCTAATCAGCAGCCACTGATGGTGTGTCTGCCAGTAGTGCAGCCTGAGAGGAAGAGCAAGGATTACAAAATCCAAGAACCAGAGCATCCAGGAAAGGCTCATAATACGCATTTTTCAGCAACGGCAATTCCATAGGACATCACTGAAAATGGATTCTTAACAGACCCATCAGCAGATTCATGTCCATAGATTGTAGATATTGCATTCCAAGACATATATCCAAGGGACACCGGAAAGTGCAAAGTGGACAGCGGAACACAGGCTGTACATAATGTAGCCATACAGGTCAAAAGGGCAAGAAACAGTTGTCATTCAGTTCCTGAATTAAGGGTGCGCCAAAATACTTTATCATGCATTCACGACACAGCAGCACATGTGGTAATGCCATTCCCATTTAGCCGCGTGGAGGAACATATATTGTGGAGCAGCAAAGATAAGAGCAGAATCCCAACAGTGGCTATGTTTTGCTTAAATGTTTAATGTTGTTTTGTATTTTTTTAGCACAATATTATTCATTAGTGCTGATCTGTGCGAATTTTGGAGTGCAAATGTGCAAGCACAGCAGTTCAATTGTTTGTGGTCTAAGACTAAATGGTATGAATGATCTGGTTTTGCGACCGCAAACAAAGGAATGGACCATAGGTGAGATACAAGGCTCAAATATGCCTTGATATTCAAGTTGTTTTAGAATTTCTTTCACTGGGCATTTAGCTTCATGGTTAATGGGGTATTGTGGTTACACTTGCAGGCTGGACATTATGGATATTGTATGATAAGGTGAATCTTCATCCCAGCCCCCACGGTTGCGATATAATGGCGGGGCTTGTGCAAGGGCCCACTCCTTGCCATATGCGTGTTTAACTGCTTCTGTAACAAGGATGGAAAAGGATGGTAATATCACATCCTCTCCTGGTGGGAATTTTTTGTACAAACTCAGGTGGCCAATCCTTTTTAGCCTAGAGAATGTTATAGTAAAATGATGAGTTTTCCCAAAAGAGAATTTTAACTGTACAGGGTATGTCACCCTCAATTAGGAGTTCAAAGTTTTGCAATCTACCTGGAGAACTAAGTCTCTGATTCAGTGTTTCCACCAGAACAAAATCACTAGTTGCTCTTGCCACGAGAAACTATTGAAGATTCTGGCAAACTATTGTGACCCCTGCCATGCTGCCTACCAGAGTCAGAGCCCACTCCTTGTTCAGAAGCAATGTCCTCAATTTGTGTGGCATATTTAAGTTAATACTGCCACTCTCTCCTTCTTGAATTGAGGCTTCTGTTGTGGAAGTTTTTTTTCTTTTTTTACTGGGATGTAAGAAGAGGTTTGTGAGTCCTTCTTCGGTTTCATGTACTCCACCGATCTGCGCTATGATCGTCCTTCTATCTGAGGATTTTTTGCATATTTCCTGAATGGAACGAGAAGGATGTATATCAGTATACTGATATCTATCAGGCTACTTAATTATATCATGGTTATGCAAATTATAGCCATTTTCAGAGGTTTCCTGTTGAGGAGGTCCTTCCTGTGATTTAACTTTTTCTTTATTGTTCTGTTTATCCTAGTGTTTTTTTCGAAGACTCTGGTGCCTGTTTCTGGCTATCCTTTTCAGAACTACCCTTTAATTGAGGTTTATTAGGTCTGACATCCAAATTATCATGACCTATAGACGTATAGGTTTCAGTAATACTTTTTTGTAGTTTGTGCTCTTGGTCTGCTAATGCAACCTGTTTGAGGCTTTGCCGTACTGTCACTCCTGCTGCTTCCCCCTTAACATTACTTAAGATTATTGAGGCTTCTGTGACAATCACCAATAAGTGTCTTCCCTGAATCCAGGGCATGGGCTGCCCCGCATTCATTTTGAATCTATTTTATCACATCTGGCAAAACAGCTTTGGCTGGTGTTCCATGCATGATGGTATATATTGCAGCAAAAACTGTGCCCCAAGTGACACATTCTTCTAGCAGAGGCATCATCCCTAAGCACACTGTACGAATTCTATGTTTGTCTTGTGGTCAAGTACGGGGAAACACTGCTTCAAGCTGATTTGTTTTTTGTTCAATCCAGAATGGAATCTCCTCCGGCGTGGTGCGAACCTTACCCATAATTGTGTTTATAGTAACTGGAATAATTGCAGGCATTGCTAAATGCGTTGCACAGCTTGAACAGACCAAGTTGGGTTTGTTGTTATTGTTCGCATAACAAACTGTGTAATGCGTCTACATAATCTTACTAGATCAGTGTAAAGAGTGCGAAGCTGTCCTGCGGTGAGTGCTCCTAATTATGGATATGGTGTGCAGCCTGCAAAGACTGGCCATGTTGCCCCATCATTGCTTAGGGGACCTAGTCTGATGTTTGCTAGTAGATGTGGTAGGGTGCCTTGGAACCAATCTGTGTGCTCCTGTAATGCAAGTGCCATTTCTAAATCTTTATCAGTTCTGTAATTGTTTGGTGTGGCTGCTTCAGTGTTCTTGTGAAAATCTGTAATGTTGGCATCTACTGCAAAAAATGTTACCCATGAATAGAAAACTAATGTTTTATATGCTTCTTGGGCCTCTACCACAAAGGTAACATCTCTTCCTGTAAGAGGAAGCACAAGGCTTTGTAACATCTGTGTTAGTGCATGTCTGCAATTTAGTGGAATACCAGCAAGTATTGCATTAGCTATTTTAATGAACGGAATTTAGAGAAGGGAAACTATAGTGGGGTGATCCTTTGAAAGGTACAAGCTTGCAGACCCTACAGCTAGAAATATGAGTTCCCTGTTTAGCTAAGTAGGATTATTCCCTTAAACCACAGTTGTCTCCATTAAAAGTGACTAGGGGCTTTAGGCACACGTAAACAACTACTCAGAGACCCATTAAATAAGTACCAAGAACATTGGTGGTGCCATGTCATATGCTTCCAATCCAATCCAATCCAAAAATTCTTTATTTCGGCCATAAGACCATAAAAGATGCAGTAAAATACAATACATATATTAAAAACAATGTTAATACATAGATACAAAAAAGTCTCTTCTCATCCAGCGAGGAGTAAAGGATACAGGACAGTACCATGGTTCAGAGGGCTGTTTTCTTCCTAATTATCCATGCTGCCATTAAAAATTTGGATATGGCAAACACAACATGACCCAGAGTACTAGTTTTCATAACTCTGTATGCCTGTAAGCACTTCCTGAACCCCAGGTTTCTGCATAACGGTGCTATCCAGTATTTCCTGGGTCTGTAATATGCAGGACATACAAACATGATATGTAAGTCATCTTCCTCGTGGACGTTGCAGCACGGACACAACTTGTCACCCCCTTTAGTCCATTTGCAGATGAAAGTTTTAGTAGGGAGTGTGCCAAACCTCCATTGCACAAACAATTTCCTTGCCAGTACAGGAAAAATAAAGTCCATAAAAGGTTCAAAGGCATAAGAATTTTTGGATTCCATAAAACACGCAGTAAGGGTGCCGCTATTATGAGCATTAACCATAAGTGCCAGGCTCTTCTCCTTATACAGTTGGGTCAAGGCTTTGCGTGAAATCCTTTGGCAACCTCGAGTTGGCTCGTCCCACAGTTCTGATAAATTCATACTAAGCAGTTCATCCTTTACAAAAGCAAGCCAGGGGATTTTGCTGTTACGATTCAGGCTCATGACATGGATTAGGTCCTTTCTGTAGTGGTGTAATTCGTCAGTGGACCAGAGTCGATGCCAGAACTTCACTGGCTTTGACACAAGCTCTTCCGCAATGGAGGGAAGACCCATATCTAGTCTTAGTGGCAGAAGTGGCGTACCTTGTGGAAGACCAAGTAGGCGCCTTAAATACTGTTTTCTACTCCTGCTAGGTCTTTCCCTGCTTTGTGCCCCCATAACTCACTGCCGTACATGGCTGCTGCCTTAGCTTGAGTCCTGTATGTTTCAAGGGCCGGGCTTAACGGCTTGAACGTGGAAGTATTAACCACCTTCAAGATAGCACCCGATAGCTGGGATAATTTTACCCTTGATCTGGCTATCTGGCAGTCCCATGAAAGGTTTTCCTGGAGTGTTACCCCCAGATATATGAAGGTGGAGACCCTCTCAAGGCTAACGGTTCCCAAGGTGGGGTTAGGTCTGGCTTTATTGGGAGGGTTGAAAATCATAAACTTGCTCTTCTCTGTGTTCACCTCCAACCCGTGTTGGCGACAGAAAAGACCAAATCCGTCCACGATTCTCTGGATCCCCATAGGGGATTTGGAAAGCAGGAGGGTATCGTCAGCAAACATGATTGCCGGGACCCTCCTGCCTGCCAAAAGTGGGGCATCATTGTCCTTAACGTTATCTAGGTGTGATATAACGCTATTAATAAAAAGACAAAACAGTGTCGGTGCCAGGACACAGCCCTGCCTGACTCCTCGGCGGACTGGGAACCTGGACGAAAGCTTTCCATCCCTCCCACACCTCACCTGGGCGTAGTTGTTTTCATGCAGCCTAGTTATAATACTGAGTAGTTGCGGGGGTACTCCTAACTTTTCCAAAACCTCCCACAATTTGCTACGCGGGACTAGGTCAAAGGCTGACCTCAGGTCCACGAAGACCATGTACAGCCTCCCCCCCTCTAGCGTCACCGTCTTCCAGTAGAGGAGGACGAGGCGGAAAATCTGGTCCATGGTCGACGTGTTCTTCCTGAAGCCAGCCTGCAGGGGGCTCATAATGTCTTTGTCCTCCACCCAGTCCAGCAAATGGTTGAGAATAAGGCGCGCAAAGAGCTTTTGGGGTACATCTATCAGGCTGATCGGCCTGTAGTTGGCTGGGAGCAGAGGAGACCCCTTCTTATGGATCGGTACAATCTCTGCCCCCAGCCAAGAGCCGGGGACCGGCATACCTCCTAGGATGGCATTAAATAGAATAAGGAGGTACGGGCCCCAGATATCTGGGTGATGCCTATAGAGATCCCCCGGTAACTTATCCAGCCCTGGCGCCTTCCCCAGTGCTAAACGCTCCAGAGCAGTCATCACTTCCCCTAGAGAAAATTCCAGGGCCGTGTCCGAGGTGCTTGTAGGCACTACCACCACTCCATCTGGCCATGGAGGAGTGTCTTGATAAAGTGCCCCAAAGTGAGCCTCCCACAGCGAGGGGTCGATACTAGGTTCAATTGCTGTTTTAAGTTCCCCCCTCCCATTACTGACCAGGGCCCAGAATTTTCTTGAGTCTCTGGCTTTTAGAGCTTCAGACAAGTCATGCCAGTGATTCCAGTCCCACTCTGCCCTTGCATTGGCTATGGCTGCTTTGTACTCCCTTCTAAGGTCTCGAACCCTACCCTTATCTGACCCCTCCTTGATTGTGGCAATTAGCTCAGATTTAATTGCCCTACAAGAAGAGGTATACCAGGTGGGGGCAGGAGTATTTTTCCTTCGAGTGGGTACCACCGGATAAAACACCTCTCCAAGTGCCCTTACTAATTCCTGGTGAATGCTCGCTAATTTCTCGTTGAAGGCCAGGGATCTTGGTTCATTTATAAGCGCATCCACCTCCCTGAATCTGGGAAGTGCCAGGCCGTAAAGCTTATTAATGGCATCCTCTGTACTCAGAACCTTTGCCCATTTAACCCGACGCCTGTTTGTGGTAAGGAGCATATCCCCCTGGTCCTCTCCGCCGGGATTAGCGGGCGGGCCTGCTAGGGGCAGAGGATGCTGGATATCTAAACGAAGAGCATTGTGGTCGCTGTCCGACCTTTGTAGCACCCTAAAGTCATGGACTTTTGGCCACAATGTGATATCCAGCATTATATAATCCAGCCTCGACTCATGGCCCTTTCTGTTGAAAGTACACACTGAGGGGGTATCGGAGGAAGTACGACCATTACATGCCCTCAGTGCAAAGTTCAAGGTAAGGGACATGAGTTGTACTGCTAGTGGGGACCAGGCTTTAGGGTGGGGCGAGGACGAGGGTGGGACCCCCCAATAATCGTCCTCTGCAGTAAGAGCACCCTCCTTTAGTCCTTTTAGGGGTTCGAAATGACAATTAAAATCCCCTCCCAGGACTATCTTATGGTCACCTGACAATTGGCCTAGGAAGGAGGAGAGCTCATTTAAGGTAGGGGATTCATTTGTCGCGGCTACTGGACGCGAGTAAACGTTGACAATGGCCCAAGATATTTTACCAGGCCACGTAAGCAATACACACTGAATGTCCTGCGAAAACGTGTGCATCTTTTCCGCCCGGCACCCAATGTGACTCGCTATCCAGATTGCCAGCCCTCCCCATGGCCTCCCCCTCCCGCTCCACTTTGCTGGGATTTCAAAAATTTCAAACCCTGTTCTAGTTTGAGGTTCCCTCGCCCATGTCTCCTGAAAAAGGAGAATGTCACTAGCGCTTACAAGGAGATCCCACTCCGGTGTACCTTCCTTATTTGCGATCCCCGCCACATTCCAGGAGAGAATTCTCAGCCCTGGACCTTGTGGTGATGATCCTGGCCCTCCAGTGGAAAGTAAAGCAATGGCTGCGGGGGGATCAGAGTCTTGCGGGCCAGTAACAGTAGTAGTAGCCGGAGTGATAGGTGATGCAGCCACCTCCGGGACTTGCAAACTAGGTAATAGCCCTGCTTGAGCCGGAAAACCTTCCGGGATACCCCTTCGTTCTTTGACAGTGTCCTGTGGCTCATAATCAGTTGCCGGTACAACACTCACCCCCCCCTGCTTGAAACCCCACACACTGGCTTCCCCAGACTCGGAGGAGTGTCCCCCTTTTGTGGTCAGTCCACCTGATCAAGGCAGGAGAATCTATTATGGTGGATGAAATTGACAGGAGCGGGAGGTATAAAATGCTTGGGCCTGTAACGTGAGCCATCTACGGCAAAGCCTACTCTAGTCCAGCCCTGCTCCCTCTCCACCACCGTGTTACAAGCATTTGGGTAGAAGTGCGAGAGAGGCACTAGCTCAATGGTGGACTTATCAGGCCTTACCAGCCAATTACAGATATAGGTGGCAACCTGTGGGCTTTTAAAACTAACGATAATACAATCCCCCGCCCTGTTCTTTGGGGTAAAACCAATCCATGGAATCCTCCTAACCATCAGCACCTCACCTTTCAAGTTAGGAGGGAGAGGCCTATTAATATTGAGCCAGCTTAATACCTTGTTGCGTAAAGAGTCCTGCGGCTCCCTTGTATCACCGGTAAGCTCGGGCACTCCCACCATAATTGCTGTATAGGGTACTGCTTCGGGGGGCAAATTGACCACCCTGCGCCTAGCATGGGGGCTAGTAACATGGCCAATAGACCCGTTGGCAGAGTTCTCATCTCTGGTCGGTTGCGACGATGCAAGTTGCTTGGATCTCCTGGGAGCAGGAACAGGAGGCCTTGATGTTTGGGATGGCAGTGGGTGCCTTTGTGGGGCTAAAGCACCGTTTTTGCTATGCAAGGCCCCAATCTGACCTGGTATCCCATTAGAGGCCTGGGAGGTTGTTCCAGAAATCGGGGGTCTATTCCCAGTCGACTCCCGGGGAGCTCTTGGAGAAATTGGAGCATTTAGGCTCTGCCCAGGATTGTTCATTTTGTGAATGCTTTCTATGGCCAGCAATCTAGCCTCTATGGCATCCAGTTTGTCAGACAGGGGGTTCAGCAAATTCTTAAAAATGTCTGTAAGTGAGCTGATAAGCGTGTCTGTGATGCTAGGAGGTGCCCCACCAAATATAAATGGGCCTGAATGCATTGGTAAGGCCGTAGCTAAAGGAGGGCCAGAATAGTCCGACCTAGATCCTGGGGAAATGACCTCCGGGGAGGCTGAGATGTCTGTACTGCCATTCATAATTTGCTCGATTGTGTCGACTTTGGCCCTCTTTGCCCTTTTTGATTTCCTCGACCGTTTCCTTTTCGGTGGTTGTTCCATTCCACTGCTTGCAGGATCTGTAAGAAGTACAGCCTGGCCCACTTCCTGCGACTCAGTTCCCGTGCAATTCACATTAGAAGAGGGAACAGCGATCCCAGATGGCCGTGGTGAGACTATATCCCTCTGAGGGTTTGATGGAGTTCTTAATTGCTGCAGGACGGACTCAATGGTCTGGTCGATGCTGTCCAAGAGTGACAGATGGGTAGCGTTCACAGGTAAAGGGGTACTAACATCAATGAAAGAGTCCGTGGAGTCCAATGACACATTTTCTGGGCCTGTCTCGAGAAGATTATCCAGTACTGGCGGGCATTTGTTAGCTAATGCACTGGCTTTTGGGAAGAACTTTTCCAGAGTACTGGAACACTGTAATACAGTTTTACTCCTGGAGACCCTAGTTGCCATTTCTAGGTCGGTACCAAGAGGCCGTGATACCAGGACGTCAGAGGGGTGGCCCGGTCCGGTCTCTGCCGGCCTCTAACGGCCTAGAACGGCCCGCCCTTTGCCCGGGCTTAGCCCGGCGGCCGCCCGCGCGCGTCCCACGATGCACGTCTGTGGGAGTGAAGATGTAGTTGGATAGGGCTAGGAGGCGTGGCCAGCCGGGAAGAGTCTCCAGGTGCGGCGTCTCAGCAGCCGCTGGGGAACCTGGAACTCGCAGTCCCGCTGCGCCGCTGTTGGTGGTGTCTCTGCCCTCGTGAAAGCCCCACTGCAAGCCTCCTCAACAAGTCCGGTGATCCTTAGCCTCGAGCGGCACCCGCGGAGCGGGGGCCGCGAGGCGCGGTTTTGACCGCACAGGAGAGGGAGGCGCACAGGAGAGGGACGATACAGAAAAGGGGGTGGTGATGAACAGAGTGTCTGAATTAAGCAGACCACTCTTACCCAGTCCAAAGATCAGGGCTTGATCCATCACCGTTATTTATCTCACTGCCCCATCCCAGCTCAGAACCTGGCTATATGCAAATTAGTCTGTCCCTGGCCCAGTGCATCATGGGAACAGGGCAGACCAAACTACCAAGCCAATTCTTCACCAGAAAGGAGACAAGCTACCGGGGACCGGTTTCTGGCATTTCAGCCTCTTCGGCCCGGCTTGCTTGAATCCTGATGGAGCAGTGAGAAAGGGACTCCTGTCTGAGTATACCCTGCCACACCTATAGTGGCCAAAAACGATACAGAAAAGGGGGTGGTGATGAACAGAGTGTCTGAATTAAGCAGATGTGAGTCCCTTGCTCATTGCACCATCAGGATTCAAGCAAGCCGGGCCGAAGACGGCTGTAATGCCAGAAACCGGTCCCCGGAAGCTTGTTTCCTTCCCAGTGTAAGAATTGGCTTTTGTAGTCTGGTCTGCCCTGTTCCCATGATGCACTGGGCCAGGGACAGACTAATTTGCATACAGCCAGGTTCTGAAACTGGGATGGTGCAATGAGCTAAAAAACGGTGTTGGATCTAGCCCTGATCTCTTGACTGGGTGAGAGTACTCTGCTTAATTCAGAGACTCTGTCCATCACCACCCCTTGTTGTAAATAATTTTGTCCACCCTAAGCGTGGAAGGGTATACTCAGATGTGAGTCCCTTGCTCATTGCACCATCAGGATTCAAGCAAGCCGGGCCGAAGACGGCTGTAATGCCAGAAACCGGTCCCCGGAAGCTTGTTTCCTTACCAGTGTAAGAATTGGCTTTTGTAGTCTGGTCTGCCCTGTTCCCATGATGCACTGGGCCAGGGACAGACTAATTGGCATACAGCCAGGTTCTGAAACTGGGATGGTGCAATGAGCTAAAAAACAGTGTTGGATCTAGCCCTGATCTCTTGACTGGGTGAGAGTACTCTGCTTTATTCAGAGACTCTGTCCATCACCACCCCTTGTTGTAAATAATTTTGTCCACCCTAACCGTGGAAGGGTATACTCAGATGTGAGTCCCTTGCTCATTGCACCATCAGGATTCAAGCAAGCCGGGCCGAAGACGGCTGTAATGCCAGAAACCGGTCCCCGGAAGCTTGTTTCCTTCCCAGTGTAAGAATTGGCTTTTGTAGTCTGGTCTGCCCTGTTCCCATGATGCACTTGGCCAGGGACAGACTAATTTGCATACAGCCAGGTTCTGAAACTGGGATGGTGCAATGAGCTAAAAAACGGTGTTGGATCTAGCCCTGATCTCTTGACTGGGTGAGAGTACTCTGCTTAATTCAGAGACTCTGTCCATCACCACCCCTTGTTGTAAATAATTTTGTCCACCCTAAGCGTGGAAGGGTATACTCAGATGTGAGTCCCTTGCTCATTGCACCATCAGGATTCAAGCAAGCCGGTCCGAAGACGGCTGTAATGCCAGAAACCGGTCCCCGGAAGCTTGTTTCCTTCCCAGTGTAAGAATTGGCTTTTGTAGTCTGGTCTGCCCTGTTCCCATGATGCACTGGGCCAGGGACAGACTAATTTGCATACAGCCAGGTTCTGAAACTGGGATGGTGCAATGAGCTAAAAAACGGTGTTGGATCTAGCCCTGATCTCTTGACTGGGTGAGAGTACTCTGCTTAATTCAGAGACTCTGTCCATCACCACCCCTTGTTGTAAATAATTTTGTCCACCCTAAGCGTGGAAGGGCATACTCAGATGTGAGTCCCTTGCCCATTGCACCATCAGGATTCAAGCAAGCCGGGCCGAAGACGGCTGTAATGCCAGAAACCGGTCCCCGGAAGCTTGTTTCCTTCCCAGTGTAAGAATTGGCTTTTGTAGTCTGGTCTGCCCTGTTCCCATGATGCACTGGGCCAGGGACAGACTAATTTGCATACAGCCAGGTTCTGAAACTGGGATGGTGCAATGAGCTAAAAAACGGTGTTGGATCTAGCCCTGATCTCTTGACTGGGTGAGAGTACTCTGCTTAATTCAGAGACTCTGTCCATCACCACCCCTTGTTGTAAATAATTTTGTCCACCCTAAGCGTGGAAGGGTATACTCAGATGTGAGTCCCTTGCTCATTGCACCATCAGGATTCAAGCAAGCCGGGCCGAAGACGGCTGTAATGCCAGAAACCGGTCCCCGGAAGCTTGTTTCCTTCCCAGTGTAAGAATTGGCTTTTGTAGTCTGGTCTGCCCTGTTCCCATGATGCACTGGGCCAGGGACAGACTAATTTGCATACAGCCAGGTTCTGAAACTGGGATGGTGCAATGAGCTAAAAAACGGTGTTGGATCTAGCCCTGATCTCTTGACTGGGTGAGAGTACTCTGCTTAATTCAGAGACTCTGTCCATCACCACCCCTTGTTGTAAATAATTTTGTCCACCCTAAGCGTGGAAGGGTATACTCAGATGTGAGTCCCTTGCTCATTGCACCATCAGGATTCAAGCAAGCCGGGCCGAAGACGGCTGTAATGCCAGAAACCGGTCCCCGGAAGCTTGTTTCCTTCCCAGTGTAAGAATTGGCTTTTGTAGTCTGGTCTGCCCTGTTCCCATGATGCACTGGGCCAGGGACAGACTAATTTGCATACAGCCAGGTTCTGAAACTGGGATGGTGCAATGAGCTAAAAAACGGTGTTGGATCTAGCCCTGATCTCTTGACTGGGTGAGAGTACTCTGCTTAATTCAGAGACTCTGTCCATCACCACCCCTTGTTGTAAATGCACAGGAGAGGGAGGCGCGGCCAGCCGGGAAGAGTCTCCAGGTGCGGCGTCTCAGCAGCCGCTGGGGAACCTGGAACTCGCAGTCCCGCTGCGCCGCTGTTGGTGGTGTCTCTGCCCTCGTGAAAGCCCCACTGCAAGCCTCCTCAACAAGTCCGGTGATCCTTAGCCTCGAGCGGCTCCCGCGGAGCGGGGGCCGCGAGGCGCGGTTTTGACCGCACAGGAGAGGGAGGCGCACCGGATAGGGAGGCGCGGCCAGCCGGGAAGAGTCTCCAGGTGCGGCGTCTCAGCAGCCGCTGGGGAACCTGGAACTCGCAGTCCCGCTGCGCCGCTGTTGGTGGTGTCTCTGTCCTCGTGAAAGCCCCACTGCAAGCCTCCTCAACAAGTCCGGTGATCCTTAGCCTCGAGCGGCTCCCGCGGAGCGGGGGCCGCGAGGCGCGGTTTTGACCGCACAGGAGAGGGAGGCGCACAGGAGAGGGAGGCGCGGCCAGCCGGGAAGAGTCTCCAGGTGTGGCGTCTCAGCAGCCGCTGGGGAACCTGGAACTCGCAGTCCCGCTGCGCCGCTGTTGGTGGTGTCTCTGCCCTCGTGAAAGCCCCACTGCAAGCCTCCTCAACAAGTCCGGTGATCCTTAGCCTCGAGCGGCACCTACTGCAAAAAATGTTACCCATGAATAGAAAACTAATGTTTTATATGCTTCTTGGGCCTCTACCACAAAGGTAACATCTCTTCCTGTAAGAGGAAGCACAAGGCTTTGTAACATCTGTGTTAGTGCATGTCTGCAATTTAGTGGAATACCAACAAGTATTGCATTAGCTATTTTAATGAACGGAATTTAGAGAAGGGAAACTATAGTGGGGTGATCCTTTGAAAGGTACAAGCTTGCAGACCCTACAGCTAGAAATATGAGTTCCCTGTTTAGCTAAGTAGGATTATTCCCTTAAACCACAGTTGTCTCCATTAAAAGTGACTAGGGGCTTTAGGCACACGTAAACAACTACTCAGGAGACCCATTAAATAAGTACCAAGAACATTGGTGGTGCCATGTCATATGCTTCCTACTGATCAGCTTGGCAGTGCGTTTGGGCAACATATGTGTCAAAACTATCGGGACTGTGTCCATTCAAACTATTAGAATATGTTCCTGGCTAGCTCACATTGCACCATCTGGACGCCTAAACCTCAGAGGGTGTGGAAGGTGTCTGCAAACTCCGAAAATGACAACCCTAATCGCCCCAAGAAAATCGTGGAAACAGATCTACCCTTTCATCGTTATCACACGCATGTCAAAATGGAGAAACAAGAAATCCACAAATTGACATTTCTAACATTTATTGAAGCAGTTGGATTCTTGTGCATTTATTAGCAGAAGGAAACAAAGCACTGTAACCAGCATTACAAGAATGGTGAAAAAGCTGAATAGTTTAAACATTATAATTATTGCAGTGATTATATGAATACATATAATTGTTTACCTACCCAGCTCTACCTATCCTAGAGAGCATAGGGAAAATGCTTTTTTTGCAGATACCCTGGAGTGGCCCAATTCCCCATTTACCGGTGTGTATAATTTAACCGGAAGCAAGTCTGGTGTAGAAGAACAGGCCATCGTCCCTCGTAGAATTATGCTGAGAGTCAGCAGGGCTGGAAGTCAGACATAGGCAAATGACCAAGATAATCTATGGAAACGCTCTTCTCCCAAACAATAGCTTTTTGGCAGTTTAAATAATAAGAACTGAACCTAGTTGCACTATGCCTGAGTTCAGATGCCTATGTCATTGTGTATTCTACTGACTCAGAGCTGTCTCCTAACGAACAACAAAATACAAGGGCAGTGTGCTTGGTCCTTGGATAAGATGTACAGAATTGTGATAATATGCCTACAGAAAAATGAGTTTGTAAGAAAACACTTTCTGAGTACATTATCGCACGCAAGCCAAATGTGCTAAAATGCCCCGTCTAAAAGGATGTCAAGTTTAAATGTGAACATGTAAAAATGGGAGCGCTTGTACACTGGCCCTATTAACCCTTACGACAACACCACACTATCAAATCCTTTCTGACAGGTCTCTTGAGCCCATGTAACCTTTGGGGCACACATGAGAGGGGGAGAATAGGATGCAATGACATTTATTTTGTGTCACCTTTCTGGTTGCTGAAGGCACCTGCTTTTATACTACTAGACTTCTGTTTCTGGGTTTGGTGAGGGTGCCGCACATGTTTCAAACTGGATTTTGTTTCAGTGTTAGTTGGAGGTTGATACTAAGGATTACCATAGTTCACTTCCCCACAGATCCCTAGCCCTCAGAGCCAAGTTTATTGTGGCTGAAGACTTTTGCCATCTTGAAAAGGCTCTGCCACATGGCATTTTGGGCCTCTTTGCAGTAAGGCAAACAGGAACAACTGACAAATTAGGTAGGTCTGGACCTAGGAACCTTCACTCCATTGGTCAGAGAGGACCATGGAGTGTCTTAAGGTGTCTGTCCCCTGCCCACAGACTGGTGAATTCTGCAAAAGCTGGACTCTTGACACACCATTCCTCAAAATGTAGCTGGACATGGAAAAAATACCATCTAGACTGAATCTTCTGCACTTGGAATCTGTGAACTGTGAGATAACCCTTTCACAGTTCATAGAGTTCACAGAACTGTGAGGGTGAACTCTTGCCACTTGAAAGCTAAGGACAGAAATATCTCCAAGGATCACAAAGCTGATTCCCTGGGTGGCTACAGGTACATATAAAAAAGCTGAAGAGAACATTCTTGTGCACAATCCCAGATGAACAGTGGCAACTGGATATGAACTGAACCTTGTTGTTGCCGTCTGCTGACACCCTGAAAGTCTCTAACAGCCTGATTCATGTACATGCCGTTTTGCGTGGCCCTAATAGCGAATCATAGCGATTCGCTATTGAGGACACGCAAAACGGCATTCATGTAGGAATTGCTACTTAAATAGCGATTCCTACATGTTCTTTATTTGCGAGTAGCAATTTGCTACTCGCAAATACTCCCCATTCATTCCTATGGGCCAAGAGGCCCATAGGAATGAATGGGGAGTATCCCTCATTTGCGAGTAGCAATTTGCTACTCGCAAATGAGATAGCGATTTTAAGGGTGCCAGGGGTGTCCAAAGGACGCCCTGTAGCACCCCTAAAAAGCACATTTGAATATGTGTTGCGCGCACACATGTCCAAAGGACATGTGTGTGTGCAACATGCAACTTAGAAAAATGCTTTTAAAAGCATTTTTCTGAGTTTTTGCTATTTACCGACAGGTCTGACCTCTCGGTAAATAGCGGCCCCAAAAGTCCAAAATCGCTATTTTGTTTTGTGTCATGAATAGCATTTGAGGAATCTCTAATAGAGATTCCTTAAATGCTATTCCTCGCATATTTCCGACTTCTTAAATAGCGATTTTTGCATTTGGTATCATGAATACCAAATGCAAAAATCGCACTCGCAAAGGGCCAGATTCTCAGAATCTGGCCCTTTGCGAGTGCAATTTACCTACATGAATCAGGCTGTAAGTTCTTCCCCTGAGGACCTGTGGGCCATAGATGTGTACTCCTGTGGTTATTTTGGCACCAGAAGAAGTTTGGGAACTTTTTAAAAACCTTTGCACCAGAGTGCCAACGCTTCAAGGAAACTGACTTTGGAAATTATCCAACAGGCAGTCTGCAGTGCAGGATTAAATGTCAGGTTTTTCCCATATGGAGAAGAGTTTTTCCTCAGAAAAATTACAGTCACTTTTCAGATTGGAACACAGAAACGTTTTCTAACTTCCCTACTCAATCACAGTTTGTGCCATAGCTACCAGGGGTTGAGATCATGTTTAAATTACTGAAATCTTTGTTTGGATCTAACAAGATATTGACTTTATTACTTGTGGTGGACACCAATCCACCCCAACTACTAAATCACTTTCTCACAGGGGGGAAATGAGGAAGGTAGATATTATAATGAATTGGAAAGGATATAGTGAAGGTGAGAGAAAAAGGAAAGCTACAAATGAGAGATTGAGACACTAAGGTGAGAGAGTATCTAAGTGAAGGAGAAAATATAGGAATGGCAGCTAGTGGGATGAAACGGCAAAGAAGGTAGATGGGCTAGTTACATTGGCAGAGTTGCAAGCAAGTTTGGCAGGAAAACTAGGAATGAACGAGTTATAAATGGAGGACTGTATATAGGTGGACGGCCCATTGAAGTTTTATGTCACCATAAGTAAAAGACTAATGGAGGAGAGAGGAAGACTGGTTTGCCCAGTGTTGGGAGAGAAAGGCCCTCTGCATGGTAAAAGACATGTACTCCTGCTCTGAGTGCCCAACTGTACTGTTGTCTGGATCCCTAATGCTGATTTTTGTTGTCATAGACAAACACAGATCATGGGTGTGCTCCATGACATTGGCCTGTCTCATGGATTGGGGCCTTGTGGTACCAGGAGGGGCACCCAAAACTCTACCTGCATTGTGACGGAAGGCCTTCAACAAGAGTTAAGCAGCACTGCAGTGGCAGCATACTGTGTGGTGATCAGTTCTAGTGAACAGGTCCTTTTTATTGTGTCACTGCAGTGAGGTCTACTGTGTCATTGCAGTGAGGTCTACAGGCTCACTTGCCATTTCAAAGATGGGCTAATGTGTCCTTAACTCACCCTTGGCCTACATCAGGTAAATGTAGAGTACTGCGCAGGGCAGCAGTAGCAACTGTACGTGGGAGATAGGTGTGCCATGGAAGGGTACAGTTCAGGGAGAGCGCAGTACTGTGCTGTACATGTATGGTTAGTTCATGTACTAAGTGTATGTATGCCTGTGATGAATACATTACTTTAGAGATGTAGTGCTGTTCAGTGCAGACACAATGAAAGCATGTGCTGGGTGTATATGTGCTAGTGAGAAGTACTACACTTGAAGGATGAAGTGTTGTGCAGCGTGAGTGTGTGTGTATGCTGGCTGTGTGTGTATGTTGTCAAATAACACTCCATGGTAGAATAGGGAAAAGCTACAGTACTGAGCAGTGCGTGCAGACAATGTGTGTGCTGAATGTATGTGTGTCTACAGTCGCACAATTCATGGAGGTAACAATACTGGAGATTATTTGTGCTGTGAATGGACACTGAGAGCAGGTGAGCCTGCAATGGTACCTTACATGAGGTAAAATGGTTTCCATTTTGGGAAGCCCAGGTATGCCTGGTGAAAATATGAGGTGTGGAGGAATCCCCCCAGACAGGTGTGTATTGCTGCATTCCTGTGAGCTGGGCGGGGACACACTGGAAGAAAGGAGGAAGGGTCTCCCCCTTTTCACTCAAAGGCTGATCTTCGATTCAGAGATAGATCACAAGGAATGGACCTCGACACATCTCAGGAAGGAGATGGGACTGAAAAGAGAATCATAAAGAGTAGGGTTTGGAGCCCAGAATTAACCTTTTGGTGCACAAATCACTGTGCCTGACATCAAGGTGTGGCCTCTGGTCACTCCCATGAACTCTGGTGTGGGTCTATCAACTTCAGAGTCTTTACATGATGTGACAGACAGCCTATCAAGAGGGAAGAAGAGGAGGACAAATGTATGTATCAAAAGCTCAGCAAAACTTCTCCCTGTGATCAGGAATATGGGTCTAAGGCCTGCTAGTCTACATGCTGGGTGAGAGGCCACCACCCAGGAAAACCAAGTCCACCTGCTCTAGAGGGTAGGACACCAGAGCTTGCCTGCTTGCCAGGATCTGTGCACCCTGTGAGGAAGAGGAGAGCATTGGAGGGTGCAAGGTACAGTAGGGAGCGGTGTGAGGATTTGGCTGTGCACCGTGTGGGCCACTATCCATGTTAAGGAGTGTTTTGGAGACCCCTGTATGCCAGCAGAGAGCCACCATAGACTGAGCCATTCATCAAGCACTATGCATGGAGCCAGTACAGACTAGTTGTGGTAACCTTGTATGCCAGACGGGGCACCATGGTGTGGAGGATAGCGCCATGGGAGTCTACATTGTTTCCGGAGGTACTAAAATGCCAACATTTTGGGGCATCGATTGGGACAAGAGTGAGTCTATGACCAGCGGGTCTAGCCCGCACAACAAGATCTGCCCTGACTTACCCCCCGAGGACCAGTACACCGCTGGGGAGGACGTTGCACCCGTGCTGGGCTCCGAATCAAGTTTTTCCCCCACAACACCTACTGGGGAGAAATTGACTTACTGTGTCTTTTGCAACTGGAAGCTTCTCTGATCATTGAGAAGAATCAGCAGGACCTCTCAGGAGAGGGAGACTGTGCCTGCCGGGCAGCCCAACTTCTCTGAGCAGGATCAGAACTTGCAAGTGTCTGCACTCAGGCCACCCGATGCAATGTGGGGCCCCGGAAGATTTGTTGATGATGGTGCTGCAGCACCAAATACAGTGTTGATTAATTCAAAGACAAGATTCAAAGGGGAATTCTTAAGAATGGCCTACTAGTGAGCATTCCCTGAATGCGGCCACCATTAAATGGGGAATAACCCCAAGCACATTTCAAAGAAAAGGGTGGGACAGGGATTTGCCTGAAAAACACTAGAGACCGGACCTCAAGGTGATTGTGTTAATGCTTATGAATGCTGCTGTACCTTTTTATGTGTAGAGTTAGGAATGAAATACTTATTTTTCACTTTAAAAGGAGTATTTGCCTGGACATTGATTTATTGACAGTACTGTGTGCACTCTGAGTTATAAGTCATGTTCACTTACCTGTATCCACACATATCCCCCCGAGGGAGCTTTTGACTGCTCGTCCACAGCTACCACTGAGAGTCGCGTGCAGAAGGGGTACTTGATCCATTTGGTCAGGATCCATAGTATGACGGCCCCCTGGACATCAGAAGTACGAGGCCATTGCCCTTTGTTTGGGCGCAGTAGCTCCTGCATGCCCTTTGGCCCTCTGGATGGGGTTCTGACACTCAGCATCATTCAATGTAGTTCAATTGGTAACCCTGGACTATGATCCATATCTCCTTGTTCTTAAGTCTGCAACTTAGTCATTAAAGCAATCTTCTCCCCAGAACTGAAAGGTGTATAGTGAAAAACAAACAAGAGAGTGGTAGATGGAGGTGAGAGAGTGAAAAACAAACAGGAGATTGGTAGATGGAGGTGAGAGGCTAGGAAATAGGGACATGCACATCAGAGGTAGACGCCCAAAGAGAACTGTGCTTGAAGAGGAGGTGAGAATGAGACAGATAGAGATGGGAGGGCAAAGGTAAATTCGAGGTGCGCGAGACAGGAATGAAGGTGAGCGAGAAAGTGAAAAACAAGTGTAAGAAAAAAACAGAGGGTTCAATTCTTGTCGATACAGACATAAGAAGATGAGAGCCGGAGACGTATTCCCCAGTTCTTCAATATATCCCACTATAAACCCACATAACCAATTACGGACACTCATTAAGGATGGGAAATGGAGAACATTATTCTAATACACTCTGTTTAAATGCAGGTTCTATTTAGAAATACATCAGAGGCAGGATTCTTGTCTGATATATTAGGCCACAGTGCTATTTAAATAGACCACACTTCCTAAGGTGTGTTTCTTAGGCAATGTTCCAGGTAAACATTCTGTCTTGAATTTTCACTCCCTCACCCCCACTTTTTTCTGGCTTACCGGAACGCCAGTGGCCTGCACTTACTGTCCATACTCTTTTTTACAATGAAGCTGGGCTGATGCCGAGTATGTTAACTTTGAACTTGAGTAGCATGAGAGTGTTTCAAAACAGTACCCACTGGGCGTCTAACCATTAGTGTCATGAGAAGTGGGGGTTCTTTATGTGGGTCTTCTTTCATCTTAAGTTATTGCTATGGTACACTTTCTGATTCATGTGTAAAAAGTGTGCACTGTGGAAGGTGAATACTCTTTAAATGTATCGCTGTCTGTCACCTCTGAAGCTATAGTGTCACATGCTTCCGAATTGTTCTGCTATCACAAGAGCGAGAGGCACGGTGGGTGGGGATTGTGCGCTGGGAGACAAAGTTGCACGCACCTGTGATACACTTACCACTTTACCCATCGTTCTTGACGCCACACCTTCTAGCCCTGGCATGGTCCTTCGGCGCCTGCTCTTGTTGCATTTCGTTCTTGTGTGTTTAGTGCATGCCACTTATTTCCTTGATTGCCATTTGGTGTGTAATGTATGCATTTTCAGTGCCCTTGGCAGATTGTTTTTTTCTGTTTTATGCTGCAAATGTAATGGTTTTTTAACGCCTTCCTTTTTAAAAAAAAAAAAAAGAATTCACGCGCTTTTTTGTTTTTATATTTATATTAAAACACGCATCAAGTTCCATTTCTGTACTTTTTTTTTTACTAACGAAAACGTTAAAGTACTCGTTCTGCACATTGGTTAGATATTGCCCTAACGCCAATTTTCCCTTTTTGGCATTTGCAATGCGCAATAAGAATATTAAAACGTGCGTGCGTTTTCCATTCATACATCATGCGTTTAGGCCACTTGCAATGTTGCATGCCAGTTGGACGTCGCTTCTCCTTCTTATTTGCATTAACAAATTGACTCATGGGACAACTGCAGCAAAGTCACAATTTGGTGACATTCTACTATTCACTTGGCAGTTTGTCTAATTTAAAATATGATTTTAGCAGTTTTAGACCGCGTTTCTGTTTTTTTCCACCATGCTGACTGCCTGACTTCCATCGCCTGACACCCGCTGTCCTCGTCTCCTCCAGCTGGTTGTCATCGACCCTTGTCCATATTTATTGATCTTCAGACATGTCGAGGAACGTTAGATCTATAAGGATTGTGTTCGGATTTGACTGAGTGGGGTGTCTTATTACTTCTGCACGGATTTTGCAGAGATATGCTCCCAGGGAGTGAAATTCCAAACCAATACTTATTTGCTTTACAATTAGTCTGATAGATTTCCATATGGTTACTTCAGTTGTTGTGGTTTGAATACCCAATGACCTCAAGTCCTCTGTTATTGATGGGCGATAAAATTAACTTTATGAAATATGCCTTCATTCTTTTTATACCCAACATAGCGTGTCCGGTGGTTAACTCAAGAATTTTAAAATAGATGTGAATTATCAAAAAAATGCAGTATACATTAACTTTTTTTTTAACTAAAAAAGTTAATTTGCATGTCCACAATTAGAGTCGTATTCACTTAAATATTATGAAAAATTATAATAAATCGTTTAACACTAATAATTTTATTGCAGCTTTCCAAAGACTGCATAATGACAGCATTACCCCTCTTACTAGCTATGTGAATGGGCGAGCTGGACCAATTTGGTGCACACTCGGGCTCAGGGGTAACTGGGCCTAGTCTGATCTATTCCCACTCAAAATTCTGACACCCGTAAGGGGACGTCTTCCCTCTCACCAGGCCGACCTGGGAAGTTGGCACGTTTAGATCTTTAGGGATGACGGTGTCGTGATGAAGACTACCTAGTTAGGGAAAATCTGGGACAGGTATGGCAATGACGAAACACTCCATAACCTTCTTGCACCTCCTATTGTCCCCGGTAGGTCCAGAGGCCATATCCAAAATGTTGATTCCCCATGGTTGCCTTATTTGTCCTCAGGGATCCCAGTGGTACTTATGGGATCCTTATTTGTAGAGCTACATACAATGTCCCAGGACCTCATCTGGGGAGGAAAGCAGAAAGAGTGGTGTTCCATAAGATGCAGCTCCCGCTAGTCGAAGGCAGCCTAGGTGCCCCTTACTATGAGTGGTAGTATGCAGCAGCACAGCTCCAGTGGCCCATGAGCTGTCTTGGAGACAGGAGGGGACCTCAAGGGAAGACAGTGACACATGATTTGGGATGCAGACAGATCCTCAAATGGCTTTTCACGCCCACGCCATTAAATTGGGGTCTGAAAAGACTACACAGAGTTGCCAACTCCTCTGTGTGTGGTACTGACATTTAGAGAGACTGCAACAACCACTGTTGATTTTGGACGCAGGCTGAATTCCCACAGGCGTGAGACACACGATCTGGGTAAGCTCTGGACAATTCCAACTATGAAAGAGAGATTCGGGATATGTCCGAGCCAGTTCGTGGCATATAGTGCATGTACACAAGTGCTGTGCTCCCCAGGGCGCCAGTCAGATCCTCCCCCAAATGTTGTACCGTAATGCCTACTGACCCACCGCAGAGGGCACAAAGCCATAACAACTCACCACACTGCAATATAGTCATAGCTGTTGAAACCCTGCGATGACGTCAGGGCAAAATGAGCACAATTACTTCACTGCCTGGTGGACCCCCTTCCCCAGCTCCTGGACCCTTGGCTGGCTTGCAGGACAGGGGGCTCACGCACCGTGGGACGGAGCACGAGTCCCGAGCCCAGTCCCAGCTTCCGAACCCTAGCCAGTCCGGGGAGAGGCTCCCCAGGCCCTGGTGGACCCCATTCCCCAGCGCCTGGACCCTTGGCTGGCTTGCAGGACAGGGGGCTTACGCACCGTGGGACGGAGCACGAGTCCCGAGCCCAGTCCCAGCTTCCGAACCCTAGCCAGTCCGGGGAGAGGCTCCCCAGGCCCTGGTGGACCCCATTCCCCAGCGCCTGGACCCTTGGCTGGCTTGCAGGACAGGGGGCTCGTGCTCCCGGGGACAGAGCACGAGCCCCGGGCCCGGTCCCAGCTTCCGAACTCCAGCCAGGCCGGGGAGAGCCTCCCCGGGCCCCAGTGAACCCCCTTCCCCAGCGCCTGGACCCTCAGCTGGCTTGCAGGACAGAGGGCTCCTGCACCCTGGGACCCTGGGAGGGAGTATGATCGACTGGCCCGCCGGACAGAGCTCAAGACCCAGGCCCAGTCCCAGCTTCCGATTCCTAGCCAGGCCAGGGAGAGCCTCCCCAAGCCCCGATGGACCACCGTCCCCAGCGCCCGGACCCTCGGCTGGCTTGCAGGACGGAGACTTCCACACCCCAGGGCCTGCCAGACGGAGCAAGAGCCCCCGGCCCGGTCCCAGCTTACAAACCCTATCCAGGCCGGGGAGAGCCTCCCCGGGCCCCAGTGAACCCCCTTCCCCAGCGCCTGGACCCTCGGCTGGCTTGCAGGACAGGGGGCTCCCGCACCCTGGGACCCTGGGAGGGAGTATGATCGACTGGCCTGCCGGACAGAGCTCAAGACCCAGGCCCAGTCCCAGCTTCCGATTCCTAGCCAGGCCAGGGAGAGCCTCCCCAGGCCCTGATGGACCACAGTCTCCAGCGCCCGGACCCTCGGCTGGCTTGCAGGACGGGGGCTTCCACACCCCAGGGCCTGCCAGACGGAGCAAGAGCCTTCGGCCCCGTCCCAGCTTCCAAACCCTAGCCAGGCCGGGGAGAGGCTCCCCAGGCCCTGGTGGACCCCATTCCCCAGCGCCTGGACCCTTGGCTGGCTTGCAGGACAGGGGGCTCGTGCTCCCGGGGACAGAGCACGAGCCCCGGGCCCGGTCCCAGCTTCCGAACTCCAGCCAGGCCGGGGAGAGCCTCCCCGGGCCCCAGTGAACCCCCTTCCCCAGTGCCTGGACCCTCAGCTGGCTTGCAGGACAGAGGGCTCCCGCACCCTGGGACCCTGGGAGGGAGTATGATCGACTGGCCCGCCGGACAGAGCTCAAGACCCAGGCCCAGTCCCAGCTTCCGATTCCTAGCCAGGCCAGGGAGAGCCTCCCCAAGCCCCGATGGACCACCGTCCCCAGCGCCCGGACCCTCGGCTGGCTTGCAGGACGGAGACTTCCACACCCCAGGGCCTGCCAGACGGAGCAAGAGCCCCCGGCCCGGTCCCAGCTTCCAAACCCTATCCAGGCCGGGGAGAGCCTCCCCGGGCCCCAGTGAACCCCCTTCCCCAGCGCCTGGACCCTCGGCTGGCTTGCAGGACAGGGGGCTCCCGCACCCTGGGACCCTGGGAGGGAGTATGATCGACTGGCCTGCCGGACAGAGCTCAAGACCCAGGCCCAGTCCCAGCTTCCGATTCCTAGCCAGGCCAGGGAGAGCCTCCCCAGGCCCTGATGGACCACAGTCTCCAGCGCCCGGACCCTCGGCTGGCTTGCAGGACGGGGGCTTCCACACCCCAGGGCCTGCCAGACGGAGCAAGAGCCTTCGGCCCGGTCCCAGCTTCCAAACCCTAGCCAGGCCGGGGAGAGCCTCCCTGGGCCTCGGTGGACCCCCTTCCCCAGCACCTGGACCCTCGGCTGGCTCGCAGGACCGGGGGCTCATGCACCCTGGAATGGAGCATGAGCCTTGGGCCCGGTCCCAGCTCCCGAACTCTAGCCAGGACACGGAGAGCCTCCCCAGGCCCCAATGGACCCACCGTCCCCAGCGCACAAACCCTCGGCTGGCTTGCAGGACAGGGGGCTCCGGCACCCCCACGGCCTGCCGGACAGAGCCCAAGCCCTGGACCTGGGCCCGGTCCCTGCTTCCGAACCCTAACCAGGCTGGAGAGGGCCCCCCTTGGCCCAGATGAATGCCTGGACTCTCAGGCTGGCTTGCAGATCAGGGAGGCTCCAGCACCCCCATGGCCTGCCGGACAGAGCTCAAGCCCAGGGTCCGGTCCCTTCTTCCGAACCCTAGCTAGGCCAGGGAGAGCCTCCCTTGGACCCAATGAACGCCTAGACCCTCGGCTGGCTTGCAGGATGGGGAGGCTCCAGCACCCCCATGGCCTGCCGGACAGAGCTCAAGCCCCACGGCCCCGTCCCTGCTTCCAAAACCTAGCCAGGCTGGGGAGAGCCCCCCTTGGCCCAGATAAATGCCTGGACTCTCAGGCCGCCTTGCAGGACAGGGAGGGTCCAGCACCCCATGGCCTTCCAGACAGAGCTCAAGCCTTGGCTCCGGTCCCTGCTTCTGAGCCTCTCTTGGCCCCGATGAACGCACAGAACCTCGTCTGGCTTGCAGGACGGAGCTCAAGCCCCAGGCCCCGGCCCAGCTTCCGAACCCTAGCCAGACCAGGGAGAGCCTCCCAGGGGCCCTGGTGGACCCCCTGTCCCCAGCACCCGGAACCTCGGCAGGAACAAAGGAGGGTTAAGCCCAGACCACGTCCTCTCCCAGAAGGCCTGCCCGGGGAGCCCATTTTTCTTGACTATTAAGCCCCCACGTAATGAGAGCTTACAGAAGTTTGGGGAAGGAAAAAAGTTGGAGTGTGCCTGGCTGCCAGCCCGCAGGGCCATCTGGTCACCCAGCCCGCAGGGCCATCTGGTCACCCAGCCAGGTGACCAGATGGCCCGGGACGATCCAAAGCCCAGATTGCCTGGGAGGGTGCCCTTTTCTATGTTTTCTCAGATAAATTTCTCCTTTTGACTAGGATTTTCCGTGTGCTTTGTTTTTCTTTTCTTTGTGCTTTGTGAATTACACATATTGTATTTGGGTTGTTCTATAGGACACCGTTGAGTCTGATGATTTAGCACTGACTCCCTAGTTACCTTTGAATTGCAATCAATTTTTGAATTAAGTGAAATCCCTTGTAGACAATTCTCTACTTGATCACATTTCATTGCCCAAGCCTACAAGGGTATATTGGGTCTGCCAAATCCATTACATTTGAAACCCAAAAAGTCAGAAGGATCGTGAGGCCCCGCTTTCATGGTCTGTACTGAAACTGAAAATCGAGATCAAGCAAGCTTTTGCCCTTCTGCTCCACGGGAGGTTTCTGTCCTCCCTGAGCTCACCTTAGGACACATGCGTTATCGTTTGGCAGGTGTACCACCCCAATCAAACGCCCCACCTGCCACTGTCCCCGGAGCGGGTCACCATCGAGAGCAAGCTTCACCGGCGGCCCGAGGGCCTCCCACTTATCCTACACCTCTCATGTCTCTTCACAGTGCCAAACAAGAGTCAAGCTCAACAGATCTTCTTTACCCACTGATTCCGCCAAGCCTGTTACCTTGGCTGTGGTTTTGCTAGATAGTAGGTAGGGACAGTGGGAATCTCGTTCATCCAGTCATGTGCGTCACTAATTAGATGATGAGGCATATGGCTATTTCTGTACTACCTCGCGGTGGCTCATTCTGGGTTATTATGCTGCCCCTCAGCGTCAATTCGGTTTTGCTTCCCTCAATACAACATTCTTTCGCTCCGGAGTACAGCCACACTGAACGCTGTCCTCACTGGAACTGGGATCACGTATAGGCCAGAGATAGTACACCCAGCAGTACTATTCCAACAATTTTAAATTGTCTACGAACAGTTCTGAGAAATTAAAATATGATTAGCAGGACATCAATAATCAATGTGTGAGCGATTATTTGAGACCTATTCATTTTTCAAGATATTTCAACAAGTATGATGTACAGAACTATATCTAAATTGTTATAAGCACACATTTATAAAAAAATACACATCTACAAGTTACACATCTAACTAGAAAAAGCACATCTATAAAATTCTAGAAATTCACATCTATAAAATTCACATCTATACTAAATCTTGTGTCAACTATAAACCTATATGTTAAAATAATATGCTTTATAAGGGTGACGTGTGCTGTAAGAAAGTGTACATCTCAGTTTAAGCATGAATACTTGGCACATTTTAAGAGTGTCCATTAAAGTAGTCAGGCAAACATTTTTCTTGAATGGATACGACATTTCCAGACCCAAATCAGATCTAAATCAGCCAGAACAACATCATTACATTGAGGCCAAATACCACGACATCCAACGATAAAGCCATGAAATTTTACAGTGTTGCATTTTGTGAGATCTTTAATTTGCTGTGACAGATCCTGATAGTATTTCACTTTATTCTCAAACGCTAATTAAAGGGAATTCTGAGAGTTTTCATTACGAATTGAAACATCAATCACTACAGCTGTACCATTTTCGGTAAACACTACATCTGGTTTTCGTAGTTCTCCTTGATTATTCTTAACATGAGGTTCTCTATATGCCATCCAACAACACCTTTTTGCTCTATCAATGAGCAATTCCAGAATTTTGTTATGTCTTTTTATCCTAATGTCCTTAGTTTTAGGACATGCACCTGAAATATGAGAAATTGTTTCGCAAACATCATTACAATACCTACATGTAGCAAATGCACAATTTCTTCCCCTAGTGATGGTTTCTCTAGTATATAAAACATTTGCTCCTAACATCAGCGCAGCTATGTACTGGTTTTCTTTCATTTTGTTATGTTTGCTGATCCAGAAGTTTGTGGTTGGATTGCTAAGTATTTTATACCATCACCTTGGACAGGGAGATTTGCGCATTTCTCAAATTCTTCTTTTCTCCAATCATATGTTGCTAACAAATTCAAATCATAGCTCAGAAACCTTCTGTCCAAAATGTTGAATTTGTGCGTTTTGAAGATGTTATCAATTGTTTCATTCGTATCTTCTCCTGCATACATGAATGAATGAGCCATGTACAGATCTGGAGCTGCCCTGAGATACAATAAACTATTGACTTTATTGAGACCAATTTGTGTATATAGTTTTGGTATACTGAGGCCCCCAAATGATCTTTTCGAATATAGGAGACCATCACATGTGTATGCAGGAAGGTGTAGAAAATGTTTGACATACTTTTTTATTGTTTGATCCATAACATTTAAAGTTTTTGCTTCTGTTCCTGTCATTTCCTATTTGAATGATAGTTTAGGGACCAAGTACTGACACAAAATTTCTATTTTCTGCGTGGGCTTTTGGTAGATTATCAAGTTTTTGAGCCCAATTAACAAGAAACTCATTAATTTTGTTGTTGCTTGTATGGCCAGTGTGTGGATCAAAGTTCAATCTGAGGAATCTCTCACTTTCTCCTGGATGAATGTTTTCAATATTTTGTTTTTCAAACTGCCATGGTTTACAGTTGTTAATCAGGATGTTATCTTTATGGTGACTGATAAAAAAATCCATGTCTCTTTTTCACATTAAGTTTTAATCCTGTTGTTTTACTGAACTTTTTAATGATTTTCAGATTTGTACTCATTCCTTCCCATGTGCTGCTGTGTATTGCGATGTCATCGGCAAAGGTGAGAGCAGTGATTTGCTCAATAAGACCATCTGATCCAAATATGAAGCCCTTACCGTTTTTCTGAAGATCACAGATCAGAGGATTCATGGCAATGTTAAATAGTAGTGGGGATAAAGAGTCACCTTGTTTAACCCCAGATTTCATTGTTATTTCAGGAGTTGCTTTGTTGTTCTTTTCATTGAAAAATGTTGTTGAGTCAGTGTACAAGTCTTTTATAATGTTTCTGATGTATAATGGAACTCTGTGCCTTGCGAGACTCTGTATGGTGTGACCATGGCGGACAGGGTCGAAGGCTTTTGAAATATTTATGAACACTACTGCTAATGAGTGACTGTTTTTTTGTGCCCCTTTCATGATATTTTTCAGGAGAGTCAGATTCTCGAGACAACCGCTCACCTTCATGAAGCCTTTTTGTCTCGTATTCAATTCGACAAAAAATTAGAGTCTTTGAGTTAGTATTTTTGTGAATAACTTCAAGAATGCAGTACCGATGGTAATTGGACGCCAGTTACTGTTTTTTTTTTAAGTTCACTAATCGGTACATTTTTGGGTATCAAAATTGATCGGTTCTTTTTGATACTTTCTTGTACTCTTCTCATCCACAACCAAGACGATAAAATTCAGGGAGCAGTCTTGGTTGCCTGCTGTGCACTTTATACAAGTCATTCAGACCAATCTTATCAGGCCCCACTGCTTTCTTTAAATTGGAGTCCTCGTAGGTATAAGTTATTTCGAGTAGTGTAATTTCTTTACATACATTTCTAATTTCGTAATCTTCTGGTATCTGATAAATCGGCATGAATTTAGGGTTTTTCTTGTTCTCTTTCTCAATTATGTTTTTGTAGTATTGAAAAATTTAATCAGCACTGGTTTGGCAAGTGGCATCTACTGCCCCATCAGTGATAATCCTGGAAATTTTATTTTTGTCTTTTTTAAACATTGCACTGGTATTCTTTATAGCTGCCATTTGCTTTGGCATCATTTATTTGTGCGTCTGATTAAGCCTTCCGTTTTTCTTGTCTTTTTTTGTAATCTTGTGCTCTACTGAGGCATTCTGGTGCTCATCTTGAGCAGAGTTCGTAGTCTCATTATTGAGTTCACTTGCTGGTTCATTTGGTAGTACACTTGCTGGTGCAGGACTTATATCAGTGGTGTTTTCTGAGATATAAGTCACTACCTTATCCATCAGATCCATAGCAGCATCATGTTGCTCTACGTTTTGGGTGTACTTCTCGATTTCTGTGATTCTATCTTCCAGCTCATCAAAGTTCTTGATTTTTTGCGCACGTTTGCGATTGATAAAGTCTCTGTGCTATTCTGTTGTTACTTCCACTGTAATCTCTGGTTCATCGCAAGAGTCATTTTCAGAAACATTTGATGCTTGCAGTACATCTTTTGCAGATGTTTTGCTTTTATCTCTTCTTTTTTCTGTAATTTGTTTTCTGTTTTTATTGTCAAAATGTGGAACCATCAGCGCACCAATATTCCTCTTTTTTTCATATACTTTTTCCAATTCTGGTAGTAGAGAGTCATAGTTACTCCCGACGTTTACCCGCGCTTCAATACATTTCTTCACTTTGACATTCAGAGCACTGGGCAGAAATCACATTGCGTCAACACCCGCCTCGGGCCTACGCAATGCTTTGTTTTAATTAAACAGTCGGATTCCCCTGGTCCGCACTAGTTTTAAGTCAGCGGCTAGGCGCCTGCCGAGGCAGAACGCCGGCCGCGGGCCCCCGGGGAGGGGGCCGGGGAGAGCCGACCACCACAGCTGGGGCGATCCACAGGAAGGGTCCGGCTCACATCCAGAGACGCCGCCGCCCCGGAGGGAGGTGCCTCGTCCAGCCGCGGCGTGCGCCCAGCTCTGCTTCACGCCCCAGCCCGACCGACCCAGCCCTTAGAGCCAATCCTTATAAGTTATGGATCTGACTTGCAGACTTCCCTTACCTACATTGTTCCAACAGGCCAGAGCCTGTTCACCTAGGAGACCTGCTGCAGATATGGGTACGGCCCGGTGCGAGATTTACACCATCTCCCCTGGATTTTCAAGGACCAGCAAGAACTCACCAGACACCGCCGGAACCGCAATGCTTTTCAAGGCTCGGGCCCCTCTCTCGGGGCAAACTCATTCCAGGGCGCCCTGCCCTTCACAACAAAAATAGAACTCTCCACGGGGTTCCCGCCGGCTTGTCCGGGATCGTTTGTGTTACCGCACTGGACGCCGCAAGGGCACCCCATCTCCACCACTCTGGATTCGGGGATCTGAACCCAACTCCCTTTTGATCGGCCGAGGGCAATGGAGGCCATCGCCCGTCCCTTCCGAACGGCGCTCGCCCATCTCTGACCCATTTTGAACTGCTGTTCACATGGAACCCTTCTCCACTTCGGCCTTCAAAGTTCTCATATGAATATTTGCTACTACCACCAAGATCTGCACCGGCGGCGGCTCCAACTGGGCCCTTGCCCCGGGCTTCCGTGCGCATGGCAGCGGTCTTCCTACTCGTCGTGGCTTAGCCCACGCGGCTCTAAGCACTGGCAATGGTCCTCCTATGGGTCAGACGCTCCCGTGCCATGCATTTTCAGGGCTAGTTGATTTGGTAGGTGAGTTGTTACACATTCCTTAGCGGATTCCGACTTCCATGGCCACTTCCTGCTGTCTATATCAACCAACACCTTTTCTGGGGTCTGATGAGCGTTGGCATCATCCTCCTTAACCCAGCGTTCGGTACATCCCACAGCGCCAGTTCTGCTTACCAAAAGTGGCCCACTAGGCAATCGCATTCCACGCCAGCGAGCCGGGCTTCTTACCCATTTAAAGTTTGAGAATAGGTTGAGATCATTTTGGCCCCAAGATCTCTAATCTTTACCAGATAAAACTGGGGGTTCCGAGTGGCAGCTATCCTGAGGAGAACTTCGGAGGGAACCAGCTACTAGATGGTTTGATTAGTCTTTCGAAGACCGATTTGCACGTCAGGAACGCTACGGACCGCCACCAGTTTCCTCTGGCTTCGCCCTGCCCAGGCATAGTTCTTTTGGGTCCTATCACGCACGCTCATGCTGCACCTCCCTCATGGAGCAGGTGAGACGGGCCGGTGGTGCGCCCGCCGCTGGAAGTGCAGCAGGATCCCACCTCAGCCGGCGTGTGCAGGCCCTCACCTTCATTGCGCCACAGGGTTTAGCCTTGGCCCTCTGACTCGCGCATGTGTTAGACTCCTTGGTCTGTGTTTCAAGACGGGTTGGGTGGGTAACCGACATTGCCGCAGATACCCTGGCATCGACGTAGGACTCCCCGCCCAGTGGTGCAACGCAGATGGGCGCACTGAGAACAGTCCGCCCCAGTCGACAGTCGCGCCAGGAGCAGGGGCCCCCTTCCCCCTTCCCACCTTCAACCACCCCGGCATGCACCGAGGGGCAGCTGGAAACGGGTGCCAGGGGGAGGGCGCGGAGGCGGGTGAATCTCCCTCGGCTGTCACCTGCCACACCGAAGCCTTCCCAGCCGACCCAGAGACAGTTGCTGTGCACCACAGCGGAGGAAATACACCCTTCGGGGGGCGGGTAGGACCCGGGCACTAGTCCCGTGGAGGGGATACGGAACTCATGGGTCACCAACCTTCGCGCCGTGTTGAATCCTCCGGGCGGACAGCATGGACCCTACCCATTTACCTCTCAACCGTTTCACGCCCTCTTGAACTCTCCCTTCAGAGTTCTTTTCAACTTTCCCTTACGGTACTTGTTGGCTATCGGTCTTGCACCCGTGTTTAGCCTTAGATGGAGTTTAGCACCCGCTTTGGGCTGCATTCCCAAGCAACCTGACTCTGAGAAGACCCAATCCTGGTGCGCCGGGGACCGCTACCGGCCTAACAACGTCCGTGGGGTGAGCCTCAATCAGAAGGACTTGGGCCCCTCAGTGATGCCGGGGGGGATTCGGCGCTGGGCTCTTCACTCGCCGTTACTGGGGGAATCCTGGTTAGTTTTTTTTCTCCGCTTAGTAATATGCTTAAATTCAACGGGTTGCATCGTCTGATCTGTGGTCGTACTCGGAAGAATAACGCTGGAGTGTCAAGGGGGTTGCCGTGGAAGGCCAGGCCCCTGCCGGAGCAGGGACCCGGGGTCCCGGTAGCGCATGCCCTCTTTCCCCGGATCGGATCTGGAGGGGTTTCGCCCTCCACGGGAAGCCGGCCGTGGTGGTGGGTGCCTGTGGTGCGTGCAGCCGGTGGGACACCACAGACAGCCACGCGCGACACACAGCCAGGCACCCAGGGACGGGCCCGGGGCAGAACGGTCACCAAACCCCTTCTCCGGCGGCATACCTCCATGCCAGGACCCGGCAAGGGACCCTGCCACAGGCGATTGGGGGTCTGACCTTGTGGGGGGACGAACGGAAGCGAAGTTAACCCTGCGACGGCCCCAGCTGCATCCCGGGGAAACCCCTGGGCGATTGACGATCGAGCAAACCTCAAACAGGCGTGGCCCCGGGAAGAACCCGTGGCCCCAAGGTGCGTTTGAAGTGTCGATGATCAATGTGTCCTGCAATTCACACTAATGCTCGCAGTTAGCTGCCTTCTTCAATGCACGAGCGGAGTGATCCACCGCCAAGGGTCACAGGCAACTTTTTGAAAACGTTCACCCACCTGCGGGCGCAGGAGAGGCGGGAGGAAGGTGACGCCGTCCTTCCGTCACCTGCCTGGCAAGATTGTCAAGACGCCCCGTTCAAGGTTTCCCCTCTGGGAGTCAGACTGTACCGTTGGGAGAAAATAAATGTTACCAGGGGCTAGGCCCGGGAGACACCCCACCCAACCGCAGGTGTGGGAGGGGGCTCCCGGAGCAACAGGAGCAGGCAACCCCACAGCCACTAGTCCCTCCCGGAGTAACTGGGAGGGACCACACGAGTCTTTAAACCCCTCAGCCTGGCTGCACGGGACAAGGTCGAACCGGGTACCTGGCAATGAGGGAGGGTCACTCCACCTGCATATCAGCTGTCCGTCACTGGGCGGCCCAAGCCATGAGGGCGGGCTGGCTTTGTTCAGCTCACCCAACCCTATCCCTGGTCAGAGGTGCCGGAAGGGAAGAGCCAGGCAGCTCCCCTTTCTGCATGCCTTCCATCGAGAGGAGCCGAGTCCCCTCACAGGCCCTCGGCCCCTTCTCTTCGAGATCCAACCTGCCTCACAAGAAGGGCCACTCTTTGGTTGCCAGGATACCAGTGGAGCCGGGACATGGCCCCCAAGATGCCCACCCGGCTGCAGGGCCTTCCAAGGGGGGGTTTTACCAGCCCGATGATGCACTGCCATTCGGTTTCCCCCACCATAGGGGTCATGCCGGGTGAGCTTGGGTTCCATCTCGGGAGGGTCTACCGCTATGACCCTCCCAGAGTGGGACAGGGGGCGCCCCCTTTCCCGGTCCCTTCCATGTCGGTTGGGTCCTCCCAGTGGACGAAGCCCTCCAAATGCCCTGGCCTCACTCGGGCACCCAATGCAGCCGCGGATAACTCCGCCGGCCGGGGCATGCAAGGGCAGGGCTGGGCCCTGTGCCAATGGTGCATGCTTGCAGGAGGCAGCCGAGGGCTTCGGGCTGGCGCCGTCAGTCACTCGGGCCGCTCTGCCGTTAATGATCCTTCCGCAGGTTCACCTATGGAAACCTTGTTATGACTTTTACTTCCTCTAGATAGTCAAGTTTGATCGTCTTCTCGGCGCTCCGCCAGGGCCGTTGTCGACCCCGGCGGAGCTGATCTGAGGACCTCACTAAACCATCCAATCGTTAGTAGCAACGGGAGGTGTGTACAAAGGACAGGGACTTTATCAACGTGAGCTTATGACCCACACTTACTGGGAATTACTCGTTCATGGGAAATAATTGCAATCCCCAATCCCTATCACGAACGGGGTTCAGCGGGTTACCCGCACCTGTTGGCAAAGGGCAGACACACGCTGATCCATTCAGTGGAGCGCCCGTGCGGCGCCGGACATCCAAGGGCATCACAGACCTGTTATTGCTTGATCTTGTGTGGCTGATTGCCACTTGTCCCTCTAAGAAGTTGGACGCCGACCGCTGGGTGTTGCGTAACTAGTTAGCATGGAGGAGTCTCGTTCGTTATCGGAATTAACCAGAAAATCGCTCCACCAACTAAGAATGGCCATGCACCACCAACCACAGAATCGAGAAAGAGCTATCAATCTGTCAATCCTTTCCGTGTCCGTGCAGGGTGAGGTTTCCCGTGTTGAGTCAAATTAAGCCACAGACTCCATCCACTCCTGGTGGTGCCCTTCCGTCAATTCCTTTAACCCCTTCGACGCTGATGACGAGCTGGGCTCGTCATGGCGTAGCCTCCTCGCACGCTCATGACGAGCCCAGCTCGTCACGTAAAGTGCGCTTTTGAAAATCTCAGCGTACGAGTGGAATTCCGCCCGCACGCATGCGGTTAAGTTTCAGCTTTGCAACCATACTCCCCCGGAACCCAAAGACTTTGGTTTCCCAGAGGCTGCTCGGCGTGTCATGGGAATAACGCCGCCGGATCGCTAGTCGACATCGTTTATGGTCAGAACTACGACGGTATCTGATCATCTTTGAAGCACCGACTTTCATTCTTGATAATGAAAACATTCTTGGCAAATTCTTTTGCTTTGGTTCCTCTTGCGCCAGTCCAAGAATTTCACCTCTAGCGGCACAATACGAATGCTCCGGGCCATCCCTCTTAATCATGGCCCCAGTTCCGAAAACCAACAAAATATTCCATTATTCCTAGCTGAAGTATTCAGGCGACTGGCCTGCTTTGAACACTCAAATTTTTTCCAAAGTAAACGCTTCCGACCCCCAGGACAATCAGTCAAGAGCATCAAGGGGGCACCGAGAGGCAGGGGCTGGGACAGGCGGTAGCTCGCCTCACGGCGGACTGTCAGTTCGATCCCAAGATCCAACTATGAGCATTTTAACTGCAGCAACTTTATTATACGCTATTGGAGCTGGAATTATAGCCACTGCTGGATCCTCGTTAAAGGATTTAAAGTGTACACATTCCAATTACAGGGCCTTGAAAGAGTCCTGTATTGTTATTTTTCAGCACTACCTCCCCCGAGTCAGGAGAGGGTAATTTGCGCGCCTGCTGCTTTCATTGGATGTGGTAGCCGTTTCTCAGGCTCCCTCTCCGGAATCAAACCCTGATTCCACATTACCCATGGTCACCATGGTAGGCACAGAAAGTACCATCTAAATTTGATAGGGCAGACATCCGAATGTATCTTCGCTGTCACTGGGACATGCGATCGGCCCAAGGTTATCTAAAGTCACCAAAGCAGTTGGGCGAGCCTGGATTGGTCTTGGTCTGATAAATGCACAAATCCCGGGAGGTCAGCGCTCGTCGACACGTATTAGCTCTAGAATTACCACAGTTATCCAAGTAACACATGGGGCGATCAAAGGAACCATAACTGATTTATTGAGCTATTTGCAGTTTCACTGTACCGGCAGTGGGTACCTACACATGCATGGCTTAATCTTAGAGACAAGCATATGCTACTGGCTGGATCAACCAGGTAGCCGCACCTGCTGAGGGGGGGGGCTGCATGCCCATCTCCCTGACTGGCAACCTTCACCCACCCCTCCCTCTTGGGAGCCTTCCAGGGGAAAGAGCCCACCCGCCTGGGCAGGAGGGCTCACTGGAGGGGTGTGGAGAGGTGTGGTCGCATGGGCAACGGCAGGTCCAGCTGTCTCCCCCGGGAGGGAGAGGCGGGCAAAGGCACAGCCTGAGCGAGACGCAGGGGTGCCGGAACCTGGCAGCATCGGCAGCATCGGCACCCATCGGAACTGTTGTTCAGCGCTGCTGTGGAAATGTGCTAGGCAGAGAGGGGTGACGGCGTGGCGCGCGGGGCCTTAGGACCTGCTGGGCAGCAGCATCCAGGTGCCTGGCACCACCTGACCCCTTCCGCTCTGGTCAGACCACTGGGGGGCACGAGCTGCCGGGGCCGCTCAGCCTTCGCTCTGCTGGGTATGGTGAAGGGCCTCCAGCCAGGTGGCAGGCCCTCAAGTCGGACGGTCCATGCGGGGTGGAAGCGCTGTGCTTGATACAACAGCCGAGGTAGGCCAAGCAGGCCATCCCTAAACGGACCAAGAGTGCCCAATCGATCAGAGTACGCTGGGGCATCCCCTTGAAAGGCCACCCCGCGCAGAGGGTATGCTGGCCTAGCATCCCTGCCTGCTCCCAGGGCAAGCAGACTCAGAGAAAAAGGACCATCGGGAAGGGGCTGAGAGGCAGGTGCGTACCCGGGCCCCTGGGGGCCCCGGCAGGTGGGCCCGGGTGCTGCCTTCCCCCTTCTAAGCATCGCCGGACCTCACAGAGGTCTGACTAAGCAAACTCGGAGAAAAAGGACCATCAGGAAGGGGCTGAGAGGCAGGTGCGTACCGCGGGCGGGCCCAGGTTCTGCCTTCCCCTGTTTCAGATTCGCCGGACCTCACGGATGTCTGATTGACCCTTTCCCTAGTAATCCGGAGGAAAATTACGCCCCTTCTAGTAGTCCTTGCACACAAGGTGACAGAGGGGACCCACGGCGCGAAAGTACCCGACCTCCTGGAGCCCTGCTGGGATCGGGGAGGCAAATAAGCCTTCATTGGGACTTCCAGGAAAGTCCGGCTATCTGGTCACGCCATAGGAAAGCATTGCGTGCAACCAGATGGCCAAGGGGAAAGGTGCATTTACATTTACATTTACATGGCCAAGCACTAAAGGGAAGCCATCTCGTTGCTCTGTGCCCCAACAAAAGAGTGGTACGCTATAGAGAGGCCCCAGTAACTAAGGACAAACTAAGGTTTATGAATTCACAAAATATATAATTAAAAAGATGAATCTACAACAGTTATATCATGGGGGAATGTTATTAACTCACATTACCACAACAAGACCATTTATCATGTTTTAATCCTCATATTATAAACATACAGTGCCCTAAAGGACAGAGAAAAAGGGGAGGGAGGTGAATTTGGAGTGAGGATCGTGGTCATGTGAAAGCATGGAAAAAAGAATGGAAATCATACATCATTTTGCAAATACCATCGAACTAAATAATTAACAGCCAAAGCTCCATGAATTCCTGTATACATTTATAAATCACTATGACCTATTGTTGGAACACAGTAGAAATCTTTGTTGATGCAAGGGCTAGTTGTAAGCAAAAGAAATGTCGACGTTTCGACCCCGTAGAGACAACGTAGGTTGGTAGACACCTTACACTGGGGTCTTCATCGGGACAAAGGTGTGTATAGGAGGGCACCAATAAAAGGTTCTACAATTAGGACACAGTGTAGAAAACGGGTCAGGTGGCTCCTAGGAGGTGGAGAGCGACATCAACCCTAGAGTCCATGGGACAAGCAGCGTGTCCCCGCTAAGTTTGAATCACCAGATATGTTCAATTATGAATTTAAACCATATTACTGCATAAACTTCGGAATCAATCGCATAAATCTGTCCAAAATTGTAAGGTTAGATTTCAGTGAGTAGATACGCGATCTTTGGTGTAAAGCAACCAAATACTCAAGCGGTGCAATGCGCTACACGCCGAGATGCTACTTCTCAGAATGAATCAGGAGGGGCAACGAAAGAGTGAGCAGGTGCCGGGGCATGGGGGACCAGAGGCCCAGGGATCCAGCTGGGCCCCAGCCATGGAGGCTGCGAGGGGGACCCGACAGGCCCTCCGACCCGGGGCCCACGGACACCTTGACAAGAAGGGAGGCCTGCGCAGGACTGATGGACCCCTGTCCTGCTCCCTTGGTGGAGCAGCAGGTCGGGGGATGGGGCCCAGGCCTGGAGCACCTGACAAGGGCCCGAAGGGGCCCCTGGACCTAGCAGGGGCTCCCAGGCCCACAGGCGAAGGTGATGCCTCTTAGTACCCCATCCTGGGCATTCTGCCACGCGGCAGGACCAAGGATGGAACCCGGGGTGGGGAGGCCGCCCTCCCTGGGGCCCTCAAGGGCCCCGGCCCGAGCATCATGTACCCAGCCAAGCAAGGGGAGGCTTCCCGGGCACAACGGAACCCACGTCCTGGGCTTTGGCAGTGCAGCAGGCTGGGGGACAGGGTCCAGGGCTGGAGCACCCGACCCGGGGCCCTGCGGGCCCCTGGATGCAGCGAGGGCTCCCAGGCCCAAAGGTGCAGGGGAAGCCTCCACAGGCCTGCCGAACCCCATCCCGGGCACTCTGCCACTGCCATGAGGCAGGACCAAGGACGGAGCTTGTGGTGGGGAGGCCACCATCCCCTGGGTCCTCTGGGGTCCCGACCGGAGCTCCTAAACCCAGCCACGCAAATGAAGGCTCCCCAAGTACAACAGAACCCTGTCCCAGGCCTTTGGCAGAGCGGCAGGCCAGAGGACGTGGCCCAGGGCCGGAGCACCCGACCTGGGGCCTGGCAGACCCCTGGACCCAGCCAGGGCTCATAGCCCCAGAGGCGCAGGGGAAGCCTCCCCAAGCCCACTGGACCCCGTCCCGGGCACCCTGCAACGCGGCAGGACCAAGGACGGAGCTTGGGGTGGGGAGGCCACCCTCCCCGGGGCCCCTGGGAGCTGCTGAACCCAGCCAAGCAGGGGGAGGCTCCCCGGGCATGACAGAACCCCGTCCCAGGCCTTTGGTGTGCCAGCAAGCTGGGGGGATGGGGCCCAAGGCCGAAGCACCCGGCCCGGGCCCCTGTACCAAGCCGGGGCTCTCAGGCCCGGAGGCGCAGAGGAAACCTCCACCAGGCCTGCCAGACATCATCCCGGGCACCTTGCCACACAATGGGACTGAAGAGGACAGAGCCCAGGGTGGAGAGGCCACCCTCCCCGGGCCACAGGGAGCCCCTGAACCCAGCCGAGCAAAGGGAGGCTCCCTGGGCACCATGGAAGTCCGTCCCGGACCTTTGGCAAGGCAGCAGGCCGGGGATGGGGCCTAGGTCCGGAGCGCCGGAGCACCCGAGCTGGGGCCCCTGGACCCAGCCGGGGCTCTTAGAGCCGAAGGGGAAGCCTCCTCGGGCCTGCGGAACCTCGTTTGGGCACCCTGCCATGCAGAATGACCATGGACCGAGTCTGGGGTGGGGAGGCCACCCTCCCCGGGCCCTGGACCTAGCCCACCAGGGGAAGGCTCCCCGGGCCCGCCGGACACCATCCAGAGCAGCCTGCCACGCGGCAGGCCCAGGCACGGGGCTGGAGAGGCATCCAGGCCCGTCCAGCTGCCGGCTGAGGACCGCTAGGCAGAGAGGGGTTTCAGAGTACCTTGTACCTAGTAATCCGGAGGAACGCTACCCCCCTTTCTGGTAAACTGTGCGCACCGCAAGACCGAGGGGACCCTAGGCGCGGATGCGCCCTACCTCCTGGAGCCCTTGCTGGGATCGGGGAGGCAAATGAGCCCTCATCAGGACTTCCAGGGCTGCCCGGTCATCTGGTCGCCCCATTAGAAAGCATTGCGTGCGACCAGATGGCCGAGGGGAAAGGTGCAACCAGATAGCTGGGACCAAAAGGCCACTCCAAGCTGAGCCTTCCTGGTAGGGCTGCAGCCTGCCCTAGCAGGGCTCAGGGGCTCGGAGACCCCGGCTGGGCCACTGGCACGGGGAGGCCCACAGGAGCTCTCGGGGCCCGCACACCGGGGGGAGGACTGCCCGGGACCCATGGAGCCCATCACAGGCACTTTGCCACGCCGCGGGCCGCCGGAGGAGGGAGCCCTGGACGCCTGGGAGGTGTTGCCCGGGCATAGCCCATCTTGTCCCAGCCAAAGAACCGCCAGCCCGGGTGGGGTGTCCAGACATACCCTGCCCCTACTAATCCGGAGGAAATCTACCCCTCTTTCTGGGAACCTGTGTGCACCGCAAGACTCAGGGGACCCTGGACGTCAATGTGCCCAACCTCCTGGAGCCCTGGCTGGGATCAGGGAGATAAATGAGCTCTCATCGAACTTCCATGGCAGCCCGGCCATCTGGTCGCCCCATTGGAAAGCACTGTGTGCGACCAGATGACTGGGACTGAAAGGACTCCCATCTGCTCTCCTGGAGCCTTCGCGATAGAGTTCCTGCCTGCCCATGCAGGGCTCGGGGGCTCCACGTTCCAGGGGCTCAGGGACTCCGGCTGAGCCTCAGGCATGGGGAGAACCACCGGAGCTCTCGGGCCCTGATGCCCGGGGGTGGACTGCCTGGGACCCATGGAGCCCATCCTGGGCACTTCGCCATGCCGCCGGCCAGAGGAGGGGGACCCCGGACGGAGTGGAGGTGTTTTCCGGGCATAGACCATCTGGTCCCCGGCAAAGAACCGCCGACCCAGGGGGTAGTGTTCTGGCATACTCTGCCCCTACTAATCCGCCGGAGGAAAGCCACCCCTCTTCTGGGAACCTGTGCGCACCAAGAGACTCAGGGGACCCTAGGCCCGGATGCACCCGACCTCCTGGAGCCCTGGCTGGGATCAGGGAGGCACCTGAGCCCTCGTATGGACTTTCAGGGCAGCCTGGCCACCTGGTCGCCCCACTGGAAAGCAGTACGTGCGACCAGATGGCCGAGGGGAAAGGTGCAACCAGATGGCCGGGACCGAAAGGACTCCCATCTGTCTGCCCCAAGCCTTCGTGGTAGGGCTCCCGCCTGCCCATGCAGGGCTCGGGGGCTCTGCATCCAGGAGGGTTTGGGGTCCCCGGCTGGGCCTCAGGCACAGGGAGGACCACCGGAGCTCTCGGGCCCGGGCACCCTGGGGAGGACTGCCCGGGACCCATGGAGCCCATCCTGGGCTCTTTGCCATGTCGTGGGCCGGAGTAGGGAGCCCCCCGGATGAAGAGGATGTGTTGTCCGGGCATAAGATACTGAAAGGACTCACATCTGCCCACCATGAACCTTCACAGTAGGGCTCCTATCTGCCCATGCAGGGCTCGGGGGCTCTGCATCCAGGGTGGTTCAGGGACACCCGGCTGGGCCTCAGGCATGAGGAGGACCACCGGAGCTCTCGGGTCCAGACACCCGGGGAGGACTGCCCGGGACCCATGGAGCCCGTCCCGGGCACTTTGCCATGCCATGGACCGGAAGAGGGAGCCCCAGGACAGAGGGGAGGTGTTGTCCAGGCATAGACTATCTGGTCGCAGGCAAAGAACTGCCAGCCCATTGGTTGGTGTTCTGGCATACCCTGCCCCTACTAATCCAGAGGAAAGCCACCCCTCTTTCTGGGAACCGTTGCGCACGAGAGACTCAAGGGACCCTAGGCCCGGACTCACCCGACCTCCTGGAGCCCTAGCTGGGATCGGGGAGGCAAATGAGCCCTCATCGGGACTTCCAGGGCAGCCCAGCCATTTCGTAGCCCCATTGGAAAGCATTGCGTGCGACCAGATGGCCGAGGGGAAAGGTGCGACCTGACGGCCGGGACCGAAAGGAGTCCCATCTGCCCGCCCTGAGTCAAGCCATAGCGGTAGGGCTAACGCCAACCTTTGCAGGGCTCTGGGGCTCTGCACCAGAGACCCTTGTCCCGGGCAGACGGACACTTGTCAGGCCGCAGGACAGGCGCTCCCACACCACAGGCCCTGACCAAAACCCAGGCCCCGGGGCCGGTCGCTGCTTCTCAACCCAGCCATGGCAGGGAGATCGGGGAGCCTGTCCGTGCCTGAGGGACACATGTCCCGGGCACCGGACCCTCAGGACGTGCGCTCGTTTTCCACACATTTTTTCCATAATTCCGCCAAAGCGGTGTAACGAAATTTCCGCCCAGCCCTACTTAGGATGGCGAGCCACGGGTACCTGCTTCAGCTTTGGAACTACTTGGAATCTTTATCCAAAAACGAGCTGACCCCTAATGAGTCTTCTACCACAACCCTTCTCTTCATTTATCGGCTGAAAATTGCACGCCAGTAAACCAGTAATAAATCCCGCTTCATTGCTTGACCAAAATGTGTGATCGTAGGCAATTACTTTATTACACTTGCCTTCAAATTTGAGTTCACCTTAAACACATAGTTTTATGATGTGTGCTATGCAATTCCTCTCAAGTATAGATTTTTTTTTTACTTTAATGTTACTCCTCTCTGTGTAAGGTAGCCAATAACTGACTTGCATATTGGTTCACACATGGCAATTAGTGTGGGGGGAGGTGCAAATAATTTTTCAAACTCAGGTATTATAAAGGTCATTCAATGTAGCTATTTAATCCAACTTACTGAACAAAATGAAATGCGTCTATATGTTGATGGCCCTTTGAATTTGTGTAGCTTCAATGTGAAGATTTACATGCCATACATGCTGATGGATGGAACTGCTCGTGTTTAGGGCTCAGCGCAGAGACCAGGCTGTCAGCTCCACTTTCTGTGTTAATCTGCTGACTTGCCCACCTCGATGTACAGCAGACCTGATACGAGATACATTTGTTATGCTGCAGCAGCAGCTGGCATCTACTGGGGGGACTGGCACGTGCTTAGAATAATATATAAAAAAAAAAAACTCTGTGGTATCTTCACTTCGGACCCCTTCTTTCCACACAGGAACAGGAAGCAGTAACTCCCTCTGCCAATCCTAGGGCTGCTCTCACCAGAAAGAGAGCATCCATAAGATTGGTGGAATTACCTCACTCAACGCCCCATAGCGTTCTGGAGGCTTTGGCTTTCACTAAATGTTTAAAGTGTGCATGTGTGACTGGCTGTCACAAGAAGGCCGGCCAAAAAGTCATGCTCACTTTATAAGTACCATACCAGCCCACGCTCCTCCCTGCTGAGTGACATGCTGCTTCTTTTTGCATTTTTCAACCCGAGGGGAACATGTATGTTCACACGTGGGCCCGTGCTCTCTATGCCACTGGAGTTAAGCTAGCCTGGCTGATATGGGGTGATGCCCTGAAACCAGTCCCAGGCTGCTTGTTTCCAGTCCAGGGAGGACCTGGCCTGACAGTTCACGCTGGGCTGTTCCCATCGGGAACAGGGTCCAGACTGAATTGCATATGGCTGGGTCTGAACTGGAATGGCATGGGGAGCAGAAAAACAATGGATTTAGGCCCAGATCTCTGTACTAGGTTGAATGTTTGACATTGTGCAGCATTCTGTCCATCAATTTTTCTTTTTGCATTTGTCACCCAGAGTGAGACGGGTATGCCCAAACGTGGGTCCCGTGCTCTCCATGCCACTGGAGTCAACCTAACCTGGCTGATAATGGGTGATGCCCCGAAACCGGCCCCAGAATGCTTGTTTCCAGTACAGCGAGGACCTGGACTGGGAGTTCGGGCTGGACTGTTCCAATAGGAAACAGGGTCAAGACTAATTTGCATATGGCTGGGTCTGAACTGGAATGGCATGGGGAGCAAAACAACTATGGATTTAGGCCCATATCTCTGTACTGGGTTGAATGTTTCCCATTGTCTAGCATTCTGTCCATCAATTGTTCTATTTACAGCTGTCACTCAGCAGCGTGCGCTGTCCCCGCCCTGATGCTTGGCTCGGGGCAGGGATGAAACATAAAATGGTAATTAATTACCATTTTGTTTTCATCTTTGGGGTATTTTTAAGTGGGAAAATGCTCCTCGGCTCAAACGGAGGAGTCGCCCCTGCTTGAAACGCCAGACGAATCAGGGTCACATGGTACTACTATGTTACGCTAATTTCTGTTCCTCACTATGTTTTCATTTTCATATTGCTTTTTAGCCCAAATGACATGCAATATGCAGATGTGGGCACCTACCCAGGGCTCATTGTGCCATGAACCACACGGTATCACCACTACAGGTGGGGTGGGTAGGAAAACGCCTAGGACTAGGTTAATGTTATTTCTTGATGTAATTGTAATCTGCAGTTGTAAACTGTAAAGCCAATTCAGAGCCATCTGTCATTTGCTATGCCTCCAGTATGGGTCGGGATATTTAGCAAGCAACACTTTCCAATGGAGGCCACATACTATTCTTTTTATCATTGTTCGTACTAGTTTAAAGATATCTGTTTTCCAATAGCTGTTGGATGAAAAGTCAGGTATGGCTTTACGAGTCATTGGTGACATGGGTCCATTTGACAGCTGCCACCAATTTCAAGTGGTTTCAGTCTAATGCAATAGATTGTAAGCATGACCAAATAAAATGAATATCTGAAGTGTTATTCCATGATACAAATTGAGACCTGGTTTTACAATTACTGGAATCATACATTATTAGCTTTGCAGCAGTGTTTTATCGTACCTTTTGACAGTGATAAATTATTCTCACTAACATTTTAACAGACTGTGCTGGTTTTGACTGAAAACATGGAAGTATTTGATGAAGCACATAACAGAACTGCAGCACACCATCAAATCCAATAACAACACAATGGCACAATACAAACACACCAGAACACAGAAAAACAGAATTTTGCAACAATAAAACACCACAATGGTAACAGACTCACAGTCATGTAACAGCACTGCAAAAGACCAACGTAGTAATCCAACATAAAAACAATACAACAATGCAAAAGCATCATAATATAAACACAACACATTACAACTCAAAAGGACAACTACATTTAGGTCTTTGTGCTGTTGTTTTGCTGCTGTGTTATGTTGCTATGTTGATTTGAATGGCACATTATTGTTATTCTGTTGAGTCATTGTCTTCTGAGGCCTGATTCACAAAGGTAAGTTTGCACTGTTGTGTAAGTTTACGTTTGATTTGGTATTCACAAACTATGAGTTAATAGTACGTTTACTGCGGCACTGGTGGCCACCGTCTATCTAGGGTGTTAAGGTGGGAGGGAGGAGGGTTGGGTAGTAATGTAAAATAAAAGAAGACATACCTGCCGCTCTGCTGATGCTACCGTTGGTTTTGTTGCTTCTCTCATCCGGCCCAGATGTGGATAGGTCCCAGGGGACAGGCTCCACACCCAAATCCAGACGCTGCTCTCATAATATGAGAGAACCACCAAGATTGGTCTGAGTGGCCATGTTTACCGCTCAGACAGTGCCTTGGAACCTGTGGGTTTTCACCACACCCGCTGAGCAACACAGCTAGGGTAGAGAGAAAAAAAAAGCATATCTGTTTGGCCGGACTAGGACGGCTGGCCAAACAGACATGCGCAATTATAAGTGCACACTACTCCTCCTCCCTACCATGCCTGGCCGGACCTATAACTATTGCACGGCTCAGACAGCAATAAATAAAATGTCCCGGCGTAATTGCAAAGCAGCAGAGAGGCTTTGGCGCCAGCAGTATGATCCGGAGGCCAAGGCTGCCTATAGGGCTATTATTAAGTTCTATCATGCGGATATTTTGGCCGAAAAAAAGAACTATTTTTCCGCAAGAATTGAGACGGCTTCAAATTATTGCAGGGAAATCTTTACTATTGTTAAGGAGTTTGTAACCCCTAAGGCCAGTGCATTGCATCATGAGTTTTCTGAGCCATGGGTGATTTCGTTAGCGAACTTTTTCACAACTAAAATTAAGCTGATTCAAGACTCCTTCTCCTCCTTGGACCCTTGTGTTGTTACCATCCCTAGGGACCAGCTGGTCTTGACAGCAGACTCTGGTCCTTCTTTATCTGAGTTTCCAGCTTTCTCTGACTCTATCTCCCAGGACCTCCTTTCTAAACTTAAGTCAGGCTCTCCCTCGGACCCCTGCCCTGCTACTTTTCTGGCTAGGTCTGCGGAGGTGTTGAACCCACTGATTAATCCGATTCTTAATCTGTCACTGACTAGTGGTGTTGTCCCTGTGGTCTGGAAACAAGCGATGGTTGTTCCACTCCTTAAAAAGCCAGGTCTTGACCCCGAGAGTCATGCCAACTATAGGCCAATTTCCCTTCTGCCTGCTCTTGCAAAGATAGTGGAAAAGCATGTTCATTCTGTGCTCTCCAATTTTCTCGAAACTCATAGTTTGCTGCACTCCACCCAGTCCGGCTTTCGATCCAATCTAAGCACCGAGACGGCACTCCTGGAGGTTAATGAAGCCATTAAGGAAGTGCTGGATTCAGGTGGAAGAGCCATGCTGGTAATGTTAGATCTGTCAGCGGCTTTCGACACCGTCCCTCATGAGGGTCTCCTCAGCATACTTCATGAGATCGGTCTGAGAGGGACGGTGTTGAGCTGGTTTAGATCTTATTTAGCTGGTCGCCGGCAGCTGGTCTGGGCCCCCCCTTACTTTGCCGAAGTGCCGCCTTTGGAGGTCGGAGTCCCACAGGGGTCGGTGCTTAGCCCGACTCTGTTTAATATCTTCATGACCCCTTTGGCGGTGCTGGCAGAGTCCTTTGGGGCTCAGATCATGTCTTACGCCGATGACACCCAGCTCCTTTTCACTTGTGGAAAGGGGGCGGAGTTCAACGGAGAGAGCATCCGCAGGTGCCTTGGGGCTGTTTTCGACTGGTTTCAGCGAAACAGCCTCAAGTGCAACCCTGATAAATCAGAGGTGCTTTTCTTCGGTTGTCAGGTTGACCCGAGCTGGCAAGATTGGTGGCCTGTGAACATGTTTCCTCCCTCGTCCTCTTCTCTGGTGGCTAAGAACCTTGGGGTCAAAATTTACAACAGCCTATCTCTTAAGTCCCAGATTCTGGGCATGACTGGCACTTGCTATGGTCTCCTTAAAATGGTGCGCAAGTTTCTTCCCTTGCTCCCTCTGATGCATAGGAAGACGACGGTCCAGGCCCTTATCTGCTCCAGGCTCGACTACTCTAATGTTTTATACTTGGGTCTTCCGGACTATCTACTACAAAAACTCCAGGTGGTCCAAAACTCGGCGGCACGGTCGATTTTTGGCCTACCTCGCCGTACGAGAGCCTCGGACCTGTTACTTTCTCTACACTGGCTCCCTGTTAGGAAGCGGATTGTTTTTAAAGCACTTACGCTGGCGCATAAGGCACTCCGTGCGGTGGGAGCTGAATATATCCAGAAACGCCTTGCTTTCTACAAACCTTCAAGATCCCTTAGATCGGAATCTCTTGGTTTGGCTATTGTCCCTGCTGTTAGGAAAGCAAGGGTAGGGGGACGCTCTTTCAAACGTCTGGCTCCTCAGTTATGGAACACCCTCCCCCTGTCACTCCGCTGTACCTCGAACCTGCTGGCCTTTAGAAAAGGTCTGAAAACTTGGCTCTATGGACAGTGATCGGTCTGCTTTCTTTTACCTTTTTTTCTGCCTTCTTCTGTAGTTTTGCTGTGGGTCAGAAAGCGCCGGGACACTCCTCGGAGTAGCCGAACGCTATATAAGACACCCATAACATTAACATTAACATAATATCATTCCGTTATTATCATTTTATTTATGATCATCTGGCTCTGTGCGATGGGTCAACACTCTTCCGCCATTACGGAGGAGACACCCTTGAACTGCATAGACTCTGCAGTCCAAAGTGACAGGCCGGTCCTATCTTTTTATCTACGGAGGTTCCACCCGTCGTGGAGTCTAGAACATGGTAAACTTACTCGTAACACCTAGATTGTGAATACCCAAAATAATATAAATCTACACAAATGTGTAAGGTTACCTTTATGAATCAGACCCTTAATGTTTTGTGACTTTTTTGTTGGTGCATTTCCAATGTGTTCTTCTGTTAGATTGTTTTTTTATTTCTTTATTGAGATGTTACGATGAATTGAGGTAGAAAACGAGAATCAGCACATATATAATACAGTTACACAATCAGAATGAATGCATTAACAACAATAAATAACGAATATAAAAAGACAGATAGCTTTTAAGAATTCGTACCAGGACAGATCAACAAATATATACATGTATGTAAGGGAGAGGTGTGGCGCCGCGGCCAGGGCGACTGACGCTGGAATCTGGGGGCCACGGTTCGATCCTCGGCTCCGGCGGCAGGTTAGCCCAGCACCATGTGACTCTGGGCAATAGCTCGCTTAATCTTCCCGACGGCCCCCAGCGCCTAGAGACCCTTACGGGTGATTGTGCGCTTTACAAATGTGGACTTTACTTTATCTCTATACACACTTCCCCTTACATTTTCAACGTCTAGATTCCCTCCATTTCCCGAGGGGGGCCCAGATGTTTCTTCCCATTTCCGTGTTTTCTTTCCCTTAAAATCATACAGGCACTCCTCAATATTGTGCATTCCTAAAAGCCTAGTGAGCCACAACTGGAAGGTGGGTGCTGTAGTGTCCTTCCAACCAGCAGAGATTAGTATGCGCAATACAGCTACTGAAATAAAAACAAGGGCTTCCGCGCCCCCTTCTGCCTTCAGCTTGCCGTCAGTACCTAATAAAACCGCAGTAGGGGATAGAACGATGTTTTGTTCTAGCAGCCCCTCCAAAAACAGCTGTATCTCCCTAAGGACTGGGGCCAAATTCGGGCAGTGGTAAAACATATGAAGATGATTCTCTGGACTCATATTACACCTAGGGCAGCTGTCATTATCTCTTACACCCCAAATAAACAGTTTGGAGGGGTAAAGTACAAATTAAAAAGGGTCTTGTAGTGCTGAGCCCTCAGGTTTGAGGACCGAAAGAGTTTTTTGTTCAGAACTAAGGCAAAATCTAGGTCCACATCTGGATCGCCATTTTTTTGAGCCAAGGTAGTTTCCATTTTTTCCATATCGTCCTCAAGCTATTGTTGTAGGTAGTTATACCCTATTCTGATTTTCCTACCCCCCTTTCTCAGGTAGTCAACTATTGGATTAGTCAAAGAAGGAGAGATCCTAGACCTAATTGAGCAAAGTGTTTGAGCAATTTGCCCATATAATAGCCACTGACTTGCTGGAATACCAAATTTCTGTTGCAGTATATCAAAACCCAGAATATCATTGCCTTCCATAACATCCCCCAGGCACTTTACACCCAGTTCCTTCCAAAGTAGACTGTTTCTATTTTGACCTAAATGGTAAAAGAGGTTAGAGTTCCAAAGGTCGAGATTACAATTAATTTTTGGGATGTTCAAATATTTCATTACAGACTTCTAGGTCCCCCATGCCCCATCAGGGTCTTATATCTAGCTCTATTGAAGTACCTGCGGTCGACTTCACACATTAGGAAACCCACAGCCTTCCTTCCCAATAAGAGCTCAAAGATGGAGGGAAGTACATGGTTAACAGGCTGGGATTCTGATACTACAGGATCGTATTGAAACAGTATATTCATTTTTACCAATAAGCATGTCCAGTGATACAGCCTGAGATTAGGCATCGCCAAACCACCCCTCGCCAGTGGTAATGACATGCGAGCAATCAATCGTCTAGTTTTCCCATACTGCCAAATGAATCGAATGAATACTGCTTCTATTTTCCTAATCATCCCCTCTTCCAATAACAAAGGAATAGCGCGAAACAAATAGAGGAGCTTAGGAAACATAGTCATTTTAAGCACATTTACCCTGTCAATCAGTGATACATGTAGCACATCAATCCTTTTCAGCTCCTTTTCAATTAAATCTATCAAGGGTAAATAATTATCTGCGATAATCTTATTTACATTGGCGTTCACCCTTACACCCAAATACACAGCTGACTCCACATATCTTTGATCTACCTTAATGATGTTATTCGTACAGATTATCTGTGTTTTTTCTTCATTCAAGCGATAGCCTGACCGTCCACCTAAATCCTTAGCCAGTTGACATAGCTTAACCACAGCTTGTTGAGGATCCGTAGTTATAATTGCCAGGTTGTCAGCATACGCCAACAATTTAGTAGTATAACCATTAAGTATTACTGGGGTAATCTGTTCGGAAGCTAAGATTTTCTGAATGAGAGGATCAATATACAATGAAAACAAGATCGGAGAGCAAGGGCAGCCTTGTCGAGTACCCCTTCTGATTGTTATTTCCTCCGATCGTTGGCCCATGACCGTAACCCTCGCCACCGGGTCCCTGTACATCGCCTTGATAGCTCTCATACTCTTGTTCCCAAAACCTCTTCCGGCTAGAATGCCCCACAAAAATCCCCAGACCGCGCGGTCGAATGCTTTCTCCGCGTCGAGGAGGATCATGGCCATCTCTCCACCCGTGGCAGCAAGGGCATCAAATAAAACAATAGCACGTCTTGTATGGTCCGTTGTGCCTCTACCTGGCACAAACCCATGCTGCCAAGGGGAGACAAGTCGGCCAATGATCCCCCCCAATCTCTTCGCCCATACCTTGGAATATAATTTCGTGTCCGCATTAATGAGCGAAATCGGACGATATGAGCCTAGGTTAGTTTTGGATTTACCCTTTTTGTGGAATATGACAATATTTGTCTCTTTCCAGGAATCTGGAATTAGACCTGTACATATTATGCCATTAAATAGATCCAAGAGAATTGGGGCAATCTCTTCCTGTAAGCATTTATATACTTCTAGGGGAATTCCGTCGGGGCCCGCAGCCTTACCAGCTGCTAACTCCCCGGCGCCATTCTTATCTCGGTCAGGGTCAGGTCACGCTCCAACAATTCCCCACTACTTTCATCTAGTGCAGGACCATCATCATCAAATTCTGGGCTTTGAGCAAGCATCCCACCCTCCTCATCATACAGTTTTTGATAGAAAGTTTGAAAAACTCTTAGTATATCCTTTGGCTCGGTATATTCGATGCCGTCTTCCTGTATGCTAGAGATCGAGTTTTTGGACCTCTCCTGCCTGATCCGGAGTGCCAATGCCCTTCCTGCCTTCTCACCCGTCTCGTAGCGTTTTGCTCTAGAGGACTGATATTCTCTGGTCTCCTTCTGTGTCACTACTCCCTGAAGGACTGCTTTGAAAGTGGCCATTCTATTTAAACTTGCCAGACCATCAACCCCCTGCCCAATTTCCTTGATATGCTATTCTTCTGCCACTGCCAACTCCCTGATCAGAGTCTCAACCTTCCTCTTGTCCTCCTTCCTCAATCTAGCTGAGCAGCTTATTGTTTCACCCCTTAGAGAGGCCTTGAAGGCTTCCCAAACTCCGTTACGGCACGTGCTGTAGCGATTTGCCTCGTAAAACTCCTTTGCCCATTGTCTAAGATATCCAACAAACCTGTCATCTGATAGAAGCTTTCTTTCAAATGACCAGCTTGTTTGTCTCCTCTCAACCTTATCTACTTCACAAGTTAAGATCAACGGGTTATGGTCTGAAACCGATTTAGGTAGCTTTGTGATATTTACTTTGCTAAGCTTCTCCGAAGATAGCAGGAAATAGTCCAGCTTAGAATATTTCTGACATGGGTAAGAAAAGTATGTAAAACCTGGGTCAATAGGTTCCTCAGCATTCCAAACATCCTTCAACCCATGTGATCCCATGAGTGAGACCAAAGCCCGAAGCACTCTCGGTTTACCCCCTGAATAGCTACCTACGCTATTCCAGTCAACTGAAATATTCAGGTCATCACACATGATAATCGGTGTTGGCCGATCTGCAAGCTCTCCCTCTAATAAATCAAACACATCCGTATCATCGTGGTTTGAACCGTACACTATACACATCGTATACCCAAGAGTCAGCTCGGCTATTACCCATCTCCCTGAGCTATCAACCTTAGATCTCTTGGCCCCACCTAGAGTTTGTTTAGCCAGAATGGCAACCCCCCTAACTGATGAGGTTTGCGAGGAACAGGCCAGTAGCTCATAGCACCCTATGTTCAGTAGATTTCTTTTTGCCCAGGGATGGTGGGTCTCTTGCAAACAGAAAATATCGATATTGTTATATTTAACAAAATGGCCCAATCTTTGGCGCTTCCTCCAATCATTTAACCCTCCAACGTTGATGGTACACATTTTAATGTGTGGCATAATCTTGGATTAAATTTCTCCGACAAAAGAAAACAAACACCCAGGACTTATCTATTGTTGTCAATGAAACCCACTGATTGAGACCGTGGACCTCGTTACACCATAACATCTCATTTTTTACTTTTTACTCCTTCCCCCCCGCCCCCCCCCCCACCTCCCACCCCTCATCCCCCCACCCTCCCCAGCCTACCCTTCCCACCCGACTGCCCCTCCCCCACCCACACACCCACTCATGTGAGGCGCTAAGACGTGGTCTGTGCACGTGATGGTACGCGATTGAAGCAGTGGAGATGAAACAAACAAAACCATACCTATACCCTGCACCCTGAATATGAATAAACGACAATTGAATACCTAAACGCCACAAGTACACCACGCCCCCTACACCCACAGTTTATGATACTAGCGATAGTCTAGTTATCAAGCCGATCATCTTCCATTAAACATCTCGTGGGACAGAGAATTCATTTGAGCAAGATCAGACCCCCTGAGAATCTAAATATTCAATATTCTTTGGCTTTGATTTCTGAGGCGAAAGACAGAGTTCTTCCACCATTGATTATTTTCAGTTGAGCCGGGTTGATCAAATATGCCTTCATCCTTTTATCTTGAAATGGTTTTATCAACTGCCTCAACCTCCAACGTCTCTCCACTGTTATATGACAGAAGTCGGGGCGGACAAAAAACGATATCCCTTCGACAGCCTTTCTTAAATCTGGTCTTGCTCTTTCCGATATCGCCTGTCTCAACACAAAGTTACCCAGGAATATTAGTATAGCTCTTGGCTTGTCCCCTTCCTTTGAATTCCTGCCCAATCTGAACGGGGTGCGGTGAACCCGCTGAATTTCGTCTGCCCAATTCCAGCCTGGCAGATCTGCGAATGCTTGCTCAAAGAGTTTGATGACAAACGCTCTCACGTCGGACCCTTCAGCCCCCTCCGGCACTCCCAAAATCCGGAGGTTATTGCGCCTCTGCCTGTTCTCCAGATCCTCCAGCTTCCATTGGATATCTGTTATTTGAGCGCTTTGGGCATCTACCTTGCTAGTGGCAGCCGCTGCCTCCGTCTCTGTTGAAACTACTCTTTCCTCGAGATTAGATACTCGATCCCCCAAGTTAACACACACTTTGGTCAGTTTCCTCACAGCGCCCTGCATCTTTCTAACAGCGGCCTGTGCCTTGCGACTGTCCTGTCGAGTTTCTTCTCTGTGTGCGATGATCTCCTGGTGAATCACCTCTAGGAGTGACATCTGCGCAGCTTCCCCGTGTGGGCTCCCAATTAGTGGCATAGCTGAGGAGTGATCCCAGCTGAGCTCCTGCGTTTTGATTCCAACCGGCGGTTTTGCCGCAGTTATTAGTGACTCATGCTCATACTCTGGTTCGCTTTCTGAGTCCAAGTTACTCCCTTCCTGTACAGAGCTGTCGTCCTCTTCCGACCACTCGCCGCCTTCTGATACAGAAAAGAAACACTCACTTGGGGCCTTTTCTTTATCTCTGTCTATCTGAGTCAGGGTTTGCTGCATTATTCGCCAACACGGGCTCCTATACTCCTGCTGGTTCCAGCTCTGCCTTGGATAGTTCTTCTGGACCTGCTGTTACTGTATCCACGAGATTTACTGGCTCTGCTCTTTTCACTGTCGCTGTCCCTCCTTGTATCACTACCACTCCTTGCAACGTTTTTTTCGTGCCATTGGATTGCCCATTAGTCTCTCCAGTGCTCTGGAGGGGGTCGTCAGCTGATCCCGGCAAGGGAGAGGGTGCTCCTACAGGCCCCCCCTTCGATCTCTCCGACCGCTGCGGCCACTTCAGCTGCTTCCTCCTGGCCCCCATCCTCTGGCACAGCGTTAGTTTTTGGGTCCTTTTCTTTGCCCATTTAACAAAAATATCGGCAATTGGAGTGCCGACCTGCTTAACTTTAGCCGCCAGCAGATGCTGTTTCCTTACTGGGAGTGTCTGTTTCCTCTGCCGGCTGTCCTCCTCGGCTTCAGCTGCAGCCTCGGCCGCAGCTTTCCTCTTTGATGCGGCTTTAGAGCTTGTATTCACTTTGGGAGCCATGGTCCCCCTCCTCCTTTCTCTGTCGCTGTGCCACCAATTCCGTGAGCCTCGAACACCTCGCACAGCTCTTCCTGATTCAGCCGAGAGCTCCGGCTTACTCCTCGAACTCCGCGGACTCCGCAGCTCCGGTCTCCTCCCCTCTGTACGAGCTCTGCCTCCGGAAGCGAGCACTCTCACGGCCAGCGTTAGCTCACGCAATAGCCATCCAATGGGTCCGCGACAGGTAAGGGGCAGAAACATGAATCACTCCTCGCCGTTCCTCCGCTCTGCCGTTTTAAATTCGATATACCGATATACCCATTAAACTATCTTTTCAGGTGGCTGTGTGGCGTCTTTTGTGGCGCATTCGATTGTGATCAGGGCTCTACCCGCATCCCCACTGCTTCACTGCTCACGGCCATCCTAAGCAGCAGCCATCTTGCCTCACTGTTAGATTGTTCTTGTAGTCTGTCGGTGTGTTGTATTGTGTCAGCTAGCGTATTTGCTGTTGTCTTAGGGCATGCTGCATTGCTCTGTTGGTGGGTTGACTGCTGTATTGAGTTGCTTTTATGGTTTCATTACATCATAATGTGGTGTAGTGTTTTTAGGGTAGTGTCGTACTGTTGTATGTCAAAGGAAGTCTTCCTATTTAAATATACATATATAGTCTAGTCACATGTGTGTATGTCAAATAATCAATTTTCATGGATATGTATATATCCATTTTCTCTGATATATCATACATTCAAGCCTCCATGCCCACTCACAAATAACATTTCTATTGCACTCATTGTATATATATATAAGTAGGAACTGTATTGCAAAGAAACATGTTCATAGAAGGTCAAAGTTTCTAAAAAAGCGTTACATTTTATGTATGCCATTGAGACCATGATGCATGCTTAATGAAGACTAGATAGAACGTCAAACCTGTCGGAGGGGACTAGAAAGGCAGGACAGAATGAATGAAGGAAATAAAGGAATAATAAATACACAGCATTTATGTTAGTCTATTTTCACACACAAACTTTTAAAGGTCTAATTTTAGTCATAAAGCTTTGCATCTCATTTTAAAATTGTGTTTTTTTTTACCGAGCAACTACCGCTCAGACTATTCCATGCATTTGGCTAAACATCCCCAATGACCTACCTGCATAGTATTTTGTATTATGACCTGTGTGGTTTTGACTGCACCTGTTGATATACTGAGCCAAAATACCTAGCTTGTATTAGCAACAGACTAATTTTGCACCTAACTGTAGGAAGTCAGATCAATTCAAAATTCATTTGCAGTACTGTAGTATCCTGTTTATGTATTTCCCATGGTCCTTTATCCCTAGCTGCTCAGTCAGTGAATGTGTTGCATGGAATGTTGGTGTGATAAAACGAATGGAATATTTAGGTGCCTGTGAGATGAGGGGTGATAGTTGGAGTGTGGGTTGATCAGCAGGCAGGCTACTGCTGGTGGGGCTGCTTCCCTTGAACTTTACAACTGGTAACTAAAGCTTCATAAATCACCTAAAGTATCTCTCGCATACTGAACTTCATTATTAGACATTTTGGTGACAATTTGGAGTTCAAGAAACTAAGGGCCCCATTAGGATGGCGGGCGGATCACCCCGGCCGGGCCGGGGGTAGCCATCGGCGGGGGCCATCCGCCCGCCATTCTTCCAGCAAAGACCCCCCCGCCATATTACTATGGCTGGGGGGTCTGCGGCAGATGGAAAGACCGTCCGCCGCTTTTCCGCCCGGTCGACAAGTCGACCCGGCGGAAAAGGGTTCAATATGGTGGCGGTGTGTGTTAGACACCGCCAGCCATATTTGAATGTGTGCTGGAACATGCCTTTCCGTGGCATTGCCGCCACTGAAAGGCATGCTGAGTCTGCTTGCGGGGGCCCGTTGCGGGCCCCCAGGGACTCTGGGGGTTGCACATGGGGGGTACCTGCCATGTTGTGCATGGAAGTGCAAAACATGCTTTCCTGGCACTGTGGTGGGCGGTGCTGAGTGCACCACCCGCCGCAATGTCAGGAATGCAAGATGCACCCGCCTGTGTGGCGGGCGCATCCTAATGTATCCAACGGGACCCCCGCAATGATGGAGGGTGGTCCCATTGCACGTTAGGATGGCCTAATGACCCCCGTAGTGTGCAAGGAAATCATTCAAATTACTACTCAGAAGAAACTAACTGAAACTTCATGAATAAAGAAACTAGCTGTTGGACTGAAGCACTTCGCATGGGAGCCCCACCAGTGTCCTGCTTACATCAGACAGCCCTGCCAGTGAGTGCTTCATTGTTGTTACGTGTTTGAATATTCTAAAATAAAAAATTGACTGCTAGAGTTTTTTCGGCAGACATTGTCTTTACATGGTGTTTTTACTTCTTTCATGTGCTGTGGATAATACTGGCAGGTGTCAACTATTCTTTAAAAAAAAAAAAATATTGAGTATTTTTCCCCTTTTTTGGACATGTACAGGGCACAACAAAATACAAAAGTTATTAAACAAAAACTCCAGGTTCGCACAGTGTGATTACATTCATCACCTTATAAAATACTCTTATATTAGATATAAGAAACAGGAAAGATCGACAAAAACATTACAAAAGTAGCACCTGATCCCCAATCTAGACAGTTTATTCCTCTTTCCATTGCTTAATAGGGTCCCAAATTCGTTTGCCTAACTTTCTTCCCTTTTTTCCCTTTCTTGCATAAATTGCAGTCTCTAAGTTATAAATTGACAATAATTTGGCTAGCCATTGGTGATATGTCAGAGGTGTAACATCTAGCCAAGCTGAGGCTATACATATCCTTAAGACTGCCGTTGCAACAAAGATAAAGTATCCCCCTTTCATCTGTCTATCATTATTATTAACCCCAAGTAATATTATCGAAGGAGTCAAAATAATCTCATTTCCTAATACTCTGTGCAGAAATATCTCAATGTCTTTTTGTGTTGGTAGCAGATGAGTACATGTCGCAAAGATATGTGCTAAATCGGCCTCTGCACTTCCACATCTAGGGCAATTAGTTCCCAATGTCCCTCCCCATTGTGCGATTCTTGCAGGTGTATAATATAGATGATACAAAGTTTTGTAATGTTGTGCCTGAAGAGATGCTGAGCACAAAATACTCCGGCCCATATCCAATGATAAGTAGAGCACTCTTCTCCTATATCTAACTTGCTTGCCCATTTCTCCGCACTCCTTTCCATATCATCCTGTTTCGCTCTCATCAGCTCAGAGTAAAACCTCCTGATTGTACAGTCTACGCCTGCTTGAATGATGTCCATGATTGGGATTTTTTCAAACCCTGCAGGGCCACCCCTCTTTGTGTCAATGTAGCTTCTTACTTGTAGAAATTTAAAAGATTGTCTTGACTCTAAGCCATACCTTGCCAGTAGCTCCGAAAATTGCATCATTCCTTGTGGGCCCCTAACATCACTAATCATCCTTATCCCCTTCCTCCCCCATTCTCCAAATACAGAACCCGTAAAGACATCTAGGGGGAAAGTAGGGTTAGCGTTCATTCTAGTGTAGGCATTGTACTTCCCAAGTCCGAATCTCTTCGAAAACGCTTTCCAAATACTATGTGCTGCCAATATCGTCTTGAACCTTGTCTTTTAAAAATAACTCGTAGCAGTATGCTTCAAAAATAAATTCTCCGCTTCTGCCCCATAACTAAACCATATATTACTAATGTACCAAATTCATCCTGCCCCTCTGCCTCTGCTCCCCCAGAAGACCCGCCATGTACTGTAATGCAGCTGCCCAGTAATACAGCTTTAGATCTGGCAACGACCACCCACCCCTACTACGAGGCAGTGCCATGAATCTAAGAGTTCTCCTTGTCTTTCCCTTGGCCCAGATAAATCTATTAATCATATGCTGGCAACCCTTAAACCATTTGGCTTCGAATAGCAGTGGGATTGCCCTAAAGATATATGAAAACCTGGGTAGAATCATCATCTTAAAAATGTTAGTACGTCCCAAAATTGAGAGATGCTTGTTCTCAAGTCTATCCAAATCCTTCCTTACTTTATCCATTATTGGGGTTATATTTTTCTCCACTAAGATACCTAGGTCAGATGTAATGGTTACGCCCAGATATACTCCTGCGTGTACTGCCCGATGATCAGAACAGTCCACCTGCTGTTTTTTTATTATCTGCGTCTTAGAGGTGTTCAGTGCGTACCCTGAGACCTGACCAAATCTCAGGGCCTCAATCTCAACCTGTACGATAGCCTCTGTGGGGTTCGATGTTATTACTGCCACGTCATCGGCATAAGCAAGTACCTTGCATTGCCCCATGCGTGTGTGCAGTGGGGTAATCCTTTCAGACATCTCTATTCTTCGAATCAATGGGTCCATATACATTGCAAATTAAAGCGGGGAGCATGGGCAACCCTGCCTAGTACCTCTCTTTATTTGAAGTGGCCGGGTTGATCCTGCATTAATTCGTATAGAAGCTGCTGGGACTGTGTATAACGCTTGAACTGCTTTAACATATCCTTCTTTAAAACCCGCTCTTCTTAAAACATGCCACAGATAATCCCAGGAGACCCGATCAAAGGCTTTTTCTGCATCTAAAAGCATGACCGCCATCGGGTCTCCTGCGACTTCTGCGGCATCAAATAGCGTTATAACTTTGTGTGTATGGTGGGTAGTACCCCTCCCTGGGATGAAGCTGTGTTGGTTACTACTCACAAGGTTGCCTATTATTTGAGCAAATCTTGTAGCCAATGCCTTAGAGTATATTTTTGTGTCAGCATTCATAAGTGTAATCGGCCGGTATGATCCCGGCTCTGTAGGTGGTTTCCCCTTCTTTAAGATTATAGCAATATAAGCACCACCCCAGGACCCTGGTATAGAGTCCCCTGCCTGTGCCTTCTGCACTGTCGTGGCCAAGTCCTCACAGAGTGTATCCCAAAATACTTTATAAAATTCCATTGGGATTTGGTCTGGGCCTGACGCTTTTACGGAAGGGTGGTTTGATATAGCTAATCTCTTCTATTTCTAAGGGTTCCTTCAGATTCTTCCTCTGTCAGCCGTGCCATGGGAATGCCCTCCAAATATGCCCTTATTTCCTCCGGGTCTCTACCCTGCTGGTCGTCATACAGTGTGGCATAACATTTCCTGAACACCTCACGTATCTCATCAGGATCTGTACATAATCTGCCTGTTATGTCCCTGGTTTCCCTTACCTCTCCTGAAACAGCCTTTTGCCTTGTGCGGATTGCTAATGTATGCCCAACCGTCTCACTAAATTTGTGGCATCTCTCCCTTTTTGTCATAAAAATCTTAGCAGCCTTATTTGCAATATCCTCTGCTGCCTCCATTTTTGCCTTTGCCACTTTAATAAGAACATGATCAAGCGGAGCACCTGTTAACACACATTGATACAGCTCCTCCTCCGCATCTAATGCTGTCTTAGCTAAATCCCTATTCCTGGGTTGCTCCTGCTTACATTTGAAGGTATTGAAGCTTAGGGTCTCCCCGCGTACTCCTGCCTTAAAGGCATCCCACACCATGCCCGCTGCCGCACTACCCCTATTGATTTAAAAAAAAATCTTAAATCCATCGTGACATGTGCTGTACATTGTTTTCATCCTGCAGAAGCCCTCTTTCAAAAGTCCATACCCTCTCCTTTCTACTCATTGTTGGTACAGCTAGGTTTAGGATCAGTGGATTATAATCGCTGAGTATCCGGGGAAGCCTTTCTATTTTTACACAAGAGAGCAATGAATTAGACGTATAAAAGTAATCCAGCCTTACACAAATCCGATGCGGGGCTGAGTAATACGTGAGCCCCTTGTCGACAGGTCTTATTTTCCCCCACACATCCGAAAGCACATTGTTTCTTAACATGTTCAGTAATGCCCGATGTACCCTTTTTTTTCCTTCCTTGATATCTCCCAAACGACCCTGACCCTAACCCATCCGCTCCAATGATGTTAAAGTCCCCAGCCAAAATGACACGGGGTGCCCAGGCAGCTAATTCGACATCTAGAAACTCGAAGATCTCCGGGTCGTCCTCCGTTGACCCGTAAATTGCCCCTAGGGTGGTCCACTCCCCCTCCAAAAAGCACCCGACTAATGCCCACCTACCCCACTGATCTTCAAGTTTTCTTCTAATTGTTACATTCTTGCTTTTAGCTAATATAGCGACACCTCTATTCCTTGCACCTTGTTTAGAATATGCTAAGACGTGGAACCCTAGCTGATCCAAAAGGTACCCCTGCGATGCCATAATGTGCGTTTCCTGCAGAAATATAAAATCTACATTCATCTGCTTTAATGATGTAGAGACCTTTTGCCTTTTCCGGCGATCATTCGAACCACAAACATTCCAAGTTACTAGTCTAATGCTCATTAATAATGTCTAACAGTTTTGCCAGCCCAGTAACCATAAAACATTTTTCAACATTGTTTAAGTTTGATTCCCCCTTAATTGCTATTTTCGTAAATACCACTGTACTAAGTGTATCCAACCATTCCCACACCCTTCCTGTTCCAACCTTGTGCTTCCTTAACATGCCGTGCCCTGTGCCCCTTCTCCCATCCCTCCCCCTCCCCAGACAACCCACCCTAGAGAACTCCCCCTTACTGGCAAATAGGTCAGTCCTGACCTATATATGACAGCCGAGGCCCCCAGGTTGTCCCCACTCCCCCCTCTCCCTTTCTCCACCATGAAAGTTACCTATTTTCGTTTGCTGACCCTGCTGCAACAATATACCCAGACTTTACGCCAGTGACTGCCTAATAAATGTCCATGCTATCTATTGTTGTGCCTTACGGTTTGTCTGTCTTACAGCTACCGTCTGACTTTTCTGCCCCCTATTCTCTTTCAAGAAAGCGAGGTACTCTTGAGCCATTACTTCAGAGCGAAACACCCTAAACTGCCCATTAACTCCTACTTTAAGGCGGGACGGAAACATCAAGTAAACTTCGCACCCTGCGTTTTGAAATGGGGTTATTAGTTGCCTCATACGCCACCTTCTTTCAACGGTGGCGTGACAGAAGTCAGGCCGGGCGAAAAAACGTACATCCTTGTACATTTGTTTAGCCTCAGGCTTTGCCTTACTCATTATTTCTTCTCTTAACAGGAAGTTCCCTACGTACATCAGGATCGCCCTTGGTTTACCAGGTATGTTCCCCCTTCTCTGCAACAAAGGGAACCGGTGGGCACGTTGAACCTCACTTTCCCAGTCCCACTTAGTTAGTTCAGGAAACGCTCCTCTGAACAGCTCAACCACAAATGCCTGAACATCTTGCCCTTCCTTCCCTTCTTCCACCCCAAGTAGTCTTATGTTGTTTCGCCTTTGTCTATTTTCAAAATCTTCGAGCTTCCAAAGAACGTAGGACGATGTTTTTTCCTGCTCCTGTCTATCTTCCTGGAGCTTCGTGACTTCATCTTCCAGCTTCCCTGTCCTTTCCTCCACCTCGTTAACTCTGCCACCCATGTCTGCGTATAGCTTATTTACTTTTCGCAATGACCCCTGCATTTTTTTGTTAGCTTGCCTAGCTCTGCGACCTTCCGCTCTTGCTTCACTCTGCATCTGCTTCAATGTTGTGAGCAAAAGGTCAAAGTTAGGATTTTGACTCTGAGCCTGCGGCAGTAACTGATTGGATTGATGAGAACTGCCATCAGCCCCCTCTTGATACATCTGTGATGTGGCAGAATAGTTCCAGTCTAACTTGTTTGCCACTTCCAATTGCACAGGACTTAATGAGCTTTTTGCTCTGATACGTGGTCTCCTTTTAGCACTATTTGGCTTCCGGCGTACATAAGCTCTAGGTACTATATCCCGTTCTACTTCTGAGGTTTCCAGCTCCGACTCCCCTGTATGTTCTTCTGATGGTAATAAGGCCAAATCTGGATCTGAGTCCAAGCTTTCACTTGAGCCTTAACCTAAGCCTGACCCCTCTTCCTCCTCCTCCTCTTCATCGTCGTTGACCGATAAAAAACAGTCATCACTGGGTGAACCCGGGGCAAAGGACAGCGTACTTGGCCCTTGTGCACTACTTTCATTGCTTTTTTGCATTTCTCCAGCATTTAACCTGTTTTCCTTTGGGTCAGGCTGTCTCATTAGGCCGGGTTCCCCCCTAACATTTGCAATTCCACCCTATTATCATTAACTTCTTTTAGTAAGGCAGATAAGTTAGTGTCTAAATCCTGTGCTGGGTCTGCTCGAGATATTTTCACCAGGGAGGGCAGCATATTCACCATGTATGTCCCGCTCTACATTATCTCCCTGTTTAGCGGTCTCACTGATCACCATCGCATGCGGCTGTGCTTCCGTGCCGACCCCCCGTACCTTTATATCCATGAGAGTCTGTCCTACACGAAGGTCCCGGTACTCTGCCTGCTGTGGCTGCTGAGATTGCTGGGGAGCAGAGATTGCAGGGCTCTCCTTTCGTGCATCCACGTTGCTCTCATTCCTATCTAAGCCGCTCACCTTCTGAGTCTCTGCAGACGAGCCCATGACCTGCGTCCCTGCCTCCGCCCCCGCCGACTGCTTGTCGCTCCCCTTGCACGCCTCACCCTGAATGCGTGTGTTACTGCTAGCTTATGTATCGTGAGGCAGGGGAGGTGGCAGGGGAGGCGACTGTTTCTGAGTGACCCTCGGAGATGGCACTGGCACGGAGGAGAAAGACTCAAACAAGGTAGGCTGCCGGAAGACTAATTCTCTTTTATTATTATTATATTTATTTTTGTAGAGCGCACAGCTACCCTAAGGTTTCCCGGCGCTAAGGACGAAAATGAGCGAGATAACAAAGAGGGGGAATAGTGAGCTATTGAGAACAAAGTTATTGGTTGAACAACCATGTTTTCAAGTTTTTACGAAATTGAAAGTAACAATCGGTTGTGCGAAGCTGAGTTGGGAGGGAGTTCCATAGGGAGGGGGCTAGGTAGGAAAAAGAGCGACCACCCTGTCTAACTCGAATGATCCTGGGTATCTGGAATTTGTGTTGGGTCGAGGAACGTAGGATTCTTGGAGGGACATATTGATGAACAAGAGAGCTCAGATAGGTAGGGGCCTTGCCAACCTTGATTCTATGCATGAAGCATAGAGCTTTAAATTTTGCTCGATGTTCAATACGGAGCCAATGGAGACTCCGAAGACCCGATGAAGTTGGAGATTTTTTTGGTAGCATTCTCTTCCTACTTCTACTCCTGCTTCCACATCTGTCAATCGATCTTTGGCATTTTTCTTACTCAGGATCGCTTTTGTCTTCTTGTCCTTTTCTTTTTTTTGAACGCTCTCCATCCTTTTATTTCCTTTGTCTCCTTTGTCCTCACCAGCCGCTCTCCCCACATCCTTCCGAGCCTGAGCTTTCCCCCTGTATTTTGATCTCAGGTAATCCGCTGGGACTCCGGGGTCACTGGATATCGCGTTCTCACTCTCATTTTCACATAAATTGATTAAAAATTCCTTTAAAAGGGCAAGATTCTATAACCGCGACAGCTTATTAGACCAAAACAAAACTGAGAATACAAATAAATTGGACAGGATAGTCTTTGTTACTCAATTTTCACACTTGAGCAATCAAATCAAAAACATAGTGTATAGAAACTGGTGTATAATAAATTATGACAATGACAACAAATTAGATAAACATCTGTTCTGCTACCGGAGAAATAAAACCCTTCGTAACAGCTTAGTGCATACCTACAAACCCCTAGCGGAAACACAATCTACCTTAATTGGAACGACAGCAATGGGCAGCCACAAATGTGGAACGTGCTCCATTTGCCCTCACTGTATTCCAGGCTCTAGCATTGAATATAAAGGAAAAATGCTTCATTCTAAAACCTTTAACAACTGCAGAAGTCAAAACATCATTTACCTGCTGATCTGCCCATGTAACCTGGGATATGTGGGGGAAACTAGCAGAGAGCTCAGATTAAGAGTATTGGAGCACAAGTCTGCTATTAGGACAAGTAAGATCAATGCACCTCTGACAGATCACTTTAAAGAAAAGAACCACACTTGTGACGATATACGGTGGTACATTATTGAAAAAATTAGGACCACTAGACGCGGCGGTGACATCAACAAACTTAGGAAAACTAGAGAACAGTGGTATATCTGTTTCCTAGACACTATACGAAATGGCCTGAACACCAGAGAAGATTGGACCCAATGCATATAGAATTAACAAAAAGACTTTCCCATAGACAACCTTTACTGTAAATATAGAAATGCGGAATATCAGAAAAAATGCATAGAGCACCAACATAATATAATTGTTCATGCGAGCACCAGCCTTATATAATAAAACAGAACAATAATATTCATCCCTAGATAAATATTATTTCAGTTTTTGAAAAAAAAATTCATGATCTTTCCACTTTAGCTTCCAAAGAAATTCTTTTTAGTCATAAACCCTGTCGAAAATACATAGGTATAATTTTGGGTTTCAAAGGTAGTAAAAACATCTTTTCTACTTTAATTAAAAAATTTCTTGGCTTCCATGAGAATAAGTTTGCTATCTCCTGTAGACTAGCCCAATAATCACCATATTGACCATCAAATAGATTGTGGATAAAACACCTCCTTTTCTTTAAACAGTCTAAACAAACATCCACAAAACAGCGGTAGTCGATAAAGGGATAGACCAATCGCGGGTCTTAAACAATATCCAATGAGATCAAGGCACCTCAAGCCGGATAGACCAATCACGGGTCTTGGATAATATCCAATGAGATCAAGGCACTTCAAGCCGGCATATGCAAATTCCAGGGCCCAAAATACGAGTTACCGATTGGCCGAATATTGAACCAATCAAAACATAGAAAACACTATTTAAACCGACCCCTAAACAGTCACTAGTAGATAGAACAGGACCAGAGAAGCAGGCAGTTCTCCACGGTAAAAGAGGTAAGCGCGATTCCTGCCATGGGTACTCTAAGTAAAACTCGTTCCTCTAAAAAATTTGCAACCACTAAAAAACCCCTATTTATTTTACTCTGGCCCTTAGTGAAATGATTGTTTCTACCGGGAGGACATGACGAAAGCGCCCCTGGTCCCACAAAAAGCTTTTAAGACAAAACCCGTCATCAGACAAGGAAATAGAGTTTGAAGATACAGTACGCCTATCGTTTCAGGTATGAGAAAAAATTGCTTTATAACCTAGTAAAAAACAACCACAGGTCGAGTCCTACCGCTAATTACCTTTAATAATTACATTTGCTAGGACACCCAACAAACTAAGGACTGTTCAAATTCAGGAGAGAAAATGAAAAATGAAGCAAATCACTACGCTGTAATAGACCCCCACATGATTATATCCAACGGATAGTTTTAAGGTAAATTGATTAAAACTAGCTTTCCTTTAGAAAATTTACTCTGTTTTTTCTTCATATTTGCTAAGTTAACGAATTAACATGCAATTCGAAGTTGGAACCTTTTTTGTACCGCCAATTCGGGCTTTATGATGTATTATAGGTAGTGTGATGGAGTTTTATATCCGGCAATCATAGAGAAAATCTTCAAATAAGGAAAGTGGGTTGTTCATAACTTTGAATTCCCAAAAAAACTATACCAAGTTCTGATGACTAAGATAGGAAGATTGCCAGTCCCACCAGTCTGTTAGGGAAACCAGGAAATTAGTTCAAAATAAAACATGGCTCAAGCTAAATATGCAATGCTAATGCACAATGGTTTTATTGAATGTACCATCTCCTCCAAAGGTTTAAGAGAGTGAGTAGGAGCCATAGAGGATCTCCCAATTAAATGTTATCCGTACTATTACTAAATGATCGAACATAGAGTAAATGTAAATGTAAAATGTAAATGTAAATGTACAGGAATTTATATAGCGTAAATCACCAAGCGGTTTCTAAGCGCTTGCTTAGGGAACCCGTCCTGGTATTCCCCTGTGAGATAACCCCGGCAGGGTATCCGGAAGGTGAAAGCCAGGCATCCCGCCGCGAGGGGCCGTTGTGGAGATTAAGCAAGCTATTGCCCAGAGTCGCAGAGTGTGAACCCGTGAATCGAGTTGGCACCGGAGCGAGAATTGTCGAGTCCATGGACATTTTAGGACTCAAGACCCCGCCGAGCCGGGAATTGAACCCTGGTCCCGGGCTGACCTCTGCTTCCAGGTCTGCCTCCTCTAACCAGTGAGCCACACTTCTCCACAGAGTAGTAGAAAAAATGTTTATATACCCCTTAGTAACATAACTGTCCTCTAATATATTGATACCATTAGTTTTGTCATCCAATCAAGAGAATGATCAGGAATTACATATATGATCAACTGCAAATGTCATTACACTGCAACCGTCATAAAATGTGAAATATCCTGAATAACTGCATTAACTTGAACACTTTACCTGTATATATTCTAATTGATTGTATATTCATCCCATAGGGTGATCTAACTGACCCCAGAAACTCGACAGACAGAACGTAGTGTCTTGATAAAGGTGGCCTAAAATCATATGTACCACCGAAACGCGTCGACGCATTTCAAAGTATAATTCTTCAACTCGGACACCTGTGTTGACACATTAATAGACTGTGCATAACATATGGGGGTCAGATTGAGTTTGAATATACACTCAGTATTGCACAATTGAATGTCTCACTGTTGTCTGTCTCTGTAATTTGTTTCAATTTCGCAGGTCAATCTTGAACCCTATGTATTTTTATCATTTGTCTTACTTTTTTAACTGGTTTTATTTGTGTAAGTGGTGCTATTGTCCACTTGGTATTTTAAATAAATTGTGTAATCTAATAAATTGTAATACAAACATTTTTTGTATAATTGTTGTTGATTTTATGTATTGAACTACTTGCTTGGAGTTTCAAATTGTTTTATTGTATATTTTTCAAGGGAATATCCTTTGTATATTGGGACATATTGATGAACAAGAGAGCTCAGATAGGTAGGGGCCTTGCCAACCTTGATTCTATGCATGAAGCATAGAGCTTTAAATTTTGCTCGATGTTCAATACGGAGCCAATGGAGACTCCGAAGACCCGATGAAGTTGGAGATTTTTTTGGTAGCATTCTCTTCCTACTTCTACTCCTGCTTCCACATCTGTTAATCGATCTTTGGCATTTTTCTTACTCAGGATCGCTTTTGTCTTCTTGTCCTTTTCTTTCTTTTGAACGCTCTCCATCCTTTTATTTCCTTTGTCTCCTTTGTCCTCACCAGCCGCTCTCCCCACATCCTTCCGAGCCTGAGCTTTCACCCTGTATTTTGATCTCAGGTAATCCTCTGGGACTCCGGGGTCACTGGATATCGCGTTCTCACTCTCATTTTCTTTTTCCGTTAACTCTCTCTGGTCCTTCAAAGCCCTCTGATTTTTTGGGGCCATGAATCGAGTCAATTCGCGACAGTCGAGACAGCAATGTCTTACGGTCACTTCTATAAAGAAACTTGCACTCCGGGTAGTTTTAGGCTCCGTTAGTTTCAGCCTGTTCGACCGCAACCGCCGCCTCAAAAACCAGTCTTGCCAGCTAAGATATGTAGCCACCATTGCTAGTGCCCTGCATTTCAATAAACTTGTTGCAGTATCTCCGTTTCCCAATGTTCCAATATTCCAGTATCACAGCTATACCAGGCAGATTAGCCGTATCAGAAAAAACATGGAAAAGCAGAAAAAAGGGTCAACAAACATAAATCCCCAGGAGAGGAGGAAAAGTACGACCACCCCCTACGGCCTGACAGCGGCCATCTTGCCTCCAGCAACCAGGGGACAACTATTCGACAGTATTTAGAGACAGTGTCACTAGCATCTCTGTAGCACTTTTGGGATGTCTTTCATAGAAGAAACAGCACCGCTGATTTTATGTTCCATTGGACTGAAATTTTGGCTAGGCAGCATAGTGCCATTGGACATCTGGTTACTGTCTGGGAGCCATCGAACAACCCATAAAGTAAGTTTATTCAGGCACCCCAAAAAACAATTGTGTATCAAAACGTTTGGAAATGTTGAATGTTCCGACACGTAAACAGAAAGACATCAGCATGTCTTTTCTTTATCTTTTCGCCTAGGCATTTTTTTAAACGATGGAGCGAAAGACGCCTTACAAACGAGAATCATCGAGAACACTCGTTCTGAAAATAAAGGTAACCTTTTCAGGATACTGTCCAAATGCCTTTAAGTAATTGAGAGAGTAGGAGAAGTTAAAATTCCTTTTTTGTTTTCTACACTGTAGGTACCCAGCTCAGCCCTGAGGAAGAACCCGATCAATTAAAAAAAAGAGGGTTTGGAAACGGCTTTTCCAAGGATATTTATACCTTGGCTGTCTGCCTGTTCCAAGGATACTTATACCTTGGCTCAAGGATCTTGATACCTTAACTCACTAAAGGGCTACAAACGTGGACCTGTAGAATTTACAAACTAAACAAGCCCAGTGAGACTAGTCCTACAAAATTAGACAACTAAAAAGTCAGGACTATAAAAGTGAATATATTCTGGTGTACCAATCTTTTTGTCTAAGAATAAAATGTCTTAAAAATGTTTGGAACATATTGAATGCTGTGGGTTATGTATTCGCATGTAATTAGTTCATGATTGTATTTGTTTATTAGTTGCTTTATGTTTAGGTGTGTCAAAACCTCAGACTTTAAATATCATTAGGTAATTGAATGAAATATGTGAAACTAATGTATGAACAAAGTACAGGAGCTTCCGAAATTAAAAAAACGAAGCCCCTAGTCTGCTTTTAAATAAAGAGCAGTCTTTTCCAAATTCGAGTCCAGGCACTTACTTCTTGTATATTTTTTCATAGAAGAAACAGCACCGCTGATTTTATGTTCCATTGGACTGAAATTTTGGATAGGCATTGTAGTGCCATTGGACATCTGGTTACGAAAGTCAGGTGACTTCATTTGGAGCTTGATCACGGTGCCTATCTGGTTGACAGAGATCCCGAGATTATACGGGACGCGAAGAGTACTAGCCACTGTCCGTATTTTGGACAAACCAGTCGGCTTATATGGCCGTCCGTTACATATTGTCGGAACTCAGATTTGAATATGCCATACATGGCTTCAATCAGTGTTTTAAAAACACGGACCAGACATATTCAGGATCTGAGAATTGGATCTGAGAATTGGAACCACTAGGAATTTATAGAAATAACGACTGTCACATGTCACATGTCCAACCGGTTTGGAATTATCACCGGTTTAGAGGTTCAAGCGCCTACCACAAACCGCAGAAGCCCTAATGAAGACAAAGGTGTGTTCACCCACTGATGAAACATGTGTTGGCTGGCTTTGCACAGGAACAATGCATTAAAAAAGAAACACATCAGCTAAGGACTACGTTTTCTTCATTTTTGCACCTCAAGAACATTGTTTACTACTATTAATATTCTATTGTGTGTGCATACGATTTGTTGACATATTTGTTTTCTTTGATGTTCCATTTGTTACACAGGTATATTCTGTATCATGCCAGTATTGCAAGTCTAGTACTACTACTTTGGTGGCTTACAGTATGCTATCATCTTGTTTTGTTTGGATTTGCCTATTCTGGCATGGTTGCTAGTATATGTGTTCTGTGTAGCGTTCCTGCTGGTTTGGTAAAGGTTCAAGATAGGCATTTATTTTAGCACATTTTATGCTTCTCTCCAGCATATTAGTTTACCATCCCTGTCACATGGGATTACACAATGGGTGGGTTTTGCCCATTTTTCAAAGTTGGTTTGTCTACACTTACATTAGGGATGTAAATGGGGATAGTACTATTTCTACATTAACGCCTTTGGCCCTAACAGTGTGGGTGTTCTATGGATACTAGTCCCATTTATCCAGATCATTGTACATACCATTACTTAAGAGATTATTGTATAGTGCGTAAGCCAACCTGTGCTACATGTTTTGTTACAGTGTGTAAGTCACCCTGTGCTACACGTTTGTTAAACAGTGTGTAAGTCACCTTGTGCTGCACGTTTGTTTTATAGTGCATAATTCACCCTTTGCTACATGTTTCCATTTATTTGTTAAACTGTGTGTAAGTCCCCATGTGCTGCATGTTGTTTACACTGTGTAAGTCACCCTGTGCTGCACGTTTTGTTTGACGGGGTATAAGTCACTCTGTGCTGCTCATTTTGTTTGCTGCCATTAGGTTAGGAGCTGCTGTATGTGTTGTCGTCACCAATTTTCAGTTTTTCCAAATATTCCTTACACAAACGATATTGGTTGGGTGTGAGTGCACCTGATGGGTCAGGTTACTCTACTAACTCTTGCTTTTGGGGATGTTGGTTCGGGTGTCCTACACCCATTTCTTCTATGTTATTTCATCTGTGTGAGTCGTGCCTATGGCTAGTTCATTTAATGCTGTGTCTTGCTTCCTTTCATGCCTGTCTGACCAGTCGGTGTGGTTTGTGGTAATCATAGGTGGGATTATGTTGTTTCTTCTGCCAAATTATATGCTACATTTTTAGAAGGGGAGGATGTGTGATATATTTTATGGCATATTTGTCTACGCATCTTTCAGTGCTTGTATATTTCGGTTTCTATGCTTTATCGTCTCCTTTTCTTGTTCTTCTGTCCATTGCATCTACTTTATTTTCGCTTGTATATTTTTCCTGTGTTTCTTATCTATATTTTCTTTAATGCTTACTGTGGTTTTCGTTGTATTGTTATCTGCATCTGTATACTTCAGCAGATTTCTCTTTTTATGGTGCCTAATGTTAAAACCTATTCAGGTTTGCAGTTTTGTTTTTTGTGTTATATAGGAGGGGAGGATATGTAGTATTCTGTTTATGTATTTACCCTGGTACTTTATCCCTAGCTGCTCAGCCAGTGTGAATGTGCTGTGTGGAATGTTGGTGTGTTGACATGATTGGAATGTTTGGGTGCCTGTGAAGTGAGGCGTGACAGTTGGAATGTGGGCTGAGCAGCAGGCAGCCTGCTACTGGTGTGGCTGCTTCCCATGAATTTTACAACTTGTAAAGCTTAACAAAATCAACCTAACATACTTCTCGGCTACTGGACCTCATTACTACAACTACCCCATCCACTTGTACTAACCAAACCATGCATGATAAGTTTTTGCATCAAAGGTACATTTAAATTTGCACCAACTTGTTCATACAAATTCATAACAACAGTTCCCAGGATTCATTGGAAAGCTGCTCAGTCATTAGTTCAGAGCAGATAATGTGGTCCCAGGTTGATTAAAAATGTATGAGGATAACCCTCTTTGCTATGTATAGTCTGTGCATCGTGTATAAAAATGTAAGTGAGTGTGCCTTCGTATAAGATTTGGCCTTAGTGCAAAAGAGAGCATATTCCACCTAACTGGTTTATAAGTGGCCCCAAGACAGTGAGTTTTCTATAAAACCAGTTTGGATTGAATATGTGGATTGTTAAGTGAGATTTGTAACTAACTTTAAGTTTCAAAGCAGTGCAGCTTGAATGCGTATGTATTCATTGTGAATAAACCCTCTCTGTTAGAGTGAGAAGACATTATGGAATGATTTTTAGTTCCATTCGACTCTCCTCAGGAAAGGTATTTAGCAATATCCCTTGCTATTGGCATGCGAAGACTAGGTCTTGATGAAATTTCAATTACTTTGCTGGAATTCGTGTAATTTTGGTAATTTTGCGTAACAAAATGTAGGCAATATTACCGAGATTATGCCATATTGTCTCATTTCATGGAGACGTTTTAACGCATGATGTAACATTCAGGTCATTTTTTAGCACAAAACTACACATCCAAAAGCGAGAGGCAGTGCTTAAATTGTGAGCGACTGGATATCAACTCAAAATCAATTTTCAAGTTGAATTTTTACCCAAAACTGTTAGCTCCTGTAAATATTTGAGTGTGAGATTCATTTTAAGTAATTACGCATACTTTCACATAATTTCACTATAGTTTCATGTAATTATGCTACAGCAAATTATATGAGTTTTGTACACCCCTCTAGTGAAGACTTCTTAACTGAGGATTACATGTTTAACAGTAAACTGCAATATAAATTGAGAAAACTAACAGCTTTGTACCTTTAGAGTGTGTGGATGACTTCTACACATCAATTTTACAATCAGATTACTTTACCTAAAACGAAGAAAAATTGGCCCCACTCCTAAATAATTTAAAAGATACTTGGATGGGCCATCGAAGCAGGTTGGATCACAGGTGGAAGCTAAGGTTTTGAATTGACTGGTGCAGCTGGTACTCAGCGTGCTTAGAGGGAGGCACAAAACAAATAATGCCAGAGAAGGATGACATAATTCCTTCAACAAATCAATTGGAAAATCTCACCCAAACCAGTATCATTTCATGGAAATTTTGAAGAAGAAACAAAGTTTCCAAGAAATGAGAACTGCGCAATCATTCTCTGGTAGTATGAATCCTTGTGTATCTTTATAAAGCAAGGACATGTAAAACAGACTATTGGCTAAAATGCATCAATTTCCATTGATAGGGGCTTCAGACTACCTAGAAAATATTGCTTAAATACTATATTACAAACATTAAATTGTATCCCATAAAATTACTTGCCTGTTTTGCAACCCTTTTTCAAATTCAGTTGCCATTTTCCAATTTAAAAAAAATCTAAATTAAATAGCACTTCCAAATCCGATCTGTTGTTGTCTTCTTTCTTTGAGTCTTGGTGATTTTTCATAGAACCGCCCACCAAGACTCTTCAGCAATCCATTGATTCAACCAAAACAATCTAAATTGGCAAAAATCCAACATACATTTTCTTTGCATAGAACAACTCCACCATACCATTGAGCAACAATAATCCTCCAAAATCCAAAAAAAAGGTGAAAACGATCCACAGCTAAAAATAAAATGTGATGGTGGTGTAAAAAAAATTCAATATTACAAAAGAATCTTCAACCCAGAAAATCTGCTCCTAACCACCCAGGAACTTGAGTCTTCTCCTCATAGCCCATCTTATTTGACTTTTTCAGATGGATACCCTTGATAAAAACGCGACGCAAAAAATAAAAATGTTGCTTTTTTTTCAAAACACGTTTTAAAAAGTTCTTTTTGTTAACCATTTTATTGGGATTTTCCTTTCTTTTTTTCTTTTACAATACATTTTCATCACATGCTATCATTCAACAGAAATTACATTCTTAATTCCAAGAAATGTTTACATGCTAGCGTGGATGTAAGCTGCTAGTCGGATCTGGCTGTTGGTATAGCTATATCTGTGAAAGTTTTCTCTCCCCTTGATATTGTCCTTCCTATATTATGTCCAGTTTGTGCAACTACCGGTGGAATCAACTGGTAACTAACTTTGGGATGAACTGGGTAGAAGTGGTTGGGAAGGAGGGGGTGCGTGTGGGCGGAGGGACAAGTGGCTGTCCCTGGTGACTTTGGCATGGGGCTTATGGGGCCAGTTTAGGTACATGGTGGCTATGCCCTTGTGGGGGCTGTCAGGTGAGCTTGCATGCTCGTTGTGCGTGGGGGGCTCTCAGTGTTGGGGACTCCATGGGGTCCTCAGTGGGAGGGGCCATGTTGGGCTTTCCCATAAGCATTGGTGGTTCTGGTTATGGTGGTGGGTCAGACATGTTTTGTCTGAAGCATTGGAGGAGTTCAGCCCATTCTGTGGAAATGTGACGCTGGCGCACTCCCCATATCTCTTTCTGCCTGATTGCATCCTCCTTTGCTGCGACTTATTTGTTGACCGCTCCTATCGAGGCTGCTATTGGGGGCCTTGTTGGGGCCCACCAGTGCATGGCAATCCCTCGTTTTGCTAGTAGGATAGCCAGCGATGCAAATCGTGTTTGGGTTTTGAGTTGTTTCCTGCATCGGAACACCACCAGTGTGCAGACCTCCCGTGTGTTTATGGTCATGAGCTCCGTGACATCCCGAACCGTGTCATGGACTGTGTTCCTGTATGGTGTCAGAGGGAGGTAATTCCAGAACATGTGTTGAAATGTTGTGTTGGGAGTACTGCAGTGCAAGTGTAAAAACTGTGTTTCAGGATAAAATCTCTGAAGACGTGCTGGTGGTAGGTATGCACAGTGTAGGATGAAAAATGTATGTTTTTGAACCGCGAGTTATGAGAGACATTCTTCGGGTACTCCAGGGCGTGTTCCTATTCTTTATCGTGTAGTGGCCGCTCTAACTCCTCCTCCCACTTGTGTTTCAGTGGATTAAGTGATGTGGCTGTAAATTCACAAATGACATTGTATAGCCAGGTTATTAAGTGACGCCCGGGCCCCATGTGTAGTGTTATGTGAAATACAAGGTGTGTCATTGGTTCTCTCTCAGATAAGTCCAAAAGTCTGTGAAGGAGAAACTGTCCTCTTGGGAGGCCACTCTCCTTTGCCAAATGACCAAACATGAGAAGTTGGCCATCCGCAAACAGGGACTCTATCTCGAGGAGCGAGTAGTCTGTCCAGGTCTGCATGGTTTGAGCTGAGTAGTATTATCTTTGCTATGGCTATTCTACCAACTGGGGCCAAAGGTAGGGTCTTCCAGAACCCTACCGATGCCCATCAATGTCTTACGGTGGTTGCCTTCATATAGGTCAGCTGGTTTGAGATAGAGTTGGATGCTAGGTAGCGAGAGGCCTGGGCGCCCCAGGCAAGTTTGATGTCTCCTATCCGTACCTCTTGTGGGGGAAGATTTGGGTTCAAGGGGTAAATGGTGGATTTCATCCAGTTTACGGCCGCAAAGTCTGTAACTGTCTCTGATAGGGGGTCCAGGTTCATCGTTATTTCCTGTACATATAGCAGCAGGCTATATACATATAGGGACACACTGTCGGTGGTGCCCGTCAATGGATTCCTCATGCCCCCCGGTGTAGGCAAATTGCCATGGGCTCCATTGCCAAGGTGAAGAGAAGGGGGGAGAGTGGGCACACCAGTGCTGTGTTTCACTTGGAAAGATGCTGAGATGTAACAGCCCAGGTGTATTCAGGATGTGAGGTTTGTGTACAGTAGCTTTGTGAATGCTAATAGTCTGGGGCCCACTCTCATCCATTGGAGGAGTGAGAAAAGATATGGCCATGTCAGGGTATGAAAGGCCTTCTCCAGGACCAGGACCAGGAACACAGCGTGAGGGAAGTGGCCCTGTATGTGATCCTCAACATGGGAACAGTCTGCATATTTTGGGAGGTGTTCCTGCCCGACACAAATCCACATTGGTCTGGGTGTATTAGTGTTGGGAGGACCTGGGCGAATCAATCCACAAGAATCTTACCCAGGATCTTACAGTCTGCCGACAGCAGTGTAATTGGCTGATATGAGGTCGGTAGTGTCGGGTCTCTTTCGGACTTTAGGAATGATATCAAGAGGGGTTCTCATAAGAAGCAGGGGAGTACTCCCCTTTTCAGTGCCGCCCTATACATTTTCTCCAACCAAGGCATTAGTAGTCTGGAGAATGTGCTATAATATTCTAAGGGCAGGCCTGGGGCCTTGTTATGTTTCATAGCTTGGATCGCGTGCTTCACATCTGCAGATGTGATCACCGTGTCTAGGGAAGACTGTTCCGCTGCCTGTATTTTAGGGATGGCCGGGGGGGGGAGGGGGCGAGGAAATTGTCTACCCGCTCCTGGCAATCCTGTCCGTGACGCTCATACACCTTATTATAATAGTCTCATACACCTTAGCATAATAGCATAATAGTCGTAGAAGGGTTGCAGGACTTGCGAGTCAGCCATCACCCCTGTTGGGCTACGTAATGCTGTAATGGGGCGGATGTCCATGTCCTGGCGAACTAACCAGGCCAATAGTGCTCCTGCCCGGTCCACCTCTCGACGTTCTTTTGCTGCATACACCTTAATATTATATCTACGTAGATCTACTAACGCTTATGAATATGACTTCTGTGCCGCTGCAACTTGAGCTGGTGACGCCTTCCCAGCATCCATGTCTTTGGTTAGGGCCACTAGCCTGCCTTCTGTAGTTGGCGATCTAATGTGTGGCTGACCCCTGCTTTCTGCCTAATACATGCCGCCCTAATGATCACCTTGAAGGCATCCCATTCAAGCGTCCTGGAGGACGCAGTGTGGGCTTTGTTGAAAAATAAACTTGACTACTGTCGGCTTTGTTGTAAAATAGACTTGATTACTGTCCTCTTAAAAAAGTTATATTACATTTTTTTCCTGCCTTTTTAAACCTACATTGAAAAATAAGTAACTGTACCCAAGTGCACATATGAAAACAACCTGTATGTGGCTGTGATAGTGATTAAAACAGTAACAAATATTTTGTTTCTATGTACACTGTTTATTTACTTCCCCCCATATTTCCCTACAGTATATTTAGCCACCATGTTTAAAAAAGTAAATTAAACTTTTCTTACCTGACCGCAGCTCATCCCTGCTTCTGATCTTGACCGTTGCCCTTCCAACGACTATAGAAACAGACACAAAACTGTGTACGTCAAGCCTGAAAGCAAAAATAAAAAAAGGATAATTTTACCCATTGAAGTCAATAAGAAAGTGTGGAAAAATGCATTACAATATAATGTTAAAAAAAATATTTTATGCAAATAATATTTTATATTTCTATAAAACAAGTTATGTCTTGAACTATATATTGTGTTTTGTTCAGATTCTTAATTCTTTTAGTAAATATATTTTTTAAACGGGTGTGGTTATTTATCTTTAAAAATAAAATTATTTAAAATGTTTTCTTATTTGTAAAATGTAGGTTTAATGTTCTTTTATTTTTATAAAATATGTAACATAGTTTATAAGTTAAATCTACCCACACTAAACTAATAATGTTATTAAATGTGCAGTCTAATAATATTTAAGCATGAATACTCGGGTATTCAAATGAATACCTGAGTATTAATGCATTTCCCCACCCAATGCCCCTATATCCCTTGCATTCCATTCCTCAAGATATGTGTTGAAGCCTTACATTTTTTAAATAAAAACACTGTTATTAAATGGACTAAAATTTTTCCGACTCTTCGAATGTGAGATTCTTTATTCTAGAGCAGATTGAGCGGAATCCCAGGAGGGGTAACAGAGTTCTAAAATTGAGGCAAAAGGAATCTAAATACATAGTGGACTTCCAGACCAAGGACCCAGAAGGCTGAATCAAGATGAGGAGTTAGCGATACATCTTAGGGAGTAATTCAACCACGTTGGTTTGTTCATCTTTTCCTTTTTTTTTCGGTTTACATGTGTACCTCCCCTTTGCTAGTAGTCTCCTGTCCCCTCCTTCCCATCGTCATTCCCTCCTCCTCCTAATCTGTAACCAGTGCAAAAATAAGAATCAGTTCTTGTGTTTTTAATGTTTTTATTTTCACTACACTAAGAGGCCTAACCTTAACCCAGATCCATCAGATGCTGACGGAGAGTATAAAACTTTATCTAACTAAGCCAGTGGCCGGGAACACCAAATCTTATAGTAAGATTGGGCAGTCTAGCCCATGGTTTGACAAGGAATGTGTTCTTGCCAAGAAAAATTCGGTTAAGGCCCTGGAAACTAAGAACATCACTCTGATCAGGCAAATAAGGAATGTGTATAATAAAGTCCAGAAAGTTGCCCGTAGAAGGTGGGAAGATGAAAGCTGGGAAGAACCGATAATAGCCTCTAAGCTGGGTGATCAATTCTTGTTCTGGAAGATTGTTGCAAATGGTACCAAGGCAAATATCCCGGCACAAGATTACAACCTGGACCCTAGGTCTTGGTATGACCATTTCGCCCATCTATATGCCCCTCCGGCTCCAACGACTGGAGTTTCTCCAGATATAATTGAAACCCTTTTGTCTTCAAATGAAAATATACCACTTAAATTTAGTATATAAGACATTATAAAGGCAATAACTGCCATTAAACCCTCTAAAGCACCAGGCCCTGATAAGATCCCTGGTGATCTGTTCAAACATGAGCCAGAGGTGTGGGATCCATACATCCTCCTCCTATGCAATTCAATAGCTAGAGGCCAGCCCATCCCAGATTCATGGAAAGGAGCGGAAATCGTCCCGATCCAGAAGAAACGTTCTAGGGATGACCCCTCTAATTATAGACCTATTAGTTTGTTAGATATACTACAAAAGGTCAATGCAAAACAAATCCTAGATAGGCTAAATGAGTGGATCTTAGATAACAACGTACTATCATCATGTCAAGCAGGGTATTAGGCGGAGTGAACACAGGGCAATTGGGATGTCTCTTTCACACCGGATTAGAATATGGACCACGGAGGAATTGCAAATATATAGACAAGCGTTGAGCGAACTGATCGCTCTCAACACTTTTGTTACCTTCCCATGGTTGGTTCATATTCGTAGGTGGTTTTTGGATCTGGGTTTGCGCAGGTTTTGGGAACATCCAAACATGTTAATTCCTAAATCTAAACAGGAATGTAAAACTATTTACTGGAATTTCATTGAGCATAGTGTTATCCTAAATTGTAGATCTGGTACACTCACTACCCAGTTACCCAGTTTTTGATGCTTAAAATAACCCCCTCCTTTGAACTATTTTTAGACGAGATTGAACCTTTTCTTGCTAAAATACTGTATCTAAAATGTAGATACGGTACACTGCTAATCTAGTCATTTACATCTAGGTGGGGGAAAAAGGATGGTGAGGAAATTGATTCTAAATGTACCCCATGCTACTCAGGAAGACAAGAGAATATTGCACAGGTGCAATTTTTTTGCCCGCTGTATGAAATCCCAAGAAAGAAATGGGTAGAAAATATATTGAAATGTTGCGTATTTTAAAGTCCGATACTTATTTTTATTTTTTTATTTTGGAGTTTTCCATAGCGCTGGCCAGACCCGAAGGTATCGGAGCGCTTTACAGCATTTGACGAAAAACAGTTAGGTAACATTAACACACATTATTCAACGGCTCGTAGCTTTACTTTGCTACCGTGACATTGGCTCTTCATCTGTTTGCCTGCTCTCCGCCGAACTAAGGGAGCCAGACTGCATTTGACCCGCGTGTGAGGCTGATTCCAACAGGGGCTGGGACTGCGAGACCCAGGCTGCAGCACAGGATCACCGAGCGCACCTGGAGTCTCTTCCCGCCCCTGCTCCGCACTGATTGGCTGCCTGCCTGTGATTGGCTGCCTGCCTCCCTAACTGCTCGCGGCCCCCGCTCCGCGGGTGCCGCTCGTAGCTTTACTTTGCTACCGTGACATTGGCTCTTCATCTGTTTGCCTGCTCTCCGCCGAACTAAGGGAGCCAGACTGCATTTGACCCGCGTGTGAGGCTGATTCCAACAGGGGCTGGGACTGCGAGACCCAGGCTGCAGCGCAGGATCACCGAGCGCACCTGGAGTCTCTTCCCGCCCCTAGCTCCTCCTATAATAATACTCCCCTGACGCTTAGCGGGACGCGTGCGGGACGCCGGGCTAAGCCCGGGCAAAGGGCGGGCCCTCTGTGGCCCTCAGTGGCTGAGGTAGGCTGGGCCCGGTTATTTTCTTTTTTCATTTATTTTAACACTTGTATCCTGTCGGAGAGTGAAGTGCCTGCTACGCGGGTTCAGTCTACTTACTTTCGTCCATGGACTTTGTCTGCGGGCTGATTGTTTCCCATCACTCCAGTATTCCTTTGGTGTTTACCATTTTAAGTTTACTTACATAATTTTAAACACCGTTATATTAGTGGACATACTTTTTTGTGCGGTGTTATCCCATCTGGAAAATCGTGAGGATGACTAAGAAACTCCGCTCTGGGAGGTTAGTGGGGGGAAGGACCTGTGCAAAAACAAAATCTAACCGCCTAAGAAATAAATCTGTGATTAATTACTCACTTAAAGGACAGTGCCAGCTCTTTGACCTTTGGGAAAAAGCCGTGGATAAGAAAGCAGCTGTGAATTCAATTGACGGTTGTTTACCCATTTCTCAGGCTGGTCCATCTCAGACGGCTGATAACATGGTCTCTTCTCCTACACTGATAGTCCCATTGCAAATTGAAACTACTGTAGGGAGTAGCCCTGCTCTTGTTACTGATCATGTTATGGAGGGAAAACAGTCTACCAATTTTCCGGCGCCACAGGCTGGTAATGCTTGTGCTGGCTCTGGGGGAGATGGCTCTCTATCATTTATCGACCTCGAACTTTGTGGCCGTTATATGAGCACAGGAAGCCCAAAACTCTCTGAAACCTCCAAACCATTTGTGGGCGAGACTCCATCTGGCCTATTGCTATACAGTAGTACTCCTTCAATAAATGCGCAGGATATGTCCGCACTGTTAAATATTTCTGTGTCTCCTGAATTCCATCTGTCAGGAATCTGTCCTCCAGTTGCTAATAGCAAAAAACCAATATCGGAGTCTTTGATTGCCCTTGAAAATTTGCTTTCATCTATATTATGTCTCTTGGGTAAATTTGTGGGCAGCTCGGACTGTATCTTAGAGTCAGTCACAAAAATTTTGAACGCAATGTTGCACAAGGCCCCCGAAACCAGGAGTGCTCCCTGGAATGGGACTGATACTAACCAAACAATGGGGAACCTAAATGTACCTTTGGAGAAGCCTGATATAAAGCCGATAGCTATGGTTCTAGAAAACTCTTTTACGGCTACGTCTGTTTCAGCGGCAATGAATTGTGTAAAAAACTCTGATATTGAAATAGAGGAAGAAATTCAGTCTGATGTACCAAGTGCTGCAGTACAGGAACTATTCCCGATTTTTAAAACTGGGAAATTGGAACTACAAGAAGTGGACGACCAAGAAATAATCAAAAAAAGCCGAAAACATAGAAATGACAAAGGAAAAAAAAGGAAACCTCTGCGTAAATACAGGAAGAAAAGACAAAGGCGGATAATCTTTCAAGACTCTATCGTATCTATTAACAATGAGGGGAATGCCACTAACTCTAACTCGGGGTCCATTAAAAGGGCAAGTGAATCTTGTCATGAACATTTAGGTATGGAGACTAACGATAATTTTCTTCCTTTGCCTCCAGATGACTTGTCCCAGAAGGGTGGTCATGGCCTGATTACCCCGCAGGTGGTTGAGACAGGAAGCAATACCCCGGCTGTACTGGGGGTCCTTAACCCTTTTGCTCCCTCCTTTGCCCCCTCGGTCGGTGCTGATATAGGCCCGTACCACGGTCCTCAGGTAAAAAAATCATTGAATTTTGTGGACACTTTTGTTTTGGACTTTGTTCCTTTATTTGATGTAAATTTGCCTCTAAATAGATCTTGGTTGCTTAAATGCCTTAGTGATCAGGAATCCCTTCACCTTATTCAATCAAGGGATATTGAGTTAGTGTCTGTGATAGGTGAAGATAGCGTATCCAGTATTAGAGTCAAATTTTATTCTAAACTCATTGTAAATTTGATACTACAGCAAATGGAGAGTTTTCAATGTAGAGGTATCGATGTTCTGCCTATTTTTGGTCTGGATGTATCGATTTCTCCTCATGGGATGATCAGACAGGGCGACAAGGTGGATAGGCAATCCTCTCCGTTTGAGGAGCTAAAAATTTGGGTCTCAAAGGGGAAACGGTCAGTCTCTAAAGTACTGCCTCTTCCGCCAATCCAGAACTCCGCCCCAGTAGACGAGAATCATCGGTGGAATTGGCTGCATGGTGTTCTTGCAACCAAGAGCGCCGATAATTCCAAATTATTCCATCACCTTTAACAATCAACTCAAATTAATTTCTTGGAACGCAGCCGGGACACACAGTAGCCCAGAGAAACTTGACTTCTTATTCTCGTTAGGAGCTAGTGTGATCTGTATCCAAGAAACATGGTGCACTGGTAGTATTTATGGAGGGAAGGAATATTTCGTGTTGGAAGCTCCTGCCGCCCCTTCTAGGAAAGGTCACGCTAAAGGGGGAATAGCTTGTATGTTAACTAATAAACTGAGCTGGAGATTTTCGCACTACATTGATCCCAGTAATCTTTTTCAAGCTATAAGTATATCGAATCTCCCTAATTTTCCTAATAAATCCGGCATTGTAATTATTAATGTGTATGTCCCACCTGAAGAGTGTTTTAACATTTTATTGAAGCATGTATTTCAATATATTGGACAGATTAAGAATGTTCCCTCTCCTCCTGATGTCATTCTAGTTGGAGATCTGAACTGTAAAATCTCGAACGTCAGTTTAAATTTATTTAGAAATATACCCAAAGAAGAGGCTTATTTTATTCCACAATCGATTTTTCCCGATAAAATAATAACTAATAAAAGAGGAAAGATTCTCTTGGAGGAACTGTCGATGGTTGAGGGACTTATTTTAAATGGGAGATTTCCTTCTGATACTCCAGCAAATTTTACGCATAAGTCTCCTTTCAGCTCCTCTATCCTGGACTAGGTGATTTCTGACTTTGACATTTTTCCTCATGTACAGGACCTAATGATAGTCCCCACTTCTCTGAGTGATCATTGCATAATTACCATGATACTCTCTCTTAAACCTCCTCCCACCGAGTCTTGGTCGCTTGGTGGTAATGAGGTCACCTTCCAGGGAACTTCGGGTAGGTGTCGTTGGAATAGTACTTTAATAAGAGGTGTACATGATATTTTATGCACAACTATACCAGTATTAAATAGCTGGTGTGGTGTTGAAATCACTAAGTTTGAAAAATTGGTGAGAAAGATCACTTTTGTTGTAAAAAAGGTTAGTGGTGTTGGAAAAAAACCTTATGTCCCTAGTGCATTGCGCACCCTGAACAAGGAAATAAATAAACTTGTGCGAATGCAATATATAGGAAGATCTGGGGAACTTGCTAAAGAAATCTCGAGGTTAAAAAGAAGGAGAATCAGATTAAGACGGAGTTTAAAAAAGGAGAAGGAAGACTCACTGTGGATACATTTACGGGAGGCTGTTGTCCATGGAAAAACTAGAGAATTCTGGTCCATAGTCGGGAGGGGCTGCGGTACTAGAAGTAGTCCTCTTCCTATACCCATTTCGGAAGAGGTATGGTCCGCTTATATTAGAAAGCTGTATGAAGGGAATGATGACACGGGTTTAGACAGTGTTCCTGAACTCTTTTCTGAGGATCAGATTATTTACCCATCTGTGAAAACAATTGAAATGGCTATAAAGAACATGCGTTTGTCGGGGGCAATGGGACCTGACGAACTCCCCATGACAGTCCTAAAGCAGGATTCTTTACTCTGGAGTAGGATTCTTCACCCAGTGTTTAAGTCCTGCTTTGTCACTAAAACTGTTCCAGCCTCATGGAAGGGAAGTATATTGATCCCTATCTTCAAGAAAGGATCTAGGGAGTGTCCCATGAATTACCGTCTGATTGCTCTCCTCGATTCAGTCGGAAAGGTTTTCGCTAAATGTATTCTGGGCTTGCTTGAGGACTGGGTAGTGGAGAATAATATTCTCCCATGTGAACAGACTGGTTTCCGTAAGGAACACGGTACATTGGACAATCTCACTACTCTGCATGTGATTACAGATAAATATGTACGTGTAAGAGGAGGAGTGGTGTTCGCGGCGTTTATTGATTTCTCCACAGCGTTCGATAAAGTCGATCGTCGAACGCTGTGGAGAAAATTAGCTGCTCTTGGCTTACCAGTGTATCTCTTGGAGCTATTACGTGCACTCCACTCAGAGACGTGGTGCAGTGTGCTTCAGGGGGGTGAGAGGGGACTTTCTCCTAAGATCCCCTCCCAGAATGGCCTTAAACAAGGCTGTCTTTTGGCACCTCTATTGTTCTCACTCTACACTGCTGACCTTCCTGCCTACTTAGCAGCATGTGTGGGTATAGCTCCGGTGGTAGGTGGGACCCCTATTTCTTGTCTCATGTATGCTGACGATATTCTCGTATTAGATCTAACCCCTAAAGGTCTTGCTAATCGGCTGAAAGCTTTGCACGTTTTTGCTGATACCCACTGCATGAAAATTAATATATCTAAAAGCAAAGTTATGTGTATCGCTGGAAAAAAGAAATGCCGTTCTGTAAATTTTGGATGGTTTATAGGGAGCCAAAAACTAGAGGTTGTTAAAACCTACACCTTTTTGGGAAAAATTATTGCGGCTAACTTGAGTGAGAGGCCCCATATAGAGCACTGTTCACGTAAAGCTTTTGCCCACGGCAGAGCCTTAAATTCCCTTTATTCTGCTACTGGAAAGAGACACTTTGCTTGTCTTCTTGAAGTGTTTAGGGCTAAGATTCCTCCTACGATACTGTATGGTATAGAACTGTTAGAGTTGAAGAACTGGGAGTTCTGTAATAAAATTGAGGGGAAACTCCTAAGATCTCTATCCAGCTTTAATACTTCCTGCTCTTTGGCAGCCTGTAGGTTGGATTTCGGCCTCAGAAGCAGCTGGGTTCAGGGACTATGCGCCTTGGTAAGATGGGTGGCCTGCTTGGCTAGAGCTGAATCAGGGTCGATGAGGGCCCATCTTAAAAAGGAACTGTTGGGCAATTTCAATGAGTTTTCACAGATGGTTAGGAATTTCAGAAGAGCTGTGTCACTCTTAAAGCTAGATGAAAGTATGTTATTTCTGTATTCATCATCACAGCTAAAACTGGTCCTAAAACAGGCATCGTGGGAACTAAGTCACCAAATGGATAGGAATTTAATTCAAGAGAAAGGGGGTAGTAATCTTCTCCTCAATTCCTACATCATGAAATTGCCCCAACAATATGTAAGTTGGAATTTACCGCATGGTATCCGTAGACTATGGTTTCTGCTACGCTATGATGTACTGCCCTTAAATTCGCTACTCTCCAAATGGTACGGAACCTCCCCTATTTGTAATCTTTGTAGTTTGAGTTCTCAGAACTGTATTCATGTTATGTTAATCTGCCCTGCACTCCGACCATTGCGCTTTAAATGGTTAAAATCGATATGTCTCCAACTGGGTATATTTGATGTTAATGTTTTTTTGCAAGCTTTATACTGTCCCCCAAATGAAATGTTTTGCTTCTATATTTTTAATTTTTTTAAAGGTTTTTTAGCTCTTTATTAAGGTAACCTGGAGAGATTTGATTCTGTGCCCTAGTGCCATCGATTCTATGGATGAAATTTACTTTGTATATGTGATGTAGTTTCTTTTCTTTGTTTGTATTTGTTATGAATTTTATGTGGCCCTTAACCAGAGCCAAACATAATAAAATAAATTGAAGGTTGAAGGTTCAACGGTGGGGATCAGTGAAGGACCTGTTGCATTCGATTGCAGAGTCATCGAGGAGGAGGTAATGTTGCGGGCAGGGGTAAGATGCTGTAGGAAGCAAGACTAATCGTGGTGCCTAGATCCTCAGTAGATGGCGGATCCGCCCTTGTGTGACCATTGTCATTTTGTGAGAGATCAATTGATGAGGAACACTTTGAGCTGGCTTTTGAATTCTTTGAAGGAAGGGTTCGTCCTGACATGAATAGGGATGGCGTTCCAAATTCTGGGAGCATTACCAGAGAAAGACGGAGATAAGGTCCTTTGTTTATGGGTTTTCGGGGGGATGAGTAGCATAGTGCTGGTCCTCCTAAGGTTTCTAGTCTTCCTGCTTTGTTGAATTTGGCGGCTAGATAGGTGGGTTTGCCAGTGTGCAGAGCTTTGTGGGTGAGACAGGCAGTTCTGACGTTAGCACGCAATTCAATTGGGAGCCAATTGAGCTCTTTGTAAGCGGGGGAGATTTATTCGTATTTCTTCACTCCCGTCACCATTCTGGCTGCTGCATTTAGGGTAGCTCTAAGAGGAGCAAGATGTACCTTGGCCGTGCCTGTGAGGGTGGCGTTCCCATAGTCTAATCTGGATAGAACAAGGGATTGCGTGACTTGCTTGAGGTCTTTTGGAGGGATGAAGGGTTTGATTTTATTTAGTAGTTTTAAGTTGAGGAAGGCACATCTTGCCGTGTTCTTGATGTGTTTGACCATGTCAAGGTTGGGGTCTAAGGTTATTCCCAGTGACTTCACGGAGTCTGCCGGGATGAGAGTGCAGTTGAGAGCATCAATAGACTTTAGCCGGTCCGTGATTCGAGGGGTCTGTTCTTTGTTGGCTATGAGGAGGATTTCCGTTTTATCTTGGTTAAGTTTCAGATGGTTATGGGACAGCCATTTTTGGACTTCTATTAGGATGACATGGGGTCTTTGTATGTCCTCTATGGAGGAGGTTTCGAGGTAGATCTGGGTGTCATCGGCGTAAATATGGAAGGGAATGTTGGCTTTTTTGAGGATGATAGTGAGTGGTTCCATTTACATGTTGAACATTGCGGGTGAGAGAACTGAGCCTTGAGGAACGCCTCTGGTTATGGGGTGTAGGTCAGACGTGAAGTTTCGGATTTTTATTCTTTGAGATCAGTTTTTCAGGAAGGTGGTGAACCATTGTAAGACCATGCCATCTGCTCCCGCCCTTTCTCATAGTACTTTTATGAGAAGATCGCGGTTGACCGTATCAAAGGCCCCAGACAGGTCTAGGGGCATAAGTAGACAACATCGGTCCGAGTCCAGTGATTTGTGGATGTTGTCAATGACATTCACAATGACAGTCTCGGTGCTGCATCCTTTTCTAAAGCCCGATTGGTGAGGGTCCAGGAGATCATTGTTGTCCATGTGATTCGAAAGTTGGCAGAGAACACATTTCTCTAGAAGTTTTGCTAGGAATGGGAGATTGGAGACCGGTCTGAAATTGTTGAGGTCGTTCGGGTCAGCGCCTGCTTTTTTCAGTAATGATGTTACCTGACCGATTTTGAGGCAGTCAGGTATGGATTCTGTTTCCAGGGAGCTAAATATGATCTCTGACTAGTGTGCCGCTAGAGAGAGTTTGAGATTTTTAGCCAGTTGCGCGGGGAGAGGGTCCTCCATGTGTGATAAAGGCTTCGACCCGGTGGTCAGTTCCATAATTTCAGTTTCAGTGACTGGTTTGAATGTTCTCCAGTTTTTTTTGGAGTGCCTGAGTGGGTTCATGACATCTATGTCGAGTAGCAGGTCTTCATTGGGAGGACTATGGTGGTCCTTGAGTGAGAGCTCAATCTTTGATATTTTTTCATTGAAGAAATTGGCAAATTTGTTGCATAGTCTTTGGAAGCCGGAATTGTGGAAGTTGATGGTTTGGTTGTTTGTTGCCTGATGATGTTGTTGAATAGTTCTTTCGGTCGATTTTTAGCATTGTTGAGTGCACCGCAGAAGAAGGTGGATTTTTCATTTATGATGTGCTTTTTCTAGCTACTACGTTCCTTTTTGAGTTGTTCCAGGTGTGTAGTTGAAGGATTACTACGCCAAAGTCTTTCTGTGGCTCTTAGTATTTTCAGGTTTAGGTCAGTCTTGAACCATGATCTAGATGGGATAGTCTTGGATCTTTTCCGTTACAGGGGAGCTATTTGGTCTAGCATGTCGTTCAGAGCCGCATTGTATTGTGAGGTGAGTTCTGTTGTGGACCAGTCGCCTGCGGTGGAGGAGGGTAGTGTACTTCACCTTTCTTCTAGTACCTCGAGGGGGATCTGTCTCAGGTTTCTCGTCCAGTGGAAGTGTTCGTTTGTGTTGCCCGATCGATGTGACTTTTGATTAATATGAAAAAGAATGAGATGGTGGTCTGACCAGTCCACTGGGAGGGTACAGTCTATGGTGATTGCGTCCTCGTGAGCTATGATGGCATCGAGAATTGAGCCTTTGTTGTGTGTTTGTTTGATGCAGTGTTGGGTCAAATTGTTATTGTGGAGAAGCTCATTTAAGGATTGTATCAGAGGGTTGTTTACCTCATTCCAGTGGAGGTTTAGGTCCCCTAGAATTATGTAGCTCGCATTTGATAGTGAGCAGTGTGAGATCAGGTCTGCAAGGTGGTCACCAAATGCCGGAGTGTTGCCAGGTGGGTGATAGAGGAGGTGGCAGTGAAGCAATTTGGTGTCTGCGGTCTTGATGGTGGCAGTTAGGTATTCCATTGTATTGTATTTGAAGGAGTCCGTTTCTGTTATAGAGATGTTATTTTTATGAATGATAGCAGTCCCCCCTTCGCTGTTTTTTTCTGTTCTTGTTTATGATTGAGAACCCTGGCGGTACTAGCATATCGAAGATGGGGGGGTGAAGATTCGTTTAACCAAGTCTCTGTGATGAACGTAATGTCTATGTCGTGTGTTAGGATGGTTTCTGCCAGTTCGATTGCATGTTTGTTCGCAGATCTGCAGTTAATGAGCATGCAGTTAGTCGCTCTCTCGTTCTTGTGTTGTTCCCTTGGGAGGTCAATAGGAATATTAGCGAGGTATGCTGGCGGTTTTAAAAGGAGTATCAGTATTACAAAAACCCTGTCCCTTAGATGATAAATGTCGGTATTCGTTTTTAGCAGTAGAGAGGCCAACCATCAATTTCTACTACTGCACCACCAAACTTAGTGATTTATTCTTGGGGTGTATTACCGCACCTCGTACAAATTTCTTTATCTAAAAAATGGGGAAATTCCTTGTAAACTTCAAAAAGACAGTCAACCAGAGGACAGAAGGATGTCTGGACCAATAGTTTGCACAGTACATAAGAATCAAAATCAAGTGTGAAAAAATGTGTGAAGAACAAAATGACCCCTCGCGGGCACACCACCCTCGGGGCAACTGGCAGGTACTCACCAGCTTAGGCCCCTTTTCTCATCATAGGTAGTCATTTTGTTAAAAAATAAAAAGTGTCCAAAATAAAAACAAAAAAGTGCAAAAGTGCAATGGAGCAAATAAGTATTCACTCCATTCGTGACAAACAGTGATTAAAATTGACAGGCACACCTTTCGCACAACTTTATTCTGGATTATTAGGCGTGAACTGTTGAATTAAAAAGGCTGGTAGCTAACTCCGCAGACCATTACCTATTGCCATACCTAATGGTATGCAGAATTAGCTACCAGCCTTTTTAATTCAACAGTTCACGCCTAATAATCCAGAATAAAGTTGTGCGAAAGGTGTGCCTGTCTATTTTAATCACTGTTTGTCACGAATTAGTGAATACTTATTTACTCCATTGCACTTTTACACTTTTTTGTTTTTGTTTTGGACACTTTTACAAGTCTCATCAAGTGAAAAGTCCCAAACGAAGGTCAAAAAATTATATATACAAAAAAACTACTATAAACTAAACAAATTATGTGTGGCAAAGCCATTCGTGGTAGAGGTATATGCGTGGTAATGGTTAAGGCAGCGACGTGGGACAAAGTTAATAAAAAAGCCTCGGAACCTGATTTTCGGGGTCGGATCATGTTTTACCAGGAATCAATCCGTGTATTTGTGTAAATGTGGTACCATCACAGGCAAACAGGAAACTACAGAGTGAGAGACAGTGAGCCAGAAAGAGTATAACCCGGGTTAAGAAGAGTATAACTCGAGAGAGTGGGGTTACAACAATATCAGCAGTAGATCGGCAATAACAAGGAGATAAAAGAAGTGAGAGTTTTAGATAAAGTAAGGGAGAAAGGTGGAGATGTGTGAGAGACAACTGCCTGCCTTGTAGAATAAAATCACGAAAATATGAGTAAAAGTATAAATCATACTGAGTAGCAAATGTATTTCAAAAAGTTGTGTTGTGTGTTTGTTTCTCAACAAGATGTTTTATTTATAGGATGTCGTTTTGAAGTCATACTCCTGCCTAAGCTGCATTTTTCTTCTAACAAGAGAGGCCAGCATACCAAACATTGTATTCGCGGTACTTTCTGGACATTGATATGAATAAATACTAGACACGTACTGGCGATGACCTGGTGGTTTGTTAAAGAATGCAGTAAACAGGAAATATTCGTCTCCTTTCTTTTCTCGTATTACTTTCAGGAACACAGATCCAATCTAAGGCAAGAGTTAAACAGTCACATATGTTTTACAGAGCTGCTTTGGAGAAACGCCAGAAAAAAAAGCATATATTTATAAATATATATGTGAGCGCACGTGCATAAATTTCGCATGAATTGATGACTATAAGTATTCCATATTATGTTTATGAACAACAGTGTTGCTATGCTATCGAACTAAATTAGGCCTTTCTACGCCGGGCTTGTTATGCATTTGCGTATTAGTCATATATTATTCATGCATTTAACTCCAGATCCTCGAGGGAGAACCATCATGAAAAGCGCGGGATTTGTCTGCATTAAATAATCAAGATGAAAGCAATCCCAGGAGGAGATAAAAACAGTGGCTGTGTTTGTACAGCAAGTCTTTATGCTACAATAGCTTTAAAAAGGAAGAAACTGTAGGCTTTATTTAGATTCTGGTGGACAGGATGTTTCGTCATAAGCGTGGCGTCCGCCATATTACAACTGGCTTTATAGACAGGATAAGGGTCACGGTTTGATGGAATAACCTATATGGCAAGTTCCAAATAAGGCCCTGAGGCAATTGTGGGTATGGGGCATTTTATCATATTGCTTTTGCATAAACCCTGAATATCTAAGTAACCTGTACACCTTCTGTCCAATACCTTTTTTTTCTATTTGTTATCTTATTTAAACTTATTTCCTAGGATCCCAATAGCACTTTCTGTTTCTGCATTATATCTGAAGCTGTTAAAGAAGACTCTTTCCAGGTATGTTCTTTAGCTGTAATAACTCATACTGTATCCTCTATCACGAGGTTGCCCCAACTGCATTTTGAAAAATATTTCCAAAACTAACACCCTGAAAGAGTCATAGCCCCCTCTGGAGGCACCCTGCACGCCAGGAGCCAACACACTAGCACATATAACCCTGTGAACAGGAACATTTAGTTTTTTGGGCGGTGGTATAGTCAGATTATCTCGCATATATCACACTGCCATGACAGGTACTTTATATCGTCATTACACAACTTTGTTGTTCAATCAATCAAACAAGAAGGGTGAATCTTATGACGTTAGTAGATACATTACTAGTCCACCGCATCTGGGGAACCACACAAACCCCCCATCCAGCACCCTGGTCGCCCCCACCACACACTGGACCCGTTGTTCGCTGGGCATTCTCCTCATTTTCATCGTCTGCCTTACTGTGCAAGTATGCCTTAAATGGCCCCCATATGTCGCGCGGTCTGCTGCGGACAGGCATCAAGGCATTGAATGTGTCGGCTTCAGCATTGCAATAAATCATCTCTATGCCATTCCAAATATCGTCAGCACCGGACTCCTCATCCAAAGCATTGTGACCCTCCTTTTTTGCCAATAATCGGCCTAATGCCACCAATCGTCTATGTGTTTTTAGGTATTTCGCAGTCAAAGCCTAGTAAGGCTAACATTGGCAAGTCTGGGAGTGGCTGCCCTACCATTTCCTGAAGTTCGTTCGCCACTTTTGCCCAGAATCCGTGGATGTCAGGACAGGACCAAGCTAAATGACCAAACCCAGCTCCCTCAGTACCCCGCCTCGCGCATTTATCATCATTGCGCAGTCGTATTTAAATTAACGTGCTGCAGTGTAATATACTCTGTTAAGGTATTTAAAGTGCACCAAACGTTGTCTACCATTTTGTGATATCGTTTAAGTCAGTGGTTCCCAAACTTTTTTGACCTGTGGCTCCCTTGACCTTATCGGCAGTTGGCCGTGGCTCCCCACCATTTTTTGACCGGTGGGGGGTTGCAGCCGCGGGCCGTGGAGGGAGTTACGGTGGGACAGGGAGGCGGGGAGGGGGAGGGGCAGGGTGGAGGGTGCTAAAAAGCGGCATATGGATAATTGCAGGTAAGTAAACAATTTAATTAATAAAACGAATTTGGTATTGCGCCTCTAACAGAATGCCCTTCTGTACACTGAGGCAGGAGGAGCCCACCACATGCTTGAACACCCCTGACTGCCCCATTATCATTCAGTAAGTGGCAATCCGCCCCATACAGAATTTCAATGGGCGGGAGGGGCTGCTCCTGTGCTCCTGGTGGAGTGTGAGGCGGCTCCAGCAGCGGGGGTGAGGCCTCTCACAGGGGAGCAGCGCTGCTCCCTGTGATGGCACTGGAATTTATGGACGGTTGGTCACCCTAGCTGTGCGCAGCGCCCCTGGCACCTCATTACGGCGCACTGGGGAGCCGCGGCGCACAGTTTGGGAACCACAGGTTTAAGTGATTGAGCAGCAATGTCCACGGTTTGTCCGTTATTGCTATGCCCAAGTCGTCCTGCCATTCCTGCCGTGCCTTTGTGTTTGGTGGGATGGTCGGGTGCCGCATAAGTTTATATAGCATTGACATTTATATCACATTATCATTAACACCATCAATGAGACAGCTGTGAATACAACGTTTTTAATTGGGTTGAGTAGGTATTATTTAATGACGTTCTTTCATGTGTTTTTAGTTATTGGTTTAAATATTGAGAAGTGACAAGCATTGTACCTGGTATGCAAGTTATGGTTTACATTAGTTTTTTTGTGTGGGCAAATTATGGATTGTGAAGCTAACCATACATGACAACTATCTATGGTTTTGAAAGTGCTCAGCAAGGATTGGTCACAATGCCTCGCCTTTGGCCAGTCCTTGCACCCAAAACATAGCTGCTGGCCTTGCAGGACCTAGGAGTTAATAAAGACTAGCTTGCCTATTACGTTTTATTGTCAGTTTTCCAAAGTCATTTTCTAAATAGCTTTTGTGTTTTTTTCAGTTAGGTGTTTTCACTGAACAGTGCTGGAACTTTAGTGGCAAATGGGCACTTTATTTGACTCCCCCCCCCCCCAAAATGAATCCACCATTCACTGTGGTCTGTAAGGTGGACACAAGAGAAAATGTTCTCTTATGGCCAACCCATCAGAGCCTTTGTCCCTGTCAACTGACAGAGTTTGCAGTCTCAGAATGGATGAATGGAAATAAAATTGCTCTCCCAATCTAATTTGAATATATTTCGAAATGTTGGGATGTAAAATTTAATTGAAACTGGATTTGAGGATAGTATGTAGATTAACGACCAAGATAACTCTAAATTCTTAACCCATTCAAGTCAACCCAACCAATTGTTCTAACACTAATTTCTCTGGAAACTACTGAACGGATTTACACCTACTGTTGCTGTCTGTCTACAAATTGGATTAATATTCATTTTGGGCTGGGATATAATAGTCATAGCAGCAATAATGTACTAGTGGCAGATGCATCCTGCTATACCACATCCGCTTATAGTACCTACAAGGGTGCTGCTGTATTTTGTGCAAATTTATTGTTGCACTCACCCATAATTTGAAGGTGATAATCCTAACCAGAAACTGTCAGTGCTTCAGAAGATACTTCACTTACCAAAGTGACCGTCAGGCATAGCAGAAGACGGATGCTGCTATGAAGTGCACCTTTTGCAGTTAAATAATCTATATCAGGCTCCACAAAGCCTAAGTATAGATTGAACGTCATCAGAGATAGAGATCAAAATGGTTTAACTTAAGGTTTATTTGCCTTTGACTCTTATTTGCATCTTATGACAATTATAAGTCTTGTTATAGAGACTAAGGGGCCGATTAGGATGGCGGACGGACTTGCGTCCGTCCGCCACCCCTGAGTAGGAGGGACCGTCCGCATGGGCAGCGGCGGTCCCTCCATGGCAATTAGGATGTGACCGCCAGGGTGGCGGTCACATCCTCTATTTTTAACATTGCGGCGGGTGCAGCTTCAAGCTGCACCCGCCGCAATGTTAAAAATGCATGTGTTGCATTTACATGCACAAAGCGACAGGCACCGCACGGTGCCTGCTGCTTTGTGTACGCAAATGCAGGGGGGGTACCATAGGTACCCCCCATGTGCACCCCCCACCCCCCATTCACCCAGGGGGCCCGCAACAGGCCCCCAAGGTGAATGTCCGTATGCTTTTCCATGGCGGAAAAGCCGCCGTGGAAAAGCACATTTACACCAACATCATAATATGGCGGACGGTGTCTCATAGACACTGCCTGCCATGTTATAGCTTTTCCGCCGCGGTCGGAAGCCGACCGCGGCGGAAAAGCGGCGGACGGAATTCCAGACCCACCAGCCATCCTAATTTGGCGGTGGGTCTTTGGAGTCTCCGCCGCGGTTTTTCCGCATCCTCCAGGCCGGCGGACACTTCCGCCGGCCCGGAGGATGCGGAAAAACCGCCATCCTAATCGGCCCCATAATGTGATTCATGGTTGGGCTACTTTGTAGTATTCCAGCGTGAAGTGATTACTAGATACTTCAAGGCAGAAGAGGACAGAGCCTTTTCTATTTTTGCCTGAGCAGTTCATTCACAACATTCTAAGCAGCACCGGTATTTACTGAAACATATTACACAAGGCAGACGCAGTTAGCATAGACAAGAGTGCACCCAGAACATAGACAACAGCAACTATCACACACAGCTGTCGAAAAACCTGAGACGTTCTATTCAGTAGAGCTAGAAGCCCTAAAGGAGTAGATCCAGTGACAAGAGGAGAGGGTGAACAGGGTTTCCTCTGGCGTTAGAACTATATATGTTCATGTCCGCTCCATGTTCAGACACAGGAACGGGCTCTTTTGTTCAAGACATAGAAGGCACTTTAAGGAGCCCTCATCATAGGATCGTTCATTTTTATAAATGGAAGACGGGGAAATAAGATCATACAGGCCAACTCCCACCCTACATTCTGTAGGAAAAAACTCCAATAGTGGTTTGGTGGATAAGAGGCAGAGTAGAGAACTCAGACGAAACATACTGCACGACCTCAGTTTTCCACCCCCCTGGCTATCCAACTGTCTGACTAGAAGGTTTCTCCCTGACGTCCATCTCCAGTGGCCTGACAACAACAGTCTCCACAGAATATGATTTGAGGCGTCTCCACACAGTGAAACAATGAAGGAAGAAATGCAATTTGTTGCTGTATAGTACCACACTTGTGGTTGGAAGGGGTTAATTAAAACGAAATAATTAACGAGTATGATGAGGAAAAAGAACAACATTCTTTTTCAGGTGCAGAGATAATTCTATGTATGCAATGTACAATATTTCTGCTAATTATTTTTTATTATAATATAAATACTTACTAATATTATTGCTATCATTATCATTGATTGAGAGCGCATAGGAATTTTAAGTTCACATTACATCTGTTCAAACCTCTTCTATTTATTACTCAATTTCTCTGCACAGCACCAAGTTGGCAATTGGAAAGATGCAGATATATGTTGTTTTAGCAGTAATGAAGAGAAATGTGTACTTCAGTCCCCGTGTACCTTATACACCAAGCATTATGTTACAATGTAAGGAAATAACAGTTCTTATGGCTGCGTCGGGACGGTGAACTTCGCTTCGTTGGCCTGAGTTTGCGGATTTTACAGCACTCCTCCGAGCATGCAGAATTCTGAAGGAGTTAAGTTGGCGACTGCGAGCGAGGAAAATCCAACGTTAGACCACCTCCCAGGGAGATTTCACAACGCATGCGGGTGAGGATGAGATAGAGAAACTATCCGTTCGCATTGAGGAAGCTTCTTCTAGAGTACAAAACCTACTTGAGGGGCAAAAAGAAGCAGCGCCCTCTTGCGCTGTGCATAATGCTTTTCGCTCTGATTTTCCAGCGCGGGACAAACACTCGGCGCTAAAAACTAAGCTTGAACGATATGACCTATGGCACTACACAGCTTGCAGAACTCCATGTAGCGCAGCTGAGTTTTATGGGAACTCCGCAAACTCTGCCCAGGTCTGCTTAAGGCACAAACAAGCAATGCCAGAGCTTATTATAAATTAGAAGGCTATTACAAAACGAACAGTCACTCTAGAGCTGTAAAGGAAACGAAGAAAAGTAAACAGGGCACACTGATCAGCAATGCTGGCCAATCACTGAGGAACTGAGAAACTGAAACAGGCCAAACGTAAATTTTTTTGCATATATATATTTTTATTGATTTTCAACCCCATTTAAAAAAAAATGTATTGGTTCCGGTCAACATCGAACACAGCATACATTACAGTACATCACAGTAATATATAATATAAAATTACATCTCAATTTATACATTAAGAATCATTTGTTTCTGTATTTGGGGAGATCACATACATGTCATCACAACTCGGGGTTCCCTATCTGACTCTAGGTTCCTCAAGTGCACTACCATACAATTAATAGTGAATACAATTCTTGGTCATTCTCTTCCAACATTACCCCTGGTCTCCTCCCACCAGGAAGCTGATAGAGGTGTCTCATATTCTATTGTCTCGCTAGTGCCCTGCCCTTACCCGTCCATCTGTGCAAGTTGGGGATATTGCATCAGAGGATCCCAGTAATCTCTAGGTCTGGATTAGGGGTGGGCGGAATTTGCGTAATCCAGTTACGCAAATCTCCGCGAAACGGTAAAAAATCTCCGCGAACCTGCAGAAATTCCGAGAACACGTGGAATGGCTTGTTCGCGATGCTTTTTTACTGTTCGCAATCGCTGTTTGCGTGCTCGGGGGGAAGTATCTCGCGAACACGCATTTGAGAACGCGAACAAGCAAAAAATTAATGAAATCGCGGAATGCAGAATTTTGGGCAACTTCGTGTTCTCCGCGGGACGCGAAATTACCCAAATTCTGAGAGCGGAACGGAATTTAATGCCCAGGCCTAGTCTGGATGCCTGCGGTAGTTCTTCCGCGTAGACCTCCAAGGTGTCTCTACAGTATGACATGTCCTTAAGCCAGTCTTTGAACCTGGGGGGACATTTACTACCCCATCTGATAGCAACACAGCGCTTATCTAGCAAAAGCGCTACAGCCAAAAATGTCCTTCTTTTTACAGGTGTAAGTTTATATATACCTAATAGGCATACAAGTGGGGCATTTGGTTTCATTTCAGATAACATAGTTGTGAGTGCTCCCGTAACTTCTTCCCAATATTTGTGTATCCGTGGGCAGGCCCACGCCGTATGTAAGAAGTCTGCATGTAAAGCCTCGCATCTATAACACATATAATTTGGCCAAAGGCGGTATATGTGTAACTGAGTCGGGGTATAATAAAATTGGTGTAAGAATTTAAAGTGTATTATGCGCAAATTGCAGTTTGGCTTCAGCAGTTGAAGCTGTGTGCAACTATATTCCCAATCTTGTTTACTTATAGTGTCACCCAGCAGCATTTCCCATCTATTAAACAATCTGTTCACAGTTTCGCCTTGCTCTGATTGTGCCGCGTTGTATAAGCGTGTGACTAATTTCTGGCGACTAGGTGAAACCATCAGCATTTGCAGTGCTTGCAATTGTGGTGGTTCCTCCGGGAATGAGGCACATAGTTCCCTCATCACCGTCTGCAACCGCAGATGAACAGCTTCATGGGAGTATTGTGTATACTTAATGATGGGACTTCCCTCTCGATGAATTAACCGTGTGGGAATACATCTGCCATAATATTTAGTTTAATTTCGCCTAACAGCTGTAGCATACTTTTTTCCTGCGTAACTGACAATCTCGGGTGGTACGCGATAGGAAGTGATGGTGCATAAATGGGAAGTTTTTTCGCTCGACACGCTGGCATATACCAGGCTCTCGAGGTACAGTGCACTGTTTGAATCCTATCATTGTGGGTAAAGGGCACTGGGTTCGACACATAGGCTGTCAATGGGGTCAGGTATACACCGTCCCTTTCCACTGACACGTGTAGTATGTACGTGTGTGGTTGTAGCAAGTAGTGAGCATGTTGTGCCAGTGCACAATAATAATATAGCTGGAGGTCTGCTGCCCCGAATTCCCCTTTGTGGTATGGTTTCGTCAGTATGTCCCAGCGTATTCTGGCCTGTTTTCCCGCCCACGTTAGCTTCTGCATTGCAGTCCTCAGTTTTGAAAACATTGCCTGTGTTAGCCAAATAGGAATATAACTAAATAAGTATAAACATTTTGGTAGGGCAATCATCTTTTGCAGAGCTATCCGATCTGCTAGTGAAAGGGGCATCCGTATCCATCTGTCTATCTGTTCGTCCAGTTTAGTTATTGCCCTGCCATAGTTTTCTCTTACCACCAGTTCCGGATCCCTATGTATCCATATGCCCAAATACTTTACCGGGTCCGTGTGCACCTTCAGGTGGTAGACTAGATTTGGCTGTGTTGTGGCCAATGTAAGCGGTATGAACACCGACTTGTCACAGTTTATTCGGAAGCCTGAGTATTGCTCAAATAGTACATATTCCCTTATAAGTGCGTTTAAATGTGTATTGGGGTGTCGAGTGAAGAGCACCATATCGTCAGCATAGAGGGATATGCTGAGGGGGCAGAGATGGAATTGCAATGCTGCCTCTGAGTGTTTCTGTCCAATCTTACAGGCTAAGGGTTTTAATATTAACGTGAACAAGATAGGGGAGAACGAGCAGCCTTGTCTCGTCCCTCGACTTATATTGATGGGAGCCAATGTGTGTCCGTTTATTCTAACTCTGGTGATGGGATTGTTATATAACATTTCTATCCATTTAAGAAATGGCTCTGGAAATCCCATTCTGCGTAGCACTGTAAACATGTATACCCATCCGACTGAATCAAAGGCTTTTGCCACATCCAATAGGGCCGCTGCGAATTCTGAGTCTAAATGGTGATACAGTGCAAAGATGGTACGGAGATTGTGAGTAGTGGATTGATTTGGTACAAACCCTGCTTGATCAGCAAATACCAGTTTCTCCTGTAGGAGCTGTATCCTGTTGCGATAATTTTTGCTGGAATTTTTACACCGATATTGATTAAAGATAACGGCCTTTAAGAGTCGCATTTAGTGGAGTCCTTGTCTGGTTTGGGAAGTGCCACCAAGAGGGCTTCTCTTAGTGAATCGGGTAGTGTGCCGTCTTCATATGCTTCCTCATACATTTCGGCTAAATATGGTATCAACAGATTACGGTATTCTTTGTAAAATTCTCCGGGGCGCCTGTCTGGCCAGGTGCTTTATTATTTGGGAGAGTTTATTGCGTCTAGGATTTCATCTTTAGTGATATGATGACTCAAGAATTTCCGGTGAGTATGTGACAGCCATGCTATGGCAATATCTTGTAGATACTGATCAATTTCTAGTGAGGTGACGTTTGTTCTTGTGTCATAAAGTTGACAAAACTAGCTCTTGAAGCAATCTAAAATAGATGAGGTGTTGTATAGAGTGTGATTGTCTTCATCTACTATCTGTGTTTTGTAGGACGCTGTTGGTGCCAGCTTGATTTTGCTTGACAAGGCTCGTCCCGGTCTACCACCCTCTCCATAAGTACGCACTGTGAATCTACGTGATTTGTATTTTATTTCGTCTGCTGAATGTTTTTGATAATCGTCCATCGTTTCCCTTATTTTTGCTAGTAGCGCAGGGTTTTGTGTTAGTATATGTTCTCCCTCTAATTGTGCAATGTCTCTTTCAATCATGTTCAGTTGCTGAATGTCCTTCAGAATGCCATCATGTTTGTTAATGCAATGTCCCCTGATCATGACTTTAAATGCTTCCCATAGCGAACCTGCACTATCCACTGACCTTAATTTTAAATTAAAATAGTCATTACGGCTTGGTGCAGTTCGCTATGAAACACAGGGTCCAGTAGGGCGCTTCCCTGTAGCTTCCATGTGAATTGCCTAGGTACATAGGTAGGGACGTCCAATGAGAGGCGGACAGGTGAGTGGTCAGATAATGTTTTGGGTAGGTGTTCAATTGTCTTTGTCCATGTTCATGCATCCTGTGTGATCAGCCAGTAGTCTATTCTAGACCATGTGTTATGCGTTGTTGACGTGCAGGTGCCCTCTTTACGTCTACCGTGTCTCAGGCTCCATTGTTCAGTCATTTCCCATGTGTCCATGCCCTCCTGCAGTGCTCTAGCAGCTTGTTTGCCATACCGTTCGTTACCAGTCAACCTATTGAGGGCTGGGTCTAGACATGTATTAAAATCCCTTCCCCATAATACAGTTGTGCTTGGCAGTTCTTTAAGTTTGGACCATATGGTCTCATAAAAATTGGGGTTGTCATTATTTGGACCGTAAGACGTTACTATTGTCAGTATTGTACCCTCAAAATGTCCATGTACTATTACGTACCGACCTTGGTCATCTTTATTAGTATTTATAGGTTGGAAGGGAGTACCACGCCTAATTAACAGCATCACACCTCTAGCATATGTTGAGAATGCGGACGCCATACAATATGTTGCCCATCTCGTGCCCCCCCTAGCTTCCGTTAGAGATGTGAGATGCATTTCTTATATACAGACAACGTCAATGCCATGTCGATCAAAGTATGTCAACACTCTACGTATCTTCAGCGGAGTTTGAAATCCACGAACATTCCATGTCATGAATGTCAGTTTTCGGGTCTTTGAGTTAGTATCAGCTATTTCTATGGTCATACCACTCTGAGACCTCCCCCGCTGTGAAGTCCATGTGTTGGTGAAATAAAATAAATGTACGCTTACTCAACGTCGACCGGACTTTTTTACATTCCTATCCCACACCCTCCACCCACTCCGCCCTTTCCAGTGTAGTGGAGCCAACCCAAGAACAATTCAACCTTTCGCCCATCTTCCCCTCCCACCCCCCAACAACTAAAACAAAAAAAAACACAATTATTAAACTGGTGTGGTTCACACTGAAGGTGCAAGAGCTGGCTTCCCATTTCTTGTGGAGAAAAAAACAGTGGGATAGTGAGCAAGAGCAAAACAGGACTTCAACAAACCAGAAACCCAATTTTGATCATTAAATCGTGCATAGGAATAGTGCTCCAAGTGAGGTACAAACAGGCGTAATCATTTGACTTATCTGGTCGTACATATCGTCCTTTCACTGCAATCAAGTTCTATTAGTGGTCGCGCCTTTATCACATCTGAAAGAAGTATGCGTATCAGCTCGTAGGCACTCGCCCCAATTTTGCCAAAATGTCAAAGGCTTGATATTCCAGTGTCACGTAGCAGCTGCTACCTCATTTTACTTCTCCACTATTTCGATCCGGTCAAGCAGCGGTAAATACGTACTATACCCAATAATTCAAGGTCCGATGTAGTGGATTGTTCTTCTTGTTCTCCCCTTGGCGATTTCCTATGCGTGCTCTGTTGACCTTTCTGTTGGAGAAACTTCAGCACTTCTTGAGGTTCATTGTAGGTCCGTGATTTCCTTTCATCCATGACTCTAAGCCTGGCAGGGTACAACATAGCATATTGTATGTTTAAGTCTCTCAGTTTCTGTTTCGCTATGCCAAACTTCTTTCTCGCTTCTTGAACAGATACTGTGAAGTCAGGATAGAGGGAGATATCTATTCCTTCATGGTTCAATTTACCCAATTCTCTGGCCTTCCGAAGTGCCGCATCACTGTCTCTGTAATTTAAAATTCTTGCTATGATCGGTCTTGGTCTAGAGCCAGCCGGCGGTTTCGGCGCCAATGATCTGTGCGCTCTCTCGACTAAGAATATTTCAGAGAACGCTTCGCGCCCCAGCAGGGATACGAGCAGTTGTTCAATGAATCTTTCCACTGGTCCCGTGTTCATCGTTTCCGACACTCTCAGTAGGCGAATGTTGTATCTTCAGGACCTCGCTTCCATGTCGTCCGCTTTCGCAGTTATGGCCGCTAATTGTTTCTCCATCTTGGCCTGTTTCGTGTCCATCTGCACCTGATTGTCTTTAGCTTCAGATATTTTGCGCTCTGCCATCTCTATTCTTTCCGTGTGCTTGTCTATGCGTTCAGACATCCTGTCAACTCTGTACGTCAGCGAGTCTATCTTACCATCAATGTTTGTCAATGAGGCTTGGATCATGGTGAACATAGCTTGTACATCATCATTTGTTACTCCTCCTGCTGCCCCAGTCGTTGATTGCATCGATGATTGGTCGTCTGCTCCTTGATCCAGTTGTTTTTTCACCTGTTCAAAGGTTATTTTGTGTTGATTTCGGTCTGTCTTGCCCATGGTGTTGATATCTCTGTTCTTCAACGTAGGCTCTATAGGGACTAGTTGCGCTCAAATGGAAGCAGATCGGGGTGATCTAACACAGAAGTCACAGTACAGAAATTTACATTTGGAATTTTCACCCTTCTCCTTATTTGTTTCCAGACTAGATAGGCGGCTTTAAGCACCTTGAACTTGGTCTTTTTATAACAGCTGGGCACTAAAATCCTTACCAAGCAACTATTAACATCCTCCTGAGCCCAAGTTCATAATTAGTTGGTCTCCTAGCAAACGGTATCTCGGCCTTAGCTCCTACTATAAGGGGCCCTAGCTGTTCCATCATAGAGGCCCAATAGTACACTAAAAAGTATAGAATACCCCAACCGCCCCTATGTCCCTGAAGTATCATCTGTTTGAACGCCCTTCTCGGCCTCCGATAGCCCCAGAGAAATCTAGAGAAGATCCGATCTGTAAAGCAAGAGACAGAAAACTCAAGGGGGGTTGTTCTAAATAGATACAGTATTTTAGGCAGAATCAGCATTTTTAAAACATTACAGCGCCCATGGAGAAAAACATGCAGATGATCAAGCTGTTCCAGGTTACTATTCACCTTATCAAACACTGGTATAATATTCAGATCTGGAATTTGTTCTACCGCCGTGGTAATTTTATTACCCAGATAGGTTGCTCTGTAACAATTGGCAAATCTACCGGTGGGTTCCTATGAGAGTGAAGCGCTTGAGTTTTCTCTATGTTCAATTTATAGCCTGAAAAGCTACCAAACAATTCTGCCAGATTCTTGATTGCTGGAAAAGTCTGAACGACATCGCTTTAAGCACCACAATATCGTCGGCATAAGCCAAAGTTTTATACTCCATAATATTGATTCAGACAGGTCTTATATCAGTGCTCAAATTAAGTCTACTAAGGAATACATCTATATATAATGCAAATAGCAGGGGGGAGCAGGGGCCCCCCTGCCTTGTGCCTCTGCTAATGGTAAATGAGCTAGACTCCTGTCCTGAAATGCGTATAACCGCCTCTGGATGAACATAGAGAGCCTTCACGCTTGGACAAATTCCGAGCAGAACCCCTTCCATTGCAAAGTATGCCATAGAAATTGACAGGAGACCCTGTTGAACGTCTTCTCGGCATCCAACAGGATCACCCCTAGTGAGGATTCGGTTGCCTGCGCCCAATCAAGAAGAGCAATTACCCATCTCACATGATTAGCTGTATCTCTTCTTGGAATAAATCCATTCTGCTGAGCTGAAACAAGCGGAGTTATGACTTTACCCGGTTGACAAGCCAAGATTTTCCAAAAAATCTTACTGTCCAAATTGATAAGTGAGATTGGCCTGTATGAAGAAGGATATAGCTCAGGTTTATCTTTCTTCTTAAAAATGATTATAGTGGTTCTACGCCATTTTGGCAAAGCTCAACTTGGGGGTACGCATGCGGGTCAAAGAGGATACTTTATGGCGCTGGGCCATTGTGGAAATTATGATTAATATCTCCACTTTGTCAATTTGTTTTATTTATGGCGCGAATTTGGATGACCCAGAAGTGCTGCATTATTTAAGTGTTGAATTAGCACGGTGGCCACGTCCTCTAATTCTGTATGGAGATTTTAATTTGCATTTAGATAGTGATGTTGATATAAGCAGCAATACCTTATATAGAGGAAAGAAAATTAAAGTCTTTAAAGCCACTCAAGGGTTAGCTAGAGAATTCGGGCTGGTGGATGTGTGGCATAGCCATAAAAGGGATGATCCAGGACCAACTTTCTATTCAGTTCCTCATAAAAAACAAGTATGTTTGGATTACTTCTTCGTCTCCACACAAATTGTCGAGACTGCTAAGATTGAGATTATACCCAGGGTTATTTCAGACCATAATCTGGTAATATTAGAGCTACCAATCAGTAGAAAGTGTAATCATAAGACCTGGACCTTCTAAATAAAGTTGTTGCTGGATCAAACATATTGTACTCACATGAGCAGCTGGATGAAAGAGTTTTTTAAAATTAATAGAAATACAGCTGCAGATGCAATGATCTGGGATGCTCTTAAGGCTAGGGTATGGGGGGAGACTATTAGTTATTCTATAGCCAATCAGAGGAGGAAACTCTGGGAGACTAAGAGCAGGATCGAACAGTTGAGATTATTAGAAATAGAAGTTATGGTAAATATAACTAGGAGTCTCAGTATTGAAGAGTCTCTAAAGTCCATTGCTATTATAAAAATGAAAAATTATCAGTATTTTTGGAAGGAGATAGTCACTAAATATCCTCAGTGCAAGACTGAAATATATGAAATTGGAGAAAATACAGGTAGGGTATTAGCCAAGCGATTACATCAGAGGGAAGCTGCCAATCAGATCCATAGGATTAAGGATCACCTTGGCCAGGTACAGGATTCTTTGGGTGCAATCCTGAAAGTGTTTTAATAGTTATTATCACCAGCTATATGCTGAGGGAGAGGCCATTGGTGGCAACGCTCCAAAGCAGGAATTTTGCTTCGAATTGGATACAACTAAGGTTACTAGTGATCAGAATCAGATGTTAGCAGCACCAATTACATGGGAAGAATTGGGGGGGGTTAATGTCCCGGTGGGCCCGGATGGTAACCCTCTGGATTTTTTTATGACATTCCGACAGGAAACAGGCCAAACTTCAAGCAATGCTTTAAAGAAATAGAACAAGATTGCACCATGCTTTGATCTCAACTGTTAATATGCTTTGAGACTTGATTGTGCGATGTGTGATAAAAGGAGAGCGTTTTAGAGGGAGATATGTCCAAACACTATATAATGCTGCTTGGGTGATAGCTCAAGGGATAGGGTGTCCCAAAAAGGAGGCACTGCTCTCCTTCATTAGACCTGAGATCCTGTTAAGAACGCCTACAGTGAAATATAAGATGCTATTTTAAGGACATTTGGTAAAACTCCATAGCAGTATTCAAAGGGTTTTGTTGAAACTTGAAAGGAAATGCCTCTTTTTGTATGTTCACTTCCACATTTTTTAACTGATGCTGCTGGTTTTTCTACTCTGAGAGTGAACTGAGGGCTGCTAACCAGACCTCATTGCCAGTGCTCTAACCCCTTACAATGTGCATGTCGAATTGGCTATCCTCAATTGGCAAGCACCTACTTATTTATAAGACCCTAGAATATGGTAACCAGGGTACCAAAGGCAGGTTAAGCAGAATGTCCACCCAGGGCTGTGGCACTGATTGTGCAACCCTGGGGCTAACAAAGTACAAAATGGATCCCAGGCTGCCACTGCCAACTGGAAGGGCAGTGCTACAATGCCAGTTTGATTTTGGCAATCAAACTAATGTTTGAACCAAGGTGGTGAACACAAGAAAGGAGGACAGGGGAAAGATGGTGCCAAGTTTAAAAAGTCAGTGTGAGAAGTTAGCCTGGCATCTGATGTCCACTAGTTCTAGTGGGCACCTTGCACCAGTCTAATCGACCCTTATTGATGGTGGTTGTAAAGTCAACCTTATCGAAAGCTATCCTAGGGGTAGCAGTGACGAGCAGTCTTCAGGCTAAGACTTCAGAGAGAGAATTAAGCTAGTTGTTTTACCAATTATAATCCCTTGAGTACCAAATGAAAGCATAAGCAAAGTCCGATGCACACAACAAAGTATGTGTGATATGATTGATCACAAACACGTAGCAAGGATGGAATCGTACAAATGTGTTCTTATTGTGTCGTTTTATTGGAATACAATAGTTGGAACATGACACCAGCCGACACGTGTTTCGTCAAGAAGGGTAATAACCCTTGACTCTTCAGGGCTGTTGACGGGTCGTGAAGGGAGGGGTCGGGGGACCGGTGATAATTCCAACCTGGTCCTGGTCGGGATTAGTTTCAGCATAGTACCGTATCTGTAAGCAGCGGTGTTTTTAGCACTTAGTACGTGGGAGATCGGGGTATCATCGGAAATGGTTATCGCCGGGTACGGAGAAGCTTCTTACAGATACGGTAATACCCACCGCCTGCGCAGCTTTGGATCACTTAAGACACATTGGTCTACAAACTCAACACGCACCTCGGAGTGCGTTGTCTTTGCTAAAACTAAACCCGACCAGGACCGGGTTGGAATTATCACCGGTCCCCCGACCCCTCCCTTCATGACCTGTCAACAGCTCTGAAGAGTCAAGGGTTATTATCCTTCTTGACGAAACACGTGTCGGCTGGTCTCATGTTCCAACTATTGTATTCCAATAAAACGACACAATAAGAACACATTTGTACGATTCCATCCTTGCTACGTGTTTGTGATCAATCATATCACACATACTTTGTTGTGTGCATCGGACTTTGCTTATAATTTACTACAAGGCAGGAATTTCTCCATCCTTGTTTTCAGAGTTTAGGGTTTTCTCTGATCCAGTTGCACCAACCACAATTAACATTTCTTTTGACTCAACCATTACCTGTTGTGCGCCATTTCATTTCTGAATACTCACAAACCCCCCGCAGAACTTGAAAACCAAATGAAAGCACACCACACAAGGTATATATCAAATACATATATGTATTTATTGTAAACACAACCCCTCTGCACTCTTTACGAGATCAGAGGTCAAAGTACATTACAAGTTTCTCAATTAGCATACGATAAGTTGCACAGCATACGTTTTGCCCTAGGGGCCTCACAAACCATATACTAAAATAGGGGTATAAGAACCACGTCTGGGATAGAAAGCAGGTCTAGGGGGACCCACACTGTTCTTTGAAGTTCTGTATTATTTATCTCATCACCTTAAGTCTGATACTGCATAATCAACTGGCAAGGGTATTCCCAAGTTGTTATATACGGCTTGGGCACTGCCCTCGAAATGCTGAATGTTCTATGAAAATGTCAATAAAAGATTTAAACCATAAACAACCAAAGGTTAGGAAGTAGGAGGCCCACGAGCGATGTGTGCAGTGTCTAAACACAGCCGCGGGTTACCATTGACTTTCTATGAGAAACAAACAAGTTACAATTTTACAATTTAAGGATACTTCCGAATAGACTACGATGGAACCCTTTTAGACTTAGACACTAGGAGGGCCAACACCCTCCAGACTACCAGAGTACTCGTGTTACCTCACCCACGGAAGCCGGGTGCATATGTGTCTTTTGGTGTCGGGTTTCGTCATCGATTTCAATGGAGATCTGCAAAGAAGTGCTGCAGGCGACCAGAGGAAAAGTGTCCAAGTGGATCCAAGGGTGGATTGAAGATCTGAAGAACGTGAAAGCAGAAGGAACAGAGTCTGGGTCACTTGCCAGTAAACAGGATGGTGATGGAAAGCTGCTAGCCAATGTTGGGTGATTTCAGGTGAAAGGGTGAAGTTTGTCTCTTCTGCCACGAGGTCCAGGAGATGTCGAAGACAACCAGGAGCTAGATTCGAGCTGTCCCACAAAGGATATAGTTGACTGCGGTGTCGGTATCCGGATTAGACCCAACAAGCCTTGGCAAACGCAATTCACTCAAGATGTCAAGATCGGCTACGGTGCAGACAAGCAAGGTCTGTGGAACTTCTCTTTTGGGGAGAAGTTGGAACAAGCCTGGATCAACCAGGAAAGCAAGTTAGATTCAAAAGAAAGTCTTCTGGGGGCTCACTAGTCAACAGACTAGGAACCACAAAGATGCGTCAAGCTGCCATGCAAAAGTGGGGCCCAGGGGACACTCGTGGAGTGGGGGCCTCTGAGCTTCGGTGCAAATGGTGCTCGGGGCTGGGGCTTCAAGCACATCAAGGCACAATTTCGGGATACCTCGGGAAGTTGATGCAAGTAGCAAAATGCAGGATGTCCAGGAGTTCCAGTCCCACGTCTATCGTATCTGCCATGGGTCTCAGCTTTGCTGTGAGCGAAGGTCGAGGTCAGAGATGTCTGGAAGTCTGTGTCTTGTGTCACAGATTCTTCGGGATCCGGTGGGAGCCTTGAAAATATAGATGGGCAAAGTTGCTGTTATTGCCTGTTTGAACAGGGTGGTCACTTCTTGACCACAAGGGAGATGTCTTCCATCTTCCAGTCGAAATGGAATGAAAGGTCCAGGATTTATGTTTCAGAGTTTCGTCCAGGGTAATCTAAAGTCCTAGGGACTGGGTTCCTATACTTATAGTAAGTTTAGGGGCTGGACTACCTTTAAGGTCCCTCCTAAGGGTGGAACTGGGAAGGAGGTGGTTACACCCCTTTCCCTTTGTTCAGTTTTGTGCCTGAGCTGGGGCAGAGTGCCCCAGCAACCGGTTTGAACTGGGAAATGCATGGAGCACCTAGTGTACCCCAGGTAGTATCTGGAAAGCATTCACTGAATGAAGCCCTCCCTGCCCAAATACACAAAAGCCTGTCTGTGGAGGTGCCAGCACCTCCCTGGACAGGAAAGCTATTGTCCAGGCCTCCCCTGACGGAGTTTCGTCCAGCAGCAGGACGGCAGACTCTATCTGTGGCAGCAACATCCATTTTATGATGCTGAGGCTTCTGTTTAACTTTAACCAGGTTTATCAGTAACCACATGTCTTCTCCCTCTAGAAGGGTGGAATGCTACCCCCGCCGCCAAGACTGGCAGTGGGCTAGTATTCCAAAGTGTTTGACACCTTACACAACATGTTTTGATAAAGCCAAACCAAAGTTAGCATTAACCGCTAGGATTATAATGCATTTAAGAGTATATGGTATGGCTATATCATGAAACAGCTATAAGGAGATGGTTCCGAAAGCTGAAGAGGGGCTCAAATCATGCTAGGGCACCCTCTCACATAAAACCAAGCACTCTACCTCCAGGATTGTCGAGGTCTGCCTTAGGAGTGGCTTATAGGTGTATATGTGTCTATATAGGTATATAGATATAGGTATACTATATCTAAGTAAGGGGTGCTTACACTACCTTACCCAGGCTGTTTGCACAGACCTGTGGTGTCAGTTTGGAAGGCAAATAAGGGGTGGCATGATACATGCTGCAGCCCCTGGTAGGCCTAGGGTGCACCTATGCCCTGGGTACCTAGGGTACTCTATACAAGGGCTCCCAAGGGTGACCCAGTAACCAATCTGGTATGTACCTAAAGTACATGGTATCAATTTAGGGAGAGAACAGCTAGGCTGTGGGCCAAATTAGCAGGGCCACAGCCAGAATAAAGTCGAAACACCAGAGAATCACAGCAAAAAGTGGGGGTAATCATAGGAAGCAGAACCTACTCTCCTACACAACCCCCCCACCCCCTCCAAACGCAGGGACATTAAACTAACCTTGACCAGTTGAGTCTTCATGTCCTAAGTGGAAATATCTGGAGAGTCCATCTGCATTGGCATGGTTTCTCCCAGGTCTATGTTCCACTTTAAAGTCCATCCCCTATAGGGAAATGGACCGCCTGAGCAGTTTAGGATTTTCACCCTTCATCTGTTTTAGCCACAAGAGGGGCTTATGGTCTGTCTGAACTTTGAAGTGAGTACCAAACAAGTATGGTCTCAGCTTCTTCAGTGCCCAATCCAGAGCAAAGGCCTCCCTCTCAATAGCTGACCAACGTTTTTCTCTAGGGGTCAGCCTTCTGCTAATAAAAGCTACTGGCTGGTCTTGACCATCTTTATTCAATTGAGATAGCACAGCCCCTACCCCCAACTCAGAAGCATCTGTTTGAAAAATGAATTCTTTGGAGTAGTCTGGGCTTTGCAGAATTGGTGCAGTGCACATAGCCTGCTTCAGGTCATCAAATGCCTTTTGACAACTGACTGTCCACTGAACTTTCTTAGCATTTTCTTGGAAGTTAAGTCATTAAGGGGTGTCACAATGGAACCATACCCCTTGACAAATTTCCTGTAATACCCAGTCAGACCCAAGAAAGCTCTGACCTGAGTCTGGGTGGTTGGAGTATCCCAGTCCATTATGGTCTGGATTTTGCTTTGCAAAGGTTGAACCAGGCCTCCACCCACAAGGTGGCCCAGGTATACAACCTGACTCTGCCCTATCAGGCACTTGGTAGCCTTGATAGTTAGGCCTGCCTTTTGCAGGGCCTCCAAAACATTTTTCAGGTGGATCAGGTGATCTTCCCAGGTGGAGCTAAAGACAGCAATATCATCTAGATAAGCTGCACAGTAGTCGTCCAGGCCTGAGAGGACTTGGTTCACCAACCTTTGAAATGTGGCAGGTGCATTTTTCAGACCAAAGGGCATTACCACAATTTGATAATGTCCACCAGGGGTTGAAAATGCTGTCTTTGGCTTTGCATCATCAGCTAGTCTGATCTACCAGTAGCCAGCTGTCAGGTCAAATGTGCTCAGAAATTTGGCAGATGCCAAGCTGTCTATGAGCTCATCTGCCTTGGGTATTGGATGAGCATCTGTCCTAGTGACAGCATTGAGACATCTGTAGTCCACACACAACCTCATCTCTCTCTTACCATCTTGGGTGTGAGGTTTGGGCACAAGGACTACTGGACTGGCCCAAGGGCTCTCTGAGGGTTCAATGACTCCCAATTCCAACATTTTCTGGATTTCTGTCCTATTACAGTCCCTGACATGATCAGGTTGCCTGTAAATCTTACTTTTAACAGGCAGACTGTCCCCAGTGTCCACTTCATGAGTGCACCAGGTAGTCTAACTTGGAGTCAGTGAAAACATATGTCTGTAGGCCCGCAGAACCTGTCTGCGGTCATTCTGCTGTTGGTCAGTGAGGCTGCCTGCCAAGGCTACACCATCAACTGACCCATCAACAGGGTTCTGAGAGAGCAGGTCTGGAAGAGGGTCACTCTCTTCCTCCTGTCGTTCATCAGTAGCCATGAGCAAGCCCATATCTTCCCCGTCAACATATGGTATCAGTCTGTTGACATGAAGCACAGCGTGTGAGGGCCCCTGGAAGTTCCAAGATCAACCAAATAGGTGACTTCTCCCTTCTGTTCAACAGTAGTGTGGGGTCCACTCCACTTGTCCTGGAGAGCTGCTGGGGCCACAGGCTCCAACACCCACACTTTCTGTCCTGGCTGGTAAACAGTCAGTACAGCCTTTTGGTCATGCCAGGCCTTTTGCAATTCCTGACTAGCCTCAAGGTTTTTGGATGCCTTTTTCATGTACTCTGCCATCTGGGAGCGTAGACCAAGTACATAGTCCACAATGTCTTGTTTGGGAAGTTTGAGAGGTAACTCCCATGCTTCCTTCACCAGACAAAGGGGTCCTCTTACAGGATGCCCCAAAAAAAGTTCACAAGGGCTGTAGCCAATCCCCTTTTGTTGGACCTCTCTGTAGGCAAATAAAAGGCAGGGCAGCAGGATGTGCCATCTCCACCTGAGCTTTTCAGGGAGACCCTTAATCATGCCCTTTAAGGTCTTGTTGAATCTTTCAACTAGACCATTGCATTGTGGGTGATAGGGTGTGGTGAACTTATAGTTCACTCCACACTCTTTCCACATTGCAGTCCGGTAAATAGACATGAACTTTGCACCTCTGTCTGATACAACCTCATTAGGGAAGCCCACTCTTGAGAAAACTCCCAAAAGGGCTCTTGCCACAACAGGTGCTGTAATGGTCCTAAGGGGAATAGCTTCTGGGTATCTGGTGGCATGATCCACTACGACCAGAATAAACCTGTGCCCAGAGGCTGTTTGGGGATCCATTGGTCCAACAATGTTAATCCCTACACGTTCAAAGGGAACCCCCACCACAGGTAGTGGTATAAGGGGGGCCTTTGTCGTGCCACCTGATTTGCCTCTGGCTTGGCAGGTGACCCAGGAGCGACAAAACTCCTTGGTGTCTTCTGACATGTGAGGCCAGTGAACGTGAGGGACAAGCCTGTCCCAAGTCTTGTTCTGGCCAAGATGTCCTGCAAGGGGAATATCATGGGCTTGTGTCAAAAGGAAGCCCCTGAATGCCAAAGGTATGACCAACATCCTGGAAGCACCAGGCTTGGGGTCTCTAGCCTCTGAATACAGGAGCCCTTCATCCCAGTAAACCTTATGGGTTCCACTAGCATTCCCTGCAGCCTCAGCAGCAGCTTGCTGTCTGAGGGGTTCAAGAGAAGGGCAGTCCAACTGCGCCTGCCTCAGATCTGCCCTGGAAGGTCCCCCTTTCCCAAGAAACTCAACCTGATCAGGCTCAAGCTCTTCTATGACAGTACCTTCTTCGGGCTCACAATCAGCTTTCTCAGAAGGCTGATCCTCATCCTGAGGCAAGGGGGAAGGCACTGCCTTAACCCTACTGCTTCTCCTCCTGGTAGGCAACTGGTCCATTATTCCAGAATCAAGTGCCTGTTCAGTGTTGCAATTTTTGACCTGTGACCTAGACACAGCAAGCACATGTGCTGAGATGCCTAACATTTCTGCCTGTGTCTTATATTCCACTTCAGACCAGGCTGAAGTCTCTAGGTCATTGCCAAGCAAACATTCTACAGGGAGATCTGAGCTAACAACAACCTTCTTAAGGCCAGTTACCCCTCCCCAGGAGAAATTAACAACTGCCATACTTACTGTGTGTGGTAGTGACATTGCTAGCATTGGTCACTAGGTAATTCTCACCTAGTATGATCTGTCCAGTTTCCACAAAGCTGGGCGTCACCATTGTGACACTAGCACATGTGTCCCTGTAGGTCTGAGCCACTTTATCATTAATTAAAGGAGTTTGTCTGTACTTGCCCAAGTTATTGGGACTCACAGTAGAGGACATAGCTATGTTCCCATCACAGATCAAAACAGCTTGAGTTGTTATTCTGTCTAGGCCAGAATCAATCTCAGTTCCCAGGGTTAACCCTATCACACCCTTCTGTTGAGAACCACCACTTTGAGCTGAACTAGGCGAACAGTTGCCTTAGGGGCAATGGTGGCTGGAGCGGTCTCCTTTTTGGTGCAATCACTGATCCAGTGAGTATTACTTTTACAAACTTTGCACCAGGGTTTCTTTGGACCTTCTTTTTGGAGTGTTGGGAACCCCCACCGTTAGAAGCTTTTTGGGGACCTTGAGAAGACTTCTGGTCTTTTGCTTTCTCCCCACCCTTTTGGTCTTGCTTCTTCTGGTCACTACCTTGGTTCTGTACCTTCTGATTCACCCTGTTTGTGACCTATTTGTCTGCCCTCTTACCCAATTCTTGTGGAGAGGTCAAATCAGAGTCAACTAGGTGTTGATGCACTAACTGGTTCTGACAATTATTAAGAATCTGTTCTCTCATTATAAGGATCCTGTATAGTCACTTACTTTACTGCCCAGTAACCAGCCTCCCAGAGCCTTAGTAGCACAATCTACAAAATCAAATCTGTCCAGTCCTGAGTCTGTGTCTTCTGGGTGTCTCTGAACAGCAACCTGTACTGCTCAGTGGTTAAGCCAAACCCATCTATCAGAGCACTCTTCAGGACACTGTAGTTGTCAGCATCCTTTTCTCTAACAGCGAGGAGCTAGTCCCTGCCTTTGTCTGCAAAGGAGAGCCACAAAATTGCTGCCCACTGACTTTGGGGTACCTGCTGTACTTTGCAGGCCCGCTCCAAAGCACTTATCCACTTGTGGATGTCATCCCCGATCTGATAGGGAGGGACAATTTTGTTCAGGTTTCTATGGTCATGAGACCTTTCCCTACCACTAGGGTTGTTGCTGCCACCAGTGGACTCTAGCCCACACAATTTTCTCTCTCTTTCAAGAGCCAGGGTCTCTTTGGCAAGGGCAATTTCTTGCCTCTTGATCCTAAGCTGGACTTCTTTCATTCTAGCTTTGTGCTCTCTTCTCTAAGGGGAAGTCAGGCAGAGGACCCTACTGATGAGTCAGAATGTTCAGATTCATCTGAAAGAGATCTGTTTCATCTGGGCACATCATTAGGCCTACGTGGAGGGATAGAGGGAGGCCTTCTTAGGCCCTCTCCACCCTCAGGTAGTCCTGTATTTCCCAGGTCAGGTTCATTAACCTCATCCTGGTCTGCCTCCTCATAATTATCATCCTCCTGGTGGGGAACCCCACTAGGATCCTCTTCTGATGAAGGATGGCCCCCCTCTCTACTACCCTGATTATCTGGATCTGATGTCTTTGCTACATCATCTATCACTAAGATATCTACCAGGTGTTGAAAGGTTGGACTCTGTCCTTGCTTTAACTTTCTTATGACACACAAGCTTCTCAGTACTTGAAAAGTGAAGGAGTCATATTTAGAAGGCAACCTTTGGTTGTCTTCTTGCAGAGGCACACTAGGCCCTGCTTTTAAAGCCATGACTAGTGAGGTGTGGTGTGTACACCTACCCACACTACTTGTTACCTACTAGAACCTCTCTAGAAGTTGTAGTCAGGGTGTGCTATGCCCTTATCACCTACAACTGCTAAGTTTAGTAGAACTTATGTATTATACGACTTGATTTATATGTCCCTACAGGTACCTTGATGTGATTTTTCAAATGATATTCTCAAGATTATTTGGTAAAACAATGCAAACTCTTATCCTATCCGCTGCACACCAATGTGAGAAGTTAGCCTGGCATATGAAGTCCACTAGTTCTAGTGGGCACCTTGCACCAGTCTAATCGACCCTTATTGATGGTGGTTGTAAAGTCAACCTTATAGAAAGCTATCCTAGGGGTAGCAGTGACGAGCAGTCTTCAGGCTAAGACTTCAGAGAGCGAATTAAGCTAGTTGTTTTACCAATTATAATCCCTTGAGTACCAAATGAAAGCACACCACACAAGGTATATATCAAATACATATATGTATTTATTCTAAACCAACCCCTCTGCACTCTTTATGAGGTCAGAGGTCAAAGTACATTACAAGGATCTCAATTAGCATACGATAAGTTGCACAGTATACGTTTTGCCCTAGGGGCCTCACAAACCATATACTAAAATAGTGGTATAAGAACACCATCTGGGAAAAAAGCAGGCCTAGGGCCTAGGGAATCGCTGGGGGTATTCTAAACAACCAAAGGTTAGGAAGTAGGAGGCCCACGGGAAACGCGTGCAGTGTCTAAACCCAGCTGCGGGTTACCATTGCCTTTCTATGGTAAACAAGTTACAATTTTACAATTTAAGGATACTTCCGAATGGACTACGATGGAACCCTTTTAGACTTAGACACTAGGAGGGCCCTGGTAGGCCAATACCCTAATGACTACCAGAGTACTCGTGTTACCTCACCCATGGAAGCCGGGTGCATAGGTGTCTTTTGGTGTTGGGTTTCGTCGTCGATTTCAATGGAGATCTTTAAAGAAGTGCGGCAGGCGACCAGAGGAAAAGTGTCCGGGTGGATCCAAGGGTGAATCGAAGATCTGAAGAACTTGAAAGCAGAAGGGACAGAGTCTGGGTCACTTGCCAGTGACCAGGATGGCGATGGAAAGCTGCCAGCCAATGTCGAGTGATTTCAGGTGAAAAGGTGAAGTCTGTCTCTTCAGCCATGAGGCTCAGGAGGCGTCGATGACAACCAGGAGCTGGATTCGAGCTTTTCCACAAAGGATCTAGTTGACTGCGGTGTCGGTATCCAGATTGGACCCAACAAGCCTTGGCAAACGCAATCCACGCAAGATGTCAAGATCGGCTTCGGTGCAGACAAGCAAGTTCTGTGGAACGTCTCTTTTGGGGAGACATTGGAGCAAGCCTGTAGCAACCAGGAAAGCAAGTTAGATTTAAAAGAAAGTCATCGGGGGGCTCAATAGCCAACAGACTAGTAACCGCAAAGACGCGTCAAGCTGAAATGCAAAAGCAGGGCCCACGGGACACTCGGTCTCTGAGCTTCGGTGCAAGTGGTGTTCCAGGCTGGGGCTTCAAGCACCCCAATGCACAACTTTGGGATATCTCGGTTGATGCAGGTAGCAAAATGCAGGATGTTCAGGAGTTCCAGTCCCACGTCTCTCGTGTCTGCCACAGGTCTCAGCTTTGCTGTGAGTGAAGGTCAGGGTCAGAGATGTCTAGAAGTCCATGTCCTGTGTCGCAGATTCTTCGGGATCTGGCGGGAGCCTAAAAAATGCAGAGCGCCAAAGTTGCGGTTGGTGCCTGTTTGAACAGGGTGGTCACTTCTTGACCACAAGGGAGATGTCTTCCGTCTTCCATTCGAAATGAAATGTCAAAGGTCCAGGATTTATGTTTCAGAGTTTCGTCCAGGGTAATCTAAAGTCCTAGGGACTGGATTCCTATACTTATACTAAGTTTAAAGGCTGGACTACCTTTAAGGTCCCTCCTATGGGTGGACGTGGGAAGGGGGTGGTTACACCCCTTTCCCTTTGTCCAGTTTCACGCCATAGCTGGGGCAGAGTGCCCCAGCAACTGATTTGAACTGGGAAATGAATGCACCTAGTGTGCCCCAGGCAGTGTCTGGAAATCATTCAATGCATGCTGCCCTCCCTGCCCCAATACACTAAAGCCTGTCTGGGGAGGTGCCAGCGCCTCCCTGAACTGGAAACCTATTGTTCAGGCCTCCCCTGCCGGAGTTTCGTCCAGCATCAGGAGGGCAGACTTGTGTCTGTGGCAGCAGCATCCATTTTGTGATGCTGAGGTTCTGTTTAACTTTAACCGGGTTTACCAGTAACTACATGTCTTCTCCCTCTAGAAGGGTGGAATGCTACACAACATGTTTTGATAAAGCCAAACCAAAGTTAGCATTAACAGCGAGGATTGTAATGCACTCAAGAGTATATGGTATGGCTATATCATAGAACAGCTATAAGCAGATGGCTCCGAAAGCTACAGAGGGGCTCAGCTCACGCTAGGGCACCCTTTCACATAAAACCAAGCACTCTACCTCCAGGATTGTCGAGGTCTGCCTTAGGAGTGACTTATAGGTGTATATGTGTCTACATAGGTATATAGATATAGGTATACTATATCTAAGTTATGTTATGTTATGTTACGTTATTTATTGTCTTTTATAGCGCACGGCTACTCAAAAAGAGTGTCCCGGCGCTTTTATTAAACCTGTAGCAGAGTAACACAACACAGTGATAAAAAGCAGATCAGCGGAAACAGAGAAACAAGAAAAGCAACCTAGAGGGCAAAGAGCCAAGTTTTAAGGCCCTTCCTAAAGGTAAGCAGATTAATGGCACCACGTAACGCCAGAGGCAAAGTATTCCACAACTGTGGCGCTAGCAGCCCAAAGGAGCGGCCTCCAATACGAGCCCTTTTTACTCGCGGGACCACCGCAAGAAACAGAGATTCAGATCTTAGGGATTGAGCCGGATGGTAAAAGGCGAGTCTCCTTTGGAGATACTTTGCTCCCACAGCATGAAGAGCCTTGTAGGCCAAGGTCAAGGCCTTGAAAGCTATCCGCTTCCGGATAGGCAGCCAATGGAGTGACTGCAGAAGGCCAGCAGCACTGGCTCGCCTATTCAGGCCGTAAATGGCCCTCGCGGACGAGTTCTGGATGACCTGCAGCCGCTGCAAGAGATATTCCGGCAGGCCCAGATAGAGGACATTGGAATAATCCAGTCTTGAGCCAATCAGGGCCTGCACTGTCATCTTCCTGTGCACCTCGGAGAGTAGAGGCAGAAACTTCCAGAGCGTCTTGAGGAGGCCGAAACATGTTCCCGTTAGACCAAGGATCTGAGATCTTAACGTCAGACCATTATCCATCTTAACCCCCAAGTTCTTAGCCAACTGGGACGAACAAGACGGGGGGAACATATTAACAGGCCACCGTGCCGGCCAATCTGGATCAGATGGACAGCCGAAGAAGAGTACCTCAGATTTATCGGAGTTGCACTTGAGGCTGTTCAGCTGGAACCATTTAAAAACAGCCCCAAGGCAATCACGGATACTCTCTCCATTAAAATCTCCTCCTTTCTTGCACGAAAAGAGCAGCTGGGTATCATCGGCGTAAGACACGATCTGGGCCCCAAAAGACTCCGCCAATGCCGCCAAAGGGGTCATAAAGATGTTAAAGAGAGTCGGGCTCAACACAGAACCCTGCGGAACTCCGACTCCCAAAGGCGGCTTCACGGCCGAGCTAGGTGAGGCCCAGACCGCTTGTCGGCGGCCAACAAAAATGATCTAAACCAACTGAGCACCGTCACCCTCAGACCGATCTCATGGAGTCTAGCGAGAAGGCCCCCATGGGGGACGGTGTCAAAGGCCGCCGACAGGTCCAACATGACAAGCATGGCTTTACCCCCCGAGTCCAGGACCTCTTTAATGGCTTCAGACACCTCCAAAAGCGACGTCTCGGTGCTTAGGTTGGGGCGGAAGCCAGATTGAGTAGAGTGCAGTACATTATTAGATTCCAAAAAGTTGGAAAGTACTATATGCACATGCTTCTCCAGGATCTTCGTAAGCGCGGGGAGGAGAGAAATAGGCCTGTAGTTGGCCAGGACTTCCGGATCAAGACCAGGCTTCTTAAGCAAAGGAATGACCATAGCCTGCTTCCAGGCCTGCGGCACCACTCCCTGACTCAAAGAGAGGTTCAGGAGTGGATTCGCCAGCGGATTTATAACTTCCGCCATTTTTGCCAAAAGTTTGTCCGGGCATGGCTCGAGAGGCGACCCAGATTTAAGATTGCCCATAAGTGCCAGTGAAGCAGGAGCAGAAATAGATGGAAAAACTGCCATAACTGGACCCGAAGGGGCCAGTAAAACTGATCCGTCTTCGGGGCTGGCTGATACTGCAGTCGCCAACACAGGAAATGAAACTTGGATCAGTTTTATTTTGTTGGTAAAGAAATTTGCAAGATCGGAAGCCCAGGACTCAGAAGGAACAGCCAGAGTCGCGTTAGATCGGGGGGCCGTGAATTCCCTAACAATTGTAAAGATCTCTCTACAGGAATTAGACGCGGCCTCTATCCTCTTTGCAAAATAGCCTTTTTTCTCCAGGAGGATATCCCGATGATAAGCTTTGACCACTGTCCTATAGGCAAGCCTTGCCACAGGGTCATACTGTGAGCACCAGGCTCTTTCAGCTACCTTACACTGCCGTCGAGAAGACGACAGCGCTTCAGTAAACCAAGGGGCTGAGACCCGCTTAGGTCTTAATCGGGGGGCCATCACAGGGGCTAGATCGGTTAGCCTATCCTCTAGCCACGCTTGCATGGAATCTAAGTCCCTCTCCAGATCTCCCGTGAGGGGGCAGGGATGGTCCAGAGCAGCCTGAGCCAGCATGTCTGGAGTCACCTGATGATACGCCCTAGGAGCACGTCCCTGCTGCTTAAGAGCAGTGCTAGATGGTTTCACTGTGCCCCGTATATGAAATTTGGCCAGTCTACGGTCTGACCAAAGCACTGGTAAAAGAGCTGTCACCTCCAAGGGGGACGTGGAAAAGACCTGATCTAGGGTATGGCCCTTATCGTGCGTTGGTCCAAGGAGATAAGGGACAAGGCCAAGAGGGGCCGTGATATCAAACAGTTTAATTGTATCAGGGTTCAAATGCTCATCCATATGGAAATTAAAATCTCCGGCCAAAACACAATGTTCAGCTTTCAAAGCCAACACGAGATTACCGACTGGAGCTCATCAAAGAAGGTTCCAGGCGGTCCAGGTGACCTATAAACTAAAAGGCCTTTAAAGGATTGATGAGGCGCCAATGTAATAGAGAAGGCAAGGGATTCAGATCCTATAATGCCATCCATGGGTAAAATAGAGCATGTGGCGCATTTATTCACCACCACTGCCACTCCACCACCCCTCCCCTTCGATCTATCCTGCCTGAAAATGTTGTAATCAGGGGGAATAGCTATAGCTATATCAGGATTAGAAAATTCCCCCAACCAAGTCTCCATCAGCATCAGACAGAGCGACTTTTCCATAACCAAAAGGTCATAGATGTCCTGCGCATGTCTGCATGCTGATCTAGTATTTACAAGCAGGCAAAGATACTTCACACAGTCGATCTCTAACTGGGAGACCATCCACAACCAGGACATCGCATCTTGCCCCTGTAGCGACCGGGAAAAACTTTGTAACAGCCACAGGACATCTTTTGCATAGATCGTAGCTCAGGCGATGTATAACGTAACATATTAGGCGCAGGAGTAAGCAAACACGATGATAGAGCCCCACCCACCGCTCCGATCGCCTCCGGGACGCTGACGGGCGCAGACGGGCTGGACTCTGGCGTGACTCCGGCGGTGATCCGGCGTTCCTGCTGCGCGTGTCCGCTGCGCGTAGGCATGACTTCCTTTAAAAGGAGGTCGATCGCCTTATACGCTAGAGCGTGCACCCCACAGCCTGAGTCCTACCCTCACCCAATATGGCCGCTACAAAGCGAAGCTGCCGATAAACAAAGACAAGGGAACCAGGACCCGCCAAGCGCGGTGAGAGTAACTGTTAAAGTTCAAGTAAGGGGAATACCCCGTAAAAACAGGGGAGAAGAAATAAAAAAATAAATGAAATACAAAACGAGGAAGTAATTAAAAACGCCGCTGTAATTCGGTTAAATAGCGAAACAACTACGCGCAAAGCAGTGAAGCGCTCAGCACAGGTCTCATGTCCGCTGGTCAGCAGGACATCGTATGGCAAGTAAGGGGTGTTTACACCACCTTACCCGTGTGCACAGACCTGTGGTGTCAGTTTGGAAGGCAAACCAGGGGTGGCACAATACATGCTGCAGCCCCTGGTAGGCCTAGGGTGCACCTATGCCCTGGGTACCTAGGGTACACTATAAAGGGGCTCACAAGGGTGACCCAGTAACCAATCTAGTATGTACCTAAAGTACATGGTATCAATTTAGGGAGGGAACAGCTAGGCTGTGGGCCTGATTAGCAGGGCCACAGCCAGAGTAAAGTCGAAAAACCAGAGAATCACAGCAAAAAGTGGGGTTAACCATAGGAAACAGATCCTACTCTCCTACAGTCAGAAAAGCCCAATGAGACCACAAAAGATGCCCAAGGTGGGGAGCCCAGATCCACATCCCAGTCAAAGAGCAGGGGGTAAATGGGAAACAATTTTGACCCAACAAGTTGGGGTGTGCTGTGACTGTAAACAGCCAGGGCACAAGAGGGGTGATTCTGCATGCACCAAGACGTTGTCCACTGGTGACAATCCCTGGGGTATTGCCCGTGTAGGGATTGGGGTGGAATTTGTCCATGGGGATTGCCAAGGTTATACTGAAGCCATATTAGTCTCCATGGGTAGGGAGGAAGTTGAACCCTTGGCTCACAGGCCTGCGAGTATGTTAAAGTACAGACAGCGGCAAAAAAACAATGGGAACGAAGTTTAGGCCTTGAGGGATACAGGTGCAAGCATTACCAAGGTTATGGTTGAGATGTTTTACCCAGGTCAGATAGTCAACTGTGACAATGTAACAAAGTCACATCCATAGCTGTGGTAGGCTTTGAGTGGGGAGGGGTTACTTGCCCTGAGAAAGTAGCTATGTCCCCTATTATCCAAGTGGCGTGTCTGCTTGGCAACAACCTTAAAAAACATCTGCCTGGGCAGAGGTGGAGATAAGGACTCATGCAGCAATGCTTGGTCTCCCAAAGTGGGCGTGTGTTTCCACTAGAGCACAAACAGCCTTAAGGGAATGTCAATCGACGTTGGAGTCTGGAACAATGGCCTAAAACCCTAGTACAAAGAGTATTGGCAGGAAGTCTGGCAAGGTCACTTACAAACGTCCACAGGGCTAAAAGGAGCCTAACCCTAAGGGTTAGGGTTTGATCTCTGAACAGGATGGTGCTTCCTTGAGAGATTTGCCTGACCTGGCAAAACTCCAGGGTGTATGTGGTCCTCTCAGAGAGGACTTGAGCCTGGGGCAAAGGATTGGTTCAACTTATGAGTGCTTGAAACAGTTGGCTGTCAAGCAGGACGAAGGTAATGGCAGTGGTACCCATAAGGTGTACTGGGAGGAGGGACTCCTGTACAGTGAGGCAGGAGTCCCTAAACCAGGAGCAATAAGGAGAGTGGTGGTCCCACAATAGCACAGATAGTTTCTCCTTAACCTAGCCCATGACATTCCATTAGCTGGACATCTGGGGCAAACCAAGACCTGGGACAGGATGGTCAATCATTGTTACTGGCCTGAGATGTCAGAAACAGCAAAGGAGTTTTGTCGCTCCTGTGTTACCTGTCAGGCCAGTGGCTAGGCAGGTAGCAAGCCAAATGCTTCTCTTATACCACTGCCTGTGGTGGGGACTTCCTTTGAGAGGGTGGGGATTGTTATTGTTGGTCCCATATACCCCTTCCCTACTGCCTCTTCCAATAGGTTTATCTTGGTGGCAGTGGACCATGCCATCAGATACCCAGAAGCAATTCCCCTTACAACATTCACTGCCCCTAAAGTGTCTAGAGCCCAACTTGGTATCTTTACCATGGCGGGGCTCCCTAAGGAGGCCATATCAGATAGAGGCACTGAGTGCATGTGTATCTATCTGAAAGCAATGTGGGATGAGTGTGAAGTGGCTTATACGTTTACTACCCTCTACCACCCCCAAGGAAATAGTCTTGCAGCATGATTTAACAAGACCATGAAAGGCATAATCATGGGTTTACCTGAGAAACTCAGAAGAAGATGGGATATGTTCCTGCAATGTCTACTGTTTGCATTCAGGGAGGTCCCTCAGAAAGATGTAGATTTCAGCCCATTTAAGCTGGTCTCTGGACAAAGGTCCTTTGAATTTGGTGAGTGAAGGTTGGGTGAGACCTCTCAAAGAGGCCAAACAAGACATACTAGACTATATACTAGGCCTTCACTCAAGGATCGCACATGAAACATGCAAACAGAAACATGGAGGCCAGTTAGAAGTTTACTGGGCACTGGTATGACCAGAAGTCTTCCATGGCTGCGTACTAGGCTGCACAAACAGTGTGGGTGTTAGATCATGTAGCACCCAGAGCTCCCCAAGACAAATGGACTGATCCTTACCCCATCTATGAAATGAAGGGTGACGTGACATACCTGGAGAAATTAGGAATCCCTAGGAACCCTCACAGGGTGATACATATGTACAGACTCAAGCTTCATCCTGACAAAGCAGAGAGCACAATGATCCTGGTGACAGATGGTGGAGAAGAGGAGAGTGAACCTCTCCCAGACCTACTGTCTACCAATGTCAAAGATGAATCAGTGGATTGAGTTGTCGATTAATCCATTTTGTCCCAGCAACAGCAAAAAGATTGCAACAACCTGCTCAGCCAGTTTGATTATCTCTTTGCCTTGACCCCAGGTTTGACAAAATGGTGCATCCATGATGTGGACACCAGTGACAGTTTACCTGTCAAAAGCAAAATATACAGATTGTCAGACCAGATCAAGCTAGCATCGAAGCTGAAGTTGCACAGATGCTACAGCTAGGGGTGATTAAGCCCTCTAGTAGCCCATAGACTAGCCTAGTAGTAATGGTGCCAAAGCCAAATCCCAAGGGTGGAAAACCAGAGATGAGATTTTGAGTAGGCTACAGAGGCTTAAAGGCATTCACCAAGATTCCTGCCCACCCAATAACAAGAGTAGATGAGCTCATAGACAAGTTGGGGACTGCAAATTATCTGAGCACCTTTGACCTGACTTCAGGTTTTTGGCAGTAAAGGAGCCAAGAAGAAGTCTGTTTTCCAAGTCCTGAAGGCTGTTTTCTGTTTAAGGTGCTGCTATTCGAATTAGGAAATGCACCTGCCACCTTCCAGATGTTTGTGAATAGAGCACTTTCAGGTTTGGCAAGCTCTAGCTCAGTATAGCTGTATGGTAAGGTAATCTTTATTGCTTAATTAATTACAATTTTAGCAATCTGTACAAAGAAACACATGTTTAGAGCAATTTCATATTCCATTTAAAAACTGAAGGTCTGTATTCTTAAACTTAAAATTTCCTATTTGAAATATATAAACAATGCAAAAGGGGGGGGGGAATATAAAATTTAGGAAAGTAATATATATTTGGGTAAGGTGTGCTACTTGGAAGATTCAACCCCTTAAAGGTCAGTTACAACCGTGGTTGTCTTGTCCATTAAAGCTGTTCGAGCGTGATAGATGTATTTGGCGAAATTAGCCATATGCTTCACAGTGTCCAACAGGTATAATTGGCGAACAGCCTCTTCTGCCTCTTCTTATAGCTGTATGTAATTGCTGTCTTTAACTCCACCTGGGAAGATCACCTGGTCCATCCCATAAAAGTGCTGCTGGCCCTTCCACAAGCATGGCTGACTATCAAGACAAGTAAATGCCAGAAAAGGCATGGGTCTGTAGTGCACTTGGGCCACCAAGTAGGTAGAGGCCAAGTACACCCTTCCCAACCCAAAAGCCAGGCAATGCTGGCCTTGGAAGCTCCTAAGGCACAGACCCAAGTCAAAGACTTTCTTGGGTTGACTGGGTATTATCGGACATTTGTGAAAGGGCATGGTATGGTACCATTGTGGCACCCCTAACAGAGTTAACCTTCACGAAACAGCCAAGGAAGTTCATATGGGCTGACCAGTGTCAAAAAGCCTTTGACACCGCAAAGGAAGCTTTGTGCTCAGGACCTGTCCTAACCTTTAGGAGGGATTTTATTATACATACTGATGCTCCAGAATAGGGGATTGGGGCAGTGTTGTCACAGCTAATTGACTAGGGTCAAATTCAAATGGTTGCCTTTATCAGCAGGTGACCCCACCCCACAGTGTTGGAGGGCCATTGAGAGGGAAGCCTTTGCTGTGGTTTAGTTAATGAAGAAGCTAAGACTCAACCTGTTTGGAAAGCACTTCAGAGTTCAAACTGATCACAGACCTCTCTGACAGTTGATGCAGTTGAGAGTGGATAAACCCAAACTGTTGAGATGATCCATCTCTCTACAGGGTTTGGACTTTACGATGCAACAGACCAGTGGAATTGGGACTGACCATGCCAATGCAAAAGGCCTTTCCAGGTTCTTCCACTTAGATGATGAGAACCACAAGCATAAGGGTTAACTTCTCATCATCTTTCATCTGAAGGGGGCAATGTAAGAAAATGCTTCTTTTGCATGTTCACTACTTCACTCCCACATTTCTGGACTGATGCTGCTGGTTTTTCAAATTGGAAAGGGCTCTGAGGTCTGCTAACCTGGCCTCAGTTCCAGTGTTCTAACCCCTTACAAAGTGTGAGTCGAATTGGCTGTCCCCATTTTGCAAGTACTGACTTACTTATAAGTCCCTAGTATATGGTACATATGGTACCAAGGGCAGGTAATGCAGAGTGTCCTCCCAGGGCGACAGCACTGATTATGCCACCCAGTGGGTAACATAGTACAAAATGGCTCCCAGTCTGCCATTGCGGACCAGAAGGTCAGGGTTACACTTCCAGTTTGACTTTGCCATTCAATCCAACGGCAAAGCCAACACTTTCCGTAACAATATATGTAAGTCTCCCCTAAGGAAGACCAAGAGAGCCTTCTGGCAGGGATCTATATATAATTAAGTAGGACAGATATGGTTGCATCTGTCTTAGCAGCAGCACCTTCAAATTGTTGTTCTGCTGTGGAAAAGTTAGTAGCCCATTGGCTAGTACAAGGTTACCCACTGGCACCCCAGCCTCGCCAACTTCTGGATGGGGCTACTGTGGTAATCTGCCTATGCCATCTTCTTCTCTTGCTATGCTTGATGTAGAATTCTAGTATGTCGTGTCAGAATCTGTAATGAGTTATAGAGTGAAGTCATGACATTCCATAGTAGCTTTGTAAGTAAACCTGGACAGTTACTTCCAGACCTGATCTGCTGGTTGCTGGATGGGATTCTTTGTACAATAAATCTCATGAAGAAACTACATCTGCCTTCAGCCCATTATTGGACTTACTTCACTGACGTAGTCGGCAGCGCTAAGAATCTCAACAAGGAAGATTAGTGAGGAGCATATATATATATATATTTTTGTTTAATTCAGTTTTAACTGACAATTGCTACTTGGACTCTTTTTACTTAAAAGGAAAAAGGGGGGGAGAGAAGAAGAGCTAATCTCCCTTGGAACTATTAAACAAGTTTGGGATGCAGAGAAATCTCTTTTAAAATATTAAGGGATTGGAAGTTATTCGCCGCATTTACTCAAGCTACATGATACATTTATGCTTGGTCACTCGATGCAGGCTTATCCTATTATTTATTATGACAAGTAGATTAACCGGTGATGGTCAGTTTACTACCTTATCTTCCATACCAGCAGTGATTTCCTTCGAGCAACTCCATTAAAAGGAGTGTGAGGTGACTTTGTTTAAACAGGGAGAAATCTTTTTCGGCGATCTAAGGACAGTTATAAGTACTTTCTTTGTTATGTCTTTGCATTGACTACCAGCAGACCCGGCGATCGAGCGGCTATGCTTCTCCTTCCTACCGCCCATCCTGCCGTGTATTCATCGCCATTGTGCTTGAGGTATCCAGCTCCCGTAACCTACTCGGGCAACCCTACAATGAATAGAACCTCTTAAGGCTCCCTTGCCCCACGACTCTCACCAAATGCTCTGTGTATCGCTCCTGATCGTGCTTAAGCCCTGACTATCTCTTGGCAAAACAGGCTAATATATTATTAGGCATGTACCCCATGTCCTGCTGATGATCCACATACCCTCAAAGCTGGATCGAAACGCCGTCGACACCTTAAAGCACCCTAAACGTGTCAAAACATTGGTTCATTGAAACTGTAAAGGTGTATTCTGCAATTTGTTCTTTCGTTTTGTCACTGTGCATTCTCTATGCGTAACAAACCGTGAAGTTGTGCCTGAACCCCCTGTCGGTTCCCTTCCTCCTGTTTCTGTAATGCTTACTAGGACACGGGCTTGTGTCCCACTTTATGTATTGTTTTGTTAAGAAACTGTTTTGTATTACTGACTAAGTAAAAAATTAGACCTCTGTCCGCTGGACATGTCCCTCAAATATAGTTACTATTGAGTCTATATTTATTGAAGAATAATTCCCCGTTTTAGGGACCACTGTTAAAAGAACTTTTAAAGTCAAGCACAACTGTACCTTTGTTGAAATCGGGTACCGATGGGCACTTTGCATAATTTGAATCTGCCCGAAATTCTTAATGGGTGCCTGTCGTCTTGGAACCTTGTTGCCTCCGGAATTCAGCGTTCCACTGTCTTCTTGCCTTCATGATGTTGTGACAGAGTGACGTGGTAACGTGGTCAACCTTCAACCTTGTGCAACGTCATCACGACCGGCGTGCGGCCATTTTGAAGACGTGGTAAAGTGGTCAACCTTCAACCTTGTGCAACGTCATCACGACCGACATGCGGCCATTTTGAAGAGTAATTGACCGTACGCGGTAAACTGATACGCGAATTAGATCTGTTAAGCGTATCTATTGGATTATACACGCAACATTAAGGATCAGTCAAGAATTCATTAAAGGACGTACAAACGCTGAAGGTACAATTAACTCTGTACAATTTACTCAATTTATTCTTTTGTCGTTCATACACCAACGCGGAGGTCCAACAGTTATTGCACACAATTTGTGAGTGTTTGATTACTTTGCTGAAGTGCTCAGCAAAATCGCATTGTGGAGGCCTATCTAGGATTGTGCACAGCTTGTTTTATGTTTGTTTTAATCGCTGATGTGCATAGCAAAATTATTATTCTCTGAGCTGCGCACTGTTTGATCTACTCGTCAAGGTGCATCTTTTACCCACGCTGATTCACACAGCTCTTGGTGGGATATAAACTATTTATTCTGTAGCGCTGATGCGCACAGCATAGTTATGTACCCAATTTCATTTTAAGGTGACTTGTTTCAAATTATTTGTTACGTTTCAGGATTGCATTTTATTTCTACATTTACATTTCATTACTTACACTCATTCCTCTAGTGCTTAGCTTTTGGAACCATTTTAAGCCAATCATTTGGAATTCTATGATTTTATCACGTTGGGTATAAAAAGTTTAATGTACTGTTTTGCTTTGAAATCTTTGTTTCTAACATGCAAAACGTCACTGCTGCGCCCTTCTGCCTGAGTGCTCCTGGTGACCCTTTAATTCCATGGAAGAAGTGGAAGGTAGTATTTGAAAGTTACACAAGAGTTTGTGGACCCTCGCTCAGTGCTGAAAGGAAAACTTCTTTGTTGTTACACTGCTTGGGGTCAGAAGGCCAAGATGTCTTTGACCTCTTACCAGATTTGTCTGGAGAGGAAGCTAATGGTCTCAATGATTATGAAGTGTGCATAAAAAGATTGGACAAGCATTATTTACCAAAGGTGAGCACGATTTGAGAACGCTATAAGTTTGCAAAAAGAATGCAAGGTAGCGATGAAACGGTGGAAGGGTACGTTACGTACTTAAGAAAGCTTGCATCTTCTTGTAAATTTGATAATCTCACTGACAAAAGTATTCATGACCAATTCATGTTTGGATGTAGCATGGAAAGGGTCAGGGAGGAGTTGTGGTTACGAGATGAGCCCACCTTAGATGAGGTACTGGGTATTGCCAAGAGGATAGAACATTCATTGAAGTGTGTTGCGGTATTAAAGAAAGATTCAGACAAAGTTTATAAAGTTCAAGAAAACAAAATCAAGGGTAGAGTAGATCTTCCCTTTAAGAAAAAACAAAAAGGTGCAGCAGCGCATAACGAAAGAGTTAATTAAAAGTGGGCAAATGCAAAGTGCTTTAGGTGTGGGAAAGCAGAACACTTGGCAAATGATAAGAAATGTTCAGCCTTGAATCAGTTTTTTTCAAAGTGCAAGAAAAAAGGTCATTTGACTTCTCTGTGTAAAAGTAAACCTGTACGTCAAGTGAAAGAAGTTGAAGTGTATGATAATGAGTATGAGGAGTCAGAAACCGATGACTATGAATGTGGTCGAATCGTTGTGCAAGTAGTGACTGAGGATAAAAAAAAATAATCCTTGTAACAATATTTTAGTTGAAGGAGCTAGCACGAGAGTTTTATTTGATTTGGGTGCTAAAATAACTATTGTTTCTGGTGAGTTTTATTTGAAAAACTTAAAAGGGAGAGTGAATCTTTTAAAACCGGATATTAAGCCTTTGGCTTATGGTGAAGAACCCATCAAGTTACATGGATATTTCATAGGTCTCATTGAGTTCAAAGGTAGACTTGTTTCGGGTAACATTTATGTTTCAAAGAAAGGGTACAGTAAAATAAGTTGGATGCATCAAGGTGATCTAGGTGTTTATCTGAACCGCAATGCAGATCCTCCTATTCAATTGGGAGAACGGGTCAATTCTGTAGTTGTTGAAAAGTCTGACAGTAGCTTTGTTGCTGAGCTCAAAAGAAATTATCCCAAGGTCTTCGGAAATGAATTGGGTTGCCTTAAGGGGTATTGACATAGGATCGTTCCTAAGAAAGACTCCATACCTGTTAGTTGTAAAGTGAGGAGTGTTCCTCATGCAGTAAGAGATGACATGAGAAAAGAAATAAGTAAACTGAAGGATTGGGGCATAATAGAGGATGTTGAGGGGACCGAATGGTTGTCTCCAGTTGTAGCAGCCAGGAAATCTAATGGAGATTTGAGATTATGCATCGATTTGAGACAATCAAATTGTGGTCGATAAATATCCCTTACCCAACATAAATGAGTTATTGGCGCTGTTAGGTAGTGCCAAGGTCTTTAGCACGATAGACCTCACTTCGACCTATCATCAAGTTGAATTTGAAGACACATGTAGGGATTTCACGTCTTTCATAACTCCTTTTGGTACTTATAGATTCCAACAAATGCCCTTGGGTTTGGTGACGGCCTCTTCTGTTTTTCAGAGAGTTATGGAAAAAATTCTGCATGGTATTTACGTATATCAGGATGATATTTTGGTATATGGTGATGATGAGATACAACATGATGCTAGGCTTAGGGACGCCTTGGAAAAATTGTGGGAGCATAACTTGACTATTAAGGCTGAAAAATGCAGATTTAGGACAAATTCAATAAATTACTTGGATCATAACATCACCAGTGGAGGAGTAAAACCTAAGTTTGATTTGGTTAATACCATTGAAGAGATGAGTTCGCCCACATGCAAAAGTGAGCTCATTAAATTCGTGGGTGTCGTAGAGTACTAGGCTAAGTTTGTGAAGAACTTTGCTGAGTGTGCTGTCAATATGAGACATTTGTTAAAGAAGGGAGTTGAATTTGAATGGTCCGAGGTTTGTGAAGATGAATTCTTGGAAATCAAAGAAAAACTTAAATCTGCTCCTTCACTCAGTAGTTTTAACCCGGGACTTAAACCTGTACTCATCACAGATGTGAGTGAAAAAGGATTGGGTGCAGTTTTGCAACAAATGGGCCCCAGTGGAATGCAAACCATTATGTTTCTATCTCGTTCCCTTAAAGACACTGAGACTAGATATTCAGTGGTAGAGAGGATATCTGTGGCAGTGTTTGGGCAATAAAAAAATTGAAAAGGTTTCTTTGGGGTGTCGAGTTTGAGGTACGATCTGATCATAAACCTTTAATTAAGATATTTAGCTAGAAGGGATTGGACTCAATCTCTAGTAGGATAACCAAATGGGTAATTGGCCTACAGGAATATAATTTTGTGTTACGTTATATTCCAGGTTTAGAGAACAAGGTTGCTGATGTTTTGTCTCGCTTGACTCCTAAATCTGAAGTTGTGGATGAAGATGCAGAAGATGGTGAAGAGTGGGTTTGTGCTATTGAACATGATGTAATTTCTGAAAAAGAGTGGTGTGATGAAATGCATCATCATAACATTTTGAATGAAGTTATGAAATTGATTAGTAAAGGTTGGATGAGTAATAAAGAAGGATCTGAAGGTTGTAAGAAATTCTGGCCATTGCGAAACAAACTTTCCATTGACAAAGAATTACTATTTCGTGGTACGAGAATTATTCCCCCCAATTCTCTTAGGAAGAAGCTCATTGACATGGTTCATTCTTCTCATGCTGGCTTATCCAAATGTAAAGAAAGACTACATATGGCATATTGGTGGCCGGGAATGGATAGAGAGATTGAGTGTGTGATACGTGACTGTGTTAAGTGTTCCTTAAGTGATAAATCTAAAAGCCCTCGTGTTCAACCCATGGTGTTGAGGAGAAGACCGTCTGGGCCTTGGCATGATGTTGCTTTTGATATTCTGGGTCCTATCTTTAGTAATGGTACACAAACCTTTGTATTGGCTGTCATAGACATGTTTTCACGATGGCCGGAGATTTTTTTCTTTATCAACCATTAACTCTAAACATATTATCAAATGCTTGAAAGATTTGTTCTTGAGAGAAGGGATTCCTGTAACATTATTGACAGACAATGGAGTTCAGCTTGTCTCTGAGGAGATGAGGAACTTTCTTTCTTCTAAACGGGTTATTCAAAAAACGTGTTCTCTTTACCATCCCGAGGCCAATGGTATGATTAAGAGATTTAATCGAGTGATCAAAGACACCATATCTATTGCAAAATCTTCTGGAGAAAATGGAAGAGTATAGGCTGTCTCCTCATTCCACAACAGGGAAAACTCCTTTTTTATTATTCAGTGGAAGAGTTCCTAATACCAATGTAGAACCAGGATAGGTAAACAAGTATGAACTAAGTAGAGGAAAATAAATTAAATGTGATGGTGTTGAAATTTAGAAAAAGATGAAGAGAAAACTAAGGTGAGGAAGAGTTATTTTGATACTAAAAAGGGTGTGAAAACAACTAAGGTAGTGGTTGGTGCTAAGGTCATGATAAAACGTCCTGGACTAATGGGAAATGCCAATTCTAAATTCATGGAGCCAATTAAAGTTATAAAAGTGTTACGAAATGCGGTCAAAACTCAAGATCATCGCATTTGGAACTTGAGTAGAGCAGTTGTAGTTAAAGGGACGTTGGTTCACAGCTCGTTTGGTGATGTGGATACATCTCATCCACAATCTGATGTGAAAGATGAAATCCACAGTTCATCTAGAGTTGGTAAACGACCATTATATCTTTCTGACTATCTATAAATGGTTTTAGTACATTCACATTTGTTTTAAGATTATTTGTTTGTGTAAAGAGGGAAGGTGTGTGTAATCTGCCAATGCCTTCTTCTTCTCTTGCTATGTTTGATGTAGAATTCTAGTATGTCATGTTAGAATCTGTAATGAGTCATAGATTGAAGTCATGACATTCCATAGTAGCTTTGTAAGTAAACCTGGATAGTTACTTCCAGACCCGATCTGCTGGTTGCTGGACGGGATTCTTTGTACAATAAATCTTATGAAGAAACTACATCTGCCTTCAGCCCATTATTGGACTTATTTCAGCTACCTTACCCGGTACTGTAAAGTCTCAAATAATCATGGCATTAAACTGGACCTAATTACCAGGTTGAATTTAATATCAGTTTTAGATTAACCAACAGAAAGTTTCCACTCAGTAGCCCAGCTGGTCCAGTAGCCACACATGGGCACTAGCCAACAGACATCTTTCTGGGCACATTGGGAGTGGTTTGAACAACTCCCAGGCACAGGATTTATAGCAGCCTGCTGCAGGGTGATAAGTACCTCCCCATCGCAGGAAGCCACTCAGGGTGTTCCCCCAAAAGGCGAGCTTCAAAGGGGAAGCAGCCTTTGGTGGGCAAATGGCGTTCACTATTCTGAGGGGCTTCCCTTTGTTCAGGTTGATGGGCTGGCAACAAGAACAGAGAGGAGGGAACCAGTGACCAATCCGGCTTTCCTGTGGTCATGTAGCCCACAGGTAGCAACACCTCCCGAGTGGGCTACTAAACTACTAACAGCAGAGGAAGGGTGCCAACATCTTGGGAGGTGGCAGAGTAGTCCACTCTGGGACTGTTCTGTGCCACACATTGCTGGTACATCACCAGAAGGGAGGGGACATGGTAGCCCATTGACTAGGAACTGAGTATCTCCTTCTGGGTACTTTCCTGGGATAAATATGGCATACCTGGCACCCTGAATCTCAGAGTACATTGGAACTGGAACAAGGACCGAATAAGGACTGCCCTGCTGATCTGACCCCCCGGACTACACAAAAAGAGCTTCCACCATCTGCTGGACTGCACCTTTGGCTAGTGAAGTTGTGTCTATGGCTCCTGGCATGGAGAAAAGTCATGTCCCAGACCAAACCATTGACTCCAAAGATCAGTTGGCTGATCGCCTGGAACCAGTCCTAGGGGCAAAAGAGCTAAGAAAGTCAAAACTGGCACGTTGGTAGCTACTACCACAAACTCACCGCTGACTGCTGTTGTGCACCCCAAAAGACAAATCCTCAATGGCCAAATGTTGCCCCTGAGTCAGCCGAACTCAGGAGTGCTATCAAAATCTGGGTCAGTCGCCCAAGAAGGACACTAGCCTCCACTAGCGGATTTTACTCCAACCCCTATGCTTAAAGTCTGGTAGCCCAGCAGCAGCTGCCCTTCTAAGGTCTGAAAGAGGATTTTGTGAGACTCTGACCTCTGTGGCCAAAGTCACCCCACTTTATCTGTGAACTGAAGAACCACCATCAAGTCACCCCCGTTGACTGCTTAGCAACCGGATTACTTTTGAGCATCTTTCCATCCGGTATCCCCAGCATCAGGACCATTCAATTAATGTCTGTGGCGGTTGTGCTGTAAAGTTTGGCCAGGTAACTATCCATACCTACCCCATTGGCCCTCAGACTTTCATCCTGACCGATTTGGTCACACAAGCCAGGCTGCAGAAGCTGAAATAACTTTTACAAAAATCTGGTGGATTTTGCTCATCTTGGATTCTAAAAACTCATAAAAATATAATGTATTTTTAGAAATTGGTTTCTCTTGTGTTGTCTGGCTTTCTCATTTCATTATTTGGTACTGTTAAATTCTTTACACTAAATTTCTTTGTTTAAGCCTTGCTGCTCAAAAGCCATAGCTACCCAGGGTTGAGCTTACGGTTGTTCAAACAAACTTGACTGAACCCAAGGCAGTTTGTGTGGATGTATTCCACGGAAAGGCTACACAGCCCTACCATATAGTACACCCAAATCCTCACGACACTGCACAGAAAATAGAGCTCAACTGGGGGCGGTACATGGCTATAATTCAGTTTATGCAAAATCAAAAGGGGAGAACTAGGGATGAAGAAAGGGGGTACGTCCCCTCCCCAAATTAGTACAGGACTTAAACAATGTGGACAAACCCACTATGTGTATGCAATTAAATCACTGTGGATAGTGAGAACATGGACTCATTAGGTGTCCTTAAATGACCCCTCACACACCAACCTGGTTGGTGTCATGCTTCATCATTGGGGTCTCACCCGGGGGGCAGAGTGCCTCTCGGTTGTGCTACGACGCCGGACTACAGCGGAGCAGGTGTGGTGCATAGATGTGATGTGAGGTGAAAAATTTACAGTTAAAAATAACTCTGAGAATCTTTGCCAAATAACTTTAATAGCGGTGGCTCAGGCTATAGTTAAAAAGGAGATTCTATGTGTAGTGCAACTTACTTGGAATTATTTACCATGAGTTGCTGAATGTGTAGTGGTCTACATTATTCAGCCCGTAAAAACAATGGCAAGGGCTTTCTTCAGGACCAGAAAGTGAAAAAAGTGAGTGGCAAAAGAGGTAGGTGCCACGTGAAACGTTATATGATACCTACGCTTGCGCTAATGTGTGTGGATCGTAAGTGTCGGTATATTCACTGACACTTCAGAAAAATACAATATTAGGCCAACACTGCTGGGAAATCAGGGCTCGGGGGGAGGAACGCTCATCCAAGTGACCGATTTGGTTAGGGGGGGTCCCTCCTCTGTAAACCTGACTAGGTCCCTCATAGTCCGGGCTGGTGAATTAGGGTTAATTCAGTTTACCTTAAATGAATTCTAAAATCATTGCCTCTTCTCTTAACTGTTTTGATTCTGGATGATCATTTTTTTCTTAATTTGTGACAACATTTCTTAGACTCCAATTTGAAGGACCCAAGGGTGCTGCTAACTGGTTTGCTGAAGCAAATATCATTACAAACCTAGGCAGTACCATTTCAGAGCTGGACCAAGAGCCTAAGCTCTAGCTCCCATTACAGCCTTCGACTAAAATATAGGGGAATTTGAGGCTATTTAGCAGAATGTGGGTTCCCCAGACTACTCACATCTGATTTGGCACAGACTACTAAGACAAGGTACCCATATGTATGTTCAGATTGTTGCTTTTTTACAATAAAAGAATCAATCTACTTGGTGCAGATGCATAACAATTGCACAGAATTTTCTGGCACGATGTTCTGATCTACATTATTTTGTCGAGTACATGATATTGAAGTTAATTCCAAAGACTGATGCTTATCCAATGCACATGAGCGTAGAGGTGCTCTTTAAAGCAATAGGTGAAGAAAAGATCTGTGCATGTGATGCACCTCCCTTATGTCTACTGCTCGATTGCCCTGCGAAAAGAAATTGAGAGGACTTCATTAATTGCCCCTGGCACAAAAAACGTTTACAGCTAGCTGTTTGTAATAAGTAATGCAGTGCCTAATTTGAGCCGGAGGTTTCCGTGCTCTACACCAGTACTCAATTGTCAACACCAGTCCTTGTGGCGCTGTCTGACTAATTTAAAGATGACCACAACAGAAATTAATTATTAATGAAATATACATTCAAATGTACTATTACCTGCGACCCAAGCCATCCTTACAAATTTGGGGGGCGTGAAATACACCCTTGTAGGAGTGTGATGGTTAGTAGTTGTGTTGTTACTATAATTGGCAGCATGGCAGTGACATTGTGAGTTGCAATCTGCAGTGGCCCCCTGACCAGAGCCCTGGCACTTATTGTTCTACAAATTAGGCACTGCAGTAATGTCATAGGTTTCTTTCAGAGATTGATAAACTGCATTCTATGCCAGCGAGGATGGCCACACGGATCATTTAGAAATATTTCTTTAGGGACTCAAGAGAAATAACAGGGTCACCAGCGCTTGTGAATACCATCTTGGCAAATGTTCTATGGCTCACTTCACACATTTACAATGTAGGATTCAGCAGTAGCTCCTCCGCTAAGGCGGAGGAGTATTGCCCCACTGCTTCCCAGCAGTGCAAAAAAAAAGAAAAGAAAATGATAATAATGCAATGTTATTATCATTTTATTTTTCCATAGTGGCTGAGTTGGCAGTCAAGTGCAGTGGGAGGAGTGGTGGGCACTCTCTAAGTGCACATGACGGTTTGGCTGGCCGTCTTGGGCGAACCAAGCATGTTCTTCACCTGGCTGCACAGCCGGGGTGGAGAACATGCACAGGCTCCCAGTCCCTGTACGGCACTCAGACCAATCTCTGAGCTGCTGACAGCAGTGTTGTGATTGGCTTAGGAGAGTCTGTGTGCTTCCTGCTTCTGGGACTCGTCAGTGAGAGAAGCGACAACAAACGAGAGATGGCGGCCATGAAGAGTTCAGTGTAGCATTCTTTTGCCTCCCCTTCCTCCTCCTCGCCACCCCTGATCTGTGTAAGCCGCCAGAGGTAGGATTATGCTTCTCCAGGAAGTGATGCAGGCAACTGCTGAGTGGATGGTGCTTGACACACAAAGGAAGGTATTTTTATTCCTCTGTAATGTGATTAAGTCCTGGAAAGCCTGCTTTCAAACATTTCCATCAGGAATATGCCAAATGTTAAAAGTAGTCTGAGAATGCCAACATTGTGTCTAGTGTTTCACTGAGCTCTGTATGCTCTACAAACAATAGATTTTGGAACAGATGCACTGACACTCAAAAGGATACAGCCATCAACAAGTGCAGTTACTTCCAGCCCTATAAGCAAAGTTTGGCGGAGAGATTTGACTTTTAATCATCCGGTTGTTATACGTTATAAAAACAGAGACCTTGGGCAACGATTGAATTTTCTATAACTCCTGCTTGGTAAAAGTTAAGACTATGTATTATTGTTACTTATTTCATTATCCAGTCAAATCAGCATCTTCTAAAGGGGCAGCTAGCCATGTGTTGGTGCAAAAGTCTGTGGTCATCTGTAAAACTCATCCCTCATTGTCATTTTGTTTTCTTTGCCCGAAGGGTCCTCTTCATTTTCCCCAGACTGGAAATCTAGTACTCCTTTTCTGCCCGAGATTTACATCAATGCGCACAAAATATAGTTTGAATAAAATAAATTTGACCTTTTCATTGCACTTGAGTGTGCAAGACAGAATCGTTATAAGAGCTGACAAAGAATTCATATGAATAATTGAATGCATGAATTGCGCCTTGTAATTCGATGGCTTTAGAGACACTATAACAATCTTATCTCCGTAGCTTCTGAAAAGAACTAGGGGCGGGATGGGGGTAGAAAATCAATAAAATGGGTGTGGTCAGAAAATTAAAAATTACTTACCTGGCTGCCGACAGCTGCCTCGCTTCCATCCTCTTCTGTTTCTGCTGGAAGCAGGAAGCACACACAGGCTCCCCCATGCCAATCACGATGGTGCGGTCACCATGACATTTGGATCGTGATTGGTGTGAGGGCCGTGGTTTGGCGCTCAGATGGGGACTATAAGCCTGTGCATGTTCTCCACCAGGCTGTACAATACAGCTGGTAGAGAACATGCAAAGTGCCCATGACTGTTTGGCCGGCCCAAGACGGCCGGCCAAACCGTCATGCACATTCAAGTGCTCCAAACACTCCTCCCCTGCTGACTGGTACAACAGCCCAGCCCTGCCCCGTAAACCTCCCTCAGTGGAAAAATAAAATGATAATAATGTTGCGTTATTATCATTTTATTTTCTCCTTTTTGTCCTTTTTCCACAGTGGGGCGGCGTTCCTCCGCCTTGGCGGAGGAGCCGCCTCTGCTTTATCTGTCGGCAAAACTATAATTCTTTAACGGATCACGCGTCGATTTCGGTTTGAAACTTGAGGAGCTGAGATGTTCTACAAAGGAGGATTTCCCATAAGGGTGAATGCCAATATAGTTGCAGCTCATTTCAATATTAATATTCTGGCCAGCGATCTGAGGTCATTGTGTTTAATAGTGGACGTATTTTAATAAAGTGATTTGGGTGTGTTTTCTGTACAAAACGTAAATGCAAGATAATATTTCTTGCAATGGCTACAAATGTGCAGCATGAATTGCTCGATAAGAACAAAACTTCATGACACACTGTCTAGGCATATTTCATGAAGCAAGCTGGTATTTGTACTTGACAATGCAGATATTCTATAATGAAGAAGCTTTCACAGGTCATCTGAAAATATGAATTCCTTGTTCTGTTAAAAGATTAATTTGACCGAAATCTTCAAAGCTTCTCCTCGCTTTAAAGTGAGCGCTTTCTAGTAACCCCAAGAATTCTCAGTTTCCCTTGGATTTTTGGCTTTGAAATTATAGAGCATGAAAGCATAGGCCTTTCTGGGTTATTACCATTTTTGAGTCATCCACATCCCTTTTGAGAAAAGATTGCTTTTAGGTGGAATGCAGAGGATTTACCCATTTCCCTCCCACCTCTTTCTTCCACAGTCAAGTCTGCCTTTCCATTTGTAAGATGAACTATTGAGTAGTGGCTTTATTTTTACCCACAATGCCATAGGATAGGAGAGTGGTTAGCGTTAGCGGAAATGCTACACCGTCCAAGCTCTCCTCCCCCGGCTGCCAAACATCCGATCAGTTGGAAATTATTTTTCGAGTACGTGCTCTAGCTTGCATTACATTTTTTCATTAAGACCTACTCAGCTGTACATGGAGATTGGTTCACAAAGATGTGTAATTTTTCTAAAAATTAATTTCGAGGAAAAGCGCATTTGATGGCTCCCTCCCATAGTTATATTGGTGTTCTTGAAAAGAAATGAACCTATGCACATAAAATCTTGCACATAATATTTCATAAAACAGTCATACATCGCATAGCCATAAAAACCCATAATGGGTATGCATTGTAGGGGCATACTTGCTGCCAGGACCGGTTTTAGGGCGGTGCAATCCGTGCACCCGAACTGGCCACTGACCTCAGGGGGGCGCTGTATTTAGCAATAACTTATTATTTTAAAGCACCTGCTGCAGAGTTCCTTGTGCATCCAGCTTTCAGGCAGCAATAAAAATGTAAAGATAACTCTTTTTATTAATTTTCGTGCTAGAGAGAGTTTTGTTTAGTAACAGTTTATGACTGCCAAAAAGTAGCACAGAGGGTTAATATGCCTGCTGTCCAGAACAGATCTGCATTTTAGATTTATGTTGATAGCTGAGTGGATTAGTAAAACCACTAAGCCAGCCTTCAACAGCGCTTTAAAACAAATGATATGTATGTGAGAGAGGGCAATGGAGAGATGAGGGGCACTTTGGTAGGGTGCTAGTGAGGGAATACGAATAGCAGGTTATTTAGGAGGCTTGGGGGAACCGAAAATGATTGCCGCACCAGGCGCCACCAGCGTTAAAGCCGGCTCTGCTTGCTGCTATACGGATCAAAGCCTATTCAGTGCCAAGCCTATGTGCAATTCACCCAGAGTGATAAAATAACAAAATTAATGTAATCGAAAGTACAAGTTATCATGTGCTCTCATCATACGCCATATGTTCATAATGTATCTGCGAATCTAGATGAGCAAACCTAACTTCGAAAGGCATTTTGCTTTCACATAATTCACTACGTTTGCATGTCCATCTGTGTATGTGATGAGTGACATGATGAAGGTAGACAGGGAGGACTGAAAAAAGAATAGAGAGTCAGAGGAGCTGGTCAATTTTAGCAATGCTTTCATTTTTCATAGCTGCTGACATTTTTTTTTTGCAGAGTTTTATATAGCGCAAACTAGACCCAAAGGTATCAGAGCGCTTTACATGAGCACCAGTTACGTTACAGACGGACTGGACACATTCAAATAATTAGCCCATTTGTAAAAGAGTCTGATAGAGATGAGGAGGTGCCTTTTTGGTCCGATCCAATGTCTCTTTTGAACCTTCCCCCAAACACTGGTGGAATAAAAAAGGAATGGATAATATACAAGAAATGGCAGATTCTCTGACGTTGCCCCTGGCAGTCAAACTGCGCTATTTGATGCCTCCTTGATGGAGATGTCTCACTGGTGGAGACTACTCTGGGCTCCATTTGGTCGGCCATGCTCCACGTTAACTGTGCCTAAATATTGAATGAATGAACATCTATCCAATCTAAAGTGGCTGATCTGACACCTGGTATTCTAGGGTTTAATTTGTGAAAGGTTGCTCTGGAAATGGTAGCTTAATTTATTTTGATAAATATGGCACATGAGAAACAGGCCCTAGCTAGTTGAGAAGACCAGCAGTGGTGACACTGGTAAGTTGGAGGTAGATTCCAGTACCGACATTAGAAGCAGGGACGGCTCCTCCACTAGGGCGGAGTAGCGTCGCCCAACTGCTCTCTCGGAAGCAAGAAGCAGAAACTGTAAAAACACTATTTTATGTTTCTGCTTCTCGCACTGTGAGAAAGCAGAAGTGTTTGGTTGAGGGGTTCTGCTCTAGGGCAGGGAAGTAGTGGCTTGCCCCCTGCAGAGGGCGCTGACTGTTTGGTTGGCCCCAGGGCTGACCAAACCAGTCATGCACACTCTGCCATTCTCCATGTAGGCTGCAATGCAGCATACATGGAAAAAATGGCCTCCCCAAAGGCATCTACCTGGTTAGTATTCCGACCAATCACAACGCTGCCATTGCAGTATTGTGATTGGCCTGGGGGAGGGAGCCTGCCTGCCTGCTTCCTGTTCCTGCCGGATGCAAGAGAGCAGGTCAGGAGAGACGACACGGGACCCCGAAAGGTACGTTTCTTTTATTTTTCAAATTAAACCCCCCACGAGCATCCCCGTGGGAACCCCCGCGCGACCCGGGGAGTCATGCCAGCCATGACTGATTGGATGCCAATCACAATAATAATAATAAAATAATAGTAAGAAATCACTGATAAAGTGCCTGGTTACACCAACTGGTGTATCCCTGCGCTAGGACTAACTCTTCGGAGGAGGAGAGATGGACATGGACTCTTAGAGATGGAAGAGCCAGGTCTTCATTTTTTTCCAGAAATTAATCTCCATTGGTTCAGCTCGGAGAAAGAGAGGAAGTGCATTCCAGTTTTTGGCTGCCAAATAGCTGAACGAGCGCGCACCCATTCTTGCTTTTTGAACTTTGGGAACTTTGACCAGATGAGTCCTGGTTGATCTAAGATGTCGTGTAGGATTATAGGGGGTGAGTAGATCATAAAGATAGCTCGGATCATTGCCCCTCAAGCTCCAATGACTAATGCATAAGGCTTTAAAAAGGATTCTTTTATTAATCGGAGGAAAATGCAAGTCATCCAGAGCTTTCTCAGTGGAAGATCGCCTGGGGAGATTCAGTACTAAGCGGGCCACCGCATTCTGAATACATTGTAGCCTGTGATGGCATTTGTTTGTTGTCCTAGGTAGAGGACATTTCCGTAGTCCAATAGAGATGTTACAAGGGCATGTACCAGGGTTTTCCAGGCTGAGGTGGGGAGAATATCCAGAGTTTTCCTTAACATTTTGAAGATTCCAAAGTACTTCCCTGCAACCTTTCTAGTCTGTGATTCGAAAGAAAGAGTAGAATCCAACCAGCCTCCCAGGTTTTTAACCTGCTTTTTAGGGGTGGGAGTAAGGCCCAGAGTCTGTGACGAGCATGCCGATGACCATATGGAGGGGGATTTACCCACCACTAAAATCTCAGTTTTACTACCATTTAGTTAAAGGCAGGTATATGTCATCCAGGAAGCTAAGTCCTGCAGGTAGGAAGAGAACTTGATGGCTGCTTCTTCAAAGTCATGGGACAGGGAGACAACAAGCTGAGTGTCATCCACATATGACACAATGATAACACCCTGCTTTTCCACAATCTCCACCAAGGATGCAATGTAGAGATTAAAAAAGGTTGGGCTAAAAAGTGAGCCATGTGGAGCCCCTTTGGAGATATAAGTGTGTTGTGCAACATGGAAGCTCTAATCCAGCAGAAAGGAAGCCATACATTTTAGCACAGCCCACCTGATCTGACATGTTGTAAGAGCAGTTTGTGGAATACCGTGTCAAATGCTGCACTGAGGTCCAGTAGGACCAAGGCAACAGTCTGACATCAACACGTCTGCGTATTGTCTCCGTAGCAAGGAGTAATGCTGACTCTGTGGAGTACATAGCTCTAAAACCTGATTGGCCCAGTGCAGAGGACACGTTAAACCAAGTTTGAGATTACCATGTCTGTGCGGTATTTCTACACCTATACTGTGCCATTATGGGGTTCTACGTCTGGAATGAAGGTTACTGTTGGACTTGGCCCTTCTGGCAGGTTCACCCCTAATCTTTTTGCTTTTAGTATGTGATCTGTGTTAGTGATTTTTGGTCTCTGCGCACTTTTTCCCTGTGTCCCAGAGTAGTGATGTATGCGGCATGTATGTGTCTAGTGGGGAAGTGCACTTCTAGACATAGCTGTGCGTGTGCTGTAAAGGTACTGGCGTGTGATTGGCTGGAGCTGGCTGGTGAGCCGGGCTCCAGGAGTCTGAATGGGTCTGCCCGGTGGTGAGTGGAGAGATTAGCATGAGTAATGTGAGGGAGGGGTGCACCTGGGTCCTGAATAGGGCTGGGCTTTCCCCACACAATGCTGGCTCCGCCCCCTGTGGTGCGTCTAATGACCCTAGCCTGCCTGGTGAATGGAAAGGGTGGCTGGGGAAAACAAAGTACTCCAAAACCAGCTGCGACTGGTTTCTCCCCCACCCTGCACCTCCAAACAAAGAATTTACCTGTATAAAAAGGGGCTGTGTCCCCATGAATGTTGTTCTCTTCCAGGATCCTATCTGAGGGGGGCTGCTGCTGCTGTTGGGCGCCAGGAGGACCGCCACTTGGATTGCCTCCCTGCCTGGAGGCCTAGTGAGCTGGCTCTGGGCCCAGCCTTGCCCCCCTGCCTGCCTCCAGACCTTGCTGGAGCTTTATTTTGCTTGTAGCGCCTGGGAGCGCTTTATTTTCCTCTAAGCGCCTGGGAGCGCTTTTGATTGCTGCTAGCGCTTGGGAGCGCTGTATTTACCCCTCAAAGCGCCTGGAAGCGCTTTATTGAATCTAGCGCAGGGAGCGCTGCATCTGCTAAAAGCCGGTGCCCCCCCGCATTGCCCCGTGTCTGCGAGCGAAATCGCCCCCGCCGCCCGGCCGGAAGTCAGGCAGGCCGAGGGTGGGGCAAAGGGACATCCGGAAGCCCAGGCGGGACCCCACCCCGCACTGGGAAGTGCTGCGAGAGGATTCCGGGACCTAGCGAGGCTCCCCGGAGGAGAGAGCCCCGCCACCGCCACCCGGGAAAGCCCAGCGGAGAGGAGCCGACGCCGCGAGGAGCTGCAGCCTCAGACAGCCGGTGAGTGCGGGCGTCCCCAGGGTCGCTCCTCCGCTCTGGGCAGGGTGACTAATTTCAAAAAGGGGGTGGTGATGGACAGAGTATCTGAGTTAATCAGAACACTCCTACCCAGTCAACAGATCAGGGCTTGATCCATCGCCGTTTTTTAGCTCACTGCACCATCCCAGTTCAGAACCTGGCTACATGCAAATTAGTCTGTCCCTGGCCCAGTGCATCATTGGAACAGGGCAGACCAAACTACCAAGCCAATTCTTTACTGGAAAGGAAACAAGCTTCCGGGGACCGGTTTCTGGCATTACAGCCGTCTTCGGCCCGGCTTGCTTGAATCCTGATGGTGCAGTGAGCAAGGGACTCACATCTGAGCATACTCTTCCACACTTATGGTGGCCAAAATAATTTCAAAAAGGGGGTGGTGATGGACAGAGTATCTGAGTTAATCAGAACACTCCTACCCAGTCAACAGATCAGGGCTTGATCCATCACCGTTTTTTAGCTCACTGCACCATCCCAGTTCAGAACCTGGCTACATGCAAATTAGTCTGTCCCTGGCCCAGTGCATCATGGGAACAGGGCAGACCAAACTACGAAGCCAATTCTTTATTGATAAGGAAACAAGCTTCCGGGGACAGGTTTCTGGCATTACAGCCGTCTTCGGCCCGGCTTGCGTGAATCCTGATGGTGCAGTGAGCAAGGGTCTCACATCTGAGCATACCCTTCCACACTTATGGTGGCCAAAATAATTTCTGGCCACCATAAGTGTGGAAGGGTATGCTCAGACATGAGTCCCTTGCTCACTGCACCATCAGGATTCAAGGATTCTGGGCAGGGTGACAGCAGTAGAGCCCCGAGAGGCTCCAGGCCTTCCGTTCGTTCGAGCCCAGAGAGGCTCGTAGGGGCATATTTATTTAAGAGCCACAAAGCTCAGGGGGCATATCTTTGTGTTCGAGCCCCCGAGCGGGGCTCCTACGTTGCACGGGGCATTCTTTCTTAGAGCCCAAGAGGCTCCAACGCAAAGGGGGCATTCTTTGTTTATTTAGAGCCCACAAGGCTCCAGGGCCCCGCAGTTGTTCTTCGAACCCAGGAAGGCTCACAGCACCATTTGTTCTTGGGTGCCATTTGCTCTCCGAGACCACGAGAGGCTCACAGCCCACAGTCGTTTTAGAGCCCCGAGGCTCTTGAGTGCCAGTCATTTGTTTAAAGCCCAGAGAGGCTCTTGGGGGACACAGTCAGTTGGTCAGAGCCCCGAGGCTCCCACGCGGTGTTTCGCCCCATTGTTGTTCCTGAGACCACGAGGCTCCAACGTTGACCCCATCATTGCCTTTCAGCGGCCCAGCACTTAGTGGGCAGTTGCCACGTTTAGGTTTGTTCTTGGCTGCCTGCGCAGACTGCCCTGACATTTTGGACTAAGGGCATTTCTGCCCTTGCGAGGCCAGTTGGCCTGAGGGACAGTTCTAGTGTTGTGCCTATGTGCACCTTGCGCAATTTGTGATTTACTTGCTAATGTGATTTCTGCGCAATTGTGATTACCTGCACCTCTGAATGTTTTATGCATCATGTGTTTTGCTTCTTTCCCTTTGCTGTGTTTGATGCTTAGGTGATTGTTTTTCCTTCTATAGGTCCTGCTATTAAGGTCCTTGTTCCCTGCGTGATTTTCCTAAGGTGGTTAGGGTTGCGTAGGAGGTATTTACCATTTACCAGTAATTACTGGTTGTGTGCTACATGTACTATTTTGGTGCTACAGTCATTATATGTTCTATGTGCTAAGTGTTATACCTACAAGAATTATTATTCCTACAAAGTGCTAATTCTAAAAGTGCATACCCCTGACAGTGGTCCAGGTGGCCCTGTCCTGTACATAATCCCCTGTAAATTCTGCCCGTGCCTGTTGGCACATTGTAAAGTGTGTGTTTTTATCTAATGTGTTTCACTATAATACAAAGGCTATTTTTTATATAACCTTGTGTGGAGTTTCCTTTGTGGTGGGCCTTGGGTGTTGTTGCTGGGTGTGCGCGCAAACGCTTTACACATCGCCTCCGAGATTAGCCTTGCTGCTCGCGTCACGTTACCAAGAGGGTGAGCAGGGGTTATCGTGGTGTGTAACTCCCTTGCCCTGACTTGGGAATGGTGATCTCTGACTGACTTTGGCGCAAGCCTTGGCCAGCCAGGGATCCCGTTTCTAACATTGGTGGCAAGTGGTGAGGATTTGGACTTGCATTTGCGCTGTACCGCAGTGGCAACAGGCCGCACTACAAAACTCTGCATTTTTAGATAACAACATTTTGGGGATTATTGTGTTTTTGGTGAAGTCCAGTATTTCTTCTCCTGAAAGGTGTCATTTTGTAATTGTGTCCAGTACATTTGTTCCCCGCCCTGCTTCCAGATTGGTACCTGTGTCGCTTATGGTCAGGTTGAGAAATCAGGGTTGGTAGAAACTGCCTTACCGAGGGGGGGTGTTTGTGAATGAGTGGTGTGTTACACTGGACAGAGGAGTGCGAGTTCTCGGAGATAGGGAGCTTGCTGATTTTTAAAAAAAATTGTATACTGTTGTTAAGCTCAGACCCCTATGTTCCCTGTGTCAAACTCTTCTTGAGAACGTCCGCCAAAATGGAGCCTGCTTTTGATCTCTGTGGTCTTTTTAGATACAGTAGGTTAGAGCTGGTCAGATTCTGTGAAGAGGGAGGCATGGAGGTGAGTGAGTCGGATACTCAGTCCCAGCTTAGGGACAGCCTGATCCAATGGCAAATGGGTCAATGGGATCTTGAGCGCAGTGAGGAAGATAGGGCCCGGGCCGCACGCCATGAGGGTGGTGAGTCTGAGGGGAGCCCTGAAGAATATGAAGTTGATGAAGATGACAGTGAATGGGCACCAGCAGTTAGTGAGGACCCCATAGATAGGGAGTCCCTTGCTGGGTCCAGTGTCAGTACCAGCGCCTCATCCCTTGTCCTGTCCCTAGAGGAGTGGGAAGATAGGAGGCAAGAAAGGGAGCATCAGCTAGCTATGGAAAAACTCCAGTTGGAGCATGCCCAGGCTATGGTGCAGCTGGGTGTTAAGAAGCAATAGCTTGAGACCGAGAGGGTCTTAGCGCAGGAGAGGATAGAGGAGGAGAAAAGGGCCCTCGCCAGAGAGAGATTAGCTCTAGAGGGTAGGTTATCCCCTGCGCACAGTTTTAATTTTCTTGATTCCCCAGGGAGGGTTGAGTCCAGTGGTGGCAGCTATTTAAATTGCAGTGTAGAAAGTCCCACTCCCAGTTCCCCAAGTATGGTACCTGTTTCCCCAGAAGAGGAGTTCAGGTTAAAGTTCAGGAACCTTAGGAAACCACCTCACCAGTCTTGGGAAGATTTTGAGGATTACTGTTGTGGGGCACTGTGTGATTGGGTACGGGTTCCCACGAAAAATAATTTTGACGCCTTGTTCGGCATGATTGTCAAAGAGCACCTGCTCAGTTGTTGTTCGCTAGGATTGCGCCAACACCTGTTGGGGTGTGGATTGTCTACAGCATGTGAGCTTGCAGATGAAGCAGACCGCTGGGAAAGTGCGAGAGGTTCTTTAGAGTCATTAGTGAGTGATTCCAACAATAGTGGGTCAGGTGTCCTCCAGCCCAGCGTGGTAGAGGAGGGTCAGTGTAGCCCAGCTAGGTCCCAGTATAGTGAGGAGGGTGTAGGGGGCTTACTACATGTCTCAGTGGAGCGGAGGTGAGTGTGTGACCGAGAGTCCCCAGACGCCCGAAGTCATACCTCAGAGCCTGGATTGTTTCTTTAGGGAACAACAGGTTGGGGACCTAAGCTTTCCTGTTAGTCCACTTTAGGGAGATCTCCTAGTGTATAGAGGACCTGGAGCATCTGTAAGCGGAGCTTCTATGGTTCTAGAGTCTGGCAGTACCGCTCCGGTAGGGAGGGTACAGGAGTCCAGCAAAAGGAGGGATTGGGGAATAGTATGTGAGTCCCCAGAAGTCCTGGAGTGCCAGGCAATTATTCCACCGAAGGTTTTAGACCAGAGGTTGGGAGGCCAGATTCAGGGTCAGCCTGACCTGAAGGGTAGGACTACTGTAATCAGTGTCCTGACTGGTTCTTCTTCCAGAGATACCGCCCCGATTGGGAGGGAGCAGGACTCTGGAAGGGGGTGCAGAGGGTGGGAGAGCCCACCTCTGACCCGGTGCAACCTGAGGGGTTAAACCCTAGGTTGGAAGAATGGTGTTCTGGGGGTACCCCTCGCAGGAGGAGGAGGAGGAACCCTAGAAGAAGAGGTAGGGGGAGGAGAGCCTTCCCTGAGACTCCTGGTCCACCTGAGGTTGAAGACCCTAGGCTGGAGAACCAGTGGCATTCTAGCCTTGTCTTGCAGACAGGAAGAGTGGAGAATGGCTACTATGTGCCAGGGGTTACTACCCCCCACTCTGTGAGTAGGCAGGAACCAGTGGCACCTGGGTGGCCTAGGGCCTGGTCCTGGCCGAGGACAGCTGGGCAGTACCAGTGGGGTAGCCCAGTTAGTCCCTACAGTAGTTTTAGAAGGAACCCCAGGGGTTCACCGTGGCGTAGAACAGGAGGGTGTCCCTGCAGTTGCGGGCCCGCCTCCGTGTTTTATCGCCCCCAGCAGGGAAGCCCATCACGGTGGTGATTGGTCTACCCTGCGTTTTGGCTAGAAGGGGGTTGTGTTGGACTTGGCCCTTCTGGCAGGTTCCCCCCTAATCTTTTTGCTTTTAGTATGTGATCTGTGTTAGTTATTTTTGGTCTCTGCGCACTTTTTACCTGTGTCCCAGAGTAAAAGTGCTTGCGTGTAGTGAGGCTGGCCTGCCCTCCCATAGGAATGCATGGGGAATGTGTGTGTCCATGTTAATTCATGATGTGTGGGGAGTGCAGCCTCGAGTTTGGTATGTGCGAACTCGTGAGATTGAATGCTGCGCAGTGATGTATGCGGCATGTATGTGTCTAGTGGGGAAGTGCCACTTCTAGACATGGCTGTGCGTGTGCTGTAAAGGTACTGGCATGTGATTGGCTGGAGCTGGCTGGTGAGCCTGGCTCCAGGATTCTGGATGGGTCTGCCCGGTGGTGAGTGGAGATATTAGCATGAGCAATGTGAGGGAGTGGTGCACCTGGGTCCTGAATAGGGCTGGGCTTTCCCCACACAATGCTGGCTCCGCCCCCTGTGGTGCGTCTAATGACCCTAGCCTGCCTGGTGAATGGAAAGGGTGGCTGGGGAAAACAAAGTACTCCAAAACCAGCTGCGACTGGTTTCTCCCCCACCCTGCACCTCCAAACAAAGGATTTACCTGTATAAAAAGGGGCTGTGTCCCCGTTCTCTTCCAGGATCCTATCTGAGGGGGGCTGCTGCTGCTGTTGGGCGCCAGGAGGACCGCCACTTGGATTGCCTCCCTGCCTGGAGGCCCAGTGAGCTGGCTCTGGGCCCAGCCTTGCCCCCCCTGCCTACCTCCAGACCTTGCTGGAGCTTTATTTTGCTTGTAGCGCCTGGGAGCGCTTTATTTTTCTCTAAGCGCCTGGGAGCGCTTTTGATTGCTGCTAGCACTTGGGAGCGCTGTATTTACCCCTCAAAGCGCCTGGAAGCGCTTTAATTGAATCTAGCGCAGGGAGCCTTGCATCTGCTAAAAGCCGGTGCCCACCCGGCATTGCCCCGTGTCTGCGAGCGAAATCGCCCCCGCCGCCCGGCCGGGAGTCAGGCAGGCCAAGGGCGGGGCAAAGAGACATTCGGAAGCCCAGGCGGGAGCCCACCCCGCACTGGGAAGTGCTGCGAGGGGAGTCCGGGACCTAGCGAGGCTCCCCGGAGGAGAGAGCCCCGCCACCGCCACCCGGGAAAGCCCAGCGGAGAGGAGCCGACGCCGCGAGGAGCCGCCGCCTCAGACAACCGGTGAGTGCGGGCGTCCTCAGGGTCGCTCCTCCGCTCTGGGCAGGGTGACAGCAGTAGAGCCCCGAGAGGCTCCAGGCCTTCCGTTCATTCGAGCCCAGAGAGGCTCGTAGGGGCATATTTGTTTAAGAGCCACAAGGCTCAGGAGGTATATCTTTGTGTTCGAGCCCCCGAGCGGGGCTCCTACATTGCACGGGGCATTCTTTCTTAGAACCCAAGAGGCTCAAACGCAAAGGGGGCATTCTTTGTCTATTTAGAGACCACGAGGCTCCAGGGCTCCGCAGTTGTTCTTCGAGCCCAGGAAGGCTCACAGCACCATTTGTTCTTCGAGTCCCGAGAGGCTCTTGGGTGCCATTTGCTCTCCGAGCCCACGAGAGGCTCACAGCCCACAGTTGTTTTAGAGCCCGAGGCTCTTGAGTGCCAGTCATTTGTTTAGAGCCCAGCGAGGCTCTTGGGGGACATAGTCAGTTGGTTAGAGCCCCGAGGCTCCGACACGGTGTTTCGCCCCATTGTTGTTCCTGAGCCCACGAGGCTCCAACGTTGACCCCATCATTGCCTTTCAGCGGCCCAGCACTTAGTGGGCAGTTGCCACATTTAGGTTTGTTCTTGTCTGCCTGCGCAGCCTGCCCTGACATTTTGGACTAAGGGCATTTCAGCCCTTGCAAGGCCAGTTGGCCCGAGGGACAGTTCTAATGTTGTGCCTATGTGCACCTTGCGCAATTTGTGATTTACTTGCTAATGTGATTTCTGCGCAATTGTGATTACCTGCACCTCTGAAAGTTTTATGCATCATGTGTTTTGCTTCTTTCCCTTTGCTATGTGTTTGATGCTTAGGTGATTGTTTTTCCTTCTATAGGTCCTGCTATTAAGGTCCTAGTTCCCTGCGTGATTTTCCTAAGGTGGTTAGGGTTGCGTAGGAGGTATTTACCCTTTACCAGTAATTACTGGTTGTGTGCTACATGTACTATTTTGGTGCTACAGTCATATGTTCTATGTGAATTTGAATTTGAATTTACAGAAATTTGTATAGCGCACGTATACCAAGCGGTTTCATGGCGCTGAAGGATGCTTAACCCAGGGGCTGTGACGGAGGAATTACTGGGGTGGGAAGGCGTGTGAAAAAAGGAAAGTCTTGAGAGCCCTGCGGAATTCAAGGTAGGAGGGGAGCGATCTGATGTGCAGGGGGAGGGAATTCCAGAAAGTAGGGGCTAGGACAGCAAATTTCAAACCCCCTGATCTGCTTTTTTTTGAATCGGGGAACAGAAAGAAGGAGTTTGGTGGAGGAACGGAGTTCTCTGTTGGGGCAGTAGACATTAATGGCAGATGAAATGAACGCTGGGGCAGTCCCCGCCATAGCTTGAAAGCTGGTGCAGCCCAGCTTAAAGAGGGCCCGTTCTTTGATTGGGAGCCAATGTAAAGATTTAAGTAGAGGAGTGGTACAGTGAAATCTAGGCAGCCCATAAATCAGGCGGGCAGCCTGGTTTTGGACTAGCTGAAGGCGGCGGAGGGCATATACAGGGGCGCCATTATACACTAAGTTCCCGTAGTCCAGCCGGGAAAGGACCATTGCCATTAAAATCAGTTGTAGGGCGGGGGAAGAAAAAAACCGGGAGACTTTCCTTATAGTGCGAAGGGCAAAAAAACAGGAGGAAACAACTGAGCTAATCTGAGAATGGGGAGTGAGGTGTTGATCAAGTGAAATCCCAAGTGTTTTGACTGAAGATGAAGGTGTGGGGGGAGTGCCCAGGGAGGGAGGCCAGAAGTTGGGGGACCAAGGGCTGGGCGTGCTACCAGTGACGACAAGTTCAGTCTTGTCCGGATTTAATTTAAGGTGATTGCAGTTCATCCAATCACTGATAAACAGCATAACAGATTGGAAGTTGTGAATACTAGCAGGGGAGTGAGAAAGATAAAAAATGAGTTGGAGGTCATCGGCATAATTATACACGGTGACCTCCATTTGCTGTAGAGCAAGAATAAGAGGAAAGATATGAAGGTTTAAAAATAAAGGAGAAAGAGAAGAACCCTGAGGGACACCACACTGGACTGGATGAGGAGGGGCAGAAAATTCAGCGAGGTGAACAGCCTAGGTACGATCTCCTAAGAAGGAGCTGATCCAGGTCAGGGCTGGGCCCCCGATACCCGCCGCCTTGACACGGGTGAGAAGGATGGAATGATCAACCGTGTCAAAAGCGGCGAAAAGTACTAAGAGAACGAGGGCCTGGGCGGTGTTGGAATCAAGCCCCTCTCGAAGCTCGTCCATCACGGAGATGACAACCTTCTCGGTGGAGTGCCGGGGTCGGAAGCCAGCCTGACGGGAGGCCAGGCCTCCACTCTCCTCCACAAAGGTACCAAGAGCCTGGGTGACGTGGGCCTCAAGGACTTTGGCCAGAAAGGGGAGAAGGGAGATAGGGCGATAGATAGAGGGGGAGGCAGGGTCAGTCCCGGGTTTTTTTAAAATGGGGACGATGATAGCTGCTTTGTGGGCGGGCGGCACGGAGCCCTGTTTATGAGAGTCATTCAGAAGGGTAAGGGGAAGGAGATGACAGTTAGTAAAGATCTTGCGGAGGACATACGCCGGGGCGATGTCTACAGGGGACCCAGATTTGACGCGGGTCAATAAGGGAAGAAAAGTTTTTTTAGTCAAAAGGGGTAAATGGGTCAAGTTGGACAAGGTGGGAGGAGGCTGGAGATCACAAAAGGTGGGGAGGGCCACTTTCTCGATAAAAAAGTCATTGAGAGAGTTGCACAGGGGTTGGGAGGGGGGAATCTTGGGGGAGGCCCTATCAGAAGAGGCCAACTCTCGAACTGTAGCAAACATTTCTTTAGACTGGTTCTCTGCAGCGAGAATTCTCCCTGAGAAGTAGGATGACTTGGCGAGGAGAATGTCCCTTTTATATTCGTTGAGGGTGGAAGTGTAGCGTAGTCTGGAGAGAGGGCAATAGGCGCGCCTCCAAGCTCGCTCTGCTTGACGCACCGCTAGTTTTTTTGCTTTTAGGGCAGGAGAGAACCATTTATTTGCGTCATGGGCGCGTTTGACCGTAACGCGGTTCAGAGGGGCTACTTGATCACAGACCCTCAGGAGCCAGCTGTTCAAGGCATCCAGTTGCCTAGATGGCACAAGGCTAACCAGGTCAGGGTCAGAAGCTGATAGAGAGGAGCAGAGGGCAGGAATGTCCACTCTGTTCCAATTTCTCGACCAGGCAAGTTTGGGAATGGGAGGGGTAGTGTCGATACTGAGATCCAAGCAAAAAGAAATAAAAAAGTGATCAGACCATGCGCAAGGCAGAACGATGGGGGCAGAAACAGAGGTATTAAGGGTCCAAATTTGGTCTAGGGTGTGACCACGGATATGAGTGGGAGAGTGGACCTGGGAGACGAAATGTGCTAAGTGTTATACCTACAAGAATTATTATTCCTACAAAGTGCTAATTCTAAAAGTGCATACCCCTGAGAGTGGTCCAGGTGGCCCTGTCCTGTACATAATCCCCTGTAAATTCTGCCCGTGCCTGTTGGCACATTGTAAAGTGTGTGTTTTTATCTAATGTGTTTTACTATATTACAAAGGCTATTTTTTATATAACCTTGTGTGGAGTTTCCTTTGTGGTGGGCCTTGGGTGTTGTTGCTGGGTGCGCGCGCAAACGCTTTACACATCGCCTCCGAGATTAGCCTTGCTGCTCGCGTCACGTTACCTAGAGGATGAGCAGGGGTTATCTTGGTGTGTAACTCCCTTGCCCTGACTTGGGAATGGCGTTCTCTGACTGACTTTGGCGCAAGCCTTGGCCAGCCAGGGATCCCGTTTCTAACAGTTACCATTTAAGTATCCGTGGTTCTTTTTGGAATCTTGTTTACTATTCCATGTTATCTGCCATATGTTTACCCATATATATCTACTTTCAGGAGGTGAAATGCCTGCATATAACACTCCTGACCCATAATGTTCCTGTGGAATTTCAAAATCCCATGAAAGCCTGTAACACCCCATAATAGATAAATCAGGATTAACATCCAACTGATGACAGTAATCGAGTGGTGTAAAATCCAACTACTGCCACACATAATGGAAGAACAGCCAGAATTTTCCCTCTTAGTGTGGCTCTTTCTATGGCAGGCTCAGACACTTTGATGGAGACACTCTGTGTCTGTGGTGGTGAATGTTTAAAAGGAACTGATTTTCTGTTGCCAGTGTAACAGTGTACCTACATCAGAAATAATGGCATATGGATAATCCACCAGCTAACATTTGAATGAGGCTTTAATATGTCTGAGATTCAAGTATGATAAATATCTGGTTTAAACTGAAAAGACCGTTCCAGGTTGCCACCGATGATAACCTTTACCACAAGATCGTATAAAAGCACACATTTTGGCTGTGATCAGAATAGAGTGGATCACCGGGCCAAGCATTTCTTGGTAGGAAATAAACAGACACAGTAAGGAAATATTGAAGGAAGACACAGAAAAGAAATGTGGAATGCTTAAAAACTATTTTGATGACAATGATGGAAAATATTGTTACGACAAAGCAAACAAAGAGGATGCAGGTGAAGGAAATGCCAGACGCAAAAAGTGCTGCCTACAAGATTGCCAGGAACAGTTTGGCTCTTGTAAATGGGTGCTTTCACTTTCAATCATGCAAATCCTGGCTCAGAGAAGAGACTTTTGTCAATGGAAAAGGCCAACATGGCACTTAAGGCCATTTGATAATGGCCCTCTGTAGAAGGCATTGGCGTATATAAGGACCAGGAATCTGAGTAGCTTTCTCAATTGTGGTGGTTTATTAAGTCAAACTGATCTCTATTGCTATGTACATGATGCCTCTTTAGGTTTGACAGGTTTTTCTCCTCTCCCCCAGAAGAATACCTAAGTATTTCACTTTCCTAGCTGCCAGGTGACTTTTAGAGGGATTCACTTTTAGTCCACTGGCTCCGAAGGCATAGAGGACAGATTATAGCTGTCTTAGGTGCGAGTCCAATGAAGGGCTGCAGATGACAATGTCATCGATATAGGTAGTGGGGTGTTTTCCACAGAGTTTCGGGATGGCAGTCATCATTGTCTGAAATGTTGCGTAGGCCCCATGGGGCCCGAAATGTAACATCATGAAGTGGTATAATCCCACTGGACTGGAAAAGACAGTTTTCTCGTCGTCTTGTAATAGCAAAGGGACCTGCCAATAACCCTTGCATAGGTCTAAGATGCTTATAAATTAGGCCTCCTCCAATCTTTCTATCTTCTCATCCACTCTGGGGAGGGGGTAGGTGTCAAATTTGGATACTTTGTTGACCTCCCTAAAATCAATAGAGAAGAGGATGAACGCATCCTGTTTTGGCACTCTAACTATTGGTGAATTCCATTTGGTAAGTTATGGTTTGATGGCCCCCATTTGCAACATCTGTTTTACCTCATTCTTTATAACCTTTCTTTAAGTCTCCGGCATCCTGTATGGTCTGAGGCAGATTTTTTCCCCAAGAGGTGCATTTATGGGACGGTCTATGACAGTGGTTCTGCCAGGACTAAGGGAGAACACCCCTTGAAAGGGATGTAGGTGTGTTATCAATTCTCAATTAAATTTATCAGGGAGATCAATACATTGTGCTTACAAGGCACTATTCTCACTCAGGGTTCCATACAGGACAGGAAGGGGTGCCTCCCACATTTTTGTGTATTTATGTGATAAATAGGAGATACATTTTTCCGGGTTCAATTCAATACATTAAGTGACAGGGGTCATATGTTCTAGTACTTTATAGGGGCCCTGCCATTGACCTAGAGGTGTGTGTTCAGATAAGTACATCATTAAAAGGACCAGGTCCACTACAGACAAGGTCCTCGCTGTTGCCTTTTTTATCATACAGCACTTTCTGAGCTTGCTGGGCGTTCTGCAGGTTGGTTCTCACTGAATCTCTTATTTGACTTAAGAATGTTTTAAGACTAGCTACATAATCCAAGAGGGGTTTGGTGTCATCCTGTTCTTGTTCCCATTCCTCTTTGGCCATATCTAGCAAGGAACGGGGTTGACGACCATAGAACAACTCGAAAGGGAGAACCTGGTGCTCTTTTGGACTTATATCTTATTGCAAAAAAGAGCCAGGGGTAGGATATCTTCCCATCTTCCGGCTTCTAAGTCCAATACTTTTTTTCATAGTGCTCTTAAGAGTGGCATTATACCTCTCTATGAGACCATCTGTCTTTGGGTGGTGTGCAGCAGTACAGATTTGCTTGATGCCCAATTGCTGACATACCTGTTTCATCAATCGAGAAATAAATGGGGTACCCTGGTCGGTTAAAACCTCTTAAGGGAATCCTACTCCGCAAAATATGTCTATCATTACTTTTGCTATCCATGTGGTGTTTGGCTGATGAAGAGTCACTGCCTCGGAATATTGAGTGGCATAGTCAACCATCAAAAGGACATAGAGGCATCCACTACATGAAGGAAGAAGGGGGCCAATAAGGTCCATTCCTACTCGGGCACAGGGTTCCTCAATCAATGGAAGAGGCAGTAAGGGAACCCTCGGGCTGATAGAAGCTATTTTTTGAAACCTAGAACACTCCCTGCAATATGTTTTAACCTGACTGTATATGCGAGACCAATAGGACCTATCCAGGAAGGATTCTTTGTTTTTCCCCCTGCTAAAATAACATCCCAGTAAATGTCTGTGGGCCAGGAATAATACATAATCCCTGAAAGGAGCGGTATTATAACTGTTGGGGTAGGGGTTTCTCACCCTTCCTGCATAAGAAGTTGAGAACCCTCCTTTCAGGAAGAATTGCGAAGCTACCTTCAAAGGATCTTCTCACTCCAATGCCACATTCCATGCTTCTCTGAACAGCGAGTCCTCTTGTTGGGCAGCCTGGAAATTACGATCGTCATCATAAATGTTTAATTCGACTTTAAAAAAGTCATAAAAGCTATGCGATTGTGGCTACACTGTTAATAATGATGATATATTCTGAATTTATAACTTGGATATGATGATTCTGTGACCTATACTGAGCTTGTTTAATAAAAAAGAATTTGAAAAAAAGTCATAAAATACAGCACAATACAAACTTCCTTATGCAATGCAAGTATTACATCAATAAAACCAAAACCCCCTTGCCCAACTGTCAGAGGGCAACAGTTATCCATGACGCTACCTAATGAAAAGTGCCCCTCCTATAAAAACGTTATAAAAATGACTTTGATCGATTTAAAAAGTCATGAGAGCACACAGCACAATGCAAAATGTTATATATAGTACAAATAATACATCAATAAAAACTAAGCCCCCTTGTCCAGCTATCAGGGAGCAACAGTTATCCATAGCGCTTCCTACTTGAAAGAGCCCCTCTTATATAGTTCACAACAGCTTTGCAGGTTTCAAGGGATTCAAGGGATAATAAAAACCTAAAACCATCTTGGTGTGAGCTGAAACTATGGTGCCTCAAGACAGGAAGTACTGGAAATACAAGTAAGTGAATAGTGCTCAAATGGAGCCTAGCTAGATAACATCTGTATTGGGAACTTAATATAAAAGATGGGTTAAGTCTGCATCACTTGGCTAGATGGTTAGACTGTGACCTTTAAAGATACACTGCCTTTATTTGGACTCCGGCTGAGGGACAAATATGGACTGGGTCTTTAAAAAGCCCCTTGAGTCTCAGGTCGCTAAGAGTGCACTTTACGTATCACAGCCAAGGAATATTATGGATGTTACCCATCGTCAGACAGTCCTCAAGGATGTGTTTTGAAAAATACAGCTCCGGTGTCAGCCACATTTGAGCCCACAATAACAGTGAGTTCAAGCCTAAACAGTCTTCTATATAATTCAATCCCACCTCAGTGTGACAAAGGAGGTTGGAGATCCCTGAGGGATCGTCAAATGCCTCCTGAGGAAACTTTTCTCTGCAACATGGAGTTTAGAACAATTGCAATACACCCACACTCTGGTCCTATAGGTTGCACTCAGCTTTGTCGGGGGCTATCATTTCCCTTACAGGTCTATGGCCTAGTTTGGCAGTGAAGCAAAAAAAGTGTTTCGATCACTTTATTTGTTTGTTGAACCCTTAGGACCAACTAACGATCCCAGTTTAGCTGTGTGTTGAAAATATTATAATATGCAAATTAAAGTTGTGCTGTTCCTGAATGATCTAGAATTGAGCAATATACAAGGGACAGTAGGCTCCAGAGTCATAGAGATGGGAATCTATTTCTTTGGAATGTAATGCCCTCACACACCCAGTTGGGTGTCATGCTTCATCATTGGGCTGCTCCTCGTCTGGCCGGCGCGGCAATGCCCGACGGGCTCCCGATGAGGGGCACTTTGGCGGAGATCTTTTTCCAAATAGCCATTTGGTGCAGTGGGGGTGAGATATTTAGTGAGTGTAGATGAATAAGGGTGTGTGATGTTTATTTGAGTTAAAACAGGGTTGGGAGTACCAGCAAAGATAACTTTAATTGTGGGGTCTCCTAACCTGATTAAAATAAAGAGGAAAGGCGCAATGCTAAGTTAATGTCTTAGGTGTGGTGCTCTTCCGTGTGATTGGCCAACTTGTTTCTTCGCAAGTCTAGAGGCGATTCATCAAGACCTAAAGTTAAAAAACTATCTACACTAAGGTGGACCGGAAAACAATAATAAATTAATGTTTGGGATTTAAGCCACCATGACTTACTCAGTCTAATGGCTGGTGTTACTAGTTCTACCCTAATTGAGATATACTACCGCTTCATCAATCCCCGTCAGGTCAAGATACGAGGAACTTCCCCATATGGTTTGCGTAGTACGCCATGTGTCCAAGGATCTACCCACTGCTGCCAGGACCATGTTGAAAATAATTCCCAGATACCAGAAACTCTGTACTTTATCAACAGGGTTTCCCTGATTATAAAAGGTTTTGGACTTAGTTTTTCTCGTTCCACAGACCATTATATGGGATTTCCGATGCTTGACTTTCAAGTCCAAAGAGGACATAAAGTCAGCAAAAGTGTCAAGGGCTTTCTGCAATATGATTGCCGTCCTTGCTATAATGACGGCATTGTCTTAATAGAGGAGTGTGGGGTTGAAAAAGTTGCCGGGCTTCATATAGTCCAGTTTCTTTTGCAAGAGATGGGCTTCCAAGATGTTTATATAAATGAGGAACAGAAAAGGGGGCAAAATGTGTCCCTGGCAGATGCCTTCAGTTGAGGCTAGTGAATGTGGATATTCACCACCAGGACCATAATGTATTTTTACTGTGGTGTTTCAGTGTAATCTCCAAAGGAAAGTGACCAGGGTTTCATCCACCCCATGTATGCCTTTACTATGTCCCACAGTTTGCAATGGTTGACAGTGTTGAAAGAGCTCGACAAGTCCATGAAGGTCCATTCCCATTCCCTGCCTAAAGTAATAATGGGCCCACAATAGTATGTTATGTGCACTAACCCACCCTTCAATTCGAGTCAAAGGTACTCTATCCTGCCCAGGGCCTTGGCCATATAATCACTTAGGGAGATTGGCCTGTAGCACACCAGATCATTTCTGTTACCTTTTTTAAATAGAGGGACACGGTGGCCTCTTTCCAGGACGAGGGGAGTGGGCCAACAATTGCAGCTCTCAAAATGTTAGTGGGCATTGGAGCCCAGAGGATAGGATTGTTTTTAAAAAACCTGCACTGGAACTCCATCTGGTACTGGTGCTTTTTTACACGTACCTTGCTTAATCGTTGACTCCACCTCCTTCACTGAAATAGATTGCCTGAACAAAGGGGCTGATTCCCTATCTTTCACCATATGAGTGTCCATCTCTTGACTGTAGGTCGCCTTCTTAGAGGGATAAAAAATACAGGAGAAGTGTGTGACCCATGTGGTTTTTGAAATAAGACAGACAATTTTAGATATAGTTTGCTCCGAAAACAACTGGTGATTAATAACATCCCAGGACTTCTTCATATCTCTCAGGTTGCCGGCCGCCAATACGTCAGACCAAGATTCATGTCTGGGCTCATCCTTTCTGGCTTTAATTGGGACTTTATAGTTTTTCTGTGAAGAAATAATCACTTCCTTATTTTTTGGAACCGCAATAAGTGCTGTTTTTAGTTGTTTATGGGCTTTTGTGCAAGCACTGTCAAAGCACCTGGAAATGGAGATGTGGTAGTGATGCGATGATTACCTGTTAGCTCATTCGATATGGCCGAACATAGATTCTCAAAATCCTATACTAGGGCTGTGGGAGTACCCTCTGGTATATTTGAAAAGTAACGGCCTAGGCAATTGAGCACAATAGTTTTCACAGGATCAAAAGATATATAGCAATGGACTAAAGCTGCTTAAAAAACATGTTTTTATTAGTTAATCAACATAAGTTAAAAACGAGAACTTATAATATCACAATAAAATAACAATACAGATGTAAAAATTCCATAGGGTACAATTGACAGACATAAATTAACAATTTCTAGACATTAAAAAACTTAATTAAAGCAGGTGGCATGAAAATTCGATCTCTACGCGCGTTTCGGCGGCCAGCGCCTTCTTCCTGGAGCAGCCACACAATATCTAAAGGTGAAGATATATATAGTTATATCGATTCTTGCTTATAGAACTTGTAATTGCATTTTGTTCAACAAAACATAAAGATTAAAAGAAAACAATTTAAGCAGCAGCTATAGGTTGATAGAAATTACATTTTGAGTTGCATTTGTGTTATCGTATAGTATTGTCATTTCCTTACGGGAGTTCGATTCAATTATTTCAAATGAGAGGTAGGGAATTTATCAAACAAGTTTTCTAGTGCCGACTATTTGGCTGCACTCTGATGTACAGTAAATAATCTAATTGTCAAAAGAATAGGTCAGGGAAACTTAATTGCGAGGATAACTTTGATACAGTCTAAGTAAGGAGTCTTCTTAAATGAAAATATGATATTTTAATCTGGCACAACAAAAATCATTCATTTTTTTAGCATAGGTCTGATACTTACTAAGTAGTAATCTTAGCAGATGGTTAGTAGAAGACAGTTTTTTATAGAAATGATATTCAGATTCTGTCTTTTTTTGAAAGCCTTTCAAGTTCGATTAGGATATGGCTAGGGGTAAAAAATAATGAGCACAATAAACAATGTTTATTAGTGTACAAGAATAGATGTGTATTTCTATAGGCAAAAATATCAGTTGTCATTATTGTTACCTGATAAAATAGACTTATTTGAATTTAACGCCTGCCAACCGGAACCCTTTAGGATAGATAGATGCTTGGTAAGGTTTGTCCTTGGTGGTCTAGATTTGGGACCTTTATTCTGGCGGGGAGGAGAGATGTAAAGGGAAGTTTAATGTCTATTTATTAATACTTCTCCTAATTCAGCGCTTTAAAAATATTTATTGTACATATAACGCTCTGGGGTCTGTGTTATTAGTGGCAGCTGTGCTCCTCTTACCTATATTAGGTTTGACTTGGTTTCTCGGTCTGTTGTTTCTTTTATGGCGCCGGTATGAACCCTTTAGAGGAAACATATCAGAAATATATTCAAGCTACCGCTGTATCTTAGTTATTTTATACAAGTATGGTTTTTTATTTGTAAACCTGCTGATCTTACTTGCAAAGCTGGTGCTTCTCTTTACTGTTTTTTTTAAAGAAAAGGATTTCTTGATTCCCAATGGCGCTGAGTTCAGGTGATTAAAAGATCTCCCTGCCTGTGATAGGAGAAACGGTATAGGTAAGCAGCGGATAGTAAAGTTTGCTTGTCCTGCTTCTTAATGCTAAGTTTTACAAGGTTTTCAGGGGTAGAATCTTACCAAAGAATGATTAGCAGGGCTCCCTATGTCCGGTGGCGGGCGGTACGTCTCGTCAGATGCTGAGCGCGGCGAATAATGGTGAACGACTGCTCGTTAGTGGGGTTTATATTGGAGTTCACAACGTCATCTAGCTGTTCGGGATTCCTTACACCTGTACTTTAACTATTTTTTTCTCTTTCTATTCGGCTCTTTGGCGCGAAGTTAGCGGAGTGTTCAGATTAAGCCAGGCAAAGTTTTGTAAGTTAACCCCTGATTGGATGCGTGTTTAACATGGCCATCCTATTGGCTCATTAGATGTCTACTCGAGTCGGTATTGGTGGTATGCTTATACAATGCGACCCAGCTATTGGTTCTATTGGTGTATACAAACGGCGGTATTGGTAGAAATCACGTAACATTAGGATGTATTTTCTTCTTTGCCCGAAGTACATAAGGTGATATATAGGTAGTTGTATTTATAAGTTGGTCACTATTTATTTGACATATTTGCTATTTAAATCTAATGTTGGTTGAATACTTTTTCCTTTATCCTTCACGCCCAAATTAATAAAGTCCAAATTGGTAGACACGAATTTCTGTTTATATTGGCTTTCGCTATATGTATTATTTCAGATGGAGCAGCGCTCTAAATTGGTTATCATGTTAAGTTATAAACGGGACAATCGGTAGATTATATTAGCCTCGTATAATCTAATGCGAAATATCAGATAGACAGACGCATGTATGTATAAATTGGGTAGCGATGAATCATTTATTGGCTGTTATTATATATGGTATTTCAGATGGAGCATAGCTCTATGTTGGTTATAATATCATATTTTAGGGGGGCAATGAGAAGATTGTAATAGCCTCGTGTAATCTATTACAGACTAAAAAACGTATATAGAGAAGACATCTCTATGGTTTACTCATTAACATTTTGTTTATTGGGGGAAAAAAACGAAATGTTAAACGTTCTCTATGCATATCGTCTTATTATTAAAACGTGAGGTAAATCTATACTGACTTCCTAGTTATATTTCGGGGCTTTAGTTGTATGGTAACCCTATGTCTATTTAGTTCCTTAGAGCCACTAAATGTACAAATGTACAATATAGTGACTTTAACTTATGGGGACATGATCATGTATGGCAAATGACTTCTGAGGGTATTGGATATTAAACTATTGCATGTTCCCACGGGATTTCGCTATTAAGGCCCTGTCTGAATGAGTTAAAAACAAAAATCCAAAAGACTTCTCTTTTCTTTCGAATGGACATGCCTCCTTTTGAATCTGGAACGTGGATTTTCTCTAAAATCCTCCATTTGAAGTCCTGCTAATCATTCTTTGGTAAGATTCTACCCCTGAAAACCTTGTAAAACTTAGCATTAAGAAGCAGGACAAGCAAACTTTACTATCCGCTGCTTACCTATACCGTTTCTCCTATCACAGGCAGGGAGATCTTTTAATCACCTGAACTCAGCGCCATTGGGAATCAAGAAATCCTTTTCTTTAAAAAAAACAGTAAAGAGAAGCACCAGCTTTGCAAGTAAGATCAGCAGGTTTACAAATAAAAAACCATACTTGTATAAAATAACTAAGATACAGCGGTAGCTTGAATATATTTCTGATATGTTTCCTCTAAAGGGTTCATACCGGCGCCATAAAAGAAACAACAGACCGAGAAACCAAGTCAAACCTAATATAGGTAAGAGGAGCACAGCTGCCACTAATAACACAGACCCCAGAGCGTTATATGTACAATAAATATTTTTAAAGCGTTGAATTAGGAGAAGTATTAATAAATAGACATTAAACTTCCCTTTACATCTCTCCTCCCCGCCAGAATAAAGGTCCCAAATCTAGACCACCAAGGACAAACCTTACCAAGCATCTATCTATCCTAAAGGGTTCCGGTTGGCGGGCGTTAAATTCAAATAAGTCTATTTTATCAGGTAACAATAATGACAACTGATATTTTTGCCTATAGAAATACACATCTATTCTTGTACACTAATAAACATTGTTTATTGTGCTCATTATTTTTTACCCCTAGCCATATCCTAATCGAACTTGAAAGGCTTTCAAAAAAAGACAGAATCTGAATATCATTTCTATAAAAAACTGTCTTCTACTAACCATCTGCTAAGATTACTACTTAGTAAGTATCAGACCTATGCTAAAAAAATGAATGATTTTTGTTGTGCCAGATTAAAATATCATATTTTCATTTAAGAAGACTCCTTACTTAGACTGTATCAAAGTTATCCTCGCAATTAAGTTTCCCTGACCTATTCTTTTGACAATTAGATTATTTACTGTACATCAGAGTGCAGCCAAATAGTCGGCACTAGAAAACTTGTTTGATAAATTCCCTACCTCTCATTTGAAATAATTGAATCGAACTCCCGTAAGGAAATGACAATACTATACGATAACACAAATGCAACTCAAAATGTAATTTCTATCAACCTATAGCTGCTGCTTAAATTGTTTTCTTTTAATCTTTATGTTTTGTTGAACAAAATGCAATTACAAGTTCTATAAGCAAGAATCGATATAACTATATATATCTTCACCTTTAGATATTGTGTGGCTGCTCCAGGAAGAAGGCGCTGGCCGCCGAAACGCGCGTAGAGATCGAATTTTCATGCCACCTGCTTTAATTAAGTTTTTTAATGTCTAGAAATTGTTAATTTATGTCTGTCAATTGTACCCTATGGAATTTTTACATCTGTATTGTTATTTTATTGTGATATTATAAGTTCTCGTTTTTAACTTATGTTGATTAACTAATAAAAACATGTTTTTTAAGCAGCTTTAGTCCATTGCTATATATCTTTTGATCCTGTGAAAACTATTGTGCTCAATTGCCTAGGCCGTTACTTTTCAAATATCCCTTTTTCCCTGACCTAGGAATTACGAATTCGTCTTTTCAGGGGGTCCTTGTTACATATACAATGGAGTACCCTCTGGTGACAGGCACCTATTAATTAGGTACAAATTTTCCCTCACAAGTTTAGCCTCAAAAACTTTAGTGTTGAACCGTTTCCATTTATTCTGGGGGCTTTATTTGAGCTATACATGATGGGGGCAGCAGGTGGCTTGAATTCCTGTATCCCGGATCCAAAGAATAAGTGGGCTACTAAGGGGTTGTGGTCACTGGCACAATTTTGGATTACCTTGAATTCAGTAATCAAAATTAAAATCAGAATATCAGAGTGGAATAGTCGGTAAAGACAATTAGTGGTTCTGGCAGTTTTGGGATAAGACCCATATGTAGGGGTACAACTGGACCCTCTTGGTGTCAGAGGTGGATTTCCATCATGGGATATCGCTTTTTATTCCCCTGAATACATTGGATGTTTACCATTCCTGTCTGGTTATTCACCCCTCCAGGGAGTAGTTGGGGGTCACATAACACTCTGATGGCATCCAGTGTATACCAGGGCTGATATGGCTTTACCATTCATCTTCATCTGACAGTGATGGGGGGGTCAAGCACCAGTGGTGGAACAATAGAGAGACTTATCTATGCTGGCATACATAAGCTCCTCCTTTTGGGGACAGTGTCATGTGATATGTCGCTCATGTGATATGTCGCAAGCCCCCAAATTGAAAATGCAGAGTCTCAGGAAGGGGGGGTCTACGAGGAGGACCCAATAGCATTGTTATTAATTCAGGCTTCTGGGGCAACCCAGGCCGGTGCATTTTCACATTACCATGGTCAATAACCCTCCAACCACCTTCCTCCGATTCTTTTTGCAACACGTGTGCTTGGGAAAAGGCACGTGCAATTTCGGCAGCCCTTTCCAAAGTCAGCTGCATGTTGATGTACCCATTTCTGGAGAGGGGCGTGTAAGGCTAAGGAGGAAAGGTATTGTTCTAAATAAACCTTCCCGAGGATCTCCTCTTTGGTGGCGTTGATTGGCTTGGGCCACTTGTCAGTCATATCCTTGCCGCCATAGTACAGGGCCCCGGGAGTCTCCTGTGGCCCCTCCTTACCTTGTCGCTACCTCACCCTGTATGTCTCCTCATATACCCACAGACCTTCAAAGATACTCCTCTTAAAATCACCAGGGGGACTGGTTCCTCAGGAATTGGAATAGTAGGCTGTTTGCAAGTCTCCAGAGAGTAAAGGACCCAAGTTTGGACCCCATTTGTCCATGGGCCTGGCAGTGGCGTTGGCCATACGTCCAAAATATTGAAAAAAAGTCTTAGTCTTCGCCACCTACATATTTCTTCAGGACCACCGACGGCAAGGTGGTGTGTCCCCTTTGATGATGCAGTAGGTCGGCCAGTTTCCCTATGGCTGTTTACTGGGACTGGGATTGGGTAGGCAGGGCCTTGTGTAGGTTCTCTCTATCCTCCGCAGCTGTGGTTAAAAACTGTTCCGTAGCTTTTTCCAGCTTCTGTTGACATTCAGCCACACGGGTTACCACAGCCTCCATATCACCAGATCCCACTTCTGACAGTATGTGTAGGAGGGAAGGACATAAGCATGCAGAAGCTGAGTAGATTTCTCAATTGTGGTTGTTTATTTAGTAAAACTGATCTCTATTGCTTTGTATATGTTGTTTCTTCAGGTTTGACAGGCTCTTCTCTTCTTATGATGCTACTGATGATAGCTTTATTTCCTTCTCTTTCTGTTGCAGGTCTTCCCCAAGAGGGTGGCACCGTCAGTAACCTTAGTAAAGGAAAGGCGGTAAGTAAGGGTTCTCTATGTCTGTAGAGCTCAACCGACCATTATCCCCTGTGAGGGTCTCTTAGTATAGGGATAACTTGTCAGGATACACATGTGCCTGGGCTAGCCATCTATTCCCACTTGTCCTTTGTGATCTCTCTGGTGCTCTTAACAAAATAACACTCCTCGGTTTTCTCTATCACCCAGAGCAGGCACTGTTTCTCTGGGTGGTAGGATTCTCCTAACAGCTTTCATGTTGCCCGTGTCCGGCCTAACATACCCGTGTAAATAAGAAACAGTATAGAAACCAATTGTGCACTTCACACCAATAACATCAGGTTCCTTGTTGGCCAAGAAATATGGCCATGCTCAGGAAAGTAGAAGGTAGGAAAGGGCAATAAATGCCTTGGCTGCCTTTGAAATCTACGCGTGGGTGCACAGTGAGGGGTGTCACAGCTTACCTGCCCTACTGGACCATCTTGGGCAGCCTAACACAGCTGGGTCCCTGACGCTGTGGTTTCCCCCGCCGCCGAGCTGGTGGCAACGCTCGGCAGCGGAGCGGGGTTGAGACTACAGCTCCCAGCCTGCTTCGGGAGGACACCGCCCACTTCCTGCAGAGCGCGACTGGAGGCGCTCAAATTCAGACAGCTCCCACGGAGGAGCGGGGGCCATTGAAAACTACGCGTGGGCGCACAGTGAGGGGTGTCACAGCTTACCTGCCCTACTGGACCATCTTGGGCAGCCTAACACCGCTGGGTCCCTGACGCTGTGGTTTCCCCCGCCGCCGAGCTGGTGGCAACGCTCGGCAGCGGAGCGGGGTTGAGACTACAGCTCCCAGCCTGCTTCGGGAGGACACCGCCCACTTCCTGCAGAGCGCGACTGGATGCGCTCAAATTCAGACAGCTCCCTCCGCGTGGCCGTCAGGGGACGACAAGGGACGGGACGGGCCACCCCCCTAACGCCTCCACGGCAGCATCTACAATGAGCAAAAGGAAAAAGGTATGTGCTAAGGATGACGAGGGCACAAAAGCCAAATACGCCAGAAAGTCAGACACAATCATCTCATATCTAACATCTGCAGTGGGGGTATTGACTAAAGAGATCGCCATTGCAGAGAAAGAGCTGGGCCTCAATGTGACAGATATAATACAGGCCCCCCCGGAAGACAATAATCGAGTGATCCCCCTGGAGCCAAATGTCGTGATTACCAACCGTGGAGGGCCCTCAACCCATATACCCCCACCCATCTTACAGGCAGATGCTTCCCAACCACAGTCCCAACCACAGTCTACCCCACCTGTTGCCCCTTCACACAGGTCGCACCAGAAGCAGAAGCGAAAGCTCATAAATATGGCGGTTAAAAGGAAAACACCCACTGCTAAGACACAGCGAATAGATCCTTGTTTCAAGGCACATATTGGGAAAATGGTGGAGGACTTATTTATTTCACGCCTGGAACCAGCTTTAGAGTCCATCGCCAAAGACATTGTTGACACTTTGAACACCTGTGTCGCTGGGCTCATGGCTAAATGTAATAAGATTGATGCATTTCTGAACCAACATATGGGGAAAACGAGGGGCCCCACCCAGTCAGAAGCCTTAAATATTAATCCCCCGACATCAGATACTCTGTCTGTCAACACTAGTCCAGTTAGACCCAATAGCCTGACAGGGAATGCAGCTAAGAAAGGATACCCACTTGTAGTGACGAGGGCCGAGGGTAGCCTGCCTGAAATAAACACATGTAGCCAGCCAGCGGACAAGACCAGACGCATACAGCAGACGGCCCGTACTCTGGAGCTGCCTCCGGAGGCAGCACCTTTGGTAGCTGTTTTCACCGGGGTACCCCCAATCAGGGGAGACACCATTGAAACTACTGCTGATTTGATGTCCCAAGCTAGATAATGGTGCTACCAGCTCAGTACGGGCGGTGACGATGTTGCCGCGGCTCTTACTACGGCAAGAAGGGTTCACTGGGTGGGACATTGCCCTAAGAAAATTCCTGGGGACTGCGTGGTGGTAAATTTCAACAATAGGTATAGTGCTGAAAGACTATACTGGGATGGCTCGAACATCACAAATAGGGGTATTAGACCTCTGCCTTTGGTTTTTTTCTATCCACCGGTGAGTGCACACAACCACCCTCAACAGCAACCTAATCAGCACTATATACGCAATAATTGCCACCCCAACAAAACATGTACAACATCGTACCAGACCAAGATGAGGGCACAGTGGAGACCTATAAAGGGAATAGCTCTTGGGGGGGAAGCTTTTGCTCCAACAATTCCCTTACTAACTCCCAGACAGCTAGACTCCACAGTACATCGAGTTAATAGGGAGGTGTTAGAGCTTCGTAATCGATACTCACCTCTCTCACAGATGGAATCTAATGATTGACTGGAACATCAAGTCATGGTCCCGGAAGTTGGCTCAGGGGATATCATTCATACTGCACTTAATCGGGTGAACACATGTAAATTGTTAAGCTGGAATGTGGCAGGATTCAGATCAAAAAGCTCTGACACCATCTGGTTACAACACATAAGACAGTTTGATATCCTGGCTTTCCAGGAAACTTGGGACGCTGAATCCATTTTTAACTTAGATGGTTATCAAAGTTTCACTATTCCAGCGGTACGGGGCATCGCAGGGAGACCAAAGGGGGGCTTACTTTTTCTTATTTCCCTAAACCTCGCAGACACTTTCAGAAAAGTTAATGGGGAGTCAGACAATTTCCTTATAATAGAATGGTTTATTGCGGACCAATACTATCTATTAATTAATCTATATAATGCAATGGAAAACTCCCTTCAAAAGGAAGATTTTAGTGTGTTAGATCATTGTTTGTCAGTCTACAAGCTTAGCAACTCCTGTGATTACGAAATAATTTTAATGGGAGATTTTAACTTACATCCTTGCCCATGGGATTGTTATGGGGAAGATGTGGTGGGACCTGCGAATGGGAGAGCACCACATTTTGAACACAATAAACAGGGGGATGGTCTTGAGGAACTATTAGCCAGCTTAAATTTATTTGAACCAGCCAAGGAAGGAGGTAGAGAGGCTCCCCCCACTTTCACAGGACGAGGTGCTGAATCTGTCATTGATTACATCTTTGTCTCACCACGAACTATGATCAAAATTCTTGCGTACAGAGTCATGACATCAACCTTTAGCGACCATAATCCGCTTGTACTAGAAGTGCAATTGCGGTGCAGGTTTGCTGTCACTGACTCTGGTAGGGTGGCACCACAGCACTTAGTGGCAAAGGACCAAGGAAGACGGATAAAGTGGGAAGCCGTAGTCCCGGAGGCCTTTTTTGAAGATCTGGCCATCAAGGCAGAATCCAACCTAGGAGTCTGTCTTGATGAGCATGCTGCGGCCATAGAAATAATAACATCCTTCAAAGCAATCTGTGACCAAATCGCAGAAAATTTACAAAAAGAGATCAGACCGCGACCCAAGAAGGCATTCAAATGGTTTGACTCCTCTAGCTCTAAGGCTCACGGGGCTCTCCTAAAAGCACTTAAGAGTAAACCAAGGGACAAGGCCCTAGTCTCTTCTCTTCGTAAGGGGTACAAAGAGGCAATTTTTATGCGGAAACGCAAAATTAAAGAGGAGGCATGGGACAATCTGCAGTCAATCGACGTGCTAAAAGACAGTCCTTTTTTTCAGATACCGACAACTCAGACACAGAATGCGTTATTCCAGATGAGGTGTGGCTCAAACATTTTATGAGCATCTATAGTGATAAGGACCATGAAAAGCTAAACCCAGGAAGCCCCACTTTGAATCGCCCTACCGAAATTGTCAAATTTGAAATATCAGAAGTAGAAAAGGCCATTCGAGACACTTTAAAACATAAGGCCCCTGGGCCTGATGGGGTCCCTGCTGACCTCTATATCCTGTATCCTAACTTCTGGGCCAAGATTTTAACTAACGTGTTCAATGCATCATCTATAGCGGGTTTCCCCCCTTCTTGGGCCTCTTCAATAATTGTACCCATTTTCAAAAAAGGGAGCAGAGGGGACCCCGCCTGTTACAGGCCAATCTCCCTTTTGGACTCTGCCGTTAAGATCATGGGCAGGGTCCTTTTGCAGAGACTGGGAGATTGGCTGGTTGATGGGGGGGGGGGGGTGCTCTCGAACCTCCAGTACGGTTTCAGGCAACATAGAAGCACGACGGACCAATGTCTAAATCTACATCTTTTGAATAATAAATATACTGTAGCTAAAGATGGATTTTTATACCTTGGGTTCATGGACCTATCGTCAGCGTTTGACCTGGTCAACCACTCAAAACTATGGCATATTCTGCTGGAAATGGGTGTAGACGCCTCTTTGGTCCATCTCCTTAGCGACCTCCATCAGAACCTAGCGGCGGCTGTTAGGGTCACGCAGGGCGGCAGGTGCACGGCACAATTTAAATCCAGGCGGGGGGTCAGACAAGGTTGTATTCTGGCCCCCCTTCTTTTTACAATTTACATTAATGGCCTGGAAAAATCACTAACTGGGGCTAGTGCAGACATTCCGCGTGCAGGGGGAAAGGGTATCCCAGTCCTCCTGTACGCGGAGGATGCTGTACTCATTGCTCGCACAGGCCTAGGCCTACAGAGGCTGCTGGATAACTTTGGCGCCTTTATGGAGTCATTAGATCTAAAAGTTAACAGCACCAAATCTCATGTCATGATTGCTGGGGGACGTAGGAAGATCAGCAAGGCAAACACGCTCAGATGTCTGGGCAGTCAACTCTCCAGGGTACCGGCTTTCACCTACCTTGGAGTGTTGTTTGACGAGAAGGGCAATTGGGGCGCCCAGCAGAAACAAAAGAGCAATGCCGTTATAAGATCCACATCCGCCCTTCTCAACTTTGCTAAACGACTGGGAGCAAGGCCTATGGAGGCCATTCTTAAAATATATAAGGCCAAATGTTGTGCAATTGCATCTTATGGGGCCTCAATATGGGGATATGCCACGGTGGGTAAAATACAACTCGCGGAGAACAGATTTCTTAGATCCTTGTTGGTGGTACCTCAGTCAGCCCCGACTTTGTCCATCCACTCCGAATTGGGTTTAGGCTACATTACGGACCATCTAAAGGTAGCCCCCCTAATTTGTTGGGCAAAGACATGGCTTAATGAGGATATCAACCTCAACCACCTTATCCTTAAAGATTGCTTAGCCCTCGACAAGGCAAATGGCATACCATGGCTGGCATACGTTAGAGCGGCGTGTGCCAGACTGGGTCACCCTGAACTATATACAGCCCCAGAGGATATTAGGAAAGAGGATGTGGACTGGATCAAACATAACTTCATGAAGATGTTGGAGGCAGACAGGGAAGAGGAGGAGCTTAGAAAATCGGGTGTTAGAAGTATTTATCTTTTACAAACTTCCTCTTCAATTGAGCCCTACCTGAAGCTCGTCACAAAGCCTTTTCATCGCTTTTTGTTGAGGAGATTCAGGTTCAATTTAATACATCTTAACCTAGGATTCTTTCCGAAATGGGGTAAACCGGAAGAATCATCACCATGCTCCTGTGACAATTTCTCAGTACAAGATACCCTCCACCTAGTTATGTTCTGTGAAAAGTTCTCCAAGCCACGTAAAAAAAAATTATACCCCATTTTACGAGAGGCAGCCTTTGTGCAAGTAAGACCTGCACTCCTACATCTGCAACTATTGAGTAGTGTACGCACCATTTTTAGCGTAGCAAGTTTCCTGGTGGCAGCTGCTAGAATTAACAAAAAAACTGTAATACCTGTATGCTCCAAGTATAGTAGGAGGAGGAGGGAATACCTTGCTTTAAATCATGTTAATACATTTGATGCATTTTTTATTTCTGATTTCAATCAAAGCTCTAGAGTGGCTTTTTAAATTTGGAGTGAACATCGTTATCACTACCTATTTTTTTACATGAATTGTAGATAATGTATATCTATGAATGTTTGCAAATTCTGGCATAATTATTTATTCTGTACATAATTTCTTCTTATCTCCCGTATTTTGTATGTATGTATTGTTGCTGCTTTTTATGATTTTTATTAATCGAAATAAAGAATTTTGACTGACTGACTGACTGCCTTGGCTGCCTTTCCCGTGTCGGGCCCCATTCTCTTCTCCGAGTCACTCATCAGCAACGCCAAACAGCATCTACCGGTGGAGTCTCAGGGGACTCGTCAAGGTCTGTTGCCAGGAGCTCCTAGCATCTGCTTTCTCCGTCCCGCGTATCTGTCGGTCCTTCTTCCCGTCAGTAGAACTCGAGAATACTCTCTCGGCTCCATTGATGTTTTTGTCCCCTCTTTCTCCATTCATGGATTGGGTCATAGCCGTTGGGACCCTGCCTCCTTGTGCTGAGACAGAGTAGTCTATCATCACTGTTTCTTGACCTTGGCAGATCCCGCCCACTCTCACCTTCTGTTTTTCCTTTCCTCCGCAGTTGCTCCAGTGACGAGACACTACAGAAAAACGGACACTGGGATCTCGGACAGGTAAGTGGTGGTGACCAGGGGATTCTTCCCCACACCTTCCTTATTCAATTTGGTGTTAGATGGCTCCCAAAGAACGCTCTGGATAGTTGGACACAGGCATGCTGAGGTGGGCCGACATCTTCCTTTCTAAACCACCTCTTTCATAGAAGTGTATTTCCCTTAATGGACATTAAAGAATCCATCCAATTAAATAGCCTCAATTCCATTCATTTTCCTTAATGGAGACTTTGAATGCAAACCTGTGCACGAATAGTCAAGCAAAACATAATCCTCCACATATTTAATTGCCTTGTGCAGGCAGAAATATGTCAATTGCATCATGCCCTATAGGAGCAATGCACACGACTAGAACACTTGCAGAGGAATAAAGGCTGAGGTCAAATCAAAGCCAGGGAAACTCCTCGGTATGCCTAGCCCGGTGTCTACCAGACTCTACTGCATGCCCCAAAGCAGAGTTTACAGGGGGCTTCACACACACATTAATTTGTGCACATGCATCACATTTTAAGCATGTGCCAATTCATTTTGTAAATTAACACACATGTAAACTGCTTTTTTTTACTATGGCAAAATCTTCCCGGTCCTTGAGAGTAGAACTTGCTGCTGAAGCACTGAAATATTTATTTATTTATTTATTTATTTTTACAATTTATACAGCGCGAACAAATGCCACAGAGGCTAAGTCGGTAGCTATTCTTGACAGCCAGGTCTTTATTTTTCTGCAAAATTGCATCAGGGACTGGCTTTCTCTGATGCCTACTGGCAGTGAATTCCATAGTCTGGGAGCAGCCACCAAGAAACGCCTATCGCCCCAAGTGACTGTTTTGGTTCGCGATACCAGCAGAAGATTGAGGTCGTTAGATCTGAGCGATCTTGTGGATAAGTGGAGCCTAAGATGGGCTTTCAGGAAATGCGGACCATGATTATGCAGAGCTTTGTATACTATGCAAAGGGTTTTGAACTTAACCCTGTTCCGGATCTTAAGCCAATGAAGATTTTTTATGGTCTCCGAAATTGGCATAAACTTCGGGGTTCTAGACAGGAGACGGGCTGCAGCGTTCTGGATTGTCTGCAGTTTATTGGTCACTCTGGCCTGGGCATTGATAAATAAGCCATTGCAGTAATCGAGGGAAGACAACACCAGGGAGCTTACCAGTGTCTTTCCTGCTGCAACTGGCAAGAACGGTAAGATTTTCTTAATCAGCCTGAGTTTATGGTGGGCAGTGGCTGCTGTTTTGTTTGCATGGGCCATGAAATTCAGGTTCTCGTCAAAAGTCACTCCAAGATTTCTGACCGTGAGGACCGGTTATGGGGGGGTCCCATACGTAGTTGGCCACCAAGTAGTAGACCAACTGGGTGAGAGATGTCCGAAAATGACCACCTCCGTTTTTTCGGAGTTTAGTTTTAGGTAATTGGAGGCCATCCACTCTCCAATCGCCAGCATGCCCCTTTGAAGATTTTCTGCTACCCTCTCTCCATCACCATTGATGGCCAGCACGAGTTGCGTGTCGTCTGCGTAGGAGGTGAGGCTCATCCCATGGGCCTTGATGACAGAAGCCAGGTCCGACACATAGATATTAAATAGTGTCGGACTTAGGGATGAGCCTTGGGGAACCCCACACGGCAGTGACAGCTTGTCTGATTGAAAATGCCCCAATGTGACCACCTGCGTTCTCCCAGCCAAAAAGGAAGAAAGCAGGTTCTTTGCCAGGTGGCGAATGCCCATCTTTCCGACACGGTCCACCAGAATCTTGTGGTCGACCGTGTCGAAGGCTGCGGATAAATCGAGCAATACCAGTATCACTGTTCCTCCCTGGTCCCGGATCACTCGTATATCCTCAGTCGCTTTGATTAGGGCAGTCTCGGTACCATGGTACTTGCGAAAGCCGAATTGGGTGTTGTCCACTAGTTGGTGCTTCTCTACAAACTCTGAGAGTTGTGTATTCATAGCTTTCTCAACTACCTTAGCTAAAAAAGGAAGGCTAGCTATGGGGCGGTAGTTTTTTAATTGCTCCTTGTCCAGGTTGGCTTTCTTCAGAAGAGGCTTAACCAGTGTATTCTTCAGTGAGTCCGGGTATATCCCAGTTCTGAACATTGTATTACAGATTGAGGCGATGTCAGGAGCCAAACAATCCATAACTGGTCGAATGACCTTGAGAGGACAGGGATCTAATGCTGATCCAGATTTAATGGTGGCGATAATGTCCTTAATTTGTGTCTCTGCAAGGTCTGTGAACTGGGACAGTTCGATGTCCTGAGTCATGCTATCTGGCGTGGGTGAGTGGGTTACCGTTTTAACGGAGAATGCTTGATATATATCATTTACCTTGGTAAAAAAGAAGTTGGCCAATGCATCACAGAAACCTTGGGATAGTGGCGGAGCTAGGTCCGGAATGTTTCCCGCTAAGATCTTGGTGATCTCATATAGTTTTTTACTGGAGTTTTTGGCATTATCTATCTGTTCTGTAAAACACTTTTTCTTAGTTTCGACAATGAGGGTTTTATACAGCCCTAGAGCTTCCTTGTAGCTAGCCTTACTTTCTTAACTGTAGGATCTACGCCAGTGCCTTTCCCTATTTCTGCAGAGTTGTTTCTGTTTGCGCAGTTCCTCTGTGAACCACGGGGCCGATGGCGTTGTTCTATTTCTCGAGGGCTGTTTAGTCGGGGCTAAGGTGTCTGTAGCAGTGCCCAGCCACTCCTGAAATTGACGTGTGGCAGTGTTGGGGTCAGTGGACAGACAGGGCTGAGTCCTGTCCAGAAGAGCAGTTAGCTCTGTCTGATCAATATCTTTCCAGACCGTAAAGGCTTCTGGTCTCCATACGGGTTCTCTTCTAGTCCTATTCGCCTTGACTGATATTCTCATTAAGATGGCATAGTGGTCAGTCCAAGGCATGGGCAAGGTGTCTATTATTTTTAGGCCTTCCATAATTGAAAAGATGCCATCCAGGGTAGGGCCGGCCTTGTGGGTGGGGGTGGTGACCAGTTGCCGAAGGCTCAAGGTATCCATGTCTGATATCAGGGTACGGGTGTCATTATCAGAGGACTTCTCCAGATGGAAATTCATATCACCCATAACTGTGAATGAGCCTTCCATCGCCACTGCTTCGAGTATCGAGCCTAGGTTGGCGAGGAAGCCAGTACGGGCACCTGGGGGTCGATATAAGAGGATTCCTTTGAAGTGGGATGACGAAGTAAGCTTAAGATCAAATTGGAGGGCTTCACAAGAGGTGGAGGGGATAGGAGACATTCTCACACTTACATGATCTCGAGCTATAATGGCTAGCCCCCCTCCACGCTTCACCACTCTATCTAAACGATAGGCGTTATAACCTGGGGGGTCGCGATTACCATATCTGGGTCGGACGCTTCATCCGTCCATGTCTCTGTTATAAAGAGACAGTCTAGGTTGTTGTCCAAGATAAGGTCGGATACTTCCTGCCGGTGCTTTACCAAAGAGCGTGCATTGATGAGTGCTACAGAAAAATCTATGGTATTAGCAGCTGTAATCGTGTTCGTCTTAACCTTTTCATTAACTATATGTAGCCTGATGTTACAATGGGGGCATATTAGTTCTGTGGATTCCAGGATTCTGTACGGGCTATGTTGGACACATTGGGTGTTGACTGTTGTACACAGTTCCAACAAGGCATTTTTAGAGTAAGTTAATAAACCCTGTCGAGTAATATGGCCAGGGTTTCTGGCCCTGGGCCCGGTCCCGGCACGGACGGGCACTGACGGGCTCGCGTTTGGCGCGCCGCCGGCGCGCCCACTGCGCGGACGGGAAGGTCTGGTGTCTATATACATGTGTGGGAGGCGGTTTAGAGGAGGGTGGGAGGGTCGAACAACTATACCGCTAGCCTTACCCTCAGCAAGATGTCGGTTGAAGTGAAGGCACCTGATGACAGCTACGCTGTGGCAGGGCAGATCGATCGGCAGCCTCGGGCGACGCTAATCTCGCGCCGAGGTAGGGGAGAGTTAAAAAAAGGACTGGCTAAAATTTTTACAATTTTTAAAAGTTGCGTTATTATTATTCAATAACGAGCTATTTATCTACAATTAGGTGGAGGTGCACAGAAAAGAATAGAGATCCCCCGGCTTCCGCCTCAGGGGAGAAATACGCAAATGTCAGCGTGCAATGCAGGCCACTCCCTTAAGTATCCTGGGAGGGCGGGAGGGTCGAACAACTATACCGCTAGCCTTACCCTCAGCAAGATGGCGGCTGAAGTGGGTCGGGTGAAGTGAAGGCACCTGATGACAGCTACGCTGTGGCAGGCAGATCGATCGGCAGCCTCGGGCGACGCTAATCTCGCACCGAGGTAGGGGAGAGTTAAAAAAAGTACTGGCTAAAATTTTTACAATTTTTAAAAGTTGCGTTATTATTATTCAATAACGAGCGATTTATCTACAATTAGGTGGAGGTGCACAGAAAAGAATAGAGATCCCCCGGCTTCCGCCTCAGGGGAGAAATACGCAAATGTCAGCGTGCAATGCAGGCCACTCCCTTAAGTATCCTGGGAGGGCGGGAGGGTCGATCAACTATACCGCTAGCCTTACCCTCAGCAAGATGGCGGCTGAAGTGGGTCGGGTGAAGTGAAGGCACCTGATGACAGCTACGCTGTGGCAGGGCAGATCGATCGGCAGCTTCGGGCGACGCTAATCTCGCGCCGAGGTAGGGGAGAGTTAAAAAAAGTACTGACTAAAATTTTTACAATTTTTAAAAGTTGCGTTATTATTATTCAATAACGAGTGATTTATCTACAATTAGGTGGAGGTGCACAGAAAAGAATAGAGATCCCCCGGCTTCCGCCTCAGGGGAGAAATACGCAAATGTCAGCGTGCAATGCAGGCCACTCCCTTAAGTATCCTGGGAGGGCGGGAGGGTCGAACAACTATACCGCTAGCCTTACCCTCAGCAAGATGGCGGCTGAAGTGGGTCGGGTGAAGTGAAGGCACCTGATGACAGCTACGCTGTGGCAGGGCAGATCGATCGGCAGCCTCGGGCGACGCTAATCTCGCACCGAGGTAGGGGAGAGTTAAAAAAAGTACTGGCTAAAATTTTTACAATTTTTAAAAGTTGCGTTATTATTATTCAATAACGAGCGATTTATCTACAATTAGGTGGAGGTGCACAGAAAAGAATAGAGATCCCCCGGCTTCCGCCTCAGGGGAGAAATACGCAAATGTCAGCGTGCAATGCAGGCCACTCCCTTAAGTATCCTGGGAGGGCGGGAGGGTCGAACAACTATACCGCTAGCCTTACCCTCAGCAAGATGGCGGCTGAAGTGGGTCGGGTCAAGTGAAGGTACCTGATGACAGCTACGCTGTGGCAGGGCAGATCGATCGGCAGCCTCGGGCGACGCTAATCTCGCGCCGAGGTAGGGGAGAGTTAAAAAAAGTACTGGCTAAAATTTTTACAATTTTTAAAAGTTGCGTTATTATTATTCAATAACGAGCGATTTATCTACAATTAGGTGGAGGTGCACAGAAAAGAATAGAGATCCCCCGGCTTCCGCCTCAGGGGAGAAATACGCAAATGTCAGTGTGCAATGCAGGCCACTCCCTTAAGTATCCTGGGAGGGCGGGAGGGTCGATCAACTATACCGCTAGCCTTACCCTCAGCAAGATGGCGGCTGAAGTGGGTCGGGTGAAGTGAAGGCACCTGATGACAGCTACGCTGTGGCAGGGCAGATCGATCGGCAGCTTCGGGCGACGCTAATCTCGCGCCGAGGTAGGGGAGAGTTAAAAAAAGTACTGACTAAAATTTTTACAATTTTTAAAAGTTGCGTTATTATTATTCAATAACGAGTGATTTATCTACAATTAGGTGGAGGTGCACAGAAAAGAATAGAGATCCCCCGGCTTCCGCCTCAGGGGAGAAATACGCAAATGTCAGCGTGCAATGCAGGCCACTCCCTTAAGTATCCTGGGAGGGCGGGAGGGTCGAACAACTATACCGCTAGCCTTACCCTCAGCAAGATGGCGGCTGAAGTGGGTCGGGTGAAGTGAAGGCACCTGATGACAGCTACGCTGTGGCAGGGCAGATCGATCGGCAGCCTCGGGCGACGCTAATCTCGCGCCGAGGTAGGGGAGAGTTAAAAAAAGTACTGGCTAAAATTTTTACAATTTTTAAAAGTTGCGTTATTATTATTCAATAACGAGCGATTTATCTACAATTAGGTGGAGGTGCACAGAAAAGAATAGAGATCCCCCGGCTTCCGCCTCAGGGGAGAAATACGCAAATGTCAGCGTGCAATGCAGGCCACTCCCTTAAGTATCCTGGGAGGGCGGGAGGGTCGAACAACTATACCGCTAGCCTTACCCTCAGCAAGATGGCGGCTGAAGTGGGTCGGGTCAAGTGAAGGTACCTGATGACAGCTACGCTGTGGCAGGGCAGATCGATCGGCAGCCTCGGGCGACGCTAATCTCGCGCCGAGGTAGGGGAGAGTTAAAAAAAGTACTGGCTAAAATTTTTACAGTTTTTAAAAGTTGCGTTATTATTATTCAATAACGAGCGATTTATCTACAATTAGGTGGAGGTGCACAGAAAAGAATAGAGATCCCCCGGCTTCCGCCTCAGGGGAGAAATACGCAAATGTCAGCATGCAATGCAGGCCACTCCCTTAAGTATCCTGGGAGGGCGGGAGGGTCGAACAACTATACCACAGTAGCGGTGCGTCCATTGGGGCGTAGGGGCGTAGCCCCACTAAGCAAGCCCTGGACGCACCGTGGTTTCCGACTAAAGCAAATACATTAAATATAACAGCGCACGCAGCGCGACTGAGTGTCTGTCAATGCGGTCGGACTCGGAGTGCGCAGGGGGTGTGGGGGGTGGGGCTGCTGGCCTGCTGCAGCTGCTTGAGTGACAGTCTGCAGCAGGCCAGCACTGTGCGCATGATATCACCGTGCGGCGACTTGCCCGCCCATGCGCTGATGCCCTTAGGCATAGAGAAGAGGCCGGGGGTGAGGCTTCAGCCGGGCGGGTTCTAAAGGCTTCCCAGGGCGAGCAGTCCATGTGCCTTGCTAGCCAATCCTGGTGCTGCATGCAGCGCCAGGATTGGCTGGTCCAGTGCAGGCCAATCACTAATTGGCCTGCACTGGACCAGCCAATCCTGGCGCTGCATGCAGCGCCAGGATTGGCTAGCAAATCAGTGGAGGCACTCTGCAGAGAGAGGGGAGAGGAGCAGCATGGCCACCGAGTTTGCCCCCAAGATCAGCCCCACGCTGATGACCCCAGAGGCCCAGACCCGCACTACATCGGAGGGTAAGTGTGCTCAGATATACTGCGTCTGCCGGCGCTCCTGAGCGACCGACATAATATTGTTGACGAGGGTGTGTTGGCACGGAAAGTTTCATTTAAAAACCCACAGCTACACCGGATCTGTGAAAGTGCTGATCTCTGGGACACTGCAGCGCATACCTAATGCATATACCCTTAGGCTGGCCATTGCATATAATAATACGTCCGCATGTTTTAAAAGCCGCTAATTAGTACGTTGGTGTTATTTTGACATGTGTCGCAAGTCACTTCGGTTTGGTGCAAAGGTTAGAAGGTTAGACGCATGATTTCCCAAAAAGAAATACCTCAATAAAAAAAACTACCTTTAAAGAGTAGACTTATTTTCAATGCAAAACAGGAAAAGTCACACATGTAAAACGAAGTTCAAGGAGGGTTGGGTCCATGTCAGATTCCCAGATATTGCTTTAAAATAGCTTACATTCAGTGAATCTAAACCAAACTCATTTACATCGTCTGCGGTTATCCTGAAAATCTGGCACGGATCTGGTGTTCCTGGGACTATGTTGGACATATCCCCTTTAAAATCATGGCAGTGTAAAACTGAATGTTTCCCCACACTTTTATGAGGTCGACAGAAAGTGCACACTTTGAAGCTTGTCAGCGTTACAAAGCATTGCATCAAGCATTCTTTGCAGAACAATTTTCCCACAAAAGCTTTTTTGCAAGCAACTTTTTCCACTAAATGTGAGACTTTGTGGGAGTTGTTTCCCATGAACCTACTTTCTGTAAAACATATCTTTACAGTCTTCTTCAACGTCAGACAACTAGCAAAGCTTTAATAAAACGTAATGACAGTTGTGGAGAAATACCTTGCAGCTTTGTTTATCTGTGATGTGGAAACTTTCATATGTTTTTCTCTTTTTTAAGCTCTTGTTAAACAGTCTATAGTTTGGGACCAGTCCAACATCACCTTTTTCTTTTCTTTTAATAAATCGGATGTAAAATTGATCATCGCCATAATACAGGGACTGTTTGAGTTTCAAATGCACTGCTATAGAGTGTGAGAGGGTAGGAACCCATTAATCAACATTAGACTTGAAGAGGGCGGTGGGGAGGCCATTGGGGCCTGGTGCTCTGTCTGGTCTTGAAGTTTTTAGAATATAATGTGAACCATGGCTGCAAGATAATTCAGCATCTGTGGGGAAGCCCAATCTCCTGGTGATGCGGGCAATCCAGTTTATACCAGAGATTGAGTTACCTGGTTCCTTTTAATGCTGGCAATTAAGGTTATTTATAAATTGCCAGAATGCCTTTGAGCACCCCTGACGGCACATTTGAATTTGACGTACTTGCATTCAATAGTGACTTCTTCGTGTGGCCCAAGAACCTGTTTAGCTCTATTTTCTGCTGTTCCAATTTTTGCATGTACCATATTTTACTGGTAAGAGGTCTACGCATAGGTACATTTCAGGCTATGTTGGGGCCTAGTGTTAACATGAACTTTGTAAGATCAGGACAAACAGTGTCACAAGTTGTTTGCGGAAGCCACTCTTCTAGAAGATGTGTAATTGCAAATGAATCAACAATGTCAAAGAACCCTGCTGGGAGAAAAGTATGGTCAAACACCGCATTTCGATAATGTGCCAAGAAATGTGTCTGTTTCAGCGGCCTGTTGCCAGGGAACCTTCCATTCAGAGAAGGAAAATTTAATGAAGGTAATGTCTTTAGAAGTCTAAGACCCCTGGGTTCATGCCTTTGAGGTGCAACTATTGTCCTGGGAATACCCCGGAAATTGTCAGTGCATGTAAGACATGGATGATCCATCAAATTGTATTTCAAGTTAAGGTTAAAATCCCCTGTTAGGACTGGTCAGTCATCTCTCTCCCTGTTGAGTAGTGAGCGAAGTGTTGTTTCAAGGCGCGCTGTAGTATGTGCTTTAATAGTACTGTCAGACTGGAGATAAATACTTATCGGTAGGAGTCTGGAGAGAATAGACTGCTTTCCCTGTGATATGCCCAAATAGGCCTGTGATATTGCATGGCCTTTGTTAGATAGATATTCAGATCCCCACTGGCTCTACCCTTACTTAAAGGTTTAATAGCATTAACACAGAAACTCGGGAAGCACAAGGCAGAAGTGGGGTCACAGCGCCATGGTTCCATTGACGTTAGCAATGCCAGATGTATGATGCCACTGGGCTGTGAGAGCAGTGGGCTGTGAGAGCTGTGTGGGCTGAGAGAGCTGTGTGGGCTGAGAGAGCTGTGTGGGCTGTGAGGGCTGTGGGGGCTGTGTGGGCTGTGAGAGCAGTGTGGGCTGTGAGAGCTGTGTGGGCTGTGAGAGCTGTGTGGGCTGTGAGAGCAGTGTGGGCTGTGAGAGCAGTGTGGGCTGTGAGAGCAGTGTGGGCTGTGAGAGCAGTGTGGGCTGTGAGAGCTGTGTGGGCTGAGAGAGCTGTGTGGGCTGAGAGAGCTGTGTGGGCTGAGAGAGCTGTGTGGGCTGAGAGAGCTGTGTGGGCTGTGAGAGCAGTGTGGGCTGTGAGAGCAGTGTGGGCTGTGAGGGCTGTGTGGGCTGGGACATTTTCTTGGCATTGACATGCATGATGTTGGAGGCTACCCAGAGGGAGTTGAACGGAGTACGGAGCCTGGTCTCAAAAGCTTGCGTACTGGACGGATTCTTCAGGAAGGCATGGTGCTAACAATTGAACCAGGAATTTACTTTATTGATCACTTGCTCGACCATGCACTGGCAGACCCCGCACAATCCCATTGCCAGTGTAAAGTTCTAAACTTGCTAGATTGATTCAGACATTGGCTCTGAGCAGCCGTCTGTGTCTGGCGTTTCTTGCAGAGCTACAGTGTTGTGATGAAAACTTCTCCTATGCACAGCCTTTCAGCAACCTCTGAAATGCAAGAGCGCATGAACTGGTGAAATGCAAATGCTGATTTTTACAATGTGAACATTACTGAATATCCTTTTTTATAAGATGATCATCCCTCTAAGGTGATTCAGATATAAACTATGCATTCTGTGTAACTGCTTTCTTTGATTAACTGTCGATAATCACGTTCATCTGGATAGGCTGCTTCTGCTGATAGCACTCATAACGTTTTTGGAGGAGTTATTGCTGTGTGGGTTATGTGACGCGTTTGCAAAAAGGCATGAATTGTTATTTGTTATTATTATCATGTATGTGTTGACTTTGAGAGAAGGCGTCCAGTGTAGTTCACATGAAAGCTGAGTTTGATAGCTGCGCCGATGGTAACAGAGGGATCAATTTTGCATTTTTTACAGGTTTCTCAAAATGTAGATCACTTGAATATTAGGATCATGGCGGTTCTGCAACTTTTCAACTAACTTATTTCTAGTCCACCTCTGTAGCCAGATCTTCCAGTTTTAAAGAACGTTGCTTGATTTCTGCCACTGCCAAGCCTATGCGTCACTGTCAGAGGCTTAATGCGCTGGACGTCTCTGGCAAAGTTCAAGTGACACTGCAAGCTCTGAAGATTAGAGGTCACTTGCAACATTCAGACAAGGTCTCTGCATCACTAGTTTGTTTCACACCTATAGGCAAGACCACCAGAATTATGCGATTCTGTTGCCGCAGCGTTTTCTGCATAATCGGGGATTAGTAAGGTTAAATATTTGCCTTAACGCCGTTACCATGTGTAAAACTGTCAAAGTTATGAAGTAATACTATCAGAGTGTGGCACATTACACTGCACAATTTGACTTTTCTTGATGCATAATCTAGCCAACCCTGCCACATACTTTGGTCCTTCCCTGCCGCGTAATTCCAGTGGCCTTGTCTCTAGGTGTTGCAGTATTACTTAGATTTAAGACATGCAAAACTATCCAGTAGTAGTCTGTGGCCATGCCCTCTCTGTCCCTCCCACCAACACATCTCCAAAACAGCAATGGTCTGTGGTCTAAAGCATTTATGTCATACCTCTCTGTTGGACTCCATAATTACATGTTCCAATCCTAGCTTGCCCACTTAGCCTTTCATTTTTCTAAGGTCGATAAAATAAATACCGTTGAGTTGGATAACAATAGCATCCGCTTTTCCGCGTTAAGATAGCCATCGGTGAAAGTATGTTTTACCTAAGCATGCGTTATATACCTTGTTTTATTGACGGGTACATCACAACTTTAGGTATACATGTATGCATGTCATTCAGGAACACTAAGCTTCCCGGCTTATAGGAAGAGTAACGCTGCCTTTGTCGCAGGACCTCACAGCTCCATCAAGTTTCTTGCCCATGTTTATGAAGCAACGTGTTTCAGAGTGTTGAAGTTATGCAAAGGGTGATGGGGCAGGAAATATGTTTTAGAACTCCCTCAGGGGGAGCTCTCCCTCTAAGCCTGTCTGGGGCATATTTTCTTTTTCTGGCTACTCCCTTGTTTACATCAAATATTTTTACTCTGTAATAATATCCCTGTACGTGCTTAATGTACTTAAAAAGGCAGCCTATTGCATGACTTGTAACATTTTAGAATGCATCATGTGTGATGTTTCAGAGGATTTTCTATGCCTTTAGAACATAAACGGATTAGGATCAAAAACGTCAAATAAAGATCTACTGTTATATTTCCAGCAGTATGATCTAATTTTGTTACAGGAAACCTGGTTAGCAGAACCATTTCATCTTCAAGGCTACAAAACATTTCACCTCCCAGCAAGGAGAATTTCAAAGTTTGGCCACGAGAAAGGTGGCTTAATGATATTCACCTCGATACAAACAATAAATAATGCAAAAGAACTTCTCAATAAAAACACTTCGGTGATAGAAAACGGGATCATTGCAGTCCAGCTGGAAATAAAAACATCAGGAACCATTAGGCAGGAACTAACCCTGGTTAACATCTACCTGCACCCAAAAGGCAAAAAAAGTGGGGCGAAACACCTGGTGACAGAATTGACTAAATTAATAACAGAAGCGGAAAACTCGAACCTTATTGTCTCAGGAGACTTTAATATGTTCCTTTCGAAGTCAACTGGTAAGAATCCGCCAATGGAAGAACATCTGCTGTCCAGGGGGATTCCCACACTGGAAGTGTGTCCATGGGGCAGTTTGACAAATCTATCAAAAAGATTAATGGAAGATTTATCAAACCTGGGCCTGATTTCGATAAATGGCCGATCGCCGGGGGACAGACCACAAGCGGCAACTTTTCACAACACGTCCGCCAGCTCGGCGATCGACTACACCTTCCTATCTTTTGCAATGTTTACATTAGTTCAAGCCTTCAAAATAGGCACACTCGACTGCAGCGACCATCTCCCGCAAGAATTGATACTAAGGGCTCAAGGGACAGCTCTAACATTTCCCACCAATGGCCCAATGTTACTGACCACAACAAAATGTAAAAGAATTAAGTGCAATATCAATGACCCGGAGCGACTAGCAAAAGAAGCAAAGCTGTGCTGGGAAAGTGTTGCAGACTCGAATGTTGGTCATATTACTGCCTGGGAGACCTTCTTGAAAACCTTCGGCTGTTTGAATGTTAAGTCCAATCTCTCTCGAGAAAACGACATACGGACAGGCCAACAAACAATTACCCGTACCAGTAGTGACTCAAAAACACAATCTCAGACTCTTCTATTCCTTAATTTAAGGGCAATAAAAACGGCCATAAATAGAACACTCCGTGAGCTGCGGAACCCTAGGAGTGATACCAACCCATTGACCAACCTGAGATCATTAAAGTGTCAAAAGAACAAAATCCTGTGGCGAATCAAGCAGGAGTCCACTGAACAAACTTGGGCCAAACTGCTGTATGATTCAAAAAACAACAGCGCAAGATTTTGGAAAACTATCAATATAATAGAGAATCCGAACGCCCGCGGCGTGAACTCCTACATTACTGAGGACACATGGGCAGATTTTCTCTTTAAACACTTCAATGACGAAGGGCAATGCAAAAACCAACAAAGCCCAAAATTCTGTCAAGCAAACCTGATGGCCCCAAAGCCTCTAGTCGAAGAGTCTAACTTCCCAGGCTCAATCGCCCAGTTAAAGGGTCGAATTGCGAAAGGTCGGAAGGAGGGAGCACCAGGTCCAAATGGAATTCCTCCCATCCTCTATAAGCAAGATCCAACTTACTGGGCTGAACAACTGCTCCCCCTTTTTGTGGAAACCTGGAGGACCGAACAACTCCCATCCTCCTGGAGGGGTTCAATAATTGCCCCAATCTACAAAAAGGGTAACAAGAACGAGGCAAAGAATTATAGGCTCATAGCCCTTATAGATATAGACGCTAAATACTTCTCGGGGCTTCTCTTGGAAGAATTAACAGCATGGGCGTCACGCAAAAAACTGATCCCCATCAATCAGACTGGCTTTCAAAAAAATCTGGGCACCACGACAAATATCTTAGCCCTTTCCTTGTTGACAGATGCTACTATCAAACAAAAAAAGCCACTATATGTGTGCTATACCGACTTTTCAGCTGCATTTGACAGCGTTGACAGAGGAAAACTATGGGCAAAACTCTCAAGGTGGGGAGTGGACCACAGATTGCTGAAACTACTGATGCTGCTACACACAGATACATGGATCCAAGTAAAACTTGGGGCCGGCAACTGTCTGTCCAAAGAAATTCCAACTACTAAAGGTCTGAAACAGGGGTGCGTTCTCGCACCGACCCTGTTCAACCTTTTTATGTCCGACCTCTCCAAAGATCTGAATAACTGCAACCACCATGCCCCAAAGCTAGGGAGTTTTACGCTGTCCAACCTGCTATATGCAGATGACCTGATACTAATCAGTCAAACTCCAGTAGGCTTGCAACATCTCATCAACACCACAAGCAAATTTGCCGGAAAGAACGGGCTATGTGTAAACACGGAAAAATCGAAGGTGATGGTACTAAACCAAAAATCAAAAAAGCAAGTATTTCAATGGTCTCTTCAGGACAACAAAATGGAAATAGTTCAAGAATACAAGTATTTGGGCATAATTTTTGATTCAAATGGCTCCTTCAAGCGACAAGAAACAGCAATAAGGAACAGATGGATTTCACTGGCCATTGCATTAAAAAGCATCAAAAACAAAATAACGGGCCCAAACTTAACCCCCTTGCTAGACTTATTTCGTGCGAAATTGCTGCCGTCAATAACTTATGGTAGTGAATGTATGAGAGGGAAGGACGAGATTATCTTAGACAACGTGGTCAGCAAAACGTTGCGAATACTATTCACGCTCCCGCCATACACCTCCCGAGCACAGCTAAGGCTTGAGTTTGGCCTACAGAAGCAGCAAATTGCACATAAAGGCGCTTACGTAAAATGCTGGTACAAAGTAAAGAACTCTGAAATAGACTCCCTGAATGCTCATCTCTGGAAAGAGATGGAAACAAACAAGGACTCCCCCGCAATGGTGTACCTCCAAGCAGCTATTAACTCCCTTGTGCTAAAAGATCTTTGGGTCTCGAGTTGCACACACAATTGCTTCAAGCGCCTTGTCAACAAATCTGTTAAAACAATCTCGTTGGAAGAGGACAAAGCAGCACTAACCAAGAGGTCCCATGGGTGGTTTGTAATTCAAGGCTACATCAGCGCCTCACCACAGCCATATCTCAGCACCGGCTTTTCAAGGAAAGCGAAGGAAGACTTTTTACGGTTGAGGATGGGGGTAATACCATCCAAAGTACATCTTCCCCCTTGGAAGCGATTGGACTGTAACCCCAAGTGTAGGCTCTGTGATAATGCAAAGGAGGACGTTCTGCACCTGCTGTGTAGCTGTAAAGCTCTAGATAGTGCCCGAAAAAACCTACTAACACAGCTTTGGAATCAAAGACGTGTGCGCACTTGCAGACAAGCTCTGCTGATGAGCTTCAAGGGAGAAGATATTCAATTAGCCAGCAGGCTAGTGCGCTTTATGAAAATAGCCAACATGGCCCTAAATCCAGAGGCCACTAACTAAAACTGAACTATTGTGACTTGTTTTCGCATTCTAAGACCATTTTCTTCAGATAACTAAAGTCACTACTGACTGCAAAGGACATTTTCTACTAATGGACAGCATTGTATTAGCTGCATGGTTTCCTTTTTTTTTCTTTTTCTTTTCCTTTTCTCTTTTCTTATTTTTTTAATTTTTTCCAAAAGTGTTTTTAATTGCTTGCAAAATCATTATATTTATACTACTCCTTTCTTCTTGTTTTACTGAGAAATTGCAAAGATTTTAATTAATCATGCAATAAAGATTATTATTATTATTACTATGCCTTTAGAGAGGCAAGCTGCCGCGCATAACTATTAAAAGATATCCATGAGCTGAATAATGGTGTTTAAATTACCAACAATGTCCATGAAGTCTTCCTACACACTCCTTTCACATTTCCATTTTATATTTAAAATGCATTACCTTAATCAGTCCAGTTTGCGCCTTAGGCAAAACATCATGGCTCACATTAGAGGCTTTTACAAGTGTGAATGTATGAAGCTCTGTGGTTATACTGAATAAGCAGCTACCTATGTTATGCCATCTATTAATGTAATAACTGCACTTTCACAATTGCTTTATTAACCTTCCTGCTTTCTCAAATTTGCTTGAAAATGCACGATTTTTCTTCTTTTTTTTCAAAATGTTCTTGGGGGGTTTATCCCCCAAAAACCACCTTTTGGGGTTCGGGCTCGCTCGCTACGCTAGCTCGCTACGGTGCTGTATGCAAATCACTTTGCGCCTCACCACTTTCAAATGTCACCCACCGCCCCTGCTATACCGCTAGCCTTACCCTCAGCAAGATGGCGGCTGAAGTGGGTCGGGTCAAGTGAAGGCACCTGATGACAGCTACGCTGTGGCAGGGCAGATCGATCGGCAGCCTCGGGCGACGCTAATCTCGCGCCGAGGTAGGGGAGAGTTAAAAAAAAGTACTGGCTAAAATTTTTACAATTTTTAAAAGTTGCGTTATTATTATTCAATAACGAGCGATTTATCTACAATTAGGTGGAGGTGCACAGAAAAGAATAGAGATCCCCCGGCTTCCGCCTCAGGGGAGAAATACGCAAATGTCAGCGTGCAATGCAGGCCACTCCCTTAAGTATCCTGGGAGGGCGGGAGGGTCGAACAACTATACCGCTAGCCTTACCCTCAGCAAGATGGCGGCTGAAGTGGGTCGGGTGAAGTGAAGGCACCTGATGACAGCTACGCTGTGGCAGGGCAGATCGATCGGCAGCCTCGGGCGACGCTAATCTCGCGCCGAGGTAGGGGAGAGTTAAAAAAAGTACTGGCTAAAATGTTTACAATTTTTAAAAGTTGCGTTATTATTATTCAATAACGAGCGATTTATCTAAAAATAGGTGGAGGTGCACAGAAAAGAATAGAGATCCCCCGGCTTCCCCCTCAGGGGAGAAATACGCAAATGTTTTGACCTGAAAATCTTCGTGAATGATTTCGGGGGTTGCAAAATGTTATATCTACAGTGAACCATTTTATTTAACCACTTGCAGGGCAGTTTATGACTGTGTAGGTCACTTTAGAATTATTTAAGCCTGAATGAGAACGTAAGATTAGGTACCAATGTCAAAAAAAAAAAAAAAAATTTAATTTGTGAATGCCCCCTTGGGGTCCGCCACTCTTGAGCGCTCTGTCATAATCAAAGGTAGGTCTTCTGCAATATTTCCAAAGGAGAATAATGGCAGCTGCAAGTAAGCAGAGCTGGCTCATTAAAAACCTTAAATTAAAGGCTAAGACTATATGCTTTGGACTCACAGGGCCATCAAAGGGCCAAAAAAGTGATTCAATACAATGCCTGGATCATCTTGTCCCCCCACAAGGCTTTTAGATTTAAAAAACAATCCATATCACTTTACGAATTAGAAAACAAACCATACTGTCCAAAATAATGCATAATATGTACATTATGTGTATATTTGAATAAAATATAGTATTCAATGCACAATCTTACTGACAAATTCAAATACTATAAAATAATCTGGTAATAGCATTCCCAACACCAAATATTGATGTGACATAGCTAATTTAGAAATAATCTTCCTCTCAAACATATCCTTTGCATTTCACATTAAAACACTGTTCTGCCATTGCATTCTATTTGATTCAGTCATCAGCCTTTTTGCCCTCTCCCATCGTACTTATCAGTAACTCACCCACCAGTACCTATATTTTTATGATTATTCAGATGTAAGTTTCATAGAGCACCAGAGTTGCCTTGCAGCCTCGTCAGAGGGAACGTTTCTGAAGTGATAGACAATGTTTGTGAGTTGTTGGACTCCAAGGGCCTAATTCACAAAGGGCCTCTGCACTTCTGGCAGAGGCCCTGCAGTAGCAGTAGGGGGAGTCTCTGAAGTCAAGTAAGAATTTTTACAATCAGAATTCTCATTGTGGAGATTACACCTTGAGTGCAGAGACTCCCCCACAACTGCGGGACCTCAACCACGAGTGAGGAGGCCCTTTGTGAATCAAGTGGAGCAGTAAACGACCTCTTTAAGACCCAGCTCACTCAGACGGGTGAAGGCATTACACATCCGGGGCCTGGAGCATGAGGCGCTTGGGGAACAGGTTCTGATAGAAGCTCTTTGCCCTGCGCCTCACTTTCACATCCGGGGCCTGGAGCATGTGGCGCTTGGGGAACGGGTTCTGCTAGAAGCGCTTTGCCCTGTGTCTCACTATCACATCCGGGGCGTGGAGCATGAGGCGCTTGGGGAACGGGTTCTGATAGAAGCGCTTTGCCCTGCGCCTCACTTTCACATCAAGGCGGGCTGTTATTTACAGTGCTTAGAAACAGACGCGCGGGAAGAAGCACTATATGTTTGCATTACTATTGGCAGCATAGAGCGCGCAGAACACCCTGGTGTGCACTCGCGGGTTCCTAGGCCCAGTTTAAAGTGCCATCTGCCGGCACGTAGGTGCATCCGAAGGTTGTGGTGATGACAACTTTCCACTTCCAATGATGACAGACCGGCTTTGTATGAGGGCAAGGGTTGCCTTCAGGGAAGTAGGGCTGTTATTTGCAGTGCTAACAAATAGAAGCGCGGGATGAAGCGCTAAATGTTTGCATTAATATTGAGGCATAGAGCGCGCAGAACTACCAGGTGTGCACTTGCGGGTTCCTAGACCCGGTTTAAAGTGCCACCTGCCGGCATGTAGGCGCATCCGAAGGCTGTGGTGATGACAACTTTCCACTGCCAAGGATAAAGGAAAGAGGCGGGCTCCCCCCTCCCCTGAATCATCGGTGATGGGTCGCTTGATGACGTGACCAGGGGCGCCCCATCACCAATTGGTGCTGGCCCCCGGCGTTGACCCGGAAGCGGCGAAGTGCTTCCGGGTGAAGGGGGGGGCCCAGGAGGTTTAAAAGGCCTGGGGAGCGCGGGAGGCGCCCTCTTGCACCCGCGCTCCACAGGCTTGCTCCTCGCCCCTCTGCCGGGGGCCAAATAATTTTCTTTATTGTGTCTTTTAGGTGGAATTTGCTATGAGGGATCACCATCGGACGGAAAGCGGCATTGTTTCCTCAACAGCAATTTTCCTCGGGAGCGGCATCGCAAGCTGGCGGGGATAATTTCGGCCTCTCTCGCAGCGGTGAAGGAGCGGGCAAAAGCGCAAGGCTAGTGGGAAAAGCGCAACTAACGGACACCGGAGGTATTTTGGGCACGCTAGTCTTAATAGCGCGTCGGAGCGCGGGCAAAAGGCATATGGGCTGCAATTAAAGACGGAGCTTGTAGCTCGGTGCAGCGAGCATTGGGCTTTAGCGCTCGTCTCGTGGGGGTTCGATCCTCCTCTTTAAAATCGGGAAGCGGGAAAATCTAACATGGCTTGTGAACTGTGATAAATGAAGAGTATAATTGGTATCATTGGTATTTAATTATATAATTTACCTGCTCCGTGGCAATTTTGAGCAATAAGATGCTGAGCAGTACTCAGACATTTAACCACCACTCCACCCCTGTATGTGAGTAAACACTGGCCTTTACATCAACGTGAGCTGTGTTACTGATGTGGTGAGGCCACATTTTAAGGCTATAAGAAGGAGTTTTTTCAAGGAAACAACTGTTTAGGGATTCAATCGGAAGAGTGGTGAACTTGAGTGGCATTGTTGTGCGAAGCAGGGTCGGCCCTGGTTAGTACTTGGATGGGAGACCATAACTGAACGCCTCTCAGTTGCAGGCTGACCCTTATTAGTCAAGGGGTTTGTTAATGAGTTTTGTTAAGTTCAATAGGTAGTTACAGGAGGTTTACAACTGCAATGGTCACTGTCTCCTCGAGCCAGGATTGCTTTTTAACTTTTCTCTCATCGTAGGGATACATTCAGAGGGCGCTGCGGACGGAGCTGCCGGAGAGTGTACAGTGGACGTTTGGATCCGAGGACACGTGCAGGCCTGCATTTCACTGCTTCAGTCGGGCCGCCGGGCTAGAGTGCGCTCGCCCAAGCACCCAGGCTAGCTGGTGTGTTGCGGTCACAGTTGCGTGGTGCATACGGCCAGCCTGTGAGCCTCCAACTTTCGTGCAGGTACAAGGCACATAGTGCCCATAAGTGACGTTTTGTGCAGTGTAGGTTTGTGATTCACTATGAAGGAATGTCTAGTAGGCGGGGTGCAAGGAGTTCCCGCATGGAGCTCATGTTTCAGACCATGATGCGCATAATGTCAGCGATGGACAGGAGATTAGGGAAAGTGGATTAGTTGGGGAAGACCGTGGCCGAAATTGGCGAGAGGCTTGAGGCTCAGGCAGGACCATCAGGGAGACCCAAATGGGTAGTGGTGCCCCCTAAGCCCAGGGGGGAACTAGTCGCTTTACCTGAGCATGCGAGAGCCAAGAGGAGTTATAGTCGGCCTCCCAAGTCACGGGTGGTAGGGGGGTCCCCTGGGGCGGTCCCTGACGTTGTACCGGCATCACCGGAGGTTCCCACCCCAACTCTGCCAACCCCGATAAGTGTACCCAAAACCCTAGCACCACCAGTGGTGCCACATGTAATTCCAGGAGTGCACCCGGTGCCCTCCACGGCGTCACCCCTCGGTCAGTGAACCCCCTGGGGTTGGTCAGGTACCCCCTGAAATAGCGGCGGTACTACCCTTGTTGGGGATTGGGGGGGGTGTTACCCTCCTCAGCTGATCCCTCGGTGGAGGCGCAAAGAATGGTGGCCAAGATCATGTTGGCTAGGGGTGATGGTGGAGTGCCAAGCGCACCAATTTCTCCCCAAACAGGTTCTGCCAGCGGTGCGGGGAGAGACAAGACCTTAGAACCAACGCGAGTCGCTGAGAGTGGTAAGGAGGTTGCTTTGCCGGTATTGGGCGAAGGTGAGATACCCTCCAGGGGTGAGAACCTGGCTCAATATGTTTCGCAAGGAGTGAAAGAACTGATTTGGGCAGACAAATATGTGAATATATTCTCATTGTTGATTGATAACAGGGGGTTAGAATATGCCAAGTCACAAAAAGATTTGATGTTGCCTAGTGAATGGCACTCTCAGTTGTCTAAATTCAGGGTGGAGGAGACACTGATTAATTGGATTAGAGCCTTTTCTGTGTTTATGGCAGTCTCTGAACGTTCACCCAACTTGCAGGCTAAGATGGCTTGTTGACAAAAAACAAGAGTATGGAAGGGTCTAAGGGGAGACAATTTTAAAGACCTTCAAAGTATCCTATCCCCCAATCTAACTTTAACAAACACACAAGGGATACTAGAGGTCTGCCGAAAGCTCAATATTGTGTGTCAAATTCAAATAGAAATGCATGTATGAACACGTGTCTGAACACAGAAGGAGAGAAAAGTGTGAGAACAGGACAGGAAATACTCCCATCAGCCCACCATTTGGCGGAATATCGTCATCTGGGATTTTTTGTACAAAGACTGGTATCTGTTAGGTCTCTCACTTGATGATATTGTGAGGAGACCTAAAAACAGATCCTCCAGTGGCGAAAAGAAAGTATGTATAACATGGCTGAGTGGGAGGTTGCAGTGAAACAAAGTGAAAAAAGAAAGTGTGTTAAAATTACCTAGTGTGATGCCAAGGCACAATACTTTATTAGAGGGGTCATCACAGAGATGGCTTGTTACCAAAGTAGAATTGCAATGTTCAGTGAGAAGCATGGGGGGGACGGATGGAAAGAATATGACATTTCCTTCAGGAAAGCTAGGGAATTTGACCGATCGTTGGCTTGGGACAAGGAGACTCCATTTCCTGGCATGGCCAGTTCTCGGGTGGTCAGTCCACAGGGGTCGGCCCAAGCTGGAACAAAGGATACTCGCCCAAACCACAGCAGCCCTTTCGGCCAGCGCAAGGGGGGGAAGGGCCCAGTAAGGCCAGAGGCAATGGAGGTGGAAAGGGCGTGTGTTGGGACTTTAACAGGCGCACATGCACCAGGCACTTGCAAATTCAGACATGCATGCTACATATGCGGCCACTTATCCCATCCAGAAACAGCATGCCGTTCAAAGGGTAGTACATCAGGCAACAGGGGGAAGAGGAAACAGGAATAGTGGGGGATACTTACAAGTCGCTCACTCACCCATCGATGTCCTGGCTATGATTCCTTGACTGAACAGGTACCCAGACGCTGCCTCCGCAAGGATGCTGCAAGAAGGTTTCACACATGGTTTTCGTATTCCAGCGGGGGGTACACCGGGACGCCAGAGTGTAGGAATCAGTTGTCAGTTAGACACAACCCTGGGGTGGTGGCATCCAAAATTGTGAAAGAGCTACGCCTAGGTAGGGTAGCGGGTCCCTTCAATGTCATCCCAGTACCTAACTTTGTTTGCTCACCCCTTGGGGTGGTTCCGAAGAAAGAAAAGGGCGAATTCAGACTCATACACAACCTCTCAGCACCTAGGGGCGCATCTTTGAATGATGCAATCGATGAGGGCATTTGCAGCGTGAAGTATGCGTCTTTTGACCAGGCAGTAGAGATGTTGAGAGTTCTGGGTCCCGGGGCATTGATGACAAAATCAGATATTGAATCAGCTTTCCGACTACTGCCAGTACATCCTTTGGACCAACACCTGCTGGGTTTTTCCTTTGAAGGCAAATACTATATGGGTTGCTCCGTGTCATGTGCTTACTTTGAGACATTCACTTCATTCTTAGAATGGGTTATGAGACAGACAACAGGGCACCAACATGTGATGCATTACCTGGACGACTTCCTTTTGCTGGGGTTAGAGGGCTCTCAGGAGTGTGCGTGGGCATTGCAGGAATTTTGCGTGCTCATGCGGGCTTTTGGGGTCCGCGTGGCACCAGGGAAAACGGTAGGGCCGTCAACATGTTTGGAATTCCTAGGCATTGAACTGGACTCTGTGAAGGGTTGTTTCAGGTTACCAAAAGAAAAGATTGTGAAATTCAGAGCAGCCTTACAGCAATGTTTAGTGAAGCAGAAGGTCACATTGCAGCAGCTGCAACAGACTGTGGGCCAGCTGAATTTTGCTTTAAGGGTGAAACCTATGGCACGCCCATTTTCCCCCTCAATCGCGCAGGCCATGAAGGGCCTGCGGGACAAACATCATCACACGAGACTGTCAGTTGAAGTGCGCCAGGACATGCGAATATGGATGGCATTCCTGGAGGATTTCAATGGCAGAGTGGTGTGATCCGGCCCTCCCACCACGTCGGAAGACTTAGGTCTATGGACCGATGTTGCTGGCAGTGTGGGGTTTGGCGCCATACTTGGCAACAAGTGGGTGGCACATAGGTGGCTGGAGTGGTGGGAAGAAAGCGGTTTGACAGCAAACATTGGTTTTCTGGAGCTCTTCCCAATATGGGTCGCATTAACGGTCTGGCCTTAGCAGTTGTCCAATCAATCAGTAATCTTCTGGTCAGACAACATGACTGTAGTGGAATGCATCAATCAACAGGCAGCGCGGTGTATGTTTATACTACGCCTCATAAAGGAAATTGTGTTAGGATGCTTAAAGTTGAATGTGCAATTTAAGGCCAGACATGTCTAAGGGGTCTTGAATAACGCGGCTGACGCCCTCTCTCGCTTTAAGATGCAGCTATTCAGGGAACACTTACCTGCGGCAGAAGCTTCATCAGCACACTTCCCAACAACACTTTGGCAAATTGGTGCCCCCAACAACAGAACCTCGTAGCAGCCAGTTTAGCACCCAGGACCAGGACAGCATATGAAGGGGCGTTCATGTCTTATTGCAATTTTTTGGGACAGGGATGGGAAGTCAAGTGGGGTCAGGAGGTGAATTTTACCTCGTACATGAACGCACTGCACGGAGAGGGGCGCTCAGCGGCGACAGCTAGTAAACACAATGCGGCGGTCTCTTTCTTTGCGCAGTTAAAAGGTGTCAGGGACCCCACAAACAGTTTTTTAGTGCGGAAGGCATTGAAGGGGTGGCGACGCCTACAGGCAAGCACCGCTGATTACAGACGGCCAATAGGTTTGGAACGGTTGTCCCGGGTACTGGATGCCTTATCTGACACATGTAGCTCCCCGGGTGAAGTGCTCCTAATTAAAGCTGCGTTTGCTTTGGCCTTTTATGGGGCATTGTGGGTAAGCGAACTGGTGGCTACCACAACAAACTGGACAGTTTGGGTGGGCTGCAGCTGGACGACATCGCGATAAGGAGTGATTCAATCTGGTTAACTATACGGAAATCAGAAACTGATCAGGAGGCCAGGGGGGATAGCCTGGTACTACACCGGGCACCAACCAACCGTGCTGCCCGATGTCACATGTGGAGGCATACCTCAGGCAATGGGTGGCCGGGGCAATGGGGTCATTGTTAATGCATGCGGAAGGTACCCCATTGACCAGGTTCCAGTTCCAAAGAGTGTTAGCAATGGCAATCGCCATGGCGGGTTTGGACCCCAAGGAATTTGGGACACATTCTTTCCGAATAGTTGCGGCCACTGAAGCAACAGCGAGAGGTTTGCATGTCACCAGTGTAAAGAGGATTGGGAGATGGTCTTCCAACGCTTATAAGCGCTATGTGCGGCTGCACATGTTGTAAAGTACTGGCAAACCAGCCTGACACCTGCCTTGTTGTCTGTTTTCTTGCAGTTTCTCGAACTTGTGACGCAGGGCGGAAACCGGTACCTCAGCAAATACGATCACCAGCGACACGGCAAAAACAAGACGACAGGAGGGGGCCGCATGTATTATGGGTCATTGGTCATTCTTATGTGAAACGAGCTAAGCCAATTTTCTTTTCAGGTGATTGTGGACCAAGGGCGGAGAGCAGGGGTTGTCAGGTTTCGTTTCATGGTAGGGGGGGCTCTGCCTTAATCAACTGAGTAGCTTCTTTTCTGACTTACTCGACAGACACACCCCGCCGCCCTCAATTGTTATCTTACATCTTGGGGGGAATGATTTAGTGACATTGGGCAGAAGGGTCCTGTTAGAAGAGATTATTGCGGCAGCGGGTTGGCTGGCGAAGGTGCTCCCGGGTTGCACCATAGTGTGGTCTCAGTTAATACCTAGACTACAGTGGAGGGGGGCAGAGTCAGTTAGGGCGTTGAACCACTCGGTAAAGAGGGTCAACAACAAGATAGAGAAGCTGTTACGGACACCTCAATTACAGAGTAATCCACATGGGTGCATCTGGGGGGATCATTTTTACTTGCAGGATGGGGTCCACCTGACCGAGACAGGTAATAACTTATTCACAAGGAACATATTAGCATGGTTAGAAGGTTTCGCGAGGTAGGTATGACCTTTCAGTTTAGGAGGTTTGGGGGGGCCAGATAGTCGGTCAACTATGCTGGCCTGTGGCGGTAAGGTCATGATCGGTGAGCAGCAATTTAACCACTTCAGCGCTAATGACAAGGGTAACTCGTCATGGACTTTCCATTGATTTCAATGGAAAGTCAATGGAGCTCGTCGAGGACCCTTAGCAGCCAAGTGGTTAAGGTCCTTAGGGGGTGGCACCATGCTCGAATGGGGTCACCCAGGGGGAGGGGCCAATGGTCTCTCCTAGAACTTCAGGGGCAGGATATCCGCTTGGTCGGAAGGGTGCGGGGAAGGGAGTAACGCTTTCCTTGGGCTGATAGCCACCCCGCACATCCACTATGACGTCATAAAGTGGCGCGAGTGAAAGGGCCCTCCTTTTTGGTTTAATGGAGTTCACGGAGCGTACGGGGTAACCAGGAGAGGGACGTACTCTCCCGGTAACCGGGCCCTGTTGCGCATGCGCACTCATACGTGAGGGCGTAGCTGGTAATAAGGATCTGACACCGGTCAACGACCTTGGCGTAGGCCCACAAAATTGTTAGGAAGCAAAATTCATACGTAGGATGTTAGATTCGGTTAGGAACATGCTGTATTAGACATTTGTTAAGGTTAGCCCTTCATACCTGTCTACGTTGCTGTAAATCTAATGTCAGAATTTTGCATATTAATGATTGTGTAAATAATGTTTATTTTAACAATTTTAATTTGTTTTCATATTTTAATAAATACAGCCGGGGGGTCATGACACCCCCTGCCTTCCAAAGAAACTCTTCGCCTGACTTAGTTTCTTGTGGGATTGCTGTGGTGGTGGCTTGACGGGGAGGGGGTGGTCGGGAGTCCCAGACCATAAGGAAAGGGGGGGGCGCTCAGCCCCCACGAACGTATGGCGGGGCCCGGCTCCCCCCATTCCCATAATCATCGGTGATGGGGCGTGCCCCCACCCTTTGGTGGGTCGCGGCTTGATGACGTGACCAGGGGCGCCCCATCACCGATTGGTGCAGGCCCCCAGCGTTGACCCAGAAGCGGCGAATGCTTCCGAGTCAAGGGGGGGCCCAGGAGGTTTAAAAGGCCTGGGGAGCGCGGGAGGCGCCCTCTTGCACCCGCTCCCCCCAGGCTTGCTCCTCGCCCCTCTGCCGGGGGCCAAATAATTTTCCCACCCACCATCCCTTAAAACAGCATTTAAGTTGGACGTTAGTTGTTATTATCCTGGAGTATATTTGCACTGTAAATATGTTGTGAATGTTTTCCGTAGGCCTTTTTTCCCCTTCTGGTACAGGCAATATTGGTGGAATGTGAACAGCTTGGTATTTTGTAATGTTATATTTGGTTTTCTCCTTAGGCCTTTTTCCCTTTCACAGGCGTCTTATTGTCGTATTTATTGTAATCCTTGGTCAGGTGGTAAGGTCATGATCGGTGAGCAGCAATTTAAGGTCCTTAGGGGCGGCACCATTCTCGAATGGGGTCGCCCAGGGGGAGGGGCCAATGGTCTCTCCTAGAACTTCAGGGGCAGGATATCCGCTTGGTCGGAAGGGTGTAGGGGAGGGAGTAACGCTTTCCTTGGGCTGATAGCCACCCCGTACATACACTATGACGTCATAAAGTGGCGCGAGTGAAAGGGCCCTCCTTTTTGGTTTAATGGAGCTCACGGAGCATACGGGGTAACCAGGAGACGGACATACTCTCCCGGTAACCGGGCCCTGTTGCGCATGCGCACTCATACGTGAGGGCGTAGCTGGTAATAAGGATCTGACACCGGTCAACGACCTTGCCGTAGGCCCACAAAATTGTTAGGATGCAAAATTCATACGTAGGATGTTAGATTTGGTTAGGAACACGCTGTATTAGACATTTGTTAAGGTTAGCCCTTCATACCTGTCTACGTTGCTGTAAATCTAATGTCAGAATTTTGCATATTAATGATTGTGTAAATAATGTTTATTTTAGCAATTTTAATTTGTTTTCATATTTTAATAAATACGTCCGGGGGGTCATGAGACCCCCTGCCTTCCAAAGAAACTCTTCGCCTGACTAAGTTACTTGTGGGATTGCTGTGGTGGTGGCTTGACGGGGAGGGGGTGGTCGGGAGTCCCAGACCATACAGACCGTGCTTTGTATGAGGGCAAGTGTTGCACCGAGTGAAGTAGGGCTGTTTTTTACAGTGCTCAGAAACAGAAGCACGGGACGAAACGCTGTATGTTTGCATTACTATTGGCGGCATAGAGCGCACAGAACAGCCTAGTGTGCACTCGCGGGTTCCTAGGCCCAGTTCAAAGTGCCATCTGTCGGCACGTAGGTGCATCCGAAGGATGTGGTGATGACAACTTTCAACTTCCAATGACAACAGACCGGGCTTTGAATGAGGGCGAGTGTTGCACTCAGGGAAGTAGTGCAGTTATTTACAGTGCTTAGAAACATAAGCCCGGGATGAAGCGCTATATGTTTGCATTACTATTCGCAGCATAAAGTGCGCAGAACACCCCGGTGTGCAGTCGCGGGTTCCTAGGCCCGGTGTAAAGTGCCATCTGTCGGCACGTAGGTGCATCCGAAGGATGTGGTGATGACAACTTTCTACTTCCAATGACAACAGACTGGGCTTTGTATGAGGGCAAGTGTTGCACTCAGGGGAGTAGAGCTGTTATTTACAGTGCTTAGAAACAGAAGCGCTGGATGAAGCGCTGTATGTTTGCATTACTGTTCGCAGCATAGAGCGCGCAGAACACCCCGGTGTGCACTCAGGGGTTCCAAGGCCCAGTTTAAAGTGCCATCTGCCAGCACGTAGGCGCATCCGAAGGCTGTGGTGATGACTACTTTCCACTTCCAATGCCGACAGACCGGGCTTTGTATGAGGGCAAGGGTTGCACTCAGGGAAGTAGAGCTGTTATTTACAGTGCTTACAAACAGAAGCGTGGGATGAAGCGCTATATGTTTGCATTACGATCAAGTTTACTCCAGGCTGGAACGGAGCTCAGAGGCGCAGGGGGTCACGGGGAGGACAAGGGGATCCCGGCACACTCTGGGTGCTTTTCCGCAGAGGCATCAGCATGTTCATTTGTGCATTGCGCGATGCCAAAAATATACATGCTGCTGTGTGCCTAATGGCGACAGCTTGCTCGTCCTTACAGCAACAAAAACACGCAGCACAAACATTTCCAGTTCTGAAGAACCAACTCAGCCTCCACTTAAACCCTACAAACCAAATCTCAGCATCAGGCCTCATTCCTGCCCAGTGTTTTCCAACTTTCACCCAGCTCGGCCCGCTTCTTCGCTGAAAGGGTGCGAACAACAGCCCAGCTAGTGGGACAAAGCGATAACAAAGGGTATGATGGACGGAGCGTTGGAGCAAATCAAACACTCACCCCCAGTAAACTGATCTGGGTTTAATCCATCATCATTCTTTAGCTCACTCCACCACCCCAGTTCAGACATGGCGATATGCAAATCAGACTGACCCTGTGTTTCATGGGAACAGTCCAGCCCAAACTGCCAAGCCATGTCTTCCCTGGACCGTATACAAGCATCATGGGACCGGTTTCTAGCTAATCAGCTGTCATCAGTCAGGCTAGCTTGAACCCAGTGGCAAAGTGAGCAAGGGACCCACGTCTGGGCATACCCTGCCAACTTAGGGCGAACAAAGCGGTACCAAAGGGGATGATGGACGGAGCGTTGGAGCAAATCAAACACTCACCCCAGTCAACTGATCTGGGTTTAATCCATCATCATTCTTTAACTCACTCCACCACCCCAGTTCAGACATGGCCATATGCAAATCAGTCTGACCCTGTGCCTCATGGGAACAGTCCAGCCCGAACTGCCAAGCCATGTCTTCCTTGTGGGTCAGGCAAAACCGACTTGCTTAGTCCGCTCTTGGCTTAGTCCACTCTTTTTCTTTCGGTTTTTCATTAAGGTAGTTACAATGCCATTACCTGATCAGTGCTTCAAAAAGGGAAAAAAAAGACAAAAACATTTACAATGCTAATAGCTCAAAACAATGTAACTGCGAACCTTATTGCATTGTAAATGCTTGTTTTTTTTAGCTCTCCTTGCTCTCTCTCTCTCTCTCTCTCTCCCCCACCTCAGTCCCTGGTGAAATTGAAAATGTATATTTTTTCATCACTAATGCCATTTGGTACCTGTTCTGTATGGATAAGGAATGTTTGCACACTTGGGGCCATATTACAGAAAGTGGCCCGGGGGCCCAGCGGGAGTTTGTGCCCACTTTGAGCACCCCTGGGGCACTTTGGTATTACAGAAGGGCCTGCAGACGCTTGTGCATTCTTCTGTATTACTGATAGTGCTGGCACAAATAAAGCGTCAGGGCTCTCTTCAGTGGGTGTTCCCTCATTTACATGGGGGCGTGCCCCATGCAAATGAGGAAATCCCTTTGTCTCTGCTCATGCACCATATTACAGACGCGGGCGCATAGGCAAAGTAGCTCTCAGGGGGCGCACTCACAGTGCGCCACAACTCTGAATGAGCCCCATGAAAACAGCCCTCTGAAGGGGGAAATGGGTCCCATGGACCCCCAGACATTCCCTTGCAAGCGGGTGCAGTCATGGATTGCTAATCCCCTTTAAAAGTGCAGGCGGGTTGCCGTCTGCACTGTGAAACTAAGAAGCAGCTTTAAAGCAGCCGCTCCATTTTTCACCCCAATGTGCTGCCCTGGGGCCAGCTATACTTTGCGGCTGCCCTGGGGGCAGCGTATTCATCATAATATGGTGCATTTTCATTGTTTGTACTAGGTGCACCTTTTAATAGGTGCGCCCGGTGTAAACAAAAAAATTGCACCCTTTTTGTAATGTGGCCCTTGATGCCAATGTAGTGGCTGTTTTCTGTAGCTTGCAATGAAGATGCCCATTGTTTATTCCAGTGCTCTGACCAACTGGTTGTATAGAGCATGAGAACTCTAATAAACTAAACCATAACATAACATTATATTGTGGCAGAAATGCAAATTATTTGCTAACATTTGCTGTTCTTTCATAATGGCAGAAAGGCATGACCACATTTGCTGGTCAGCCAAAGTGATGCACGAGTGGGACTGCCCTTGTCAGTATTAGGATCTCAGTGTTAAATCATTTTAAGCAGAGAACTGTCTCTTTCATCTAATGGTACACTTTTCCTAAGGTAATCTTTAGTCAGATGCAGTATGATTGTCATTGCTTTAAGGCGCAATTGCATATAGTGCAGCTCTAATACCTATACCAGTGGGGAAATATAGCTTCTGAACATAATGGATGGTTAGGATGACCATTGATGGATTCATACAGCACCCTTCAGCTGAATAAATTATTTTTCCCAAGCTGGATAAATCCACTGTCTCAATTGGTATTTCATCATCATCATCATGAAGAAGAGCTTTAATCAGTAATCCTACAAATCTCATAAAAGCACACATAAACTACAAGTATAAAAAAGCCACCAAGATAAGAACTATCTGAAAATACATCTAAAAACATATTTTATACTACAATTAGTCCCTCATTAAGTTTCTAAATCTAGCTGCAACTGCCAACAAGAAATACAAAATATGAAATCACATTTCATACAGCAGTTTGTCCCCCATTGAGTTTACAAATCTCACTGCAGCTGCTAAAAAGCTGGAAACATGATATAAAATACAGTCAGATAACATTTGTAAAAACAAGAGAGCTGGGTCCACTTGCTTAAACTTACCGGCTTTGGGTAGGGGAGCAAATAAGCCTGCCTAGGGATTTAATAAAACTTGCAGAACAAGGTCAAATGCAAGTGTCCTGCAGAGATACTGGGTCGCAGCCGCAGGTTGCAAAGGTTGAAAACTCATGCCAACCCCGAGGGAAGGCGATTAGTTGGGGCAACATAATGAACCTAAATCAGCTAGGATATCTTGACTCCAGTGCCATGGAGAGCACGGGACCCATGTCTGGGAATACCCCTCCCTCTCAGGGTGACAAATGCAAAAAGAACAATTGATGGACAGATGCTGAACATTATCATACATTCACCCTTGTACAGAGATCTGGACCTACACCCATTGTTTTTTTGCTCCATATGACATTCCGGTTTGAACCCAGCCATATGCAAATCAGCCTTGACCCTGCACCCAATGGAAACTATCCAGCCCAAACTGCCATGCCAAGTCTTCCCTGGACTGGAAACAAGCATCCAAGAACCGGTTTTGGGGTTTCGCCCCTCATCAGCCAGGATAGCTTGACTCCAGTGGCATGGAGAGCACAGGACCCACGTCTGGGCATACATGTCCCACTCAGGATGACAAATGCAAAAAGAACAATTGATGGACAGAATGCAGAACATCATCATGCATTCTGCCCTTTACAGAGATCTGGGCCTAAGTCCATAACTTTTTGCTCCCCATGCCATTCCAGTTTGAACCCAGTCATATGCATATCAGTCTTGACCCTGCGCCCAATGGGAACAGTCCAGCCCGAACTGCAAGGCCAGGTCTTCCCTGGACTGAAAACAAGCATCCTAGGACCGGTTTTGGGGCTTCACCCCATATCAGCCAGCATAGCTTGACTCCAGTGGCATGAGGAACACGGGACCCACGTCTGGGCAAACCCGTCCCACTCGGGGTGACAAATGCAAAAAGAACAATTGATGGACAGAATGCTGAACAATGTCATACATTCACCCCAGTACAGAGATCTAGTGAGCAGAAAACGGACATGAACAGAAGTGACAATGGTAATGTAGGGTTTGATAACGGCAAATTTTCAGTAACAAATACCTCCTGCCCAATACCTTGTGAAGAGCCACATAGTCTCTCTCTAATTGTCTAAGTTTTAAGAAGTTATCTGTGACCCAACCTTGATCTGACTTCATAATTTTATTGGGGCAAGCAAAAATAGGTGTCCCCTTCCTAGATTAACTAAGGAAGTCTTAACATACATAAGCAATTGAATATGCAGGGGAAAGTCAAGGGATAAACAAATCGTGTAAATTTGCTCTATTTAGCTGGGCTTCCTTGGTCCATATATCAACTAGCTCAAGAAGGAGCCAAGAAAAATGGTATCAGAAAGTTAACTGACCCTCAATTCTTCATGTTCTAGGTATATGGGGGTACTCTGGGGGACACAGAGGAGAGGTCTCAAGAATTGTGCTCTGCCACCTGTAGGAGATTGTGATCAACTTGGCCCCAGATTGCACTCCAGTAGACGGCCTTGGAAATTATTTTGGTGCAATAAACTTGCAGAAGGGTGTCTAAGCAGTTTTGTACCTAGGTTGGTGGCATTCATTCCATACAGCAGCATTGGTCCTATCAAAATCAGACAACTTTCATTTGGCTAGGAGGCTCCAGCAAAAGTTGATATCAAACAGGACCCCCAAATATGGGAACCTAATGAAACAGGTAAGGGGCAATGGGCCGGTCTTGAAAGATTGCATCTTTGTGTTTTTGGGCCAATGACCATAACATGAGATTCAGTAATATTGGTGCTGAGGTCTAACCATTCCGTAAAGCCCACAAACGCATTTAAGGGCTTGTGGGCCCCTTGCGATTTTCGCCATAAGAATGGCATCGTCCTCATTTAAGAGGACAGGTGGGAGTCTGCATTTAACTTGCAGACAATCTACACACACGCCTGCCAATATCTGTTCAAGTTTGTTAACGTACAGGGTAAAAGGAAGGTGTCCAGGATGCCCACGCCTGACCCCTCGCCTTGTTCTAAAGTTGTCTGTGTAGTATGAGTCAGAGGTATATCTGAATGATGCCACAGTATGGAGATAGAGGTCACTCAAAAAATAAACTATATCCTGGTTAAAACCCATGTCCAAAATGATTCCCCAAATCTTGTCTTGGTTAACCCGGTCAAAGGGCAAAGTTAAGTCCGTATAGGCCAACTGGATGAATCCCCTTTGAGCCACAGTGTATTTATTTAAGACTGGATATCAATTCAGGCATTGGTCACTCATGGACCTACCCGGTCTGAAATCATATTGGAAAAGCTAAAGTATATTGTGGTCTCAGTACCAAGCCATCAGTCTATCTAGCAGGTCCCCACCGAAGACTTTAACAATGGAGTCAAGTAAGGACATAGACCTATAACACAGTGGGATATCTCTGTTCCCATTTTTGAACACTGGAATGATGAAAGCAGAAGTCCAGAAGGGTGGCGAACCTTGCTTTACTGCAGAGTTCAAAACGTTGATTAAAACGGGAGCCCGAGTGCCAATATTGTTCCCAGTATACATCTGGCGGGATGCCATCCAGGCCTGGGGCCTTATTCTTGGAAAGGCCTAAAATTCCCTTCTTCACTTCAGCCAGGGTGAATACAAGATAGTACGTCCCTTCAAGTGGGCATTCAGCCTCACTGTTGATTGAGCTATATTCCCAGTTATATATTCCTTCAAAGTGGGCAATCCAATTTTCTGCCACTCGGGCGGGGGCATCAGCCAGCGCAGAAAAGGGCTGGCTAATGGTGCCCCAAAAGTTGGCTCTGTTCTTTAAACAACAGGGGTCAAGTAAAGTTTCCCTGGGTGCATGCCTGGCCTCATTTTTTCACCTTCTCACTTCCTCTTTGTAATTACGTCTGAGTAGTATCACCAGAGAGACGTCGCTGGGGGATAACTTTAACGGCTATTTTAAGGTCTCTCAGAGCGTGTGAGCCATCTTTGTCGAACCATTGGGATGGAAAGAGGGTCTCGTGCACATAGGATAATTGAGAGATGCAGAGACTACTCCCGCAATCTGGGAGAAGGAATCAAGGATCAAATGCGCACTGGAATGACCACTAGCACAGATTGCAAGTTCATTCGTACACTTGGTAGTAAGAGTATTTCTAAAACTCTCAGGGGAAATCTGCGACCAATGTATCTTTCTTTGGCTAATGGGATATAATAGCCCACCAGGTCCCCTAACAATCTGCTAGCTAGCCACACCCCAGATAAAGGAAATACAATTAGGGTTGTGATCACAGTTTGGGCTACATTCAATGTTGACCTCAGTAATATTAGAAAAAAGAAGGAGAGGGACAAAGATGAAAGCACATCCTCTGCTGGTCAAGGTTATGTTCAGGGCACCACCCATGGAGTAAACTAGTAAAGACAAGATCATGCCTTTCAAGAATAGAGTTTTACAGGTTCCATTGTGTGGAATGATTCCTGTGCAGAGCCTTGGGCGAAAAACATCTAATATGATTAAACAGAAGGCTAATAGGATCCTCAAGCAGATGACAATTAAAGTCTCCTGCTAGGATTATATTTGTGGCCTTCTATGCTGACTCCTCCAGGTGATCAAGAAAAGAGACATGCATATTAACATCATCCTGCAGTGGGAGTTTGATATTGTAAACATTTGCCAACAAAGGTTTGGGAGTTCCAGCAAGGGAAAATAGACACACTTACAGATTAGGGGACCCTGTGTCTAATCAATCAACAACCCCTTGAAATGCCAGTGAGATAAAAACAATCAGACTACTGTTGCACCGGCCTTTGTGAGAATCATATGCAGGAGAAATGCAGGAGAAAAATAAGACTTAAACCCCTCTAGATGAAAACAAGTTTTAGCCCAGGTCTCCTGTAGACAATTAACATTAAACTGTTTATTATAGTTATTCAAAACAGGATTGTTAAATTTGTTGCCAAGGCCTGCTATATTCTAGCTAATGAGCCTAAGTACTTCGAGGGCCAGAGTGGAATATACGGGTACTGGGGGGGGAGTGCACCCCTGATACCAGCCTCTCAACGTGGTCTGAATAGGTTAGTCAATCACAAGCATCCAAGAGTATTAGTGGAAGGAAACTATTTGAAGTCTCTAAGCTGTGTGATTCTGCAAACCCCAACTGAGATGTGTGAGAGGCTGAGGAGGGCATGTCTGGGTCAATGGGGTTCTTGGGGCAGCCTATAGAACAATTAAGGGGTAGGGCTGTGGTGGCTGATCTGATATCCAAATTAATTGATGCAAGTGCTCACCCTGCAACACCCTCCTTAACACTCTTCAACAGAGAATGGGCGTGGAAGGCACAGTACTCAAATGGTTTGCCTCATTCCTCTCGGACAGATCCCAAATGATCAAGATTGCGAACAGTCTCTCGTCTCCACTGGTGGTTGGTCAAGGCGTCCCTCAAGGTTCTATCCTTGCTCCCACTCTGTTTAATATCTATCTGGAACCATTAGGGAATCTCCTAAGCAAATCTGGAATCCTCTACCATCTCTATGCGGATGACACCCAAATCTACCTCAAGGTGTCTTCCTCTCATGATCTCTCACTACTCAACTCTACTCTCAACTCTATTCACAACTGGATGTTAGTTCACCAACTCATTCTCAATCCCTCCAAAACGGAATTCCTCCTCTTATCTAGCTCTCTCTCCCCGCCTCCTGTTCAATCCTGGAAGGATCAGTTGAATTTACTCAACAGTAAACCCGTTTGCTAACGTTTGCTAATAAATGTAGTGGCACATAATTTAAAAAGGCAGTCTAACTCATTTACCACAGAGAATGATAGTGATGAAGCTTGAGGTGATTATTTTAGGGAGAATAACTTCAGGGAAAAGTGTTAATGAGCATATATTCAAGATGCTTACTTTTTAAAGAAATAACAAATTCTACATTAAGTTTAGAGAATTGGTTTCAAAGAAATATCTTTCACGTATATCAGTTCAATGATGCAATTTATTGCAGGACAGTTAATCAAACATATCTTTTGTTGCCTTTAGATAATGCACTGCACCCTGCAGACTCCAATGCCCAAGTAGAAGTAATGAGTCAGATAGATGGCCAGTCGCTCTATTTTGTCTTTTATCCCATTCCCCTTTCCCCGCTTTTTGCACTGGCCCTCATGTTTTCCGGTATGTGGTTAGTGTTCTCTGACAGTTGGTTTCTGGATTTTGTTACTTAGTGCTCAATGTTCTACCAAGAGTTAGTTTGTATTCTTAAAGGAAATTGGTGTTTGCTGCTAAGTATTAGAGTGTGTGAACTGTATGGAATCTCAGCACCAGATTTAATCACGATTTGGGCTTCATCCCAATAGTTTAACAATTCCCTTTCTTGAAATGTCACTATGTCAATACTTAAGTGGATGTTTTTCTTTATTTTAACTTGTATTTGTCTAAATTACCATTTGAAGACTTTTCCTAATTCCATTCCTTCCTTTTCTGCACTGCATTTTATTCCACACCAATTTCTTCAGTGTCATGTAATTCAACCTAACTATAGTGTTCTGTAGACCAGAACAATGTTTCCTTCTTTTTTTGTGTTTGTTTACGGAAGGCATTTGAATTCCTTAGCTCCCTGTGGCACTGTCTATGAATTATAGACATATATTACTTCAACAGCATCTCTTTATAAAACTTGTGGTTTAAAGTATGTATATGTTTATCATTTTAGAAATGTACCTCGTATCACCCGAAAACAGTGTTCAGTCCTTGATAGGAGCAAATGAGGTCTCACAGAAATGTATACAGATGTCACACAAATAGTTTCCTTTCAGTAGCAACCAGAGCATATTCTCGCTGTGATAATTGCACAGAGAAACATACAAACCCATAAGCAACTTCACACATCAGCAGTGGGCGCACATTCAAAATTCTTGAAGTCAATTGAATACAAAGTTCACAAAATGGGATAAAACCAGTTAATTTACTCAAAAAAAAAATCCACAATAGGACATTTATATACACAAACATCTTAGATTCCATTTTGAAAACCCTACGAAATCCCACATAAAAATATTGTAATAACATAACAACTTGATTCAGAAATGAATGAATGCATTCACTTTTGCCTGTCATTACTCATGGACATGTAAAAATCCGTACACTGTTTTATTGTCCATGATACTTCATTTGTATCATCTGCAAATAAAAACAACTTTTAGTGCCCCCCCCTATGATATTCAAACACTCTGTCATATCAATAAGTAAATATAGGTACACACCACAACCCATTTCTTGATTGATTCAACTCACACATTTTCTTTGATCTATAACCCATCCCTTATTAAACATTCATGGAGGAACAACTTGTCTGGTTAAAACTGTACACATGATATTATTGTGTATATACTAAAATTGGAAACATTCATTGCCTTGGCATGATTTCTTTTCTCTGTTATTCAAACAGACAGTCAACAACATCAGAAAAATAGGGATGAGGAATCCATTTTAATCAGTGGTGATATACTTGTAGGTCTGCTTGAGCAGGGGTGTCAACAAACAGATTAAAGTGTGTTTTTACGCTCTGTCTTACTTTGTCTGTGACCCTCGGGTTGCAAGACAGAATCAGACACTAATAAATAACAGAAAGAAGATACTGTGACACATTTGTGGCTTGGCGGTCAAATGATGGCAAAAGAACCAAACATGAATGCAGAGAAAAAGAAGAAGGACGCCAACAAAAGCAAATATGTAAGAGACAAACAGGTTGAGAGCTCGAAAGAAGGGAAGAAAGAGAAATACAAAGGATGCAAGAAAGATGGAAGAGTAAAAAAAGATGGATGTCAGGAAAGAACGAAAGAGAAATGGAAGGGAAGAAGGAAGGTAGGAAACCTTATGTTAGCGATAGAGTTCCTCTATACCGTCCTTGAAAGGGTCAGAAGAATCCTATAATGCACTCACCCAGTTGGCGACAGCCTTAGTTCAAAATGAGGGTATTCTATTTATCTATCTACTCCCTAGCATATGCCCTTAAAATTCACATTTCGAAACTCCTATTTTTCAATGTGCAGAGGATACAGATTTAGAATCAAAAGAGTAAACAACATTTTAGAGAGCACTAAATAAACGACAAAGTACATCATACCAAGCAAAACGCAGAAAAGAACAGTATAGTAAATAACTTTGAACAGAATTCGGAGTTAGTTTTCGGGAAATATACTACAATAATCATGCACAAACTGAATTTTGCTACAGTGGTGAGGTTTTAAAAAGGTACCATAGTACACTAAGATACAGTTGAATCGACAACTTCTCAGTCTGACATAACTTTGTCAGCTCAAATATCATTTAATTGGGTTGAAAGAAGTTCCATATAACTCATACTTTCTCCTGAACGAAACAATGTGTTCTTTCTTTTCAAAAATGTTTCATATTTAAATTTGAATGGCAAAAAGATATTGGTGCATAAAATGCATAATATGTAATGAGAAATGTAAATGCCTTTCCCCTGATGTCACCCTTTCCACCAGTTGCCTTTGTCTGGTTTTATACATATATTTCTATCAAGTGCTAAATTCATTTGTTCCCATCTTCTTCTGTGAATTTTTTCATTTTTGTATTAGATTTCTGTAGGAAAGTGAAGTATGATGTAGTGAGGCTAGTTAGACTTCACTATGCAAAACTGTCAAAATGCCCAAACTCGGGCTTTTGGATTCACACCAAAAAATCCCTAGGCAGCCTGGATGTATATCAAAGGTGATCTAAGCTTTGAATCACACCGCCTTGATGTGCCACTTCACTAGCCACCCTGTCAGGGAGGGAAGTGTCACCTCCTTCATCATCCAGGCTTTTGTATCTGACTCTCCTGGCAGAGGGTCAGATCCTGTCTTGGCGGCAGGAGCTGTGGGCTATCAGCCAGGGCACTGAAAGGGCCGTGGCAACCAGGTGGGCAACCTCTAAGATGGCTAGCTGGGTTCATGTCACACAAAATCCTACTTTAGAATAAGGTCGTGTTTAATGAGACAAGTTGATTGATACCAAACATGACATATTTCATTGGGACCATAATGGAACTGGCAACCTCAGGTTGCCCGGGTGCTAGCCAATGTATGACTATGGCTCCTTGAACACTTATAGTAGTCCTTAATGGAAATAGGCTACTATAGGAACCAATAAGCTTCCACTTATATGTCCACACCTTTAATATAATGGACCCTGCCCCCTTGGCTCAGGAGGGGACTGACATATATTAAAAATAGTGCTGTGACCTTGCCACTCATCGTGAGGGCAAAGTCAATTTCGAGCAGTGTGCACTGCTCCTGCAGCCTGCAATATCAGGTCTGCTGCCATCTGTTTACTTGGATCACTCAGGGTGGCACAATCAGTGCTTCAGGGATGTATGACGTTTCAACGCATGCTTTTACAACGCATGCCACTACGACGCAGGTTTTACAACGCAAGTCGTTACAACGACTTGCGTTGGGGGGCGCTGGATAGTGAATAGTTTAATTTACTATTCCAACTCCAGTCCCCATGGATAGTAGGGAAGGTGTTGGATAGTAATTAAACTATTCCCTATCCTAGAGCGCCCCCCAGCGCAATGCGTTGTAATAACTTGCATTGTAAAAGTCGCGTCGTAATGGTAGTGCGTTGTAAAAGTTGCGTTGTAAAGGATGTTCCCCGGCACAATCAGTGCTTCAGGCCCTTGTGACCCCTTTAACACCTATACCCTGGTTACCACTTACAGGGGACCTATAAGGGGGTTAAAGTCCTTGCCAATTGGGGTTATTAATTCATATACATTAGTTTTAAGGAGAGGGCACTGGTACTGGGGCCTGGAAAGCTTGCTCCAGTGCACTTTTAGAGTCATAACTATCAGCTGTGAAAGAAAGATGTGTGGAGGTGACCGTACCAAAAAGGGCACTTTCCTACAATTTCAAAATAGATGCCTCAATGAGACCCACTTCTCTCCTCCTACTACTTTTCGTACAATTACAGACCTACAGCCTTGTGATATCACACACCATACATTACAAGGATTATCTAATTATTAAATGCAAAATGTTAGTGTACTTCAACAGACTTATTCCAAATATTCCAACAGCTTCATTGGAACTTATGCAGGATGACACGAAGACTTGCAAACCAAAACTGTACAGGCCTCGCCCCACAGACATAAGGTACAAGTCTCAGTGGGCCTTAGTTAGTCCCGTGCCTGGCCTGCACATCATCGCTGTTGTCCTGAACTTGTGACTTTGTCCCGGTCCAGCGTGACCAGATACTCTCATTTGGCACGTTGTGTCTTTTGGTGCCACTTCTATCTGAACCTTCAAAATTCAAAATTTATTTTTCTACTCTTGGCTTTTACCATAAATACTTTACACATTACCTCTAAGTTTGACTGGTTTTGTGTGAAGCTACCAGAGAGGTAAGCACAGGTTAATATAGTGACTTTTGTGGTTCAACTTGACAAGAATTGTGGTAGTTGCTTGAGAATAGTTTCAACGCCCTCAACCAATAACCCAATTTCTCACATTAAGCTTTTAGGAAATTCTCAAAATTATGTATTTACACCAGACTCATGACAAAGCTTTTGTGCAGAGCATGGCAACTATGTAAATGACCAGAATGTAATTGGCTGTTATTCACCGCAATAGTGTTTTATGCTATTTTTAGCACAAAATGTATCTTCGCCGCTAAAACGGAAACAAGTATGCATTTCACGCTCAAACATAGCAATAAATTCCAGTTTTGCTTTTCACATTTTTGGGTATAGTTTCGCATAATTTGTTCTGTTGCCGGAGCAGTACTCTGGGAGTTAAGTAGCAACATTATTTATCATTTTCATGATGCTGTGCTCCTCATTTGTTCCTTTATGGTGTAAAATGTCACTGCCACTGGATAAAAGAATTGACTATCATCTACCATTAATCTCTGAAAACATTTCTTAGGGGTCAAATGGTATACACCTGTTACAACGCATTTTTTACTCCGCACTACCACTACAACGCGACCATTACTCCGCATACTATTACAACGCATTGCGCTGGGGGGCGCTCTAGGATAGGGAATAAGTTTAATTTTCTATCCAACACCTTCCCTAGTGTCCACGGGGACTGGAGTTGGAATAGAAAATTATACTTACCACTATCCAGCACCTCTAAGCGCTATGCGTTGTAACGGTATTCGTTGTAAATACCGCGTTGTAATGGTATGCGGAGTAAAAGTATGCGTTGTAACATCATACATCCGGGTCAAATGTATTGTCAAGAACCTCATCTTAATATGCTTTTTCCATTTTTATCTAGAATGGAGAGTAGAATGGTACATAGTCACATGAAGGACCTCATTACGATGTGACTCGGAAAGCTTTGTGACTCTGAAAGCCTCCGAGGCAGGGGGAGCCTGTGCTGTAGGCAGGATATGTTTTTGTGCAGGAAGGGGCAACTTCCTGCACAAATACGATTCATAAAAGCATTTTCCTCTATATGTGCTGCAGAATGCAGCACACACAAAAAGAGGAAAAAAAGACCAGAAATAAAGATATTTCTCCTCATTATGCCTCACCTGGGGAGGTGTATCTTTTTAGGACGCCTTGCCAGGTTTTCAAGGTTTGGTAAATCTGGGAATGCATCACAAATCATGGGATTTGCATGCGAACACTCACTGCAACACCCTTGGAACAATTCCCTTGTACAGAGTAAGGCAATGCAACGATTTGTGCTGCGTTGCCTTACTCTGGATTTGTGAAGCCATTCAAAGCCACGCAATGTGACTTGTGTGGCTTTATTAATATGACATAGAGGGTATTGAGTCACACATGTACTACTTTGCATGATGCAAACGTGAAGCCAACATGTCATAAATATATGCCCCTTAGTGTCTAAATCCTACTCACAATGTCAGCTTCCAGTGCCATATGCCCATGAACACATTTTCTATGTTAGTCTATCACTGTCAAAGCCCCACACTCTGTTTCCCTGTGTCAGTCTCCCATATCAGTGTTCTAGTATAATTCTTCCCATGTCAGTGTTCAATTTTGAGTATACCCAAGTCAGTGTCTAAAGATCATTTCATCAGTGTTTGTGTCCTACTTTCAGTGTCTCTATGTTCGTACTTCTGTCATTATCACTATCACTCTGTATTTACTTGTTCTCTTGCCCCAGTGTCAGTGTGGCTCTGTCAGTGTGCTTTTGACAATCTCCCTTTGTCAGTGTTCTTCTGTAATTGATTATTGGTGGCTTAGGATCACAGTTAGTGCCCATGTGATCCTGTCTCATTGTCTTAATGGCATGTGAGTATTCCAGTTTCTCCATGTCAATGTCCATCTGTCAGTGCCAATACCTCAGTATCCCTTGTCCTATGGCATTGCCTGTGAATGTATTTGAATGCTCCATGTCATAGAGTCATTGCCCCAGTATCCTTGCCTCACTGCCAAAATGCTAGTATTCTAATGTCGATGCCACATCTCAGTCTCCCCGTGCAAATTCAGGTTTCAGAGTTAAAATTGTATTTGGTTATATACAGTGCTTAGCCTTTGGCAATGCCAAACAACTGTTAGTACATAGAAGGGAAGTCAGTCAAAGTATATACATACAATTAATTGGTTCATAATTCATTCATTCATAATCTTTATTCGACAGTTAAGTCATAAAAGTATTTCATAAAACATCCAGTATTTACAAGATAAAATACATAAATAACATTCCAAAACATATCAAAGTACATTTGTAAAAATATTTTAAAATGTAATTAAACTACCACATAACTATCGTTGAATATACTATTTGCATAAAACCATAAGATCACGAATTGATATTTTAAAAAAAATCAACAATCTCTACTTAATGGTCCATAATTCAGTATAAAGATATCCTCATATTCAGTTTTGTTAGTCAGAGGGGATCAGGATAGAGCACCATTAATTTTACGGTAATTACTGCTTCAGGCGGATAACCCACACCCATTTCAAGAACTTTGCTACAGCTATAGCTATGGGCGTTCTTGGGTCTGTAGATAAAATTCTCAATGCCTCTTCATGTCGGCAGGTTCCAAATAGTTGGCAAATAGGTTTCACCCACTTTTGTCGAGGTGCTGCATATAGTGGGCAGAAGAACAAGATATGACTTTCAGATTCTTGCTCTTCCCTGCACCTCGGGCATTTATCATCATTAGTTATTCCTACCCATCTTGCTGTAAATAGCCTTGTCGGGAGGGTACCAACCCTGAATTGAAAACAAAGCTTGCGATCAACAGGGTTCTCTATGGCATCCCAATATAATTCCAACATTGGTCGAGTTTTAAATTCCAGAAATCGACCTGTGAGGTGAGAAGAGAGACCCTTTGTGCACGTCAATCATCTCCCAATATCTGGCCTTCAATATTTTTTGGGAGGGAAATACTGCATTTGATGGATCATCCCACAATTCTCTCATTCCCAGTCTCACTAGCAGGGATCTAATTTCCTTCAGCCAGGTTATTTTTTGTCAATAATATCTTTTAGGCCCTGAGCATAATGCAAGAGTTCCTCGGTGGTCCATATTCTACGCCAATACAATAATGGACGTAGGGTAGCTAGGTCTTTAACCGCTTTCCTCCCAAGGTCCCACAGCAATGGTATTAGTGGAGTGCTTTGCGGGGCACCTATAGCTTTTCGCATAAACTCATTTTCTGCCAGTGTCAAGCTTTTCAGATTTTCAAATCCCCATAGTTCGGACCCATAGAGGGCCAAACTTAATACCTTCATCCCATATATCTCCATGAGAGGGCTTATAGGTTTAGTTGTTGAAGTTTTAAACCTTTTCAGAAGAAGTCCTGACTGCTGCTGGTGCTTTAATACAGCCAAATCAAGTTGGCTGTTCCAGCGCATATCCCTCTGCAGGGTCACCCCCAAATAAGTAAAGGCGTCTACCTGCTCTAGTGGGCTGTGTTCATATATATGCTACCTCTAAATGGTTTAAGGAGCTTGGAAGGTTTGCGTTCGTTAAGGGACATAAACTTTGTTTTTGCAGTATTTACTTCTAATTAGTGCAGCAAACAAAAGTCTTCAAACAGCTGGAGAGCCCGCTGGAGGCCACTCGGTGTTTTGGAGACTATCAGCGTGTCATCCGCGAACATGAGGATTGGAACACGGTTACCTGCCATCATAGGGGCATCAGTGGGGACCAAGGAGAGGTAGTCCGCCACCCCATTCACGAAGAGTGAGAACAGGGTAGGCGCCATAACGCACCCCTGACGCACTCCCCGCTCAACTGGGAAGGTTTCCGTAACCCCTTCCTGTATCCCCCACCGGACCCGGGCAAAGTTATCCTCATGTAGGCGCACAACCAAGGTCAACAGCTCCAGGGCCATCCCCAACCCCTCCAGAACTCGCCATAGTTTGCGACGTGGCACTAGATCAAAGGCTGCCCTCAGATCCACAAACACTGCATACAGTGTCCCTTTTCCCAGGACCACCGTCCTCCAATAGAGGATAATAAACCGGAAGACTTGATCAATGGTACTTGTTTTGGGACGAAAACCTGCCTGGAGTGGGCTCAAGATGTTATTTTCCTCCATCCAGGTCTGTATTTTTCCCAAAACAAGACGACCCATAATTTTCTGGATGGAGTCTATAAGGCTAATGGGCCTATTGTTGCCTGCTAAAGACTTATCTCCTTTTTTATACACAGGTACAATTTCTGCTCCCTTCCAGGAATCGGGGACCGCCATCCCTTGTGCTATTGCATTTGCTAAATAAACAATATATTGTGCAGAATTAGGAGAACAAATACAAAAAGAATCAGATAATGGATGGAATGTTGAACAAATCAAACATTCACCCCCAGTCACAGATCTGGGTTAAAACCATATTTTGTTAGCTTGCCCTACCATTCCAGTTTGGACCCAGTCTATGCGAATCAGTCTTGACCCTGATGCCCATGGGAACAGTCCAGCCCGAAGTGCCAGTCTATCTCTGTTCTTTTTGCATTTTTCGCCCGAAGTGAGAAGGGTATGCCAGCTCTGTGACTTGGTGTGAATGTTTGATTTGTTCAACATTCCATCCATTATCTGATTCTTTTTGTATTTGTTCCCCTAAGTGGGAAGGGTATGCCCAGATGTGGATCCCATGCTCGCTATGCCACCGGATTCAGGCTAGCCTGGCGTATAAGAGGTGATACCCAAAGCCAGTCCCAGGATGCTTGTTACCGGTCCAGGGAGGACCTGGCCTGACAGTTCGGGCTGGACTGTTCCCACTGGGAGCAGTGTCAAGACTGATTTGCAGATGGCTGGGTCCAAACAGGAATGGCATAGCGAGCAACAAAAATTTGATTTAACCCAAATCTGTGACTGGGGTAAATGTTTCATTTGTTCAGCATTCCGTCCATCATCTGTACTTTTTGCATCTGCAAAACACGGATAGCATTCAAAGGGATTTATAAAAGAGATTAAACAGCTATAGCTCAGAAACCTTTATTAACATACCATTGGTTAATTTACATGTTTGCAGCAGTCCATAACACAGAAACATTCAATTATAAATAAAAGCAACGTCCACAATCTGCTTAAAAGTGGACAATTTACATCCACATTTGATTTAAGAGGTGGGTAATGTCTTAATAAGGAGGTAAGAAGAAGCCAGTGCCCAAGGAGAAGAAAACTGTCCATTGGAAGAGTGGCACACATCTCACAGGGTGGTAGATAATACCAAAGCTTGTGGTGGTACTTTCATACTAAAAACCTGGATCATTTATTTTCCCATGGATTTATCATTAGAGATAAATATCAATTGACTTAGGTTTCTACGCACATTAGCAAGAATCAAGGGCACTGGTGAAATGATGAGTGGTAGTTAGAAGGAATTACAGAAGGGCACATTTAGGAGATTGGGAACAATGTGGTGTTAGAAGGCAAAATTAAAAAAGGTGTTGTCAGGGGTTAAAGATTGCGGGCTTAAAACACGGGGTAACTTGCTGACCAGTAAGATAAATGCTATGGGAGAGGAGCACAATGTTGTAAAGCCTGATCCTCCTGCTCTTAAAATTCCAAACAGTATAACTCTAATCAATCATTCACAGGTTACATATTTTTTTATCAAATGCTGGCCCTAATGACCAGATTGGGACTGACAATAGGTCAAAATGGGTCAAGAGAGTTAAAGTCACAGAAGCGATCCCTCCTGGACTACCCACCATGCAGATATTAGGGTTCCTTTCAGAAGCAGAGAAGCCCTCTTGGGCTCTCTCAGTGTCCATGTATCGCTTTCATGATACAGGGAGACTTTGAGGCTTCTTTAGGTCAGAGACCCAGAATCCCTCTGGCATAGCACAAGAACAGTATGCTCTTGGAAGCCCAGACTTTGCCTCTTAAAGGAATCCATGAATAAGTGGATCCTGGTTGTGTTTTCCTTGAATGACACCTCTTGTACTAATGACAGATTATTTGGCCAGTGGCGGCTCCTTCGCTAACGTGGAGCATCCCCCCACTGATTTTTAATTGTGTAAAAAAGGAAAAATAAAATGATAATAACACAAGGTTATTATCATTTTATTTTTTCCTGCTGAAGCAGTTTTGCGGGGTGAGGCTGGGCTGCTCTGCTCACAGAGCAGGTGGAGGTGTGGTGAGCACTTTGCAAATGTGCATGACTTTTTTGCCGGAAGTCTTTGGCCGGCCAAACAGTCATGCGCACTTTGCATGTTCTTCACCTAGGCTGTATTTCAGCCTGGGTGGGGAACCTGCCAAGGCTCCCACTGCCTGTCAAAGCCCCAAACCACTGTGCTCAGACCAATCACAGTGCTACATTGCAGCATTGTGATTGGCTCAGGGGAGCCTGGGTGCTTCCTGCTCGGTTCTGGCCAGAAAAGACGCTGAGAGACGACCTAGGAGGGAAGCAGGTAAAAGGTAAGTGCATTTTTTCTATCTATTCCGCCGGGACCCCCGATTACTGCATTCCGTAACAGTAATTGGCATATGATGACTGTTTTTTACTAGGCTCAGATGATGAAGTAAATAAGGACGTACAGAGGGTATATCCATGAGGTCACCATCTCAAAATGGGGGTAAGGATAGCTGATACAACATTCACTCAGCAAAATTAGTTTATAGATTACTTGACAAAAGAAATTTAAAGAACTGTCCTTGCTCTTTGAACTGCAGACATGTTTTCTGCCTACACGTATAAATCCAAAAACTCTTCCTTGTCATTTGAAGTGAAGTCACAAACATAAGGTTCAAGTCCAGACAGCTAGAAATAAAAAAAATGGTCACATAGAAGACAAGAAGGGTAACACTGGACTTTACTAACTATACATTCTTGGTAGCACTGAAGATCCTCTTATAAATATCATCCTAATTTTCACACATAAAACAATCTCAGTAAGTTATTGCATGGTATTGTTTCAAAAGTACTGAACAAATTACTTAACTAGGACAAAAGCATGGAAATCCAAATGTAGTTCATCTCTGCAAGCTACTGAGTGCATTTAAACATGCAGCAGAATGAAAATGATGCTCCAAAATGCCGGCGAACGGATGTATGACGTTACAACTCATACCATTACAAAGCATGCTTTTACAAAGCGGGCCTTACAACACAAACTACACTACAACACATGATTAAACAACAAATACCATTACAATGCATTCCTGTAGACCAAAATTATAACTACCATTACAACATCTGCCATAACAACACGTGCCATTAGAACGCATACCATTTTAACGTGACTTCTGAAACCATGACGAAATATTGCTTTTTAAGCCCCCCAATTCATTGTAGCACTACTTTTTTGTGATAGCCATAGGAATAAGACTTCAATAATTAATATTTTTTTGTATATATCAGCGATAAAAAATGTGTCAATGTAATGCAAATAGCGAAAAACAGCACGTGCATTACAAAAACATTTCAAGCTTCCTTTCTCTCTTTTTACTAAATCTCTGCATTCAGTGACCTACCAAAATGGCTGACATGAAAGAAAAAAATAGTATTTCTAAACATGTTGTATTAAATATATTTTCTTTCAGAATTGAAATCTTAGTTAAAAATACAATCCAAAACATCTCTTGTTTTAAATTACGATTTACCACACAAAAACATATAAATTGAGCAGTCCGCCGTTTTGTTCTCAGTGGAACACTGACTTCCATGGTGTCCACATGCATCGGAGCAAGGAGGAAATGAAAGAGACAATATGCTTTGGAAGACTGCCACCTACAGATCAAGTAACTAGAACAGTTACAACAAACACACATAAAGGATGATGTAGTAAAACCCCTAAACATTTGGTAAGAACAATTTATTTAAAAAATCTACATATTTTCGCTGGATTATCTACAGTCCTAAAAGTAGCACAATTCACAGAACTCTCACAAAAGTAAGTCTATATTATATAAATAGATTATTATAAAAAACCTTGGGCCAGATGTACGACGAGGTTTTGCATGCGCAAACGGGTTTGCGACCCGTTTGCACATCCAAAATCCCTGTGGGCCATGTACTAACACTAATTTGTGAGTCGCAAAAAATTGCGACTCGCAAAATAGTGTTTAGCGACTCGCAATTAGGAAGGGGCATCCAAGGGCGTCTCTTCCTAATTGCGACTTGCAGCCCTATGTATGAATGCTTTGCAAAACACTTGCAATTTACCACCCTTTTCAAGAGGGTGGTAATGCAGGTGCAAATGGGAAGGGGTCCCCTGGATGCAGGGGAAAATATTTTTTAAGGGCAGGTAGCGGTCCATGGGACGACTGACTGCCCTTAAAAAATGAAACGAGGGCTGACCCTTAGTTTGAGTTGCTTTTTGGGTCCCAGTGCCTAAAGTTAGGTTACCCCCACGTGTACGTGATGTTGCACAAGCATTTTATTGTAGATGTATTGCCCCCCTTACTGCTAGGGTAGGACCCTAGGTCAAACCTATGACATCCTTCGCTAGATGCTTTATTACCTTTTATTAGTTTCCATATTTCACACTTGCTCTTATTCATTGAATCTCTTTTTTTTAAATGCATGAAAGATTTTAGGATGTACAATTTTTAACCAGCCACTGCCGAACACATAAGGTATACACTTGCTGGTTACTACAGGGGTGTGGTTTCAATTAAAATGTTGCGAGTAGTTGATGTTAATGGTGATCATACAGGTTTAATATGTCTTAGTCATGTAGGTAATTTGCCACCAAACAACGATCTTGAGATACAAGTTTTCACATGCCTATAGTGTGTTGCCTTTTCTGAACTTTTTCTTTTATTATACATGTCTTGTGTTGCTTTTATGACTTGATCAGTCAAAATAAAGCTTAATAATGATGATGAATCGAAAACGTTTCTTTTTTTTTTAATGCAACCCATTTTCCTTTAAGGTAAACAGGCTGCATTAAAAAACTGCTTTATTTAAAAGCAGTCCCAGAGATGGAGGTCTTCTGAGCCCAACAGGCCACCATACCTGGTAGGACCTGCCATTCTCAATGGGGTAGCAAATTGCGAGTGCCTCATTAATATTCATGAGGCATGCGATTTGCGATCCCATTGAGAATCGCAAACAGTGTCTCAGACACTGTTGTACATTGGAAATTGCAATTGAGCACAAATTGCGAGTCGCAATTTCCAATGGTCGCACATCTGGCCCCTTTTCATTTATTTTTTAGAAAAAAGTTACATAAACTAAATTACTGAGATGGTATTTAAAATTACTAATAGTAGTATGCCAGGGACTGTTATGTGCAACGTTAGTGCTCAGGATTAACCTCAGGGCAGATGCTGAAAAGTGAAGTGGGGCAAAATTACTAATCTAAATCCAAGGGTTTGCCTCAAGGATGGTGCGGGATAGTGGAAGGGGTCAATATTACAATTCCCACTCCATCAGTTGTTTGCCTCAGATAAAGTGCTCGATAGTGGAGGTGGGAGCGAAATTACTAGTAAAGCTCCGACAAGTGTTTAGCAAGGGGAAGGTGCTGGATGGAGGTGGGGGCTTAAAAACCTATTCTTACTCCTACAGGTGTTTGATTCAGGGAAGATGCTGGATGGTGGTGGGGGGCAAAATTAATATCCCTACTCTGACAGGTGTTTGCCTCAGGGAAGGTGTTGGATGGCAGTGGGGGGCAAAATTACTATTCCTACTCTGACAGGTGTTTGCCTCAGGGAAGGTGCTGGATGGCGATGGGGGAAAAATAACTATTCCTACTTCGACAGCTGTTTGCATCAAGGGAAGGTACTTGATGTTGGTGGGGGGCAAAATTACTATCCCTACTCTGACAAGTGTTTAATACAGTATTGTACAAGTGGGCCTATGGGTGCTGTCCTGAAAGAAAGTCTACAACTGTACTTAAATATAAAAAAGAAAGCATGAACAGTAAATAATACTCACATTATCCTTTCTTTACCAGAACTGCAAATTCTTACATTTGAAATAAAAGTTCTAATACCACAGCACAACAGAAAAAAAACAATCCAAAGAGTTTATGAACACTGAAATAGCTCAACAGGTAAAATGTTTATGCAAGAAACTGATTAATTTCATAAAGTATTATGCAGCAATATAAGAAGGGAAATGTAAAATCACTCCTAACCGAATTTCACTAAATAAAATAAAAACATATCTGTGTAAATGAAGAATGTAAAAACTAACCACAGAAAAATATGTTGTCTCTTTTACAGGTGTAGTGCAAACCATCCATCCGTCAAAAAGCAAAAATAATATACAGCCATGACTTCTTTACATTTCTATACACATCAAACCATATCACACCACCAGTCTGGAGAAACACCTCCTCAAAAAAAATATCATCACCATCAGAAGTTGATGATCACATAACAGGCCAACCTATTGAAGGTAAAGTTGAACGAAAACACAGCTATCGCCAATAACTTTCTTTTCACAGGTTTCAAGTAAAAATAAATGTGAATGCAAACAAAGCAATGCTTAACGAATATAAATGTTATAATCAATAAAAAATGTCAAATGTCAAATTAATAATTTCTCAAGATTTTCCCTTCCTTGCAGGATAATATCAAAAGCACATTTAGAAACCAAATTGTGAACACATTTTGTGTCTTTTCCTTTCTGTACAGATCAAGCCATAGCACACCACCTATGTGGAAGAACACAATCTCAACAAATCAGAAAATCCACACCATCGTCCTCAAAAGTTACTATTCAAACAACAGAAACACCCATTTAAGGTAAAAAACGCCAAAAACACAATTATCACCAAAAATAACTTTCTTTTCACGGGTATCAACAAAAAAAACCAATTGAAACCAAAAATAGCAAAGCCTAAGAAATATACCCATTGTTTTAAAAAATAAATGTAGCCTGTGAAATAAGTGATCTAAAAACATTTTTCCCTAGCAGGTTAAATTTACAAAAATACATTCAATTACCAATTCACTAAAACCTTTTCGTATCTTTTGTTCTTTCTTCCTGCAGATAAAGAATGGCAGCAAGAAATCAAGCAAACTATATCAAATCAACAGATTACTGAGTTACAATGGCTACCTCTATTGTGATGCGAGATTAGCTGAGCCCAGGAGTAATTGGAGGTGTGTGCAGTATTATGCATCCCATTGAACAGGTAGAGCGGTTACTCTTGGTGACATTTTGGAAAAAAAACTAGCATAACCAGCCAGCCTCTGCAATGGAGATTGAAATTCGACAAAATATTGAACAAATGAAAACCTTGTATCCACTGCCGATGAACCTTGTGGCTCAGTTTTGAGGGCGGTTTCCCAAAACATAGCTTTGCATGTAGCTAGTTCTAGGTCTACAATTCCTAATCTACGTTGTAATATACAGAGCCAAAAACAGGCAAGTAACCCTCAAAGTATAACACCTCAAACCCACTCAGATATCAACATCCCTGATGAATTAAAATAACCTTTACTAATGAATCTTTCTTTTTGCATGACAACAAATACCCTTTAAAACAAATTCAAATTTTTAGAAACACCCATAACCTAGTGAAACTAGAGAATAGTGATATTTGGATGATAGATGTTACCTATAAGCCCACCACCATCTCTTCAGCCAAATATACACTATTCATGCCAAAATTAACAACACCAGTGTTACTTTAGTGTACAGTTTACTGGCTGATAAGCAAGCTTCAAGCTAAACTGAATTTTTGTCAGTGATAAAAGCTAAAATTCTAAATAAAAGTCCCAGAAAAGTGATTATTGATTTTGAATTGTCTATGATTAATTCCATTACTAAATAATACCCAGTAATCCAAATTCGGGATGTTTTTTTACATTTCACAGGCATATTGGCGAAATATACAAAAAAATCCTTAGTTGAAGATTACCTATCAGTCAGTGAACTACAATATCAATTGAAGAAACAACCAGCCTTATGCTTCATGCTACCTAACAGTGTAGATGAATACTACACCTCAATTACTGAATCTGACAACTTTACTCGAAACAATGAGAAATTGGGCCCCATACTAAATCATTTTGAAGACACCTGGATTGGCGATCTAAGCAGGTTGGGTCGCAAGAGGAAGCTACATTTCCCAATTGAATGATGGAACTGCTACACAACCTGCTTAGTGGGTGGCGCAAATACTAATAATGCCATTGAGGGATGGCACAACTCCTTCAACAAATCCATTGGAAAAACACACCCAAACCTTTATCATTTTTTGAAGGAGGAAAGTTACCAAGAAATGAGAATAGTGTCATCTTTAACAGGTAGTCTGAATCCACATACATCCAAAAAAAGTAAAGAAATGTCAGAGCGACTATTGGCACAAATGCAACAGTTTATATTGTCAGTGGCTTCAGACTACCTGGAAAATATTTCAAGCATACTACATTTCTAATACAAACTAACTCCTTCTTCTATCTTACTTGGCTGATTTTTTTCAATTAAATTGCCATTTTTTTAATAATTTGTATTAATTTAATAGGAATGTCAGAAATCCTATTTCGAATTCAACTTTTGGTTATATTTCAAATCATTTCCGTCATAAAAGATTCCCTTTGGGTACCTTATTTCAGAGACACCAATTCTTTCAAACACATAGACAGATATTAATATAAATGTTGTATATTTCAAATCATCCAGCAAAAGATATACCAATGATGGATGGAATGCAGAGCAAATCAAACATTCACCCCCAGTCAATAGAGCTGGGTTAAATCCATCGTTCTTTTGCTCACCATGCCACCCCAGTTTAGACCCAGCCATATGCAAATCAATGTTGACCCTGTACCTCATGGGAACAGTCCAGACCGAACTGCCAAGCCAGGTCCTCCCACGACCAGAAACATGTATCCTGTCCCCCAAAGTCTTCTGTACTCCATTAATCCACAGGGTTTAACCATAAATACATGAATTTCCAAATTTCCCGATTAGAAAATTGAAACACAGAGGCCCTAATTAGTATGTCAGTCGGTAAGCCTCAGACCACTCATCGGAGGTTACTGACCGACATCCCAGATTTTAATTCTGACCTCCTAATTACAATGTAGGTGGTTGGAAATCAAACCAGTTGATCATTCCGGCTAGATTCCATCGGGCTAAAGGAGCACGTTGGTCAGTCAGAACCTTCACGTAATAACTTAAAGACGGCATTTCTGCCGTCGGGATTACGATGTCAGTTTCCGACAGGCTTCTCATGAGGGGTTTTACGACATGAAAAACCTTTTGGAAAGAAACTTAGGGGGCCTAGGGTGCCCCCTTGTTGATCCCTGCACTGTGTGGCAGGCATCGTGAGGTGCCTGCCACATGGTGCAGGAATTAACAAAAACTCCCATTTCTCAATGGGAGCTAGTGCTATGACCAGTTTCCAACCACAGCACAAGCTCTCATAGAGAATAGGGAGCTTGCGACTGCACCATGTGTAGTCGCATCGTAATTGTGGAGGCGGGACCGCTGACCTATGGTTGTCGGTTCTGCATCAGCTGCAATGTCGATCGGAGGAAACTTCGACTGACCTCATAATCAGGCCCTGAGTGGTGTAAACACCAGGAGCAACAATGTATTGGTTGGTCAGAAAATCTGTGTTCAAAGTAAAAATGCAAACCTAAAAAATGTTTTAAAAAACATGAAAAGCATACCTTTTTCCAAAAAAAGGCAAAGCTAATAAACTATTCCAATCCAAGTTCCAAATTGGAAAACATTTGTCTGAATGCTCCTTGTGTCCCAGTTCCACACGCTGTAATCCATTAAAAAATCTTTTCCCCCCAAAAAACTCTTCATCACCCTTTTGAAAGGCCTGCATTCAATCCTAGTAATCCTTTTCCTTCTTTTAACTGAAAAAACACGTCACAAACAAATCAGTTAAAAAATATTACTACTATATTATTTACAAATAAGTTAAAAAAGCATTCTACTGTTCATTAGAAATACATTTTAAACGTATCTTGCATTACCTGCAATCTTACCGACTTAGGCCTACAACAACTACTTGATAAGCATGAAAAATGGGTTAAACATACTTAACATAGAGTTTTACACTTACTAACTTATGACTACCTCCCTGCTCAATCCTTACAAAAAAACTGACCACCTACACCTCTAAACTTAAATATTAAAAGTTCTTACCTGACCACAGCTTTCTTTTGTATCCGATTTCAACTGTGATGCTCCACCGACTGTAGAAACAAACGCTCATCCATGCACGTCAAGGCTGAAAGTAAAAAGAAAAAAAGGACAATTATTATCATTTAATTTAATGGGAAAGTTTATTTTTTATGTCTTAAAAAATATTTACGCAGTACAAAATTACGCAAACATTTTGAAAATATTTTACATACATATCTTTATGTTTTTTGAATGATTACTGATTTCTTTTTTTAAAGTGTATTTCATATGTATTACTATTTATTAAATCTTATTTGTTTTTAATTGCTAATAATGTATGTTTACTACTTTAAAAAACTATTAGGTTTTGTTTTCTGATTAATTTTTTATTTTTAAATTTTCTCCAAATTATTCTATAAAATATAAATATGTTGTAAAATATTTTCAAATTTTTTCAAATATTTCAAATTAAACAAGTATTCTTTATGAATGAATACTCAGTTTTTAAAATGAATACTGGAGTATTAATGTACTTCCCCACCCATAACCCCTAAATACCTCACATCCCGTGCCTAACGGGTCATGTTACAAACCCTTTATTATAAATTATTTTATTAAAAATCATTCAATTATACACATTAATTCTATACATAAATTAACACTCAGTTATTAAAATTAATACCCGAGTATTAATACAATTCCCCAGCCATAATTACTAAATCCCTCACATATCATGCCTAAAGGATTATAATATAAAACATTTCTTATTATAAAATATATATTTTTAAAATATTAAATTATACTTATTAATTCTCTGGCCTGGTGGCCTGCGTTCTATCTGGAGCAGCTGAAGCTGTTAGCCTGTGGACATTCGCAAGAGGGGCCATGTGTCATTGAGGTATGTGGCCGACAGCCTCACCAGCTCCTTGCAGCATCACTGGGGACTCCGTAGCTCTTGGCGCCTACCTCGGCGGGCTCACGTACTGATGGAGCATGCCCTGGCTGCATCTAGAGGAATCTGCTTGGCTAGTAAAGGGTTTACTGTTGGGCAGCCAAAGATGCTCGTGGCCCGATCGCTGAGAGTTTATTGTGCAAGGGTCCAGATTCAGTTCAGAGTGGATCCGGTGGCAGCTGTTTAACAGTGCAGACCCGTCTTCTTTCAGACTGCAGAGATCCCTTGGTGCCATCTGCCATTACTGCATGCAGATTGTGGGCTCTGCCTATGAGGCATGTAATGCTGCCCGCAGCCTGCATCCTTCCCACGGGTGCTGGATTTGTGGACACCTGGGCATTTACCAGCGGTGAGGTGCAGCATTGATGGGTGTGGCTGGAAGCCCTGCAGCTCCTCTTGCTTCACCAGGTCCCTTTGATGCCCGTCAACTGGTCTGGCAGACTCCTGTAGTTATAGAGCACGCATGGAGTGGGCAATTTACGGGGCTCTGCCCGGCTGGGTGGGACCTATTTTCATGCGGCAGGGCAGAATGGTGGGCCTAGGTCTACCTGCGTATTGTGTCAAGGCCCAAGCTTAGAGCAGACCCTGTGTGGGTTGCTGTACTGTGTAATAATTCAGAAAAGGGGGTGGTGATGAACAGAGTGTCTGAATTAAGCAGACCACTCTTACCCAGTCCAAAGATCAGGGCTTGCTCCATCACCGTTTTTTAGCTCACTGCACCATCCCAGCTCAGAACCCGGCTACATGCAAATTAGTATGTTCCTGTCCCAGTGCATGATGGGAACAGGGCAAACCAAACTACCAAGCCAATTCTTATACTGGGAAGGAAACAAGCTTCCGGGGATGGATCAAGCCCTGATCTTTGGACTGGGTAAGAGTGGTCTGCTTAATTCAGACACTCTGTTCATCACCACCCCCTTTTCTGAATCATTTTGTCCACCATAAGCGTGGAAGGGTATGCTCACTGCTCCATCAGGATTCAAGCAAGCCGGGCCGACGAGGCTGAAATGCCAGAAACCGGTCCGCGCTAGCTTGTCTCCTTTGTCTCCTTTCTGGTGAAGAATTGGCTTGGTAGTTTGGTCTGCCCTGTTCCCATGATGCGCTGGGCCAGGGACAGACTAATTTGCATATAGCCAGGTTCTGAGCTGGGATGGGGCAGTGAGCTAAATAACGGTGATGGATCAAGCCCTGATCTTTGGACTGGGTAAGAGTGGTCTGCTTAATTCAGACACTCTGTTCATCACCACACCCTTTTCTGAATCGTACTGTGTAATGGGCATTGCTCTCCTGGATCGCTGATCTAGTTGGTGGCCACTTGCAATACTTGACTGCTACTAGCTTGAGCCCACCCATTTCTGGACTGGTTGTCCGTGGGGCAGATTGTGGACTTGGTAGCCACTCCCCCTCCTTTGTGAGGAGCAGATGTGCAGCGAGGTGCTGGCTGGCAATCCATACTGTATTGTTCAACATCTATATGAGCCCACTGATTGCAATTATTAGGTCATACAAGGTCAACGTGGTAAGTTATGCGGACCACATACAACTTACCTTGTCATTGGAAGGAAATCAATCACTATCACTGGAAAGTTACCACAAGCGCATGCAAAAGACTGCAGGTGGCTTAAAGACAACTCCCTGCAGTTTAACACTGATAACACAGAGTTCCTGTTTTGTTTGGCGAAGAAAGTTCCTCTCTCTCTCCCGAACAATTTCTGGCCTACCCATACAGATAAACCACTGCTACTATCAGAGACAGTGCGCAATCTGGGGATAGTCTTTGATAATAAACTGAGTCTAGAAACCCAGGTGAATAAAATGGTTGGCATTTGTTTTTCCCTTATCAGAGCGCTGTGATAAATACTTCCAATGTTGCCTGTCTCAGCCAGAGCACTAATAGTGAGAAGTGTCATCCTGAGCCGATTGGATTATTGTAATATTCTGTTACTGGGTGCCCCACAATTTTTGAATGAAAGACTTCAGAGAGTCCAGACAATAGCTGCAAAACTAGCCTTAAAGAGATAACGTAGATCATCTGCTTCCTTGTCTTTAAAAGAGCTTCACCGGTTCACAATGACTCAGAGGATACAGTTTAAATCGCTCTGTATTGTGTTTAAGGCATTGCATGAACTTGGGCCCACACTGTTGCAAAGCAAATTCAAATGGTATGTCCCAACCATAAGCCTTTCTTCGTCATCAGCCAACTTGGTAAGTAAGCCCAGGTTTAGAACAACAAGACTTGGAGGAAGAGCATTTAGCATTGAAGCAGCTCGACTTTGGAATGAGCTCCCGTCTACTCTAAGACAGATAGAAGATCCATTGTAGTTTAGGAAGAGGCTTAAAACATGGCTTTTTCCAAAGGAGTGAATTAGATCACCGGATAACATCCAGCAATTGACATCTCTCAGGAAATATGTGCTAATAGTAGAACTAACGTAATTGAGCGCCAGGATACCCTTGAGTGACAGTGCCTCCATACTGAGTCACATTATGGTAATCTGATACCAAAAAACCCACCCACCTAATCCTGACTAGAGTAGGGATCCTATTTATTATTCGCTGGTCCTGAAGAAATGCCATGGATCCCTCCTGGACCCCTGAGGTGTTAAACATGTCGACCTACATACATTAATAGATTGCCTTTCTTCATAATTATAAGTGAATAATCTACACATATGTTTTATCCTTACCAAGGGGACCTCAGATTAAATATATCTTTTGGTACCCCTTAGGCATTTTTAATTCACCACTTCACTCTTCCCACAGACTCGCACTCATCCTCGCACTCATTTTATTGAAAGATCTCTTTCAAAGAGCCCTCTCGCTGGGCCTGTGGGGTATTGCAGCGCTGACTCCATAAGGAGCAAAGCCCCATGATGAAGCATGACACCCTCACAGGTGTGTGAGGGCATTGCTTCCTAATAAGGAAGACCCACTTTGACTTGCTAAATATACATGCAGTTTGTTGTTTACCACTTGACTGACCTTGATTGCATATAGGGAAGGATAGGCCTCAGCGCCAGACCCAGGGCAAAACCATTACGCAATATACCAGCTCCTGTCAACCGCCCCACAGGCTCTTGCGGTATGGGTAAGTGTCCTTAACTGTGCAGTCTCTGTAAAGAGGCGCAGATCCTTCCAGAGCTGTGCTGCTAGAGCCACACAGAGCGCTAGAGAGGCTCTGGAGGGACAAATTACAGGTGTACCTACACAAAGTGGCAGACAAGGTAGAGTGCACGTAGTCCAACATTATTACCCTGCAAACGGAGGTTTGAAACTAAAAGAACAGGTACCACATATGTCTTTGGTCAGAAGCTCACTGGAAAACTGTGTGGCGGATGCAGTTGAACGCTCCTGTCAATAACATAAGGCTCCTGGGAATGCCGAAAAAAGCAGAGACCTTCCTAGAAGCCTGGGTACAAAATACTTTGCACCCTAGAGGCCTTTTGGATTTCTTTGCAGCGGACAGGGTGCACCAGATGCTGGCTCCTCTCCCCCAGCCAGGGGCCCCACACAGGATTCTAATTGCCAGTGTCATAGGCTACTATGACAGGGATGCCATCCTGAGGGCTAAATGGAGCATATGCGAAACAAAGGGTGTGTTGTAAAAACTGATATTTATTCCAAAAGGAGGAAGGAAAGTTAAAGAGGAGACAGGCTTATGAAAACGGTATACCAGCATTATGGTTAAATAATTGATTCACCCTAGTGAAACCTTTTCTTCTCCAGGCTTTCTAGTAAAATGGTTTACTATTGATCAGTATGAATTATGTCAAATAGTAGAATTAAGAAAGGTTTCAGAATCTGTAGGTATATGGGGCAAAACAGATTCTAGTAACTTACTTAAGCATTTAAGAATGGGAGTAGAGAGAGGTTGCGGTTAACAAGTAAAAAACAGATATTCGTGAAAAGAAAAAGGAGAAAGATAGGATTGTTCAAGCTCGACCCATAATGGGCAGTCTACTGAGAATCCGAAATCCATTGAGAGGACTGGCGTAACAAAAACGCCTTATGATAATTAAAGAAATCAGGAAAACTTACTCCACCCTACCATTTCAGACGTGTGAGTTTTCATATGGACATACAGGACTTTTTAAGACTCCAGAGGAATGAGGATAATGTAGAATATATATATATATCTATATATATATATATATCTATATATATCTACATATATATCTATATATATATATATATATATATATATATATATATATATATATTTTAAATGTAAAAGGTATAGTTAATGGTATATTAGAGATAGTATAAAGTATGATGGTGTCTAGGGTACCCCACCAGGAGAGATATAATGGGTGCCATTTATTAGTTAATATAGATGGTTTTTGTGAACATTTCTCTATATTTAATGAAATTGAGGTATTAATGGATTGAGTAATGTATATAACTAAATATTTTATATGATGAGGGCTCCACACAAAATTAGATACAATAAAACATTTTTTGAAAGTAAATTTGGTTAAAGGTAATATCTCACACTTATCATTATTTAATCTATAACCAGATACTAATGCATAGGAAGTCACTGCTTGCAGAAAAGTAGGAAGGGAAGATTGGGGTTGTGAAGGAAATAATAAAACATCAGCATATACTGTTAATTTAACCTGCAAATTATTGGACTCAAACCCAGGAATAACCTGATTTTGTCATATTGTAGATAAAAAAGGGCTCTAATGCTAAATTAAAAAGTAAAGGGGAGAGAGGGCAACCTTGACAAACCTCTCTACATAAAGTACAATTTTAAAAGGTAGGACCTTTGGCACCAATTGCGGCTCTTGGGCTTGAGTAAAAAAGAGAGATTAAGGTGATAATCTTTGACCAAATCCAAATCATTTGAGTGTTTGGAAGATGAAAGGCCAATATACTTTATGAAATGTTTTTGCTGCGTCTAGGGCAATTGTAGCAAGAGATTCAGATTAATGAGAAGTTTTTGATAAAATATCAAAAAATAAATGAGTATTATCTGAGATAATGTGCCCCTTTACAAAACCCGACTGTTACTTAAAAAGTAATTTAGGGAGATATGACTCCAATCTCAAAGCTAAAGGAAAACATCTTATAATTAATATTAACTAAAGAGATAGGCCTAAAGTTTTTACAATAATGAAAGTACTTTCCTTCTTTGGGGATAAAACTAATTGAAGCATCTAAAAATGAACCAGAAGATTCATGTGACTGTAAAAAAGAAGTTACAAGAGCATGCAATTTTGGAAGAAGTAACTGTGAAAAGTGTATGAAAAATGTAACTGTAAAACTATCTGGACCAGGCGCTTTACCCTTCTTTAGTATATGTAACCTGGCGCTGCACTGCCAAACTCATAATTGGGCCCTTAGTGGTGCAGAATACTTTTCATGTTTTAATGTTTTATAACCAGTGGCGTCACTAGGGGGGTGCGGGGGGTGCGGACTGCACGTCCACTCGGATCTGCGGTTTACGCGTCAGCACGTAAAGGACCTATCAGAGTTCCCCTTGTGTGACTCAAGGACCCCTACTTGTAGGCGTGGGCTAGCCACGATTTTAGAGTTGCCTTTCCATGCCCGATCGCCGCACGCTGTAAATATAGGATCTAACATAGTCCTATCTACAGAAATACCTGCCAAACAAGCACGCTGCCGCTTTGGGAGAAAGTGATCGATTACATATATTCCACGCAGAGAGAGCATAGGACCTATTTAAATCCTATTGTTGGAGGGACCAAACAGCAACACTCTGTCTCATATTGCAGGTCTAGGAACTTAGTTGTTCTGTGAATCTTTACGACGCGCAATAGATGTCTAATAATAACAAGAATTAGGAAACTATGTGTCTTTTAAAAAATAAGGTCTAGGAACTTATGCATCTGCGAATCACAGATGTCTATCAATAACAAGAAGAACAAGCCTTGAGAAAGTTACGTTCAGTAACGAAACACGTGTCAGCTGCCTGCATCAGTTCTTCGGGATCAAAGTGAAGAAGAACGTACAACAAGGTTAACAAGAATTGTATTGAGAGGAACTTTTTTCAATGGGATATTAAATCACTGAACGAATGCAATTTTTTGATGTTCTCTTTCTACATATAGACCTAGGTAGTGTTTTGTTCTATAGTTCTGTAATCAGGACACTCTAAACAGGTCATGATTGGGAATTCACTCCCCAGATAGCAAATGCAAGTATAATACTAAATTTTGGAGTGCTGAGGTATAAGTAGTCTTAAAAAATTCCTGACAACGATTTCCATTGGGATTTTCGTTGAGCCGACATCCTTGGTAGTGGGGTGTTATTGTTACCTTGAGGAGCACCAATACTAGACAAATAAGAACCTGTCCAGAAACAACCAGCACGAATTAAGACATCTTGTAGGATTGGAGGTGCATCTGTCGAAAACCACCACTACCTTTGTTGTATTGTTGTGAATCCACCATTCTATGTGCTGCTGCCATGTGAATAAAGAAAAAATTCAGTTGACTATGCGTAGCTGTGCCTGGGGTATAGCAGGATTAAGTGTGCGTGACAGGTTGCGTTCACATCAAATATCCACCTGCGCAAGGCTACTCTGCACTTGCATGAAAGGGGCAGTGGCATGGGGCTTGGCATACAAGCAGGGGGGTATATCAAGATCGCTATCCAAGGCACAATTAAAATCACCCCTGCTAGTATAATATCCACCTCAGGGGATACCTGTGCAGCTCATAACACCGTACCCATAAACTCACCATCATCAGTGTTTGGGGCATAGAAATTAACAAAACACATATCATACACATCCAGGGCACCCACTAAGATAACATAACAGCCTTCAGGATCTAAACATGCCCTCATTGACTTAAATGGAACCTCCGGGGCCGCTCATATCAGTGCTCCTCTGGCATAACCAGAATAGGATGTGGCAAATATCTCGCCACGCCATCTCCTCCTAGGAAACGTAATGCAGTCCCCCCACAGTTGAGTCTCTTGAAGAAATGCCACAGACACTTCATAGCTATGCAGGCATGCATACACCCTATTGTACTTAGCAGGATTGTTCAGGCCCCTAAAGTTCCATGTAACAAACTTGTGTTTGGTTACCCCAGTCTCCATAACAATATCGTAGGGGGCAGCCTGTCAACAGCAGCATGGGTCAACACAGGTAAAAGCACAGTATATGCATGAGTACTCTGGAAGTTTCTCCACCCTTCATAGTCAAATAAAACATTGTATAGACATAGAAAACTGGTGAAAAAGAATGAGAAATTCCAACTGATAACCACCCCTTCCCACCCACTGGCAGAAGCCACTAATCCCTCCTAACGTAACTAGCTGTCAAGAGGGCAGTAAACTCTGCCCCAGAAATCCCTCTGGCACTACCTACCCTACCTTGTAGCCTAACAATTTACAAATTGTAGCTCTTATCCTGACTACGAATTCCTCCGCTAGTCGCAAACCTCCAAGGAGGGCTTAGAAATCTGCTTCGGGCTATTGACTGGGCTGTCCAGGTTTGTGATTAGAAGGACACTACCAATGCTGTACCCAATGAGTCATCCTCTGGATCTACAAGACAGTCAAAAGAAAAGAGGAAAAAAAAGAAAGGAGATGTGGGGGGAAGCTGTGAAAAAGATAGACAGGATGTTGCTTCCATCTTCCTCCATGGTCTTACCCAAAACCCATTGTCCCAGTTCAAACAGAGATTACCAGGAGATTGATCAGCTCATAGAAGTGCCATCACTCTGGGTCTCCTGGACAAGGCACAGTGGTGTGAAGGGGTTCTGCATCTAAATGTGCTCCGTTGCTGCCTGCAACGTGTCATGCGGAAAGACCAGGATAAGATCCTCCTTCTGTGGGACAGGAGGATCCTTATGGGCCTGCGATCCTTCAGGATTCCATGCTGAGTACCACGGTCTACAACACCTCTTCTCCCGCTACTCGGGATACTGAACCATGTGTCGTAGGCCCAGGGAGCCCATCTAGTTCATTGTCTCCTGTGGGGTATCATAGAAGTGCATCCTGCCGTCATAATGAAACCGGAGTCTAGCCTGGAACATTAGACTATATTTAATGTTTTGTTCCAGCATCCAACTTTTCACCTCCTAAAAGCTTTTGTGGAGATTCTGGACCTTTCTTGTGTAATCAAGATACATTTGGTTAATTCAGTCCTCATAACGAGGAGGGCTGTGACTGCGTACATATTGAAGGATAGCTTCTTAGTCTCTATAATTAAACAGGTGGGCTATGAGAACCCTAGGAGGTACTCCAGGATGGGGAGCAGGCCCCATCGCCCGATAAGCATGTTCGATCATAAAGAATTTGGAGGAACTTTTAGGCTTTATCACATAAGTAATCCAATCCTCAAAGAATAACTTTGCCGCCCCCCCCCCGATCGCACTCGAAATCCGAGAAAATGTAAATGATTCCTACAGGATCGCTTTTCAGAGTCCTCCACCTTGCCCTCCATCCGTGATGTGCTGGACTGTAAGTTTGCCACAGTAATTCCTGACAATTTTTGCGGCGAGAGACACCTTCCTCCTGTGTGCTTGTGACCATCTCCGTTGCTTCCGAAGGTCTAGTTTTAGATGATTGATGTCCATGGCCATCATGTCCATTTTAGCTTTGAGTGCCATTCAGAAGCACTCTTTGGCCTCTAGGATTTCAGCCATGTACTGATGTCGGTCATCCCCCTCTGGGTTCACCACAGCACCCAAACCTTGCTCGCCAGCTTCAGGGGATGGAACAGTGTATTGTACTATTTTTATTGGACTGCATCGTATGTTGTGATTTGTCCTTAACCACGGTGCAGTTCGTACAGGAGTTCAACAGCACAGCGGCAATGAGTAGATCCTGTGCACAGGTGCATAGTCCAATAATGCAGCCGAGCTCCCACCTCTCACACAGCCAGCTCAGTATTCAGCTACAAGTGATGCAGCAAAGATCTCACAGACATACAACTCCGCATGTCCCCGCAGATCTCATTCAGGAGACACCCAACCCCCAATATGTTGAGTGCTCTGCCCACTTTTTCACACATCTCAGCCGCCGAGGGAGCCCTCCAAGTCTGCCACATCTGTGCGTGCAATTTCCAACCCTGTTCAGGCAGAGAATTATGTACTTTATGAGCACACTGAAAAGCCTTTAAAGTTCAAGTACAGGCAGAACTCAGCAAAGCAGGCTTGAGGTGCTCCACTGGTTCAACTAAGCATTCAGCCAGACAGCCTTAGCTTTACTCAGCAATAAAGCCAGGATATCAGTTGTCCTCTACAGCCCAGCACCAGCAGGCTGTCAAAGTATTCCTTCTCACATGATGGCTCACATTGCCACAAAGCCAGCACAATTCCGTATTTATGCACCTTGAGATACAACAACTCAGCCTTCTGCAATTACAGCATTCTGGTCCCAGAGGCAAAGATACCCTTGATGGCTCCACTTGGGGGCAGCAGCATTCACAGGGGGCACAGCGAACTGGTCCTATCAGCTCAGACCCTCAACAGCAAAAGGGACAACTCCCACAGCACCAACAGCTTCACCGCCTATTCTGCCTGGTAAAAGCAAGCTTCCCAGGGCCCTCAGGGTGGGAACCAACAGTCAAGCCAGCAGTCTGTACACCGAAGGGAGGGTAGGCAGCACATGTTCACGCCTTAGGCAGCAGCCCTCAGGGGCACACAGATACTAAGGGACTCAGAGGTCATTAGCACGAACCCCCACGAGGCAGTCCTCCAAATAGATGTCCCAAAATGCGACGGCAGAGCATTGAAAGGGCTCCAGCCTCAGGCCCATAGCACTATTTCCGTCCTGCGGTGGTATCAGCAGGGACCTCTTGACCACCCCTGAGGCTCTCACTCACCGCAATCAACCCCGGTAGGGCCCACAGTCTTGAGACTCAGAAGCAATATTGTCACAGAGCTGCCATTTTGATTGTGTCTCAAATGGCTGGCTCAGTTTTTTAGGGAATGTTGGAAAATCTACAGCACAGCCATTCCACAACAGGAGCCACACCTTCCATTTAGCTGCGTAATCCGTTCCACTCCGAAATAGCCAAGGCTCCACTCACAATTTCCCTGGAGAGCAGCTCCGTACAGGCCCAGCAACACAGTAGGTCACGCCGTCCTGGCCTCCGCCTGAGGCGCCCGCTTCATCTGCAGGCTGTAATTGCTTTTAAAGGCCAGAAACAAACCCCAGAGACCCCAGTCGTCTCATTCCTTTATGTGTGGGTGATAATACTCATTGAATGCGACAGGATGTGGTAGGATGAGGCTCACCAGGTCTGGAGCTCCACTGCAGCATGTCTTGTCATCCATCTTGCATGACCATGCCCCTATAATGTATGACTATGAATGCATTGTAAGTAGGACTCTTTCTAGATCTGGTGAGGGTCCTTGACCCAACTGGGCAACTAGAGTGGCCAAAAGCTGTAGACAAAATATTTAGTGGATGTACGATATATTGTTTTCAATAGACATTCGCAAAAGACATTCGATAACTGTTTTTAATCATACCTGGGCTACCAACCAAATAAAATAGATATCTTTTGAGTTGACTCTGAGGTACTTTTACTATATCAGCAACCCTTCAATTATCCAGCCAATATTTATATTGAACTCCCACTAAAAGTAGATTCAGTCCAAGTAGTATTTACCTACTAGGATGGGAAGAGGACACCAAGCTTCAAGTTTAATTTAATTTAAGTTTAATTTATTGCATCAGATTAATTAAAACCATTGCAATTGTTTAGGTATTTAATACTCAATAAAGAAAGTCAATATAAAAATGGTGCACCATGGTTAAAATGAATACAGTCATGAGTTTAAAAAAATTGAGATAATAGCATGGTGAGCATAAAGTTAGGTCCTAACGACCGCTACAACCATTGTCAATAAGTGATTGAAACCTGGAATTTTTTTTTATGAATGCACAGTTTAGCATGGTATCCTATGGATTTAGACAGATAATGATTGCTTGCCTGCAGGTACGTATACCTCTGTCATTGAAGAGTGTTTTCAGTAGTCCTCATCTTCCTTGTTTTAGTCTTGGGCAGATGCAACTGGGTGGAATAAGTTCTCTTTTGGTGCCTCGCACCATCTGCAAGCAATTCCTGTGTTTGCCATCCAAAGTGGATGCTCCACTAGTCACAGGAACGACCCTAGCCTTTGCACCAGGAATTTCAGTTTTGTAACTGCTGAATCAGTGGATCCAAAGTGGGAAGCGGGATTCAGAGATTTATAAGTGTTAATCAGCATCCAGGCATTTGATCAATTTGCCAAAGCCAGCTTGTCCTTAAGAGAGATTTTTTACCTCATTGATTTATTTAATATTTTTTTAAAGGCCACATATAGTAATGACAGATCCCACAAACTTTGAGTGTTTGCATGGTGCCAATGAATATTCCCAGAGAGGTTTTAAAGGGGTCATCGCAGAATTTGCAATTACTTACTACAGTGTTTTATTGATAGTGCCTTCTTCGGAGATCCGAAGCCAATAGCAACACCTGATAAAGGCGTACTGTCTGCAATGACTTGCCTAAGAAGGCCACATTCCAAACGAATCTGCGCCGGTGAGGCCATCGTTGGGATCCTAAAGACTTGCCTGTATATTTTGATTATTATTCCTTCAAGCAAGGCTGTGTTTCAAGCTCGCAGAGCCTCACCTCTGTAGGTGAATGTTGGGACAAGCTTTGTGGCCATAACTGCCAGCATTGCTGTTAGTGTAGGGCAGTTTAGGTTATTGTATAGCGTGTGAAACGGGCCTAACAGGGCATTTCCATTTCTCGTTATTTTGTGCTTTTGCAGTTGAAAGGCTCATTTGATACTGACCAAGACTCCCAGGTATTTGTAGATATCAACACGCTCAACAGGCTGCCTGTGTAGAAACCAGCATTTAATTTACCTGTTCGTAGCCAAGAATGTCATGACTTTGGCCTTATTCCTGTTGATTTCCAAAGTGTTCTCCTGGGCTTATTTAGAGAGCGCTGCAGCCCAACCTTTGTTAAACTACAGAGGAGCACATTGCCTGCATACAATAGGTGGCTAGTTGGACATGATTGACAGTTTGTCTGGTCAAGTGACTTTGTTAGGCCTGATAAGAACAGGTTAAAGTGAAACACAACCCTGTTAACGGGCGTGATATGTCCATATTTTCTTTGAGACCCAGGTGCCATGTTATTTTTATTTGCATCCAGGTGTTGGAGTACAATTGTATTCATACCAGGAGTGTTTTTTGTGGCGCACTTTCAGTGCGCCTCCTAAAGGCATATTTGCCTCTGTGCCTACGTAGCTAATACGTTGCAACTGCAGAGGCAAAGTGATTCCCTCATTTGCATGGGGCCATGCCCCCTTCCAAATGAGTTGACCCCTCTCATGATAGCGCAGTTGCTACATACGCCCCAGCGCTATCAGTATTATTCAAGGGGTCGCTCAAGCATGTGCGGTCCCTTCTGTAATACCATTGCGACACAGGTGCACAAAAAGAGAGTAAACATGCCTGTTGCGCCCCAGGGCACAATGTACACTATGGCCCCATGCCAGTCTTCCACCTATCTCTCCTGGGTCGCACAGCGGAGACTGACGAGGCTCTTGATTCCTGGATGGTGGGGCAGTACATCTTTACTACATGGGAACATCAACAAAAAGATACTTACCGAACACCTGCAGGAAAACGCAGAGGAAATGTTACTTTTATTATTAAATAACAAATGTTCTCCTCAATTTTCTTGTTTTTTGCGTGCACTGTACCTTCTTTCTGGCTTGTCTCTATGCTGTTGATCTCTTTGCTTTAGTCACGTGACTGGGATGGTACAAGACAGCAGATTCCTTTCATTTGCGGACTGCTATCAATAACCAATCCACCTTTCCTCCTCCTCGGGCACATCCGGTTTCTTATTCTCATATTCCTGGTTATTTCATGTCAAAGGAGCCTGGAGCTGCCACTCAATTCATTGCAAAATCTCCAGTATTGAGGTACTGGGTTTTTAAGAACCGGCACAGAACCGGTAACCCAGCGGTGCCAGGGGATCAACACCCAGAGACCTCGGGTTCTCCTGAGTCAGACCTACAGAAACTCAGAGTCTTCTAGGTGAAGTCAAAGATTAGTTTATTGGCTGCAACCAAGGTAACAGGGTCCTAGAAGTACAACACGGGTATATTCTCAGGAGACTGCACACTTTCACGAAGTCAGGCTTCTCTTCTTATACATAATTTTCAGCCTTGGGCAAAACATTCCTTGGATTCGTGGTATTTCATTTATAGTTACTGATTACAAAAGAAAAGCAGAGTCATGATGACATGTACATATTTCACGTCGTGCTGCCCATAACAAATCATCCGGCAAGGCCCAACATTTCATCAGATATCGCTGGACCCCTAATAAAAACGGTCACCTCCCCATTATAAAGCAAGTGAAGAAAAGGAGTGGAGAAAGATGTGAGCGAGAAATGGCAGGTGTGCGCGCTGAAATGGTTTTATGGCTGGTTGAGCCTAGATGCTATCTTGCTCGGCCACTGGGAGGGAACTGACCTAACGAGTTCGGCCCGGGGCAATGGTTCTAACTTGTACTGGGGTCAGGGAGAAGTCGATTAAGGAGTATGTGTCCTTGTGGAATCAAATTCAACTGGATTAAGGCCTATGTAAAGGGCAACATGTAGCTAAGGGTTTAGAATGTAAATGACGATTTCGAGGTGAAATCGTCACTCGAATACGCCGAAAATACATGTACTTGATGTACTCGTCATTCTCGGTCTTTTGATACCAAATTCGTCCCATTTCGACGAAGTTTTTATTCTCGAGTCCAGTACTATTATATGAATCCAGATTTTTCAGAACCACAGACCCTCCTTTTGCCCTTACATAGGCAATTAATCTATCCTCATGTTAATCTGAGTCCAGATCTATATTCCTAAAGTCATTGAGATGTTGCTGCAACATCATTCTAGTGCTGAGCTCATGTCTTGACACAGGCTTCCTTACACATGATGTAGCACAGAGGCCACATATTGCAGGAGCACACTGTATGCATAGACAGAACAGGAAAAGAATGGCTAAGACCATCCCAATGACCATCAGAATTTTCCATCCCCAGGCAGATATCAGTTCCCAGAACCATCCCATTAACGACCAATCTCCTTTATCCACATGAATAGATTCGGAAATCTTATGTAGTTTGGAGATGGCCCCGTACACTGTCGGAGTATTATCTGGAACAAAAATGCAACAACTGGACTGGATCAATTTGCATACTCCACCTCGGTCCGCAAGTATCACATCCAAAGCGACCCGGTTCTGAAGGGTCATAAGTCGATCCGACTGGAGCTCAGCAGTCAGGTTACTAAGGGCACCAGCAGTTTCAATCACGGTGGATTCAACTACCCTTGTCAATTGCCTTATGTTTCTGCTGTTAGCCATGGCTCCCCAGAACGGCAGAAAACCCATTGCAAAGTCACCAAATTCTTGACCTGCAGTGTCTTCTTTACTCAAAACACCTCTAACTACCCTTGTCCGATGGTAATCCGCCGCTGCTGTGTAGGTGGGAGGTAACAGGAATGAAACAAAACATGAGCCCGAGAAGTCAGGGGGCAACCATGTATAGGCTCTATCATGGCAGATGAAATAAGTACCCTTAGCGGCTAAAAAGGCAGGGGAAGTCTGAGATCCAAAAACATACGTTTCTGTACAGACACTCTTCCCTAGCTGAGCTCTGGGATTCCTGCCAATACCTTGCAGACACAGGTGACCTTGATGGGGTACGATCCAGATAGGGGACGATCTTTTGGCTTGCTGTTTCTCACTTAATGTAGTGCCATATCCGGTCACATTCCAACCTACATATGCAAGTATCTCATCATCCGGGGTATCTTCGTAAGAAGTTACTTCCTTGATCATATCAACTATACCTTTGACTAGGGCGCTAGTCTTGAGGTTGTCTTTTACAGAACGTAGGGGTTGGATTTCCCGTGCATATATGAACATTGTCCTATATGCCCATACTGACCCATTGTGACTAAATGGCAGGACCAAATAGGGGATACCTCTATCCGTGGTGTGGGGCATGAGACCACACACCCAACAGTTGGTTGTGTTCATTACAAGTTGGTGTTGGTGTAATAACTGAACGAAGGAGCTATTGATGAATTCTAATCTCCTATTTGATTCGTGGTCAGGCAAAGGGTGGAAAGAATGAGAGGAAACAGTAGGAGGAGGTATGGGTGATGTAGTGGGCGCAAATGTCACATGAAGAGAGAATAAAACATAGCTTATCAAAAAGACCATTACGCTGAATAGCATAAAAATACACACTATTATAAAACTTTTCTTCGTCATCGTGTAAAAAAGTCTCTGCTTAAAGTTCATTTGTTTTGCAGGCCTCTCCACATCAGGAAACTCCATCCACTCTAAGGTGCTGCCCGCGGTGGTAGGTTGTTTCTGCTAAAGGATGCTTCCGTCAGTCTAGGGCAGCTCCCTTGGACCAACCGGAACCAGCGACCTAACGTCGTCAGCTGCACCCAAAAGTCTTTAATCAACCGCGACCCTAGCAGCGGAACCCGGATGGCGGTTCGAAAAAAACAAAAATAAGCAAGTTACCTAGATGGGAGAATCTGCACTTTCAAAAATAGGATTTGGGGAAAAACACACATTTTTTTTATTAGTCCACAGGTTTTTCTCTCGGATCATAAAATAAATCACTTTTACTTTAGTCTGTTTTTCTTGGTCGCAAATTATAGCGTCTTTTCCCGGGTACTGTCTGGTCCAGAAATAGTAGCTCAGGTTCCACAGAGTTCAATTGTTCTGGTGGTGGCGCAGTTTCTTGAAAAATGTTCCCATTTTCACAATCAGGATTGGCTTCTTTTACACGTTCATCAGTTGTGCGCTCTGAGTCAGTGCCTCCTTTCCGGACCCATTGGTCATGTGGCAGAGGGAAGGGTATCTTCTTACAATGGATCCCATGAACCCAATTGGCCTTCCCCTCCACCCTAACAGCCGCCCTTGTACACAGGAGGACGCGGTGAGGCCCGGTCCATCTGGGCTGGTCGTTTCTTGTTCTTTGGAAGTTTCGGACAAGCACCCAGGAACCGGGGTCAATGGAGTGACCCGGTGTCTCAGAGACCGGAGGCAAGGTGTTGTGGACCTGTTGATATAAAACACGCAATTTAGCCGTCAATTCATACAAATAGTCAAGCAAAATAGGGTGTTGCAGCTCGCTAAACTTCGTGGGCCTAGGCACTCCCCATATGGAAGAGGTGTGGCGCCGCGGCCAGGGCGACTGACTCCGGAATCTGGGGATCACGGTTCGATCCCCGGCACCGGCGGCAGATTAGCCCAGCACCATGTGACTCTGGGCAATAGCTTGCTTAATCTTCCCGACGGCCCCCAGCGCCTAGAGACCCTTACGGGTGATTGTGCGCTTTACAAATGTGGATTTACATATGTTGGCTGGCCGACCAAAGATTATTTCATAGGGGCTGAGTTTCACTCGCGAATGCACAGTCATTCTGGTGGATAGGAGTGCTAAGGGGAGAGCGTCAGGCCATTTAAGACCTGTGCTCGCTTGGATTTTGGCCAATTTAAGTTTAAGCGTGCCATTGTAACATTCCACTAATCCAGCTGATTGGAGGTGATTTGCAGCGTGGAACTTCTGCCTAATGCCTAGCCCTTCACACACTCTTTTCATCACACAACCCACAAATTCACTTCCGTTGTCCGACCAGACCATTCTAGGCATTCCGAACCTGGGGAAGAACTCTTTCACAAGGGCTTTCGCTGTGGACAAGGCAGTATTGTCCCTTAGGGGATAGGCTTCTACCCATCTTGAGAAGGCACAAACAACCACGAGCACGTATTTTAAGTTGTTGCACCTCTCCATGTGTATGAAATCTAGCTGCAAAACCTCGAACGGATACGTAGGAGGTGCAAAATGACCAGCTGGAGTTGGGGTTCCCCTACCAGGATTGTGCTTCAGACATACCATGCAATTCTTGACAACATTCTCTGCACACTTGGGAATCCCTGAATTCTTCCACACTGGGGCCAACAACTCGCAAATCCCTTTCGCGCTGATATGGGCCATCCCATGAGCCATTGTAACCACTGCAGGCACATATGCATCGGGTAAGAACCATCTCTGTTGCTCTGTCGATTCAATCCAACAACCATTTGCATCCATTCTCCCTGTACTTTCTCTCCACGTGCTTAACTCTTTCTCCGTGGCCTCAGCTTGGATGGACTTCACACTTTCTATCGTGTCTTCACATATTCCAACATCACCAGTCCATCTTTCTGGGCTCGCAACATACATTCGGCTCATCATATTCTTTGCAGTTTCCTTAGCAGTTTCATCAGCAAATGCATTTCCACGACCAACATCATCAATCACTTTCTTGTGAGCACTACATTTCACGATCGCTACTTTCAGGGGCAACGTCAGTGATTCAAGAAGCTCATTCACCAACTGACCATGCTGAATCTTAGCTCCATGCGAAGTCAGGAACCCACGTTCCCTCCACAATCGTCCAAAACTGTGAGCCACTCCAAACGCATACTGGCTGTCGGTATAGACAGTCACTTTCATTCCTCTAGATAACACACATGCTCTCGTCAGTGCCACGAGTTCAGCGGCTTGAGCTGAACCATGTGGTATTCGCGCAGTTTCAATGACTGTGTGCAAAGTTGTGACAGCGTATGCTGTAGTCACGTTACCATTTGGGAGTTTAAAGCATGAACCATCCACCCATAATGTACCATCACATTCAGCAAGAGGAGTGTCAAACAAATCAACTCTCCCTTTCGTCTCTTCCTCTGTTCTGAGGAAACAATCGTGCTGTTCTGAAGCATCCGATTCCTCTGCAATTGGTAACAATGTGGCTATGTTCAAGGTACTGCACCTTTTTATGTGCACATGGCTCGCTAGTAGCGTTAATTCATAACTGGACAGTCGAGCACTAGTTAAGTGCTGTGTCTTGGTCCTATTTAACAATGTCTCTACTGCATGCGGGACCATCACGATTAGTGTATTATTCATTACTAGACCTGCAGACTGTCGAATAGAAACAGCTGCTGCTGCTGTGGCCCTTAAACAACTTGGCAATGCTCGTGCTACCGGATCCAAAGTTGACGAAAAATAGGCGCATGGCCGCTGTCTATCTCCGTATAACTGAGTCAGCACAGACAATGCACAGCCCTCCTTCTCGTGGACATATAATGTGAAAGGCTTACTGTAGTTGGGGTTACCTAACACAGGGGCCGAACATAATGCTGTGCGTAATTCGAGAAAACTTTTCTGACACTCATCAGACCAAGGAATGGGATTGGGTGTATTTTTACACGTTAGTGCCAATAAGGGTTTGGCTAATAACGAAAAATTTGGAATCCACGGTCTACAGTACGATGTAATGCCCAAGAAAGCGCGTACTTCTCTCTGCGTTCTTGGCACATTCAATTTTGCTATTGCCTGAATTCTTTCTGGGGTCAGTTTCCTTCCCTCCTTCGATAAGAGATGACCTAAGTAGGTCACTTCTTGTCGGCAATATTGAAGCTTGGAAAGTGACACCTTGTGATGCAGATCACATAGATGACGCAGTAATGTCAACGTGGCCATTTTACAGATTTTCTCAGTATCCGCAGCGATGAGCAAATCGTCCACGTACTGTACGAGAGTGGCACCATTGGGCAAAACCATTGTGTCAAGCTGACTTTTCAGAGCTTGACTGTATATTGAGGGGCTTTCACAGTAGCCTTGAGGAGCGCGTTTAAAGCGGAAGCTGCGACCTCCTAAACTAAAGGAAAAAATATCCCTGCTTTCCTCAGCAATCGGGATACTGAAGAAAGCATTCTTCAGGTCAATCACCGAAAACCAGGAGGCAGAGGCTGGAATCATAGTCAATAATGTTGTAATGTCGGGGACAACTGGGAATTGTGGCACCACTATCTTATTTACTTTTCTAAGATCAATCACGAATCTATACACAGGTGGCTGAGAAGGGTCAGTTCGTTTTAAAACAGGCAGAACAGGACTATTGCAAACATTGCCTCGTATTTCTTCAATTACGTCTTTTTCAATCAACTCGTAAACAATCGCTAGCAAAGCTTTTTCGCCCTCATTGGATATTCTGTATTGGGGAATTCGTGGCATTTTGACATTCGACTTCAATGTTACAACATATGGTGGAATTTCTAAAAGACCTACATCATTCGGACCAGTAGCCCAAAGAATATCTGGGAGAAGTGCCAATTCTGCTGGAAGTGCATTTCTCGACAAATACATGGGAGAAACCACTTTCTTACCTAAAGTAAGTTGTACTCCTGAGGGAGAACAGTACAAAGTCGCATACAATCTTTTTAGCAAATCTAATCCTAGCAAATTTTCACCACAACCTGTTGTCAAAATAAGGGGTGCTTCGAATTCACAAGGACCAACAGAAAGAGATAAAGGGTCAGAAATCGGATTTCTAACCGGGGCGCCAGAAAAACCTACGGAAACGTTCATTTCGCCAGACAAAGGTGCGCCAGGGAGTTTGGAGTGCATAATAGAACTCTTTGTAGCACCAGTATCCAACAGAAAAGGTTCTGACACACCTGATGTAATCACCTCAACGTAAGGTCCACTCTGATCTACTGGAACTGAAACAACTCCCTCTCCTTGTCTAAGGCTGTCCTAGCAATCATTATTCTCCCACTGCTCATGTTCTGTGTAATACTCATCAACGTAGTATTGAGCTGTCCTGTCAGATACGTTATTTTGCTGGTCAAACCTGTTCATAGAGTTTTGTGGTGGAAGGGGACGTGCGTCCTGAGGGGCGTTTCCACGCCCTCTACCTCTAGGCGCTTGCTGACTGCCACGACCTCTTACGCCAGAAATTCCATTTGCACGTTGTGGTAGGGCAGGACAGTTATATTTGTAATGACCCTCTTGTTTGCAATATAAACACTGGTTGGGACCTACGCGGTTTTGAGTGTAATCGAATCTTTGCAAGTTTCTCTGATATTGTTGAGGCTGCTGAAAAGTGTTCTGGTAGTGATTCTGACCATTATTACTTTGATTACCACCACCACGTGGCGGATAGGCTTGCTGTAGCAAAACTTTCGTTTTGAGTTCTCTAGTTTTCTTTTCTACTTTATCTTTCTCATCTTTGTCTCTATTCTCGTAGTACTGTGCGGTAGCTAATATCTGGGCTGAAGATGAGACTGCCCAAGAACTTTCCGAATCTTTTAATTTCCTACACAAATCTGGAAGCAGATTGTGCACAAATTTATCGACAAACAATCTCTGACCACCTTCTGTGGTCATATCTTGACCGCTGTGGTCAATGAATGTTTCTTCAAATCTGGTGAAGAAATCTGAAACAGTTTCTTCTTTCTTTTGCTTGCATGCAGATAACTTATCCCAATTTACGCGTATTGCAGGCATTATCGTTTTCATGTAATCTACTATTCTGCCAGGTAGTTCCGCTATCAGAGGCTCAGGCTTGGCACCACCAACTTGTCGTGCATCTGCAGCAGTAATATTAGCCCACGTGTCACCTAATTCCTGGTCATGATCTACATGACGAATTTTTCCCCATAAAGGCTGTGGAACAACGTTCCCGAATAACATATCGATATCGGCCAAATTCATTATACATGACCCAGCAGTTTGCGACAATTCTTTATAGTACCCTGCAGGATTTTTACGCGGATCTGGTAGTGTTTGTTTGAGTGCTAAAACTTCAGCTCGCTTCCATGGGACATGTACCCATACGCGGTGAAAGTGGGGCAGGACAGGTGGGACAGCTGTCGCGTCACCCTCTCTCCACTGTGGGGGAACATCTCTCATAGGGTATTGTCGTGCCTTTTTCCTACTAGATGCACTAGATTCCGATGGTGACCCAGAACTGCTTCCCTTACTTCGATATGATAATAGCATTTCAACTGCCTTTTCCACATCGGGACCTACAATCATACCCTCTCCAAACTTAAATCGTACACGACACATCTCTCGCGGGATGCATTCTTGATCGTTGTCTTCTAAATCCTCGCCAAGAAAAACACACATCTGTTCGAACACATATCTCTGTGTCGCTGCTTCCCATTGATGGAAGACTTCCATGACAGACTGTACATCATATTTTGCAGTGTCCATGACCCATTTCCGAGCTAAACTATTCAGGGAATCTCTCTCTTGATAATCAGGCAGTTGACTTCGCAACTGTCTTCTTCCTATGTTAGGGGTCGTAGCAGGCGACCCGAAAAGAGGTAGAAGAAGATTAGTAACAGTGCTGGCCATTTTCTGCCGAATGGAAGGTGAAACTGAAGGACAAACAGATGAAAAAACGGGGTGAGATAAGGCGGGGGTAGAGATGGCAGAAGAGGTATCAGGAATAATAGATGTGGTACTAGGTAAAATCATAGAGGGGGCATTAGGAGATGTAGAAAGTACAGTAGGCAAAATCGTAGAAAACACAGGTGAAACAGAAGTCGTCGGTGGGCCTGGAGGAGGCTGCACCGAAGAAGTAGGAGCCAGCTGAAGAACAGCTGGCGGGTGCTGTGGAAGAGCCAGAGGCGCAGCTTGTGCAACTAAAGGTTGCGGGGGTGCTGTAGCATTCTGCGCATAGGGGGGTGGTGAAGTTAATAATTGCGATATTAGTGGGTCTTTTTCACGCTCTTTTGCTGTCCCTTGCTGAAGAGACGGCAAAACTGGATAACACTTATCTATTGCCATTTTACGTTGCCTGTGCAACTGCTCATTTATCTGCTCTTCCTCATTATCTTTAAACTGCACGGCAGCTTGCATTACTGAAAGTCCCCCTTCTCTCTTATTTTTCTTAGCTAATTTAATTTCTTTTTGTTTGGCTTCTTTGCGCCATAAGCGGAAAGAGTCAAACATCGCCGGCCGGGCTTTCTTGTTGAAGAGTTTAACTTCAAGGTTGTCTAAGATTTCAGAATCAAAGCTACCATATTGGGGCCATTTTAAAACACCATCTTTCTTAGTGTATTTAATCCATACCTCGTTGTAAACGATGGGGCCTACCCCATGTTTAACGTATAGCTCGTAAGTCGGAGTTCCAACTGGAGGAACCGGACATGAGTCCTCCAATCGGGAGTCCCTATTATCACTACCAAGACAAAACCAATTCCCAAGTCTAAGACTAGGCATCCTCGCTCTCTAGTCTAGTTCCAAACTTCAAAGGATTTATCGATTACGATATTTCTCGTGAATACACGAGTCCTTCGGTTATGGTGCTTGCAAGAACCAATAAAAACCTTTTGTATCTCCAAGATACCACAAAGTAAGTCCAACTAAGGACTGGGAGACGCTCCACTTATACTTAACTGAAAATATCGATGGCGTCACCAGAAGACTCGTCTCAGCGTTTCGCTCTACCGAAAACTTCAAGGGTCCAACATCAGGGCGATAGCTAGGGCAGCAGTCCTTGTAGCCGTCGGGAAGCGGGGAACCTCGCAGTAAAGACCTTCGGACCACGTCGACATGCAGGGGTCGATGAGGTGGTGGGCCCTCCTCCGGAATTTCCACACGAAGCTCCTCACGATCTTCAGGCTGACTGGTACCACTGGAATCGCCCCAAACGCTGGGCGCCAATTGAGGTACTGGGTTTTTAAGAACCGGCACAGAACCGGTAACCCAGCGGTGCCATGGGATCAACACCCAGAGACCTCGGGTTCTCCTGAGTCAGACCTACAGAAACTCAGAGTCTTCTAGGTGAAGTCAAAGATTAGTTTATTGGCTGCAACCAAGGTAACAGGGTCCTAGAAGTACAACACGGGTATATTCTCAGGAGACTGCACACTTTCACGAAGTCAGGCTTCTCTTCTTATACATAATTTTCAGCCTTGGGCAAAACATTCCTTGGATTCGTGGTATTTCATTTATAGTTACTGATTACAAAAGAAAAGCAGAGTCATGATGACATGTACATATTTCACGTCGTGCTGCCCGTAACAAATCATCCGGCAAGGCCCAACATTTCATCAGATATCGCTGGACCCCTAATAAAAACGGTCACCTCCCCATCATAAAGCAAGTGAAGAAAAGGAGTGGAGAAAGATGTGAGCGAGATATGGCAGGTGTGCGCGCTGAAATGGTTTTATGGCTGGTTGAGCCTAGATGCTATCTTGCTCGGCCACTGGGAGGGAACTGACCTAACGAGTTCGGCCCGGGGCAATGGTTCTAACTTGTACTGGGGTCAGGGAGAAGTCGATTAAGGAGTATGTGTCCTTGTGGAATCAAATTCAACTGGATTAAGGCCTATGTAAAGGGCAACATGTAGCTAAGGGTTTAGAATGTAAATGACGATTTCGAGGTGAAATCGTCACTCAAATACGCCGAAAATACATGTACTTGATGTACTCGTCATTCTCGGTCTTTTGATACCAAATTCGTCCCATTTCGACGAAGTTTTTATTCTCGAGTCCAGTACTATTATATGAATCCAGATTTTTTAGAACCACAGTATCTTTAGTCAATATTCCTCTCCTGAAGGTCATGTTTTTCTCTTCACTCCGGACTCATCTTCCAGTGATCCTACCTTTCGACTAACTTCCCGTCCATATCACTTTAGATGTCTTCCCAATAGAGACCATTCTTGAAAGCACCAGTCGGCCTTGCAAGAAACCATCTGTAAGGTGAATCAGTATTATAGGAAAGAATTGCTCTTAGTTCTGACAAACGTGAAGATGACAGAAGAGCTGCATCTGGATATTGGCGCTGGCATCGATTGTTTTGTTCAAAGATAATTGTTTTTGTCATTCGTTCTACTTAAAAATACATGAGAAACAATACTTACAAAAATGCTTGTTTTTTTCTTTTGATTCACGAGAATACATCATTTTTTTTAAAAGAAAATACTTAATGTGGCTGTCAATGTACTAGGTTACAATTTAGGGGAACACACACATATATTTTAAAACATTAATTTTAATATAACTTTTCAAAACAGGAAGCATCTTCTCTTAATAGGTAACTGTAGATATCTGGATTAAGTAAAGACCTTTTGATCAAGTTCATCACTAAATGTTGCCTATACCCTCTAATTTTTTAGTTCGAGCATTCGAGACCTCTTGTATACACTTTCTTATATACTTATATATAGCTATATGTGTATGTACATTGTGGCCTCTGGAGATCAGCCCTAGGACTTGTCTGCTTCCGCTAAGGGACTTTTTTTTTCAGTTCAACTGCCTCTATTTAACTGTTTTGATAGAAAACGACCAGCAGAGATTAGTAAAATACCAGAATTGCTATCTGCTGAGGGACTTTATTTTTTTATTTTTCTGGCAACTGCCTCTATTTAACTTTCTAGATAGAAAAAACAGCAGAGGTCAATAAAATACCAGAATCACTTTAGCATTCTCTAGATTCCAGTCCATAGAAATGGTCTTCCTCGAGCACCCGTAGACAATAATATTTATTTCCAAATCTTGTATTTTCAGTGATATGACTACCAAAAGCCCTGATTTTATGTTAAAAACAGAGCTTTGGACTATACCGTTTCCCACTGAAAGGCAATATTTCTCTCCATGTGTTCCCATACCAGGCATGTCACGCAGTTTGGTGCTTACTTTCCCCCATATTAAAGAACAGTAGATGTTTCAGAACTCAGGCTAATGTGCTGCATAGCTAAATACATATAAGGTCCCAAAGGCGAGTACAATTGTATTGCAAATGCTTGCTATTTTTGTGTCCTCCTGACTAGAGTGTTCATTTTGCCTTGTTTGAATTGGACTTCTGAATGATTCGGAAGTGGAATATTTACCTATTGTTAGATCTGGGGGTCTCTAGTTGGCAGAGGTAGGTTCCAATGTCCAAATTGGTTCGTCCCTTGCTTCTAGTCAGGGTTAAGAGAACACACTCTTTGGATAACCCCTGCTCACCCCCTTGGTAGCTTGGCACGAGCAGATAGGCTTATCAATGGCAATGTGTAAAGTATTTCTACCAACACCCACAGTAACACAGTGAAAACACCACAAATGGACTCCACACCAGTTTAGAAAAGTATTTTTATCGGGACTACACAAGACAAATACAACAAAAATCCAACATTCACTGTTCCAAAATAAGACTTTAAAAGAGTTCAAGGGATTGCACCAAAATAATCCACAGTTGCGTCACTTTTAGCCCAAAGTACCTGTAGATGCAACAACAGTTGGAAGCGGCAGCTGCAGCGTCAAAAAACAAGTGATGCGTCACTCAAGAGACCTGGGGGAGGTGATGCGACAAGCCCCTGCACGCAGCGGGCAGGTTGCGTCGAATCTGGTCTGTATGGGGGGGGCGATGTAATACCTTTTATGGATTCCGGTTTGCAGGTTCTCCGGTAGGAAGCGTCTCACACAGGTATGATGCGAAGATTTTCGAAGCGACGGGAATTTTCTTGCACTGTCGACAATGTGCTCCGCAAGCGAGCGATGCGACGGGTCTCACAGCGACGACAGGCTCTGCAACGATATTCACAGCGACAGGAACCTTCCCGCTCCGGGGCAATGCGCTCCGCAAGCGAGCGAGGCGTCATGTCTTGCAGCGGCAACAGGCACTGCGACGATCTTCGTGGCGAAGTGAATTTTCTCACACTGTCGACGATGCGCTCCGCAAGTGAGCAATGCGTGCACAATGGTAGATGATCTTCTCTTCTTCTTTCCAGCTCCCCAAACAGCAGGAAACAACTTCCAGAGTCCCCACAAATGGAATGGATCAAGCACTCTAGGCAGGTCAGAACTCACACAGCAGAGTTCATGGGGGAAGCTTAGGGTGAAGTCCTTTTGTTCCTGGGACTTCTTAACAGGAGGCCAGCTCTCCTCAGGCCCTTGGAGATCTCTTCAAGCAGGGGACATAGCAATAGCAAAGTCCTTCCCCTCTCCTTGGCATAATAGTACCTGCATGTCAGCCTACAAACACACAGCAAAGCAGTCCTTCCTCTTCAGTCTTCCAGCTTTTCTCCTTGGCAGAGGTTCCGTCTTGATTCCAGGATGATCTAAAGTTCAGGGGTTTAGGGGCCTGTAGTTATACCCCAAAAATTCTGTGACCCCTTCTTGCAGGAGGGCTCTGAGCCCAGTCCAAACCAATTCTGGGTGCCTCCTGCCAGTGGACACCTTCTTCCTTTGAGAGAGAGGGGCAGGGTTGTCAGCCGCCCAGCAGGAGGTGGAGCTTTGTGGAAGGCAGGCCCAGCCCTATTCAGGCCCAAGTCCTATCCCCTCCCACCACTAAAAATGGATATGGAGCTTGTCAGCCTAGTGCTGACTTTCCCAGCCTCATGGATCCACCCCAGCCCCTGTCACTCACAAACCAGACAGTCAATTCACAAACAGGCAGAGGCACACAGAAAGGTCAGACAAGAAAACAGCCACTTTCTAAAAGTGCTGTTTTCAAACGCAGGATTTAAAAACCATCCTTCCTAAAAGATGGGTTATTAAATTCTGAGTTCATGGATACCAGACTTCAATTTTCTATCTTGCTCCTATGGGAAGATATGCAGGTAAACATTATACACAGTATTCCCCAGTCTAGCCTATGGGCAAGATAGTCTTTGAATAGTGAAAACCAAAAATGGCAGTATTTCACTATCAGGACATGTCACCCACACTAGTACATGTCCTACCTTTCACATACACTGCACCCTGACCAGGGGGGTACCTTGGGCCCACCCTAGGGGTGTCTAATGTGCAAGAAAAGGGAAGGGTCAGACCCGGCAAGTGTGTACACTGGCCAGGACAACATTGCAGTTAGCAACTGCACACAGGCACTGCGGCGGCAGGCCTGAGACACCATTTTAGGGCTACGCATGTGGGTGGCACAATCAGTGCTGCGGGCCCATTAGTAGCATTTGAATCACCAGCCCTGGCACACTCAGTGCACTTTACTAGGGACCTAGTGTTGAAACAAATCTGCCAATCATGGATAACCAATCATAATTACAATGTATATAGAGAGCATATGCACTTTAGAACTGATTAGCAGTGGGAAAGTGCCCAGAGTCCTATTGTCAACAACCACATTTCAGGAAAAACAAGGGAGGAAAAAGCAAAAAGTTTCGGGATAACCCTGCAAAAAGGGCCATTTCCAACACCTATATTTCACTACAGTGCAAACTACAGTTCACCACGTTTAAGTGACGTATCTTCTCAGATGTGTACAAGGGTTCACCCTCAGTAATTCCCAAGCAATGGAGTCAATTGTGCTTTGCATTCTTATCTGTGATGTATTTATTGCTTGTAAAACTGGTATGATGAACCCTGGCTTCAAAGGATTTGAACCGTAACTTTTTTTTTAACTTGGTTAGTGCGAACAAGAAAACAACACGCGCTATGCCTCCTCCCGGTGAGATTTCTCAATGCTGTTGGTCAGAACAGGTCACTACCATGTGCATAGCGAAAGCTGTCACTCAAGTCAGAAATTAACTGAAGTGGCAGAATGAAGCAGCTCCCCCTTGTGTGCAGCGTGGTGCCATACGTGCTGTTTTTACAAGGTAAGACAAGCTCCTGGCACTAAAAGCCAGCGTGAGCAGCGCAACGGACTGGAATGCGATCACTGGCGAAACTCCACTCAGTCTTTAGATAGCTCAACAAGTTCCACCCACCTCTAGTAAAAATTTAGTAGTCACAGGATACCAGCAATAATCCTGGAATTCTCTGAAAATCATGAAAGCCCGGAATGTGCTTAAAATGTAGACATTCAAATACTTCAATACATTTCTGAGGTTTTTTTTAATTAATTAAGGGCTGTATTGCACTAGTACTGACAGTGGTAATTTTACCAATGTCACAACAGGACCAGTTAGCTAAGAGAACCCCGTACTTAGGCCAGGTGTCTACAATGATTCCAACTGCCATAAGCATTGACCAAACGTGAGAGAGAGTAAGGGCTTGTTTTTTACTCTGGCAGATAGAATTTACTCCATCACGGTGACTGATTAACCGCATGCGTGCGGGCGGAATTCCGCTCGTACGCTGAGATATGCGAAAGCGCATGTTACGTGACAAGCTGGGCTCGTCATCAGCGTAGCAGGAGGCTACCTCATGACGAGCCCAGCTCGTCATCAGCGTCGAAGGGGTTAAAGTGGACTCCTCTTACATTGGTCACAGTGGAATAGATAGCTTCATCAACAAACTTTAAAGCTTTTTGCTTTTTTTGGGGGATGATTTTGCAGTTTTAACTGCCCCTTACCACAAGGTTTTACCTGGCGATGACAGACAGTGAAAGTGTGGCATTTGTTTACCCACAGTAAATAGTGTATGTCGGCAGCGGAGACGGAGTATGCCCCACCGTCGACATACTGAAGGTCCCCCCAACTCTAAATGAAGCAGGCAGATCTTCACTTTAATGGAAAAGCCTTCTCTGCCAAACCCCAAATCGGGCCCTAGGTCCTGTATCTCTACATTTCTGTTGAGCTTGTAGAATGCTCTAAAAGAATATATAGTGGATTATGGAACTATCCGTGCAATCTTGCATCAGAAAATGTTAAAGCTAAAAACCTGCGCATGGTTGAGTCACTTTTGCTGGAGCTGCTTTGGGCCATATTTTGTGTGGAATAGGTTATCACAGTGAACCATTGAGAAGACAGCAACAATTTCTCCGCCCACCATTTTCCTTCTTCGTAATCAATATCTGATAATTTATCCACGGACACTGGAATTATGTAAAACTGCAGCCATGCCATTTTCTTTAAAATGTTAGATTTTCACGTTTGTCATATAACCCTTCATCTACTGCACAATTTCCAGATTTTAACAAAACAAAAATAGTTGCTAGCTCAAACTGATCAAAAAGCAAGGCCCCGCCGCAAGTATTGCAGGCGCACCGGCTCCCACCCGCTCTCTGTGGTGGGGCGCGCCCCGTCGTGTCACAAAGACACGGCGGGCGCACCTAAGCACGGATTGGACCCCGGGTCTCTTAATGACCCGGAAGTGATTGAATCACTTCCGGGGGTCACTGGGTAGCAAAGGCCAGGCCGGTTAGAACCGGCCTGGCTAGTGAGGGGTTAAAAGGCCGGGGAGCGCAGGAGTCTGCCTCTTTGACTCCACTGCCTGCCCCCCCAGCCTAAAGGAGGCTGTAATTCTTTTTTTCTTTTATTTCCTTGCTGCAAGTCTTTGTGGACGGAGGAGTCGAAGGCAGGATCGCGTTGTGGTGTGGCTTGATTTTTTCCTCTCTTTTGCCCTCTGCAGGTTCGGCTGGTTCCAGATTGGTATGCTACTCGCCGATAAAGTGCTGGTGATGCCTCTTCGCGGGTAATAAGCCAGGCACGAGTCAGGAAAAAAGTGCGGCGGTGGACAACGGAGGAGCGGCAGCCGGCGATTGCATGTTGTTTCGAGGAGACGGCGAGATCGGGAGGATTCCTTCTTGGACGCTTGGAGCAGTAAGGCACACACACGCACTTTAAAGGTACCGTTTGGGGGGTTTATCCGGCCAGGGTTGGGAATCCGGCCAAAGCAGGGAAAAGTCTACCCGGGTTTTGAGAAGCCTAACCGGCCTGGCTAGTGAGGGGTTAAAAGGCCGGGGAGCGCAGGAGTCTGCCTCTTTGACTCCACTGCCTGCCCCCCCAGCCTAAAGGAGGCTGTAATTCTTTTTTTCTTTTATTTCCTTGCTGCAAGTCTTTGTGGACGGAGGAGTCGAAGGCAGGATCGCGTTGTGGTGTGGCTTGATTTTTTCCTCTCTTTTGCCCTCTGCAGGTTCGGCTGGTTCCAGATTGGTATGCTACTCGCCGATAAAGTGCTGGTGATGCCTCTTCGCGGGTAATAAGCCAGGCACGAGTCAGGAAAAAAGTGCGGCGGTGGACAACGGAGGAGCGGCAGCCGGCGATTGCATGTTGTTTCGAGGAGACGGCGAGATCGGGAGGATTCCTTCTTGGACGCTTGGAGCAGTAAGGCACACACACGCACTTTAAAGGTACCGTTTGGGGGGTTTATCCGGCCAGGGTTGGGAATCCGGCCAAAGCAGGGAAAAGTCTACCCGGGTTTTGAGAAGCGGTAACTAAAAATGCAGTGACAACTGTTGCTGAGCAGTGTATGGTTCGTAATGCCGTTTTTGTGTGGTAAACTGGCAGCAATGAAGTAAACATTTGCCCCCACAGTGTTAACGTGTAAAAATAACATTTTGGTATCACAAAATGTGCCATTTACTCTGTATGAAGGGCCTATTAGTGTGGGGTTGACAGAGATATGTTGTGCCTGAGGGAGAGGCAGGGCTTAAGGCTGCCTTGGACGGCTACCCAGGATCGCAGGCTGGAGATGGCAAAGGGATCTTGACAGCTGCCACAAATTATTTTTTTCCTGGCATGGTGCTTAATTTGAACTGATGACATGTGTTAAATATGTTAAAATGTTCCGCTAAAACATACTATTAGGGTGATGATTATCATCTCCACACTTCTTGTTCATTCATAAACACATAATGCTTAATCATCTGTGTTAGCTCACCTAAGAACAATTAAGCTCTCACTGGAGGCTTTCTATTTTAATGTTGCAAACTCATATGACAACTCTTAACAGGTGGATGACAGACACATTTACTTCCCAGTAATCAGAGAAATACAATTAGTTGGTTCCCATCCCCTGGTTATACAGGCCTTTCATAATCAACGAGCTATTACCTGCAGTTGTTTCCCCTTATTTAACTGTATTTTACCTGTTCTCTAATTTTATTTGTTCATGGTAGGTTTAGCTCCTTTCAGCTGCGCCTCTTTCCCCTTTCTCTCCTGCTTACCCTCCAGCCTCACTCCCTTCTTGGAACTATTCATGAAGCCTGGTATGGAGAGAGAAAGACAAGGACAGAAGTCCTGAGTCCTACCTGCCCTGTGTGGTCAGGACAATAGGGAGTTTTGAATCTAAGCACATTATATTTGTGTGCAGGGCTGTTATCTCTTTTCAAATGTACTAAATTTTCCACTGAATCTGTAAATGTGCAGGAAATACTTGGGTTCTGAAATAAAAACAATTCTGTTGGAAAAACATTGAAAAAGTAGACTTTTTGGGCTGTGCAACTATCTGTTTGGGGACAACATGTGGTGCTATGAGGGTGGTGCATGTTGGACGTTTTCGTAAGGCTGCACTGTGATATGTCTTTTTTACCTTCACAGAGATTTCATCCTTAAGAGCTATTGTTTCTATCCTATTTGCAGTTCCAGGACATCCATTGTTCCCAGTGACTGGGCCTTCCCTGCCCCTTCTCTCCCACTTACTCTCTAACAGTCCAAGGCAGCAATCTGTAAGGCTCTACCACCCCTTCCTGTACAAGATGACCACGCTTTTGTGAAGAAATCCACTGATCAGCACTGTTGTGGGTTTTCAGTTTGAGTGTGTTTAAAACATCGAAGCGTGTTTCTCAAATACTGAAAGGGTTGCCGTTTTACTTATGCTTTTTATGTTAGATCTTGCAACATACACTTGTCTTCTGCTGTTCGTACTTAACTGTACTTTTATTATATACTAGCTGTACCCGGCCACGCATTGCTGTGGCTCAGTCTGGTTAAATGGAAGAGAAAGAAAAGAGTACGTGCACGTTTATAATATGTTTAATTTCACAATGCTTGTGGGTACATAATAGGTTTTTGTGACTATTTTCTTTATGCGTCCCTTGTAGTTGTTGCGCAGCAAGCAAATCGATGGGGTCTGTTCGGCCTTTCGATTAAAAACACACACGTATTGTACACGTGCGTATTCGAATCCAACGTTGTGTATATATAAACACGCGCTAATGTTGCAAAGTGAACCAACTCCTCCCCGCTCCCTCCACCCACTTCCCGGTCTGCCATCCTGACACCAAATGTCCATCCTAATATGTGTAGACTATTGTCTCTATGCGTCCTTTCTTAATGTTACACAGTGAACCAACTCCTCCCCCTCCCTCCACCCACTTCCAGGTCTGCCATCCTGACACCAACTGTCCATCCTAATATATGTAGACTATTGTCTCTTTGCTTCCCTTGTAGTTGTTGCGCAGCAACCAAATCGCTAGATTCTGTTCGGCCTTTCGATTAAAAACACGCGCGTATTGGACACAAGCGTATACGAATCCAACGTTGTGTATATATAAACACACGCTAATGTTGCAAAGTGAACCAACTCCTCCCCCCTCCCTCCACCCACGTCCCGGTCTGCCATCCTGACACCAACTGTCCATCCTAATATATGTAGACTATTATCTCTATGCGTCCTATCTTACTGTTGCAAAGTTACCCAACTCCTCCCCCCCATCCACCCACTTCCCGGTCTGCCATCCTGACACCAACTGTCCATCCTAATATATGTAGACTATTGTCTCACTCTCTATGCGTCCCTTGTAGGTGTTGCGCAGCAACCAAATCGATAGGGTCTGTTCGGTCTTTCGATTCAAAACATGTGCGTATTGGACACGCGCATATTCGAATCCAACGTTGTGTATTTATAAACACGCGCTTAATCGAATCCAAAGTTGTGTCAAAATTTCAAAGCAATCGGTGAAGAACTTTCGGAGATTTAAGACTTTGAACAAACGAACATTGACATTTTTATGTGTCTGTTCGGGCTTTCGATTAAAAACACGCGCGTATTCAACACGAGCATATTGGAATCCAACGGTGTGTATATAAAAACATGCGCATATTTGAATCCAACGTTGTGTCAAAATTTCAAAGCAATCGGTGAAGAACTTTAGGAGATTTGCGATTTTGAACAAACTAACATTTACATTTTTATATATATAGATTTAAGCCTTGTGGTTTTAATAACATGAACGATCATATAGGTAGAAATATTGCCTTACGGCAAGATCTGCTAACTTTGGAAGTAGGGAACCAGGTACCCATCCCACCCTCATCCCAACATCCAGTGGTTCTAGACAGATCACTGTATCTTCCCATGCCTAAAACAAGTATAACGTAAAAAACTCGAATTTCCTTTGGCCAAGGTATGCACTATCTAAAAGTGCAAATAAAAAAAACATAATTCAATGTCAGACGCTTTATAAATTAGAGGTACACATTATATATGTTGAAATACAATGCTATGACACACTATTGCGTGTTTTTCTTTCCTGGAGTTTGGAATTTCTACAGTAAAGACATTTTTGTATCTACAATGTTTGTCACCTCCTAGTACTTTAACTTTCCGTGCAATGTATGGCAGGGAATTTTGGCTCAGGGCAGTTCAGTGGGTGTTAATTCCTAGCAGTTATTACCAGCAAACTATGATCTGTCTTTTTAGTATTGGAAGCTAGTCTTGACAAAGAGGTTAGGACTGTCTTTTACAGCATCAGGCTTGTTTTTGGGAGTGAGGTGGTTCCATAGTTCATTCTTGAAAGATCTAGGGATTAAAGGAAATGTTTGGAGATATTGATCAGATATATGGTACTTCTTTGTGTAAATGGTAGATTGTTCATTTCATTTCACTTTATTCTGTATATTTTCGACACTAAAAGTACATGACACAAAGACGGATATACATATAATAAATACATTTACAAATCCAGGAAAAAAGACATAAAAACTTTAACCACCATCCCATCATACACTACAAGTTCAGCACCATAGAACAGATATATGAAAATACATACTAAAATAGCTAATCTCAAGGTTGAGCTATAAAAAGATTCATACCTACAGACATGCCTGAGTCCATATATACAGTATCACAAAGAGCAGACCAATCCAGAGTCAGGAAGGAGAAAGGATCCTCTAGGTAAAAATAAAGCACTTTTTTTGCTGTCGTCAAAAGGCTCCATTAGAGGTCAGGGCTCTGGCCTGAGCAGATTTCAAAGAAGACGACTCAGGCCATCGCTTTGGCACTAACACACCAGCTCCAATAAAGGTATTTAGACACAGTAGAGACAATGGACTGCTTGGATTCCATGTGCAGCAGCCGTAGAGCATCCTGATGCTGATTGCGCCCCCGTTGTTTACATAGGAGGGATGGTCCAAGATTTTTGAGGACGCGTGTAAGACGGACAAAAGAAAATAAAATGGGCCAGGGATTCATCGGCCTGCTAACAGGTTGGGCATGTGAGACTCAAGTAGGGGCCAGGATTCAATTTCTACAACAGAGGTAGTAAGGGTGAAGTGCCATACTGGAATTTAAGATATAAACTCCTAGCATGCGATGGAAAAATGTAATCTAAAAAGGGCTCAAAACATATCAATCTTGAAATCTAAAAAATTATCAAAAAGAGAACCCTTGGTGACATTCTTGATTTGATCAGTGCCCATATATCTCCCAAAAAGCTTTCTGAAAAGAGGCCCTAGATAGATGTTTCAGATTGTTGCCAATATAGATTTCTTTCCTTGCCCTTGTTTTGAGAGTTTTTCATCTAGTGTGAATCAAAAGCATGGTGTTTGTGCAATCATGTATTTGCACCTTGGATATTTGAGTCCATGGTTCAGTTATGAGCAAGAGTGAAGTTAGTGCAATGGGTAATGAGTAAAATGTTGGTCTTGTGTATGGCTGTTAGTCAGCGATAATGGTGACTGTGCACTCATAGATGTACTTTCACTTTTCAGGTTTAAGTAGTGGTGTTTTTGTCATTACTATAACCACAAAGTACTACTTTCAGGAGGCTTACGACTTGTCACAATTCTTGCTTCGTCTGAACCCAGAAATTGTTTAGCTGCTGCAAAGACCTGTTGGTCTCAGAGCAGGTTACATGATGTAAATTCTTGCTGTGCTTCATGGTTACACGAAGAAGATTCAACAAGTCATTTCATGCATTTTCACCATTGTTTTTAACCATTTTGATTTTAACTTTTCCTTGAGGGGTGTGGCGAATTTGATGGCACCCTCACAGCCAAGAATCCTGCAGTGAATCCTGCCCTAGTTTGAGCCCCTATGATATTGCTGGAGTCATCCTGGTCCTGATGGCAGGCTAATAGAGACCAGCAAAGGCTACAGCATGCCGCGCAACTTCTTGGGTCGGCATCTCAGCCTGGTGCAGGGAGTCAGGCTGTAGCCTCGTGGAGCCATCTTCACAGGAGAGGATGTTGGAGACATGCTCAGTAAGTAGTCCCCTCATCCACAGCATGCTGGGACGCTCCGTGCTCCAGCGCGGTTCTCTCTCCTTTGCCTCAGGCCCCTCAGCCAGCATAGCAATTGCTGTACCACAAGACGCTGCAGTACTGCATGCGATGCCTGCAATGAGATGGGGTGCTTAAGGCCACTGACTGAAGACACTGCGGGCCCCAGGGGTAGAGGTGATGTGCGCAAAATTCCCCCTCAGCCTTCTCCGCTCATGGCTACTGGCACTTGGGCACCACCGATAGGCTATCCCAACGCAGCAGATCACTGGAACCCGACTTGCCGTATGTGTGGCTTGTGCAAAGGTATTGTGAGCCCTGGGAGAGTGGGCCAGTGCATGCAACATTCCTCTTCCACCCACCCATACTCAAAGGCTTCGATACTTGGGCACCTACCCCTTTGTCTTGACGGGGTGCTGTGATCCGCACTGACCTATGGAGGTGAATGGCTCCAAAGTGGTCTGGCAGAAGTCAACAACTGCACAAGGGACCTAACAGTGCTTCACACTGACTCAGATTTCCCCCTGACCTATGTCTACCTGTTACACTGCTCCTCGAGGAGCTGCAATTGCCTGGCCTTGTATGTGAGGCCCGCAAGAGCACAGCGGCCCAAGAGCATGTTTGTGGACCTATCAGGGTAAGGAGTATGAATGGGGTGAAGGAACAATCAGGCACTATCTTTGCCTGGGTCAGGAGCTCCTACCTACTGAATATAGAGAGTGGCTCCTGGGAGGTGGGCAAGATCCCCCCCACTTGGTCACAGGAGATAATCTCGACAGTGGCTGTGCCACTTTCTCTGAAGTGACTGTACCCTCCAGTCGGTCCCAAGTTGCTATGACCATGGCCTGCTCAGCATGCAGGGGGAGACCCCTGGGGAAATGCAACATGAGCCTTTGGTGCGCACATTCTTGCATGGCCCCTAATGGTGCACCCCAAAAATGGCAGGACTATGGCTGCAGCATCTGGGCTGGGGGAGTGGTGGGGGCCCATCGCTGCTTCATCCCCCTGAACTGGACCAGAGATGTACAGAGCATGCCCAGAAATTTGAAGACATACGGAAAGCTACATTGGACGCCAAATCAACCCTAGAGTCCAAATTGGGCACACTGACGACTGAGGTGAAAAGCTATGGGACCAATATCTATGATGGGTGCCTTGGGTGACACATAGGATCATTCTTGTCGTAATAACATGTGAGTGGTGGGCCTTCGAGAGCATGTAGAGGGCACAAGTATGGAACTCAATCTGGAGGAATGGCTGGCTCAAACTGTGCTAGAGGACAAACATTTCAAATTTTCTCATGGGAAAGAGGCCGTAGGGTAACAAAACGATCTCCCCTCTTCTTGTTTCTCCTAGGCTGGTGTTAGCCTGCCCATTCAATTAATGTGATAGAGAGCATATTCTGAAGGTTGCCTGAGTCAAAGGACATTGGCTCATTGACAACAGCAATGCTCATTTTTACCCCAACTATACGTACTCTGAAGTACAAAAACATCAAACTTCATTCATGGAATCCAAGGGACATTTAAGACGGCTCAAGATCAAATATGCCCTACAATTCCTGGCTACAATTAAGAACATGCTTAGTGGTACCACCACCTTTTGTGCTACTCTGGAAGAAGGCCTGGGTGGGATAACAAGAGTGCTGGGACTTCCACCATGCACCGAGATGGCACGGATTGTTGGTCGTACGCAGATAGGGGAAGCCACACCACCAATAAGAGGAAGTCTGACCAAACGAAGGAACAGTTGGCAAAACGAAAGAGCTCAAGTAGTGTCCAAGGTCCAACAACACAATGCATCATACAGTTCCTGCTCATTCGCCCCATCCGAGAAAGAAGAATGTGGACTCTTAGATACTGTTCTTGCACTGGCCTATGCCTTGTTCCATGGGGGTCTGGAGCTCATGCCTATGACAGCGGATAGAGTGCAGTGATGCAACATGTGGGGGGATACCTAGGAACTACCTATACAGTCTCCAACTGGGCTTCTGTTTGGTCTAAGACCTCTGTCATCTACATCTGTGGGCTTTGCTATTTTGTGAGGTTTCCGGCTGTGCGGTGAGTCACTCACCACTTCCATCATTGGCTTTTCATCACCCTGGAGTCACTGGGTCTGCCTCCCTTTATTCCCCTGCTCTTCTGGGAACCCATAGTTAGGAAAATGCAAACTTGGTGGCCAGTTGGCTGTTGGTGCCTGGCCCTGGGTTGGGGAGTTGGAAAGTTGATTTAGTACCGTATTTGTTTTCCCTCTGTTTTTTCCCACACTTCCTGTACTGATGGCGATTACTAATAGCTTACACTCCTTCGGAATGTTTTTCTGGGTGTGGTTGATTGGGGGCATCGCACATGCACAACCCTTTGGAACTGCAATCTTCATGCCATGTGACAGCAGTTGGGCCACAGATATGGCCTATTAGTTTGGAATGTTCCGAGTACGGTACAGAGTCTACCAATGTTTAAGATGCTTCTGGGCACCACATAGTCTGGATATACTAGGGGAGTTCAAATATTGGTGGCCCTGGTGTGCCTCTTTCGAGTCAGCATTCACAGTTGGACCCTGAAGGCAGATATGTGGTGCTTGAAGGGGCCATGGATGGTACACAAACCAGGTGGTTTTCTTTGACATCCTAACTTCATCCTTATTTACTAGGACACTTGTGTCATGTATCTGGGGTGTGGGACTACAATTGTATGACTGACTCAGCTACAGCCGGTTTCGGGGGCTCAATCCCTTACCCTTGCTTAACACTTACAGCAAAGACCATCCCACACACAGGTAGAGGGTGTATAGAGGTTACTCCACCCACTAAAAAGAGAATATTCATACTATTCAGGGTTACATGATTTGCCCCCAAAAATCTACTTATTATATTGCAACACTGGGGCAGCAATGCTAGTGTGGGAGGCTGAATATTTGGGTTGCACTTTATGGAACCATAATCCCCTGCTACGTACCCTAAGTTGGGGGAAGGGCACCCACCTAAACCTTTACAGTGCCTCCTAGTGAAGACCCTAAGTGACACAGCATTTCATGCCACCCTGCCATAGAACCTGGAGCATTATGATTGAGACCATGCAGGCACTGCTACTGATATACTCATAGAATGGGACACCTTTAAAGTAGTCCTGAGTGTACATGCCATTAAGTCAGTGTATGGTTCCACCATCATGCTCTGTAGGGGTTTACAGAAACTGGAGCAGGAAATATACACCTTAGAACTGCGCAGTCTATTGAACCAAACAGTTGCAGCTCGTTTGGTGCAATTGCAACATACATATAGATCTACTCATACAAAGTTGGGCTCCTTGGATTACAAAGAATACATGGCCAGCCATCACGCAGAGGGGGACAAGGCAGGTAAACTGTTAGCCTGGCTACTCCAGTCGGAGTCTCACAGAAGTCCAATTTCCGCATTGAGAATGCTCTGTGAGTATATTGTTAATAATAATAATAAGGGAGATTTATATAGCGCCTGGTTACGCAGAAGCGTGTCCCCGCGCTGGAACTGAAAGCTCAGAGACAGACGTAGGGGAAAGACCCGGTTATCCTTGAAATAGATGTGTTTTAAGTTTCTTTCGAAAGCTTGGTTCTGAGGGATCCAAGCGAAGGTTAAGAGGTAAGGCATTCCAACTGTTCGCCGCTAGGTAGCGGAAGGACCTCCCTCCCATGCGGGTCCTGCTTACCCTTGGGACCTTTAGTAGGCCTCCGTATGAGGAGCGCAGAGCGCGAGATGGAACATGCCTAGTGACAAGGTTCTGGAGTGGTGCTGGCGCCTTCCTAGCAAGGATGCGATGGCATGTGCAGAGGGCTTTGAATTCGATTCTGCTTCTTACTGGCAGCCAGTGGAGGGTCTGGAGGGCAGCTATGGAGTTCGATCTTTTAGGGAGGTTTAGAATAAGGCGTGCTGCCGCATTCTGTAAAACCTGAAGGCGGTTTGTTGCCTTACAGGTTGCCCAGGAGGTGATCAACCAGGCATTTTGTACATACTACACCATGCTGTATGCCACAGCGAGAGATAAAGATTTGCATGCCATACATGGATTCTTGTGTAATCTAAGCCTTCCGAAACTGCAGGAGGCCCAGCATGCAGATCTTGAGGCTCCACTGTCACTTGAGGCGGTTGTGCAAGTCATCTGACTAATGGCGCAGGGCAATACCCCTGGCGAAAATGGATTGCTGGTGGAGTTCTATGCCACATATGCTCAAAATCTTACCCCCAGACTCTAACAGGCATATAAAGCTGCCAGCATTAAAGGCTCATTTCACAATCAATGAGGGAAGCGGTGTTGGTGGTCATTCCTAAACCTGCCAAGGACCCGCTCTTAGTGGGTTCTAACCACTCACTGTCACTACTGAAGACAGACTACAAGATCCTGGGAAAGGCTTTGTCTAACCTTCTGATCCCAATAGCACAAACATTGATTAATCCTGATCTAAATGCTTTTGTCCCAGGAGGAGCAGTTTCTTGAATTGACCTAATGTGTTCATGTAAATGGTCTGGGCACGCACCTCCGGATTCCATCCCCCCCCCCGAATAGCCTCATTAGACTTAGATGTGGCTTTCAATACTGGAGGGTGGTCCTATCTTATGGAGGGGCTCCGTACAATGGGATCAGGACCCAAGCTTTTCTCATGGATAACCCTATTATACACTGATCAAACATCAAAGGTGAAATCAGGTGGAACACTCTCTGACCCTATTTTTAAAGGGTGAGGCACAAAATAGGGCTGCCCCTTATCAATAATAATAGTTGCCCTTGTTGAGTAACTCCTGTCTTCCATGCACAGGGCTAGAGTTCTGGATTAGGGGATCCGAATGCATGGCCTATGGTACATAATCTCATTGTTTGCGGATGACACCATAATTTACCTCAGGGAGAAGGAACAGATGTTACAAAACCTCATCCTCCTATTGGAGAAGTTCAGGGATGCCCCCAGTTGCAAGGTTGATTGGGACAACACATGTGTATACCCCTTTATTGAGTTGACAGAGGTTCAAAGATTGTCTCTCCTCACCACTCCCCTCCCTTGGTGCTTTGACACTATTAAATACCTAGGGGTCAGGGTGTATCACAAGAAGGATTTAATGGATGGCAACTAACCCTGGGCGGAGTTCGGGGTGTTGCGCTACGCGAAGTGCAAAAGAAACTCAGTTGCACTACACGGAGCTCCGCAAGCGCCGAAGTACGGTAGAAGAATGCCATTCGCGGTGATTGCACAGTGCCGGATGCTTGTCCACACTGTGCAATCATTGCAAACAGCACCATGCACAGCGCAAGCTTACCTTTTCTGCCGCTGGAGTAGATTTTTACTCGAGCGGCAGCTTTCTCAATGCAAGCGGTCGCGAGCCTACGCGACCACTCGCAATGAGAAACCGGACCCCCCCAGCATTGAAAAATATTACCGGGAGGTTTATTGTCCACACTCGCGTTCACCAACTTGATGTTGGCGATCGCAAACGAGGAAAAAGCTCGCCGGGAGGTGGATTGTTCTCACTTGCGCTCGCCAACTTGACATTAGTGAACGCGAGCGAGGAAAAAAACTGCTCCGCTGCGCAAAGTGGCGTTTTTCGGAATTCGGCAAGCTCAGCTCAACGCAGGGAGCGGGAAACTCCGCAAACTCCGCGAGCGGAGTGGAGTTCACCGCCCAGGGTTAATGCTAACCTGGGTAGGGCACTGTTGGCAACTCCGGCATCCTGTCCATATGGATAAGTTTACCACTCTCACCTTTGGGGTGAAAAGCAATCTCCAAGATGCTAGTGCTCCCCCACCTACTGCATTGTTTCTCAGCACTTCCAGTCTTGTTGGGCAGAGGCTTCTTCAGGGAGCTGTGCTCTTTATTGATATCACTAATATGGGACTCTGGTAGGCACAGAACAGCAATTTTCAAACTGTATGCTCCCCTTTCCAAGGGGGTCTTTGGTGCTCCGAATTGCAATTATTAATATGTCGCAGCCAGCCTACATAGGCTGATGGGCTGGCTGGGCGAACCTTACCTTGGAATTAGGGAGGTGGTTGGAGGACTTCTGTTCTACCAACATACTGAAATTGTTGTTCTAATGTGGTGGCCCCTAAGGAAGGAGGGAATATACTTATGAGGACAGCAAAGACCTGTTGGGAGAACTACATGACCCTGGGTGCCGTCCCACTCCCACATGCATCAGAACGACTGTGGAGGCGCTACTGATTTGTACTAGGTTATGTTCATCCCATGACGTGTGCAGCAGCTGGTCTCTACATGGGGGATTTAGTAACGAAGGGCATGTTTTGACCTTTTAAAGGTCTGTTGGAAACCAATAACTTGCCCCTGGGAAACGTCCTATATTTGGCTCTCACTAGTCTGTTGTATCAGAGTTCACAAAGGACTCATGATGCTACTACGACGTCCCCTCTGCTGCAGGTCCTTCTTATGCATAGTGATGCCAGGTGTGCGGTGACCAGGCTATACACCGTCATATGGCATGCTGAACTCCAACCATTCACATAATTGAGGACTTCCTGGGAAGCAATGCTATCCCAGGACTTAACGGATACACAACGGAAGCAGCGCTCAGGCTGGTCAAGTACATTTCCATAAACTCCAGGCTAAAAGGCACACAATTTATCTAAGTCCACCAAACTTCTTTGACCCCTGAACAGTTAGAACACATGTTTCCAGGGGCCACCAACACCTGTCCATGCTGTTTCACAGCAGTAGATGATTTTATCATATGCTGTGGACTTGCCTGACTATTAGAGCTTATAAGGACAAGATACTAGCACATATAACAGATATAATCGGTAGGCAATCACCCAACCTGACTGCAATATTTAATGGGGATGACAAGCAAAGCAAGGGTTCTAATAAGTTAATTGACTTAGTCCTCGCATTAGCTAAGCGTAGCATAGAACTGTTGTGGAAATAATTAACTGACCACCACCCCCCAATATTATTCCGGCTCAAAGGCTTGAAGGTGAGCATCTTGGCTGAGTTAGATTACCTACATAAACCTAGCCCAACCATCAGGAGTTCTGCACCACTCATTGACCGGGAGGGCTACTTGGCCACAGTTGAACCCAAATCTGATGAGCCCCTGAACTGGACACTCACAGGCCCCACTTGACAACTAGTACCATCCCCGTAAACACACTCCCACCCTTCACTCAGATGCTTCCTCCCAAACGGCATGTGCAAGTCGACTACTCCATTATTCCTTCATAGCTGTCCTCCAACCACACCAGACATTCCCCGCAGTTCACATAGCACCACAGTAATACCAAAGCCATCATAAGTTGTTAATTTACTAATCAGTTCACTTGCAAGGTTGACAACCGTTATATATAGGTTCCTTTGCTGGGTTTCTGGCCCCCTTGGGCACAATACTAAATAATACTGCAACTGTTTGACTTAAATGAGGTACTGCTTGGTTTATTGATTAACATGTTGATGCCTTACTTTCCCTGTAATCAGTTGGCGTGATAAAAATGAATAAAGAGGCATAAAAAAAAGATGAGAACTTTCCTTTTACAGGTCTGCCACATACTTAGTATATTGTAGGAGTCACTGTTGTTTCTCTTTCTCTTCAGCCTGATGCATCATCACTTTTACTTTGTTTTACATTTCCACTTTCTGAGCTAGTCTGTGGTCAGGAACTACTGGAGATGATAAGCAATGTTGGATTTGGCTTGAATGTTATCCTACATGGCCATGGGTCTGACTCCTACTCCTTATTGTGTTCTGATACACTGGAAATTCTACTGGCATCAACTACAGCGCTGGAATGACTGACCTCCTAACCTGGTTTAAGGTGTCAAATATATGAACACCTGCCAACTACCTATCTTTGTCAACTGATGTGATAAGATGTACTTGCCCATCTTAGCCCATTGGTGCACATGGGTCAGCTGTCATACTTTGTGAAGTGGATTTACAATATTATGACCTAAGTACTATCCTGAGCTCCCATCTGAAATGGAGAACGCTCGCCTGAAATGTATAAAAATGCAACTTTTGATTGGGTGGCGTTGCATGTGCAACTTCGCTGCCAGTTTTTTTCTGACAATCACTATCTCATGCCTTCAAATGTGATGTGGGTGTTATTAGTGGAATTATTTGTTGTTGAAACTAGCAATACTGAACTCCCAATCAGTACCTTCAAATTCTATGTTGCACAAAGTTAGTTGACATTTTGACATGTTCAATTGGCTTTCATTTTTGTTAGGGACATAGGTGTCTGGTTTACCTCGTCATATGTATTGTGCATGGATATAAGTGCAGAAATTGGCCTAGTGTGTGACACCTGTGCATGCGATAATGTTATATTGGCTATACTTTAGCAGAAATTTATTTGGATTTACGAAGATAGCTAGGAATGGTGGCTATATATCAGTTTCTAACCTTGCCACAATCTACACGCTTGGCTAGCCCCTGCATGTTGAAGAATACACTGCACTTAAATGATCTGTGTTACTGCAAAAAGTAGTCATTGAATAGACACAAATTCAACTTGGATGTCTAATTATTGCTTACCCGTGTCCACTCAGTTTTCTACCAAAATGTCATTGCAGGCCAATGCCTGGATACTCTATTCACATGAGATCTAACATATTGCTTTCCATGGAGGTTACACATGTGTGGCTCATTAAATCCATATTTGGTTTGAAAGCTGTATCTATCCACTTATACTTAATGCTTGATAAGTAAGCTTTGTAACTGTGCCTTCACCCACTGATCACTTTGTCATCCACCGTGAGACATTGCCTTGAGACAGTCTCAGTCACATCTATCATGCTCTGGGTAGCAGCAGAGGAATCCAAGGTTATTTCCCCAACTTCCTATAAGATCTGTCCGATAATGTTGGAAATTGATGGAGGCATTTTGCTTGTTAGTTTGGTGAATACCAGTAAAAAGATGGCGATTTCCACCAAAGGTAGGTAAGCTGAGAGGTATGCTATTTGTGCAGCATGCTGCCAAAGATTATTTTCAATATCACTTCATTGGTGATAGAAAATTGGGCACAGGTGTGTGTAGCTTGCTAAATTACTTACAGTCCACAAAGCCTTTAACCCAGTGGCACAATCAGTGGATGATGCCATCAGTAATATCATCAATGACGTTATTTCAGATGTCATGACTGATATCATCAACGATACCATTTAATATGTCACGAGCATGGTCAGTAGAACTATGCGGCCGGGTTGACTAAATTATGTGTTAACAAAAGGCAAATTATTTAGAGTAATGCTGCATATTTATCGCCAGTATTACAACATTATTTTTGAAATGTTCACACAATCTGGGCAACGGTTTGACTTGACCTTATTAGTACTACTTTAAACCTCAAATACAGATATAAGCAAGAGAAAGATGACCAGTCAACGTTCGCCAAGTACTTCCACTGTGCGGCAACGTGTGTCTTCACACATTTAATAATGTTTGATCGATCTGAGCTAGAAACATTTTTTTTGTGGTAAAATCTGCTGTTGTGCAGCAGATTATGGGTTCTGTGGCAGATACATAATTATGAGGGAAACATTGCAGCCACAAAAATCACATGATTTCAGTAGCCTTGGTCATGAGTCATGTAATGTGGGAGGTCAGTAGCAATGCACAATGTTGATTAACCCTTAACTAGCAAATTTATGTGATTTATAGGGGTTTTAAACATCAGCACTTTTCTCTTTTCATTACCTACCTGTAACAGGACTCTAATCTCTGTTTTTTTCAAGTGCTTTTTTTACCCAAGTTATGTTATTCTAGTGTGATTTCTAAAGTGCATGAATACCTGAAGGTGTCTTGGTGCTGGACCTTAATGTAACCTTGAGAGAAAGAGAAATAAAAAAAAAATTAGCTAAATTAAATTAGTTAAACAACCAGGTTTTCAGATTTTTTCTGAAGGAGTTGAGGGAACTGGCCGCTCATGTACTTGCTGGGAGAGTATTCCAAAGTTTAGCTGTACAGTAGCTTATGCTTCGACCTCCCCAGTTCGCAGTTCGAATTCTTGGTCCCATCAGAACTGGAGTGGACATAGACATGAACAAATAAAGTAGTGTGTCTTTGAGTTCCCTGGTTGGGACTAGGCCCCTAAAAACAAACCAAATACTGCAGAGCAACACAACACTACAGGTTCAACAAGGCAAGAGTGAGCTCCCCACACTGTCATTGGAAAAAAAGAAAAAAAGCAGTAGGAAGCCTGTAGGTGCCCCAGGTGGGACACCCAAAAACAAAACAAATTATGTCATTGACCACTGCAAAAACAACAATTGATGGACAATCAAGCATCCTAGGACCGGTTTCTGGCTATCAGCCGTCATCAGCCAGGATAGCTTGACTCCAGTGGTGTGGAGAGCACGGGACTCACGTTCGAGCATACCCGTCCCACTCGGGGTGACAAATGCAAAAACAACAATTGATGGACAGACTGCAGAACAATGTCATACATTCACCCCAGTACAGAGATCTGGGCCTCAATCCATCGTTTTTTTGCTCACCACACCAACCCATTTCAGACATGGCCATATGCAAATCAGCCTTGACCCTGTGCCTCATGGGAACAGTCCAGCCCAAACTACCAAGCCATGTCTTCCCTGGACCGGAATCAATCATCCTAGGACTGGTTTCTGGATATCAGCCGTCATCAGCCAGGATAGCTTGACTCCAGTGGTGTGGAGAGAACCGGACTTACGACTGAGCATACACGTCCCACTCGGGGTGACAAATGCAAAAACAACAATTGATGGACAGAATGCAGAACAATGTCATGCATTCACCCCATTACAGAGATCAGGGCCACTACCACGTAATGGTAATGTAATATGTGAGGTTGTAAGCCGTACATGGTGGTGACATGAGTTATAGTAAGCTCACTAAGTGGTGACATAAATTATAGTAAGCTCATCAAACCATGGCTGGTGAATCTCAGTCTTTTTCAGGTTTAAAACCTAACACTAGGACTGACATTTTCGACTAACTATATTTTCCCTATAACCTTTGCATTTTTCAATATATATATATATTCACTGAAAAAACCATAGGTTATAGACCATATATAGTTAGGAATTAGCATTTAAAAAACCTTATTTTACTCACACAAAACCATTGAAATTCCATATATAGTTAGTTGCACTAACTATATATTGCGCACCCGCAATCCACTGCTGATCATGTCACATATTACATCATTCATGACATGGTCAGTGACATCACTGATGACATCACTGATGACATCTCAAATGACATCACTGATGACATCACTGATGACAACATCCAGTGACTGTATGTTTCTGTAAAGTTAAAATATGTCTTACATATTGAAGAATGAGTGGATGTATAAGTGTCTGGATGAAGGATTTAGTAGGTGCGTGACTGACTGTATGAGTGAGTGATTAAATGTGTCTCACTGAATGCATGGGTTAGTGACTAAACTGTCTTAATGTGTGCATCATTATGTCTGTTGTTCTGTAAACTGCTGCATGTGTTGATCATTAGCTATACGAGAGGCTATATGTGTTATTAATTGGTTGCCCAAGTATTTCTATGGGAGATTGAGTTTGTGTGGGGGTGGCTGGAAGGTGTGTGACTCTATGCATAGATGTGTGAGCAGTTTATTCACTAGGTGTATGAGTTCAAGAGTGCATGTGGAAACAGCTACATGGGCAGTTGACTGTGTGCATGAGTGTATTGATGAGTGAATGGATATCTCAATGCTACATGTCATAGTAAGTACATATGTAAAACACAGTACATGTGAGAGTTGGCATATATAAATAACTGTGCATGAGAGACACTGAATGAGTGAGTGGTTGTATCGATCATTGTGAACTTGTATCAGGGATTGTATAAGAGAGTAAATATGTGTTAGTATATGTTTCAATAAGTAAGGTGTGTTTAACTGTATAGTTGAAGAAATGGAGGTGAGATTGTTTCTTTGCATGACTGACTGGGTGTGTGAGTAACTCCATGGATGAGTGGCAGTGTGTGAGTGTCTGTATACACTGAGTGTATCTAAGGTTATATTAGAGTCTGAAGAGGTTTAGCGTATTAGCACAAGAATGATGTCAAATGAGATGTCATCAGTGATGTCATTTGAGATGTCATCAGTGATGTCATCAGTGATGTCACTGACCATGTCATGAATGATGTAATATGTGACATGATCAGCAGTGGATTGCGGGTGCGCAATATATAGTTAGTGCAACTAACTATATATGGAATTTCAATGGTTTTGTGTGAGTAAAATAAGGTTTTTTAAATGCTAATTCCTAACTATATATGGTCTATAACCTATGGTTTTTTCAGTGAATTTTCAAGGTTTTGTAAATGCTAATTCCTAACTATATATGGTCTATAACCTATGGTTTTTTCAGTGAATTTCAATGGTTTTTTAATAGCAAATATCATAAGCTGTCGAATATCAAGTACGTGGTAAGTGAAAACATTTTCGTGTTTATGCACACTGATCTGCTTTGAATGGTGCCCCCCCCCTCATTTCTATTAGGAGTACTCTCTCTTTGCAGATAGTGAAAGGTAGTTAACGCAGGCCTTTGCCCCCGTTGTAAGCCGTCGTGCCTGCTTCTCTCTCCATTTGATTGATTGTTATCCAAGTATTTACTGTTTTAGAATTAGTTCTCTTTGGTTCATTCTCTATTTACAAACAAACACAGAGTCGCAATACTCTGTTTAGTCTTTGCAGATAACGAAAAATCGTGTAAAAAAAAAGAAAAGGAATCGAGCAAAATCAGTAGGCCACTAATGGGATCTCTTTTTGACCTCGCTAAAATAGAAACATTAGGAACAACCCCTCATGACAAATACAAAACTAGTGAGATGAACTGAACTCCACACAATGATGGCTGCAAAACAGCTCGGCTCCGCCACCCACCCCGCCCAAAATAACGATAAAGAACGGCTGCCATGATTGGTTGCGGAATGACCACGACGGAGCTACGAAATGGTGCTGCTCTCATGCTAACCCCAGCTTCAGTCTGAAACATCCAGAAACACTGTAGACTACCAATTCGATCAGTTCCGGTAGCGCCCCAATGTAACCCGGTAGAGAAGAACTAGCCCTCCCCTCTTTGACTGATGGTTCTTGTTGCCTGTCCCTTCTGTTGTCATTTAACAGAACTATTTAGCCTGCTGAAAGGGGTTGTGTTCCGACCGCTGGTTGGTGGAGACATTTTGACTATATTCTGGACCTGCGTTGTCGCGTAATGCGTCATATGACGCGCCGCGTTAGCGCATCCGGAAGTCATCCGGGGCGCGCAGCGCGTAACGTAAGCATAACAAGTCATGTGACTTGTTAATAAAACTTTTCATTGGTTCATTTTACTTTTCTTATTGTAATGATGAAAGGCTTGGTCATATGACCTAAAAATTACGCTTTTCATTACTTCCGAACATTATTTTTTCTTAAATATATGTTATAATGTTCCAGGCTAATGTACTTTCCCGGAAATTTTACAACTGTCCTGCAAGTAAAATATATTCTTTTTTCGAGAAAAAGAGCGTTTCTTCGTCCCATGACGGAGCCGTTGAGCAAAAGAGGGTCGACCTGCTGTCTTAGTCGCCGATACGCCTGAATATGAGATTCTTATCGATCACTTTATGTTGCAGGAATAGAAAACACAACAGCCCTTGACCATTTATCTTTACTGCGTTCCTTCGTATTATACCTTTTACCCTTCATGTAATTGGTCTGCTTTATTTCACTTGCCTTTTAATGATTCTAAAACAGTCACTATTATTAAAAACTTTACCAATGTATATACTACTACCATGTTTTCTTTTAAAAACCTTTATTGTGAAAATTTCATTATACAAATACGAGCCTATAACCACGTGGGCCTGCCACAGAGCAAACTGTAATCGTATATGATGAATAGACATTTACACTGTAGAGGAACGTAACGGGCGGGCCATTAGGTTGCAAGAACTAAGGTGTCTAACAGTTACGGAATCGGTGGACGTACATTTTATAATTAAAATACGACAGGGCCAGTTACAATAAAATTATCTAGATATACATTTGCGGGCAAGTACCATGGGTGACGTTAATTCGAACTTTCAACAGTACAGTAATCAATAACACATCAGAACTTAATATCAATAGGGATGTCGAAATAGTCAATCAATTCTCGTCCCCGCCCGCCATGTGCTTCAAAACTGCATACGTATCTCGTGATTTCAAGGTTCTGCAACCAGTACACAACAAGGAGTTACGAGTCCCATTTATTCCGGCGCCATTTTGGGCGAGGACGGGCAGGTCCAGGATATAGTCAAAATGTCTCTACCAACCATCGACTATGATGATGTTCATATGCTGTATTTATTAGAGTAACACTCATCTGTCCACATGAAATTAATTTGCCACAATCTAAACATGTCATTTTAATCTTTCCAAAGTTCTTCTAAATATTTGGGACCGTTTCCCTTGCCTCTGAAGCTCTCAGTGCCACTTCTTTGATGAATGCACTAGCAGGTCAGGGGTTCTCCTCCAAATCTCTCTTTTATGCAGCACTATAATTAATTGGTGCCACCTCTCCATATGACGATGCATGGTATAGTTACCACAACTATATTTTTTTTCGGTTCCTCTGGAGAGTTCATCGTGGCAGATGAAGCGTGTAACGTACCGGGCATTTACCTTTTTTTGCATGTACATGAAAGGAAAAAAAAATCGAGCGTCCGAGTTCTAAGGTGTCCCAGGGCCATTTTAGTGGACCAGGCCCAAATCCAAAGAACAGGCCGCCATTTTGAGAGTCCTCTTGCAGCCGCCTGTCGCTGTAGCATCAAGAGCAGCCGAAACTCAGCTGAATGGCAACTGAAACGGTAAAGGGGCCCCCTACTACAGCAGACGAGCCTCCACCTAGGAAGGCCCATTCACGCCGGCTCCCCCCCCCTTCGGGCACCCCACGCCGTTATTCGGAGCAGTATTGTAGGATGGCCACACCAGTGCGGCAACTTGCTAGACATCACCTCGGTGGTAACCGAATCTCAACGCCTTGTGGTGTCTTCTATTCAAAAAACATTGTTATGCTGCCTTCGACCTATTCGCCGCAAGTGCGCACACAACTCAACTGCATAGCTTGCTAGACACCACCTCGGTGCCATCCGGATCTTGGAATCTCAGCACCTTTTGGTGTCTTCTCTTCAGAAAATATTGTTGCGCTGCCTTTGGCCCCATTCGCACATCAGTCCGCTACTGACGCCATCTCACAGGCTAATGGGGCGCCCCACGCCGACTTTCAGCATTGTAGAATGACCACACCAGTACAGCAACTTGCTAGACATCACCTCGGTGCCATCCGGATCTCGGCGCCCCACTGCAGATGAAGTGCCTCTCAACGATGAAACCACCACGGTGACATCCGGATCTTGGCGCGTTGTGCTGCCTTCGGCCTATTCGCACATCGGTCCGCTACTGACGCCATCTCACAGGCTAATGGGGCGACCCACGCCGAGTTTCAGCATTGTAGGATGACCACACCAGTACAGCAACTTGCTAGACATCACCTCGGTGCCATCCGAATCTTGGCATCTCAACGCCTAGTGGTATCTTCCATACAAAAAATATTGTTACGCTGCCTTTGGCCCCATTCGCACATCAGTCCGCAACTTAGACATCACCTCGGTGCCATCCGGATCTTGGCATCTCAGCGCCTTGTGGTGTCAGTCAGAAAATATTGTTGCGCTGCCTTTGGCCCCATTCGCACATCGGTCCGCTACTGACGCCATCTCACAGGCCAACGGGGCGCCCCACGCCGACTTTCAACATTGTAGGATGGCCACAGAAGTGCGACAACTTACTAGACACCACCTCGGTGCCATCCGGATCTTGGCGCGTTGTGCTGCCTTCGGCCTATTCGCACATCGGTCCGCTACTGACGCCATCTCACAGGCCAACGGGGCGCCCCACGCCGACTTTCAGCATTGTTGGATGGCCACACCAGTGCGGCAACTTACTAGACACCACCTCGGTGCCATCCGGATCTTGGCGCGTTGTGCTGCCTTCGGCCTATTCGCACATCGGTCCGCTACTGACGCAAACTCACAGGCCAACGGGGCGCCCCACGCCGACTTTCAGCATTGTAGGATGGCCACACCAGTGCTGCAACTTGCTGGACACCACCTCGGTGCCATCCGGATCTTGGCGCGTTGTATTGCCTTCGGCCTATTCGCACATCGGTCCGCTACTGACGCCGCCTCACGTGCCAACGTATTTTCTCCGCATTTTATACCCTATGCCGCATAACAGGTCATGTGACTTGTTTATAAAACTTTTCATTGGTTCATTTTACTTTTGGTTTCCTAATGATGGAAGGCTTGATCATATGACCTAAAAACAACACTTTTCATTGGATGAAAACTTTTTTTTTCCCAAACGATGAAAGCCCCACCTTGTTTCTGGATGTTTCAGACTAAACTGGCGTCAGCATGAGAGCACCACCATCTCGTAGCTCCGTCGTGGTCATTCCGCGAGCAATCATGGCAGCCGCTCCCCACCAGAAGCCTGCAGGAGTCGGGGCCCCCAAAACTTTTGATGAATTCTCAAGGCGGAGGGGACGCTTTCGAGAATGGGGTCCAAGACCTAGCAGACAAGCGTCCGATTTCCAAGGTGTCCCAGGGCCATTTCAGTGGACCAGGCCCAAAAAGGAAAGAGCCTGCCGCCATTTTGAGAGTCCTGTGACAGCCGCCTATCGCTGCACCGCAAGAGTGGGCGCAACTCAGCTGAATTGCGGCTTTTGACACAGTGGACCAAAAACGGACGGAATGGCAACTGAAACGGTAAAGGGGCGCCCCACTACAACAGATGACACTCCACCTGGAGAGGCCCGTTCACGCCGCCTCCCCCGGGGCGCCCCACGCCGTTATTCGGAGCAGCATTGTAGGATACCAAAACCAGTGCGGCAACTTACTGGACATCACCTTGGTGCCATCGTTCTGCTGCCTTGGAACTATTCGCACAACAGTTTGCTACTGATGACCCACCCCCCGCGACGCCCCACGCCGTTATTTGCTGGGTGGCAACTTACTAGACATCACTTTCGTGTCATCTAGATTTCGGCGCGTTCTGCTGCCTTGGAACTATTCGCACAACAGTTTGCTACTGATGACCCACCCCCCGCGACGCCCCACGCCGGAAATCTGGACGTTGTGCTGCATTGGGACTATTCGCACAGCCGACCGCTACTTCGTTGTTTTTCCCTAAAAATGTTTATATGTTATTACTATTTTTGTTTTCTTGTATATATTTATAAATTATTAAAGTTTTATAATCTTACTACTTTGTCGGAGTGCTATATATTTTTAATGTGACACATAATTGTAAAAACTTTGATGTACAAAGAGTCATCCCTGGAATCTTCCGCTTCACGCTCGGTCCCCTCCCCAATCACAATACAGGATGGTTTTCAGATAATAGCAACGCTTCTGCTGTGACGGATCTCATCGAGTGTGGGCCTTGATCTACTATAACTCCTTTGAAGAGGGGTGATTCTTTACAGCTGTGGCCATAAACTACATCTGCAGGGCTAGCTGATAGCCTAGGACCGGCCTGGACAATCGGACACAGAGGAAAAGGAGTGTCAGAGGGTGCGGTAGTGAATAGGGCGAAAGGGAGGTGTCGGGCGGGCACAGGGTGTGATTCTCAGGGAAGAGCAGCGCAGATGGGGGGAGGTTTATTACCCATGCATAAGACAGAGAGCAGGGGTGACCACTGCCTGGGTGAGATGCTTGCGAGGGTGGGGAGCCATGCTAAGGATCGACAGCGTGCACAGAGTGGGTCTGGTCAAGGCATCTAAAATGGCTGCCGTGCACGACAAAAGTGTGGCATTTGAAAAAAGACAAGATGGCGCAGACAATATTTTTCAACACTTCCTGATTTCCTTCGAATCGAACGTTAACAGACGTTGGGGCATATTACCAAAGTTAAGCGATATTTATCCCTAACGATGCATTTCAAAGATTTTTTTACCGTCAGAAATTATCGCAGATAAACCTTGCTATTATCAAGGTTTATCGCAAATACGATAAAAAACGACCGCAATGCATTAATATCGCTGAAAACTCAGCGATATTCATGCATTACCGAGCTAATGCTCTTAGCCATGTTATCCACCTCCCATTGCATAACATGGCTAAGAACTGCTCAGGGCAGCTGTTACTTTTTGGAGATATTCGCGCTTATCTCGAATATTTCCAAAAGTTGATAATAGGAGATAGCGATGTTAGCGACTGTTTCCAGTCGCTAACATCTTGGCATGCCCACTTTGCATGTCATTAGTGATAAATATCACTCACATGCAAAGTGGGGCCCAAGATGGTCGCTATCTCCTACTAGCCGTCGCTAACTGGTGTTAGCAACAGCTAGGTAATACAGATATAATTTTATCTCCGCGAAGCGGAGCGCTGTTACAGATATATATCTTGTTTTTGAACGTTAATTTCTCAAAATGCACTGAAGCACATATATTGAGACCTAGCAAAGGCACATCGGGCTACCAGTCCCTAATATTTTACCAAGTTTCGTGCAAATCCATTCAGCCGTTCGATTATTATTATTATTATTTTTTTTTGCCCCGCGGGGCCCTTTTTAAACCTCCACATCAAACCTAGGGGGTCAGCGAGGATCTACTATGCCCCCTTATGGTCATTTGACCCTTCGCTTTGGCCTCCTCTTGTCTCTCGATCCTACCGAGAGACAAGATGGCGGCCGCTACGTACTGTTTGGAATGTTTACAGACACCGGAGAGCCAATCAGCTTCGCAAAGCTCCGTAACGCGAAAAGTACGCGAAGCGGTGCGCTGTTACAGATATATATCTTTTTTTGAACGTTAATTTCTCAAAATCCACTGAAGCACATATATTGAGACCTAGCAAAGGCACATCGGGCTACCAGTCCCTACAATTTTGCCAAGTTTCGTGCAAATCCATTCAGCCGTTCGATTATTATTATTATTTTTTTTTTTTGCCCCGCGGGGCCCTTTTAAAACCTCCACATCAAACCTAGGGGGTCAGCGAGGATCTACTATTCCCCCTTATGGTCATTTGCCCCTTCGCTTTGGCCTCCTCTTGTCTCTCGATCCTACCGAGAGACAAGATGGCGGCCGCTACGGACTGTTTGGAATGTTGACAGACGCCGGAGAACCAATCAGCTTCGCTTCACAAAGCTCCGTTGCGCGAAAAGTACGCGTCCTGGAGCGCTGCCCGGTCCGCTGTTACAGATATATATCTTTTTTTAAACGTTAATTTCTCAAAATCCACTGTAGCACATATATTGAGACCTACAAAAGGCACATCGGGCTACCAGTCCCTACAATTTTGCCAAGTTTCGTGCAAATCCATTCAGCCGTTCGGGCTAAAAGTGAGGCCAACCGCCCTATGGAAAACTCAATGTTAAAAACACGTTTTGGGACCCCCCTTTTTTCTCGACCCCCCCTGGACGAACCCCCCCCCAATTTTCAGGGGCTGCTCAGAAACAAAATGTGCCATTTTCCTGAAAATTTCAGCCAATTCCGTCCACAAACGCCAAAGTTATTAGACATAGAATTTTCAAAAAACCCATAGAGAAAAAATCCTAACTATATATACCTACTGGCGACCGCCAGTAGGTAATTACCTGAGTAGTTACAGTTAAGTCAGCTGTTCCATAAGGAAAGCGTTTTTTGTGTTAGTAATAATTATGGCATGTTTGACGAACCTTCACAAAACTTTCCAAAAAGGTGCTACTTTTTTACTAGTTTGTGTATGGAAAGTTTTGGGGTAATTCGTCCACTGTGAGCCAAGAAAAAAGAGGGGTTCCAAACACAAAAATCCCATGCATTTCTCATGGACCTCTTTAAAAAGGGCTACAGCAAGAACTGCTGAATGGAATCACACCAAATTTGGTAGGAAGCAAGATCTTGGTATGCAGATTGTGATTTCTGGGATTTAGCGTATATCAGTTCAGTAGCTTTTGAGATATTAGGGTTAAAAAATAGAGATGTCTGGACGGTTGGGTTTAATGGACTCTCGCAAGAGTCCCTCGAACTCAATTTAAAAAAAAACAGAGCATTTCGATTGGCCCAGGGAGCTTTTTTCGCCTTGGGCCAATTCGCTCCCCAGAGAGTCAGACTCTGGTGGAAGCGACCTCTTTGATTGGCTGCCAAGAACTTTAGAAAAATGTTGCTGTTAACCATTACAGGACTCAGGGACTTAGTCCCATCATGAACAAGAAAAAAAGAATATGTAAGGGGGCAGGGTAGGAATCTCCTGATCCCCTAGGTCCCATGGGGAGGACCTAGAGTAGCTAAAAACAAAAAAATATTATATGTAAAATTGCTGCGAACCCCTTCGCGACTCCCATGGGACTGTAAAATAAAAATACCGCAGCAGGGGATGCTTTGTTCTGGTAACAGGAGGCTTTACAGGCCCTGAGGAGCCAACCTCTGGGGCCGAAATTCTTGTTTATTGGGCCCCCCCCTTCCCTGAGCCATCAGAGGTGCAGAGGAGCCAAACCCGGGGCTGAAACTTCTAAAATGTGAGGGGAACCACACAGCCCCCAAGCCTCTAAGGGCCCCGGGGAGCCCACCCCCGGAGTCAGAATGATGCAAAATGGGGAGGGGGCCATGCATACCCTCTCCCCGAGTCTCTAAAAACCTTGGGGAACCCATCCTCTAAGGCTTTTAAAGTAATTAAAAAGTGGGGGGTCGGGCTTCCCAGGGTCTTTAATGGATCGGGGAGAGGGCAGCATGTCGCCCTTCTTTAATGATTTCGGACCCAGGGTTGGGATCTCTGGGGCCTTCAATAACTCAGGCAAGGGGCGTGCATCCCCCTCCCCATACACAATATGTTTGCCCTCCCTTTGATGGCTTGGGGAGGATGGTCGAGCATCCCCCTCCCCATGCATAACTTCAGCCCAGAAGTGGGCTCCATGGGGGCTCTGATGGCTCTGGGAGGGGGACTACATGCCCCCCTCCCCATATATATTGTTTTCGTCCCCAAGGGTGGGCTCCCTGGGGCTCCACACAACCCTGCTCCCCTTTCTGAAGACAGCCCAGGGGCTTATAGTAAATAAATGTGGTCCGACCACCATTTTCTTTTTCAATACCGCAAGAGTCTTGTGGGATCGCCGTTTTTTTTTTCTTAAGTAGTCCCTCTTGAAACCCCAGATGGGGCCTAGGGACTCAGGGTAGCCCTACTCTGCCCCCATATACCTTTATTTATTTTTATAACTTCAGGGCAAGGGACTAAGTCCCAAAGGCACGTAATGGCTGCCAGCAACATTTGTCTAATGTTGCTGGCACTTTTTCTCTGCTCCCACTAGGGGGACAAACCTGTGTACCCTACTAACACGAGTGCAAGCAGAGAGTTGAAGATACAGGACTTGGTGGAAAAGGTACCCATTCAAATGCATTGTAGTGAATGTCCGGTTTTCAAAGTCACAAAAAGGAGCACTTATAGAGCGTGAGAATAGATTTTAGTCACAATATCAGGTGGTGTTATACTCATTTTATTTATCCTGGTGAGTTCACAGGTAATTTTACTGTGTGAAAAGTGATGACAATCCGCTGAGATTTGATAAACAAGGTTTAAGAGGAAACAGTTTTCAATCAAACATGGTTGCAATCACAATATTTTGGCCACTGTATTATTACTGTCAAATGCGATTTGGAGTGAATATTGAAGAAACCATAACTCAACTGTATTATGACAGTTAGCTGATCGATTAGCGTCTCCTTTATGTGAGATGTGTTCAGAAAATGCAGAATAGTAATGGCAGGTCCCCATAGATGTGACCAGGGCTGGATTGGGAACAGCAACCAGCCCTGGCAGATTGTTGCTCGGACAAGCCCTGTGAACTGGGGGGAGAGTGGGTGCTACTGAGAAGAACCGCTCCTGCTTTTATACAGGGGCCAATATTGCCCCCCAGTAACAAAACCGGCACCCGCAGGTTCAAACCGCCCCCTCCCTCCCTCTGGCCAACCGGGGAAATGCGCGGGCCCACTACGCCCTGTCTGGTCCTGGATGTGACAGTGCTATTCCCGTTGGAGTTTTCATTACCGCTTGAACTGACAGCTCAATACAATCGTCGTACCATTTTGACTTCACCCCTCATTGTTTTCCTGAATGGTCTGGTACGATTTTGAGGACCACAAAACACCCAATTTTTAACTTTGCCTACATCTTTTTTATGAACTGCTATTTCTTCATTGAAAAGGGACACATTTGCTTTGAGTCAGTCTAGGACGTTTACAAAAATCTATGTGTTCACCTTGCTGCCTCCTGATGTAATGCTGTCTGGACAGTCAGACCCCTTTAGGCTCCACAGGATTTCTGCAGCATAGCATACTAGGACTGTCTAATCCTAAAACTCCATCCTTTCTCTTACTTTTCATCTAAACACATGTGCCAGCCTTCTACATGTTTCGTGTCTCTTACTGCTTTCCTATTCTACTTTTCTCTGAAGAGACCCTCGTAAACGTTACCATCTACGCCTTCTGTCAGTTCGCTCCTACTTGTCCTCCTTTATGATTGAAGTGAACAAAGGTGAACAAAATAATACAACTGGAAAGTTGCGAAGTAAAGCAGCAATAAGGCAGATCTAATTACTTTAACGGTTTCACTGGTTTATCACCCCCTTCACTCTGGACTGACTAGTGAACAAACAATCAGATGGCACTCTAACTTCACTCTGCCATATTTCCCAGCAGCACTCTACATCTACATACACATAGAGAATGACATAAGCATATAAGGTACAGCAGATGCGAGCCTGTCCAATGAAAATACTCATCTACTGAATTTTTCTACAAACACAATTGTCGAGTCCAAAGGCATCAATGACATTAATATCTCGAATATAATCCATATATTTTTTAAAAAGGTGATAAATCGCTTCCCAAAATTTATAAGCCCATATCTTTGATTCAACAATGAAGGAGATGGGCCGAGTTGTATTGCACAGATTGGGCTATGGTAAATGATATTTTAGCAGATACACAGTATGGTTTAAAAAAGGATTGGGCACAGTGGGCCAAGGATTAAACCTATCGTTACTCATAGGGAAATATACTGCTGTGAAAAAAAGGTACAATGTTTCTTTCATTTATGGATTTGTCTGCAGCCTTCAACTGCGTGTCACACTCTAAACACGGGACAATCATGGCAGATCCGGGAATAGAGGAGACAATTACTACCTGTATCAGACAAATGTACAGAGATGCAAATGCTTGCATACGACATGGACAGAATAACGAATGTGCTGATCACTTTATTATGAGAGGAGTAAGACAAGGGCGCGTACTTCCCCCTTTCCTTTTCTCCCTGTACATAAATAGGGTGGGAAAAGTATTAAGCTCAAGGTCACAGGATACACCCTATATTGGCTCATGCCCTCTACTAATACCTGCCTACGCGGATGATGCAGTGTTAATCTCACGCAGAGGTAAAGGGCTTCGGGGGCTGATAGATTATATTATATTATATTGCTTTTATGCAAGAACTTGACCTACAAGTCAATGTGTCCAAAACCTTTACAATGACATGTGGAGTAAGACCTTGGAAAAGACCAGTGCATACTATTTAAAATAGTAGAGTGATGGAGATTGGGATGTTCCCGTATCTTTGAATTGTATTTGATGATAAATATACTTGCAAACTCATGATCACAAATAGGGTGGCCATGTTCGAACAGTCCATACAGGGAGTACAAAGATTCGTGAAAAAGTTGGTCTCCAAACCAATTAATGAAATGTTAAAAATATAAGCATGTAAATCTGTGCGGTTCGCCTCTTATGGGGCTGGTACTTGTTTTTTTTCATTTATTTCATTTTATTTAATGCGATTTTCTATAGCACGAACATTACCCGAAGGTGTCAGAGTACTTTACAAAAGAACCAGTTGCGATACATAAGGATTTAGGATTATATGAGTTACCTAAAAGATACAAACAGGAAAAAATGTGCAAATGTACAAGTTGTAAAGTCACACAGGGAAGAGATACAAATTGAAAAAATTGTAAATGTACAAGTTTGTAAAGTCACTCAAGGAAGAGTTACAAATGGATAAACTCTAAGAATCACATAGGAATGGTAGTGAGTACAAAGGTCTACTACATATACTAGTGGTTAGAGATATTTCTGTATATATATACAAATAGTAGATTTTCTAAGGATTCCATTTTCCAGGGTTAAGGGTGTACAAGGCGCAGTCCAGGGTCACGCATTGTCCAGTAAGTCCATTGCGCCACAAAGACCATCAAGATGGAGGATCTAGGTTAAAGGCCACTACGACAACACTACAAAATGGTGGTGTTGCTGTTTGGTGAGAAACCAATCGGAAAAGCTGTATGAGTCCACAGGAGGATGTGAGGGGAAGGCAGAAGTGTGGCCTCCTTCTCTCTCTCCAGGGCCCCCTTACTGATTCCAGGGGTCCCTCTCACCGCAGCCTGTCGTCTCCCGGTGTCCGTGCTGTCTGCAGGCCTCTGTGACCCCGCAACTGATGGAGCAAGGTTGCGCACGTAAAGCGACTTGCTTGTACTCAACCCTCTCTAATAACTCATAATATACTAACTAACATGTTTGTCTTATTAATATTGCTTTTCACGACATGTTAGGTATCTAGAAGAAGCTTGCATATGTGTTTCTACTAACAATAATTCGCTTGCACTAACACGGCGCCGTTACTCGGGATTTTCTTCTGCGCATGCGTATGTCACACTCACGTGACATGACATACTCTATGCTTTGGTGGGAAACTTTCGCTTCTGTGCACTAGAATTAAGATGGCTTCTCTGTGTCAATAACATGCAAGAAGCTTGCATCGCTGCTTTTGCTAAGCTGTTCGTTCAGCCTAATTCTAATGCAATAGTTCAAATAAAGTAATGGGAATAGTGTAGAGATAAGTGGTATACAGTACATTAATTTTTTCTGTGTTCTAAAACTGTTTCTTTTCTATTTTTTTATGTAACGATAATCTTGGCCCTGTGAGGTGTTATTACTCCATCTTGAAAACCCACACTGCGCATGTCAAACTCCAGAGGGAGCTGAAGTCATTTGACATTGAAGCAATGCCAAGCTTACAGCACACTAGAAGATGCGCCTGGGAATCTAACCTGCTGACCCCAAACGGAAGAAAATATTGTTAACATTGTATTTCTATAAAGAACACCCATTCTTGGGTGGAATAAAGATGCACGGGAAAATTAAATTTGATGGGCGGGAATGTTAACAGAATATTCAGAAGTAAAAGCTTAATTTTAGTATGGTGTGATGATCTCTCCCTGTCTTTTGTCCAATCAAAATTGGGGATCCTTACACTTGCAACAATGGGGGGTGGTACACTGCCCTGGAAAATAGTATAACTCGAGTAGGCTTAGTTAGCAAATTTGTCCGACTTGTCTGAATAGCTGACCGGTCACTGACCCAACGCACTCAATAGAACACCGAGAGCAGAGGTGCTGGCAGAGCACTCTGTCAGAAGATTTGATAATCCAATCCAGGTTCGGGAGCAAGAGTGCTGGCGGAGCACTCTGACGGAAGATTCGATAACCCAATCGGGGTTAGGCTGTTAGATGCAGAGAGGGTTGTAGCGCTGGCGCAGCAACTTTAACTGTGGGAACCGGTCTTAGCCTGTGGTGGTCCTGTCCTGATCCAATTTGGCTGCACCTGTCCTGATTTCTGGTCGGCACCTGTTGTCTTGCTGGCACTTGCACTTTTGGCATTGTTTCTTCTAACTGACCCGTGGCCAGGGTTAGTTCTTCATACCATTCTAGGTAAATATTCTTTGTGGGCATGTCATTGTACTATTTCCTTCTCTCTTCCCACCCTAATGTCAAATGCGTAAAGACTGCCTTGTAAAATCTTTGCATATTTTCATTCTAATCATTATTTTCCTGATTGAAAGATTTCTGGTGTCAAATGTTTGGATTATGACATTTAAAGAATGTTAGATAAAGAGTTTAAACTGTTCCCGAGTTTGTGGTTATTATGTGAGTGCAAATGTTATTTTTCTACCTACTTTCTTGCTAACTTCCTGATCCTTTAGGACTTTTAGGTACCAGTGACAAGGACTGGTAAGTCAATGGTATAGGTCCTAAAAATGTAGTTATAGAAATCACTGATTAGGGGAAAGTGCACAGGTTACCTGATTAAAACTCATCATATGTTGTTTTATGGGCCCAGGTGAGTATGGTAAAATCGAGTCAGGTGACCTGTGCGCCCTCTCAGTATTTCTTTTGGTAGCAGCATGATGGTTAGGGTTTAGTTACGATAGGTAGTTAGTTGTAGTGAGCTGGTTTATTGACTTTAATTTGCGTATTTGAAATTATATTGATTATTGATTTATTGATTATATGTATTAACCAGAACTGTTCGTACCTGTTTTATGTCTTGTCTGGAATCCCCAGGGACAGAATAACGGGTGGTAAATGGAAGCCACACTGCAGTGATGTCACTTGCCTTTAGGAAGTAAGTGCATGGTTAGGTAGAACCGGAAGCACTATTTTAGGGAATTTTCTGTATAAATGTGTGAATAATTGATAGCAAAGAGTTCGCTAGCAAAACTTTTTGTGTGATATCACCTAGAAAGGGTCACACTAAAGGAGTAGCAGGTTCTTCTGAGCTTGATTGATAGCAAAGGGGTTCGCTGGTGGAACGTTGGCCATAAAATATCCTAGAGAGGATAAGTCCAAAGAAGTAGCAGGTTCCCTAATGCTTAAGTGAAGGGTAGACAGAAGGGATCTACTCGCAATATATGAAGAGTAAGCGGAAGGGATTTACTCGCAGTGTGTGAAAATTATATTTCCTTTGAATTAGTCACTCAGGCACTGTGGCGAATGTTTTTACGTTGTTGAATAATAAAATCTGCATTAAAAGTTTAAGAAATTAGGTTTTCGTAATTACCTTGCAAAGGAGGGAGTCAGTCGCGGAGCTGCGCTGATGTCACTCAGAGCCGCTCTGGTATTGGTTAAGACAGCGGGTGTGTAGCTGAGATAGTAATTGTAAAGGAGGGCTGAGTACAGGAGCGTGAGAACTAGGCTCACGAGAAAAGCAGCGCAACTATTGGTTGGATTTATTTTGAATTCAAAATTTTGATTGGTCACTGAAAAAATAAAAGCCGCGCTGGTATTGGAAGTAATTTTGTAAACAAATTGAGAGTCATCGTAAAGATTTTTTGGTTTAAATTATATGTGGCATACAGGTCCGATTGTAGGAGGTAGACCCGATAGAAAATATCTAGGGTTTGCACAAGAACAGTATATAAGAGGAAGACCTTATATCATGTACGGAGAGAAAAGAAAAATGTCATTCAATTAAAAGAATTAAGAATTTTTTCAAGAAAGATAAAGCAATTAAAACAAGAGAAGGTATTAATATTTCACCACCAAATACGCCCGCATCCTACATGATGGTTGAAAGGGGCTATCACACTTGTGTGTGGTTAGAAAATTGGATGGAGTACACAAAAGATGATGGTGTTTTAGCATTTCCAGAAAATGGTACGTTTAAAGGCAGAGTTCTGTACAATTTGAGAACTCGTATGAATGAATTAGATCCCAGACCTAGATTAACACAATATGAGGCATTAGAGGAATGGAAAACTGAGGCTTTTGAGCGAGACAGACCCAGAAGTAACAGGAATTGGAGTAAGTTTTATCCCCGATTTCCAAAAGAGACAAGAGACAAACAAATGAAACAAAGGAGACAGTCCATGTTAGTGGAAGGATTATGTCTGAATTTACTTTAGAAGATCCTACAGGAAGTAAAAGAACTGAGAAAACAAAACATTTAATGACTAGTGGTGAATCGGATGATGATTATTTGGAGGATTTATTAATAAAAAATCCACCACTTTATAATGGGGGGCCAAGCACAGTTAATCCAAGTGCTCCCTTCCTGAAACCACCTTTGATTCCGCAAGTGGTACATGAGACTTCAATAGAAAAGGTACTTCAGGAAAGAGAACGAGATGCATTAAATAAACAAAGAAGTGAGTTAATTCAGAACATTTCTCAATTGAATACGAGTCCTGAAGCCCTAACAATTCCGGTAACTATTGGCCCAGTTGTTCCTCTGTATGGAGATTAACAACCTAGTCCTAAAAATACCGTACTAACTACACCTGTAGTACAGCCTAGAAAAGAACCCTTAATAATTGATGATCAAGCAAGTAAATGTGAGTCAGTGATTTCCCTGATGGAATTACCAATAAGTGAACCAGTGAGTGACTTGGTCAGGAAAACCACTCCTATACGTTCTAGAGAAGTACAGATGGAGACATCCTCAGGTACAAGAAGTGCCACAGTAGTAATCCCAGAAGAAATAGAGAGATGGTCACGAGAAATAGAGAAACCAAGGTCACAGCCAAAGGTATTGGACATATTCAAATTAAGAGTTGAATTAGAAGAAATTATGGCTGCAAATGTGGGATTGGACAGATTAAATACACTCAGTGAGGACGAGTTATTGTTCATATGCAAGAGCATACCTAGAAATACAAGAGTGTTTCAGGAAAAATTTATGGATATGGCCTCTAATATGGCAATAGACATTGGCAAATCTAAAGTATTACAGAAACCATATTGAGCTGAATTTTCAGACAAGGATTTGGAAAATATGAATGTGTCAGGTAGCAAGGTACAAATTAGGGAGTTTATGACATTATTGCAAAAATGGGGTAACATAGAAAAATGGAAAACTAGATGGGCAAAGAAAAAAGAAGAGGCTCGAACAAAACAAACTGCATCCGAATATGTATTAAAAGAAATGGAAAAGGTGGAAAGGCTGTGTCCCATGAGAGAAGTGCCAGGTGGAGGTTATGTACATGTCCCATGGTCCCGAGAGGATATTTTGTAATTCACAAATGATTTCCCAAAACTTTGAGAGAAGCCTGTAGAATGGTGCAGACAAGTCGAGAGATTTGTGAAGGATTCAAAATGTCTTTTAAAAGATTTAGATGGGTTATTTGACATTGTCGTTCCTGTATATTTGTGGACAGAATGTAAAGTTGCTGTTGATTGGCCAAGTGATGAGTACCCTAGAGACCCAAAGACAGGAGCCCCCTCAGAGGATGTAATGAAGAAATATAATGAAGTAATACTGTATCTCAAAGGGAAAATACCTGCAAAAGAAACTGATTGGACCAGAATAGATAGAACTACTCAGAATAAAGATGAATCTGTGCATGCATATTATGAACGTCTGTTACAAGTATTTAAACAGTACAGTGGTTTAGATAATATTGATATGAAAGACATGATGTATTTCATCTATCGGTTTGTGTCAGGATTAAGACCAGAAATTTCACAATGGATTAAAGATCATAAAATTTGTTGGCAGGCCAAGCCGATTGATGAAATTCTTAAATATGCAAAATATTGTGAAGATGAACTTGACAATAAACGAAAAGAACTAAAAGAAAAAGTAATGTGGGCACAAGTAAAATTAACAGAGCAACAGGAACTCCCTTTAAGTCAAATGAACAATACCCAGACTCAAAGTGATGGTAATGGGGGTAAGCCAAGGGGAAAATTCAATAGAGAGGAAGCCAAAAAGAAGTTCCCTTGTCACGGATGTGGCAAGTTGGGGCACTGGAAGAACGAGTGTAAGGCTGTGCAAAATAACACTGTTCAAACTAATGATTTGAACCACAGACGCAGAATGAAGTGCCATGGAAGCAACAGCAGCAGGTAATACAAAACCAGTTACCCACTGCATCTATGCCAAATTTTAGGAGCAAAGCACACCAAAGTTTGGATACCACAAATTGGGAGGGAAGTGGTATTAGAGATGCAGTGACATCACAGTTTCTGTTGAGCGACACATTTTTTGAGGACGAGACATACTGACTGTGCCTGAGAGGGGAGGACGAGGAGTGCGTACTTGGTGCCTCCTTGCCGGTAGATCAGTCAGGTCCATACATTGAAGGAAAGGTTGAAGGAAATTATGTCACCTTTCTATTGGACACTGGTGCTACCCTTTCTACTGTGAGACCAGCAGACGTTCCAAACCTACCCCTCTCGGGAGAAGCGATCCAAGTAGTTGGCGTTTCTAATAAACAAATTAGTACCCCAGTCACAGAACCAATGGAAGTTAGAATAGGTAATTTTAAAGAAATGCACAAATTTGTCTTTTTCGATTCTATCCCAGTAAACCTGTTAGGCAGAGACTTGTCGTGCAAAATGAATTGCACCATCTTTTGTACCCCAAGTGGTGTTGACATTCAAACCCCAGATGAAGACGGAATCTATAAATTAATGTTAGCCAAACAAGAAACAGAGAACAAAAAGTTAACTCTAGAAGACCTACCAGAAGAATTACAGCATATTGTAAATCCTAAAGTGTGGGATTTTACTGGAAAAGATGTAGGATTAATGGCAAATGTCGATCCGATAAAAGTAACAGTAAAAGAAGGTGCAGTTTACCCAAATATTCGACAGTACAAAATGAGCCCAGAAATAAAAGCAGGTGTTGCAGCAGAAATAAAGCGTTTGGTCGAAACAGGTACTTTGCAAGAAATGATGAGCAGTCCATGTAATTCGCCCATAATTGACATAAAGAAACCAAGCGGAAAGTTCAGGGCCATACAGGACCTCCGAAACATCAATAAGATTGTTGTCCCATGCTGTCCAGTTGTGCCAAATCCTGCAGTGATTCTGTATCAGATACCGTGGGAAGTTGGATGGTTCACCGTAATAGATTTATGTCATGCATTTTTAATCAGATATTGAAAAAGTGCCTTGAATCTCTGGTACTGGCCGGACAGTCAGTCCTGGTTCACTATATAGAGGATCTATTGATGGCGTCTAAAACTCGAAATGACTGTGTTGTTCATACCATTGCTTTACAGAATCATTTAGGTGAAGGAGGACATAAAGTGTCACCTGAAAAGTTGCAATTTTGCACCACATCAGTGAAATATCTGGGGCACCAGATAGAAAGAGGTGTTAGAAGGGTTACCTCAGAAAGAATCAGAATAATCAAAAACATGAATCTACCTCAAACTCAGAAATAGGTCAGAATGTTTCTTGGAGTTGTAGGTTACTGCAGGCAATGGATTGTGGGATTTGCCATTGATACAAATGACAAAGAAAAGAGCAAAAGACCTGATAGAATGGGATGACGAAAGCATGACTGCTTTCTTGAAATTACGAGAATGTCTGTGTACAGCTCCAGCATTAGGGATGCCTGACTATTCAAAAGATTTCGCACTATTCTGTGATACATGAGATAATTGTGCACTTTCAGTTCTGACCAAAACTCACGGTCTAATGAGACGTCCTTTGGCATATTTTACTTCTACATTGGATCTAGTGGCATCTGCATTGCCAGGATGCCTGAAAGCAGTAGCTGTAACCTGCATGAGCCTTGAGCAAAGTGAGTCCATTATTATGGGACATCCAGTGACAGTGTATGTTCCACACGCAGATGGGATTTTGTTAACAAGGACCAAGACTCAGTACTTAACTCTTAGTCGGCTGACTAAGTATGAGCGAATCATTGTAGGTGCAGGAAATGTAACCATTGCCAGGTGTAATATTCTGAACCCAGCAACACTGCTACCTGATTCACACTTTGCAGAAGTGAAGGGAGAAGTTGAACATGATTGTATCAACCTGATTGAATACAGTACAAAACCACGTCCAGACATAAGAGAAGAGCCATTAATAAATTCTGAATATGAGCTATTTGTAGATGGCTCATGTATGAGACATGAGGAAGGAGGTTTGAGTGCTGCCTATGCAGTATGCACACTGGGGGATCCAGTTGAAGCATCCTATTTACCTGGAGTCAAGTCTGCACAAGTAGCCAAATTGGTTGCATTAACAAAAGCCTGCAAATTTGGGAAAAATTGGAAAGTAACCATTTACACTGATAGTCAGTATGGTTACGGGGTTGTGCACGACTTTGGCCAACTCTGGATGCAAAGGGAGTTTCTGACTTCTTCAGATACTCCTATTAAAAATGGTCATTATGTAAAGGATTTGCTGGAAGCAATTCAATTGCCAAAAGAAGTGGCTGTGGTCAAGTGTGGTGCTCACCAATCCGAAAATGACAAAGTGACAGCTGCTAACAGATATGCTGACCAATTGGCCCAACATTGTGCCAAATATAAAATGGCTGTAAATAAGAAAAATTATGCATGTGGAAACAGCTGCCAACTTATGTTGCTTGAAGATGTGAGAACGTGGTAGGAAGTGAGAGATTTGCAAAATGAAGCAGAATCGAAAGAAAGGGAAGAGGTGAGAAAAATAGGTTGTCAGAAAAGGGTTGAAGATGGTGTCATTGTTTACCTTGATGGTAGGCCTGTGTTACCAGACTGTATGCTTGCTCCCATGGCTAGGATGTTCCACAGAGATTCCCACCTAGGGCGGGATGCCATGATCAGGTTGTTCATACAGAGTTGGTTCAATGCGAGGTTCAGGAATGTAGCAGAGAGTCTTTGCCAGAGGTGTCTAGTTTGCCAGCAAATGAATCCTGAAAAGAAAATTGTAGTGTTGCCGGGAAAGATTGGAAAGGCAGAAGGCCCATTTATAAGACTACGGATTGATGTCATCCAGTTACCCCCTTGCCGAGGACTAAAATATATTCTTGTCATTGTCTGTTTGTTCTTAAAATGGGTGGAAGCTTACCCCACACGTAGGAATGATAGCATCAGTGTAGCCAAACTCCTACTCAGAGAACTCATATGTAGGTTCGGGTTTCCAGTGACAATTGAATCAGACCGAGGCTGTCATTTTAATAATGAAATAATTGGCCTAATCTGTGAAGCATTCAAAGTTAAGCAAAAGCTGTACTGTGCATACCGCCCAGAGGCTTCTGGAGTGGTAGAACAACTAAATGCCACAATCAAGTCAAGATTGGGAAAGATGTATGAATCTACCCGCTTAGAGTGGCCAGATGCTTTATCTTTTGTTCTGATGGGACTCAGAAGTATTCCAGACTGGAACACAGGCTTGAATCCTCATGAAATACTAATGGGAAGAGCAATGAGGCAAGCATGGGTGCGAGGACACAAGCTGATAAATATATCTGATGATTTAGTACTAGAGTACTGCAAAAAACTGGCTGACCAAGTGCGTTCTATCTCTCACCAGATTGGGGAAGACGCTGTCGCCAGACAAGCAACTCCAGCACATGACCTGAACCCAGGTGATTGGGTAGTGTTAAAGAAACACACTCGAAATCTTGCCTTGCACCAAGGTGGGGAAAACTACGTCAAGTAATTTTGGTTACCACCACAGCTGTAAAGTGCGGAGGAGTTCCACACTGGATCCGTGCCAGTCACACAAAAAGAGTGACTGAACCTGATGAAACTGCAGCTTGTGCAGCTGAGGGGTCTCAAGATATCGATCCTGAAGTAGCTGAAGAGGAACAACCAAGCACCAGTCAAGATGATTGGATTCCAGTAGTTGAGATACCTGCAGAATACGTGAGGACCAGAAGTCAGATTTATCTAGACAGTCAGAGTGATAGTGAGGATGAGATAGGTCTAGAAAAACGTACTCAGATTACAGAAATCCAAGCTAACAGTAATTCTGAGGAGTACCAGAGAGGGAAATATAAAGATACCCAGACAATCAACACCCCACCAAGAACTCCAAAGTCTAAAGAGGGACAGATAGGTATTAGGGCGGAAGCTCAGGCAGAAGAAAATCAAGGGATCGAAGAGCTTGAGCAGGGCCAGATAGGAGTAGAAAAAGGTGAATCAAACCAAAGTCAAATTCAGAAAATACCTGAACAAGGACAGATTAGTGACCAGGCAGAAGAAACTGAACTAAGACCTGGAACAAGTCAGACAGAGAGGGATACAGAGGATAACATTGAAATAGATGTGCCACAACTGAATGAAAATAAGAGAGCACTGGAAGAAGGCCAGAGCACAGTGCCAGCTAAAAGGCTCAGAAAAGGAGACAAGTGGCCTAGGTTTGTCAAAAGACTGAGATTTTGTCTAAAGACAATAAAAGAAGAACAAGAACAAGAAAATGAAATAACAAGTCAAACTGAACAATCTACAGTACAACCAAGAAGGAGAAGTTCACGACTGAAAAGACTGAACAACAAATTCAGAGGCCCTGAATGGACTTATGTCATCCTTGAAGATTTCGAGAACTGAGAAATAAGTGACGAAAGTGATGACAAATTAATTGCTGATCAGACTGACGGAGAAGTGAGACCCACTTGGAAAATTTCACAGGTTAAAAGACTGTGTAAAAGCTACAAAGAGGGGTTAAGTCTCATTGGTCAGAAATGGCTGATCATACTGTTAATGGTAAACTGGAAGGAAACTGTTTAAAAACATGTTGTAGAATATGCATATGTGGTATAGTGATAGTACTCATAGTATGGTTAGGACTAACAATAGCTATTCCTTACATAATGAGTAGAGACATGAAGAATAACACTAATGAGCTTCAAACGATAGATACACCTAGAAGAATAGATACACAAGAGAGAGCACCTAGCATTAAACAACAGAAGGTAGATTTAGAAGCATCAGATGAGGAAGGATTACATTATGGTGGAATTAAAAACAGAACTCACTTAAATGTATTTGGAAATCTATTAGTACACTATGTAGAAGCTATGGAAATAGAAGACTGCTATGTGTGTATGAAATTACCTACATCAGTTGCAGAGGGAGTTACGTATCATCATTTACCCCTAACATATGGTATTTCATGTAGTATTTTAGCTTGTTTATTCTATAAGAAAAGACCCTTGCAGTATTACTATTCTAATTCAGATGTGATGTTTTCTGAACTTCCTATACGTAGTAACCTGCATCCTGTACATACTAAGAGTGATGTAACACGTTATATGGGTGAATACTTTCTAACTATAGGTACAATAGATATAACTGAAGCATACAAGAATAATTTAACATGCTTATTACGTGAAAAAGACAAAATATTTTTGAATATGGTTGAGAAAAGGAGAGAGGATTTCCAAAGAATGGCAAATGATAAGAACCATAAAATTCCTAAATGGACGGAAAATATAGGGTTCACCCCAAATGGCAGGACTCATGCTGCTATGTTGCTGGATTTCGAAAAGAAAGGGAAACTCTGTCTCCACAGGGAAAGAACTAGTTATTATAACAATATATTCATTGGTTCCAGTGAATGTGAACACAATTATAAGGTAATTGGGGGTTGGGGTTTCAAATATGGAACTGAACCTGTGTTTCCTGGAATTTATTTTATATGTGGAAACAAGGCTTATTACAAACTGCCAGATCATTGGTATGGGAGCTGTTATTTTGGAATAGTATTCACAAAGATATATCATGTAAACAAAATCACTGGAAACAATCAAGAAACTAATGGATTAATACGTAGCAAAAGAGCTAGATTTGGAGAAATAGTAGGCGATATATTTAGTGCATTGATACCTACAGTGGGAGTGGCTCTGAATACGCAAAGAATTTGCAAATTGTCAACAGTAGTAGATTGTTTATCGACTGATACTGCTGGTGGGTTCTTAATGGTCAATACCGAATTGGTTGTGATCAGATCAATGGTTTTACAAAATCGACTTGCTCTTGATACATTATTAGCAAAAGAGGGCGGAGTCTGTAGAATGTTGAAAGCGCAACATTGTTGCACTTACATACCTGACAAAAGTGTTGAAATTAAGAGGTATGTAAGAAATATTACTAATTTGGAAAAAGAGCTTAAACCGCTGGAGGTTGATAGTGCATGGAAGAGACTAACCGATGGTTTCTCCGTTATAGGTAGTTGGCTTTCTAATGTAGAAAAAAGTTTTGTAGGTAGAATACTGATGCCAATGGCGGGAATAGGCCTACTGATTTTAGGGATAATAATTTGTTGCAAATGTCGTAAGCACAAAAAGGCATATACAGTAAATAGGAGAGGGAAAAGGAGAAATATTGATGAATTTGAGTTAGAAGAACTGAATGGAAACATATACAAGAAAGTGAAAAACTTTCACATGAATAATGAAAAGAAACAAAACAGAAAGTTTGAAGAAATTGGGTTGGGAGAAATGTGAAAGTTGGCATCTGTTTCAATAATTAGTGATGATATAAAATATCATTATAGAGGGAATTGATGGAGCAAGGTGGCGTACGTAAAGCAACTTGCTTGTACTCAACCCTCTCTAATAACTCATAATGTACTAACTAACATGTTTGTCTTAATAATATTGCTTTTCACGACATGTTAGGTATCTAGAAGAAGCTTGCTTATGTGTTTCTACTAACAATAATTCGCTTGCACTAAAATGGCCGCTGCTACGCTGGATTTTTTTCTGCGCATGCGTATGTCACACTCACGTGACCTGACATACTCTATGCTTTGGTGGGAAACTTTCGCTTCTACGCACTAGAATAAAGATGGCTGCTCTGTGTCAATAACGTGCAAGAGCTTGCATTGCTGCTTTTGATAAGCTGTTCATTCTGCCTATTTTCTATTGCAATAGTTAAAATAAAGTAATGGGAATAGAGTAGAGATATGTGGTATACAGTACATTCATTTATTCTGTGTTCTAAAACTGTTTCTTTTCTATTTTTTCATGTAACGATAATCTTGGGCCTGGGAGGTGTTATTACTCCATCTTGAAAACCCACACTGCGCATGTCAAACTCCAGAAGGAGCTGAAGTCATTTGAGATTGAAGCAATGCCAAGCTTACAGCACACTAGAAGATGCGCCTGGGAATCTAACCTGCTGACCCCAAGCGGAAGAAAATATTGTTAACACTGTATTTCTATAAAGAACATCCATTGTTGGGTGGAATAAAGATGCATGGGAAAATTAAATTTGATGGGCAGGAACGTTAATAGAATATTCAGAAGTAAAGGTTTCATTTTAGTATGGTGTGATGATCTCTCCCCGTCTTTTGTCCAATCAAAATTGGGGATCCTTACACTTGCAACAATGGGGCGTGGTACACTACCCTGGAAAATAGTATAACTAGAGTAGGCTTAGTTAGCAAATTTGTCCGAATAGATGACCTGTCACTGACCCATTGCACTCAATAGATGACCGAGAGCAGAGGTGCTGGCGGAGCACTCTGATGAAAGATTCGATAACCCAATCGGGGTTAGGCTGTTAGCTGTAGAGAGGGTTGTAGCGCTGGCGTAGCAACTTTAACTGTGGGTGCCGGTCTTAGCCTGTGGTGGTCCTGTCCTGATCCAATTTGGCTGCACCTGTCCAGATTTCTGGTCGGCACCTGTTGTCTCGCTGGCACTTGCAATTTTAGGGTTCTTTCTTCTAACTGACCCGTGGCCAGGGTTAGTTCTTCATACCATTCTAGGTAAATATTCTACCATTCTAGGTAAATATTCTAGGTGGGTATGTCATTGTACTGTTTCCTTCTCTCTTCCCACCCTAATGTCAAATGCGTAAAGACTGCCTTACAAAATCTTTGCATATTTTCATTCTAATCGTTATTTTCCTGATTGAAAGATTTCTGGTGTCAAATGTTTGGATTATGACATTTAAAGAATTTTAGATAAAGAGTTTAAACTGTTCCCGAGTTTGTGGTTATTACATGAGTGCAAATGTTATTTTTCTACCTATTTTCTTGCTAACTCCCTGATCCTTTAGGACTTTTAGGTACCAGTGACAAGGATTGGTAAGTCAATGGTATAGGTCCTAAAAACGTATTCATATAAATCACAGATTAGGGGAAAGTGCACAGGTTACCTGATTAAAACTCATCATATGTTGTTTTATGGGCCCAGGTGAGTATGGTAAAACCGAGTCGGGTGACCTGCGCGCCCTATCACAACGTCCTCAGAAGAGGCTCCAGCGTTTACTCGGGAGGAGGGTCAAGCCACTGCTCCCAGACCCCGACCATGGCACTCTGATCTCCGTGCCTGCTGCCAGGCACCAACGCAGCCAGGCTCTCACCAGTGGCCACCACTCCCAGCGCCGGAGGCGTCCGCTGCCCCTCAGCCAGCGGAGCCCCACTTCTCGGCACCCCGAGTCGCTCGCAGGCCTCAGCACCCAAGCGCGCCTTCCTCAGGTTCTTCTCCACTTCCATGGTTTCAACTGTGGCACTCTGCTTAGGAGGGGGGGGGGGCAAGCCACAGTCTGTGGTGCACGCTGAGCCCTGTTTCAGCTCCTCTGGCCACTGGGGTCGCCTTCGGGCAGCGCTGCAGTATGTTCCGACGCCCCGTCCGTAGCCAGTAGGCCCACCGCCGGGCGCTCTGGCTCGCTTCTCGGCCAGCGATGCTCCGTCGTCTTGCACTGCGGCCCGGTCCCTCCGCCACCGTCAGTCGGCTGTCCAGGATCACCCTGCCTGCTACAACTCCGCTAATGTCAGGAGAAGGGCCTCCGCAACCACACTCAGCACGTCCCTGTGGCCGAACAGCCCCGACTGACGTCTTGCCGCCAGTCACTCCCTTAGAGCGCCTCCATTTGGGTCGGCCCGGGCCAAAGCTTGAACAAGGACGACCCGAAGTGTCCACAGCTCCAAATTAGGGCACCCGATGGCAAGGATAATTTAGGATATTTGGGTGGCCACCTCGGAGCTCTCTTAGAGAGCAGCAAGTCACACAGTAGGAAACACGTTTATGAAAAACTTTTTGCCCGTACCACTAAGCTGGTCCAATACCATAATTCACAATAAAACTAATATGGCACCCCTGCTGCTCTGGCACTCTTTATCAAGAAGGGAGGAATCTGTTTTAACTAAGCTGATCTTAAAGGATTGTCTCCAATTTCACGCAGCTCAGTAAACTCCATGGCTCACCTACATAAAATCCCTAAGTGCCGAGCTTGGATGCCCTGATCTGTATAGTGATCCGAGTCCTTGATCGAAAGTTACTAAGCTTTCGATAAAGTATATGTATTTGAATAAAGGACAGTCAACTCGGTCTGAGAAGGAAAAGGTGAAACCTTCAGTAGCTGCATATAACCTTTTCGATTCGCAAGAGGGTCCCCCATCATATGTATTGCTAATTCAGAATATACAACACTGTTACGTACTTACAAGATTCCGTTTTAACCTTCTATGACTGGCTATCAAAAATAAATGAGGGTGGTAAAACTCTGCACGCAATTTATGAATACCTAAAAGTAGTAAACTTACACAAGCATGTACGTTTACCTTTTTGAATGAGGCCCATAGTATTTAGTTATGATTTACTACATTTACAAAAGCAAGACATATTTACTCACTTAAAAAAATATTCTGTGGGGTTTAACAATTGTATGGTGGGAGCAGACAGAAGACCTGCCCCGCCAAGTGCACATATGTGTATGCAAATCCAAAATGACATGCATGAAAGCATGAGTAGTATGAACTGCACTAAACAAATCTATGGGGGTATTTCAGTGTCTTGATTTCGAACATTATGACACAATCTACCTTTATGGGAGTTGCTCGACGCAGACAATAGATCAAACTATAACTAAAACGTACACATCCTTCTGCAGAGAAGAGGAAAACAAGCATTAGAGAAAAGGATGAGAAGTAGTTCAACAACAACAATTATAATATCAAAGAAAACAGACAATATGCCATTCTGGCCTGCGGTGCTTCGGGTAGGAGTCAGACTGAGCTGTCTTTCAAAGGCTTGGCCTCAATAACCCAGCAGGACAGTGTCAGTTTATAGAACAGAGGTACTGCTGAAATCCATTAAACTCCAAGAACAAAGTATAGGTGAGGCATCGATCACTTAGGAAGGAAAGTAAATGCACTGTTGTGTCCATTTCCTACAGCTGCAGGGGTACTAAGATAAAGTAGTCATCTGCAGCCCAGCTAATATAACGCCTCACTGCTTCACTTACAGACGAATCATTGTTCGCCGAACTACCTCTGAAAACTCAAGATCACAGAAATATGAGACAGCCTGGCCTGTACTCCACTTTCCAAACGAGCTTCAGGCGTCTGCGCTGCAATATTATGACAGCATGTTGAATGTTTGTTTATTGTCTCCCCTTCCTGTCTTTAGAGCACACCTTTGCCGCAGTGTCTGCTTTTCAATCCTCAGTGTATTAATGGTAGCTTTCCATTTCAGACACATGTTTACTCTGGCAGGATGACAAATTTACAGTGGCAGGCCCAATGCTTTTTGATGGAATAAATAAAATACTTGCTATTCTCCGGACACTTCTTCCTGTTGATGGGAGACACATCACTCATGCCCTTTTCACGTGGCTTTTTCTTTTCTTTATATTGGCTCAGTTTCCTTACTTGCTCCCATCACAAACATTTGCGGACAGAGACAAATTTAAGGATGATTTTGTTCTGATCCTACTGCTTTCACTGGGTTATCAGACAAGAGACTAGGAAATGTTATTAAAACAGGCACATCGCATCAAGGCTGCTACTCACTCATCTGTATAGTGTTCTAGGCAGACTATTGATCAGGCAGTGCAGGAATTGACAGAATTCAGAGCTGGTGTGGCTCGTGGAAAAGTGTCAGTTCTTCCTCATATGGCTCGACACGAAGAATGTCATATATTATTAATTCAGGAGTCATATCATCTAATTAGCACCATTGCCCGGCAATTGTCACAGGCTTTTGGCTGGTATGTCCTATGTTTTCTAGAGCCCTCTGCCCAGCAGAGAAGCACCTTACAGAAACTTTCATGGCCACAGAAAGGGGAGGGTGGGGAGTGCAGGACGAATGCAGGGAAACATGTTACATATAAAGCTACACAGGAACACCTCCTTTATCAGCAATCTTTTTCTGGGTGATCCTGCTTCACAAGGAAGCCCTAGGACTAGTCAATATGTTGTTTGAAACACAGACATATTGTAGTATGTGATAGCGACTCTCTGGTTGTTTTTAAGTCTCACTTTCTATTGAAAAGGCCTTTCTTCGTTTGTTAGACAAATAGTACATCTGGCGAGGATTCGGCATGTGAAGATTCATGCACTCTCCATTTCAACTCCAATGAGAAGGTATGAGATCTGTCACAGCAAAACGCAGAATGGAATTTTACTAATCATATCAGTGTCTTTTTGTTTGGTATGTACCCATTCAGAGGTTTTGAATATATTTCCATTATGAAAAGAGGTTGGGAAGACTTCGAGGGGTTAATCAAACAGGAACCTTTGCATATCTTCTTAACTTACAGACTATTGGGATCTGCTGATGGTTAACAATGTTCCCTTCATCCAATGTGGGGGCAGCAGATTCCTAGAAGATTTGAGGGTTTAGGCAGTCTGGCTTGCTGACAGCTACTTTACAGGATGCCAGGCACCAAATTCTTTGCCCTGAAAATAATGTCCATGGAGGTTTAAGAGGGTTTGGGGCATCCCTTGACCGAAGGGAGAATGCAGCGGTTCTCAGAGAGAGAAATACTAAAAAGAAATTAAAGACATGTTTTTATCGTAGGATTTTGGAAATCATAAGAGCCAGCTGTGTGTGCATGGTCAGAAGCTGAGCACAGATATTTCAGTGACACAGGGCCCATTACAGGAAATGTCCAAAGAGTGGACTCTATGTCCAGAGCCCATTATGCACAGCCACATGCCATGCAGGGCTAGATCTGTTTCACATTACTGAAGGAGCTTGTCTAGGGCATAGCCTTTAGCCAGACCCTGCACTCAAAACATGACGTGCAACCTGAAAAAACTCATTTAAAAAGCTCAGCACCTACACAGGTATTGAGAACGCATGATGGTCATTGGTAGGTGGGGTTGGCTGCTTGCTGGTATGATGGCTAAAGAGGTTGGTTTGAAGGCTTGGCTGCTGTACATTTTCTTAAGCTAGTCCTGCCCCACAAGCCTATGTGAGCATAGGTCGCAGTGCAGGTTGTGTGCAGGGCCTGGTAGCAGATCAGGCCCTTTTGCCATCTTCAGATACCCTCAGCAAAAGATGTTCGGGGTGACCATATTTTAGGCATGGCACCGAGTCCCTGTGTCCAGACTGGGTGCAGGATCTACTGTCAGGCAGGACCTACAGGTAACCCATAAAGCAGGGCCTGGCTGCAAAAGGGGTTGGGTGCAGGGCCTGTGGTCACCACTGCTGGGCACAGTCAAAGGTCTTGTGCAGTGGTGCTTAGTGACAGTAGAGGTTGTGGCAGGCAAGTGGACCAATCTGAGCTATGCACAGCCATATGCCATGCTCAGGAGTGATTGACTTCATGGTAGGTTGAGCATAGGACTTGGCAGAAGGCCAGATTCTGCGGCCAATGCTCCTTTGCACACAATCTAAGGCTATGTACATCATAAAAAAGTTACCACTGAAAACTGTGCTCTGGGTAAGTTATGATCTCTTTATTTCATAAAATTTTAAAGAAAGTTAGAAAAATCTCAAACGTTATCTTACAACACCATAGTTAAACTAAAGTTATGAATAGAAAATATAAGAAAGTAAATAATTAATTGGGGTGAATACTAGTGCACCACAGGTAATTAAGTCACTAACCTGTTAAGCCCAGGCAAGGGTTTCAATAGTTTAAACCTGAGCTCAACCCTTCGTAGACATGGTATCGAGCAGACACATTTAACTTAGAGATAATCTTTAAAGATTTTAAAAGTACCCAAAAAGGTAAAATGTCAAAAACACAACACAATAAAATCCCACTCAAATTTATAAACATAGCGACATTTCATAAACAAAAAGACCCGAAAAAACAACAACAATGTAATAACGGGAAATTAAGATAAACATTTGTAAAGATATAAGTGAAAAAAGCATCAAGACATGATAAAGTGTCAATCAGTAATTGCTACTCATGGGTAACCGTGGCCTAGGTGCATTTTCAGGCCGATGGCAACGGAGCACGTGTAAGATATACCACACAAGCTTGGAGTGATCTAAGATGCTACCTTGCAACGTAGAATAGAGTTGCTGAAAAGAAGTAAAAATCCTTCAATGGGGCAAGGTGGCAGAGATTATTTGAAAAAGTACTCTCGAAGCCAGATAGCCATTGGACGAGGTTCCTTTGAAGTTTTTGGCTTTAGTGCAAACATCTCAGAGTGGAACTAGTTCAAAATTCACACACAAGGAAGTCCTCTTGTAAGTTGGATATGTTGTGCACCTTCATCTTGTCAAGATTTCTTTGTTTAGGCTTAGCCTCTTTTTCAGAGTATAGAATCCTCCAGCTGGACAAGGATGCAGGTTGTATCTGACAAGGAGTTCCATAAGGTCGGATATCCTCTTGCTAAACGCCAGCAGAAATAGCTTTTCTTCTGTAGAGAATCCCCAATCACGAGACACCTGTTTCCTTAGCACGGTAAAGCAGTACCTTGGCCACATCTACTATGGTGGTTGGTTCCGGTCCTTCTGCAGTGGGAAGTCAGAATTGTTCTAATTCTCACAGCTTTTCAAACATTTCAGGAGATGTCCAATTAGACCAAGCCAAGGGTCAAGGACGACAGGGACAGCACTTAAGCAGCAGGACTTACTCCAGCAGAGGCCACCACAGGGTCCATTCCAGGGGGCAGAGTCACCTGGTCGGTCAAGTGGGAACTTATAAGGGTCTCACTTTACATTTGCAAGTGAAAAGGCAGACCCCTATACAAGTTAATGAAGTTCCTGGGTCCACCATTATGTGTCTATTTGCATGGGGAATAAGAGCACCTTCCCATACCCAGTCCATTGTCTCTGCTTATGGAGAAGTTTTCACACCTCATTAGGGTAAAGCAGTGGCTGGGCAGCGGCATGAGAACTAATGCAAGTTAGCCTCTAGGAGCTTCAGAGAGGTAAATAGGTGAATTTCTAAAAGTTACATTTCCTAAATATTAACAAAAAATCTATTTAACCATTGGATTGGATTTTTAATAAATATTAAAAGTAGTGGTTGAATAATTCTTCTAGCTGGTTTTAAACTAAAGATAGCAGAAATAATATTTTAATCTGTACTAGTTTTACTCAAATGATAGCCAGAGCTTTTCACAGTGAACATAGTGTTTAGTGGCTTGTCACTGCAGAGACAGGGTCACACTAGATTTTAACATGCCCCACTTTTAAATACCATCTGCCTCTTCTGGAGACCGCACGACCTACGTGGGGTAGTGTATTAATATTTGAAGGGAAGGTTTTACTCTGTCCTACTGGTTGATTTTGAGGGATGTGGGTTTAAATAGCAGCATTTATACTACAAAGGTAAGCTTGAAGCCATGTTTACGGTTACACTTTAGTGGGCAGCACAATATGGTGCGCAGTCCATGAATGACATTTAACTTTGCTTGCCATGGGTAAAGTTTCTACACCATCCACCGGCCTTATGCGAGAGTTAAACATGCAAATCAGGGATTAGTCAATTTCTAAATGTTTTTGGGCCAGAGCACACACATACACTAGGCCCCAGACAGCTGTGCCCCAGTGCAGAGAGTCTAAAAACCAACAATAAAATTCAACAAAAAGTGATTGTGACCACGCACCAAGGGATGTTTTCTCACAGGAAACAGAACCTAAAAACCTGTGAAATTCAACTGTTATGGCTGGCTACACAAACTGTAATTAGCACCTCATCCATGCACTGCTCATGTACTCACAGGTGAAATTATTTGTAACATCTCAAATGACATTGTCAGTGATATCACTGAAGACATCTCACATGCCATACTCATGGCAACATTCATGGGATCCCCACTAACATCATCAGTAACATTACTATATGAACATGTGTAATGCAAATGACAGGAACATCAGGCCAGAACAAGAAATCATTGAAGACAAATCTTTATAGGTTCATGAAAGGCATAATAGCCAAACATTCTCTTCAAATACTACCAGGACGAGAGGTTTACAACTTAGAATATCCTTGTTCTTCCTCAAGCTTGGGCAGTGTTCACTTTGGATGTGATAATGCTCACTATCCAGTTCAACCTCTTTAGTGCATTGTGTGTCGGAGCAATGCTGATCAACATTGATAGTCATAGAATGCCAGCTTTTTGGATCATTGTGGCAGCAAAATGTTACAGGTTTTAGTAAAGTTATAGAGGAATTGAGATGCAGTGGGTGGAGTAATGTGTGTAGGGATCTCCTTCCTAGCATTTGTGAATTGTCAGTAGGATGACTGCCTGATTCTGAGAAGTCTATTTCACCTACAAGATATGTTCTACTTTCAGAATTTCTTTTCCAATCCATTCTGAAGAGAATTTACAAAATATCTTAGTAACATAAATAATAAATTCCTTATTTTAGGGTGCATTAGATAAGTCAAAGAACAGTTTCGAATCAAAGCCTAAAAGGATACTATTTAAAATGTAATGCTCTGTGATAATTTGAAACCTATTAAAATGTGACATACATTTATTGGGGTAATCTTTTAACCAAAATGTATTATAAAATTAGTAGTCCCTTTTGAGGGGGGAGTGGCTAGCTAGCCAAGATGGTGAATGCATCTTACAGAAGCTTCGATCGAGTGGCCCCTTCATCCGCCATAAATCCTGTACCAACTAAGGCATATGCCATCCTGAGGTGCCCTAATAGACTTGTGTTCTCTTTACCAGACGATATGTTACTCTCCTAGGCTGGTAATCTTTATAGAAGTGGGATTTGTGTTAAAAACTGATGTTGGCCGGCTGCCGTGAGCGAGGGCTGAGCAGCCGTACTGTGACCTGTGGGCAGCCCCTACGGAACTGAATGAGCCGCTGCTGGTGAAGCTCGGGGACGATGACACAGGGAGGCTGATGATACCGGGGGTTTCTGCTGACATACCCGGCCCATCTATCAATGCGCCCCCTATTGGGGCGGTGCAGAACTGTGCTGGGTCCTGGACCTCATCTGCTATCAGTGAGGAGGTCAGGTGGACAGGATGCAGAGATGCTGCTGCACCTCGGCCGGTGCGCCTTCTCACCCTGGTAGTATTCACCACCAGAAGCCCGGAGGCCATGATGGGCCTTGGCTGGGCTCCGCGGGAAGAGGCTGAGACCGAGTGAAGAGATTGAGACACTGAGAGGCCCGGGGGGGCTTAACCACTAGTAGGTGACGAGCCTGACTTCATACAGTTGAGGAGTACCTATGTTGTGGGGCTCTGCCTGCATGACCACGGTTACGGCCCCAGTCAAAGGCATGGAGGTCGTGTCAGACCCTGGCCTGACTGTGGGAGGGGAGGCGGAGCCCAACGGGCTGCTGCGGTGAGTCAAGCTGAACTCAGTTGAACACTGCTGCTGGACTGGAAGACACCAAAGGTGGGTTCTGGACACTTGGAGGACTGCAGAGACACGGGGCGCTCAAGTGGTCGGGCATCTGACCCTGGAAACTTGCCTTTATATGAAACACTCGAAGGGCCAAGGACACAGATCACATACTGGTTGGGGCCTAGTTACTCAACACAGGCAACTAAAAAGTCATGGCACTGGACCTCACCACAACGCTGGTGCCTCTGGGCCAAGCGAACCCCGCAGCGTGGGACACAGCGAAGGCGGCTGCTGCTGGTGAGCCTGTATCACCTTCCTCACAGGATATGCTCTGATTTGGGTGACTGGACGGGTGGGAGTTTGACCTGGCAGCAGGCCTGGCCCTTGATCGGATGCCTCATGGGCCCCACTCCCTTGGATCCACTGGCTCGGACTTCGGCTGATGTGCTTGGGGTTAGGACTGGACCTGGCCCCTGATCCCTCCTTCCAGAGAGAGAGATGACCCAGCTTCACTGCACGTCCGGCTGCCCAGCAATCACTGGCTAGCCATGGGTTGCTTGCGCCCGGGAAACAGCCAGTGCAGATATGTATGGCCCCCACCCCAGAGCGAGGAAATGGACATCAGGCAAGCATTTAACTCTGACACATCCCTTGGGGCAAAACTCGACATAGTCCTGCGAGCAGTGGAGAAAATCGGTGCTCCCCTTGAGCACACACACACATCACTCAAGCAAAGGATAAAGTAACTGTGGACTTCACCCTGCTGCATGCAGACCACCATAAATTAGTGTATAAAGTGAAGATGGTGTGTTAGAAATGGGGGGGTCTCTATTTGGCAGGGGTTTGCACCTTTGTCCAAGTAGGGACTCTTCTTCCAAGTCAGGGTAGGAGGCATACACTTCTAAAATAAACCATGCTCACCCCCTGGCTAGCTAGGCACGAGCAGACAGGCTTATCCCAGAGGCAGTGTGTAAAGCATTTGTGAACACATACAGTAACACAGTTAAAACACTACAAATGGAGACCACATTAGTTAAAAAAACAACAAGCAAAACTTTGTCTAAACCAACAAGACCAAATACGACAAAAATACCAACATACAATACTGTAAAAGTTGCTACTTTGCAAGATAACCTTTCAAATGCTAAAATAGCTGCAAAACTGAATTCTTCTGAGTTGGTAGCTCCGTCCGGGGCTACTGAGATGCTGAAAACTACAGTCTAACAGTTCCAACCGACCGCATCCGTAAGGGCTAGATATAGCGTCGACAGACTCGCAGACAGTACCTTTCTTGTTGCGGCCGACACGTTGGTACGGGCAGGTCCAGGCAACCATCGCCGTTATGTTGCAAAGATGGCAGCGGTGTAGGGTGCGGTGCCCTCATGATGCGGTGCAAGCAGCGACTCGGTGATGATTGGCCAGATGGCGTCGGTGAGACCAAGGCTTACGGTTCGGGGTGAGACAGTTCTCGGTGCGGTGCTGCCAGGCTGCGGTGTAAGCAACAGAGCCGGTCGATGTTCGGGTCGGGCAGCGATGGTGTTGGAGACGTCAAGGCAGAGTGAAGCAAGGCGGTGCCGAGTGGGGTGCCCACAGGATGTGGTGCAAGCAATGGCTCGGTGACGGTCGCCCAGCAGCATCGTGAGACCAAGGATGCGGTGCGAATGTGGCAGTGCCTTCCGCGGAGCCTTTAGGGCACGCAATCCTCTGAAGGACTCGGTGACAGAGTCGGCTGTCCTTTTCTTCTGCAGCGACTGAAACCAGCGGTTCCAGAGGCGGTGCCCAGAAGGATGGTGAGGTCTTTGCTGTTCCTGATACATCTTGAACAGGGGGCAAGCTCCACTTCCTATCCCTTGGAGATACTTTCTCAAGCAGGATACACACACAGCAGAAACAGCTACTGCAGGCCAACCCCAGACAACACACAGAAAGGGGCAGTGTTCCTCCTCCAGTTTCTTCCAGTTTTTCTCCATGGCAGAGGTTCCTCTTAAAGTCCAAAAGTGATCTGAAAACCTGGGTCTGGGCTCCTCTTTTTATAATACAAAATCCTTTGCTCTCTGTGGCAGAGAAGCTCTTTGCCCAGGCAAAAAACAGTTCTGTCCTCTCTGGTACAACTTCCCAGCAGGAGGAGGAGACAGAATTGTGTAAGGCAGACCAGGTCTAATCATGGTGCAAGGAAATCTCCTTCCCCTACTCTAAATGCAGCCCAGGTGTATTCAGCCCAAGCCTGACTCATTCAGGAAAGGCGGGACACACATTAACAACCCCCCCCCCCGTGCCAGTCAGTGAGAATCCAAATCCCGGACCCTGTCACTCCTACGCCAATCAATCCCAAAACCGACACAGGCACACAGGATGACTTAGCAAGGAAATACCCACCTCCTAAAAGGGATATTTTCAAACACAATATAAAAATCATCTTTCTTAAAAGATGCATTTTTATATTCTGAGTTCAGGGATACTAAGCTTTATCTTCCTATCTTGTACCAATGGAAAGTTATATTTATAAGATGAGCTCCCATTCTATCCTAATGGACAATTCAATAGTGAAAAACGAAATACACTGAATTTCACTATCAGGACATGTCACACATTTCAGTACATGTCCTACCTTTCACATTAATTCACCCTGCCAATGGGGCTACCTTGGGCCTGCCTTAGGGGTGTCTTACATGTAAGAAAAGAGAAGGTTAGGGCCTGGCAAGTGGATTCACTTGCCAGTTCAACGTGGCAGTACCAAACTGTGCACAGACACCGCAGAGGCAGGTCTGTTGTTACATTTGCAAGGCTGCTTGTGTCGGTGCCACAATCTGTGCTGCAAGCCCACTAGCAGCATTTGACACTGGGCTTACAGGGCACACTGTACTAGGGCCTTACTAGTAAGTCAAATGAGCCAATCATGGAATCACCAATCCATAAACACAATATACAGAGAGACCATTTGCACTTTAGCACTGATCAGCAGTGGTAAAGTGCCCATAGTCATAAACCAACAAAATTAGGGTCCAAAACAGGAGGCCAAAAAGCAAAAAGTCTAAGGCTAAACCCGCTGCAAAAGCCAGGTCTAACAAGGTGGAACACTCACTAACCGAACTTCAACCAACAACCCACAAGCCCACAAACCTGCTTAAAAAAAAGAGTACATAAGTTGGAGTGCTGGGCCAAGGATGCAGAAGGCTGGTCTCCAAGAAATAATATCCATGTTGTGGGACTGCCCGGAAGGCATGAAAGGTCAAGACGCTGTAGGAGATACCGAGACCTGGCTCTGCGAACAACTACATTGAACGTGCCCACCATGTGCCAATGCGCCAACCGCTGCCTGGTGCTAACCCCAGACCATTACAGTTTTCACCTATTAAATTATAAGGACCAAGACTCCATTCTCCATCAAGCACGCAGATTGCATGATATAAAAGTAGACAATGCATCTGTCATGTTCTTTCCTGATTACACAAAGGCAGTGCAGAAACAACGGAGCTCATTCTAAGTGGTCATGCAATGTCTTAGAGACCACAACATCCGTTACTGCTTGCTCTTTCCTACCCATCTCCGCACTGTGGCGAATGGCAAGGCACACTTCTTCCACTCTCCAGAGGTGGCGAGGGACAGGATGGAGACTGCTGGACTAGTGGAATAACGCCTTGCATCCCCAGGAACAGGCAGAGCAAGAGATGCGGAGGGGCGATGTGGCAGGAGGCATAGCAGGAGGTCCACCACCCCCCCCCCCCATGGACGTACATGGTGCCATGCTTAGAGCAAGTGATCCTAGAGTGGCGGCAAACCATATAAATGGCCTCCACGATGCAGGAGTATGAAATGATCCCGGACACGGACGCTGCCTCCACCCAATCCTTAAGTGATGATGGTTCCCTTATCACATCCAAAATTGTGCCATCCACTCGGAAGGTGAAAGCATCCCTTGATGCACTGCTATGAAATCCTACTGGGGGCTACCCAGAGTTCCTTTGTGGTTTAATTCACCAAAAAAGTTTACACTGTTCATGTCAATTATTTTATTTTTCATAGAGTTCATTCAATCATTGCTTGTGTTCATCATTTAAACATCTTTTCACTGCATTTGAATTCCTTAAGCCAGTCCAATGCATTTCGGTCATCATGACCTTCATCTGGGACCATGAGCTAAAACAAGGCATAACACAACTTTATATCAGTAATACTGTGATAAATTAATACCTGAACAACATTCATGCATGTTCATAATAATAGTTAGGCTAAACATAAAACTGTGCATTTGTGCTGACACTCGAGTGTGTGCATGCTCTGGTGCTCTGATGTGATAAGAAAAACAAAACGCCTAATGAGGCACTCACTTTCAGCTGTTTTTTCTGCTCGCGTTAATCACAATGCTGTGTAAGATAAGGATAAGAGGAGCGAACAAAAACCGTAACAAGCAAACATTTTAGTGAAACATTCTACTCTGTTTCGTCCTGTTTGTCTGTCCATGTTACTCACTTGTACGACGTGAGGACAGCGTCTTCTCGGATCCTATTATCTCTCTCGCAAAAGGTATCGGCATTAGCGCGGTGCCGGTCCAATGCCTAAGGCTTTAACTAGACGTAGTACTCGCTCTTACCGATGCTTGGCTCTGATTGGATGTGTCTCCGGTCATGTGATCGGAGTAACAGCCAATCGGAGCGGGTCAGGTATTTTGCTAGCGCTGTGTGAAAGTTCGTGCAGACAATGCTAATAAAGCTATCGTTGAAGTGATACTTAGGAGGTTACCGACCCTATGTCTAAACAAACTACCACTGTGCAAAAAATAATAAATGATCCTAAAATGGTGGGTTTCAAACAACTGTAAAAACGTAAACATTATAATGAAATAAATATACAATCTCAATTGAGCGTTACTGCAGCAGATGACTTACAACCATTACAGTAGTTAAGGCAAAGCACGCGCGTGCTTATGGACCCTTGTAAAGGGTATCTATAAATAACAGGTGAATTCCACACGATCATTTAACCCAAAGGGCTTATGTGAGTTCAACAGATACATCCAGCTGTTTTCTCTCTGGAGGAGAAACCTGTTATTGTCCCGTCCTTCAATCTTTTCTATTACTTCTAAAATTGTGAATTGTAGCTGAGACACATTATGTTTTTCTTCCTTGAAGTGCGCTGCTACGGATGACTTTACATTGCCTGTCCTAATGTTCGATTTATGTTCATTCAGTCGGATCTTCAACTTACGGGTGGTTTTCCCTACATAAACCTTCCCGCAGGGACATTTCAGCATGTAGATGGCGTTAGCCGTATCACAAGTCGCATTTACGCGAAGTTTGATCCTGTGTCCTTACATAGGATGTGTTATGGCGCTTCCCCTGATGATGTTGTTGCAGTGCCCGCATTGTAGACAGGGTCTGGTACCACGAAATGTTTCATCTTTCAACTTCTTTTGCTTTAACAATTCACCCAGGTTTTTACCTCTGGTGAAAGCAAAGATGGGATACTGTTCAAAACTTCTTTCAAAGTCACTTTCAGCTCTTAAGATGTTCCAATGGGCTCTGATGATCTTCTAAAATTTTTGGCTCATCGTTGAGTATTTAGATACTACGGTCATACTTTCTTGTGTTGCTCTTGCTCGTGTCTTCATTAGTTCAGATCTTGGGATGCGTTGCACCTTCTCTATTGACTCTTCAATCAATCTAGCTGGATAACCTCTTTTTCGAAATCTTTCTCCCATGGTCTCTACTGTGCTCTGAACTTTATCAATTTTAGAAGTGATTCTTTTAGCTCTCATCATCTGTGATGTGGGTAAGTGTGTTTTTAATGATTCTTGATGAAAGCTTTGAAAATGGACAGTATTGTTTCTGTCAGTCGGCTTCCTGAACATTTCCGTTTCAATCTTCCCTTGGTGTAAATTCACTCGAACATCCAAAAACGTAATGGAGGACTTGGAGATTTCCCAGGTTAGCTCTATCCTGTCATCCTTAGAGTTCAATTCAGTTAGTGCCTCTCGAAGTGATTCTTCATTGTTCTTCCATATGATGAATATGTCATCAATGTAACGGACTAACATTTTCAAATTACAAGTCCATGTGGGATTATTCAGGATGTATTGTTCCTCATATGCTTTCATGTACAAATTAGCATATACCGGGGCGGCGCAATTGCCCATTGATGTTCCAACCAATTGTTGGTACCACTTGCTGTTCACCTTAAAGTAACTGTGGTATAGCGTGAAGACTATAAGTTCCATTAAGAAAATTTGCATTGATTCATTGTGATCTGTTGACAAAATTGCCTCCTCCATCGCTTCTATTCCATGTACCAACAGAAGGTAGAAGAACATCTAGCTGATTCCAACACCTATGCAGAGCTAAACTCAAATCCTACTAATGACTACGCCAGGAAACTAACAGATTTGGTCGGTCGAGCCAGGGAGAATGAAACCATCAATGACAAAACAAAAATCTCTGGGATCCTCCATTGCGTCCCATAGTATCCACAAGAAACAGCATTCACGAAGCCACTGGCCAATTTATCGACAAGTATATGCAACCAACAGTATAAAACATGACGACGTACATCAAGGATTCCACAGATTTTTTAACTAGACTAAACCTTCTAGAAATAGGAGGCAACGAGGAATTACTACTATGTACAGCTGACGTTAAGTCCTTATACACCTCAATACCCCATGGAGCTGGAATAGAAGCGATGGAGGAGGCAATTTTGTCAACAGATCACAATGAATCAATGCAAATTTTCTTAATGGAACTTATAGTCTTCACGCTATACCACAGTTACTTTAAGGTAAACAACAAGTGGTACCAACAATTGGTTGGAACATCAATGGGCAATTGCGCCGCCCCGGTATATGCTAATTTGTACATGAAAGCATATGAGGAACAATACATCCTGAATAATCCCACATGGACTTGTAATTTGAAAATGTTAGTCCGTTACATTGATGACATATTCATCATATGGAAGAACAATGAAGAATCACTTCGAGAGGCACTAACTGAATTGAACTCTAAGGATGACAGGATAGAGCTAACCTGGGAAATCTCCAAGTCCTCCATTACGTTTTTGGATGTTCAAGTGAATTTACACCAAGGGAAGATTGAAACGGAAATGTTCAGGAAGCCGACTGACAGAAACAATACTGTCCATTTTCAAAGCTTTCATCAAGAATCATTAAAAACACACTTACCCACATCACAGATGATGAGAGCTAAAAGAATCACTTCTAAAATTGATAAAGTTCAGAGCACACTAGAGACCATGGGAGAAAGATTTCGAAAAAGAGGTTATCCAGCTAGATTGATTGAAGAGTCAATAGAGAAGGTGCAACGCATCCCAAGATCTGAACTAATGAAGACACGAGCAAGAGCAACACAAGAAAGTATGACCGTAGTATCTAAATACTCAACGATGAGCCAAAAATTTAAAAAGATCATCAGAGCCCATTGGAACATCTTAAGAGCTGAAAGTGACTTTGAAAGAAGTTTTGAACAGTATCCCATCTTTGCTTTCACCAGAGGTAAAAACCTGGGTGAATTGTTAAAGCAAAAGAAGTTGAAAGATGAAACATTTCATGGTACCAGACCCTGCCTACAACGCGGGCACTGCAACAACATCATCAGGGGAAGCGCCATAACACATCCTATGAAAGGACACAGGATCAAACTTCGCGTAAATGCGACTTGTGATACGGCTAACGCCATCTACATGCTGAAATGTCCCTGCGGGAAGGTTTATGTAGGGAAAACCACCCGTAAGTTGAAGATCCGACTGAATGAACATAAATCGAACATTAGGACAGGCAATGTAAAGTCATCCGTAGCAGCGCACTTCAAGGAAGAAAAACATAATGTGTCTCAGCTACAATTCACAATTTTAGAAGTAATAGAAAAGATTGAAGGACGGGACAATAACAGGTTTCTCCTCCAGAGAGAAAACCGCTGGATGTATCTGTTGAACTCACATAAGCCCTTTGGGTTAAATGATCGTGTGGAATTCACCTGTTATTTATAGATACCCTTTACAAGGGTCCATAAGCACGCGCGTGCTTTGCCTTACCTACTGTAATGGTTGTAAGAGTCATCTGCTGCAGTAACGCTCAATTGAGATTGTATATTTATTTCATTATAATGTTTACGTTTTTACAGTTGTTTGAAACCCACCATTTTAGGATCATTTATTATTTTTTGCACAGCGGTAGTTTGTTTAGACATAGGGTCGGTAACCTCCTAAGTATCACTTCAACGATAGCTTTATTAGCATTGTCTGCACGAACGTTCACACAGCGCTAGCAAAATACCTGACCCGCTCCGATTGGCTGTTACTCCGATCACATGACCGGAGACACATCCAATCAGAGCCAAGCATCGGTAAGAGCGAGTACTACGTCTAGTTAAAGCCTTAGGCATTGGACCGGCACCGCGCTAATGCCGATACCTTTTGCGAGAGAGATAATAGGATCCGAGAAGACGCTGTCCTCACGTCGTACAAGTGAGTAACATGGACAGACAAACAGGACGAAACAGAGTAGAATGTTTCACTAAAATGTTTGCTTATTACGGTTTTTGTTCGCTCCTCTTATCCTTATCTTACACAGCATTGTGATTAACGCGAGCAGAAAAAACAGCTGAAAGTGAGTGCCTCATTAGGCGTTTTGTTTTTCTTATCACATCAGAGCACCAGAGCATGCACACACTCGGGTGTCAGCACAAATGCACAGTTTTATGTTTAGCCTAACTAATATTATGAACATGCATGAATGTTGTTCAGGTATTAATTTATCACAGTATTACTGATATAAAGTTGTGTTATGCCTTGTTTTAGCTCATGGTCCCAGATGAAGGTCATGATGACCGAAATGCATTGGACTGGCTTAAGGAATTCAAATGCAGTGAAAAGATGTTTAAATGATGAACACAAGCAATGATTGAATGAACTCTATGAAAAATAAAATAATTGACATGAACAGTGTAAACTTTTTTGGTGAATTAAACCACAAAGGAACTCTGGGTAGCCCCCAGTAGGATTTCATAGCAGTGCATCAAGGGATGCTTTCACCTTCCGAGTGGATGGCACAATTTTGGATGATTAAAGGTCGCCCAAGGCAAGAGGCGCCACCTTGTTTGCACGCTTAAAGAAACAAGAGGAGCTTTTGAATTAAAAAAAACTTTGGTCAAAGAGTAGAAAATAGCAGTGCGCTCAAAGTGTCTCAACTTCACAGTTTCCCTTATCACATCGACATCCGGTACGGACTCTCAGGCTCCACCAGAAGTCACCCCGCAAATGGCAGAAGACATAATATGAGCAAACCACAAGAAATGGTCCAGCAGTGGTGCCATGGTTGCCAATGCCTGCCTCATTCTTAAACCGCCTCACAATAGTGTATACAATGATTCATCTCAACAGAGCAGCTGGGGACTGAGCATGGACACAGTGGCACTGAGTCATAATAAAGGCAAAACACAGGACCATACTGAGTTTTCCCAGTTTAGCAGTTACAGGCCTATAGTTGAGTACACGCACACTGCACACACATGAGGACCCACATAGTTGGCTCTCGCGACCCCACGTTCCCCTAAGCCAGCTGACAGACTGGTGGTTGCCACAGGCAGTTCGAAGGTTAAGGTGGATACCTGTTGTGCTTCGGCTCAAGACATGTTGTGTATGTTAAGGTTCTATTCCCTTTCATAAGGTTTTATTAGTTGCCCTTGATTGCCTCACCCCCAGACCACACCCACCAGATCACACCGACATCCGCAGAGGGAAGCCTCTGCTCCCAGGACGCCCCCACATGTGAGGGAGTAGCATGTCTCACACATGATGCACACTAACATTATCACATGGAATGTGAGGGGCATGCACCCACCCTCGTGCCGCTATGCGGGGTACTCTTACCTAAAGCGCAGATCTACCAATATAGCTTTGGTGCAAGAGACACACCTAATGGTAACCGAAGCTAACAGACTAAGACGCCTTTAGAGGGTACAGGTATTCACCACAAATTATTCCTCAAACGTGCAAGGCATCTTGATGTGGGTAAGATCAGGAATCCCCTTTGTGTCAGATGACGTGACAACAGACATGGAGGGACGTTACGTGATTTACGTCCTGATCCAAGGTCACCTTAATTATCGCCAGATATGGCTAAAGTCGATATATTCTCCCAACACAGACCAAGCAACATATCTACACAACTTATCTAGCGTAATGTCTGGATGGTGTGGAATTCCATGGCTATTGGGGGGAGACTTTAACTCACTACGTTAGACTGCTCATTTCCCCCACTTCTCCGCATGGCAGTCACATCCAGTGCACAGGAATTGAGCGACTGGTTCCGACACTGGGGTTAGTAGATATGTGGCATGTCTGCAATCCTGAAACACGTGTCTATCCCTTCAACTCATCACCGCATAATATGCATGTCCAAATAGATTGAATGGTAGGGACAAACATCCTTCTCCCCATAGTCCAGCTGAAAGGCTAACTTGGTCGCACACATTCAGACCACAACAGTCAATTCATATGTCTCGCATGCGAGGCAGATGTGCCAACATAACCACGTGGCACCTACAGCCAGCAGTGTTAAAAGACCCACCATTTAGGAAGTCACTAGCAGCAGTAAAATATTTCAACTTCAATGCTTTATGCGCGGTGTGTTTTCTGGCCCTCCACTCTGCCACTGAGGTTTCTGGGACAGCAAGTCCCCGTGGCAAGCCTCCCGGACCACAACAGTCACAGAGGTATCCTGCGCTGCAGGAGGACTCACAGCGCTTTATGCGTGTTGTGTTTGCTGGCCCCTTCTCTCTGGCACTGAGGTTTCTGGGAGAGCGAAGCTCAGCTGCAAACTTTCTGTAGCCTCCTGGCCTGCCAAAGTCACAGAGGCATTGCCCGATTAATTTCCCGCACCTAACATGACAAATGAGTTCCCCCCTAGTGTTTAGGATTAGTTTAGATTTTGACATCTTCCATAGTTACTACTCACTTTGAGGGGTCTGTAACCAACCAATGTTTTGCAATTGCAACTGCATTCACAAGCCATACATACCTCTCTGAATCGCAGATAGGGGGTAACCCAATGTTCACACCCCTGCTCCTATTGGGGATTTAGGCAGGGTCAAAAGACAAGCAGGAAATACATTTTGAACTTTTAACGAGACTAGTATAAAAGGACTTTTGCCATCACAAAATCTGTCATTTTGTGAATCTCAGGCTGTGCAACTGCAAAACAACTCTGCACATCTGGCCATTAATTCCCCATCACATAAGCTTAACATAGTCAAGAGTGCCCAATTTTAGCTGAGTCTACTTTGAGCATTAAACCATTTGAACCAAACCAAGACCCGAAACCAACAGTATAGTACTTAGTTTGACTGATTGTTGCCTTTGCTAATTCCATTAGGCATTCCAGAAATAACCTTTCCCCCACTTAAGGCCATATTTAATGCGGTGGCACTTATAAGCTCTGGAATGAAACACTTTATCACATTACTCCCTTTCGATTGTCACTTTAATAGACTTCAAATTTAGGCAAGCTCCACAAACAAAATTACATGCATTGGATACCATCATAGAAAAGGCATTACAAAATAGATTAGATGGCAGGCAAGCTGGGAATTTCAGAAGGTCAGCGCTCAAACGTGAATCCCTCCTGCTGGAATCTCTAGTGTCCACGAAATACTGTACATGGACACAATCCTCCTTGACCTGTCCTTAGAAAAGTTGAACACTTGTCTCCCTCTCACCCCATTAACTCATTCAACACATTCAGGAAACTGAATGAATGAATAGCTGAGGATACGTATAAAGCACATTGTTGCCCAAAAGCCTTTTGCTGCTGGGATTGACTAAAAACAAGACAGATGAAAAGAGAAAAAAAAGAATACTAGGCACTAACAAAGCAAATATAACTTTAGTCCCTTGCAGAAGAAGGAGCTGTTCTCTACATTCCACTTCAACGGGGGTAACTTTCTTGAGTTAGGGGATGAAAAAGAGATGTTTTTGTCTCCAGAGTGGCCCTTTAAAAAATGAAGCACTATTGCACTCCCAAGAAAATATATCTCGAAGGAGTGACCGTTGTAATATGGCTCTCATGAATTGGGGTCCAGAATACTAAAAGTCCCAATGTACAGTTAAAAGTACATTAAATTATATGCAAGGAGCAACAGCAGGAAATATACATTGTAGCAATACTTTGTCAAATTTACCAAGACTCACAACATGTTTTACTACCAAATAACAGATTAGGAGAGATTTTTCTAATCTAGCAAATTTGTAAATTCAGATAGGATAGGTTGGCATAATCTAGTATGAATAAAAAATAACCAGAAACAAACGGAACTCTGGGTTCCTCTGGAAGGAAGTGGAGGAGTTTTTCAAAAGCTTCATCTAGTAAAAGCAGAAGGAAGTTGCGTTTATCTGGATGTCCATATGAAGATTCTTGTCAAATTGCTACATCATAGACTAAGTATCTTAGCTGCCGCCCCTGCAGCACCTTCTCTTTCTACTGTTCTGACCAGATGGAGGGCTTACACAGTTGATCACTTCCAATGATACACACGTTCATCATAATGGCATTGAATTTCTGGTGGATGGCACTCATAGAGGCCTAGATTGATAAAAAGCAGGACGGGAAAGTGGATTGAAGCCTATATGCCAAATGATCAAGGCAGCATAAAAGCTTAGCGTATAAGAACTAGCCTGCCCTGAGTCTGGACATCCTTGCAACTGATCAGGAACATGGGGTAGGGCAGTCTCAGTGCCCATTTCAGGACAAAACAATTTCGGGGCGAGAGCTAAAGAAATCGTATTCCTCCAAATACCTGAAAAGTCAACTTGTGAGGTGAAATCGCCAACATTTTGTCAATGGCTGGCAAGAGAGTGACGGGTCCATGGATCCCACCACCATTAGCAAACAATTTAGGATTTCTCAGTATTAAATTTGTTCCTCTGTTCTTTCAGTGCCATGGCACAGCCTCAGACCCAAATGACATGTCCAGCAACAATATCGCAATTAAAGATAAGTGGCAACATTTTTAATCACATATGCAGGGCAAATATCGTCTGGAAAGCCTAGTTTCAATGAAGCTAACAAGGTCTGTGTAGCAGTGTATTCATCATATGGGTAAAAATCAATAGCTAGACATGACCGTTATTCGCAGTACTTCCATTATCCACAAAACTTTGAAAGTACTTTTTATGCATGACTGTACTAATCTTTTTACAAAATGTATAAACCTGATAGTGTAGAAAAGTCAGCCCATATCGCACCCGATGCCCAGGCTGCTGGTGCAGGGCGACTCTTCGTTTCCATCTTGAATAATTACCAAATAAAGAGACGGGCACTGGAAGTAGGAAAACAAGAACAGAGTTTATTACTCATGAGGAGAGCATTTCATTTGGGACACTCGCATAGTGTCTTCGGGAGGTGCTCTAACAAGTTTCTCTGAGGCTTCGCCTATTATACACAGGTTTGTGGCACACAGGCATCCTTTATTACAATCAATACATTGTGAAGTACGAAGATATTCCAACACATGGCTACAGTAGGGGCCCTTATCCTTCATGCAATGGGAGGGGGCTGTCACGCAGCTGAGAGTTCTGCTGATTCCATTGGAATGTGTGTGCCTGATCGAATCTCAGGGGGTGGGGTGGCCATGATCAATAGTGGCTTCTTTCAAGAGAGACGAGTGCATACAGTAGTGGGCAATAAACTGTATCCTCGGGCTAAGGGATGACCAGCGGTCCGTGCAAACAATTAGGTTCAGAGGAAGAGGTCATCACAGGAGGGGTATTCATGGAGGGACAGGAGGTGTTGGTCAGGCGCGGGGTACGAATCTCAGAGACAGAGTCATGCAGGAGGGGAGGGCTCATGACTTGTGCATGTGAGAGCGGGGGCGGTCAGGGTGCATGGGGGAAGCTTGCAGGGTCAGGGAAATGTGCCGATGCTCGATCGTGAACTAGGAGACCATGATACCTAAAATGGCTGTCGTGTACGTGTGTGCATGGGTCTATGCTAGCGGGATAACACAGTCAGTGTTTCAGCGATATCCGTTCTGCTTACAACAAGGGGTACTGTGAACACAAATGAACGCCGCTTATGTACATACACATTGCTAATTTCAACAGTCGCCGCTTTTTTACATAAGCGAGTTCAATTTCTACATAGTCAATGCGATAGGCAGAATGCACTACATGTTAATTTACATTTGTTGGATTCTTCATACAATCCTAGAGATCGGCATAATATTTTAGTCGGAGTCAAGAAAAGAGGTTCCGAAACATTACAGCATCAAGTTCAGACTTTTTCTCCGATGACATTAATTAAGAGTAATCTGATACCTTCGGGTCTTATCAGTACTTTGGAAAGCTAGATACATGGGTGACCGGTGAAACATTTTTGTAAGCAATAAAATTGAGGGAGGAATGCAATTCGATGTAAGCAACTAGTCAAGGGGTGGGTAGAAAGTTCAGGAAGGGGGGGTCTTAGTGAAAATTTCTTTTTCAACGACGAGCCACCACTGGTAGACTCTGGTAGTCCGTTTTCTTTTCGTTGGCGCTTTTGAGCACCGGCGGTGGAGCTATAAGTCCAGCTCGGAATCATCCTTACGCGTTGCAGGGTGCGATCAGTCCTCTGCTGTTAGATCACAGTCCTGTTTCCTAACTCATTTTCTTAGGGGTGCCTCATGCTGGGCACCTGCGTGTCTTTCTTTTTCCATGGCAAAATCCCATTCCATAGTCAAAAGTTTATATGAAAGAGTTTGTTGAATAATCGAGGGAAGAGAGGGCGGAGTGGGGCCAGATCTTTGAACACACCAAGAGACCAAGGGAGCAAAGGACAATGAGCAGGCAGGCCCATCAGTCGGACTCAAAAAGGGGACGGGGACTTCAGGCACGAGTGGGTCAGCAAGTCGAGGGCTTCAAGGTAGCCCTTCATTCTTTCATCTGCCGAGTTTGAGAGTTGTGCCTCGTCCCGCGTCTCGTTGCTCTGCGGCTCCACCTTTTGTTTGCGGTCACATGTGCTTCATGATCTGTGGCCAGGCTGTGCGTCACGTCCAGCTCCTCTCCTCCGGTTATTATATCTTTAAATGAGTAGAAAACAAGTTTTTAGAAAAACTGGCAGGAGAAGACATTTATACATCTCAATTCCGTCCCCAATCCTATATAGGTGGGGGATAAGTTCATCGGTCACAGTCAGAAGTCGTCATTTATGGAGTCTGTAGGAGTGCATTGCTATGGAATTCATAACTCTGTTCGGTGCTCATTCGTGACGTACGTGGAGAGAAATTGGACCTTTATACACAGTGTATTATATCAAACTCAAAGTCGAGTCCTTATGTAGAGACTCGCCCTTCCCTTTAACCCAAGCATCGACAATCTTACATCTCCCTTCGGGGTCGGCTAACTCTTGTAAGTGGGGCGTTATCGTCATGAAGAAGGGGGAGGGGGTGGACGTAAAACATGCTCTTCTTGGGGAGTGAACGTTAATCAAGGTCATCAATTTCGCTTTTGAGGGTAGATGACATGAAGCTGGGGTTAATCGGGGGAAACGGGGACGCTTTGGACAGGGAGCTGGGGTCGATCGGGAGAAGTGGGGTATTCTGGACATCCACATTTAAGTGCAGGGGAGCGAAGTAATTTGTGCATTGGAATTGCATTTTTAGCGAACTGAGAAACAGAAGACCACTGACGTTATAGTTCCCTTATAAAAGGCCAGATTAGGGGACGTCCGTCGTCTTACCTGTCCTTTCCTTCATTACCAACTCGGGTTCTATCGTTTTGCAGAAAGGAGAGGTAGTAATATGGCAAGTCACAATCGTTTTGGTTTTGGTCAATTTTGCTGAACACCTTTGCGTTCGAGGAAACCCAATTATGTTTCGTGCCGGAGGGACACAACGTCATCATACAAGGAAAGAGGAAACAGGGGCTTTTGGAGAGAGAAAGAGAGAGAAAGAGAGAAAGAGAGAGAAAGAGAGAGAAAGAGAGAGAAAGAGAGAGAAAGAGAGAGAAAGAGAGAGAAAGAGAGAGAAAGAGAGAGAGAGAAAGAGAGAGAGAGAGAGAGAGAGAGAGAGAGAGAGAGAGAGAGAGAGAGAGAGAGGCCGCACTCTAAGTGGTCCATTCAGTACACGTGTGACATGGAGAGAGAAAGAGAGGGGGAGAGAGAGAGAGAGTGAGACGTGTACAATAATAGACCATTCAGTGCGCGCACAACATAAAACAACAGGTGTTAAGTAATACGGAAGCATAAACGGAGGGATGACGTAAATCCATACATTACGTACACACGAACTCAGACGGGGAAGACAGTACATGTATTATACACAAAAATCCAAGACAAAACATAAAACAGTTATTGGCCAAAATTATCCCTTTCTGTATGCTGTGCATTCTTAGCATCCTACGCTCTTTTTACCTTTTTCTTCTCTTTTAACCGTCGGCTGCCCTTACTGGTGGCTTTGATTGTACACACTTACGCCTTTGGCAATTGGTCATGAACTAACCTGGTCGGGCTAATGCTTACGGTGGTTTATTCGAGTCAATTTTTAGCAAATGTGTTTCCAGGCTGAGACAACAGTTGGTGTCTGTGAGAAGTTGACCTGATGTGCAGTGTTCACTATTCTAGTGATCACTATATATCAGTCCAAACAACCCTTATTGATGTTTGGTTGTAAGTCAACCTTATAGACCAGCTATCCTAGTAGCGTGGATACGAGCAGTCTAAGGCTAAGACTCTAGAGGGCGTGTTAAGCCAGCTGTTTTACCATCACATTACCCCTTGAACACCCAGTGAAAGGACACCACACAAGTTGTTATGAAAATAAACAGTGTATTTATTTATAACAAGACTACCCTGGCTCTTTATGAGACAGGGAGCTAAGCACACAACAAAACTATTGTAAAAATACTTAAGTTAGCACAGTATATACAAATGCCCGAGGGGCACGGGAAACCATATACTCAAAAAGTGGAATGCGAATTTACTAGCAGGTAAGTACAGTACTAATAGGCTTTGGAATCGCTAGGACTTGACTATAGAATCGTTAGATTACTTCTAGGAGGCCCAGGGGACTCGGGTGCAGAGTGTGCACTCTCACGCGGGATGCGGGACAAAGTCTATGATAGCTAGTAAAGTTAAAGTTAGTGTTCACGGGTGAACCCGACCTGGTAGGAAGAAAACGACAGTGGATCCTGACCCTTGGATAGTGAGGCTATGCTGGGGCACCGAAATGCCGAAGTTACCTAGCCCAGGGGCTGCAGCTGCATATGTCTCAAAAGACGTCGGGAATCCTCGTAGACGAACCAGGAGCCTGGAAGAAAGATGCTGGCAGGCGACCAGTGAAGAGAGTTCGAAGTGATCCAAGCCTGGATCTTGAAGATGGATGACACCTGAAAGCAGAGGGGACCAAGTTCGTGACTACTAGCCAGTAGTCAGGGGCACCAGGAGGGCACCGGAGAGTAGTCACCTCGACTAGGTGAGTGGGCGACGCTGTGCTCTGCAGATCTCACGGACCAGGAGGCGTTGTCGGCGACCAGGATGGAGGGGCGAGCTGTCCCACGATGGATGAAGCTGTCGGCGTCGAAGGACCCAGGATTAGGCAACAAAGCCTTGGCTAATTCAAGCCCACGCGGTGGACTCAAAATGGCGTCTTGTGTGGACCAGGAGGGTCCGGGGTGCTCCTCTTCTGGAAGGGAGCAAGAACCAGTCTGGAGCAACCAGACCAGCAGCAGTGATGTCGTCGGGCGTCTTTCAGAAGGCCACAAGCCAGTGGGCTAGTAGCCAAACAACGCGGTGAGCAGCAAAAAGCAGAAGGGCCCCACGCCGATCGTGGAGATGCTGGGGGGCTGATCTTCGGTGCTGGAGCTGCTCAGGGTCGGGGCTTCTCGGACCCCAAAGCACTCGCCAGTAGATTACCCGGCGGGCTTGCTGTGAAGAAGTCGTGCAGTCTTGGCAATAGTCGGTCCCTTGAGGTCTCGTCGCACTCACGGTTCTCAGCTTGGCTGTAGAGGTGAGTAGAGGTCGGAGGTGCCAGGGAAGCCGGGTCTTGTCGAGCTGGGCAGTCGGATTCCGGAGGAAGGACTTGCAGCAGACCGCAGTGTTCTTAAGGTGGTGCCTGCGGATGCAGGGTGACTACTCCTTAGTCACAAGGGAGAATCTTGAAGAAGAAATCTTGATGTCCTTTCGTAGAAAGTCGTGTCTTGATTCCAAAGATGATCTAATTTGGAAGGGGGCCAGTTCCTACCTTTATCTGGGAAAAGGGGGCTGGCACGCGACTAAGTCCTGCCCTATGGGTGGGACCAGGAGGGGGGTGGTTACACCCCTCTCCTTTGGCGGGCTTTCCCCAGGCCAGGGGCTGGAGTGCCCCTGTACCTGGTTTCAGCCGGCCTATGCACAGTGAGCACCGGGGTGCCACTTGCAGTCACCTTCCTCTGAAGCCCTGCCTACCTAGGATACACAAAATCCTGTCTGGGACGGTGCTAGCACCGCCCCTGGCAGGAAACCCTTTGTCCTTATCTCCTGCTCTGGGAGGACTCCCAGCAGCAGGAGGGCAGACTTGTGTCTCGGTGGCAGCATCCATTTTGTGGAGCTAAGGCTCTGTTGGACTTTAACCGGGGTTACAGGTTACATACATGTCGTGTCCCTCTAGAAGGGTGGAATGCTAACCCCGTCGCCAGAATTGCCGAGGGGTTAGTATTCCAATTCGTATGACACCTTACTCGACATGTTTTGATAAAGCGATACCAGAGTTGGCATATAACCGCGAGGATTATAATGCACTTAAGAGTATATGGTATGCGATATCATGGAAACGGCTAAGGGATAGATCCCGAAAGCCGCAGACAGGCTCAGCTCATGCCAGAGCACCATCTCACACGATTCCAAGCACTCTGCCTTCAGGATTGTTTAAGGCCTGCCATAGGAGTGACTGATAGGAGATCTGTGTGTCCATTTTGGGGTTAGATATAGGTATACTATATCTAAAGCAAAGGGTGAGTACACCACCTTGCCCCAGCTGTCGTGCAGCCAGTTGTGTCAGTTTAGTTAGTCAGTCCAGGGGTGGCACAATACATGCTTCAGCCCCTGGGAGACTCCTGGGTGCACCTCAGCCCTGGGTACAGGGACTTGGAGAGGGCCCAGTGCCAATTCAGTACCTGAGTACAATTTGGATAGAGAGAACAGCTAGGCTGTGGGTCTGATTAGCAGGCCCACAGCCAGGGAAAGTCGTAAACCAGTGCAGCAAAAAAAGCAAAAATCTGGGTGATCATAGGATTGCAGACCCTACTCTCCTACATGACCCCCCCCCAAACTTTGGGACAATAAACTAACCTTGACCAGGTGAGTCTTCTTGCTCTAAGTGGAAATACCTGGAGAGCCCATCAGCATTGCTGTGATCAGTACCAGGTCTATGCTCCACTGTAAAATCCATCCCCTGTAGGGAAATGGACCACCTAAGCAGTTTGGGGTTTTCACCCTTCATCTGATTTAGCCACAAGAGGGGCTTATGGTCGGTCTGAATGGTGAAGTGAGTTCCAAACAAGTAGGCCCTCAGCTTCTTCAGGGCCCAAACCACAGCAAAGGCCTCCCTCTCAATAGCTGACCAATTTTTCTCTCTGGGGGTCAGCCTCCTACTAATGAAAGCAATAGGCTGATCATTACCATCAAAATTCAGCTGAGACAGAACAGCTCCCACACCCAACTCAGAAGCATCTGTTTGGACAATGAATGGCTTGGAGTAATCTGGACTCTTTAGGATAGGTGCTGTGCACATGGCCTGCTTTAGGTCATTGAATGCTTTCTGACAGCTTGCTGTCCACTGAACTTTCTTTGGCATGTTTTTGCTTGTCAGGTCATTAAGAGGGGTCACTATGGACCCATAATTTCTGACAAACTTCCTATAGTACCCAGTCAGGCCCAAGAAAGCTCGAACCTGAGTCTGGGTGATTGGAGGAGCCCAGTCCTGGATGGCCTGTATTTTACTCTCCAATGGCTGAACCTGGCCTCCACCTACAAGGTGGCCCAGGTATACAACCTGTGTCGGCCCTATCTGGCACTTAGTGGCCTTGATAGTGAGGCCTGCCTTTTGCAGAGCCTCTAACACTTTCCTCAGGTGGACCAGGTGATCCTCCCAGGTGGAGCTAAAGACAGCAATATCGTCAAGATATGCTGCACAGAAGTCATCCAGCCCAGTGAGGACTTGATTCACCAACCTTTGGAAGGTGGCAGGTGTATTTTTCAAACCAAAGGGCATTACCACAAACTGATAATGCCCACCAGGGGTAGAAAATGCTGTCTTGGGTTTGGCCTCCTCAGATAACCTGATTTGCCAATACCCAGCTGTCAAATCAAATGTACTTAAGAATTTGGCAGAAGCCAATTTATCTATAAGTTCATCTGCTCTTGGAATTGGGTGGGCATCAGTCTTAGTGACTGCATTGAGGCCTCTGTAGTCTACGCAAAACCTCATCTCTCTCTTACCACCCTGGGTGTGAGGCTTTGGCACTAGAACTACTGGGCTAGCCCAAGGGCTATCTGAGGGCTCAATGACTCCCAGCTCCAACATTTTCTGCACTTCTGTTTTGATGCAGTCTCTAACATGATCAGGCTGTCTGTAGATTTTACTCTTGACAGGCAGACTGTCTCCAGTGTCAACATCATGGGTACACCAATCAGTTTGGCTGGGTGTCAGAGAGAACATATGTCTGAAGGATTGCAGAACTTGCCTGCAATCCTGTTGCTGATGTTCAGTGAGGCTGCCACAAAAGACAACACCATCTACTGATCCATCATCAGGATTCTGAGTGAGCAGGTCTGGGAGAGGGTCACTCTCTTCCTCCTGTCCCTCATCTGTGGCCATGAGCAAGCTCATGTCCTTCCTGTCAACATATGCCTTGAGCCTGTTCACATGGAGCACTCTGAGAGGGCTCCTGGGAGTTCCAAGGTCCACCAAGTAGGTAACCTCTCCCTTTTGCTCAATGATGGTGTGGGGCCCAGACCATTTGTCTTTCAGAGCAGCTGGGGCCACTGGCTCCAGCACCCACACCTTCTGTCCTGGCTGGTACACAGTCAGCACAGCCTTTTGGTCATGCCAAGCTTTTTGAAGTTCTTGGCTGGCCTCCAGGTTTTTAGATGCCTTTTCCATATACTCAGCCATCCTGGAGCGGAGACCAAGTACATAGTCCACTATGTTGGTTGCAGGCTTTTTGAGAGGTCTCTCCCATCCTTCCTTCACCAAACACAGGGGTCCTCTTACAGGATGCCCATACAGAAGCTCAAAAGGGCTGTAGCCAAGCCCTTTCTGTGGGACCTCTCTGTAAGCAAACAAGAGGCAGGGGATCAGGACATCCCATCTTCGCCTAAGAGTTTCAGGTAGCCCATGAATCATCCCTTTGAGGGTCCTGTTGAATCTCTCAACAAGCCCATTGCATTGTGGGTGATAGGGTGTGGTGAACTTGTAGTTCACACCACACTCCTTCCACATTGCAGTCAGATATCCTGACATGAAGTTTGTACCTCTGTCAGAAACAACCTCCTTAGGGAAGCCCACTCTGGAGAACACTCCAACTAGGGCCCTTGCCACTACAGGTGCTGTAGTGGTCCTAAGTGGAATAGCTTCAGGATACCTGGTGGCATGATCCACCACCACCAGTATAAACTTGTGCCCTGATGCTGTCTGGGGTTCCATTGGACCAACAATGTCAATCCCCACTCTTTCAAAGGGGACCCCCACCACAGGTAGTGGTATGAGGGGGGCCTTTGTGGTGCCACCTGACTTACCACTGGCTTGGCAAGTGACACAGGAGCGACAAAACTCCTTGGTATTCTCATTCATGTGGGGCCAGGGAAAGTGTGAGACAAGCCTGTCCCACGTCTTTGTCTGACCTAAATGACCTGCAAGGGGAATCTCATGGGCCAATGTGAGAAGGAAACCTCTCAGAGACAAGGGGATGACCAGCCTCCTGGTTGCACCAGGCTTGGGGTCTGTTGACTCAGAGTACAGGAGTCCATCTTCCCAGTATACCCTGTGGGCACCTGTGGCATTCCCTGCAGCCTCAGCAGCAGCCTGCTGTCTGAGGGGTTCAAGAGAAGGGCAGTCTAACTGTCCCTTCCCCAGGTCTGCTCTGGAGGGTCCCCCTGAGCCCAGAAACTCAACTTGATCAAGTTCAAGCTCTTTAGGCTCAGTTTCCCTCAGTTCTCTCAGATCAGCCTCCTCAGAGACTTGATCCTCAACCTGGGGCAAGGGGGAAGGCAAAGCCTTAACCCTACTGCTCTTCTTCTTGGAAGGTGTCTGGTCCATACTTTCAGGATCCAGCACCTGTTCAGTGGGGCATCTTCTGGCCTGTGACCTAGTCACAGCAAGCACATGTGCTGGCAAGCCTAACATCTCCATGTGAGTCCTCTGCTCCACTTCTGACCATAGTGATGACTCCAAATCATTGCCCAACAAACAATCAACTGGGAGGTCTGAACTGACTACAACTTTCTTTTGACCCTTCAATCCACCCCAGGAGAAAGCCACAATCGCCATACTATGACTGGTAGTGACGTTGCTGGCATTGGTCACCAGGAAGTCTGTACCTGGCATGATCTGTCCAGGGTCCACAAAGTTAGGTGTCACCATGGTGACACTGGCACAAGTGTCCCTATAGGCCTGAGCCATCTTGCCATTAATCAAAGGTGTCTGCCTGTATTTGCCCAAAGTATTGGGACTTATATCAGGGGACATATCCATATCCCCTGTACAGACAAGGACAGCCTGAGTGAGTGTGCCAACTAAGTTGTCAGACCCCTCAGTTCCCAAGGTTAACCCAACTAATGCCTTGGGAGGTACACTACCACTACTGACTGTACTAGGGGGTGCAGTTGCCTTAGGGGCTGTAGTGGCAGGAGTTTGTCCTCCTCTTTTGGTGCACTCACTAAACCAGTGAGACTTACTTTTACAGTACTGGCACCACCTCTTTGACTGGCCTTCTTGAGTCTTCTTCTTCTGGGAAGCCTGACCCCCACCCTCTTTGGTTTGTTGGGGACCTGGTGAAGACTTCTGGTCATTTTGTTCACTCTTAACATTACCCTTCTGGTCTGCTTTCTTCTGACCACCCTGGTTCTGGTTCTGGTTCTGCTTAATCCTTGTCCTGACCCATTTGTCTGCCTTCTTTCCCAATTCTTGGGGAGAGGTCAGATCTGAATCAACAAGGTGCTGGTGCAACAACTGGTTCTGACAATTATTTAAAATCTGTTCTCTCATCATGAGATTGTACAATCCTGTGTAATCAGTAACCTTGCTACCCAGCAACCAGCCCTCCAAAGCCTTAGTGGCACAATCCACAAAGTCAGACCAGTCCTGAGACTGAGTTTTCTGGGTGTCTCTGAACAGCAACCTGTACTGCTCAGTGGTTAAACCAAACCCATCAACCAGTGCATTTTTCAGGACCTGGTAATCATTAGCATCCTCCACTCTTGTAGTGAGGAGCTTATCTCTACCTTTACCATCAAAGGAGAGCCACAGTATAGCTGCCCACTGACTTCGGGGAATGCACTGCACAGTGCAGGCCCTCTCCAAAGCAGCCATCCATTTCTGGATGTCATCCCCTTGCTTAAAGGAGGGCACTATCTTAGTCAGGTGTTTAGTATCTAAACCCTTCTCTCTATCTCTTGGGAGATTGCTGCCACCAGTGGGAGCTAACCCACTCATCTGCTGCCCTCTAGCAAAGGCAAGCTTTTCTTTGGCCAGGGCAAGTTCTTCCCTTTCAATCCTCAGAGTAGCCTGTCTCATCCTAGCTTCATGCTCCAGTCTCTGAGGGGAAGTCAATCTCCTCTGGGGAGAGTTCCTTCTCCTCTGAGAAGAGGCATTAGAGTGCAGAGATCTATTGGAGTCCCTAGAAAGAGATCTATCTCTCCTAACTCCAAGGTTAGGCCTACTTAGGGTCAGTACTGGGGGTCCCCCAGATCCTAGCCCAAGCAAGTCTAAGTTGGCCCTAGTTAGCCTTCTGACTACCTCAAGACCTTTGTCTACCTCATCCCCAGAGAGCTCCTCTTGATCCTCCTCCTCCTCAACTGCATTGGCAGTGTTGGGGAGGTCTGGATCACCAAGGTGCCCTTCTAAGGCTGGCATACTCCCTTCTCCCTGAGATGCTTTCCTAGCATCATAAGTCTCTAAGAGACCCAAGAGAAAGGGAGTGGTGGGGTTAGACCCCTGTTTCATCTTCCTGGAGGTACACAAGTGTCTCAGCTCCTGGAAATTGAGAGCTGCATATCTTGAGTTGACCTGTGGAGGGTCAATAACCACAAGGGGAGTCTCTGAAGACTCTCCATGGTTAGACATGCTTTTCTAGTGAGTTGTAAGTGGTGCACTTACCTACACTATATGTTTACCTACTGATCCCTTGCTAGAGTTGTAGTTTAGGGTGTGCTAGGCCCTAGGAGCTACAACAGCTGGTTCAGTAGAACTCAGAGTATTCTAAGCTAAGTTATATGTACCTTTAGTACTTATGTGATCTTTCACAAGATATTCTTAGGATATGTGTGGTAAAACAACAGCAAGCTCAAATCCCAACCGCTGCTCACCAATGTGAGAAGTTGACCTGATGTGCAGTGTTCACTATTCTAGTGATCACTATATATCAGTCCAAACAACCCTTATTGATGTTTGGTTGTAAGTCAACCTTATAGACCAGCTATCCTAGTAGCGTGGATACGAGCAGTCTAAGGCTAAGACTCTAGAGGGCGTGTTAAGCCAGCTGTTTTACCATCACATTACCCCTTGAACACCCAGTGAAAGGACACCACACAAGTTGTTATGAAAATAAACAGTGTATTTATTTATAACAAGACTACCCTGGCTCTTTATGAGACAGGGAGCTAAGCACACAACAAAACTATTGTAAAAATACTTAAGTTAGCACAGTATATACAAATGCCCGAGGGGCACGGGAAACCATATACTCAAAAAGTGGAATGCGAACTTACTAGCAGGTAAGTACAGTACTAATAGGCTTTGGAATTGCTAGGACTTGACTATAGAATCGTTAGATTACTTCTAGGAGGCCCAGGGGACTCGGGTGCAGAGTGTGCACTCTCACGCGGGATGCGGGACAAAGTCTATGATAGCTAGTAAAGTTAAAGTTAGTGTTCACGGGCGAACCCGACCTGGTAGGAAGAAAACGACAGTGGATCCTGACCCTTGGATAGTGAGGCTATGCTGGGGCACCGAAATGCCGAAGTTACCTAGCCCAGGGGCTGCAGCTGCATATGTCTCAAAAGACGTCGGGAATCCTCGTAGACGAACCAGGAGCCTGGAAGAAAGATGCTGGCAGGCGACCAGTGAAGAGAGTTCGAAGTGATCCAAGCCTGGATCTTGAAGATGGATGACACCTGAAAGCAGAGGGGACCAAGTTCGTGACTACTAGCCAGTAGTCAGGGGCACCAGGAGGGCACCGGAGGGTAGTCACCTCGACTAGGTGAGTGGGCGACGCTGTGCTCTGCAGATCTCACGGACCAGGAGGCGTTGTCGGCGACCAGGATGGAGGGGCGAGCTGTCCCACGATGGATGAAGCTGTCGGCGTCGAAGGACCCAGGATTGGGCAACAAAGCCTTGGCTAATTCAAGCCCACGCGGTGGACTCAAAATGGCGTCGTGTGGACCAGGAGGGTCCGGGGTGCTCCTCTTCTGGAAGGGAGCAAGAACCAGTCTGGAGCAACCAGACCAGCAGCAGTGATGTCGTCGGGCGTCGTTCAGAAGGCCACAAGCCAGCGGGCTAGTAGCCAAACGCGGTGAGCAGCAAAAAGCAGAAGGGCCCCACGCCGATCGTGGAGATGCTGGGGGGCTGATCTTCGGTGCTGGAGCTGCTCAGGGTCGGGGCTTCTCGGACCCCAAAGCACTCGCCAGTAGATTACCCGGCGGGCTTGCTGTGAAGAAGTCGTGCAGTCTTGGCAATAGTCGGTCCCTTGAGGTCTCGTCGCACTCACGGTTCTCAGCTTGGCTGTAGAGGCGAGTAGAGGTCGGAGGTGCCAGGGAAGCTGGGTCTTGTCGAGCTGGGCAGTCGGATTCCGGAGGAAGGACTTGCAGCAGACCGCAGTGTTCTTAAGGTGGTGCCTGCGGATGCAGGGTGACTACTCCTTAGTCACAAGGGAGAATCTTGAAGAAGAAATCTTGATGTCCTTTCGTAGAAAGTCGTGTCTTGATTCCAAAGATGATCTAATTTGGAAGGGGGCCAGTTCCTACCTTTATCTGGGAAAAGGGGGCTGGCACGCGACTAAGTCCTGCCCTATGGGTGGGACCAGGAGGGGGGTGGTTACACCCCTCTCCTTTGGCGGGCTTTCCCCAGGCCAGGGGCTGGAGTGCCCCTGGAACTGGTTTCAGCCGGCCTATGCACAGTGAGCACCGGGGTGCCACTTGCAGTCACCTTCCTCTGAAGCCCTGCCTACCTAGGATACACAAAATCCTGTCTGGGACGGTGCTAGCACCGCCCCTGGCAGGAAACCCTTTGTCCTTATCTCCTGCTCTGGGAGGACTCCCAGCAGCAGGAGGGCAGACTTGTGTCTCGGTGGCAGCATCCATTTTGTGGAGCTAAGGCTCTGTTGGACTTTAACCGGGGTTACAGGTTACATACATGTCGTGTCCCTCTAGAAGGGTGGAATGCTAACCCCGTCGCCAGAATTGGCGAGGGGTTAGTATTCCAATTCGTATGACACCTTACTCGACATGTTTTGATAAAGCGATACCAGAGTTGGCATATAACCGCGAGGATTATAATGCACTTAAGAGTATATGGTATGCGATATCATGGAAACGGCTAAGGGATAGATCCCGAAAGCCGCAGACAGGCTCAGCTCATGCCAGAGCACCATCTCACACGATTCCAAGCACTCTGCCTTCAGGATTGTTTAAGGCCTGCCATAGGAGTGACGGATAGGAGATCTGTGTGTCCATTTTGGGGTTAGATATAGGTATACTATATCTAAAGCAAAGGGTGAGTACACCACCTTGCCCCAGCTGTCGTGCAGCCAGTTGTGTCAGTTTAGTTAGTCAGTCCAGGGGTGGCACAATACATGCTTCAGCCCCTGGGAGACTCCTGGGTGCACCTCAGCCCTGGGTACAGGGACTTGGAGAGGGCCCAGTGCCAATTCAGTACCTGAGTACAATTTGGATAGAGAGAACAGCTAGGCTGTGGGTCTGATTAGCAGGCCCACAGCCAGGGAAAGTCGTAAACCAGTGCAGTAAAAAAAGCAAAAATCTGGGTGATCATAGGATTGCAGACCCTACTCTCCTACGGTGTCAATTGGAGAACAATGGGGCAGCTTTTAGTTACTTGTCTATGAGGATGCGAAAAGGAGGTAGTAGGTCTTTAAGTGTCGGCAATATCCCTAGTCCTCCCGTCGGAGGGTACTTGTGTAATCCTTACCTCGGAATTTTCCTTAAACTTTCCCTATTTAATTCATTGTAGGATGCTCATTCATTAGCGCACGTCATTTTTTGTTGTACTATTCGGGGTGCCAAGCGAAGTTATATTTTGTGGTTTTCCCTTCAGGCTGCCCTCCCAGGCGCTAAGTTCAGGGAGAGAAAATAGTCATGGTTTGCTAGTTGCGGTTAGGTACCATAATCAAACCCTTTTTCCCCGTCTTTTCGTCCGCTAGATCACCGTTTTCATACACTGATCGATATTTCGATGTGACCTGCAGAGAGAGGGAAAAAAGAAGGGGGGGTGGCAGGGGCTATATTGATAGACACATTAGCGTGCATAAACCCAGAAAGGCTTTTACTTACTGCATACTCGGCCTATCTCCACGGGATGCAGTCCCTGTCAACTGGGCGTTCAAGCCCGGGTGGACCGTTAGTGTGACTCTTCTTATACAGGTAGCACATAAAGTATGGGCTTAAACACCAGGATCTTTAGCGGTGGCTTTTTTTTTTTGCTGTCAAAAAGGAAAAACGCACACAACGAAAACTTGGACCCTTCATTTTTGCAATATTTCTACGTACTATACTTTTTAATCGTTTAAACAGTGGTCATTTATTCGAAAATTACCAATTCACACGTGACAACTACGTTTGCTTTTTCCAGAAATCTTTAATACGAATGTCGGTGCATAAATATGGGCCTACAACCCCGTGGGCCGGCCACGGAGCAGGCTGGAACTGTAGATGCGGGGATACTTTATTAGTAAAAACTTTTTAGTGGAGTCAGTGGTCGTTTATTTCATAATAAAAGTGCGAAAAGCGTAATAAAATCATGTCGAGACTTCAGTGTGAGCGAGTGTCATAAGTGTTGGGCTTCCAACTTTCAATAATCATGATGTGCAAAACTTAAACAACAATTCATTGTCCGAATGTTCAATCAATACCTATCTGATGTCAATTTACCGTCTGAACACATAATCAGTACCCATCCAATATCAATTCATTGTCCGAACCTATAACCAGTACCCATCCCATATCAATTCATTTCCCGAACTGACAGTACACATCCTGAATCCATTAATTATCCGAACATGTAATCAGTACACATCCTATATCAATTCATGTGGTTAAGAAAAACCCTTCATACATATCTCATGACACCAAGGCTGAACAATCGGGGTACAACAAGGAGTTGGAAGTTTCATTTGCATCGGCGCCATTTTGGGTGCAGTCAGGCAGAACCAGGCATAGTCTAAATGTCTACTAACTCGTGGTTGGCCCAGAGCTTCTTTTGGCAGTCCAAAAGTTCCGTCAAAGGGTAAAAGAAAGGATCGGTGGTCTGAACCATCAATCAAAAGGGGAGGGAGGCAACAATGTTCCTACCGGGTCATACTGTGCTTTCACCGGAACTGACCCGAACTGTAGTCTGCAGGATTCTAGTCATTCAAACTGAGGCTGGCGACAGCATGGGAGCGCCGACGTCCTGCGGCTACATTTCCGTCGTTCCGAGGGCAATCATGGCAGTCATTCCCCATCGGGGATATCTGCGGGAGTCGGGGACTCCCGCGGCTCCTCTAGAATCTTCAAGGTTGTGGAGAACTATGATGGTGGAGTCACCAAGTGACCGGGCCATTCCTTCATGCTGGGCCCGCTCTTGCCAGGTCGATCGCCATTTTGAGAGTTCGGCAGCTACCGGCGATCGCGGGGTCAAATGAGCGGACGGGCTCCACCCTGCCGGGCGAGGCGTTGCAGCATCGCCACAGTGGAAGAACCCTTTTCCGGGCGCCTGGAGCGCTGAGGGTGCAGCTGGGAAGCCTCCACCTGGGGAGGCGGGAGAGGCTTGTTCGCACCGTCTCTCCCCCCCAGTGCACCCCACGGCGCCTCGCTTGACATTTGTTATGGCCGGACCAGGCGATGAAGACGAGGGGGGGGGGTCGGAGGCATGTGCAAGACATCCCCCCCCCAGTGTTGCCGCTGCCATTATGGAAGAAAAAAGAAACGTCCCGTCCGTCTTTGGGCCAGGCCTCTGGTTGATGGTGGCCGGACGCTCCTTGCCACGGCCCCAGGAACGGGTCCCTTAGTCCATCCTTGGGACAGACCTTGGTGCGTGGCGCGTGGCGCTTCTCCTGGGCCTTTCGTGCAGTGGTCTCTCCACTCCCAGGCCCTCCATGGACGGTGGTCCAGACTGGGAGAGAGAGGGGAGGGTCGAGGACATAGACATTCCCCCCCCTGCAACTCTCCAGGGTTGTCGTAGCAATCCCCTTGGCCGGGTCCCTTTGGCCTCGGCCTCTCCTCCGGCTACACCCTACGTGATGATCTCCGGTCGACGGTTGGCAGCAGGACCCGCCCTATATGTGTTGCTTCCGGCTGGGCGTAGCCGCAACCCTGTTGCACTTTGGAAGTTTCCAGAATGGGGGCGGATGTCTGTTGCTTTGTATCTTTCTCAGGTTGCCGTTATTGGGCGTGGCAGGCGGTGGGACAGACATGTTTGGGGCAGTGAGGGGCGACGAAGCCTCGTTGCCTTGTGACCGTTGCAATGTCACGCTTGGTTTCTCTTACTGTTTTCAGGTTTCTTATTACGGACTTTTTTTTCTTCTAACGTTTCTTGTTTCTAGGACACTCATAGGTTTTATCATTAAGTATTGTTATCGTTTCCTTGTTCGTTATTTAATAAAAAGTTCATCAGTGGCCTACTGATTTTCGTTTTCCTATTCCTTTCTTTCCAGGTTGTTTCATGCTAAAGTTTCTGTTAACAGGATATAGTGATCACTTTGTTATTATTGTATATGTCCTTTTCACTAGGGGTGCTCTCTGGTCGGGCCAGATGACCTTCCTCTAGTAAATGGTCCGGGTGAGACTGGCGTATCAATCAGTGGGGAGTAGATAGGCATGACAGATTACAACGGGGGACAAAGGTCCACATTACCTACCCTTCACTATTTGCAAAGACTAGACAGAGCATGGCGACTCTGTGCTTGTTTGCAAATAGAGAATACCTCCAAAAAGAACCAATTCCAAACAGTCAATGTCCGGAAAATCAATCAATCAATGAGGAATGAAATAGGTACGACGTGTTAAAGGCTTGCGTTACCTACCCTTCACTACCGGCAAAGGGAGGGAGAATATTCCTATTCTTCCCCGTTTGCAGGCAGAGAAGATCCTTAAGAGAACCAACTTCGAACAATTCAATGCTCGATTCATGTAACCCACAACAGAGGCCACCTGCTAGATCATATTTACAGCAACATTAATGATCTCATAGTTAAACCCCCGGTTCCGCTACCTTGGACGGACCATTTTTTGGTTCCTTTCTCTTGGTGCACTAATCTTTCTCCCTCCACTAGCGGCCTCATTAAAAACCGAGGTAGGAAATGGCCCTTGCTTCCCCTCCCTGCCTGGGAAACTGCCTTGGCCAAAGATATACCCAGGAAGGTGATGAATCCCAACACAGCAGCCAACAATTTTGATGACTGGATCTCATCTACACTCAATATGGTCCTCCCCGTACAGGCTAGTAGCTCTACGAAACGACCCAGAGCCGCTCCTTGGTATACCCCTGCCCTTAAGGCCATGAAACTAACCTGTCGGAAACACGAAAGAGCCTGGAGACAGGACTATTCCGAAACTAAGAAGGAGGATTACAGAGCCGCCATTAGACTCTATAAACAGGAGATAAAATTGGCACAAGCTTCCTTTTATTGCAGCAAAATCGACGAAGCTGCCAATGCTCCAAGGGAAATTTTTAAAATTGTTAAAACACTCATTTCACCCCCCATTGAACTCCCTTCTGCAGATAGTGCCCAAGACCGCTGCAATGAACTAGCTGTTTTCTTTTCTGAAAAAATTCAGACTATATACTCTTCTTTTGGGGATGCTGACAGTGATTTAGGCCTTCCCATGTCTGCCACCTCCGAAGCCCCCGTCCAGTGTATGCTTGATGCAATCCCCCCACTAGACACTCTGGCACTGGACAGACTCATCTCTAAAGTCACCACAGGCTCCCCTAATGACCCAGCTCCCCCTCAGACCCTTGTTAAGGCAATAGACATAATTCGCCCGGTCATATTGGACGTTCTCAACACCTCCATCTCTTCAAGAACCGTACCTCCCTCCTGGAAGTGCGCAATGGTGAGGGCCCTGTTGAAGAAGCCCAACCTTGACCAATCCATCTTGGCGAATTATCGTCCTATTTCCTTACTTCCCTGGCTGAGTAAACTACTCGAGAGGCACGTGAACAACATCTTGATGAACTTTTTGGAGTCAAATGGTCTCCTACGTGCCTCCCAGACTGGGTTTCGGCCCCTACATGGGACCGAAACAGCCCTTCTGGCCGTAACTGAGGAAGCTAGAGCAGTGCTGGACCGGGGCGGCAAAGTGGCAATCATCCTGTTAGACCTCAGCGCCGCGTTCGACACGGTGAACCATGTCATGCTATTACAACGTCTGGCAGACATGGGCGTGTCGGGCCCGGCGCTGGACTGGCTGACATCCTTTCTGGCTGACCGTTTCTTTCAGGTCTTTGAGGGCGAGGCGGTGTCACCCAAACAGCCTCTTAGGTGTGGGGTTCCTCAGGGCTCCTCCCTGAGCCCCACCCTGTTTAATGCCTACATGGAACCTCTAGACAGGATTGTCCAGCCCTTCGGTGTGCGTATTGTCACCTACGCGGACGATACCCAACTGGTGGTCTCTTTGGACCACTCAGAGGTATCGTCCAACACCCTAGGTCCCTGTCTAGAGGCTGTTGCCAGATGGATGCAATCCTCCCGTTTAAAACTTAACGGGGAGAAGACAGATGTCATCTTATTGGGCAACCCCTCGCCCTCTGTCTTTTCATCCATCTGGCCTCCATGTCTGGGCCCGCCTCCTGCTCCCAAACCCCAAATAAAAAGCCTGGGGGTTTGGTTGGACACCGCATTGAATTTCTCAGCCCAAGCCACAAAGACCGCAGCCACCTGTTTTGGCTTGATGAGGATGCTACGGAAGGTGCTCCCTCTGCTCCCATTCCAGGCCAGGAGGATTCTAGTCCAGGCCCTTATACTATCCCGCCTGGACTATGGTAATGTCCTCTATATGGGAGCCCCTTCCTATGTCATTCAGAAACTTCAAGTCACCCAGAACAGTGCGGCCCGTCTGCTCTACAATCTCCCTCGCTGGGAGTCAGCAAGGACCGCCATCGTGGAACTTCACTGGCTCCCCATAGCCGCCAGAGTACAATTTAAAGCTATGTGTACTCTACATAAAGCCTTCCACCACCTTGGTCCTGCAATTCTGCAACCCCTGATCACCCCCTATGTTCCCTCACGTTCCCTCCGTTCCAGTACCCTTCAGCTGGCCTCCTCTATCAGAGTGAGGAAAGCCCGTTGGGGAGGCCGTTCCTTTTCATACACTGCTGCCAAGTTTTGGAACACCCTCCCCCTTTCCCTTCGAGGAACCACCGATCATCTTTCCTTCAGAAAAGCCCTGAAAACCCACTTGTTTGCCACATCCCGCTAATCTGCCCGAGCCTGTGCTAAGCTAGCTTTAGTCATAAGCGCTACGAGGCCTCCGGGTAGATGGCGCTATACAAGTGCAATTTCAATTCAATTCAATTCAATCAATCAATCAATGGGGAGAAAAATAGGTATGACGGATTACAATGGGGACAAAAGTCTGCATTACCTATCCTTCACTATCTGCAAAGACTAAACAGAGTATGGCGACTTTGTGCTTGTTTGCAAATAGAGAATCTCTCAGAAACAATCAATAAGTAATACTAGTATTTTCAAACAATCAATCAATCAATTTCGCAATTTGTCGTGTGTCACGACCTTACCCGGACCGAACCATGTGGACAGTTCTTCGCCTTCCTTTTTCCAGCGCCCGATCGTTCTCTTTTCTCCATGTTTTTACCGCAGCAGTCCTGTGGGATTCCAGTCAGGACAATAGGTCACTTGAGAGAGGTCCGTTCGGAATCGGTGAAGTTCATTCAATCGGCAGCCGGACGAGGGCCCTCTCAAGGCAGGTATACTCCAATCATTTAGATGTTCACCCCATCGTCTGGACCTCTCTTACCGGACCTTATGTCGCTGATGGGCCCCGCGTTGGGACGCCAATTGTAGAAAAGTCAGCCCATATCGCACCCGATGCCCAGGCTGCTGGTGCAGGGCGACTCTTCGTTTCCATCTTGAATAATTACCAAATAAAGAGACGGGCACTGGAAGTAGGAAAACAAGAACAGAGTTTATTACTCATGAGGAGAGCATGTCATTTGGGACACTCGCATAGTGTCTTCGGGAGGTGCTCTAACAAGTTTCTCTGAGGCTTCGCCTTTTATACACAGGTTTGTGGCGCACAGGCATCCTTTATTACAATCAATACATTGTGAAGTACGAAGATATTCCAACACGTGGCTACAGTAAGGGCCCTTATCCTTCATGCAATGGGAGGGGGCTGTCACGCAGCTGAGAGTTCTGCTGATTCCATTGGAATGTGTGTGCCTGATCGAATCTCAGGGGGTGGGGTGGCCATGATCAATAGTGGCTTCTTTCAAGAGAGACGAGTGCATACAGTAGTGGGCAATAAACTGTATCCTCGGGCTAAGGGATGACCAGCGGTCCGTGCAAACAATTAGGTTCAGAGGAAGAGGTCATCACAGGAGGGGTATTCATGGAGGGACAGGAGGTGTTGGTCAGGCGGGGGGTACGATTCTCAGAGACAGAGTCATGCAGGAGGGGAGGGCTCATGACTTGTGCATGTGAGAGCGGGGCGGTCAGGGTGCATGGGGGAAGCTTGCAGGGTCAGGGAAATGTGCCGATGCTCGATCGTGAACTAGGAGACCATGATACCTAAAATGGCTGTCGTGTACGTGTGTGCATGGGTCTATGCTAGCGGGATAACACAGTCAGTGTTTCAGCGATATCCGTTCTGCTTACAACAAGGGGTACTGTGAACACAAATGAACGCCGCTTATGTACATACACATTGCTATTTTCAACAATAGCATAGGAAAAATTCGGTTTGTTTGCAAGGTATAAGTCATGATAGGTGCTCCACTCCGGAAGCCAATCAGGGGCCTCAGGCGGTTACCAAGAAACCAGAGTGCAAGAAACATAAGCAGCCCCTGCAGGTGTATCAACAAAGAATAGAGGAGAGTGAACTGACCTTTTGGTCTCACAATGTAGACACCTATAACCTTTTTTATTGTGTTTCAGATCCTATTCAGGAGGCTACAGAGTGTTAAACTTGGGGGTTGAGGTCATTTGTCTCCGATGACTTGCAAGCCCAACCCATGACGCTCCGGTGTTGAGGAAACGCCGTTTGCAGGACCTCCGCGAGTAAGCATACAAACGCGGAACCTGGTGATGAATAGACGGTGAGAGTAGGCATGCTGATGTTAATTTCCGCCCGTATGGCGTTTTCCCCGTGTCATTTGTCCAGGCACCTCAGGAAGGGAGGCGGGACCCTACTTACCGATCGGAAGGGGGTCTGAGATTTTTGCACAGAGCCAGAGCGGTAACGGTATGAAAGCAAATGTCTTATCTAGGTAAAAAGCATTTTTAGTCCATAACAGGGTGCAAAGTGGATATTAAATATGCAGTATTGCTACAGGCAGATGCCCACATATATATATATGTGTGTCTTATGTTTTTGATTTCCAGCATTTAGAAGCACAGTACCGCTGGCAGTGACATCGTAAATATACGTTGGCCCTGAAGAAATTGCCTGATATTATACCTAAGGCAATGAAACATGTCGGCTGCGGGTTGAGTATGAGGCGATAGGTAGTATTCATATCTCACCCTTTTATATTACATGTTGAACTGCAATGCAACAAAAAGATATCAATAAAGTACGAGTAATATCTTGCTGCGCAGTTTAGTGTGTGTTATATGTTGAACGCTGTTAGTCTTGTGTCACATATATGTTGTTTGTACACTGCACCATTCACTGTTATTTTTCTTACTTTGGGTCTTGGACACGTGTTCGTTAAGCTATTTGACACCGATGATGAGAACAGGGCTAACCTGGTGAGTACCAACCAGGGGCCCCATTGGTGGTGCGCCCGTGAGGTGTCATCTAGCTATTCACACCTTTTCCTAAATGTTGTCCCTTTGAGTGAATGTCTGTATTGTGTTGGATGGTTTTCTGTTTATCAGAGATGGGCTCAATTTTTAACGTTGGCAAAAGCCTGAAACGGTGGTATAATCTCTATGAATAGAGATATAACTAGAGTGCTCTCTGGACGATCTAGAACTGTTTACAGCTTGACTTATTTCTGCGTTGCCTTGAGGACTGGGTCATTTTTTGATTAGTGTCCGATGACTTGGGGTCAATCCTACTATTGCTATGCAAACTGGTCCAATCACAAATCTTTCTGCACGTGACTCTTAGTATAGCGACGGCGAGCAGTCTCAAGCTTCTCAGGGAGGTAGTGTTGGGTTGTGTTTAAGCTCAGCACTCAGCAATGAAACAACAGATACAATAAGCATAACGTCTAGCCTAGTGCTTGTCTGTTTGTGAAATAAACTACTTTAGTCACAGAGTTGGACAAAATACTACGCATTTCAATGATCACACAAGTTAACGTTCCTGAGTGCAATCCTCGTAAAGGCAGAACACCCTCCCCACTACTTGTACTACTAATTCCTGGGCAGATTCCTCCGACTCTGGGTTCCCTCCTCGTTCTGAGATCAGGGATCAGCATGAAGCAGGCTCAGATGCCGATTATATGTGCCCATAGTCAAATGCTCTCAATTTATGTTGAGCTTACCCCTCCTCGGAACAGTGATTCTTTACGAGGCCTTGTTCACTGCCGCGCTGTGAGGGTTTTACAGAAAACCAACCGGTCATGGGGACCAGGGGTACATGATGCTTCAAAGGAACAACAGTCCCTACAGGAAACAGTAGGTAGATGTCAAGGAATTTAATTATGATTTACAGCCTGATTCATCAAGCTAAATTGCACTTGCAAAGGGCAAGATTCTCAGAATCTTGCCTTTTGCGAGTGCAATTTTTGCATTTGGGATTCATCATCCCAAATGCAAAATTCGCTATTAAAGAATTCGCACATTTGCGAAGATTTGCATTTAAGCAATCTCTATTTGAGATTCCTTAAATGCAATTCATGAATCATTTTAAAATTGCGAAATTGCAATTTTGGGCCGCTATTTACCGAGAGGTCAGACCTCGTGGTAAATAGCAAAAACTTAGAAAAATGCATTTAAATGCATTTTTCTAAGTTGCATGTTACACACACACATGTCCTTTGGACATGTGTGTGCGCAACACCAATGTAGATTACATTTCAGGGGTGCTACGGGGTGTCCTTTGGACACCCCTGCACCCTTGAAATTGCATCCTTATTTGCGATTAGCTAATTGCTAATCGCAAATAAGGAATAACTCCCCATGCATTCCTATGGGTCTACAGGCCCATAGGAATGAATGGGGAGTTATTCCTTATTTGCGATTAGCAATTTGCTAATCGCAAACAAGGAACATGTAGGAATCGCAATATTTTTTGCTATTCCTACATGAATCCCGTTTTGCAAGTCCTTAATAGCGATTCCTTATGAATCGCTATTAGGGGCTCGCAAAACGGGAGATTGATGAATCAGGCTGTTAGTGCCTTAATATAACATTTAAAACCACATTTATTAATAAGCAAAAGTAGTGGGTAGAGACAAAACAAGACAAAGTAATTAACTTTACTCAGGCAATTACAGGTGGCGTGTAGAAATTATTCCATTTATGTCACAGTACACATAGCCACAAACCAGTCCTGTCAAATACATATACAATACAGAGTCAGTGTCCAAAGCTGCCGACATTTCGATACGATTTAAATGTAAGGATCATCATCATGACATTTGGAATTCAATGCCTGAGATTCAAACATGTGATAAGAAGTAGAAGGCCCCAGATGTGAATTGAATAATGTAATGATTTCAAGAGTGGAATTACGTGACCTCCAGAGGTCACTAAGTAGTTAAGGGCAATGTACTTGGATCACAGTATGCGGGGCAGAATTTAACAAGCGCAGGAGTTTTGCCTGTTTCTTTAATGCCGGTGATTACAGAATCCTGGAGTAATGGAAGGAGATTCCTTCATACAGGGTGAGAATTAATCGCAAATAGACCTCAGTACCTGCCGGTGAAAGCAGAGACAAAAGAAGACGCCTTTAATAGGATTGTGTTGGCAACTGTAGTTACACTCAGGATGGCCCTCTCACATACACACAGCAGATCATGGTAAGCCAGAAAGTCTGCTGGAATCAGGCACAATCTGTATCTAACAGTATGCCCAACATGCCTTGATCAGAAAAGTTGTGCCCTGTGGCCTGTACAGAAGCAAGTGCAGATTAAACCATGGCTGTCCTCGTCTAGTGCAGTGATGCCACAAAACTTGTATTAAAGTTGCACCACCTCAATATGTAATTGCAAAAATGTGCATAGGTATAAAAAGTTCATCCAAATAATGCAATTCCTTCTTTCAGGGTGTGTGTTCTTCTCTTTATTTAAACAGTCACAGCCAACGCGTTTCGTTCTGAAACCAGAACTTCTTCAGGGCGTCTGATAACGTGTTATACTGGTTTAATCATGAAATCCAATTCGTTCCTTCTCCTAAATACACAGTAAAACCCGTATCAAGGTCAATTCCGATATCTTATGGTGAGTCCTGACATAAACCTGTAGTTTGTTCCGAAATTCAAAATTGAAATCGAGGTAAGAGTCCTCCTCCTTGATTTCCAAAGCAATCTGTCTCACCAATCACTCCCGTGCCCCACAGAAGCATGGCTTTTTCAATGTTTCCTCTTGTCTACCATGGGCGCTTGTCCTATTGGGATTGACCGCCAAACTCGCAGTCCACTGCAAATTTGGCAGTCAATCCGATCATAAATGTGCTCATGGCATCATATTCATCCAAAACAGGGAAAAGGGCAGGTAACAGTTGTATCAGCACTGTAAACAGTTCAATTAGGACAACCCTATTTGTACTTGGTGCTCAAGTGGTGCTAGTGACTGTACATGGTGGCGACGCAAGTAACAAAAGTGATCAGCAGAGGACGGCGCAAGGTGACTGGTGCATAAATATGTACAGTGAATAGAATAGACAATATGGTTCAGCTGAATTGTGGTCTTGATTGGTTCTATTTTGGGCTGTAGTTTTTCGATGAACCACATTGTAAGTTGCGCCTCGGATTATGCTGAGTGGTCGACGGCGTTTCGATCCTCTTGAATTGGGATCTTCCTCAGGACTGGGTTGAGTGATTGGTAGTGCTGTGCAAGGGGTAGAAGAACAGGGGGGGGAAATTAGTGTATGTAAGTGACAGGGGGCCACCGAAGGAGAAGCGCGGAATGAGCGCACGATGAGGCAAGCATGGGCATGATGCAGCTAGTGTGAAAGTTGACCTAGGTACCGTGTGGTAGGAAGGGGGCGCGTGGATGATGTGCGCGAACACGGGGAAGCGGGCCAGAAAATTGACAGGGAGGGCACGAAAACGGGAAGCAATGCCTGATAATTGGCAGACCTGGGGCATGAAGGGCAGACGGTTAGTGTCGGCGTGAGGTGCTAGAAATGGAGGGAGGCAGAAGGAGTGGTGTGGAGTACGGGGGAACTGGGCCCAACAAGTAGTGTCACGGGCAAGGCATGGGCTCGATGTCAGAAATGGAGGCTAAGGTTGGTGGCGTATGTTAGGTGGGAGCGGTGTTGGGAAAGTGGCCAAATCCGTTGGGAGCGGTCCGTGTGGGAGGTGGAGGGCGCAATAAAGCGCTTGAAATGAGGGCTGCGTAATTAGGCAAGTTCAGTCAGGAAGTTGGATTCAACAATCCAGCCGTAGTCAGTGGTGGCAGATGGAATGGGGAACGAATGCGATCCGGGGGGGTGGGTCTGGGTAGGAAGGAAAGGGATCTGGTGAGACGGCGCAGTGGCGTGGCATAGAAATAGTGTAGGCTCACCTGATGGCACAGTGAGTGTGATTTGTAAAGGGAGACAAGTTCACTTGGGACGGGAACCATGCCTAGAATCGCTGTGCTACTCAGGAAACTAGAGGCAATGTTGGCAAACGGGAGCACAACATCGATCCGGTGACGCTCGATGAAAGCAAAACAAATCTGGAAGAGAATGTACAGAATCAGAGTGGGCTGCTGATGGAGGAGGAGTCAGTGAGGACGGAGCAGGGGTGCAAATAGAAGGGAGTGGAAGCTCACCTGTCGGTCGGGAGCGTGGGGGAAAGCAATCAGGAGAAACGTGGAGTAGTTGTAAATCCACTCGTCCGCCCAGGTAATTCGGGGTTAATCAGTTCGGGCGGGAACAGGGCATCAGTCCAAGAGTGATCGAAGGAGGGAGATTAAATCTGTAAAATACACGATCAAAGGTTAGTTGATGATCGCCATGTTTCGGAAAGATCATACGGGTGTGTGGCGGCTCAAGGACGGTGGAGCACGTACCTCTCAGGGCGAAGCTGGCTTGTCTGAATGGGAATCAATCCAAGTTGCCAGGGCAATGCCAAGGAAGCCGGAAGGCTAAAGGCGGATCTGGGGGGAGTGGTCGGGTCATGTGAGGGGGCAGGGGGCGGGCTGTTGAATGGAATGGGAGGGCCCGACTGACGTATGCGACTACGTCACCAGGAGTGATCGGCAATTCTCCTTTTGCAGTGAAATAACATCCTAATAAGTGCAATATCCGTACTTGACATAGTGAGCAGTACGGGAGTATCACAGGAGTTAGGCCAATTATGCAACCTTTAAACAATCATGGTAACAATTATGGTGTGGTCATAATAGACGAGAATGACATGCATAGTCAATAGGTCTATCAGCGAGTAGTGACTGTCATAATAACACAAATATCAACATTGGCATAACTAGGTGCATAAATGAAACATAGAGAAAATTGTCATAATGAAAGTCCGCATAGTGCAAGGCCACTTAATGATGAAGCGGTAAGGAGATTGACTAGAGCAATTGACCTGGAAGAAAAGGTCCGGTAAGTGGGGCAAAAAGGTCATTAAATTATAAGTAACATGGTGACATACTAAGTTGGGTACCCGCAAGATGTGGTTTACATAGTGATGTGAAAACAATTAATAAGTGGTCTGCAAATGAATCAAAGTAATACAAATATAAATATAAAGCAGGCATCGTAATACACAATTAATGGGTGAAGAGTAGAGATAGATTCAGGCGGGGGAGGGAAAGTGATAGGAGTATATTCTGTCGTCACAGTACCATTGGACTAAGAGGGTACCTAGAAGCGCCAGGTGATGGAGCGACCAGAGGCCAGTGACATATGGACCTCAGAGTAATAAAGAGGACTGGGGAGAGGACAGATAGGTTCAGATGGCAATAGTACTATTCCATTCATCTATAGTGTTCAGTCCATTGTTGACGGAATCACAAAGTGTCATCTATTTGCATTCGCATCTGTTGAGCAGGGTTTTGATATCTCCACCTCTGGGGGGGTAGCGTGACCTGTTCTATCACCTGCCACGTGATGTCAGTCTCGAGATGCTGTTTTTCCAAGTAGTGGGAGACAAGGGGTGCCGTCATATCCTTGCAATTGATGCAGTTCTTGTGTTGGATGATTCTGTTCTTTATGGTCTGGGTAGTCTGTAAGCATGGGCGGATCTAGCGGATCTCGCGTACGCGAACTTGCGGATTTACGGATTCGCAATCCGCGAAGATCCGCGAACTCTAGCGGATTTTTCCGTTTTTTGTGTTGGCGCGTGTTCGCGCCGATTTTGGGACAAGTTCGCAATTGCGAACTTACTTTTCGGCTCGCAACGGCCGCGACTATGTTGTTTCTACGTCTGGTTTATCATCACAGGTTCACAGCACCCTCTGTTTCACCACTGCCACCCTCTGGGACACCCATGCCACCCTCTGGTACATCCTCACTGGCACCTATTAGGTTTATTTATCACTGTAGATTATGGTGGTTGAAAAAAGCAAGCACACCTGCCCTTCTTCAACTGCCATCAATTAATTTGTGTTTCATTAATGTGTCAGTAATTTTGAAAGTTCCAGTCTGGCTGGCACCTGCTTCCTTCCTTATCTGTAATTTGCTTTTTGTTGCAGTGAAATTTTTTTTTCACAGGACCTTTATGGTGCTATTCTATGAGCCTGCTGTTTGGGTCATAGCAGGGTCATAGAATAGTTGCAAACTCTGGAGGGGCCCATCAGGAAGCACTACCTTGAATGTTACTAATGTTAAGTTTGAACTTTTGCACCTGCTCATTGCTTTCAGTTTAGCTAAAATCTTTTTTTCTGCAATTTCGCGCGTTTTTTGGGGCGCGAATCCGTGCGAGATCGATTTCGGAAGCCGCGAATACGTGCGAATACAAAATTGTTTTTGTTGCGACGTGTATGTTCGCGTGATCTTGCGCGTGTTCGCGAGGCGCTTCTAGCTATACGTTTGCCAAGTTACCCTATCGGTCGTACACGGGCGCGGCCATCTTGTTGGCGTGACGTAATTCCGTTTCCGCCCGCTATGTGTAATCTCGCAAAGTGTGCTGCTCGCTAGTACAATTTCGCGCGTACTCGCAAGGAAAATCTCGCGCGAACTTACCCACGCGGTCGTGAACGGGCGCGGCCATCTTGTTTCTCATTCATTGCTATGGTTCTGGGCATGCTTTCTCTATCCTCTCTCAATCTCTGCCATCCTTTGCTTGTTTGAAGTTTTTTTGATCTAATTTTACTTATTATCTATCCCTCTATTTTTCTACCTCTATATTTTTGTGTTTTCTGCAGCTTTTAGTTACTTTTAAACTACTTTTTTAAACTCTTTTCTTTTCTTCTTCACTATTCTATTTCTTCTTTATCATTTAAGTTTATTTCTGCCCAGACCATGGTAAAGGGAGCCGGGAAGCACCCTGAGAAGGGGAAGGGTCCCGCACCCCGTGCCCGGCTCCCGTGCGGGCGTTTAAGGGGGGAGCAAGTGGTCCCGAGGGAGATCTTCAGCGCGGAGGAAGTGGCGGCACTGATCTTCCACGTCCAGCGCCGCCTCCCCAAGACGATCCTGGGAGGCGGCAAGATCGCGACCGGCTATGGCATCCGGGAGCGTCGCAAGCGGTGGGAGAAGGTGTGCCGGGCCATGTACAAGATCTCTGGGGTCCGGCGCACATATAACCAGGCCACCCACCGCTGGACCGATGTCATGGACCGGGAGCGGGACTTGCTGGACGCGCTCGGCGTAGAGGTCCCCGGGCTTGGTGAGTAGTAGTAGTAGTACATTTACTACTCTGTTTTATCCTGCTCTGTTATTTGCAAATCTTTGTTCTTTACCAAGAGCAATAATGCTGCCGATTACATTGAGGTAAATTATATTTCAAAATCTTCTATGCATTTCAGGTGCACTGCTCTCCTTCTCAGTAGCCTTGCTTGCTACTATGCTTCTTTGTTTTGTATGTTGTGTTCAGAAGCATTTCATTGGCCTGAGAAATTATGTATGAGTGTACTGTAAAGAAAAGAACTGCGTAATGCTAGACAGTAAGGGTCATATTTTCAATTACCGGCGCATCCCTGCAAAGTAGCAGGGATGCGGCAGTAATTGTGTGCCATGCCACCACCACCCATTGGCCCAAAACGTCACAGAAGCCTTACGCATCTGTGCCGTAAAGGCAGCGCATTGCTGGAGTTGCGTGGCAACGATGGCGCAGCTCCAGCAATGCTCTGGGGTACCCTATCTCCCCAATGCTGCATCAAGCCGTACGTCGGCTTCAAGCGCGCAGGGTTTGAGTCATGCATCATTGTCCTGAAAGTGACTGATTGACATCTTGTAGATTTCCCTCAGCCACTTTTAGGATTCGTTCCTGCGCAGGTACGCCCTCCCTTGCGCCGGAACGCCCCCTGATGGCGCAGGGCTTTACAACGTGATGCATCGCCCATATGCCCATATGTGTTTTTTTTTTAATATATACGCCGCACCAACACCATGGCGAGTCTTTTGTTCTGCCGCTGCGTCAGAAAAGGCACGCAACAATGGAGGAAAATCAGCCGCAACTTCCGCAAGGGACTTCTAAATCAGCCCCAACAGACTGAAGTCCAGTCCTTCCTTTAGACAGTCACATGGCTATAAGAAGAAATAGTGGCGGTGGTGGCGGGTGGATTGATAGTTTGAGTATTCACTGATCTGCAAGCAGGATGGACTTTGTCTGTCACGTGTTGCGCACTGCTGCCTGCAGTGCCAGGCCTAGGCAAACCTCTTTAGTAGTCTGTTTATTGAGTTACATAGGAACTTTCTAAGTCAACGTTCCGCAAATCAGGCAATACGAATAACGTAGTATACCACATGAGATAGATCCCGTGGAATAGTTGTCTATCTATTTGCTATTTTTCCAAAATATGTTGTTATTGTTCTTTTGAAATGTTTGATTTGGTTGAAAAATCTCATCCATGTTTTCTGGTTTTTCTTTCTTTCATGTTGTACATCAGCTCCCCCCAAGGGCAAGAGGACACAGGAGGAGGGTGCTGAGGATGCAGGCCAGGATCGGGCAGGCGAGGGCTCCTTTGCTGGCCCCAGTAAGTTTACATTTTAATAAACAGTACCTATTTTTTCCTAGCGTTCCTCATTCGATTTTTTCTAAATCGTCTTTGATCTTCTTGTAGACTGGATATAAATTCTTATCCTGCCTCGAATATGACTCCCTGTGGTATTACTAGACTATTCTTATTAGTCTGTCTGTGTAGCTAACTAAGATTGGACATTTGGCAATTCCATTGGACTCCCATTATATTCAGCAATACCTCTATGCACTGTCTCCTTACTGACTAGATAGTGTGGCAGAGTCATTCAGCTCCCGAAGTCACCGATTATAGATCCCCAATGATCTCTAGATTATCGTACGCAGGACAAGAGAGTAGTACGGAGTCACAGCACAGTCAAGAAGTGTCAGAGGCACTCATGCTTGCAAAAATTCCAAAACCTTTAGCTCATCCACTCTAGTCTAGAGGAACAAAAACCACAGAGTCTATTTAAGTTTAAAAGCTTTATTAAAAGTAAACACATTTATTAAAATCTACTTTGTCATAAAACTATTTAACTGTAAACGGAAAAGTGGTTAGTGCTGACGATTAATTGGACACATTTCTTGTGGTCGAGCCGAACTCTCACCTGGTTTGAACTTGATCCTGGTCGTGTTCTTAGGACTCAGGAGTCAAGCTTCTGTCTGTTAGGAGAAAAAGTGGTGCGTGTTAAAAATCAAAAGCAAGCATTCATCAGTTGTGCAGAAAAGTGCAGCAAGACAACAGCCTTCCCTGGAAAATGGGACATTTTTACTATGGAGTAGACAGTCACAAATTATTACATTGTATTCTGTTTTTTTAACATTTCTCCTAGACCAAATATTATATAGTAGTGAGTGGTGTATTCTAACATTCTTAAATGTACTTTGTAGGTGTAACATCTGGTGACGGGGCCAGCGCGGAGGTGGCTGTGTTGGACCAGGACTCGGAGGCCTCTGGGGAGGAGGCGGCGGTAGAAGAGCTGGCGGACGTTCCTGTGGGGGATCAAACGGTGGTGGCGGAAACAGGTAAGCTATATATTCCTTACTTATTGAGATTGAAGACTGCATAGTGTGCTTTCTGCACGGGTGTATTACAATTACAAATCAACCAGGTAGTAGCCTCCTCGAAATGTACTTCGACTTAGCTGTGAAGTTTTTGGTGAGAAGAATCCCAATAAGTTCTTAGACGAACGTGATGGATGGGATGAACGAAAAGCGAAAGAAGGGTGTAAGTAAGTGGGACGCGAACTTGTATGATGGCTGGCAAAGAAGAACGATATGTGTTTGCTTGGCCCCCGAGGTGGCTGGGAAGGAAAGAATATGGTATGGTGCATGGCTGGGTCAATGATGAAGCAAGGATGGGTGGAAGGACAGCAGCCTGGGTGGGTGAAACAGAAACTGTATGTGTGCGTATACTTTGACTGAATGGATGCCTGGAGCATGGTATTCTCTGACTCTTAGATAGCACATGTGTATCTAGAGAGAGTAGATGGTCGCTAGGTGAAGTAAGTGTTACCTTGAAGAGCATGTACCACCGCACCCGCACGTCCGTTCCAGTGCAGGGAAGGCAAGGAAAAGAAATTGTAAATGTGTCCAATACTACCATGAATAGTAGCAGTACTTTGTATTGCGTTTGCATTCACAGCATATATCTGGTTATTACGGTGGACACTCCGTACCTCTCTTAATAACTTTAGTTTACTTGTAGTACGTCATTCATGTGTGGGTGTATCACTGTTCACTCAATATTAAGCAAAGCACCTAAAGTCATCTCATCTGTCATTAAATACGTCCCATGTGAAGTGATAGATAATCAAATTAGTTAGCTTCTTCAGTTTCCTTTTCTAGTACTCATTTGCACTGTAGGGTGAAAGGTAAATTAATTAAGCAGTAGCCCTTGTAACAGAGTATTCTCAGTGCCACCCGTAATAGAAAAGTAATAGCTTCACCACCTGCATGTACTGGACCGGTACAGTAACGCAAGTCTGTCTCACTCATCATGGTGTGCAACTTTTTTTCTCGGGTGCAAGTTCACTGTGCTGTGTCCATGTCATTCTGCCGGCTTGCATAAGATAACGTACCCATTTCCCTAAACAAGAGAGAAGAAGAAGAATAAGACTGGTGTACTGTCATAGTCGACTGTAATGGAAGTCCATAGTGGTCGTAGAATTAGTTCATTAAACTACCACTACTGTTAGAGCAAGGATGCAGAAGTGGGAGGTTACATAGATACTGTCCTCAATAGTTATGTACTGTGCTTTCAATTTGCTACTTGTACTCTGTGACCCAACTTTCGGCTCAATCACTTTGTGTTATTAATAAGGAGCATTGGTTACAGGCTATGTCTTTCTTTCTTCATATAGTTGCTCCTTCCAAATCAACAACAAGGAGGGAGCAGGCTAGATTGGCCCGGCAACGGAGGCTGGAGGCCACAGTCGCCGAATATCGGCGGCTGGTGGCCCTGGAGGAGGAGGAGGACACGCAGTCGAGCGGGGCAACATCCTCGACTGTGACCACTGCATCCTCCTCCGTGACTAAGCCAGCGGGACCGAGCCGGGCTAAGAAAGACGACCGCCACCGCCAAGCAACCGAAATACCAGCTGCCCCCCACAGGAGCTGCAAGGAACGCCAACGCCGCCTACGAGTCCGCATGTCCAACCTGGAGCAGGAGGTCCTGAGGTATAAGAACTTGGTTAAGGGCCTCCGCTCCGAGCTTGCCACCCTCCGCAAGAAGTATGATGCCCATGCCGCATCATGCACCAGCACCAGCACCCTCCAGTAGTGGAGTGTCCCTTGCCCTTTTTTTATAGACTTTTGGGGGGTGGGATTTGGGAGTTGGGATCGTTTTGGGACGTTTCAGAGACAATCGTTGGGGTTAGGGTGGGTGAGGGAGATTATTTTGTTAGGGCTAAATAAATATATTTTTCAACTTTATCTGACCATACCTGTTTTTTACTGCTTTTCAGTCTGGTGGGTGGGGGGCGGGGGTGTAACAGTAACTTTGTTTTCCTGAACAGTCGTAGGACTTTAGTAGTACAACCGTCAATCTCTTGTCTACTCCGAAATAATACTCCATTATACTACCTCCCACCAAACGCTTATCTTACCTGTAATTTGTGTTAGAAATTAGGGCTAGGCCCAGGGCTGGCTCCAGGTGAAATGGGGATTAACGTTGTCAATCCTGGGCGGGTGACATTTCCTCATTGCGGTGGTACTAGTGGTGTGACACAGTGGCAGTTGCATGCCTATGGAAAAAAAGAAAACGAAACCTTGTTTGTCCTCCTTACTGTAGCATTACAACGGTTACGGTACGATCGAGAAAATAGCAGGTGACAGTACACTAGAACAGTGCCATAATGTAGCCTAACAAATGGTAAAGTATTTGCTTGCAAGTATAACTAGTACTTGCGTTGAATTTATTTGACATTGGCTACTACTACTAGAAGATATAGTACTGAAGCTGAGTAAGTCTAGAAGATATCCTCGTATTCCTTCACCAGCCTGTTGCTGCTATGACCTTATCCTCCCCAGCAAGTGTGTGGAATTATTGATGTCATTTTAGTCAGACATCAAGCAAAACAACACAGCCCGGGGGAAGAGGGTTAGGGTTTGTAAAATGGATGGGAATGGGGGTTTCTTTTTGGGTAGGTTTTGTTGAGAGAAGAAAAAAAAAGCAGAGCATGGACAAACAATAATTGAAGATACAGACAATCTTTGGTTACAAACTAAAGGTAAGCACATGCAGTCACACTCATAGAATAAAAGACAACAATGGATACTGTATCTGTATTGCGTATGTTGTTGGAGTTGTCCTGTTGAATTTGGTAAGTAAGTTGCATGCAGCAAACAATTCCTCTTATTGGCGGCACTCCTCCATTCCAGCTGACGCTTCGTCCATCAATGTGGTGACCACTGACAGAAGACACCCTGTCCACTGCCTGCCTGGCGGATGTTGACTGAAACCCGGCCTGTAATTATTGAACGGAAAACAGGAAGTGCTATTACAATACCACTGATAAATAAATAAAAGGTATGTACGCTGTGTGGTGCAAAAAGTCACACTTTGATTTCCCTAATAGACAGTACAATATTTTAGAAATTGCGTGCTCTGTCTGAGTCACCTTTTTAAGGATCAATAAGTATGGCCAAAATATTATAGCGGATCTTTCCCCTCAAGGTAGGTGTACTACTGTGTTTTAGAACAAAATTTGACCTTGAAAAAAAGGCTGTTCCTTATGGATTTTGTCCAAAACACTTCTATCCGGTATTAGACCTTCCCAGGAATGCCCCAGGCAAGACCCGCCGGCGCCAACCCACCCGCAAAAAACCACCCGACAACACCCCCAAACAGCGAAAAAGCTAAATCTCATACTTACAATATCTCTCGGCCTTCGGTCCAAATGCGGCGCTGTTCAGCTAGGTCATCATCATCATCAATCATCATAACTCCTGTTTTCCACCACGGATTTCCTGAAAAGCAAATGCAATCAAGATTAGACTGTCGCAGCAGTGCTTCGACAGACACCAAAAATTACCCACAAACCCCCGGAACCCCGCCAAAGAGCACCTCAAAGGCAAGCAAGTCAGCAAAAACGGCAAGAAATTTCCACCTCATATTTGGTCCAAAACACTTTTGTCCATTATTAGAGCTTCACAGCAATGGGCCCAAATCCGTCAACTCACCCGCAAAGAAGTACAACACCCCCACAAGTGCTGAGTCTTTCTTCATTGGGCGTAATCCAGCACTCTGCTTGGAGGGAAATCGCAGTCTGGAGGAGGAGGATAGAGGAGCATGTTCTTCGGAACTTGTGAACCTGAGGAATGTAGACTGCGGCACCTTCAAAGCAATAAGCAAACAAGTGAAGACAGTTCTGATGATGGTCTTGTTTTTGGGATTAGGTGATTAAAGTTTGAATTAAATTAACTGTGCAAAACAAAGAAAGAGAGACACAAAGCACACAGGAATAAAAGGGAATAAGGACGAAAAAGAAAGTTCTTGATTGATTGTCTCATTTTCAGTGCTCGGTGTCAGGGAATAAGAACAAGATTTCGTCATCATACTCTGCGAATTCAGGCTGGATGAGGTCAGTGCCACCGAACAGAGAAAAAATCCCCTCATCTACGTTGCCGTCCTCCTCGTCTTCATGCGGCGTGCTTTCTCGTACTTTGTAATCAGGTGGTATGAGGTGCTGATTCATCTTGATCATTGTCAGCCGCTCCACATTTTTGGGCGAGAGGCGGCTCCGTTTGGGAGTTACAATGCCACCAGCAGCACTGAAAACACGTTCAGAAGACACACTTGCGAGTGGGCAAGACAAATAGTTTATAGCCAGGTTGTAGAGCTGTGGCCACAATTGTTTTTTGCCATGCCAATACTGCAATGGCTCCTCATTAAGAAAGACCACTGTTGAGTCATTCATATAGTCCTGCACCATCGACTCAAGGTCATCAACGGTTCCTCCACTTTGCTTACTTTTTGCTGTGGCTGTGACATTTTTTCGAGAACCATACCCCATCAAACTTAGCCAATCCTCCTCCGCAGCCACTGTTAGTGTTGTCATTGTGTGTGGTGCAGATGATCCAGTTGCCGGTGTCTTTAACGGCTGAGAGGTCACTTGTGCCCCAGCCACAGGTGCAGAAGTGGATTCTTGTGACTGGGGATGGCCTGCTGATGCTGATGCTGATGTACTGGCTTCTCCTTCAATAACCTGCCGTTCTTTTTCAAACCTATTGGCTGACCAGGCTAACCAATGTTTGTACTTTTGAACATCTGCATCATCAAAAGGAAAGAATGCTTCGTCTGCCAGCGCCTTTTTGTAGCGTGGATCCAGAATAGTAGCACAAATGTAATGCTGATCGGACTTGATCTTTTGAAGACGTTCATCACCACGTAGGCGCTCTAATAATTTCTCTGACAAAATGAAATGTTTTTTTTTTTCTTCATCTTCTTTTTCAAACTCAGAAGACACCACCATCAGTTGGTGCTCCAGCATGCACAACAATGGGATAGCTTTTCCCAAATTACAGTCCTCCTGGCTGACTGCACGCGTGAAGAACTCAAAAGGACGAAGCATGTCTGTCAGGCTTTTAACTATGTCCCATTGCGCCGCAGTCATCCGCAGGTCCTCCTTCTGAGATTTACCCTCTGTGAAGAAATAGTGATCGAGTACCGTATACTGCTCATACAGACGCTCAAGCATGTAGAAGGTTGAGTTCCAACGTGTTGCCACCTCCTGGATGAGTGCTTTCACTGGCATTCTACGTTGAAGTAGCAGTCTCCGCAGATGCTTCCGGGCCTTAAAAGAATGGCTGAAATGGTTGGACATTTTGCGGCAGGTGGCCATTACCGCGAACGCTGCACTGTCTCTATCACTCAAGAATTTTTGAACTACCAGGTTGATACAGTGCGCCAAACATGGCACTCTGAAATAGCCACCCTCCGACATGGCCTTAACTACATTGGAGCCATTATCCGTGGAAACATAACCAATCTTGCGTTTTAGGGGGGATAGCATTGTCAAGACCTTTTTGTTAAACTCTTGCAAAAGGTTTTCTGCTGTGTGACTTTTCTCCAAGCCAAACATGGCTAGTGTTGCATGTTTCCGAGCAGCTTTGAAAACTTTGTCCGGGTCAACACCTGCGTTTAGCTTTGCTTTAACACCTGAAAAAGAGACCCAGTGTGCAGTGATGCACATGTAATCATGGCCTGGGCCACTGGTCCACATGTCTGTTGTCAGATGTATTGTGTGAACAGCACTCTTCTGCAAAGCTGCCCCAATCGCCTGCAGCACATCTTCATGTAGTGCTGGAACCGCAACTCTGGCAAAATAGAACCGGCTCGGAACTTTCCATTTAGGGCAGAGCGTTGCCACTAATTCAAGAAAACCTACCGCTTCTACAAAAGAAAAAGGTAGAAGGTCCACAGCTAGCATTTTAGCCAGCTTAGTGTTATACAGACGCGTCAGTGGGTGGTTGCGTTCATATGGCACGTCTGAAGTAAGCATTGTTCTAATGTTGCCCTGGACCAAGCATTTACGGGCTGATAATGACTTCGTTGACACAATTTTGCTCGCTGGTGAACTTTTGTGCGTTGGTGTCTCACTCGCTCCAACACTCTTAGTGTGCCTCACATTGGGTGTGCTGCTGACAGGGGTACTGGGTGTAAGGGAAGTGTTTGACACGTCTTCTTCCTGCTCGTCATCATCAGATGAAACATCAACGTTTCCTTGAATTTGGCCTTTCTTGATCGCATCTAGGTGCGCAAACCATTTGACAGTGTGCTGTCTCCTAAGATGACCTCTCTGGCCTCCGGTACCATAGTTGGTACCTGGCTTACCACGACTAACTGCTTGCTTACAAATGGTACAAATGGCAAACTTTGGATTTTTTGGACAAACAGTAAAGAAGTCCCAAACTGGGGACTTGAAGTGTCTGTGGGACATGGAGGAGGCGGCGATACTGGTGGTGGTGGTCATGAAGCTAATGCCAGATGAAGTGGAGGATGTGGATTGCCCAACTTTTGTACGTTTTGCACTTTCACCGCCACTAATTAAGGTCGAGGTTGACGGAGGTCTCTTCTTGCCAGAAAGAAATATGGAAGCGGGACGAGTTGGTGTACTACTTAACTCCATTGATTGTGGTGTTTCCACTGCCTCCTCATCGACAACATCATCATCACGCTCAGCAGCTCTTCGGGCTAGGGTCAAAATGTCTGTTTGCTGCATGCCCGCTGGGGCTGCAGTGACCTTTATGATGACTGGGTCGTCGTTGGCAGAGTCTTCATCAGCAGCAGTATCCGCCACTTCTTGTTGAGACTCATCACACTCCATAACTCTGAGACTTTGGACGAGCTTCCTTTTACGCTTAACTACCTTTGTTTGTTCCCAAGTTTGATCCGTATCATCAGAAGGAGGTGTGCTTGAAGAGGATGTAGACACCACCCTTGATCTCTTCCTTGCTAGGGGTGTGGAAGACAATGAAGGATCATCAGGAGGAGTGGCTTCCTCAAATGATACCTCGCCTTGATTGTCGATTTCCTGATGTGCCCCTACTTCGGGAGGAACAACTATTGTGGGCACTTGTTGTGACCCTCCATGCACCTCTGCTTGCGCATCTCCTTGCGCTGCCTCTCCTTCCACATGTAGTTGGGCTTATACTTGCACATGTGATTGTTGTTGCGGCTGTGGTTGTTCAACACTCGTCAGATGAGCTACAACAACCTGTGTTGATTGAGGGACATTGCTGCTGCTTTCTTGCGATGAGCCAACATCACTGGTCGATGGTGATTGAAGAAGTATACTGGCTGCCTCTGCAGCACTCAAGGGCTTGGACTTAAGTTGGCGTGGTGGTGGTGGTGGCACTGAGCCCAATGGAGCGGGGGTGCTGCTGCCAGCTTGGTCCCCAGCAGATCCCGCTGCAGCTGCTGCAGGCATACTTTTTTTTTTACTCCCAAAAAAAGGGGCGGGCGGCACACCAGTGTCCTTGGTAACTTGCTTCTTCTGCTCCTTACTGGCACCTTTCTTGCTAGAGGAGCTACGGGCTACTTTTTTTGGGGCCATCTTCTTCAGAGCAGGTCAGCAGGCAGCAGTTGCACGAGTTGCAGAGGGTTCTGTGTCCAGACATGACGTCGCGTGACGTTATGCTGCACACACCGCTGCAGGACTTCTTCCTGGCACTGGTGGTTCTATTGAGTCTTCTTGTGCACCTAAAAGCAATGGAAGACAGAGGAACATCAGTTCAGTTATACACCCCAAAAAATCGACAAAACACAGAAAAATGAGCACAATCCCATGCCATCCATGATGTTTACATTGAAGACACCCCACAGAAAGACTAGGGACATGCAAGTATGCAACACTCACTACCCCTGGGCATAAGGGATGAAAAGTAGGCAAAATAAGTGCAGGCCTCAGACACTGCCTCTCCTCAAAATGGCCGCCTTACACCCCAAGCACATGTTGCCTGTACCAGCCAGCACTCAAGATGGCCACCACCCACATGGCCAGTCCACATCAACAGTACACCCCCAAAAAACAGAAAAACAGCCAGAAATCACCACAATCCAATGCTATCCATGATGTTTACATCAAAGAGAGTGAGACCACACCACAGGCACACTCAGTCCATGCACCACCACCACCCCTGGGCAAGCAAAAGGCCACACCAGCAGCCCCCCAAAAACGACAAAAAAACAATAAAATAAGCACAATCCCAGCCCATCCATGGCCTCAATTATGTTTAAATTCAAGAAGACACCCCACAGAAAGACTAGGCCCATGCAACACTCACCACCCCTGGGCAAAGGGCCACACCAGCAGGCCCAAAAAAACGACAAAAAACAATAAAATCTGCACAATCCCAGCCCATCCATGGCCTCAATGGTGTTTAAATTCAAGAAGACACCCCTCAGAAACACTAGGCCCATGCAACACTCACTACCCCTGGGCATAAGGGATGAAAAGTAGGCAAAATAAGTGCAGGCCTCAGACACTGCCTCTCCTCAAAATGGCCCCCTTACACCCCAAGCACATGTTGCCTGTACCAGCCAGCACTCAAGATGGCCACCACCACCACCCACATGGCCAGTCCACATCAACAGTACACCCCCAAAAAACAGAAAAACAGCCAGAAATCACCACAATCCAATGCCATCCATGATGTTTACATCAAAGAGAGTGAGACCACACCACAGGCACACTCAGTCCATGCACCACCACCACCCCTGGGCAAGCAAAAGGCCACACCAGCAGCCCCCCAAAAACGACAAAAAACAATAAAATAAGCACAATCCCAGCCCATCCATGGCCTCAATTATGTTTAAATTCAAGAAGACACCCCACAGAAAGACTAGGCCCATGCAACACTCACTCACCACCCCTGGGCAAAGGGCCACACCAGCAGGCCCAAAAAAACGACAAAAAACAATAAAATCTGCACAATCCCAGCCCATCCATGGCCTCAATGGTGTTTAAATTCAACAAAACAGTTGTATCATGCACCCATAACCAACCCTGGTCCTACTGGATACTGTGGCTACCCACAATATAATTTATTTAATTTTCTGAAAAAGTTCAAAAATTGTACTTGCAGCAACTGTAATGCCCCAAACAAACTTACTTGTGAAAGTTGATTTCTAATCCAAAAGTGATCCAAAGACAGTCAAAAAGGCCTCAAATCCAAATATCCAGCAGCACCCACAAAAAGTAATCCTTCCAGCTCCAGATCCAAATGAAAGTGACCAGGAGATGGACAAAGCACTGGGAGGAGCCTGCTGGACAGGAACAGGAAGTTGGAGACTGTGGGGCACTTCCTTCCTCCCCCCCCCCCAAAAATGGACTCCTTGCAAAAAAAAAGGCCATGCAAATGTCAACCTGAGGAGTGATTCTGATAAAAATCATAATTTTCTGAAGGTTTATCCTGTTTGCTGGTGATTTTCTTGTGCGAAATTGCAAAATCTCTATTTCGCAAGTGCGAGATTGTTCCTTTCCGCCGCAACTACGTGTTCGCAATTGCGAACTCTCGCGAGGTGTGCTGTGCAAGGTGGCAAGCCGCGAGTACGTATTCGCGGGCGACAAACTCCCGCGGGAACACGCAGCAAGATCTAAAATGGCGCGTCACTCGCAAAGAAAAACAACTCGGCAAACGCTAAAATGACGGAAAGTGTACGCCGTGCACCACGCCGCGCGCCGCAACCAAGCAAAAAATCCGCCGCGAGCGGATTCACGGATTTTCGACAAATTCGCGTGAGTTCGCGGATTGCGGATTTGCCGAAAATCCGAAAAATCCGCGAGCGGAGCGGATTTTACGCCCATGCTTAGTAGTCTGTCCCACATACAGTAGATTGCAGGGGCATTGAATGGCATACACCACATTTTGCGATCTACAGTTCGTGTGGTGTCTTAGTTTATGGGTTCTGTCTTTGTAGAGGAAAACTTTGGTGTTTGATGTGAGGTCACAGACAGAACAATTTAGGCATTTGAAATGTCCAATCACAGGTGGAAGCCCCCATGCAGCAGTGTTCGCGCACGTCATCCCCGCGCCCCCTTCCTACCACACGGTACCTAGGTCAGCTTTCTCACTAGCTACATCATGCCCATGCTTACCTCATCGCGCGCTCATTCCGCGCTTCTCCTTCTTTGGCCCCCTGTCACTTACATACACTAATTTTCCCCCACCCCCTGTTCTTCTACCCCTTGCACAGCACTACCAATCACTCAACCTAGTCCTGAGGAAGATCCCAATTCAAGAGGATCGAAACGCCATCGACCACTCAACGCAATCCGAGGCGCAACTTACAATGTGGCTCATCGAAAAACTGTAGCCCAAAATAGAACCAATCAAGACCACAATTCAGCTGAACTATATTGTCTATTCTATTCACTGTACATATTTAGCACCAGTTACCTTGCGCCGTCCTCTGCTGATCACTTTTGTTACTTGCGTCGCCACCATGTACAATCACTAGCACCACTTGAGCACCAAGTACAAATAGGGTTGTCTTAATTGAACTGTTTACAGTGCTGATACAACTGTTACCTGCCCTTTTCCCTGTTTTGGATAAATATGATGCCATGAGCACATTTATGATCAAGAACGAGTCTCCTTTGTCTTTTCTGATAATGTTTGTTAACATATGCTTTTTAATTGTCTTCAAATAATACCAGTTGGGATACCATATGTTTATACTACATAATTAGACTAGCGTGACACCAGGGCCAGACTATGGGGCTTATTTATGACAGCACAGAGTCACTTTTGCACCATGTAAGGTGTGCATGTGTGACACAGGGCTCTCATAAAGAGTTAAGAAGACACACATCATCCTGCGTGGCTTTGAGTGACCTCATAAATCAGGAGTAAGTCGACGCAGTGAAATCGCTGCGTCACCTTATTCTACACCCGGGAGATGTTCCAGTGCATTTTCTCACGCAACACCCATGGAATTTGACGCTGCCCCAGATTTGCAAAGTGATGTAAACCTGGGAAGCATCAAATTCGTGCGCCTCATGAGGTGAGGTGTAATGAGGAGAAAATGTTAATTTCTCCTAGTTTTTTCCTTTTTCCTTGTGTGCTGCACATGAACTAGAAAGAGGAAAACGCCTCGAAGCATTGTTTTTGTGCAGGAGGGTGCTCCTTCATGCACAAAAACAATCCTTCCTGTAACAGAGGCACACTTGCACCTCGGAGCAAGGGTGCCTACATAGGTGCTACAAAAGGGGGTGGTGATGGACGGAGCATCTGAACCAATCAAACACTCACACGCAGTCAAAAGATCTGGGTTTGATCCATCACCGTTCTTTAGCCCACTCTGCTACCCCAGTTCAGACATGGCTATATGCAAATCAGTCTGACCCTGTGCCTCATGGGAACAGTCCAGCCCGAACTACCAAGCCATGCCTTCCCTGGACCGGAAACAAGCTTCCGAGGACCGGTTTCTGGCATTCCAGCCGTCTTCAGCACGGCTTGCTTGAATCCAGTGGCAAAGTGAGCAAGGGACTCACGTCTGAGCATACCCTGCCACACTTATGGTGGCCAGAGCGGTACAAAAGGGGGTGGTGATGGACGGAGCATCTGAACCAATCAAACACTCACACCCAGTCAAAAGATCTGGGTTTGATCCATCACCGTTCTTTAGCCCACTCTGTCACCCCAGTTCAGACATGGCTATATGCAAATCAGTCTGACCCTGTGCCTCATGGGAACAGTCCAGCCCGAACTGCCAAGCCATGCCTTCCCTGGACCGGAAACAAGCTTCCGAGGACCGGTTTCTGGCATTCCAGCCGTCTTCAGCCCGGCTTGCTTGAATCCAGTGGCAAAGTGAGCAAGGGACTCACGTCTGAGCATACCCTGCCACACTTATGGTGGCCAAAGCGGTACAAAAGGGGGTGATGATGGACGGAGCATCTGAACCAATCAAACACTCACACCCAGTCAAAAGATCTGGGTTTGATCCATCACCGTTCTTTAGCCCACTCTGCCACCCCAGTTCAGACATGGCTATATGCAAATAAGTCTGACCCTGTGCCTCATGGGAACAGTCCAGCCCGAACTGCCAAGCCATGCCTTCCCTGGACCGGAAACAAGCTTCCGAGGACCGGTTTCTGGCATTCCAGGTGTCTTCAGCCCGGCTTGCTTGAATCCAGTGGCAAAGTGAGCAAGGGACTCACGTCTGAGCATACCCTGCCACACTTATGGTGGCCAAAGCGGTACAAAAGGGGGTGGTGATAGACGGAGCATCTGAACCAATCAAACACTCACACCCAGTCAAAAGATCTGGGTTTGATCCATCACCGTTCTTTAGCCCACTCTGCCACCCCAGTTCAGACATGGCTATATGCAAATCAGTCTGACCCTGTGCCTCATGGGAACAGTCCAGCCCGAACTGCCAAGCCATGCCTTCCCTGGACTGGAAACAAGCTTCCGAGGAGGCACAGGGTCAGACTGATTTGCATATAGCCATGTCTGAATTGGGGTGGCAGAGTGAGCTAAAGAACGGTGATGGATTAAACCCAGATCTTTGACTGGGTGTGAGTGTTTGATTGGTTCAGATGCTCCGTCCATCACCACCCCCTTTTGTACCGCTTTTGGCCACCATAAGTGTGGCAGGGTATGCTCAGACGTGAGTCCCTTGCTCACTTTGCCACTGGATTCAAGCAAGCCGGGCTGAAGACGGCTGTAATGCCAGAAACCGGTCCTCGGAAGCTTGTTTCCGGTCCAGGGAAGGCATGGCTTGGCAGTTCGGGCTGGACTGTTCCCATGAGACACAGGGTCAGACAGATTTGCATATAGCCATGTCTGAACTGGGGTGGCAGAGTGGGCTAAAGAACGGTGATGGATTAAACCCAGATCTTTGACTGGGTGTGAGTGTTTGATTGGTTCAGATGCTCCGTCCATCACCACCCCCTTTTGTACCTCTTTTGGCCGCCATAAGTGTGGCAGGGTATGCTCAGACGTGAGTCCCTTGCTCACTTTGCCACTGGATTCAAGCAAGCCGGGCTGAAGACGGCTGTAATGCCAGAAACCGGTCCTCGGAAGCTTGTTTCCGGACCAGGGAAGGCATGGCTTGGCAGTTCGGGCTGGACTGTTCCCATGAGGCACAGGGTCAGACTGATTTGCATATAGCCATGTCTGAACTGGGGTGGCAGAGTGGGCTAAAGAACGGTGATGGATTAAACCCAGATCTTTGACTGGGTGTGAGTGTTTGATTGGTTCAGATGCTCCGTCCATCACCACCCCCTTTTGTACCGCTTTTGGCCGCCATAAGTGTGGCAGGGTATGCTCCGACGTGAGTCCCTTGCTCACTTTGCCACTGGATTCAAGCAAACCGGGCTGAAGACGACTGTAATGCCAGAAACCGGTCCTCGGAAGCTTGTTTCCGGTCCAGAGAAGGCATGGCTTGGCAGTTTGGGCTGGACTGTTCCCATGAGGCACAGGGTCAGACTGATTTGCATACAGCCATGTCTGAACTGAGGTGGCAGAGTGGGCTAAAGAACGGTGATGGATTATACCCAGATCTTTGACTGGGTGTGAGTGTTTGATTGGTTCAGATGCTCCGTCCATCACCACCCCCTTTTGTACTACATAGGTGTTAGGCTGCTAAAGTGGTGCCAGTGGAGGCAGAAAGGACAGGAAAGCATCATTTTGCTTAAATACTGTACATTCCTGCCATTACACTATGGAGTAGTGTAGCGCAGCAAAGTGTCTTGCTGCGCTGCCTACGCCAAAATGCCATAAACGAGGCCTCAAAAATCAGGATACCAGGTATACAAGTAGCTGAGTACTCAGAGCAGGGAAAGACGCCTCTATACTGTGTAGGGGACATTTCGCTCCCAATATTGTGCAATTATTTTAACTGAAAAGTGTTTACTTATTAAAGACACTTATCTATAAAGTTTATTTATTAAGTTATTTTAGTTTAGTAAGTGAATGTTTTTATCTGTACAATTCTTAGCGTTATTAACAGCTTATGACTTTGTTTGGCTACTAGTGAAATAGAAAATAAATGAAATATGACTGTAACAATGTTCTTATATGACACTTGGATGTATGTAGTAAATCTACATATTTATCGAAATGTGGGTTACTGCCACACAAAATAGTTCAATGTTAAGGAAGAACTGAAGAAAAACAATGACTCAAAGAAGACAGTGTCATCACCACAACTGGCATAATGCTGTACAATGCACAAAAGTATACTACATTTCATTCACACTACTTTCTAAATCTTTGTCACGACAGGCCGACTATCAGGACCTAAGCCTCAGTGAGGACTAGATGTTTTAAAAAATATAGATAGCTAACAGTGCAAATACGGTGCAAAGTAAGAACAGCACGGCACTACAATGGGCATTTATGGAACGTAACCTTTCCCAACAATGGATGTCCTTGAAATTACCTATTATTTAGTAAATCAATGATTTGTTGCATGAAACTTCACCAAATTCTCTGGACGGCGAACGCTCTGGCAAGGAATAAAAAGATGAATAAGCCCCTGCGATAAGTCTGGGTTTGACATCGAGATGTTTGGTGTGTTTGGTGACAATAGGCACACACATGCATGCACGGACACTTGCATACAACCACGACCTCCACACACACAGCACAGACAGAACTCACTGTTTCCAAATTTTGAAAACCTTATGAAAGCGTTAAAAAAATCACAAGTTATGGATGTATGTATCTATTTATTTCACTATTTATTTGATGACTGAAAAAGCATAACACCTAGCACACAGCCAGTAAAATATTTTCAGTGTGTGGTAAATTGTACAAATTCCCTAAGGATAAATAAAGCTTTAAACGTGGCTAGGACTTCGATACTTACATTACTTTAATTCCAGGACATTTGTTATTTATGGGCTCCCTCAGTTCTCATGACCATTTTCTTGCATTGTAATATATGCCTACATTTTGCCATCATCCATATGTTGTATCAAATACTCACATACAGAGCAATAATCAATACACAATTAGGAACAATAGTAGCCCCCAGCCATGTGTTTGCCATGTTAATATTAACAATTATTTTGCAATCGTAAGGAAAGGTTAGAAAGACATAAATCACTCACATACCATTTACAATAATTCATACGCAGGCAATTTACAGTGAATCACTGTAAATAGAAAACCATTTACATGGTTTATCTTCCTCCCTAGCAATTATTGTTTCTAGGTGAATTTTTATAGTTAAAGTAAGCCATACTTAGGGCTTTCATGATATAAAGGTCATGTGAAAGATACATTTACTTGGATTTTTGCATTTGTTTTGAATTTCTTTCTCAAGAGAGAAAAATACATCTCTTGGTCAGAGAATAGAGGTGTACTCAATATTGTTTGTTTCATATTTAAAGAGAAGTGAACATAATTCCATTTTAGTAATATCTCACTAAATAAACCAAGATATTAAACTAGCCATAAAATGTCAGAATAACTTCATAAGAGGTTTGGAAAAAGTTGTTCTGTTGTCTAAACACAAGGACAGTGTCATCAGCCTCATTCTTCTTCCCAAAACGCTAACAAAACAGAAAGTAGATTTAATGCTGCTACATATTCACAGATAAGAATGATATATCATTTGCTGATTTACCAGATATTCACAGCACTGCTATTTTAATTTCTTGGGGTCTGAGAAAAATATATCCTTTTGTTAGTAACTAATTAATATGTTTTTCAGATCTTTCAGAAACTCAGATGCTACCACCACATTGTGACATGCAGTTGTTATCAATAGAATTTTAGGAAGCTGTTTTTCTGGTAAATTCAAACTCCCCCACCATCATTCGCATTTTTGACTGTGTTTGTAATTTCTGTAATTAACACTGTAAAATGTTTCTCTCACGAAGGAGATGTCACCCTCATAAGTCACTTATGGCTGATTAAAGCACATGTTGGGCCGGACTCCAAGATCCCAGTAACGCTACAGGGATATAATGGGGCCAGAGTTAAGGATACTGGTCAGCATTGCACTGTGAGATAAGGATTTAGCAAAGGCCCGCACACATAAGGGGCTAGAGGGGCCGGGGCGGTAACCGACGCCAAAGGTCTGGGAACTGTGGTCCCCGGCAAGTGATACAACAAGCATTCACAATGCAATGGTCTCGTCGTTGTTAAAGTTAGAACTATTGGTATTGCTCATGACATTATTTTTGTTTTTAAAAGATATAAATAAATGGCATTGTCATTTACAATGCCAATAGCTTAATCTCTCGCAAATGCGAGACCTATTGCATTTGCACCCCCACACACACACACAGAGCCACACGCACCCACCCACACACACAGAGCCACACGCACCCACCCACAAACACACACAGAGCCACACACACACACAGAGCCACAGAGCCACACGCACACACACGGAGCCACACACAGAGCCACACTCACACACACACACACAGAGCCACACACACACACACAGAGCCACACACACACAGACAGAGCCACACACACACACAGATAAATAAATGGCATTGTCATTTACAATGACAATAGCTTAATCTCTCGCAAATGCGAGACCTATTGCATTTGCACCCCCACACACACACAGAGCCACACACACCCACCCACACACACAGAGCCACACGCACCCACCCACAAACACACACAGAGCCACACACACACACAGAGCCACAGAGCCACACACACACACACGGAGCCACACACAGAGCCACACTCACACACACACACACACAGAGCCACACACACACACACAGAGCCACACACACACAGACAGAGCCACACACACACACAGATAAATAAATGGCATTGTCATTTACAATGCCAATAGCTTAATCTCTCACAAATGCAAGACCTATTGCATTTGCACCCACACACACACACAGAGCCATACACACCCACCCACATGCACAGAGCCACACACACACAGAGCCACACACACACACAGAGCCACACACACACAGAGCCACACACACACGCACACAGCCACACACACACAGAGCCACATACACACACAGAGCCACACACACACACAGAGCCACAAACAGACAGAACCACGCACACACAGACAGAGCCACACACACAGACAGAGCCACACACACACAGAGCCACACACACACAGACGGAACCACACACACACACAGACAGAGCCCCACACACACAGACAGAGCCACACACACACAGACAGAGCCCCACACACACAGAGCCCCACACACACAGAGCCCCACACACACAGAGCCCCCCACACACAGAGCCCCACACACACAGACAGATCCACACACACAGACAGAGCCACACAGAGCCACACACACACACACACACACACACACAGAGCGACACACACACACAGCCACACACACAGACAGAGGCACACACACACAGACAGAGCTCCAAAGTGTGGCAATCTGGAGGATTTATCTAAAGTTAGCGGCCATAGAAGCATGAGGACAGAGTAGGCATAAGGTAAATCGCTGTGGGACAGGGAAGTAGCTGCTTACCCGGAGGATAGTGGGCACAGCCGGTTCTTCATGAAAAGAGAAGCATAACGCTGAACACAGTTCTAAGTGATATGCGGCATCGAAAGGGTGTCCAATGCAAATAAGCTTTGGTGCTAAAACTAAAAAAGACATGGCAATAAATAAAAATAAAAATAATAAAAAAAATAAACAAAACGAAAACACAACCAGAAAAGAAGTGGCCAATATCAGAGTAGTTAAAGCGGTTTATCAATGGAGTTATGACAACAAACGATTAAACAACGGCAATGCCTAAAGTGACATGAGAATATTTTGGGGTTCAAAAGGAACACTTGCCAAAAGGAAAGAAATCCTCAGCAGTGTAGGGTTGACAAAGGGTGAGGACCAACAGTATGAACAACAGAAATAGACGAGGCATCAGCGGCACCAAGGCAGCATGGTAACAAGGATATGGGCTGCCACGGTATACAAAAAGAGAATGATAGTAGGAGACCTGTACAGTGCGAAAGGCATATATGCGCACAGACAATTATACAAATCGGCACACCAATAGTGCCGAAGTAGGAGATTGCGAGGGCGTTAAAGATAATAAAAACATGGCTGCGAAGAGGGGTGTTACTTTGAGCAGAGGATCTGGCGGTGGAAAAAAACATCCGGGCAGGGTTACTGCATGCTCACAGCCGAGATGCAAGGCACTGTAAGGGTCGGGTACAGAGTTTAAATATGTAGCGCTGGGCGGAAACCAGATAAATAAGAAGATGGACTATAGAGGAGCTCCTCCTCTTAGATTAACTAACAAAATAAACAGAGGACAACAAGAAGGAAAACAAAGTGGGCAAAAATGGGTGCCATGATAAAATGGTGCAGAAAACCACATATGCAGTGGTCGAGGCCAATATCCCATAACATAAACCGGGGATGAAAACAAAACGCATGAACAGCGCCGGTTACCTTGGAATCTGCGGGGCAGGTGAGGCTTTCAGGCGGTCTCAGTCCCAGTCGGCTTTTCTTTCGGGACACTCCCCGGCCAGCAGCTCCGCTTCGTGGATGAGCGAGTGGGAGCTCTCAGAGGCTGGGACCAATCCCAGCGCAGCCCCACGATGACGTGGTGGGAGTCCCTGCAAGCGGGAGCCAATCCCAGCGCGGCAGACTGATGACGCTGCCGCAATCCCTGGGGGCAGGAACCAACCACAGCCTGCACACCGATGATGAAAGCCCCGTCCTTTGCAGACTGGGGGGCATGTTTTTTGTTGAGTGACGGATGACGTCATGGATAGAAAGGACAGCAAAAAACATGCCCCTCAATCCGAAACCGACGGGGCTTAGAGTGACAGGCATAGCTCTTTTCCAATGGCTTGCCGCCGTTTAGGAAGCCAGCCAATGGAGAAGAGCTGGCTTGTTTATCTCCCTACTCTAAGACAAAATTTCTCGCCCAGCTAGACTGCGCAAGCACAGCCTACGCAGACCGAGACCTAATAAAGGGCAGGAAATGACACCCCCGTCCCCTAAGACTAAAGGAGAGGGGTTGTGGGAAAAGAGCACAGAAAGGGGAAAGAGTGGCGTGAAACCCGCCGGCTAATCAGTGGGCCTTGCTGGGCTGGAAAAGTGCCCGCAGGGCATTAAGGATGCAAGAGACATTAGCTTGAGCGGTGTCACACAGATGACAAAAAGAAGAGAGCAACAGTCAGCCCCACCCCCACCACTTGCCTTGAAGGGACACAAAGCTACATGTGGCTTCGGACCTGGAGCAGTACTTTGATCACCGAGGGCCGGGAGAGAACATCTGCTTAGCGCAGTGACGCGACTCTGCTCTGCAAGTGGAGGCCATGGGCAGCATTGAACCTGCAGACAGCAAGGGCAAAAGAACCCTCCCCCACTTTCCCTTCCACGCTCAGCTGATCAGTGTTACCAAAGGCACCTGGGTACAGCCTAGGAAGGCAAAACGACCCATGGGGCAGTGAGCTATTCGCAGAAAATGTAGAGGCACATGGGGACAGCCTGGTTAGAGGCGACGTGACCCAAGTGTCTAGGCCACCTTGGAACAGACCTATAAGAAGAGTGAGGTCGACCGAGACTAGTGAGAGGCCAAAAGAGGGGGTCAAAAGGGAAAAAACAACAAGGACTGACAACAGTTGGTGGTCTGGCAGCAAGGATGAGCCAAACCAAACAACAGTACGCAACCAGAGGACATTGAGGAGATAATAAAGGTGGGGAGAGAAGCAGCTACCAGACATAGCAAAGACTGGCTGTTGGCCCAGCTGGGAGGGGGGCAAGGCCTGCAAGAACCAAGCAGCGAGGACATAAGTGAGGAGCAGAGTGAAGTGTGTCAGGAAACACAAAGACAGGTGCGACGGGGTTTCTGTGGCTCTTCTAAGTCAGGAAAGGGAATAGGGCAGAAGGACAGAACGAAGATGCCTGACACAGCACCCAGCGCCAGCAAGAAGGCAAAGGCTACAGAGGTTAGGCAAATTAACGCAATCATGCAAACTTGCTTAAGATCATTTGCACCACTGCTGTTCGTCAACAATGGGGAGGTTGAAATAGTGGTGGGTAACAAGGCAAACCCAAGCGCAGCGCAGAGTGCAGCATCAAAAGCCCCTGGCATAGTACACACTATTGAGGAGGCCCCATCAACAAGCACAGCTCTCCCAGAATCCACTGAAGCATGTGGCTCCAGAGCAGGGAGAAAAGTTAAAGGTCAAGAGCAGGTTGGCTTAGCACCAGAGGCATACAAGAGGGGAACAATGGGTCGACCAGCGATGCTAGTGAGGGCCGCGAGGCTAGCAAGCCTGGCACCGTTTGCAATACCAGAAAGCATATGGTGCCTCACATTTATAGACAACTTCTCATTGCTAGAGATACAAAGAAAAGGATTCAACCGGAAAACTTACAACAAAAAGAATGAAGACAGGAAGGGTAGAGCACAGGTAGGGAAAGAGAGGAACTTTGATAATTGGCTGGATGCTTTCAGGATAACGGCATGTGTGATAAGTTGAATAGTTCCCCTATTGAACCAAAGATTTGTGCTTATATGGATCAAGCATGCACAAAGCTTATAGGCAGTTTGCAGGTAAGGCTTGGCTATATTACGATAAGAGCTTTAGGATAAAAAAGCAAGCACAGCCACACATGCAGTGGGATGAAGAAGACGTTTCTAGCTACATACACAAAATGACAGTAGCCACGGAGGCCTGGTCAGGGTCTGAGAGGCAGTAATAACCTTTTTGTAGGGCCATTTCAAGTGTCACCAGGAGAGACAGAAGTTCTTCCATAAGCAGAAGCACTTTTCAGGTTAGAAAGGAGGGGCATCAGGGAAAAACTCCACAGTGGTATGTTACAAATATGACATGAATAAGTTCATCTGGGGCACATCCTGTAAGTTAAGGCATGTGTGCTCAACCTGCGGGTGGGGACTCCCAACGGCTGACTGCAAGAAAGTCAGAAAAGAAAGAGAAGACAGGAAAAAAGTAGCACAGGGAATGCAAATACTGGAAGGAATGCGGGGCTTTGAGCTAGCTTACTCCCCTATCATTACACACAGAATAAGGCGGCTAGCTAATCACTATCACAATAAGGCAGATACACAGTTATAATGTGAGGATTTGAAAGAGGTTTCAGAATTCCAGTAATGGGGCAAGTCAAGACGGGTAAATCCAAGAACCTGAGCTCAGAGCTCCTCCACTCAGAAATAGTGCACAAGAAAATACTGAAGGAAAAGTGTTGGGCAGGATAGAAGGTCCCTTGGGTGTAGGGAGGCCAGCTGGTCTGAAAGTCTCCCCACTTGTAGTGGTTCCCAAGAAGGAGCAGGGGCAATACAGGCTCATTAACCACTTGTCATTCCCGGAGGAAGAATCAGTTAATGATAGGGTCAACTCTGAGGACTTCACAATAGGGTATGCATCAGTGGAAGATGCGGTTGACTTAGTACATGCACGTGGGCAGGGGGGGCTAAATGGTGAAGGCAGACATAGAATCTTTCTTTAGGCTCCTGCAAGTCAACCCTGAAAGCTACCACCTCCTGGGTTTTGAATTTGATGGAGAGCTGTATTTTGACAAGGTGATGCCCATGGGATGCTCTATATCTTGTGCATATTTTGAGAAATTCAATACCTTCCTATAATGGAACTTGCATAAAAGAAACCCAGAAGGATGCAAGTTTCACTGCCTGGATGACTTCCTGTTTGTGGGCAAACCCATGGGTGGAGAGTGCAGGGACCTATTTGATGTATTCCAACAGCTAGCAGCAGAGTAAGGTGTGAGGTGTGGTGTGGTGTGAGGTGTGAAGTGTGAGGTGTGAGGTGCCACAGACATAATGGTGAGACCAGCCACCAAAATCATTGTCCTGGGGATTGAGCTGGACTCCGAGGTGGACTCCTCGCGATTCCTTTAGATAAGGTCCAAGATGTCAAAGACAAGATCATGGCACTAACTGGGAAGGAAAAGCCACTCTGGGCAACCTACAAGAACTGAGTGGAAAACTGAACTTTGCAGAAAGGTTTATCCCAGTGGGACAGGTCTCAGACTGGGATCTAGCTCTGCACACAGTCCCAGCAAGCTGCTCAGGCTGTGCTAGAGGACAAGTGGTGTTTGCAGCAGTGGCTCCCCAGCTGAGCTGCTGCAGGGATAACTAAGAATATTTCATTTGTAGAATTGTTCCTAATCATTAGTGTGCTGACAATTTGGAGAGCATGGCTAACTAACATGAAGCTCATGCTATCATAAGATAACCAAGCTGTAGTTCACGCCATCAATACAGGGGCAGCAAGATGCCCATTAGTTCTGAGGCTGCTCAGAAGACTGGTCAGGCTATAGATGACAGGCAACTGGGAGGTGAGGGCGAGTCACGTCCAGGGGATAGGTAATGCTAAAATGAATGCACTTTCTTGTTTCCAGATGGGGAAATTCTGGGAGCTAGCTCATACAGCAGATAGTGGCATAAATCTCTTAACGGAAGAACTGTGGTCCGTGTTGGACGCCATCTGTCTGTGCTGGTAGAGCACGCCTTGGCACCCAAGACAGTGCAGAGGTATTCTATATACAAGCAAACAGTTTCAAGGGTGACAGGACTGCAATGTTTCGAGGACACACCTAGCACAACCTGAGCTGTGCTGCAGTTTGTGAAATGGGCTTTTGGTCACCGCAAAACCATATCTTGGACATAGGCATGTTCGTCAGCGAAAGCAAATTTTTCCAGGCTCGCCACTGGGGAGGATCCCACTAGAACGCCTTACCTCAAAGCAGCGATGAAAGGTTGGCGGTGCCTCGAAGGGGTGAAAGAGGACTAGAAGAAGCCCATTGAGTTCAGCACACAGACGTGCCTGCTAGAGGTTTTGCCTAAAATTTGCACAGATGCATCAGAAGACACTTTATTTAGGGTAGCATTCAAGAGTGTTCTTCGGGGCCTTTAGGCAAAGCAAGCTGGTAGCAGGGGCCTGTCTCCAAGCGCAAGATGTGCAGCTTGTCCTCTGGCAGCTAGCAGTGATCCTGAGATGTTCAAGACCAATCAAGAGGTAAAGGGCACACTAGTAAAGTTGCAGGCTTTGTCAAGCAGCGAGCTATGTCCTGTACATTGGATGCCTGAATATTGGGTAATCCAGTCGGCAGGAGGAGGCCCACTATATAAGATCAAAAATAGGGACTGTCTGAGCAGATAGCAGTTTCGGACAGCGCTAAAATGGCACTCAGAAGGGCTGGCCTACCTGCTGCAGAGGTTGGAACTCATTCCTTCTGAATTGGTGCAGCCACAATTGCAGACAGGTCAGTCTGGTAGCAGATGCAATCAAGAACATAGGAAGATGGTGATAAGCAGCCTACCAGTGTTATGAGATGCTCCCACAAGGGGGAAGTCCATAGAATTCAAGCACCTGCCCCCTCTAACCCCACATCCAAGACGACAAGCAACTGAACTCGTGTCAAGCTCTCTCCATTTGTCTTAGCAGATATAAAGAGGAAGACGGTCTGGGTGTTAGGGCACACTTTCATCCAGAGATCTCAGCAGTGGTGGTCCCAAAGCGAAGGCTCAAGGCTCCCCAAGCCAAATAACATGAGAATAAGGTGGGTGGGAGCACCTGGTGTGCGTTGGAAGCAACTGGAGGGAACACTGACAAGATTACACAAGGAGTACCCAAACAAACCAAATGATATGGTTGTTCACCTAGGAGGGAACAACCTGGTGCACCTTGGTAGAAAAGTGCTACTAAGAGACATCAGACAGGGGCTGATTAGAGCCTCAATGCGCCTAGGTAGCGCCAGCTTGTTGTGGTCTGAAATAGTGCCCAGGCAGAAGTGGAACGGTGCTTGGTCTACCAGCACCCTAGAAAGGTCCAGGAAGAAGCTTATTGTGGCGGTGGCTAAATATTGGCGGGCCTATGGATGGGAAGCTATTTGGCATGGCCTAATCAATCTGAGAAGCCCAGAACCTTTACATAGGATAGACTACATATTTCAGGCATAGGGCTGGAGGTTTTCTGGTCCAACTTTTGGGCATGAGAGAAGGAGTATGCAGGTCCTACGGAGGAGTGGGAGGCTGGGTTTGTCAACACCCCCTCCCAAAAGTGGAGGAGGGGTTTCTCCCAATTTGGGAAGTGGGGCCCTCACACACCCTGTTGGGTGTCAAGCTTCATCAAAGGACTTTCTTTTAGTCAGGCCGGTGCTGCAATGCCTGACGGGCACTCTATGAGGTGCTCGTTGGCAGAGATCTTTTTCCCAAGCCGTTAGGTGAAATGCGGGTGTAGGCCTTGTGGAATAGATGTGGAAAAAATGTAGAGTGAGGTGGTGTGTGGAGGGATAAAATGAGGCAAAGTGGTGCTCCAAAATGAGTTAAAACTGTGAGCCCACTGTTCTCAATTCAAAACAAAGAGATTGTTATCGCTCATGTAATGGTCAGGGGTGGTTTAATGTGAATGGTCAACATGTTTTTCGCCTAAAGAGTAGAAAATCACATGGCAATTCATCAGGACCAGAAATACTACACTATCTATACAGTGGTTGGTTACTCAGAGGTGAACCAAGCACTCAACAACCTAGTGATGAGGTACCTTTTAAATGTATAAAGATTTGACCAACCTATAGAAGTAAAGGTAAGAAAGCAAAGTAACAGAAATCATAAGTAAAACATACACAATGGACAGAGCAGTCCCCAAAGTAAAACCATGCCACATTCATATGCACAGGTGGTTAGTGGAACACAAGCAGTGCTTGGCTGGACTTACAAGAAGCAAAAATGTGACAAACTTGACATTAGGGTTATGGTCACGCTTCATCGACAAGCAGGCGGAGGAATGCACGTTACAAAAAAGTTAACGTCGTCCTAGTTAGGAATCAGAAGAAGAGATATTGCAGAGTATTAGGAAAAGAAGTAGTTAAAGCCAAAGAAGGGCGTACGCAGTGCAAGCGTAGAGTCAAGCCCCCAAGGGGCGGCAATCTTACTCACAGTTCATACGGAAACTGGTGCCGGGAACCTACCCTTCGCTCCATCTGGCCATAACAGTGAGGGGTGTGAGTGCGGGGCCAGTTTAAGTAACCCGAGGCTGGCTCAGCTCAACGAGATAGCCGGAAGCAGGCCAGGCGTGGGTGCGGGGAGCAACGTACATGTTAGAGTGTGGCTGGCTCGTAAATGGGCAGGGCGGTGGCCATCTTGAGTGAGTAAGGGTACGGAGATCTATGGTCCGTGTCATAAAGGTTAGTGAAGATTGAGTCAGCCGGCAATGGGAGACATGCCAATGATGTGGTTCATGCTGGCAGCAGTATGTTGCCCAAACTTGCACTAATGCAAATGATGGAAGTAATCCGGCGGGGTGTTCGGGGAGGCCCGTACGCATTAGTGTGTGACCAGTTCATGGAGGGGCAGGGCGGCAGCATCTTGAGGGAGAGGTGGACGGAGATCTTTGGTTCGTATCACTAAGGTTAGTAAAGATTGAGTCAGCCGGCAGTGGGAGACACGCCAATGATGTGTGTCATGCTGGCAGAAGTATGTTGCCCAAACTTTCACCACATGGGGAGGTGGGTAGACCCTTAAGACCAGCAAAGATGTTAGTTCCATTGGGGATTTAATAATGATGTCAAGTACTGGTATGCAGAGCGTATCTGTCAGGGAATTATTACCAGCGGGCAGGCGTGCAACATCCATTGGACTCAAAGGGCTTCAGCTCCCCACCCCCCGTCATGTGTGGCAGCCCGGGATGAGACAGTGTGACTGGTCGGGGTCGCCTAGGGGGTGGACAGAACAAGAAACTGACTGGTGGTCCGCTATACCTGTCTCCCCTACTCTTATTCCCTTCCAGAATGACAAGTGGACCTTGGAGGATAAATCTTTATTGTTCCCTGCAAACACCGAACAAGAGGATGGCTCCTTTAACTTGGGGTTTAAGCCAGACGTGATTCCGCCCACAAATGACATCAGCCCGCGCCCGGCATTATCTACGGAAACTTCCTGGTTCCCTGTGTGTCCAGACACCGGAGGAGTGAAGAAGTGGCGTACGGGAGCATTCGAGGTGACGAGAGGACAAGAGGAGGAGAGCATATAAGACCGAAGACCGAGTCCGGCTGGAACCGCGAAGAAGCCAGGAGGCCAACGACCCCGCAACCCGCCGTGCCACGCCCCAGGAGGAGCGTAGCTGAAAAAGGTACAGAGCAAGTGTACGGGGTGGGTGGGAAGGAAGGAGCGTAACCCGACCACCGAAACACCTCCAACCCCCACCATCTTTTAAACTACCCCTCCAGCACCTCCGCACGAGCACAGACCCAACCCCCTTTCTCGTGTCTCACCCAGTGCACTGTGCTTGGTGTTCCTCCTCACTCCTTGGCCCCTTACAACCTGGGCTCTGAAGAGCAAGAGTCCTGATATTTCTTTTTGTTGTTTTTTTTCTCTTATTTCACTGGACGGGATCCCCTAGAGCCCGGACCCAGAGACCAGGAGCCCGAACATTCCAGCCAAGCCGGTTCCCAGGAGAGTGGGACCACTGCTATCACGGATCCTGATCCCTTTTACAAAGGAAGACTTAACTATAGTCAAAAACGTTTTTTTGGGAAAATAAAACCCTATCTGACCCGACCTGGCCTACGCCCTGTTCTTTCGGACCCGCCACAACTGGTGTCTGAAGTGGGATTAACATCCCCATCCATCAGTAATCCCATAATGGAGACTCTTATTCAGCATCTCATCAAAGGCCAGGAAAAATTGGAATGGGCCATTAAAAGGCATATGACATCAGCGCATGCCGATCGCGATGTCTTCAAAAGCACCATTACAGCGCACATTGAGAGTATGCAGAAGGTTGGACAGGTCCCCGGTGCATCCTTACAAGTGGAAAGACACGCTCCTTACCGAATCCGTCAGGAATAGCCCTCCAGAAGTACATATCAGGGGAGGATCCTGACGCCATCTTACGGAATTTTGAGAGGGCGGCGCGAGCTTGTGGATGGTCGGAGGACAAATGGCCCTTCTTCTTAGCGCCCCTTCTAACTGGAGAAGCCCAGTTTGTGTACCAGGTCGCCAAACCTACAGAGGATACCCCATATCAGAGGATCAAAAATTTAATCCTCGACCACTTAGGTTTAGACACCGAAGCCTAGCGGGTGAGATTCCGGAAAGAACGGGGAATACCCGGCGAGAACCCGAAGACATTGTTCTTCCGCCTTAAAATGGCAGCTGACAAGTGGCTGAAACCGAGCTCTAACACAAAGGAAGAGATTATGACAAAAGTATATCTAGAGCAGTTTATGGAAGCACTCCCCTACAGGACCCAAAGGTGTTTGAAACAACACTCTAATCTCACGGCCGAACAAGCCATCAAGATGGCGGCAAATTACTCAAGAGCCCAACCAAAAACAATGACCTGGGATACAGAGAAATCTCATAGAAGAGCGCTACCTCAGAAAAGGGACAAAAAACCAAAACCTCAATTAGACCTCCCAAAAACCAAAATAGGCCGAATGGAGATACCCCCGTTCAGAGGGCCACAGTGCCTTGAGTGCGGCGACTGGGGCCACATAGCCGTCTATGCCCCCGAAAGAAGCCAGCGGAGGAGCCCCTGGAGGTTGGGTACATCCCAAAGGTGGTACTATACTCAGCAGAGATGGGGACATCATTTTAAGTACATGTGCAGGTGAACAGTAAAACTCGAAAAGCACTATTAGATTCTGGGTGTAAGCAGTCAGTGGTCCAGAAAAACATCATCCTTCCCTCCCAGATCATTCCTGACACCTTGGCCCACATACGTTGTGTACACAGGGACGTAAAACCTTACTCAGTGGCGCTAGTCACAATGGTGCCCCTGAATAAAAACCCGTGCACAGTAAGGGTCGGGGTGGTAGATTCCCTGCCTGAAGACATCATTTTGGGGGTTGACAATCCCAGGTTTCTCTCCGTATTCCAGGATCAGGTACAGAGAGAGAGAGAGAGAGAGAGAGAGAGAGGAGTACAGGCAGGTCCCCTCCCAGCTCTCACCTCCCCCGAACCTTGGTTACTAGGTCATAGCTTTCGCTTTGCACAAAGCAATGATCCCGCATTAAATAATGCTTGGGAAGACGCCCATAGAAATCAGGATAACCTGTCCCCCACTTAATCCCGGTTTTTGATCAAAAACGACCTCCTGTACATAGAAGGTCGTTCAGGAGATCATGCACAATTATTGGTCCCGACACCATTCCGAGAGCAGATCCTGTTTTTCTCACACGCACATATCACTGCCGGACATACGGGCGCAGAGAAAGCCACTGAGAATGTATTGTGCCATTTTTTCTGACCCATAAACATCCACAGAGGCAACCCACCAACCTGAACCAGGGGCAGTAAATAAGTATTCCAAACAACAGTTGATGAGACAATTAACGAATCACAATTAAGAAAAATCAATTGCAATCAAATTCTACTTTGCAAAAGGAAAAAGGAAAAAGAGAAAAGGAAAAGGGGTCAAGAAAAGGGAGACATAAATCAAAACTGTCAACAAGTAATTTAGAAAAATATCACAAATGTATTATAAATAGTGCGCTCAAAGAGATAATTGCTGGTTTATAAAACAATACATAACATACAAAAGAAAACCAAACAAGTGGCAAACAGTAATTATGTTACAAAAGAAGGGGTACAACATATACAGTGGTTATGTGTCCTCTAAAATTTATAAGCCACATATACGTCGACGGCGTTTCAACCGCAGTCAGAGGTTGCGGTCATCAGCAGGACAAAACAATTCAGTGAGCGTCAAGAGTCTGCAAATATAAATACAATAATATTTAATTTTTGGGCTCCCTTGGAAGAGAAAAGGAAAGGAAAAAGAAAAAGAAAAGGAGAAGGAGTTACTCCCGCCGTGAATTACAAAGACTAAGAACCAAACTCATCATAGGAAAAAAAGGTTGCCATGCCCCTCGTAGTGAGAAAAGCTACCACCACCAATTGTGCAAAAGGATAAACATTCAACTGTACTTAAAATTCTGAACAGAGCAATCACATTTATTTTTCGTGTGCTCACAAGAACTTCCGTGTTCAAATTACTGTAAAAAGAAAACTCAATTAGATTGCTGGCCCTATTGGGTGAGGATTGCTATTTACATTCTAGTCAGGGGCCACTTACTTAAAAGGCGGTTTCAATTCCCATACAACAGAGATGCAACATTAATTCTTCCTGTTGATGGCAACATTGCACTAGAGGAGTAGAAACTTAATCCTTCATCCTAGACTTGTCAAACATTTCCACATATCATCACCCAGCAATAGGTCTGAGAGAGAAAAGACAGGAATCATTTAAAGTAACTATCAGGAAGATCATAGAGTGTACTTCATAGATGTTAAAGAACTAACTAGCCTTCGCACCAAGAATAATTACAGCCAGGGTGCTTTACAACCCAAAATCATCACTTAAAAATTATTGCCAGGGTGCTTTACAACTTGAAATCATCAGGGAAAGCAATACCCTAGGATCAGTAATAATTACATGATAATCCGCTTCGAAATAATGCTTGTAGGCGTGAAGCCATTAAAAGTAGCAATTTACAAAAATTCAGAGGAGTACAACATCTCCGGTATAAATTGTAAATACGAATCTTACATATTAAAGTTTCATGATAGTCCGCGTCCACATAATGATTATAAACGTGGCAAATTTAAGAAACGAAGAATACAACATCTCTTATTAGGGCGGGCTCAACACCATCAAATCGATGGTAGTTATCGCGCAAGGTAGCGTCCAGCACACTACTTATATATCGAAAGAAAAATTCTGGATATTATTGCCGGTAACTGCCGTGTAAACTCGTGTCCCTCCAACGGCGTGTACCCATAAAGGAAACGACACGCTTTGTGTCTGCACGCATTAGGCCACATAATAAATCTAAAGACTAAGCCTGTCAGTTACCGTGTGGACTGTAATATAGAAAACGGCGGATCGAGCATACGGAGATCTCACCTTCAAGTTCCTACTGCCGCAATTACTTCCGGTGAATGTACGGTGCATTCAAGCGCGAGTATCAACATGGCAAAAGGACTTAAAAGCCTCCTAAAGAATGGCCGCCATATTGGAAATTTGTAACGCTAGGGAAATTCTCAGGGACAACAGTCTTATTTAGAAACGGGCTAGACTTGTGTGCACCAACCCCATGTGAAGTTAAACTACAAACACTTTATCTAATTAATACATGTTGATCACAATTGTAACCGGACTTTATCAAAACGAGAACGGGCTCCCTGGAGAGGAAGTCCCTGTATTTGAAGAACATAGTGCCCGTTTATCCACATAGCAGAAGGACTCCAAAACTTCCTAAAGAATAGCCGCCATATTAGAGAGGTGTCAAACTGGGGAAATACTCAAAGAACAACCGCCCTATTAAAGACTAACAGGACCTGTGTAAACAAGCCGCATGTGGAGTAAAATACCAAAGACCACATGATTTAGGTGGATGCAAGTCACAATTGTAACCCTACTTTACAGACTACATCGAAAAACTTCTCATCGAGAGTCGGGACTGCCTACATCTTAGACACAATTTATCAGTTAGAAAAAGACGAGTTGGGATGTCAGATTACTACTGAAAGAGATATCAAGATATACATGCCCATAAACATGGCTCAGTGTAGATGAAGAAATGATGTTTCCTACAAGGGAGTCCAATTACAAAGTAAAACTGTCTAAACAGGTAATTACAGACAAAATAATTTTCAGCATACAGGGAACATGGCAATTTACACAGTATAATAGAATACAGTATACAATCATAGCAATGTGTGTAACATACACATGGATGTACATTAATACAGATCATAAACATATCAGGATGTATAAATCCCATCAGAATATACATTGTACAGAAAAAGATGTCACAAGTGTCTGTAATGTATTCACCCATAGCTCAAAGAATGACACTCCTCCATTGAATTCAGACCACAGTTTATACTGTTACAACGGAGCATCCAACGGCATTCCGCTTTATTAAGAATCCCTGCAATGCTGCCTCCCCTAGAGGAGACATGCACAACCTCAACGACCTGCTGTGGAAAAAAGGCAAGCAGGTCAGATCGATTACCCCTTTTCAAGGTTTGCCCGGCAATAGCCGCCTCTCACCCAACTCAAGGTTACCAAATGAAGAGGCAGGCGCTGGAGACTGGAAGGCAAGAAACAGGAGTTTATTCCGACGGAGCAGAACACGTCAAATCAGACAACAGGGTATCTTCTCGAGGTGCTCTAACCGCATCTCTGAGGCCTGGCCTCTTATACACAAGTTTATGGCTTTATTACATTTATGACATCCGTGGTATTGCTTTGAAGTACGAAAAAGGCATCTTTGGAATCCCCGGTTCAGGCCCGTTCTCACACATATCTACAGTAGGGGTCCCCACCCAAATCTCAGCATGATGGCTATTGCGCAGCTGGACATTCCGCTGGGAAAAGGAATGCGGGCGATCGGTCGGATCTAGGGGTGTGAAGGCATTGATTAATCCCCACTCCTTTGATGTGAGGCGAGGTCCTACTGTAGGGGGCAATAAACTGCATCTGTTGGGCTAGGTGATGGCCTGGGATCAGGCCGGACAATCGGGCAGGGAGGAAGAGGTTATCAAAAGGGCCTGTTCTATGAATGAGATGAAAGAGTGAGGGGGTTCAGCACGGGATGTGGCTCGGAGGCAGGGTCACGCTGGAGGTGCGTTTATGGCCCAGGCAGGAGAGACCAGGGGCTGTCGGGGCGCGGGGGATGCTTGTGAGGCCGGGGGGTGAGGGGGAGAGATGCGCTGGCTATTGGCAGTGGGCAGAGAGACCATGGTTTTCAAAAAAATGGCTGCTGCTGCAAGTGTGCGTGAGTCTGAAAGGGGACAAGATGGCGCCGATAATGTTGACATCGCAAACCAGATTTTAACAGTCCTCCCTTTTCAACATATCTAGCCATTTTGTCTAGTCGATATCGATCTTCATTAAATCCTTAACCTCGACATCGTACAATGCTCTCATGCGTTCCTTTTCAAAGTCCAGAGTCTTTGGGCAGATACAGTTTGCACATAGTGAGCACAAAGGCGGCAGGCATTGAATTCCTAGGCAGAACCCACATAACACAACAATGGGTATCAGTATAATTGTAAACAACCTCCACCCCCAGTTCTTTACAGTACTCCAGAACCATCCGCCAAGCGACCATTCTTCTTGTTCCTGGTGGACTTCTGAGGAAAGTCTGTGGAGATGTTCAATGGCTTTGTACCCTGAGGGTGAATTGTCCGGTATATAGGTGCAGCAGCTGGACCCAATGATGCGGCATGCCCCTCCACGATCTGCTAGAACCACATCTAGAACAAGGCGGTTCTGAAGGGCCACCAAGCGGACCGCTTGAAGCTCCGCCGTGTTATTTGTCAGGATGCCAGCTGTAATGTTCATGGTTGTTTCAACTGCCTGGGTCAAATGTCGGATGGCACGGCTGTTTGCCATTGGACCCCAGAGTGGAGCAAGTCCCTTCATTGCGTCCAGGAACTGTGCTCCGGCAGAGTTGGCTTGTTCAATGTCTCTCTCTCGTTTTTGTCGGTGGTGGTTTGCAGATGCCACATAGGTCGGAGGAAGGATGAAGGCAATGTAGCAGGTACCTCCCCAGCCTTTTGGGAGCCAGGTGTAGGCTTTCGTACCGCAGACAAAGTACATGTTTGGAGAAGTGACAAAAGAGGGTGGGTCAGTTGTGTCCAAGGTTCTGGTGATGTTGCAGGCACTGTGACCTACAAATTGTGTCCCGAGGCCTTCGATGCATACAAGGCCCAAGACATTGACAACAGATAGGGCCACAGTCAGGGTGGCTGCTGTTCGTTTCCGGAGGTAGGAGAAGGTAGGTCTGGCCGGGTTGTTGAACACCTGCATTTCGACACGCTCTTTGGCTGGGATGTCCAAGTGAACAGAGGTGTTGGACGTCAGTGGGCATAGCCGCTTTTTTTGTTTCGTTCAGCCAGACCCCTTGATAAAAGTGTGACATGGTTTCGCTGGAGATTGTCTTATCTCTGTAGCTCTCTTGCAGGAGAATCAACCAGGCGAGGCAGGAGCCATGAACAGAGAATGGTGAGGGGATGAAAGGGATGGAATGTCCAGTGGCATGCGGAAGCAACCCGCAGATCCAGCAGTTGGTGGCATTGGCGGCAAGGTTGTGCTGGTGCAAAAGTTGTACGAAGGAGTTATTCCAGAACTCCTTACGTCTTTCTCGGAGTTGAGGTGAGAGAGAGATCAGGTGGTGTTCCTTCACGGTGACAGGTAGTTAAGTGGCTAGAAGTGTCTCATGTGCTGGTGAGCTTTCTTCCAAGATCCAGAGGGTGGTCATGAGGAGGAGGCAGAAGAGAAGGGTAACAAAGAAGGCAATAGTCTTTGAACTGTGCATTTTGTCAGTCTTTGGGTTTCTGTAGTGGGTCTTTGGATATCCGGTCGCTTCCACCATCTTCAAGTCGGGTGCTTCCATCATCTTCGTATCGGGCGCTTCCATCATCTTCAAGGGGGCTCGGTAGTGGGCAGAACCACAAACTTCGTTTGGCTTCTCTCCTGGCGACCTTAGTAGCGTTAGGCCACCGCTCTGAGAGTATAAACTTAGTCAGTGGTCTATTTAGCCGAAGCTCCCTCCTTTCGTCGCAGGTTGTACCCTTCTCTGGATGGCACAGTGGGGTCGGGATATGTTGCCAGTTCAAGCGCGTCTGTTTCCGGGTAGCAGCTCAGGGATGGTCGATCTTTGTTCAGGAGCTCTTCTTGCGTGGTCACGCCTTCGGTTGTTGTCAGATTCGACGAGATCTTCTTGCAGTGGTGTGCGTGCAGCTAATTGCGCTTTCCCTCCACTCGAAGAGCTGTTCGGGTGGTGATCAAAACTTGCCAGGGGCCCGTCCAGCGGGGTTCCAGACTCTTCTCCCGCTTGAAGTTCCGAATTAGGACGAAATATCCAGGCTGGATGGTATGTCCGGGGACCCTGGAAGCATCGGGGATGGCCTGCAGCACCTGATGATGAATAACAGACAGCGTTTTAGTTAGGTTATACAGATAGTCAAACATTAGGACGTCCGGAACGTCGTGAATAGATGTCGGTTTGGGTGCAGACCAGATACTCATGGGTCGGCCAAAAACGACCTCGTAAGGGGTCAAGTGGTGTTTGGTGGGGGTGGAACGCATTGACAGCAATGCCAGGGGAAGAGCGTCTGGCCATTTTAGTCCTGTGGTAGCCACTATTTTTGCCAGTTTTAGTTTCAATGTGGCGTTGTGTCGCTCGACCAGTCCAGCAGATTGGGGGTGAAAAACTGCGTGGAATTTCTGTAGTACCCCCAGCCCCTTCAGGATAAGCTGGATAACCTCGGCCACGAAATGGGGGCCATTGTCACTCCATAAAATACGACAAAGGCCGTAGCGAGGGAAGAACTCTTTCAGTAGTACTTTTGCAGTGGCAATGGCAGTGTTGTCACGCATCGGATAGGCTTCCACCCATTTGCTAAAAGCGCATACAACAACAAGTACATACTTCAGTCCTTGACATCTCTCTAACTGGATATAGTCCATCTGTAGGACTTCAAATGGATGGTTGGGGACCCCAAACCCTCCCCGGGGTACGACAGTTCCTTTCCCAGGGTTGTGTTGCAGGCAGACTCGACATTGCTGGACTAATCGTTTGGCTGAGTCTGCAATTCTATCGTTATGCCAAACTCGGGAGACAAGTTCGGTCATAGGGGCAGATCCTATGTGTGCAGGGGAATGAGCCATAGTCAGTATGGGGATCAGATACGAGTTGGGTAGCAACCATTTGTTCGTGTCTTTTGTCCGCCAGCAGCCTTCATCGTCTTTTAATCCCACCCGTGCCCATTCAGTCAATTTGTGTGGTGAGCTGGCCATTTGGATGTCCCTAATAGTTTCCCTAGCGTCCGTCCATTTTTCTGCTTGTGACCTAGTCACGTACATGTGAATCGTCGTCCTATTCTCAGCTGTGGTTCGGGCAGTGATGTCGGCCAGTGCATTTCCCTGTCCAATGATGTCTGTCACCTTTTTGTGTGCTTGGCATTTGATTACGGCAAGTCGTTTGGGGAGGAGAACCGCTTCAGTCAGAGCGGAGACTAGATCTCCGTGCAGGATGGGTGTGCCATGAGACGTCAGAAACCCCCTCTCCTTCCATAAGAGCCCAAAATGATGAACCACCCCGAAGGCATACTGGCTGTCCGTGTAAATGTTTGCTGTCGTCCCCTTTGCTAGGATACATGCTCGTGTGAGGGCAATCAGTTCTGCCGCCTGTGCGGATCGTTGCGTGATGCGGGCAGTTACAACTACAGTTCGGGCTGTGGTAACTGCATAGGCAGCTGAGGTGGTGCCGTCGGGGAGTTTAATGCAAGAGCCGTCTACCCATAGCTCTCCGTCAGGGTTTGGGAAGGCAGTGTCTTGGAGGTCAACTCTACTCCTAGTCTGTTCGTCCGTGAGGGTCACACAGTCATGTATAGGGGGGACATTTGGGTCATTTTCGGGCAGAGGCAACAAGGTGGCTGGGTTCAGCGTGGTGCATCTTTTCAGCGTGATGTGGGGTGCAAGCAGAGTCAGTTCGTATCCAGTCAGTCGTGCGCTAGTCAGGTGTTGCGTCTTAGTCTGGTTCAGGAGGGTGTCAACAGCATGGGGCACTAATACTGTGAGGGAATTCGAGAGTACGATCCCCTCACTTTGTCGGATAGAGACAGCAGCGGCAGCTACGGCTCGAAGGCAGGCAGGCAAGGCTCTCGCTACGGGGTCAAGAGTGGTAGAGAAATAGGCACATGGTCGTTGCTTGGGGCCGATGGTTTGAGTCAGGACAGACAAAGTGCATCCCTCCCTTTCGTGAGTGTAGAGAGAGAAGGGTTTGGTATAATCGGGGGTTCCTAGGACTGGTGCAGAACAAAGGGCATCTCGAAGTTCTTTGAAGGAGGATTGGCATTCGGGGGTCCAAGGGAGCGGGAAGGGGAAATCTTTAGCTAGTAGAGAAAGCAGTGGCTTTACAATGAGGCTGAAGTTTGGCAACCACTGCCGGCAGAAGGAGGTGAGGCCTACCAGGGAGCGGACTTGTTTCTGGGTCTTTGGGACAGGGGTTTCTAGAATGGCCTGAATTCGATCGGGTGTAAGCTTTCTCCCGTCTTTGGACAAGAGGTGGCCTAGGTAGGTGACCTGGGGTTGGCAGAATTGCAACTTCTTCTTGGAGACCTTGTGGCCATTTTCCGCAAGGAAGTGCAGGAGTTGGACAGTGGTAGTGACTGCAAGTGGAGTGGTGTCGGCCGCCAAAAGGATATCATCGACGTATTGTATCAACACCACTCCATCCGGCATCTGAACGGCGTCCAGCTGTCTCTTGAGGGCCTGGCTATAGATGCTGGGACTTTCTGTGTAACCTTGGGGAGCTCTACAAAATCTATATGAGCGGGATTTTAACGTGAAGCCGAAAAGGTAGCGGCTGTCTGGGTGGATGGGGATGGAGAAGAATGCATTCTTGAGATCGATTACAGTGAAGGTGGTGGCTGTGGAAGGAATCAGGGTCAGAATGGTGGTGATATCCGAGACTACGGGGTACTGAGGTACAACCACTTTGTTGACCTCTCGAAGGTCGATGATGAAGCGGTACGCTTTCTCATCTCCCTCACCCTGCTTCTTTACAATGGGTAGGATAGGGCTGTTGCAAATATTGCTGACTACTTCCTCTACCACTCCTGCCTCTACCAAGGACTGAATTATCTTTACCAATGCCTTCTCATCTTCGGGCGATATCCGATACTGTGGGAGTTTTGGGAGTATCGCATCTTGGCGAACAATTATTGTGCACAGGGTCAATCATCATGCGTCCTACGTCAGCGTCAGTTTTGGCCCACAGATACAGAGGTAGAGAGTCGAGTAAGGATGAGTCAGCGTCAGAGATGGAGAACATGTGTCGTAAGGGATAAGGTCTGAGCAGAGTCGGGTTATCGTACAGAATGACTCGAACTCCGTCCTGTGAACACCTAATAGTAGCTCGGAAATGCTTCAGTAAGTCAAGTCCCATAATGGCATCGGGGGTGTTGGAGGAAAGCAGAAACGTCGTGTCAGTGGGGTTACTGTCCAAGTCGAAGGAGATCGGCGCGGACAAGGGATTAGTGGAGGGCGTTCCATCAAAACCTATTGATGTTATGTGTGAGCCAGACAAGGGTGCCCTTGGAATCAGTCGTTTAGATAACGCACTACGTGTCGCGCCAGTGTCTACCAGAAATGGAGACTTCGTACCTAGGACCTTAGCGGTGACATAAGGACCTTGCTGGTCAACATAGAGCTCGACTGGATCCCTCCCTTGCCCTTGGCAGTCCTATGCGAAGTCGCTGGCATCGTCACAGTCAGCCTTCTGGCATTGGTTCTGCCGGGGGCGGTCAAAAGTGTTCAGTCTGCCTGGTCTGTCATTGCTAGCGTCGTTTGTGTGCCCTCGTCCCTGTCCTCTATTTTTCGGCCCATCCGCTACGTCTTTTGTGTCTTTATTTTTGTACATTTCTAACAGGACCGGACACTGGGACTTCCAATGCCCAAATCCCTTGCAGAACGCACACTGGTTGTCGTCAATGTCTGTCCGTCCAGCATAGGGCGCGGGGATACGGTCTTTAGGGGGTGGATTTCTAGGGGCAGTCGACTGGTAGTGTCCTTTGTACGGTTCCCTACCTATCGTCGCTCCTTGCAATTGAGCGATCATTACTCGTTCTTTCAAGTCCTTTTTCTTTCTCTCAGTCGCTTTGTTGTTCTCATTCTTTTGTCGTTCGTAGTATTGAGCCATCTGAAGGATAGCCGCGGGTTTGGAGGCAGCCCAACTACTTTCACTAGTCTGCAGTTTCTTGAGACTTCTGGAGTCAGGCCCTTTATGTAATTCTGGACGAATAAGTGATGTCCGGTTGCAGAGGTCATGTCCTGGCCGCTGTAATCGGAGAACACCGTTTCGAACCTGGAAAAGTATTCTGATACGTCTTCCTGGGGTTTCTGGCAGCAGGCCGTTACTATCGACCAGTCCACCTTCTTTTCTGGGACTATGGCTTTGAGTTTTTGTACGATTTTGTCTGGCAGGTCTAGAATTGATTTCAAAGGTTTCTGTCCGGGCTCTCGTTGCTTGTCTATGCCATCGAGTTGTAACCAGGTATGTCCGAACAGCTCAAGGTGGTCGGCTTTCCGGATTAGCTTCCACACATCAGCTGGTAGACATAGCCCGAAAAACAAGTCGATGTCCGCTAGGGTCATAATCGTCGACCCCAAGGCGGTACCTAATTCTGTGTAGAAGGCAGTGGGGTTCTTTCGTAGATCAGGCAAGGACTTTCGAAAAGTCAGGATGTCTTGCCGATCCCAGGGTTGGTAGACCCAGTTGTACATTACCCTCCCCCTCGCATCTTGGTGGTTAATATCGTCGTGTGTTCCCTGTCCTCGTGAGGGGACCCAATAAGGAGCTGCTTCTCTTATCGGCATCATGGTGTTAGTTCCCTCGGTTTGAGGTACAGTCGCTACAGGGGTCGTGGTGCTAGCTTCTAATCTTTGTTCAGTGAGGTGGCGGGAGACTTCAAGCGTGCGCATGAAGAGGTCCGTCACATCACACTCACCTTCGTCTCCAATGTCGACTTTTCTATACAGAGTCGTTAGGCTTTCAGGACCTTTGGCTTGGTACTGATCTTCATAAGCATTAAGGGTGTGGTAACATAAACGTGTAACAAAGTGTCGTTTGTGGTTATTGGCATACGAATTGCATATATCTGTTACGTAATCTTCGCTTTCTTTCCGTTCCACTAGCGTCTTTACGATTTTATCAATCCCTGCTCGTTCATTCTTACTCAATCGATTTAATCTAGCGGAGTCTTTCTTCTCAGTGTCGGGGTCATCTACTGTTGCTGCTTGCGCTGCGCTGAGTACAAGGGGCTCGGCCGGCGCGGAGGCCGTGAGGACCGAGGCTCTGGTACCGCTCTCATCTGTGCTTGGGGGTTGCGTGCGTTGCACTAGGGGTTGGGAAGGGGCGTATGGAGGGGGCATGTAGATGATCGGGGGACCTAGCAGTAGATCATCGTTCGCTCGCTGCTTTGAAGGTAGCTCAGGGTAAAGCGTGGCGGGCGTTCTAACGGGACATTGGCTTGATGTTTCAGATTCTTGTTTTAGTTTAGCTTCCTCTCTTTCTTTTATTTCTTCTTTCAACTTGTTCGCGGCTAAATGAGCTGCTTTTCGTAATTCTTTTTCTAGTCTGACTTCATTTCTTTTCTTTCGCTGTTCTGTTTCTTTGTGCCACATGCCAAAACTATCAAGCATAGTGGGCGTTGTTTTATGGTTACGAAGTTCTGTTTCCAGCACGCTTATTTTAGTATCATCGAAGGATCCTATCAGTGGCCACTGACTTTCCTGATCCTTTTTAGTATATTTATGCCATAACTTACTATAAGATACGGCGACTAGTCCATACTTTAAAAACATATCCTTATTAGGGGTGCCTTCCAGAGGAGCCGGATGATCCACCTCTAATAAGCGGTCCGGGCTGAACCAACTACTGAACAATGGGGAGAAGATAGGCATGACGGGTTACAATGGGAACAAAAGTCTGCACTACCTATCCTTCACTACTTTGCGAAGACTAGGCAGAATATTTCTATTCTACAGTATTCGCAAATAGGGAATACCCAAAGAGAGAACTAATTCCAAACAGTCAATGTTCGGACAAACAATTAATCAATCAAATGAGGAATAAAATAGGCGCGACGGGTTACAACGGGGGCAAAAGCCTGCGCTACCTACCCTTCACTATCTGCAAAGAGAGAGGGAAATTCCTGTTCCTCCCCGTTTGTAGGCAGAGAAGATCCTTTCGGAGAACCAATTTCGAACAGTTAATGCTCGAACAAACAATCAATCAATGGAGAGGGAAGTAGGCGCGACGGGTTACAACGGGGGCAAAAGCCTGCCCTACCTACCCTTCACTATCTGCAAAGGGAGAATACTCCTATCCTTCCCCGTTTGTAGACAGAGAATCTCTCAGAACCAAACAATCAAATGCGTAATACTAGTATTTTCCAAGACAATCAAACAATCAATTCGCAATTCGTCGTGTTACACGACCTTACCCGGACCGCATGGACAGTTTCTCGTCTTCCGCTTCCAGCGCCTGATCGTCCTCTATTCTCCGTAATTGCTGTGGCACTCCTGATGGTTCCCAGTCAGGACCGTAGATCACTCGAGAGAGGTCTGCTCGGAACCGGTGAAGTTCGGATGATCGGCTGCCAGACGAGGGTCTATCGGGCAGGAGCTCTTTCCCGATCGTTGCAGTCATTCACACTGTCGTTGGGACCTCTCCCACTGGATCCACGTGTCGCTGATGGGCCCCACGTTTGGGACGCCAATTGTGGAAAAAGGGCAAGCAGGTCAGATCGATTACCCCTTTTCAAGGTTTGCCCGGCAATAGCCGCCTCTCACCCAACTCAAGGTTACCAAATGAAGAGGCAGGCGCTGGAGACTGGAAGGCAAGAAACAGGAGTTTATTCCGACGGAGCAGAACACGTCAAATCAGACAACAGGGTATCTTCTTGAGGTGCTCTAACCGCATCTCTGAGGCCTGGCCTCTTATACACAAGTTTATGGCATTATTACATTTATGACATCCGTGGTATTGCTTTGAAGTACGAAAAAGGCATCTTTGGAATCCCCGGTTCAGGCCCGTTCTCACACATATCTACAGTAGGGGTCCCCACCCAAATCTCAGCATGATGGCTATCACGCAGCTGGACATTCCGCTGGGAACAGGAATGCGGGCGATCCGTCGGATCTAGGGGTGTGAAGGCATTGATTAATCCCCGCTCCTTTGATGTGAGGCGAGGTCCTACTGTAGGGGGCAATAAACTGCATCTGTTGGGCTAGGTGATGGCCTGGGATCAGGCCGGACAATCGGGCAGGGAGGAAGAGGTTATCAAAAGGGCCTGTTCTATGAATGAGATGAAAGAGTGAGGGGGTTCAGCACAGGATGTGGCTCGGAGGCAGGGTCGCGCTGGAGGTGCGTTTATGGCCCAGGCAGGAGAGACCGGGGGCTGTCGGGGCGCGGGGGATGCTTGCGAGGCCGGGGGGTGAGGGGGAGAGACGCGCTGGCTATTGGCAGTGGGCAGAGAGACCATGGTTTTCAAAAAAATGGCTGCTGCTGCAAGTGTGCGTGAGTCTGAAAGGGGACAAGATGGCGCCGATAATGTTGACATCGCAAACCAGATTTTAACACTGCCAACGCAAATCTGAAGGAGCATGTTTGCGTCCCAGATAGTGGGACACTAGCGGTGCATTTTCAGTCTGACAACGAATACGACTTTTGTGTTGGGTTAGACGCGTCTTCGTTTTTTGGGTTGTTTGTCCTATATAAATTAAATTACACGGACACCAAATCGCATATATAACATTTTGAGTGTTACAGTTGGAATAATCTTTAAGAGTGTGTACAATGTTCCCATGTGTGAATTGTTTAGTATTGAGACTAAAATCACACATTTGGCAGCCGCCACATTTGTAATGTCCAAGTAATTTATTTAGTCCCCAGAGAGATGTTAAACTGGGGTTCTCAGATTTTGGAAGAGCAGCCCTCACAAGATGATCTCGGAGGTTTTTTCCTCTTTTATACGAGAACAAAGGTAATTCATGTGTAATACCCGTCGCCACCACTAAAGGCCAATGTTTTTTAATAATGGCAGCGACTTTATTACTCTGTGTTCCAAATGTTGTCACACAGGGAATACGGTTGTTCTGTTTTTTGTTTTTGATGTTAAAAGGAATTCACGGTGATTATACCATGCTCTCTTCATGGATCTTTTGACTAACTTACGTGGATAACCACGTCTCAGCTTTTCTGACAAAATTTCAGCCTCTTTAAAGTAATCTTCTTTAAAAAAACAGTTTCAGCGAATACCCAGAAACTGCCCAAAGGGCAAACCATCCATCAGTCCCCTTGGGTGATTACTTGAGTATTCCAGAAGTGTATTTCGGGCTGTAGGTTTTGTGAATAATTTCGTCGACAATTTCCCATCATGGGGAAAAATAGTCAGGTCAAGAAAATCAACATGAGAATTGTTGCAGGTAGATGTAAACTTCAGGTCAGGGGAACAAAGATTCAACCAGTCCAAAAACAAAGATAAATAACAGAACAACTGTATTCCCTGTGTGACAACATTTGGAACACAGAGTAATAAAGTCGCTGCCATTATTAAAAAACATTGGCCATTAGTGGTGGCGACGGGTATTACACATGAATTACCTTTGTTCTCGTATAAAAGAGGAAAAAACCTCCGATATTTTCTTGTGAGGGCTGCTCTTCCCAAATCTGAGAACCCCAGTTTAACATCTCTCTGGGGACTAAATAAATTACTTGGACATTACAAATGTGGCGGCTGCCAAATGTGTGATTTTAGTGTCAATACTAAACAATTCACACATGGGAACATTGTACACACTCTTAAAGATTATTCCAACTGTAACACTCAAAATGTTATAGACGCGATTTGGTGTCCATGTAATTTAATTTATATAGGACAAACAACCCAATAAATCAAGACGCGTCTAACCCAACACAAAAGTCGTATTCATTGTCAGACTGAAAATGCACCGCTAGTGTCCCACTATCTGGAACGCAAACATGCTCCTTCAGATTTGCGTTGGCAGGTCGTTGAGGTTGTGCATGTCCCTGCTAGGGGAGGCAGCATTGCAGGGATTCTTAATAAAGCGGAATGCCGCTGGATGCTCCGTTGTAACAGTATAAACTGTGGTCTGAATTCAATGGAGGAGTGTCATTCTTTGACCTATGGGTGAATACATTACAGACACTTGTGACATCTTATTCGGTACAGTGTATATTCTTATGGGATTTATACTAAGTATGGGCGAAATTTGCAAATTCGGGTTCCGCGAATTCGTGCGAAATCGAATTCGCAATCCGCAAAATCTGCGAATTCGTGCTAATTTGCGGATTTTTGGTTTTTTGCGTGTTCGCTGGGTTTTTTGCGTGTTCGCAGGGTTTTTTGCGTGTTTGCGGGCCGCTTGCATGGCGAAGTTACCCATGCGGTCGTGTATGGGCACAGCACCCTCTGGTTCACCACTGCCACCCTCTGGTTCATTACTGCCTCCCTCTTGTTCATTACTGCCTCCCTCTTGTTCACCACTGCCACCCTCTGGTTCACCCCTGCCACCCTCTGGTTCACGCCTGCCACCCTCTGGTTCACCACTGCCACCCTCTGGTTCAGCACTGCCACTCTCTGGTTCACCCCTGCCACCCTCTGGTTCAGCACTGTCACCCTCTGGTTCACCACTGCCACCCTCTGGTTCACGACTGCCACCCTCTGGTTCATCACAACACCTCTGGTTCACCACTGCCACCCTCTGGTTAACCACTGTCACCCTCTGGTTCAGCACTGCCACCCTCTGGTTATCCACTGCCACCCTCTGGTTCATCCCTGCCACCCTCTGGTTCACCACTGCCACCCTCTGGTCCATCACAGCACCCTCTGGGTCACCCCTGACACCCTCTGTTTCAGCACTGTCACCCTCTGGTTCACCACTGCCACCCTCTGGTTCACGACTGCCACCCTCTGGTTCATCACAGCACCTCTGGTTCACCACTGCCACCCTCCGGTTAACCACTGTCACCCTCTGGTTCAGCACTGTCACCCTCTGGTTCACCACTGCCACTCTCTGGTTCACCACTGCCACCCTCTGGTTCACCACTGCCACCCTATGGTTCACCACTGCCACCCTATGGTTCACCCCTGCCACCATCTGGTTCATCACTGCCACCCGCTGGTTCACCCCTGCCACCCTCTGTTTCAGCACTGTCACCCTCTGGTTTACCACTGCCACCCTCTGGTTCATGACTGCCACCCTCTGGTTCATCACAGCACCTCTGGTTCACCACTGCCACCCTCTGGTTAACCACTGTCACCCTCTGGTTCAGCACTGTCACCCTCTGGTTCACCACTGCCACTCTCTGGTTCACCCCTGCCACCCTCTGGTTCACCACTGCCACCCTATGGTTCACCCCTGCCACCATCTGGTTCATCACTGCCACCCTCTGGTTCACCCCTGCCACCCTCTGGTTTAGTGCTGCCACCCTCTGGTTCAGCACTGTCACCCTCTAGTTCACCCCTGCCACCCTCTGGTTCATCACTGTCACCCTCTGGTTCATCACTGCCACCCGCTGGTTCACCACTGCCACCCTCTACCGAGACCTTTTGTGACGCAGCGGCAGCACAAAAGATGCGCCATGGTGCTGGGTATTAACAACGTGACGCAAATGAGAGATGCGTCACGTTGTAAAGCCCTGCGCCACCAGGAGGCATTCCGGCGCAGGGGAGGGCGTTCCTGCGCAGGAACGCTTCCTAAAAGTGGCTGAGTGAAATCTACAAGATTTCACTCAGTCAGTTTTAGTTCAATGCTGCGTCAAAACCCTGCGCCTGCTTGAAGCAGGCGCAAGGCTTGATGCAGCATTGGGGAGATAGGACCCCCCAGAGCATTGCTGGAGCTGCATCGCAAGCACGACACAGCTCCAGCAATGCGCTGCTTTTACGGCACAGATGCGTGACGCATCTGTGCCGTTTTTGCCACATGGTCCGCCGCATTGTAAATGTGGCGCACCATGGGTGGCGGAGCTGCGGCGTACAATAACTGGCGCATCCCTGGGGATGCGCCAGTTATTGTAAATCTGCCCCTATACATTTAGCCAACGACGGAGCACTTACTGATTAGACCATAGAAAGTACTCCAGTTGAGTAGAGGTATTGCACAAAAAGGTGGCATCTTCGTGGACGAACTCGCAGGGCGGGATTCAGTCTTCCCCCTGTTAGACTCGTTTTTTGAGCCCTTCTGCCCTCTGTTAGACTCGTTTTTCCCTTGTTTATGTGCCCTTCTGCCCTCTGTTAGACTCATTTTTCCTTTGTTTTTCTGCCCTTCTGCCCCCTGTTAGACTCGTTTTTTGTGCCCTTGTGCCCTCTGTTAGACTCATTTTTCCCTTGTTTTTGTGCCCTTCTGCCCTCTGTTAGACTCGTTTTTTGTGCCCTTCTGCCCTCTGTTATTCCCTTGTTTTTGTGCCCTTCTGCCCTCTCTTAGACTTGTTTTTTGTGCCCTTCTGCCCTCTGTTAGACTCGTTTGTGTGCCTTTCTGCCCCGTTAGACTCGTTTTTCCCTTGTTTTTCTGCCCTTCTGTCCTCTGTTAGACTGTTTTTTTGTGCCGTTCTGCCTTCTGTTAGACTCATTTTTCCCTTGTTTTTCTGCCCTTCTGCCCTTAGTTAGACTGCTTTGTGCCTTTCTGCCCTCTGCATCACCACATCATCACTCAGCGCTACCCCAGCATCACTCAGCACCACCACATTATCACTCAGCACCACCACATTATCACTCAGCACCACCACATTATCACTCAGCGGCACCACTCAGCACCACCACAGCATCACTCAGCACCACCACAGCATCACTCAGCACCACCACAGCATCACTCAGCACCACCACAGAATCACTCAGCACCACCACAGCATCACTCAGCACCACCACATTATCACTCAGCACCACCACGGCACCACTCAACACCACCACAGCATAACTCAGCACCACAACAGCATCACTCAGCACCACCAAAGCACCTCTCAGCACCACCACAGCACCACTCAGCACCACCAAAGCATCACTCAGCACCACCACAGCATCACTCAGCACCACCTTAGCACCACTCAGCGCCACCACTGCATCACTCAGCGCCACCACAGCATCACTTAGCGCCACCACATTATCACTCAGCACCACCACAGCACCTCTCAGCACCACCACAGCATCACTCAGCACCAACACAGCACCAATCAGCACCACCACAGCACCACTCAGCGCCACCACAGCACCACTCAGCGCCACCACAGCATCACTCAGCACCACCGGAGCATCACTCAGCACCACCACATTATCACTCAGCACCACTCAGCACCCCCACTGCATCACTCAGCACCACCACAGCGTCACTCAGCACCACCACAGCCCACTCAGCACCACCACAGCATCACTCAGCACCATCCCAGTATCACTCAGCACCACCACAGCACCACCCAGCATCACCACAGCACCACTCAGCAGCACCACAGCACCACTCAGCGCCACCCCAGCATCAATCTGCGCAATCATTCAACAACAACTGGTTCAAATATGTTCTCTCAATGTTTCAAACTTTATTACAAATGTCACAAAAAGATGTTAATATTTCACTTCTGTTCTTGGATTTTCGTCACAATAAAATACACTGAACATAATCTTCACAAAAGTTATTTACAAAAGTTTAAGCTATTGCCATTATAAATTAAAATCACTTTTATTTAAGTATTAATTATTTTAAAAAACTTAAAAGCCATTGTAATTTGTAATATCAATACAGCTAAGTCACGTAAATACAAAACATGTTGCATTACAAATGCTATAGGTGTCATATTTGCGAAAGTTATAACTATTGGCATTGTAAATGACAAAGCTATTAATATAGCTATTTTCAAAACCAACACATAAATAAAAAAAAATGTCATTTACAAGACCAATAGCTCAAACTTTCCTAATGCGAGACCTATTGCATTGCAAATGCTTGTTTTTATATCTGTCAGTGCTTCCTGTTGAGGTTTAATTTTCGTGACAGGCGCCTCATTGCCTACTTGTAACTATTCTCTGACCCTGCTTCCACGGTCAGAGCAGGGTCAGAGAATAGTTGCAAGTAGGCAACGAGGCGCCAGGAAGCACTTACAGGCTTACAGCAGCAGGTGCCCAAGATGAAGTTAATTTCTTTGTAACCCTTTTGTAAAAGGTTACAAAAAATTAGTTTCAGCTTTTGCACCTGCTGCTGAAAATTCGTCCCCGCTGATTCGCGAATTTTACCGCGATTTCGTGAGATTCGCGGATCGCGAAATCTCGGAAAATCCGCAAATTCCGCGAGCGGAACGAATTTTCAGCCCATGCTTAATTTATACACTCTGATATGTTTATGATCTGTATTAATGTACATCCATGTGTATGTTACACACATTGCTATGATTGTATACTGTATTCTATTATACTGTGTAAATTGCCATGTTCCCTGTATGCTGAAAATTATTTTGTCTGTAATTAACTGTTTAGACAGTTTTACTTTGTAATTGGACTCCCTTGTAGGAAACATCATTTCTTCATCTACACTGAGCCATGTTTATGGGCATGTATATCTTGATATCTCTTTCAGTAGTAATCTGACATTCCAACTTGACTTTTTCTAGCTGATAAAATGTGTCTAAGATGTAGGCAGTCCCTACTCTCGATGAGACGTTTTTCGATGTAGTCTGTAAAGTAGGGTTACAATTGTGACTTGCATCCACCTAAATCATGTGGTCTTTAGGATTTTACTCCACATGCAGCTTGTTTACACAGGTCCTGTTCGTCTTTAATAGGGCGGTTGTTCTTTGAGTATTTCTCCAGTTTGACACCTCTCTAATATGGCGGCTATTCTTTAGGAAGTTTTGGAGTCCTTCTGCTATGTGGATAAACGGGCACTATGTTCTTCAAATACAGGGACTTCCTCTCCAGGGAGCCCGTTCTCGTTTTGATAAAGTCTGGTTACAATTGTGATCAACATGTATTAATTAGATAAAGTGTTTGTAGTTTAACTTCACATGGGGTTGGTGCACACAAGTCTAGCCCGTTTCTAAATAAGACGGTTGTCCCTGCAAATTTCCCTAGCGTTACAAATTTCCAATATGGTGGCCATTCTTTAGGAGGCTTTTAAGTCCTTTTGCCATGTTGATACTCGCGCTCTTTAAATACTTTGTGCTTGAATGCACCGTCCATTCACCAGAAGTAATTGAGGCAGTAGGAACTTGAAGGTAAGATCTCCGTATGCTCGATCCGCCATTTTCTATATTACAGTCCACACGGTAACTGACAGGCTTAGTCTTTAGATTTATTATGTGGCCTAATGCGTGCAGACACAAAGCGTGTCATTTCCTTTATGGGTACACGCAGTTGGAGGGACACAAGTTTACACTGCAGTTACCGGCAATAATATCCAGAATTTTTCTTTCGATATATATGTAGTGTGCTGGACGCTACCTTGCGCGATAACTACCATTGATTTGATGGTGTTGAGCCCGCCCTAATAAGAGGTGTTGTATTCTTCGTTTCCTATATTTGCCACGTTTATAATCATTATGTGGACGCGGACTATCATGCAACTTTAATATGTAAGATTCGTATTTACAATTTATACCGGAGATGTTGTACTCCTCTGAATTTTTGTAAATTGCTACTTTTAATGGCTTCACGCCTACAAGCATTATGTCGAAGCGGATTATCATGTAATTATGACTGATCCTAGGGTATTGCTTTCCCTGATGATTTCAGGTTGTAAAGCACCCTGGCAATAATTTTTCAGTGATGATTTTAGGTTGTAAAGCACCCTGGCAGTAATTATTCGTGGTGCAAAGGCTAGTTAGTTCTTTAACATCTATGAAGTACACTATGTGATCTTCCTGATAGTTACTTTAAATGATTCCTGTCTTTTCTCTCTCAGACCTATTGCTGGGTGATGATATGTGGACGTTTTTGACAAGTCTATGATGGAGGATTAAGTTTCTACTCCTCTAGTGCAATTTTGCCATCAACAGGAAGAATTAATGTTGCATCCCTGTTGTATGGGATTTGAAACCGCCTTTTAAGTAAGTGGCCCCTGACTAGAATGTAAATAGCAATCCTCACCCAATAGGGCCAGCAATCTAATTGAGTTTTCTTTTTACAGTAATTTGCAACACGGAAGTTATTGTGAGCACATGAAAAATAAATGTGATTGCTCCGTTCAGAATTTTAAGTACAGATGAATGTTTATCCTTTTGCACAATTGGTGGTGGTAGCTTTTCTCACTATGAGGGGCATGGCAACCTTTTTTTCCTCTGATGAGTTTGGTTCTTAGTCTTTGTAATTCACGGCGGGAGTAACTCCTTCTCCTTTTTAGGTTTCGCCTGGGGCACGGAGCTTTAGCTCCGCCCCCAGGAGAAATCTTTAGTTTTGCAGTAAGGGGGACTTGAATCCGCCCTCTGTTCCATTGGCTAGCTCCATAAATGGAGGCTAGCCATTGGAACAGAGAACTGTCCGTCATGGCCAGACCAGATTCGTGGGCGTTCCCGCGATTTTTTCGCTCTCCGCCTCTGCGATGTCGTCATCGCGGCGGTGGGCGGAGTTTCGGTTTTTTTTTATTCGTTTGTTTGCCTCATTCCATGCCGACCACGGCCGCCGGAAGAAGTACAGGTGAGTGCTTTCCCGCACCCCCCTCCAACGGAGGAAGCCTTCCCGACCCCCCCTGTCCGTTCCCGCCCCCCCGTCCATGTGCTTCTCCCCGTTCCCGCCCCCCTCCCGCTGTCCGTGTCCCACTTGTAAATGCTTGTTTATTTGTGCGTCTGCCACATCCGTCTCTCCCTTCCGCCCCATCCCTTCTGCAGCCTCGATTCATTCCTTCACGGCCCCTCGTCTCTGACAGTGTTTTAGGTGTTCCATTTGTGTTCCTAGGGTACAGGGGGGTTGTAGATGGGTTATGGAGGGCGAGGGATGAAGGCACATCTATTAGGAATACACCAAATGGGGATGAATAATCGGGGACTGCCAAATTCCCGATGTGTGCTTTGACTTCCGTGATCTCAAGTTTCCCGTGCTTTGAGCACATTTGATTCCCATTTTCAGAGGCTAACCTATTGTGTTTCTAAGTACTCTGAGCTTCGTTTTTACCCGAAATTGCGAGGGATGAAGGCACGTCTATTAGGAATACACCAAATGGGGATGAACAATCGGGGACTGCCAAATTCCCGATGTGTGCTTTGACTTCCGTGATCTCAAGTTTCCCGTGCTTTGAGCACATTTGATTCCCATTTTCAGAGGCTAACCTATTGTGTTTCTAAGTACTCTGAGCTTCGTTTTTACCCGAAATTTGAATACTGAAAAGGCACTTTGCTGGTGTTAGTGATGCCTGGAAGCCTTCTGCTGTGTGGAAACCAGCTGATCTGCTGCGCGAAGCACTCTATGGATTCGACGAATTTTCAAAACACACGCACACATTTCTTTAAAAAATGCTGCTTTTCATAGCCACGGGAGAGAATTTAATTCAGTAGCTAGCCAATGAGCATTCAGCCCAGTCAGGGCGGCAACAAGGGTTGTGCGTGAAAATCCCCCACACACATAGCACACTTGCTTGCCGTTTCTCTACGAGCCGGTGTTGCACTTTCATTTATTGTTCGTAGGGGCATGACTCAGAGGCAACGTTTCGTGCAAGCAGTATTGGCTGAATCAAGAAATGTTTACTTTGGTGGCTTGTGTAATTGCACAGCATATAAGTATGTCTTCTAACAACAGATGTGTCTTCCGACGCTTCAGTACACATCTAACAGTTTGTTTTATGAGGTGCGCCATAGGTCTGCGTAGAAGAGGGACATTTACTTTTATAAGCACTTCTGCAGACTGTATTTTACGTTGTTCGACGTTAGTACATTCCACGCCTCCCAGAGCTTCAATCATTCAGCATTTTTATAGCGCGCTTATCACTTCGAGGGGTTTCCAGGAGCTTAATTGCACTGCTTAGAAAGCTTCCTTTACATAGGCAAGCACAAACACCCTTTAGCATCAGGAAGTGTAGCCTATCCGGCCTCAGTTGGTTACATTTTAAATATTTTAAGAATTATTACAAATCTTTCTTGGCCAGGTAAATTGTGGACACTGGGCTGTCTTTTTTGCTCTCACTGCGGCTTAGTGAACCATGAGCAGACTAGCCCTTGGGGAAGCTGATTCATTGTATTAAAAATGTAACCTAAACCTTGTGAATATGTGGAAAAGTAAATTTTGCCATGTTCTGTGTCCCTACGTGTCATCCATCATATGTTATGTGTGCATGACCAATATGCATATGCATTCCCCATGTCTGATTCAAGACGCAATTACAGTTGTGTCCTCCTCTAATATGTCATTTCCCAGTCCTCGTGAATACTACGAATATCAGGCCTATGTAAAGTAATGTTGCCACGTTTCTCAGTGTGCACGTTATTCCATTATAAAGTCCCCGTTTCTAGGCCTCAACAGGGCCTGGACATCAGATTCAGCTCCTGTCTCCTGAAGCCTCGCTGAGGAGCGATGCAGCCCCCACCTGTATCCTCGACCTCTCACTTACTTCCTGCCTCGCAGTGCCCGGTGCAGCTTGGCTCTGCCTCTGAGTCTGCCAAAAGTATGTTATAGTTCCAGTTATCAGTTCAGTCCTCCTTCTCTGCATTCCTAAGCTACTGAACTGCATCAATAGTTTCCGTCATTGTCTAGTCTATGCGGCTCCACGTTAGAGAAATACTGCATTTAATGGTCATTTAATATTCTTCATCACGCACTACATGTAGAATAATGCATGGTCCAGTCTTAGAGTCAATTAGCCTTTCCCCTCTTGACTTCTAGTTTATATCAACATGTTCCCTAAACATCAGATACTAGATAGGGTTTAGGTACATGTCGCTCTGACTCTCCAGACTTTAGTCTCTGCTCTTAGCACAGAGTTCGTAGCCCCCAGCTTCTCCTCGTAACACGTCATTGCCAGTTTGCGCGCACCACCAGATTAGAGGTCCCGGCTCCTTAGGTAGCCCCCCCCAATGTTTCCGCCCCATTCATGACATATTCTGTTACGTCTGCACCACATGTCTATGTATACGCCCAGTTACACCTACTTTTACTGTTATCTTTCGTGACTGCTACGCGTCACGCCTTCTGCTCCACCCACTGCTACGCCTACTGCAATGTAATGCTATGTGTTCGCGTTATGTATATATGCTCTTGTATTGTTATTAAAAGTTAGCGCGCTCATCCCAGATCCTGGCCCCCGGCAGCTGCCATCCTATTCCCGTGCAGGTTGTCCTGTTCCTGTCCTTATGCTGTATTAAACCTGCAAAACTCCTACTACCTCGAATCTTGACTCTTATTTATTGAGCTATCTGTTATGATATATGTCTAGTCAAAAATAGGGTATTATTTATTTATTTACCACATAATGGCGCCCGAACAGGGACTTGCCCTTTCCCCACGCGTCGGTGAAGCCACGCCGACCCCCTGACCCTCTGCAGCCGTGACGGAACCATACCGGCCACGTGCAGATATTTCTGCTTCAAGTATCCCTCAGGCCCACGGAGGAGACGGAGGAGGCGGTCCAGCATCCAAACGAGACGGTGGAGGAACGCGGCGAGTCCCGACCAGAGCCCAAGCCAAGAGTCCAAGGTCCGAGGTATCCGGAGGCCCACCCGTAACTGCCGAAGTTCGTCATCCGTCGTCGTAGCAGTCCAGTCCAGTCCAAGGCCTTTCCGTTCTTGCTGCCCGGTGAGTACCATTGCTGGGGTAGTATCTAGACAGGGTCAATCTAAATTGACTCTGGTCCGTGGGTTGGTGGTACCCAGGCCCACTAACGAAGTGTTCACCTAGGTGGATACGGGTCTTGATGCGTCCCTTTATGGGACCGGTATGTTCCGTACTGTTTCAGCAGTGCATCCAGTAACTCTAGTCTGTTCCGTTCTCGAGAAATTCTTGTGTTTCTGTTCTCAGTATTCCAGGTAATATTTCTGTCCGAACTGTAATGTTATGATGTTGTTCAATGTATTTCCAATGTCGTGGTATGCCTGAATTGTTTTCCCAATTGTTATTGTTCCTCGTCTATTGTATTGTGTTCCGATTCAAGTTTACAATGTCTCTCTTTTCGAGATTACGTCAGTTAAAAACTAGAAAGGGTTTGTTAGAAGAAGCAGTTCCTGTTCCGCCTAGGGACAGTCCAGGTCACTTTATGTATCAGAAACATGGCATAAGCGCCATATTGTATCTAGATTTATGGGTAGATTATACCAAACAGTTAGAAGAAAAGTATAGATGGCCCGTATCGGGTACATGGGATACCGAATGCATCATGCGAGTCGAAGAAGTATTATGGAAAAAGAAAGCCAGACAGTCACAGAAAGATGCCATCGAGTTATGGCGCAAAGAAGCTCATAAAAGAACCGAAAAAGAAATCAGAAAGTCAGAACTAAGTAGAGAATCCCAAGAACGAGCCCAAGAAAGAGAATTAATCGAGATAGGTGAACGAGTCAAAGCCGAACAGTCAGACAGACAGAGGCATGCCCTCATTAAGGGTATGTATCCTCTTCTTGCTGAGGGCTTGCCAAAAGCGACCCCAGAGGCATCCAGTAATTTCCCGCCATCATTAGTTCCGACCAAGCTACGTCACAAACCGACCGCAGCTGATATTTTTATTTCGTCCTATCTGGACGACACAGTGCCCGAATATGCAAATCCTGTTCACACTCCGCCAGTCCCCGTAAATGAGGTAATTCCTGCTCCTCCAGACACCGGGGTGTCCTTAACAGCCCCCCCGGGTCAGCCCGCTATACAAGTCCAGCCCACGTTACAATTACCGACCCTGCCAGGACGAAAAGCATCAGTTGATGATTCCAGTTTAGGGGCCGCAGGGGGAGGTCTTCCTCAAACCCCGCCGCCATACAAGCGTTTATCAGCACTCGAATTACATGCTCAAGCATCACAGCGTACTCCTAAAAGTAATAAGTCTGTTGCAGAAATCAGGCAAACCCTTGGCGAATGTGTCTATGACCCAGTTCCAGGTGAATTTAATATGGTTTTATATTCCGTACGCGTAAGGAGAGTGACCGAGTATCTAGTCACCCTGCCGAATATGAAAGAAGATCTAGACAGAATATATCGTTTCATCCGTACAGGGGATGATCCAGAAAGTATTAGTGATGCCATGTCTCAAAGGAAAGCCGAGATTCAGCGTATGATATTAAAGTTCTTAATTAATTGTCTAATAAGAGAACAAGATTACCCGTCTAAAGATCCAGCGGAAATGAAAATCCTAACAAAGTGGAGTGATAATATTGCCGAAGGAAAGCACAATACCATTGGTGCCATGGAAAGTATGTACAAGAAAATCCGTAGAGAAATAATAAAGATACACGAACAGCGTAAAGCAGCACAAGTAAGTGAGAAAGAAAGTACCTCTGATCCTGAAGAGGAAGATGACGAGAATACTGCCAGAATAGCGTATGTAGGGAAATCTAGATTTCCAGATCGCCATTTACGTCTAGAACACAAGTCTACTTTCCATCATTCAGCACCAGAACAAGGTTCCCTAGAACAAGTATTCCAAGCTACCGATCACATTCTGAAATCACGAATCGGTTATAGTGAGTTAAGTACTATGCATGAACAAGAACTAGCCCGATCAGCAGTCCGATGGATTACTGATTCTACCACTTTTCCAGACGAAATAGTGACACAAATGTTTCTGAAATTGCCCCCAGCCGAGCAGCGACTGGTGGGTATGTATATGATTCAGCACCTCATTACTCTGTATGAGGGTCAACATTCTGATCCAGGTCCGTTACATGATATCCTGAACGAGTTACTCCAGTATAAATGGAGAGGTCTAGGTACCGATTTAATTAGTGTCATTCTAGAACAGCGTCACAAATATAGAACATTCTTGAACCCGCATTTTGTTCATGTCTCACCCCCAGAAAGTAAATCATTCTACATAGACAGACAGAATCCGTTACGAGAAGTCCACCCAGTCAGAGGAACGGGTGGCGAAATGCAACGAGTGTTTGTATACACTCCAATCACAAAGATGGAACTCCTTGAAATGAAGAAATTAATTCCCTGTCATGACAAAGATCCAGCAGGGTTCCATAGAGAATTAAAAGACATGCTCCGTATGGGAGAATACACTTACCCAGATATCATTAAAATGTTAAAAGTTCTGTTGCCCGCAGGGGTGTATGAAAAGCTAAAGGAAAAAGAATGGGAGGTGGGAGAGAAAAAGATCGATTGGACAGTTCTAGAAGCTGAAGACAAGGCACGAGTACCAGGTACCGGTCTTGGAGATAAATGTAAAGAATTACCAGAATTATTGATTCAAGTTTTACCCAGATTATTAACAACTAGAAAAGAAGACTGGGATGCAATCTCAGCCTGTAAACAGAAGCAAGATGAAGATATTAGTGATTTTTATTCTAGATTTGAAAAATGTTTCAGTATCAACAGTGGTCTCAAGACAAGTAGTGAGTCATATCCTCACCTTTTCGTTACTAAATTAGTCGAGAATTCAAGTCCACCAATTAAAAACCGAGTTTTGAAAGTCGAAAGCACCTGGCAAGCTAATACTCCGTCCCAGATGCTCCAGATGCTACAGTACCACCAGAATAGAATCAGGGAAGAGCAAGAACACGAAAGAAAACGTATGAAAGACACGAAAATGAAAGTGCTAGTTGCACAATCTGTTCCTCAAGACAGTCAGAAGAGGGGTCCGAATCAAGCCAGTCATCCTGCAGCTCCCGTTAAAGGGAACTGCAATTATTGTAAACAGCCAGGTCATTTTATAAATGAGTGTGCAGTTCTGAAACACAACATAGCTACTGGTAAGACTAAAGAAAGACCACGTCCGCCTAGACAAGAGCAAGTTTCACAGACTCCTCAGCCACAGAATGCACCACAGACAGTTACAGTACCGCAGCCTATTGCTGCAACACAGCATGTTACATCGCAGATGTACCAGTATGCACAGTCTGAGTATCCAGAGTACCAGCCATATTCATGAAACAGCCTAGAGAGGGAGGTAGGCTTGCCTCTCATCGAGATACCTGTAGATCAAGAAGGTCCCTATGTTCATAGTCAAGTATTAGGGAAAGACAGAAAGTTTTTGATTGATACAGGGGCAAGTAGGACCACAATTAGTCATGCCGAAGTTCCAGGGGCTCCGCTCTCAGGCTCAAGAAATGTTTCCCTTGGATTTTCCGGAAAGCCTATCGTTAATGAGATTTCAAAGCCAGTTACTCTAGAAGTAGGTCCATTGTCCCGCACTACTGACCTGTTACTTACTAAGTCATGTCCAGAAAACCTATTAGGCATTAAAACACTGAAAGAGTTAGGTGCGGTTATTTGTTGTTCCCCGGAGGGAATACGTCTGTTCCTACGTGACTTTAAGGGTCACTATGTATTACGAGATTTTGATTCAAGACTGTCTAATGTTCCGCAGCATCTATGGGCGAAAGGTGCAACTGATGTAGGTTACATGCAAATCACACCCTATCGTGTGACTCTCAAACCAGGTGTAGTGTTACCACGAATCAGGCAGTATAGATTGCCACCCGAGGCTGTAGCAGCCTTATCCAAAATTATTGACGAGCTCATCGCTCAAGGAGTAGTTGTAGAAACTGACTCCAATGTATGTAATTCTCCGATCATTCCAGTCATGAAACGTACTGATCCAAATGCACCCCCAGTATATCGATTAGTGATTGACCTACGAGAACTTAACAAATGTATTATTCCTCAGTACCCAGTTGTCCCAGATATCTCTTCCCTGTTAACAGCCATTGATTCCGAAGCCACGTTCTTTACAGTAATCGACCTCAAGAACGCATTTTTTAGTGTTCCAATTCATCCAGACAGCCAGTTTCTTTTCGGATTTTGTTTAAATGGAAGGAGCTATATGTTCACACGCGCTCCTCAAGGTTTCACAGAAAGCCCTAGTATTTACAGTCAAGCACTTAAGAGACAACTAGATAATATTCACATGCCAACTGACACTGCCCTGCTCCAGTATGTCGATGATCTACTGATCACAGCCCGTTCTGAACGTGATTGCGAGCGTGCGTCACTGACGGTTTTGTATTTCCTAGCCGAGATGGGGCACAAGGTGTCACCTTCGAAGCTTCAATTCTGTGTCCAGCAAGTGGTATACTTAGGACACTTGCTGTCCAAGAGGGGTAGGCAGTTGACACCAGACCGTATCCAGTTGATAGCGAGTCTTCCCCAGCCCAGAACCCAGAAGGAGGTACGTGCCTTTATCGGCCTTACTTCTTATTGCAGACAATGGATTCCTCAGTATGCATTTCTAGCCAAGCCACTGATACAGTTAACGACACAGGAGGCAGCCGTATGGACTGTTCTCCCTTGGACATCTGAACATACACTTAGTTTCAACGAGTTAAAGAAAGCCCTATGCCAAGCTCCAGTTCTAGCTACACCGAACTACAGTAAGCCTTTTACACTTTTCGTTACTGAACGTGAAGGTACAGCATTATCTGTTCTCACACAAGATCAAGCAGGACAGTACAAGCCCTGTGCTTATTTTTCGAGCACACTAGATCCAGTCGCCCAGGCGTTGCCTGCGTGCCTCAAGTCAGTTGCAGCCACAGCACTAGCTATCAGACAAAGTGATTCTATAGTTTTAGGACATACCTTGACAGTACAAGTTCCACATTCTGTGGAAGTTCTTCTAAACCGAACACAAACTCAGCACTTGACAATTGCACGTTTAACAGGTTATGAATTGACACTGTTCCAGCCACACATAGAAATTAGACGCTGCAACGTCCTGAATCCTGCTACACTGTTACCACCAGTTAATTCAAATCCTGACCCACATGACTGTGTGGAAGTAGTCAACATTACGACAAAGCCAAGACGAGACCTGACAGACATTCCGTTACCAGATCCTGACCTGACACTTTATGTGGATGGTTCATGTATGAGAACTAGTACAGGAGAACTAGTCGCCGCGTATGCAGTGACTACTGACACCGAAGTTATTAAGACACACCGTATTGATACCCTGTCCGCTCAAGCAGCAGAGCTAGTTGCTCTGACACAAGCCTGTATACACGCCAAGAACCTGAAAGTTAATGTTTACACAGATTCACGTTACGCATTTGGAGTTGTACACGACTTCGGAGTGCTCTGGCAGGAGAGAGGTTTCATGACTTCTCATGGAACCAAGATTCAGCATGGTCTCCTTATTCAAGCTCTGTTAGATGCCATACATTTGCCGACATCCATTGCTATCATGAAATGCAAAGCACATACGAAAGTCACTGACATTATTTCTCAAGGTAACGATCTAGCAGATCGCACAGCCAAGCTTACAGCACAGACTCTAGACATTCCAGTTAACCTGACACATACTCCAGATCCGATTACATGTATGACAGTTAAGGACCCTACACAAGATGTCATAGATATCCAGTTACATGCTACTCCCGAAGAAATCAAGAAGTGGTCTGAACAAGGAGGGGTCCAGACAGATCAAGGATGGTTAACGAAGGGTAGAGCCACATGGTTTCTCCCCGACTCTATGGTTCAAGTCATCATTAATACCGCACATAGTCCAGCACATTTAGGAGAAAAAGCTATGTTAGACAGTATCCAGAACATTTGGTTTAACAAGCATTTACGAGCTGCAGCCAAGCAGAAAGTCCGTACCTGTATGATATGTTGTCAGTTTAATCCAGGTAAAAGTGTCCCGGTGGAACAAGGTGGTTTCCAGCCTCCTGACCACCCTTTTGAAGTCCTCCAGATGGATTATATTCAGATGGAGCGATGTCGAGGTTTCAAGTATGTCCTTGTAGTTGTATGCGCTTTGTCCAGATGGACAGAAGCATATCCAGTCCCAGATTACACAGCCGCGACCACTGCCAAGCAGTTGGTTCGTGAATTCTTCCCTCGATATGGACTCCCTAGAGTCGTATATTCTGATAACGGTCAGCCATTCTCATCTGAACTCATGAAGCACGTTTCCCTGTTGTTAGGGTACCAGTGGAAGTTTCATTGTGTACGCCATCCTGAAGCAGCCGGTCTAGTCGAGAGACATAATCAGACTCTGAAAATTCGAATTGCAAAGATATGCAAAGATAAGGGTGTGGACTGGCTAGTAGCTCTGCCAGTTGCTTTATTCTATATGCGCATGGTCGCACATTCCAGATCAGGTCTGTCCCCGTATGAGGTCGTATTCGGCCGCCCCCCTAACATGTGGGGTACTCCTAGACCCCGAAGTATTACTGATGTTTCATGTAATATGCTGACAGATTACCTAGCTTCCTTGATGTCTGCCCTCAACTCATGTCGTTCACAGGTTGCTGCCGCATTTCCAGACAATACCGAGGTGGCACCGCATGAAATCGTTCCAGGTTCCATGGTGATGGTCCGTAACTTTGACAGATCAAGTCCGCTGGAGCCTCGATGGAAAGAGCCCCGTCAGGTCCTCCTCACCACCCGTACAGCCGTGAAGTTGGAAGGCCGAAAAGGATGGATACACCTTTCTCACGTTAAACTTTTAAAAGGACTGAAACCCGTCTTTAAGAACATTTCCCAGGATTTTAAGGACTGCCAAAATATTGCTCTTAAGGACTGTCCCGCAAAAGACATTGATACAACCCCTCCCTTGGTAGAGAAAACTCCGCAGCAGGAGTATAAGCAAAAACTACGGTCTAGTAAAATAAGTCAGTCAGTTTGATTGTCTAAGTCCTCCCCTAGGTGAAACGGTTAGACTGTTTCTGACATGTATAAAATAGACCCCCATAGTGAGAGAGTTAGCAAAAACTCAATTCAATGTATCATTTTTCTAAGTTTCCTATTATTCATCAGCATTATGATTTCCTGCACCAGTTATGCCTTTTTCCTGTGTTTTCCAGTTCTTCATGTAAATAAGCCTGCTAATGCTACAGCAGAGCACACGTTTAGTGATCTGCCTCCTCACGAATATTCCTACCGCCTTGCTATGCGTAATAACTCATTTATCCGCATGTTACATTACTCACACCAGACCAGCAATGCCACTAATTGTTGGGTGTGTGGTCGACTCCCCCCTTTCCAGGCACCGAAGGGAGTTCTGCCACTTTTTCCTTATCCGTTTTCACATAATGGTTCATGTGGAGCATGGTCCACGTTAACGTCATCCTCAACAGATATGTCTTTTCTTAACAGTACATGTTTCCCAGACAAGCAAGGTCTCCCCCACAGAACAGGTTTAGATCTAGAAAATGAAGTATATAATTTAGGTAATTATTCGTCGAATTTCATGGTCCTGAATGTTCAGTCTGATACTACTCCAGACTCACCTGCTATTTCAGTACTACCAGTCAAAGGCGAATTATGTGTCCGAAATAAGGGTTCCGTACACGTAGGACATAGTGATTGTACTACTATTGTCAAGTATAGTGACAGTGGGAAATCTATTTTCAAAGCTTCACGTCATTCTTATTTTGTTTGTGGTCAGACCGCATATGTTCGTCTGCCCCTCGATTGGGAGGGAACCTGTTACATTGCCTTCCTACTACCACCTGTTTTTCTAGCCCCACCTGACTACCATAGGAATTCCTTCCTAGTACATACTAGACACAAGAGAAACCTCCCGATTGTCGATTATACTGAAACTGCTGCAGAACAATTCATTGATATTGATAAAGGTGTGTTCCCTTATTTAGGTACAGTTGTAAACAGTAAGCTAATCCGTAGGTTAACAAGAACCCTTGAAGCTGTAGTAGATGAGACTGCCTCTGCTCTAGGTAACTTAACCGAAGAGCAATCCTTTATGAGAATTGTCGTTTTACAGAATCGTCTCGTCCTTGACGTCATACTGGCCGATAGGGGCGGGGCCTGTAGAGTCCTCGGATCTAGTTGCTGCATTTTGATTCCAAATAACGCGCCGTCTGTTTATTCAGCTATAACCAGACTTCATAAAATTGCCCATCTGTTACACCAGAATCCAGGCACCTGGACATGGTCCGGTTGGTTCTGGAATATAATTTCCGCCTGGGGATGGAAAGTCCTGTCCTTTCTAGGTATCGCAGTAGCGATCATATTCAGCTGCTGCCTCTGTATACAATGTGGCCCTGCGATTTGCGGTATGTGTGCTACCTCTTGTATTCCTAGTCCCAAGCCCCGTTCTAAATCCCGTTCCAAGACAATTCGAGATGAACAAATGGTACTGTATGAAATGATAGATGGTATCATGAAAATTGATGTTTCCTGATGGAAACGTAGTGACAAGGAGGGAATGTGGAAAAGTAAATTTTGCCATGTTCTGTGTCCCTACGTGTCATCCATCATATGTTATGTGTGCATGACCAATATGCATATGCATTCCCCATGTCTGATTCAAGACGCAATTACAGTTGTGTCCTCCTCTAATATGTCATTTCCCAGTCCTCGTGAATACTACGAATATCAGGCCTATGTAAAGTAATGTTGCCACGTTTCTCAGTGTGCACGTTATTCCATTATAAAGTCCCCGTTTCTAGGCCTCAACAGGGCCTGGACATCAGATTCAGCTCCTGTCTCCTGAAGCCTCGCTGAGGAGCGATGCAGCCCCCACCTGTATCCTCGACCTCTCACTTACTTCCTGCCTCGCAGTGCCCGGTGCAGCTTGGCTCTGCCTCTGAGTCTGCCAAAAGTATGTTATAGTTCCAGTTATCAGTTCAGTCCTCCTTCTCTGCATTCCTAAGCTACTGAACTGCATCAATAGTTTCCGTCATTGTCTAGTCTATGCGGCTCCACGTTAGAGAAATACTGCATTTAATGGTCATTTAATATTCTTCATCACGCACTACATGTAGAATAATGCATGGTCCAGTCTTAGAGTCAATTAGCCTTTCCCCTCTTGACTTCTAGTTTATATCAACATGTTCCCTAAACATCAGATACTAGATAGGGTTTAGGTACATGTCGCTCTGACTCTCCAGACTTTAGTCTCTGCTCTTAGCACAGAGTTCGTAGCCCCCAGCTTCTCCTCGTAACACGTCATTGCCAGTTTGCGCGCACCACCAGATTAGAGGTCCCGGCTCCTTAGGTAGCCCCCCCAAATGTTTCCGCCCCATTCATGACATATTCTGTTACGTCTGCACCACATGTCTATGTATACGCCCAGTTACACCTACTTTTACTGTTATCTTTCGTGACTGCTACGCGTCACGCCTTCTGCTCCACCCACTGCTACGCCTACTGCAATGTAATGCTATGTGTTCGCGTTATGTATATATGCTCTTGTATTGTTATTAAAAGTTAGCGCGCTCATCCCAGATCCTGGCCCCCGGCAGCTGCCATCCTATTCCCGTGCAGGTTGTCCTGTTCCTGTCCTTATGCTGTATTAAACCTGCAAAACTCCTACTACCTCGAATCTTGACTCTTATTTATTGAGCTATCTGTTATGATATATGTCTAGTCAAAAATAGGGTATTATTTATTTATTTACCACAAATAGCTGGTGGTTATAGGCGTTGGTCACCCATGTCGGGTATGGTTGAGTTGAGGGTACTGTTTATCAAGTAATGAGCATGGGCGGGAGGTTTTTAGGTTTCGCCTGTGTGTGTGTGTGTGTGTGTGTGACTGCTCCTGGGTGTGTGTGTGTGTGACTGCTCCTGGGTGTGTGTGTGTGTGACTGCTCCTGGGTGTGTGTGTGTGTGACTGCTCCTGGGTGTGGGTGTGTGTGACTGCTCCAGAGTGTGTGTGTGTGTGTGTGTGTATGTGACTGCTCCAGAGTGTGTGTGTGTGTGTGACTGCTCCAGTGCGTGTGTGTGTGTGTGTGTGTGACTGCTCCAGTGTGTGTGTGTGTGTGACTGCTCCAGTGTGTGTGTGTGTGTGTGACTGCTCCAGTGTGTGTGTGTGTGTGTGACTGCTCCAGTGTGTGTGTGTGTCTGCTCCAGTGTGTGTGTGTGTGTGTGTGTGACTGCTCCAGTGTGTGTGTGTGTGTGACTGCTCCAGTGTGTGTGACTGCTCCAGTGTGTGTGTGTGACTGCTCCAGTGTGTGTGTGTGTGTGTGGGGGGGGCTCTGGGTGTGGCTAGCTCTGGGTGTGTGTGTGTGTGTGTGTGTGCCTGCTCCAGTGTGTGTGTGTGTGTGTGTGTGTGACTGCTCCAGTGTGTGTGTGTGTGTGTGTGACTGCTCCAGTGTGTGTGTGTGTCTGCTTGGGTGTGTGTGTGTGTGTGTGTGTGACTGCTCCAGTGTGTGTGTGTGTGTGACTGCTCCAGTGTGTATGACTGCTCCAGTGTGTGTGTGTGTGTGTGTGACTGCTCCAGTGTGTGTGTGTGTGTGGGGGGGGGCTCCGGGTGTGGCTGGCTCTGGGTGTGTGTGTGTGTGTGTGATGTATTTCTATAGGTACTGTATCGATCCCCCTATTCCTGACCCTGGTTTGGTTAATAATTAACTAGCAGCCATCCAACGGTGCAAAAACCGTTATCTGATTAAGCCACACCACGGCACAGAAGCGTGTTATCTGATTAGGTCATAACGCATGCCATCTAATTAGGCAAGCACTATTCCTCCAGCCCCTGATAAGGCATACGGAGTTCTCAAAACAAATCAAACCTACAGCGACCTGGGAAATTCCCGTAGCCATTGTTTTGATTTCACCGAGAACTTCAGTAAAAGAATGTGCGAACGAACCCGTTCGTATGACATCCTTATTGACGAATATATGTCCATCCTTACGTCAATCTCGGCACCTTTCAGGTATAAATATTACCGACATTGCCTTAAGCAAACACACGCGGTGGTGACGAGATTGGAGCAGCGAGACTTGCCGAGGAGCCCAGCAGAGAGCGAAGCCCACAGGCGCTGCCCCGCCTTCCTGACGCATTGAGAACGAGACGCTGCCTTTCTCCTGCCGAGAAATCCAGCTCCGGCGCTTCCAAGCAGCCCTCGCAGGCAGCTGGAATATCAAGACCTGGGATAAGAGATACCAGCCCTCCACCATTCTAGATCTCAGGTACAAAACTGAATAACCCCTTGCAGAGAATTCTTGAGTCAGTCCCTTGGCAAAACAAACTTAACTTAAACTGCTACTTATCTACTACCGCCCACGTATTAGGCTTAGGTCAGGTACACTGGGGTAGGCGTGGTTAGAAGCACCAGTTGAGTACGATTAGTCAAATGTATATATGTATGTATCTATTTTATCCATTTTAAAGTATCATATGGCTCAGAAACCATATCAATGCTTTTCCAGTATTATTTTATAATTCTGTCTTTACTGTATGCACTTTACTTAACTATAAGTATTGCAATAATATCGATTCATTTCTCTTGTACGAGAAAAGAGACTGATCAATAAATACCATCTTTTATTGAACACACCCGTCTCTTCCTTTTCTCTACAATCTGGTGAAACTAAGAATGCACTGAACTGACTGAGTAAAATAAGTTGTCTTTTGTTTTCACACGACTCTAGAGATACCCTCTTGATTAGGGGAGAGCAAAGTTGTCATGTTGTATGGTTGTCAGAAACTAAATCCCTTCTTGTCTATCCAGGGAGGTTAAAATCCTCCTTGCCTATTCGAGAAAGTTTCTAGTGAACTCTGAGCTAGCTGGCAAACACAAAACTTTAAGTCTAATATCGTCAGTAGAAGACCTAGTTAACCCCAGTCCTACGTCTATACTATTGAAGATATTATTCCAATGCGCAGAGCCTATTGGGATAATAGGAACTACACTACATGGCGCCCAACCGTTTGGATAGGCGATAAAACTAACGCAAGACATTAGAGTAACTCAGTCGTGCTTTTTCACACAGAGCCCCTTTTTTCCCATAATACTCCAAAGACGTCTGGAGTGGGTGAAAGGTCATATACGCCAAACTTCGCAGGAGGAAACTCCTATGTATGGTTCTTGGTTTATTCAACGTTGAAGGATACACTGTTCCAAAATATTGTGCATCTAATCTTTGTTTCCGTGGAAACCTGATCTGTAAACAAACAGAAGAACCTTCCTGTCGGTAAAATGACAGACAGTGAAGAAGAAAGAGAGACAGTTAGAATAGCAGCTGAACTCGTAGCAGCTGATACTACTATGCAGGAAAATGACCCGGATATAATACTTATCCCGGTCAACATAAGAAAATCTATAACTTTAAAACTTATAGAAAATGGACTGACATCGAGAGGTGGTACAGTCATATTCGTAATTGAGGCACACGAATATCGGCAGACAGAGGTATTCTATTCATGGATAAATTTTCCAGCAGCAAACGCTGTAACAAAGGTCTTCCACTATTACAAAACAGAGGAACCTCCTAATGAGTACATTCCTTTTGAGGAGGTGGAAATACCACTCAAATACCAAGTGCACCTGCTCTTGTTTAATGGCGCCCTAAAACATAATAATCACATCACCAGGCTCGGTCCACTAGGTAGACCAGGAGCAACGTGGCCGGTCCTAGCCGGATACACACCACATCCAGACATTGAAGAAATGCCTGCAGCAGACCTTTTAGCACAGCTAAAACAATTAATAAAAATACATAGACAATTAGTCCAATATGTAATGCGGACTTCAACAGTCCAACCAGCAATTAAAATTCCACAGCTGACCCCTCATCAGGGAACACAAATAAAATTACACCTCAGAACATACAGTCCTGTCTAGGTAAAGTACCCGCAAAACGGGAACAAATACCTTTCTGGCTAGCACAAAAAATCACTCAAATAGAGGCTGTGTTCCCAGATACCACCTCTGTTGAGAAACACAGGATTCTGACTATCTGTCTTCCAATGGGAATCGCACCACACGTGGAGGACTGTGACACTTGGGGAACAGTCTTTGCTTCCATTTACACAAAAACACATGGTGTACCATCCATGTCAGTAATACCAGATGTGCTAAAACAAATTCAAGATGAATACGGTCCAGAACCCGCTTTAACTCTCGGTATGAAATTACTGAAAGACTTCAAGCAGGTCTCCGCAATATTATTAGCCAACATAAAGGGAGAAGCAGCAAATGTGGCGATCCGCCAGAGGTTAAAAGAGACAAATATAGCAGACCAACCATCTGAAATTGCCAGAATCATAGCAAAATCCTATGAAGAACTAGGAAGAGATAGTTTGGGTGGAATACTAGTGAAACCCCAACTAGTTGAAAGTCCTGAAAAGGTATTTATTAAAAATAATTTAAACACTCAAAAAAAGAGCTGGGATGGAAATAAACAATCCAATCCTAAAGAAAAAGATTCCAGTCCAGAGGAAGGTCTCCTCGGCGGAGAGAAAGATCTCCTGACCAAGGACGCAAGTCTCCCCAAAGGGAGCCCTCTGTGAAAAAATACAACCTTAGAAATAGGGATAATATAAAAAAAACCTGATAGATATCAAGATATTGATACACGTCCCTCTCAATCTTTTCAGACTTCCTCGCAGAAATCGGAAAGAAGAGGACGATCAGAACACAGGGAAGAGCACGTCAAGTCCAAAGACAAGGAACCTGCTCATCTGAATAAAAAATTACAATTTCCAAAAAAGAAGGTAGCCAGTATTAAAGTAATCAACAATGCCGATAATACTGACGACACAGCTGAAAAATGGAGAATGGGCTCAGACAATGCTAGACAGCGCAGCAGAAGTGAGCATAGCTCGCAAAGTCCTTATGAATCATCTGGAGACAGTGGACACGAATGAATACATTCAAGTGCAAACTGCAGATACCAGAGTTAGCAAACCTCATAAAATATATGAAATAACATTGCGTATAGAGGGGGATAAGACTAGAAAAATAAGGGGTCTATTTTGGGATAACCTCTCCGAGGGCTATGACATCCTTCTAGCTGAAAAAGACTGGCCACCAGAGTTTGTCAGGGAGTGCCCACATGGCGAAGAAATAATTATGCCTGCCTTCTCAAATCATATTCCAATTCATAAAAAATATACACTTGCAAGAAAGTGGGCAGTAGCTCAAGCTCCTGCCTTATATAAAAATCATGTGGGATGGGATGAGGACTCTCCTCCTCACAAAATCCAGTTAAAATCACAACCTACTGCACAGAGGCAGTACCCGATTAAGCAAGAAGCTAAAAAACAGGTAAAAGAGATCCTAGATCAACTTGAATACCAGGGGGTGATTGAAACTTGCACCTCACAAATGAACAACCCTTTGTTTCCTGTCTCCAAGCCAGACAATTCATATCGTCTTGTTTTGGACTACAGACACCTTAACTCATGTTGCAAAACCTTTGCAGTACAAAACTCGCATAGTGCTGCACTAATGAATAACATAGTGCGCAAAAAATACAAAACAACATTAGACATCTCTAATGGATTCTTTTGTCAGAATATAGCACCAGAAAGCAGATATTTGACCGCGTTCTCAATAAATGGCGCGCAAAAAAAATTCTGTTGTTTGCCCCAGGAGTTCAAGAACAGCCCAGGACTATTCTCAGCGAGAGTAACAGAATTACTACAAACATATGATGACGAGGCATTATCTTATGTCGATGACATCTATCTAACAGACGATGACTTGGATACTCACTTGAAGAGAGTGAACACCATAATACTTGGGTTCGCAGCAGAGGGTTACAAATTCAACTTTAAAAAATCAAGAATTGCCCATCTAACAGTCCTGTTTTTAGGATATGAACTATCAAGTGAAGGCAAAAGCCTGGCTGACAATTTCCTAGAGAAATGTGCTGTAATCCAAGCACGTAGAACACTAAAAAACCTACAATCAATTCTAGGCTTCCTGAATTTCGGAAGAACTTACATTATAAATTACGCAGAAAGGGTCAAACCCCTTTATGATCTAATAAAACCAGATTTTAAAAGAATCAATTGGACTCAAAAATCACACAGAAATTTTGAGATCTTTACAAACAGACATGTTAATTAAAACAAAATTACAAACACGTGATAACACACGCAACCTTGTGATTCGAGTCATCCCAGGAAGATGCGGATTCACATACCTGACCTCTAATGAGGGAGAAAAGGTACCAATTGCATACAAATCACACTTGTACACAGAAGCTGAAAAAACGTTCAGCATTAAAGAAAACATTGTTCATACGGTTCAAACGGCTGTAGCAAGAGAAAAAGACCAAGCTGACGGTAGACGTATTACAGTCAGAACAGCAGAATCAGCCTTTGAGGCATTAACAACCCCATGTAATTTACCGACTACAGCATTGAATCCAGAATGGATACAATGGGTAAATTCAATTGCTACGGACAAAATAAAATACTATTTTGATCCAGAATTGAAAGAATTAAAATATCTAGAATATGAGAGAGAATACCCTCTGCCAATCGACATTCTGCCTTTACGACAGTACGCCTGTGTAATTTATACAGACGGCCATGCTCAACCACCTGGGTGGGGAGAACAAGCGTACAACCCCACATGTGAAATTACAAAAGAAGTATGGCGTGGAGGAAAACTGAGACCTCTATTAATAAAAACACACTCAGTAGAAACTAATTCAGAACAACAGACTGAAATAATAGCATTGAAAATGGCGCTAGATAATGCCGATCGCGAATTCCCGACACTTATAGTGTCCGATTCGTATTACTGCGTCAAATCATACAACAACGATTTACAGAAATGGGTTGTAAACGGTTACAAAGATGACACAGGTGCCACAATAAAGCAGAAAGCGCTTTGGGAACAAGTAGTTCTTTTAAAGAAAGAACTACCAAAAACTCATGTGATACATTCAGTGAGTCATCAGCGGGATGGCGTTCACGTTGCAGGGAATTCATTGGCTGAGACAGCCACAGCGGTTGCAACTAAATCGGCTTCCGTAGCTAAAAAAAAGCGTACAGTAAAATACATTGACGGTGAAACAGTGCTGGCGGTGAAAACGTCATCAAATGGCGACTGCTCAGCGCTACCGATCAAGTACCCACTCAACTATACATACATAATCGATGCAAACTCCGTTCCTTTTGCTCGAATCCCTGGAGTGGGGGATAGAGTAATTCCAAACACGGACAGGAGAAGCTTGTTAATAGCGGATGCACACATGGGTGAGGGTCTTAGTCACCTCAAGCTTAAAGATTCTCTGGAAGAATTACAATCAGTGTACTGGTGGCCAGGCATGAGCCTGCATCACCACATTTTTGTAAAAAACTGCCCAGACTGCAACAGAGATCGCAGCGGCGAGAGAAACGGTGTATTACCATGGCGTTTCACTCCAGAAGGGCTAGACAATAGTCAATAAAACCAACAAAAAGTACCCATCATAAAAAAAAAAGCGTCATATTAACATAAAAAGACTAATTTTCACTTATAATGTAGACCCCAGCGCTCGGCTGACGCCTGGACTGTTATAAAAAGATTTGCGAGTCTATAATGGCATATACGCTAGGAGCATGCTACGTTTTGACTAATATTTTCCCTTTAGCCCTGAAGCTTATGGGGAAGCATGGCCAAATGAGCATTGCATAGCGGGACTCTTCTCACTTCCTTCCTGAGGGATACGGGATGGTGTAAAGAAAAAACCAAGGCATAGAGCAATCTATAACAGCAAAGGTATTAGGTTCGGGAGCTGGGTGGGTCAAACATCTAATAAGTGTCCAACGTAGTCTAAATAACCTGCCAAGAGATTCTCTGAGGGGATTCAGTCCGTACGAACTATTGTTTGGGACTAGAATGATGATCCAAGATCTTGACAGTCAGACTTCAGTGGTTAAAGACAAAAGCTTTGATATCAAAGATCGTTTGGGTATTTTGCAGGACTTAAATGAAACAAGAAAAGACCTGAGCAACATAAAGTTGAAACAACAGCCAACAACCACTGAAGAGAAACCACCTGTCCCAGCAAGGCCTGTCTGGATTCCAAAAGTCGGGGATCTAGTCAGAGAGAAGATCGCTGTAAAGAAGGAATTTGGGCCTTCTTACAGGAAAGCAGTTCCTGTCTTGTCTGTCAACGGGACAAGATCAGTAGTACTACCGCCCCTTGCTGGTAAAAAGGAGAACAGAGTTGTATCCATCGACCTGGTAAAACCACAATCATGTGGCCGATAACAAACAGTAGGCCAAGTGGACTCCCAAGAAGTAGTAGAACACCGATGTTTGCTACAAATCCAGAGGTTCAAACTAAGAGGCTAATCACATTCGAAATGCCCACAGAACATCAACAAGGAATATGCAACAAAGCAATGGAACTTGAACCTCTAAAAACCCAAATAAAAACATTTAGTCGAGACACACCAACCTACAATGAAGTAACATATGAGTATGCTGATAAAACAAAGGAAACTTCTAGAACAAAAAGTAATCCAGAAGCAATTGGAACAATTGACAGAACAGCATCCGGCTACTTCATCAACTTCGATGATTCATCTGAAGATCTGAGTAAATCTAAGAAACAGCCATCAACAAAAACCTTTAAAGATAAAGCTAAGGAACTTTTTCAACAGCTGAAAGAAACCTATCTGATTTCTCCATGGATTGAATTTTGGGTGGCCTTAGGTGCATTTATCCTCATACTTTGGCTCATCATGGTACTATGCTTGGGACATTTCATTGAAGGAAAATATGCTAAAATGGACACAGCAAGCCAGAAAATCCACTTGGTCTTTAAACCACACACATCTTCACACGTCGAGAAAAGAGAACTTTCTTCAGTGAACTTCACAGCCAATCCTATACCAGGCGGTGTAGCATGGGACAAAACTGATTATGAAATCTATGGTCCGGTTGAAATCCTGAAGTATCCACACCAATTCAAGATCTCATTGAGTGACTTTGTAAAACCAAGCACATTTGCTGATGATTGGGACTTTGAAAGTATTAATGATATGATGTCTGATCTTGTGATGTCTGCTAAATTTACAGAACATGATTATTTGCAGGGTTAATCTAATTACGATCAAATGTTCTGCTACAACCACTATGGTAACCATTATCTACACAAATCTGCACAACCTAGAAATGTTTTAAATTATAACCAATGGGAACATTGTGCTACTCCTCCAAAAGGTAGCTCGAAGACATTTTATGATAAATATTCATACTTTTCAGGGTTTAACACAAGTAATGCAGAAACATTTTATTTCAAATTGTCAAATAAGACAGGTATGAAGACCATGCTTACAAACACAAAATTGATATATTCAGATTCATTTTTTGAGCAAATGAATACATTTGGTTTTGATTTCTGGAACAATAATATTGAAGCAAAAACTGTTTGGGGTACAAGAGATTGGCAAGAACAAGGTATAGAATCATTGTTTAGAGCCTGCATGATCCCAGAACAAATTATATTTTTGAATGACACTATTCAACAAACTACCTGTCTTGGCTTAGCCAAAATCAAAGATTTAAACAAACCGTCTATTCCAAAGCCAACAGTGAACGATAATAGCTCTATAGATGTTGAGATAGACGTAAACCATATAATAAACCAAAACAGAACACAACCTGAATGGAAACAATGGTTGATCTGGCCCACAGATACAAATAACTGTCAAGACAGATTCCTGAACAAAATACAGGGGTTCACATTGACCAGGCCAGACCCTAGATATTCCCAAAGACAACATCCAGGGATAGTAACCACCTACAGCGTGGGCAAGCTCTGCCTTCAATGGCTACAAACGTCCACACTGGCAGAAATTAAGCAACACCTAACTTTACTTACAGAAGGTGCTGACTTGCGTGATTTCATTATGGGACCACGCAAACAGCGTCAAAAACGTTTCATAGCGGCCTCTATATATGCAGCTTATAACGAAGCCTGGAAAGAAACTCAAATTGAGACAGCAGAGAAAATGCGGGAAATTGACCGTATTAATTTGGAAAAATCACTTTCTGTGGTGGACAATGGGTTAATGACTCTGTCCTCCAGAATATATTCTCTGGACAGCATTGTGTCTTCAGCAATCGATATAATATCGCAAGACTTACTGATGTTACAACACGGTCAGTCCCAATTGCGTTCTATTGTACAGCTTGGCTGGACGTTACAAAATCTGCGTTCAGGCTATGTGCCTTGGCGTTTAATCAACACAACGTCATTATTTAATATCTTTAACCTTACTGATAAACAAATCAGTATGGCACAGAAGGGTGCTGATTATACAATCCTGAGCATTGAAAAACTAGAAAGATTACCATTAACAATGTCAGAACGACCTGTCATTGAATGGATAATACATGGGATAATAAATATTCCGATATCTACTTTCAGGTTTCAATACTGCCAAAAATATATACAGGCAGGCCAGTATGAAAGGTTGGGTAAAGGGTACATTAAGTCAACATGGAACTTGCCCTATACACACGAATGTGTCAGTAATAAAGGCCAGAAAGTGTTTCTTAGTGGCAATAATTGTGCAAGATCACTAAGCGGTACACTTCTGTGTCAGGGTATTAGTTTGCATGGAGCCTGTGAAGGGACTTCAAATAACCTTTCATGTTACCAGCTAGGCACACCTGCAACACAAATAGAACCATTCTTTAGGAGACTCTCGAACGGGAGTTACATTCTAATAGTAGATCGCAGATGTTGTAGTTTGCTGCCCGGAAAACCTTATCTCATAACCGTGACTAGGAAGGTCATGTGCTGTGAACGAGTATTGTTCCCGAACGATTCTCCAGACAGAGAGGCAAGGTTATGGCCCAATTTGAAAATTGCTTCTATTCGAATTGATACTTTAAGCAGAATGAAGACAGTGCTCCTACAGACGCCGACCAGGCTAACGTCATCAAAAGAAACGTATGATCTCCAAGTTGCAAGGACAACGGCAGAGATTCATTCATTGTTATCAACAAATTCCCCCATACATTTCGCAGAAATACTGAACGAAATCTTAAATATTTCTGATACCAGTGGTGTCTCAAGTGTATTTAAGACAGTGTTTTCAGGAATTTTAACACCATTCAAACCCATCCTGGGTATTTTTCCAGACTTTGTCCATTCCATCTTTGGTGGACTTCCTCTCCTTTTGGGACTAGTGGCAGGCATCCTATTTTTGATCCTGTTATTTCGCTATGGCAAACCATGTCTCAGACAAAACACCTGCGACAAGGGAAGAAACGATCCTAGCCATTGGCTACCGGGACCGCATAACTAGAGTCCTTGGACTAGCACGGCTACGGGACTTGAACATGACTTGGTTTCTTTCATTTAGACCAATGTGGCAACGTTGTGTTGTGCCTGTATTAAGGTGCTTGCTATGCGGCAAAGAATGCGTGTTAGAGACCAGTTTGACACTACAATCGGATGTGCCAGTGGACACAGAAACCTTGTTGGGTCCGGTAACGGCTCATGCATTGTGCTGCCCCCAGCGGCTACCTATCCTGATGACGGCATTCGTGGAGACTTCACCACTACGATTGAGGGGTAGTGAAGTACGAGATGAAAGCAGCATCGATCAGGTACGACCTTCAGTCAGCTATGCTGATCAAAACATCAATGCAGGCAATCATGCTCATGAATGCATGGTAACAACTTTTTCAGACTTAGTGGAACTTTCGCAAGAAGCTGTTGACAGTTTTTTCGACAGTCTAAATGATATGATGTTTTCACCAGAGCAGAAGGAATGACTTTGAGCAAGCTAGCACACGGAGTTCCCTGCAAACTTGAATTTGGCCTTCAACTTTAAAAGTAGAGCAATGAAATGGAACAATATTTTTTTCTCCTCTCACCTCCCTCAATTCCAAAATATTTACAATTTTTTGGGACACTTATCTTCTGCTTAAAGTAGACATTATTCTTCGAGAACTGAATTTCTATTTTAGGTAATCAAGAGACATTAGCTACCCTCTAGCATTTTCATACAAAACTTTATGATTGTGATGAAATAGTCTCGCACTTTTCTTCTGTATAAAAGAGCCATTTCATGTGTAGTTTTCACAATTTATTCATGCTGAGTTTGAAATATGCGTTATATGTTTAGCATTATTATACTGCTTGTGCATATAGTACATGTGATTGTGTTTCGTATATTTCATAATTCCAATTTTCAGAATGCATATAAATGTATTTTGGGGTGGTACGGTATACACAAACGCTACTAGTTTCACTATGCCTAGATTTGTAAATATGGACATAGTCTACGTGGAGTGGGTGTGATGTATTTCTATAGGTACTGTATCGATCCCCCTATTCCTGACCCTGGTTTGGTTAATAATTAACTAGCAGCCATCCAACGGTGCAAAAACCGTTATCTGATTAAGCCACACCACGGCACAGAAGCGCGTTATCTGATTAGGTCATAACGCATGCCATCTAATTAGGCAAGCACTATTCCTCCAGCCCCTGATAAGGCATACGGAGTTCTCAAAACAAATCAAACCTACAGCGACCTGGGTAATTCCCGTAGCCATTGTTTTGATTTCACCGAGAACTTCAGTAAAAGAATGTGCGAACGAACCCGTTCGTATGACATCCTTATTGACGTATATATGTCCATCCTTACGTCAATCTCGGCACCTTTCAGGTATAAATATTACCGACATTGCCTTAAGCAAACACACGCGGTGGTGACGAGATTGGAGCAGCGAGACTTGCCGAGGAGCCCAGCAGAGAGCGAAGCCCACAGGCGCTGCCCTGCCTTCCTGACGCGCTGAGAACGAGACGCTGCCTTTCTCCTGCCGAGAAATCCAGCTCCGGCGCTTCCAAGCAGCCCTCGCAGGCAGCTGGAATATCAAGACCTGGGATAAGAGATACCAGCCCTCCACCATTCTAGATCTCAGGTACAAAACTGAATAACCTCTTGCAGAGAATTCTTGAGTCAGTCCCTTGGCAAAACAAACTTAACTTAAACTGCTACTTATCTACTCCCGCCCACGTATTAGGCTTAGGTCAGGTACACTGGGGTAGGCGTGGTTAGAAGCACCAGTTGAGTACGATTAGTCAAATGTATATATGTATGTATCTATTTTATCCATTTTAAAGTATCATATGGCTCAGAAACCATATCAATGCTTTTCCAGTATTATTTTATAATTCTGTCTTTACTGTATGCACTTTACTTAACTATAAGTATTGCAATAATATCGATTCATTTCTCTTGTACGAGAAAAGAGACTGATCAATAAATACCATCTTTTATTGAACACGCCCGTCTCTTCCTTTTCTCTACAATCTGGTGAAACTAAGAATGCACTGAACTGACTGAGTAAAATAAGTTGTCTTTTGTTTTCACACAACTCTAGAGATACACTCTTGATTAGGGGAGAGCAAAGTTGTCATGTTCTATGGTTGTCAGAAACTAAATCCCTTCTTGTCTATCCAGGGAGGTTAAAATCCTCCTTGCCTATTCGAGAAAGTTTCTAGTGAACTCTGAGCTAGCTGGAAAACACAAAACTTTAAGTCTAATATCGTCAGTAGAAGACCTAGTTAACCCCAGTCCTACGTCTATACTATTGAAGATATTATTCCAATGCGCAGAGCCTATTGGGATAATAAGAACTACACTACAGTGTGGTAGTAATTGCTGTCTGCTGAGCTCGTCCGTAGGAGACAATAGTTCTCACATTTGCGGGAGATTAAACTATTGGCAATGTAAATGACAATGCCATTTATTTATCTGTTTTCAAAACCAACACATAAATACAAATTTTGTCATTTACAATGCCAATAGCTATAACTTCTCCAAAGGCGAAACCGTTGCATTGTAAATGATTGTTTCTTTTTCTTTTTCCTTTCCTTTTCTCTTCCAAGGGAGCCCAAAAATGAAATATTATTGTATTTATATTTGCAGACTCTTGACGCTCACTGAATTGGTTTGTCCTGATGATGACCGCAACCTCTGACTGCGGTTGAAACGCCGTTGACGTATATGTGGCTTATAAGTTTTAGAGGACACATAACCACTGTATATGTTGTACCCCTTCTTTTGTAACATAATTATCGTTTGCCACTTGTTTGGTTTTCTTTTGTATGTTATGTATTGTTTTATAAACAAGCAATTATCTCTTTGAGCGCACTATTTATAATAAATTTGTGATATTTTTCTAAATTACTTGTTGACAGTTTTTATTTATGTCTCCCTTTTCTTGACCCCTTTTCCTTTTCTCTTTTTCCTTTTTCCTTTTGCAAAGTAGAATTTGATTGCAATTGAGTTTTTCTTAATTGTGATTCATTAATTGTCTCCTGAACTGTTGTTTGGAATACTTATTTTTTCTGACCCAGTATTTACAGGGACATCAAGAAGTACTGTCAGACATGTGAAATATGCCAAAAAAGGAATATGCAAAGACCTTCGGCAGTACCGCTGCAACCCCTACCCCTTATAGGTACACCCTTTGAAAGAGTCGGTATGGACTTAATAGGACCCCTACCTAGATTGTCAAAGGGGAACCTATATGCATTAGTTTTTGTGGATTACGTCACCAGATTCCCCAAGGCGTTTCCCCTCAGGGCCCCTACTACCAAAAATATTGCAGAAAAGTTTGTGGAGCTGTTTTCCAGGGTAGGCTTCTCCAAAGAAGTACTTACGGACCAAGGAACACCATTTGTGTCCTGCTTGATGAAGGAGGTCTGCCGATCACTGGACATACACCACCTCCGCACCTCGGTGTACCATCCTCAGACGGATGGCCTCATCGAGAGGTACAACCGGTCCCTCAAGACCACTCTGAAAAAGATGCTCAGCGTCGAAGGGCAGGATTGGGACCGACTCCTACCCCTAGCCCTATACGTGTTACGTTCTCAAGTACAAAGCAGCCTGGGATGTTCGGCATTCGAAATGCTGTATGGGCGACAGCCCTGATCCCTCCTCGAGACGACCAAGGACATATGAGAGACCGAAGAAGAAGACAATCAGCGTTCTCTGTTAGAATACACCCAACACCTAAGGTCCAAGCTAGGGAAATTAAGGGATCTGGCTTACTCGAATCTGGAAAGAAGCAGGAGTAAACAAAAGAAGTACTATGATAAAGGAAAACGGTGGAGGCATCTCTCTATTGGAGACTGGGTGTTAGTGCTACTGCCTTCTTCCACCCGTAAATTTCAAAGTGAGTGGTTGGGCCCCTACCAGGTAACAGAAACCCTAAGCAACACCAGTTACTGAGTACAGATAACGCCTAACAAGACACAATGTTACCACATAAACATGCTGAAAAAATGGCTTGGACCTCCACCTTTCATTGCCTACCGCCTCTTCCCAGGACTCCACTCTGGACAGACTCATGGTCAACGAAGAGCTTTCGGACAGAATGAGAGAAGACCTACAACAAACCCTTTCCCCCATTTTCGAGCATTTTTACGGATGTTCTAGGAAAGACTGCCCTAACCGAACACAAGATAGAAACACCCATGGGCAAGTCGGTAAAACAAAGACCCTACTGGATACCTGCAGCAAGGAGGGATGCCGTAAGAAGGGAAGTAAACGAGATGTTGAGACTAGGCGTGATATGACCCTCCACCAGCGATTGGTCATCCCCGATAGTATTTGTCCCAAAACCAGACAGATCAAGGAGCTTTTGCATGGATTTTCGCGCCCTCAACGCTATCTCTATCTATGAGGACTATCCTATCCCAAGGGTAGATCAACTTATAGAAAAACTGGGCAACGCCAAATTCATCACCACGCTTGATTTAACTAAGGGTATTGGCACGTGCCCCTCCGTGAAACAGACCAAAAGAAAACTGCATTCTCAACTGATGCCTGATTGTTTGAGTTTAATGTCCTCCCATTCGGTCTACACGGGGCACCTGCCACTTTTCAAAGACTGATGAATACTATTCTACAACCATACCCCTCCTTCTGTTCAGCATACCTGGACGATATTGTGGTCTTTAGCCCTACTTGGTCCGAACACTTGAGACACCAGGGGACGATTTTGCATGCACTTGATAGTGAGGGTCTGCACACCAATGCAAAAAAATCACAGGCTGCATATCCAAGAGTGAAATACCTTGGATATGTATTAGGGAATGTAGGGATTGCCCCACAGGCAGAAAAAGTAAAGGCCATCATGAATACACCATTCTCTACTACCAAAAAGGAACTACGGGCCTTCTTGGGCCTAATAGGCTACTATAAGAGGTTCATCTCCCAATTTGCAGAGCTAGCGGCCCCTTTGACCAACCTTCTCCGAAAGGAAATATGACCATAGCAGCTCCTACATCCCTCCTCCGGATCCTTGGAAGCTTTTGATTCATTGAAACATACTATCACCTCAGGGCCCGTCCTCATTTCTCCTGACTTTAACAAGACATTCCTTCTATCTACTGATGCATCAAACTACAGACTAGGGGCAGTACTGTCACAAATAGGGAATGATTGACTTGAACACCCGGTACTATTTGTTAGTCGAAAATTGTTTCCCCGGGAATGCAAATACCCTACAATAGAGAGGGAGTGTGTGTCTATTAAGTGGGCCATTGACAAATTACAGTATTACCTAGAAGGGAAGCCGTTCCTCCTGTACACAGACCATGCCCCCTTACGCTGGATGTATCAGAACAAGTCCCAGAACCCCAGAGTACTCCGCTGGTTTTTGTCCCTACAGCCTTTTGCCTTTGAGGTCCGCCATCGTAAGGGGAAGGACAATGGGAATGCGGATTTCTTGTCCAGGGTCTCTCCTCTTCCCGATCGGGAGAATCCAGGGGGGGAGGAGTGTGACGGGTCGGGGTCGCCTAGCAGGTGGAGAGAACAAGAAACTGACTGGTGGTCCGCTATACTTGTCTCCCCTACTCTTATTCCCTTCCAGAACGACGAGTGGAACTCGGAGGATAAATCTTTATTGTTCCCTGCAAACACCGAACAAGAGGACGGCTACTTTAACTGGGGGTTTAGGCCAGATGTGACTCCGCCCACAAATGACATCAGCCCGTGCCCGGCGTTATCTATGGAAACTTCCTGGTTCCCTGTGTGTCCAGACACCGAAGGAGTGAAGGAGTGGCGTACGGGAGCATTAGTGGTGACGAGAGGACTAGAGGAGGAGAGTGTAGAAGACCGACGACCGAGTCCGTCTGGAACCGCGACGGAGCCAGGAGGCCAACGACCCAGCGACCCGCTGTGTCACGCCCCAGGAGGAGCGTGGCTCGAACAGGTACGGAGTAAGTTTACGGGGTGGGTGGGAAGGAAGGAGCGTAACCCGACCACCAAAACACCTCCAACCCCCACCAGCTTTTAAAATACCCCGCCAGCACCTCCACACGAGCACAGACCCAACCCCTTTTCTCGCGTCTCACCCAGTGCACTGTGTGTGGTGTTCCTCCTCACTCCTTGGCCCCTTACATCCTGGGCTCTGAAGAGCAAGAGTCCTGATATTTCTTTTTGTTGTTTTTTTTTCTCTTATTTCATCGGACGGGATCCTGGAGAGCCTAGACCCGGAGACCAGGAGCCCGAACATACCAGCCAAGCCGGTTCCCAGGAGAGTGGGAACCAGCGCTATCACGGATCCTGATCCCTTTTACAAAGAAAGACTTAACCATAGACAAAAACATATTTTGGGGAAAATAAAACCCTATCTGACCCGACCTGGCCTACGGCCTGTTCTTTCGGACCCGCCACAGACAGCTTCCCAGGCACACACACAACCATACCCGAGCACTTCACAGGCCTTTAAAAGACCATTTGCATGTTAATGAGGCCTTGCTGTTGTTTCACCGCTTCTTAGAGCCCCTGCAGCTCCACTCTGCCTATTACTTATATAATTTTAAAAGATTCAGCCCCCCCCTGAAATTTTTTCTTAGCCCCCCCGCCCTTAAATTTGTCTCTAGTTGCGCCTCTGCCAGCGGATATGACAAAGGGGGTCTCTAGCCTGGTGTTAATAAAGATTGTTAGAATGGACCCTTTGTCTGTGTGTGGCAATACACACTATAGAAGATGATTACAAATCAATAGGAGCAGATGTCATTCCCGAATAGGAGCACCCTCATGCGGAAGTTCCAACATGGATAGGTTGCCCCCCACAGAGAGGGTCTAGGGGTTTAAGAATAAGTAGCTACCCCAATAGCAGAAAGAGAGCCGAGTGGAGTATATGCTGTGCTCTAAAAGGGAGTACTCACTCGTTGTGGTAACGGTCCTGGTGACCAGCTATAGGAGCGATGCCCATAGTGAGGGTATGGAAAGAATATTGACGCAAGCATGTTACACAGACAATGTGTACCAAGATCAATCGATTGACATATCAGAGTAAAGGGCAGATGGGAGATCCAGTGTTAGGTCTGGGCTGCTACATTTTATAGTGATCTCTCTGTGATAGGCGGTGTGGTCTAAATATGTCAAAGTAACTGTGGGAGAGGTGAACCTAACTATTGAATCCACTGCAGGGAATAATCTCTTGAGTCCGTTTCTGTCACAGGACAGGTGGAAGATCCAACACTGATCCCTCCTAAAGAGTGTTTGCTTGTTCAGGTTAGGGTGTGCCTCTATGATCGTCCATCTCAAACTCTCTGGAGGGTGACCTTTTTCCGCAAAGTGCTGACAGAGTTTAGTCTGTAGTTTGCGGCAGCAGATGTTGCTACAGTGTTCCATGACCTTTGCTACTCTCGTGGTCATGACAACATAACGTAGTTTACGGGGCCATTGATGGGGTAATTGCAGTCAGCGTGTTTTTTTAACCCATTTGAAGGTAGATGAAAACTGCATTTCCTTTGTTGTCTCTGTGAGGGGACACACAGAGCATGACCCACAAGGGAAGTGGCCTGTGACTGGAGGCAGACCCCACAAGGAAGATTGAAAATTGCGGGTGCCTGTCGCTGGACGTGTGTGGACCAGAGGGTCCTTAACTTATGGGAAGCCATGGTGCTAGCGGGCTGTCAGTAGATGAAACACAGAAATGAGGGGAGCTGCCCGAGGGCCCAATCCTGCGTGCAGCTTGGCGGTAAAACAGTCTGTTGAATGGAGCTTAAGAGTTTGAAAGGCCACCAATAGGGTGGCAGACTTCAAACTTATCTTGGGATGTCTCAGGACACGGTAAGGCGGTCAGAGAGGGGGTGGTCCCAGAACACGGCACTTGCAGCCCAAGCCCACCAGTCGGTGTACCACAATAAATACGTATAGTAGCAAGTTGGGCTTAAAAAGATATAGTGGAATACCCCTTAACCAAATAGTCAGTGAAGCTGCAGCTCAAGGGGCTCAAAGTGACAACAATAAACGACGGACTGTGCATGGCAAAAATGACTTTTTATGATCAGCCTTAAAGGTGTCTGTTCATTTGATTCTGCATATTTTCCCCTTTCCCTGGAAAAGAAAGGGCCTGAACACTAAAACATTTGCTTGCAGCAGGTGGTAAATGTTGTGTTTTTTTTATTTGGCAGTGGGGGGCTTGAAGGAGGGTTTCCTTTTTACTTTAGCTGGCGGACCTTCTGCTGCTGCCCTCAGCTGAAATATGTGGATTGATGGGACCAGGCACAGCAGCTGCTCAATGCAGCTACCCCCAGCTACCCGCAGACCCTACAGCTGCGCAGAAAGTGTGGGCTCAATGTCTCTGGGTCTGGAATTATCAGGTCTGGAGTTTACAGACACAATAATTGCAGGAATGGATACACCGGCAAGGACATAGCTGCCCTCAGCAGTATTCCGTCACCCAAATACCCTCCCCACACTTCCATGGATAACACTCCGGGCAGTTCCTATTGTATCCATTCATCTCAATAGTGGAATTACTCCAACCACATATGTTTATATATATACACCTATACATAAGATTGTCCAGACTGCTGCTTTATAATATAAAGGTCTCACCCTCATACTTTAATATACATTATTGGGCTAACTATGCTTGATAACACAGTAAATCAGTTCCAGATTTAGTTCTGAAGCAGCATGAAATGATGTTCTATAATAGCTTCCTTCATGACTCATCATGCAAATTAATATTGAACATACCTTATGGAATACGTTTTTAGGAATTTCAAGTTGAAGACAAGCTAAGCAGTCATGAAATTACATTTCTGAAAAGAAAATCCTACAACTAATATGATAATAAAGTGGAAGCAAGGCGGGTATGACAAAAGTGATCACCCAGAGCTTTGGCCACATGCAAAACTAATTGCTGCAATAAATGACAGAAAATGTATGTTAACAAAATAGCAATGGATATATGGTGTTTTTCTCTAAGAATGCTGTCTGTTTATGGTTAACCCTACTCTTTCTTCTCTTATTGGTAACTCATTTTACTATAATTAACAAAAATAGGAATATGAAGTTGTAGTGCATTTGTTTCAGTCTCTGAAGGCTCAATTGTTTTGGTACAAGTACACTCTCTGGCTCTAGTAATAAAGCAAATAAATATTAATCTAACTGGCAATTATTACTTGTACACTTTATTAATTGTATGTATTTATTTCCAGGACACGGTCTTATAGAAATACATACATTAAAACAATTAAAATGTTATATTAATTACTTAAATTGTTTTTTATTTCATTATCACAGACAGTCTGACGAAAGTCCATCTAGAAATATCTTTTATAGGACGTGCTTCAAATAAAGTGCAAGGGTTGTTCCCATTTCCAATGAATTCATCCTAAAAGGAAGATAGAATGCATCTGAGCGGTTTGATAGTATGGGGCATATTTACAACAAAATGGTGCAGCGTGGCACTGCAAGCAATTTAGCTGCGCTATGGTGCGTCATTTCAAAAGCGTAGGGGTGTGCTTATTTCTAAGAATACGGCACACACTTGTGTTTTCCCTTGTGCCGATGTTAATAAAAACTGCCTAGTACCAGCACAGGCACCCTTGCATTGGGTGCTTGCATTGCAAGGTTGATTGTGTTTGTGCAAGAAGGAACGCTGCAAAACCACCCCCGGAAACAAAAAAGGCTCACCAGGGGACTTAAGCCCGGCGCCGCCCTGGCGGCCCACAAAGTAAATGCCTAAAGCCCGCAACTTCCAGTCTGGCCCGGTATGTCTTTAATAGGATATCTTCCTCCAGCGCACATATGAGGAAGAATTTGAGGCCCACATGCATCATTGTTGGTATTTGCAATTCCTAAATTGCGAAAATTAAGGAATCGCAATTTAGAAATCGCAAATACCTATGCATTAAAAATTTGCATATATTTTTGCGATTTCTTATCTTTCCTTACTTGCGATTCCCAATTTTGCGGATCGCAAATAAGGAATCCCTTTACATTGATTCCTATGGGCCTCAATGGGAAGGCATTCTCATTTTGCGATTCGCAATTAAGGAATCGCAAAATGAGAATGCAATTTCTAGGGTGCAGGGGAGGTCCTTTGGACCCCCCCCTGCACCCCTGAAATGTAACATACAGTCCATTTTTCACACATACATGCCCAAGGGCATGTGTGAGTGTAAAATGAAAGTGTCAAAAATGCACTTTTGTGCATTTTTGAAACTTTTCTAAAATTATCATGAAGGTTACCTTCATGCTAATTTAACACTTAAAGGGCCAGATGTAGGTAAATCTAATTTACCGACTCATAAATACCGAATTTTACCGATTCGGTATTTATGAATAGGTAGATTAGAAGGAGGCAAATGTAGGTAATTCTTAATTTACAATTACCGAATCTGAAAGATTCGGTAATTACCGATTCTGTAATTACAGAATCGGTATTTGCCATTGATTCCTATGGGCCTTGAAGCCCATAGGATTCAATAGCAAATACCGATTCTGTTATTACAGAATCGGTAAAATTACCGAATTTACAAGGGGGACAGGGTGTCACTTTGACACCTTGTTGCACCCCTGTTTCAGGCTTGTGTGCCATGTGACACACAGACATGCCCTTAGGGCATGTCTGTGTGCCACATGGCACAGGTGTACATACACAGATGTGCATGTACACTAGAATTCATTATTTACCATGGAATAGTATTCCATGGTAAATAACAATTTGGTAAGGGACTGTGGCACTGATTACAGTGCCACCTACATCTTGATTTAAAGAATCGGTAAATTTACCGATTCTGTATTTTACCGAATCTGTAAATTTACCGAATTGGTAAATATACCGATTCTGTAAATAAAATGCCCCCTACATGCCAAATCCCAAATACCGGTCGGTAACGGCCGAAATTGGCCGTTACCGACCGGTAATTGGCGACCTACATCTGGCCCCTAATCTGCAAATTCGCAAATTTTTTCAGATGATGCATTGCATTTAAGAAATCGCAAAATTGCGATTTCTTAAATGCAATCGCAATTTAAGAAATCGCAAATAAATTGCGATTTCTTAAATTGCAAAAAAGCCAAAAAGGTTAATGCATCCCAAAACAAAGAATTGCATTCGCAAACTGCCGAATTTTGCGATTCGCACCGTTTGCGAATGCAAATCAGTTTGATGCATGTGGGCATGAATGATCACTTTAAGGATAACAAAGATTCCGAATGTCAATGGTTTTGTATGAGACAACAACAAGAATGTGAGTTAGCAGCAGCTAGAGGTAGCTGCGTTTGCTCCGGATTTGTCCTTTGATGTCATTTCTGCCTCTGTTCAGTTTCCCTGAAGGCATTAGGACCGCAACCTGCACAGAGGGCTTAAACAGCAATGTCTACTTTCTCTAGTTTCCATTCATGACCGTTTGCAAAATCAATGCCCATGGTTTGTATTGTAAGTGGGAACTTATTTATTCAGCCATAATAAGCCAAACAAGAGTGTATGTATTCTCACCTCACCCATATTGACTAAACATTCTTTTGCTTGTAGTCTTTGAGCCAAATGAACGCTGGGAGCACATTAGATGCTACATATTCCATATGACCCCCCTTTGGTCCAGAACTCCTTCAATTTATTATATCTACACTGCTCCTCCCATATTACAATTTACCCTTAAATCTGGAATTGGGAGGGGGGAGGGTCAGTGGTTCAAAGTATTTTAAAAGGATCTGATAATAGTTTAATTTAACTTTTTGAAATGTGTTGGTATCATTATAACTGATGTGTTGGCTGTTTATTCCACTTTATTTAGTTGAACTGCTACGTCTTTTTGAATGAGTGAAGTATCAAAAGGAAAATCTTTGTCTGTTATTTAAAAAATATATAGGGGCATATTGACATAGGCATTGCCCCACTAGAGGGGGACTTTTTCCGACGCTCTGGTGGCGCAATGCCTTGCTCCATATTCACAAGGCAACACTAAGCCACTTTGCATGGCTTCACGCTGCCTTGTAAAAATGGCCTCCTCAGTGCAGTTTACTGCGGCAAAGTGGCGTACAATGGTCGCTGGTCTGGGCGTTCATATGTAACACCCATTGCTTTTTGACACTGCCCCTGATTTACAAAGATCTTTAAATCTGAGCCAGAGCAAAAAACGCCTTTCAAAAGGAGGCATTAGAGTGATGCGATGAGGAGAAATATTTTATTTCTCCATGCTTTTTGCTGTTTCTATGTGTGCTGCATTCTGTAGCATGCGTAGAAGAGCACAACTCCATTAATGATTGTTTTTGTGCAGGAAATATGCTCAGAAGTCTACTCTCTTCTATTAGTCCAAGTTCAAGCTCCAATTACTCTGTTAAACTACACTTTTCTCTTGTACTCACTAAAACCTATTTCCTACAAGGATGATGATGTCCTTGATATTGTTTTTGTTTTGGCCCCTAAGACATTGTCACCACTAATTGTTAATACCCCACTTTCGTATTGGGATCTTCCAACATGACAAAAAACGGGCTTCATTCACCCTCTTTTGAAAAAAGCAAACTTAAATCTAATGCCCTTCTGTAAAATGTGTAGTGTCTGGGTAACATTCCATGTAGGAACGAGGACTCGGGGAATCTGGAACAGAATTACTGACTTGACTGGTAAATTTACAGTATCCCACTTGTAATTTTGCTGGTAATCCCCTTTGAAGTTACCAATACCCTACTGTCAGTAACTGTGAGGGTCAATTACTGACTCCATTTCCGGGGTACTCAAAACAAAGCCCTTTAGGTTACTCTCAGAGATAGATAATTATTTTGCTGTGTGTTTATCAGAGCTGTTCATTTTCAATTGGCTTCACATATTATGATGGGCCTATATGTTGAGCAATGTAAAGTAACCTATACAAATTCCTAAAAGTGCTCAATACATGAAGGTGTTACAAACATATTTTTCCTTTCATCCATTGTGTTCCATCTTATAAGATGCTTGCTAAAGAAGAGCTTGCATTAGTGCTCCTGTATTTACTATTTATCTACATTTTGGCAGTGCAAAATTGTGAGACACAACATAGAAATTGTCAGCTCTCCCCACACTGGGTGCCCGGCTGGGCCCCATGTGAGTAATCGCTCACTTTGTTTTCCATCATATGACTGCTGTACACAACTCTCTGACAATTCATTACTCATCTATTTTCAGATGTCCTTCATTGCTAGGTCCTGATGAGACCCCTTACTGGAAGTGGGGTCGTAATGCCGTTGACGCATTTAAACCAACCATTTTATAGCCTTCACAAATTTGGTAGAAGGCTAGGAAAAATAATAACTATGTATTGAACAATGGTCATTTGCGTTGATTTTGAAACCTCAATATATGTTATAAATTGGCACTCTGGTGATATAGGTACTAAGTTCACTTGGGACACTGAGCACCATTTTTCTATGGTACTACAATGCAAATATATTATTTGCACAAATATTATTGTCCTGTGTATTGCATTCTGTGTGATTGGTCTTCTTTTTAAGCATCAGTATATCAATGGTAACTGCCATCTCGCATCATCAATATTAAGTATCCTGTACATTGTCCACATAAACCACTGTCTCTTTAGTACACGCTTAAGCAAATGTGCTTCAGAAATTTAGTTAATATTTGAGGTGGTGACCTCTGGCAACTTAATGAACAAAGTCTAGCTAAGCCAAGAAACATTCTTAGAGAATCTCTGTTCAATCCCTGGTAGCTATAGCACAAGGAGTTGGCCATTCCCAAAAGAAGTGCACTTTAATTTTAAAATGTACTCAGAATTTCAAAGTTACGAAAACACAACAATAACATTTCCAAGCCAGTTTTTAAAGAATAGAGAAACATTTTATGAGTAAAATCAGTAAGTAATCAGTATCTTTGAACTTTGATAACCAAGCGTAATGAATGTTTAAAATTTGGAGGCTAAAAGCACCTAAAAAGTAAAGAACCATTGAAAAACAACAGTTTGTGGTTCATCAGGACCTTGGAGATGTTTCAGACTGACCATAATGGAGCAAAGATCAGAGATATCAAAATGAGTCATCTCATTTAAAGATTTTACCTTTGGATTTTTTGGTCTCTTTAATGAGAAAGTCCCTCTTTTCTCTAGCAGCTGTGAAAGGTCCTTCTGGCCGAACCACCTGGCCGAGATCTAAAGCTGGTATCTAGGCACCAGGATTCTCTTTAGCTGGGTTCCCTTCAAGATCCATTCCTCTGTGGTCAGTTGAGCCATCTTAAGCTAGAAGTCCTTCTGTGTTTTCGTGTCCCTGAAGCAAGCAAACAGGAGGACAACCACTTGACTGATGCAGATCAGTTCGAGTCTCTTAGTGCCAGCTGAGTCCATGAGTTCATAGGAGAGTCATATTTCTTCCATCAGGGCCTTCTTTTTCAGGTGCAGACTTAACCAGGTCCAAGAGTGTTCTTGTTCAGAAATGTTCTATTCCACTCTCAGATAGCTAAGGAGTTAATACTACCCTGCCATTTCTGGGCTCGTAGGCAGCCTGTTACCTTCTGATTCAGTCTCATTAACTCCCCTACCCAAGGATGTGATTTCCAGTGCAACTGCTGTGATGAGTGACATAACTGGGTCCACCACGCTTCCAAACTGCAAGGACTTTGCCTCCTTCTTCTTATGAAAAACTGAAATTATTGTAAATGAGCTGCAGTCAGCGAGGGAGCTTCTGTCAGCTATCTTACACACCATTCCTCATCCATCGCAGTCTGTTGATCCTGTTTGTCACCCTGGGCATTCCCCCCCAAAACAATTCCTCCTGGCGCACATTCACACCCCATAATGAAAGCGACATTCACAACATGCTTTCAGCATTGAAACCTTCTGATCACTTCATCAACCCTTTACCTCTGAATATCTTTAAGGAGATCAAATCATCTATCCTCCCTTTATGCACCAAGATCATAAATGTCTCACTTCGCCAAGGCACTATCCAACTGCCTAAAGTTAGGGCAGGTCTCCCCCATCTTAAAAAAAACAGCTGCAGATTTCTCAGACCGTAACAATTTCCACCCAATCTCAAACATTCCCACTCTGGCGAAACTTCTTGAAAACTGTGCCCTGATCCAATTCTGCAACCACATGGAGCATTTTCAACTCCGTGACCAATGTCAGTCAGGCTTCCTTCAAGGTCACAGCACAGAATCAGCACTGTAACACATAGTGGATGACAGATTTAAAGATGCTGGATCAGAATGACGCATGCCTTCTTTCCCTCCTTGATTTATCATTGGCGTTCGTTACTGTACAACACAACAGTCTACTAAACCCACTTGGAAGGAAGATGGGGTTGTCAGGGACTGTCCTACATTGGTTTGCTTCAATCCTCCATAATAGAACCGAAAGATTCAAAGTTAACCAATCCCTGACAAAGCCCACTGCAGTCGTGCTTGGGGTCCCACACGAATCCGCCCTCTCACCCAATCTCTTCAACTTATTCATGAAACCTCTAGCAGAATCCTTCACATCCTCTAACATTTTTTATCACATGTATGCAGGTGACACCCAATTGAACCTGAAAAACCCCTTCCTAGAAGACATCATGTCCCTCAACACTATTCTACAAAATACTCAAAATTGCCTTACTAGCAACCATCTCAAACTTAACATTGTCAAAATGTAATTCCTCCTCTTTACTCCACCTAACCACAATCTCAAGATAAAACTATTGGTGAAGCATCTAACTGTCCTCAACTGCACACCTCAAATTATAGATTCTGCAACATCTTTGCGAATTTCACTAGACAAACAGCTGCACATGCAGGATCACACCAGTACCACCACCAAAGTAGTGAATTATCAGATGAGCATTCTAAGGAAATTAAAACCCTTCCTCCCTCAGGACAACCTTAAATCTGTGTTCCAAGCCCTATTCATTCCCAGACTGAATTACGGAAGTGCTACACTCTGTGGCTCAGGCATCCGAAAGTACATTTTAATTTGTTTGTTCGAATACTTTATTCAGTCAATAGACCATAAAAGTACACGTGCAATAGATCATATAATACATTAAAACAGTCATAAAGTACTCATTCATGTATACAACAAAAAACTGATTTGCAATTACAATTAATTTAATTAAGTTACTTTTCCACTAAAGCTGTCAAAACCCTGATCTAGTCATTAAGTCAAACGGCCATCAAGTGAAAAATAACTTTGAATTATTTCTCAAGCATTTTCCCTGTCAGAGATGCAGATCTAGGCTTTCTCGTGGAAATGCTAGTTCAGACTTTTAAAGTGAAAATAGCTTTGGGGTTTTGTTTCACTGTGGATGCACACTAAACCCAAAATGTAGTCCACTTCTCTTTTTTTTACACGTTATTACCAAGAGTTTGGGTTTTCAACACACACTTTTAGAGGTGACACATGAATAAATAAGAATAGGCCTTTTTACAATGCAAGGACATTTTTCCCTGTCATGCTTTAATGCAGTTCATTTAAACTACCCCAGAGTTGGAGCACAGTGAAGTTCCTGCCTGCAATGTCCATTTGTGTGACATAGGAGGTTGGAGAAAAGTCCCATTGTAGCCCTAATGTGACATTTAACTTTCTAAGTCAGGGACCTATTTTTTGCAGTGTCTACAAGAGATTTATAAGAAAGTTAAATATGACAAATAGTTAATACCAATGTACCACACCCATTTTCGGGAGAAACACATGTGCTTTACTGCTGGTTAACAGTATTAAAGTGCAGAGAGTTATAAATCCAGCATAATTAGACTGGAAAAGATGGGGCAGAAATGTATGTCTTGCATTAAAATTTCCTTCACAAAATCAATAATGCTACCATTACAATCAACAGGGAGGGAGATTTGGCCTAACGGCCAGACCTGTCACATTGAGGAACCATTTACAACAAGGGGTGGTGATGGACAGAGTCTCTGAATTAAGCAGAATACTCTCACCCAGTCAAGAGATCAGGGCTAAATCCAACACCGTTTTTTAGCTCATTGCACCATCCCAGTTTCAGAACCTGGCTGTATGCAAATTAGTCTGTCCCTGGCCCAGTGCATCATGGGAACAGGGCAGACCAGACTACAAAAGCCAATTCTTACACTGGGAAGGAAACAAGCTTCCGGGGACCGGTTTCTGGCATTTCAGCCGTCTTCGGCCCGGCTTGCTTGAATCCTGATGGTGCAATGAGCAAGGGACTCACATCTGAGTATACCCTTCCACGCTTAGGGTGGACAAAAATATTTACAACAAGGGGTGGTGATGGACAGAGTCTCTGAATTAAGCAGAATACTCTCACCCAGTCAAGAGATCAGGGCTAAATCCAACACCGTTTTTTAGCTCATTGCACCATCCCAGTTTCAGAACCTGGCTGTATGCAAATTAGTCTGTCCCTGGCCCAGTGCATCATGGGAACAGGGCAGACCAGACTACAAAAGCCAATTCTTACACTGGGAAGGAAACAAGCTTCCGGGGACCGGTTTCTGGCATTTCAGCCGTCTTCGGCCCGGCTTGCTTGAATCCTGATGGTGCAATGAGCAAGGGACTCACATCTGAGTATACCCTTCCACGCTTAGGGTGGACAAAAATATTTACAACAAGGGGTGGTGATGGACAGAGTCTCTGAATTAAGCAGAATACTCTCACCCAGTCAAGAGATCAGGGCTCTGAGAGTTTTCTGCTTAATTCAGAGACTCTGTCCATCACCACCCCTTGTTGTTAATTATTTTGTCCACCCTAAGCGTGGAAGGGTATGCTCAGACATGAGTCCCTTGCTCACTGCACCATCAGGATTCAAGCAAGCCGGGCCGAAGAGGCTGAAATGCCAGAAACCGGTCCCCGGTAGCTTGTTTCCTTTCCAGTGTAAGAATTGGCTTTGTAGTTTGGTTTGCCCTGTTCCCATCATGCACTGGGACAGGAACAGACTAATTTGCATATAGCCAGGTTCTGAAACTGGGATGATGCAGTGAGCTAAAAAACGGTGTTGGATCTAGCCCTGATCTCTTGACTGGGTGAGAGTTTTCTGCTTAATTCAGAGACTCTGTCCATCACCACCCCTTGTTGTTAATTATTTTGTCCACCCTAAGCGTGGAAGGGTATGCTCAGACATGAGTCCCTTGCTCACTGCACCATCAGGATTCAAGCAAGCCGGGCCGAAGAGGCTGAAATGCCAGAAACCGGTCCCCGGTAGCTTGTTTCCTTTCCAGTGTAAGAATTGGCTTTGTAGTTTGGTTTGCCCTGTTCCCATCATGCACTGGGACAGGAACAGACTAATTTGCATATAGCCAGGTTCTGAAACTGGGATGATGCAGTGAGCTAAAAAACGGTGTTGGATCTAGCCCTGATCTCTTGACTGGGTGAGAGTTTTCTGCTTAATTCAGAGACTCTGTCCATCACCACCCCTTGTTGTTAATTATTTTGTCCACCCTAAGCGTGGAAGGGTATGCTCAGACATGAGTCCCTTGCTCACTGCACCATCAGGATTCAAGCAAGCCGGGCCGAAGAGGCTGAAATGCCAGAAACCGGTCCCCGGTAGCTTGTTTCCTTTCCAGTGTAAGAATTGGCTTTGTAGTTTGGTTTGCCCTGTTCCCATCATGCACTGGGACAGGAACAGACTAATTTGCATATAGCCAGGTTCTGAAACTGGGATGATGCAGTGAGCTAAAAAACGGTGTTGGATCTAGCCCTGATCTCTTGACTGGGTGAGAGTTTTCTGCTTAATTCAGAGACTCTGTCCATCACCACCCCTTGTTGTTAATTATTTTGTCCACCCTAAGCGTGGAAGGGTATGCTCAGACATGAGTCCCTTGCTCACTGCACCATCAGGATTCAAGCAAGCCGGGCCGAAGAGGCTGAAATGCCAGAAACCGGTCCCCGGTAGCTTGTTTCCTTTCCAGTGTAAGAATTGGCTTTGTAGTTTGGTTTGCCCTGTTCCCATCATGCACTGGGACAGGAACAGACTAATTTGCATTTAGCCAGGTTCTGAAACTGGGATGATGCAGTGAGCTAAAAAACGGTGTTGGATCTAGCCCTGATCTCTTGACTGGGTGAGAGTTTTCTGCTTAATTCAGAGACTCTGTCCATCACCACCCCTTGTTGTTAATTATTTTGTCCACCCTAAGCGTGGAAGGGTATGCTCAGACATGAGTCCCTTGCTCACTGCACCATCAGGATTCAAGCAAGCCGGGCCGAAGAGGCTGAAATGCCAGAAACCGGTCCCCGGTAGCTTGTTTCCTTTCCAGTGTAAGAATTGGCTTTGTAGTTTGGTTTGCCCTGTTCCCATCATGCACTGGGACAGGAACAGACTAATTTGCATATAGCCAGGTTCTGAAACTGGGATGATGCAGTGAGCTAAAAAACGGTGTTGGATCTAGCCCTGATCTCTTGACTGGGTGAGAGTTTTCTGCTTAATTCAGAGACTCTGTCCATCACCACCCCTTGTTGTTAATTATTTTGTCCACCCTAAGCGTGGAAGGGTATGCTCAGACATGAGTCCCTTGCTCACTGCACCATCAGGATTCAAGCAAGCCGGGCCGAAGAGGCTGAAATGCCAGAAACCGGTCCCCGGTAGCTTGTTTCCTTTCCAGTGTAAGAATTGGCTTTGTAGTTTGGTTTGCCCTGTTCCCATCATGCACTGGGACAGGAACAGACTAATTTGCATACAGCCAGGTTCTGAAACTGGGATGATGCAGTGAGCTAAAAAACGGTGTTGGATCTAGCCCTGATCTCTTGACTGGGTGAGAGTTTTCTGCTTAATTCAGAGACTCTGTCCATCACCACCCCTTGTTGTTAATTATTTTGTCCACCCTAAGCGTGGAAGGGTATGCTCAGACATGAGTCCCTTGCTCACTGCACCATCAGGATTCAAGCAAGCCGGGCCGAAGAGGCTGAAATGCCAGAAACCGGTCCCCGGTAGCTTGTTTCCTTTCCAGTGTAAGAATTGGCTTTGTAGTTTGGTTTGCCCTGTTCCCATCATGCACTGGGACAGGAACAGACTAATTTGCATATAGCCAGGTTCTGAAACTGGGATGATGCAGTGAGCTAAAAAACGGTGTTGGATCTAGCCCTGATCTCTTGACTGGGTGAGAGTTTTCTGCTTAATTCAGAGACTCTGTCCATCACCACCCCTTGTTGTTAATTACATTGAGGAACCAGGTACGAGTCCCAGCATCGGTCAACGTACTGTGCTTCTGGGCAAATCATTTAATCTCCCCATGCTTAAAATAAAAAAAAAATAAAAAAAATCTTAAATTTTGTAATGTAATCTGATGCTCATGTAAAGCACTCTAATACCCTTCAGCCAAGTGTGTGCCGTATGCAACTGGAAAGCAAAAGCACACAGTGTTACTTTATTTGTGAAAATTTTAAATGCTATGTGTTTCATAATCCTCAAACATTTCAAGATGTGTCTAAATAAGATAGCTGTTGTTGCAGGGAAAGCCTTGGTATCATCAGGGGGGCAATCACCATATGTGCTTTATGCAAAATATGCACATTTCAGTTAACAGCTTGCAGTGGTATACAATAATGCTTTATGGAAAATTTCTCAAAAACAGTAGGTATTTTTTCAGCAACTATCCATTAAGTAGGTAATTCAATTCTACATGCTGCAGATAGCACAGAACAATGTCAAGAAATTGATTGAAGGGCTTCCTAAACGTTACCACAACACACATATTCCAAGTCTTTCAGGACAAAAACCTAAACTGTAAATATTTAGTGTTAATTTATTTTTGGTTTGAAAATTGACTGTTGCCTTTTCGAGTGGACATCCCACCTTGGGAAACTGAAAATAAACATGAAACACATCCAAAAGAGGTCAAATCACACATAATACACCTAACATCAAGAGAGCCTATAAACAAAGGTCTTGAACACGCACAACCCCGTAGAACGCTGCTGATGGAATTATTCATTGATGGCATGTGAAACCGTAATACTGCAATCTGCAAAACTCTGGGTATGCATGAGAATTTGGAGAAAGTCCATGTTTGAAATACTATAGTGTGTCTAGAAAATCAATACTCAAGCCTGGAACATATCAACGTTAATGGAATACGTTTTAGAACTTACTCACACCACACGAAGTAACCTGAAAGAATAAGGAGTTGATTTCATAGGAATATTACTCCATCCCTGTACGAATATATGACGTTTTAACGCATACATTCACAATGCATGCCTTTAAAACGCGGTTGTTACAACGACTGCGTTGTTACCACTAGTGCCTTTACATCGCAAGTCGTATCAACGACTTGCTGGAGGGGGCCCGCTGGACTTAGGAATAGTATTAATTACTATTCCTACTCCAGTTTGTGCAACAGCAGGGAAGGTGTTGGATTCAAAATCCAACACATTCCCTGGTGTTGCTCGGCCCCTACATTAAGTCGTTGATACGACTAGCGATGTAATGGCACGTGTGGTAACTGCGCGGTCATTGTACTGACTGCGTTGTGAAGCCATGCGTTGTTGAAATAGCGTTGTAAACATTGTTTCCCTCCCTGTACACCACTCTATACCACATCGAAGAAAGAGGAAGGCCTTTACAACACGTTTTCTCAAGACTCTTTCAGATGGCTGCCAACATAAAAATGTAATGCAGGGTGAGATTCCCAGACAGGAGGTGGACAATGATTAGGACCCCCTCTTCCATAATTTGGTCACTTCTACCACAAACATGTCAAGACATACGGCCACAATTATTGCTGTGTTGCCTGTGCTTCAGAATATTAGAGACATAAAGAAAGAATGGGACAAGCTAAAGTAGAGATTGAGAGCCCAGTTGTTGATAAACCAATGCCAAGCTTAGGGACAGGTGGGAGGAGAAGCAACACACACAGAAATGTGTTCCTGACAGCAGCAAATACTGGACATGATCAACAACTCCACAGTAACTGCTTTGGATAGTAAGGTGACAGGAGAAGGAGTGGAGCAAACCCTTAAGTCCACCAATTTAAATTTGGCAATTTTGCCTTGTAATTCCATCCCTGTTGATGATTGTGCAAAGGGGTACAGATGAAAGTTCACATGGATTTCAGAATTATTTTTGTATGCATCATTGGAAACAATGTGGTTTCACAGGGTACTTAGTCCTTCTTGTGTTTACTTATGTGTTCAGCATAGTGGATCCATCAAAGATGCAAAACCTCATTCCAGGTGGTGCAGACACAACCCGCCCTGCCAAACTCTTCTGCTCCTGAAGATGCATAAGTTCAAGCGGCTTGGAGTAATAAAGATCGATGTGGGACCAGCGCACATAGATCTGTATGTACCCTGGATCATTGGCATGTCTCCCCTGGCCCCAAAGGCCAGTGTCTCAGCAGGAGAGCTCCTATTTCATCTGGTTTATTGCTTTAGAACTCACATAGCAGGGGAGGAGTGGGACGGTTCCCCTGATCCCTATCTGGACCAAATCGCTACAAATCCACTAAAAACTACAATTGTCTTCTCAAAATCTGTGCATCTTAAATGGTTTATACCTCATATTCTTTCTCAGCATTCACCTGAACTGGATAGGATGTAGAGCAGGAAGAGTTTGTTTTGCAGAATTTTGTATTCCTAAGAACACAGGAAACACAGGATGGATTTTCATGGGCTGCAACAATTGTAATCGTATAGAAAAGTAAATGGCACAATAAACTTGGTATGCAACTTAGACCATTTCTTCAAGTGTATATTTTTTTAACTTGAGCTTTTCACACTGCATGTGCTTGTACAATTTAATTCTATTTCTATCAACAAAATGCTTACAGCTACCCTTGGCCTTTTCTAAAACTTCTTGGGCTGTCCTGTTGACTTTTTAAAGTTCAGTTAGATATTCTTGTGCTGTCTGCACTGATGTAATGCAGAGGAGGGTGTTTTTAATGGCAATATTCTAGGCTGGTGTACATACATGCAAACAATAGGTACTACCTCTGTGCAGAATGCTTGGCATTGTTGTAGATTTTTTCTATTAACCGTGATGTCTTTCTCAGATCTTCTTCTTGCTACAAGGCTTGATACCTAACATACCTAACAATTGTTTTTGTCTGCCTGTCTGAGTATAATTACTAGTAAAAAGACAGACGCTGATATTTATTTATTTACAGAATGCACACCAGAATTTCAAAATGAATTGAGAACCCTTATCTGTTATCAAAACCTTTGGTGTTCAATTGAAAGGAATAATATGGTGTGCACAGATTTGAACCACATATTCGGAGGAGAGAACCCCAGTTAGAGCAATGAAATGCACCATCTTTGTGAAATGACAACAACTACTTCCATGGTATCAACTATTTGACTTTTGTGTTACTCTACAATAAAGTTTGCGAAAATTTAGGGCAAGATTTGGGTGGACAGACAACGGTCTCAGACTAGCCATAGATGTTACCTCTTTATTCCGGGCACAAATAGAACATGTTTCAAATAACTTCTTTACATTTAAAACCAGAGCTGGGCACCAAAAATATATTTTACTTGCTGATAAGGTTTTGATGCCCAGCAGTTTTGGAATACAGTTGCCTTACATGTGATGAAGGTAAATATAAAGTCACCCCTTGACATAAGAGCTCATCTTTTTCGATCCTTTTTCTTTTTCTAAAAGCGAGGCTTCTTTAATAATCGACTTTAATGCTATTTCTACTTCTGTTGGAAAGGTGTTCACCATAAATGAATGCTATATAATAACTTTCTTGAATTTCACTTGGCATCTGCCACGCCATTGTTTAAACAAGATTTAAAGTTATCGCAAGCCATAATCAGAAAAACTAGGTAAAATGGGAATCAATACTCTGGCTGATTTTCAAAACTGCATATTTATTTGATCAGTGCAAATTTCCCCTATGCGTCTAGCTCCTAATAAATAATATCACCGTTTTCTTAAAGTTCTCTTTATTGACAACGACTCTTTGTCAGTAATAGTGTCATTTGATTTTGGTAGTGAAAATGTCTGCGGAAAAGTAGCTCACTAGATTTATTTCTCCACTTTCAGTTTTCCTCTCAGACAAAACCCCTACCACAGAATGATATGAGGCATGCAATAAAGGAAGAATGTAATACTTGGGTGATCTAAAATGGGGGCACAAGTAAAATGTTTCTTCAAAATACGTAAAACTTGGCCATTCTCTTTAGACAAGATAAAAGCAGCTCCTTTAGGTAGAAGTGTGGTACTGAGTGTTACAATTTCAGAGAACCAATTAATGCCTGGTTACTCATCGATAATATTCATTACTCCGAGTCCTGGTCTTCCCGTCCCATTCCTTAACAGTGAGCAGCTAGTCTGCTCCCCAGAAACCTAAAACCTAGCACAGCTTGTTAGCACTTCCCCAATATGTCGCCACCGATCCGGTGTGGATAAAGGGGGAAATGCACAACATCACATCCTGAAAATACGAAAGAAACCCAAAAACCAAAAAACAATCACCACAAACAAAACCCCAGGGAGGGAGGGAAGGGAACAGGAATGGGACGGAAAGACCAGGACTCGGAGCAATGAATATTACCGGTGAGTAACCGGGTATTACCTCCTCGTCCTGTCTTCCCATCCCATTCCTTAACAGTGAGCCCACACCCAAGCACACAGTGGTTGTAAGAAAAAAGACCAGACAAAGCATCAAACAGGCCAAACCAACAAAGGAAAGCAGTACAAACATAAACCATGTACCGCAGTCAAAGCAGAAGCGCCAAAGGCAGCCGAGGCCACCATCCCCAACTGAAGGCGACAACGGGAATCAAAGGAATGAGGAGAAGCCCACGTGGCAGCACCAGAAAGCCACACAAGGAGGCACCCCATACAGGGCCCAAGAGGAGGAGACACCCCGGAGTATCAGCCCCAGACCGAAGAAGGGAGAGGACAGTGCGTGGATCCGTATGCCAAAACAACAGCACCCTCAACCCAACGCGCCAAGGCTGACAAGGAAGGACGAAAACCCGTCCCAGAAAGGACGTAGCAACAAACAAGGAAACAACTGTCCAAAAACCGCAGGTCCCGTCCAAAGGGATGCAGAGAGCCCTCAGCACACCCAAAGAATGGAGAACCACCTCCTCCGGGGAGGAAGGGTCTGGAAAAAAGATAGGGAGGACAATAACCTCCTGACAGTGGAAAGAATACAAAACCTTGGGCATAAAAACAGACCAGGACAGAGAATGACCATGCCTGAGCAGAAACACAAAAAACGGGGGGGGAGCCATAAAAGCACCAAGCTCACCAACCCGCCACCCAGAAGTAAAGGCCACCAGAAAAAGAACCTTAGCATAAAGGAACCGAAGGACCACGAGAGCAGACACCCAAAATAGGGGCCCAACAAGGCCTGGAAAACCAGAGGAAGAACCCAGGCCAGTCACAGAAGAGTGAGAGACAGGCAGCCGAATCAAAAAATACTCTGCTATAGGGGAGCTGGTAGACCCGGACCAATCTGGCTTCATGCCGAGAAGAAACACTGCTCTGAATCTACGCAGGTTGCATGGGGTGCTGGGGAGAGCGTCTACTATACGCGAGATGCAGTCATAGTTTCCTTAGATGCCACTATGGCATTTGATACACTTGAGTGGCCCTATCTTTTTGCCGTCCTCCTAAAAATGGGATTTGGTCCGTTTTCTGCCGATGGGTGTGCCTGCTATATAGTGTACCTTTTGCCCAGGTAGTCGTGAATAATAAAAAATCTGAGACGTTTACGCTCAGCCAAAGCACCCGTCAGGGGTGTCCTCTCTCTCCCCCTTGCTATTTGCTCTGGTCCTCGAGTCCCTTGCAGCATGGATCCGTAAGGATGTAATGGTCCGAGGGATGCGATGGTCAGCGGACTCCGAAGACCACATCTCTCTCTTTATGCGAATGATATCCTTCTTCCTCTCACATCCCTCAAAAGATCCCTAATCCCAGTTTTTGACATCCTTAACACTTTTAGCAGATATTCCGGATTCCGTGTTAACTGACAAAAATCTCTCCTATATGTCCTCTTTGGGGGTCCACCTCCGCTACCCCGGGACTGCCCCATACCTGTAGTCTCGGAGGGCTTCAAATACTTGGGCATATTTATTTCTCTCGATCCCTCGGTCAGGTACGCCCGTAACCTTGTGTCCCCCCTGCAGAGACTAAGAAGTGATGTCATGCATTGAAAGAAACTTTCGCTTTCACTGTTGGGCAAGGCAGCACTTTTTAAAATGATGTCTCTACCCCGTTTTCTATACGCCCTCCAAAACACGGCTGATCCTGTCCCAAACGCATATTTTAAAGAGATTGAAGGGCTCCAGAGAGACTTCCTGTGGGGTGGAAGACCGCGTATCACCTTGAAAAAACGAACTCTGAGTTGGTACAACGGTGGCATCGGGTTGCCAGACATCAAAAGATACTACTGGGTGGCACACCTCATGCCGGTAAACCATTGCAATTACGGCCGCCCTGACGATCCGGGCTACGGTGTGGACCGCTGGCTCCTTCCGAACGGAGCATTTACCCGTGCAGTGTATTCTAAGCCTGACACATACCCACTCATTGGCCCTACCAACCACACAGTTAAGATCTGGCACGTTGCAACCAGGTCACTCGGCTGGGACAATCAGTTGACTCTTGCCACTCCCTTATGGGACTCGCAACAGCTGGGAGACTTGGGTAAATCTAAGGGTTTCGACAAGTGGGACCTGATTGGCATCTACCACTTTAGAGACCTTTGGAGCGCAGAGGGCGTAAAGCCTTTCACCACTCTCCAAATCCAATACTCCCTTACTGATGCAGAGCGTTTTCGAAACCTCCAAGTCCGACACGCGCTACAGGCAACATTGCCCTGTGACGTGCTCCTGCCGGACAGCTCCCCGCTAGAGGACAGAATGCTAGATGGACATATACCCGAAAAGGCTATTTCCCTTACCTATTGAAAGCTCATCATTTACATGGATGACCCCCCTATTGTCACTGCGTGAGAAATGGATTGGAGATGGTATCAAACTGGACGATAAAACTTGGTAGGTGGCGATCTCCTCCCCTAAAACTGTTGCTATCCCGGCGCGGCTACGCCTAGTGCAACTAAAGATCCTTCACAGGATTTACCTAACAGGTCCCCAATTAGTACACATGGTTGGGCTGACAGATGGCTCATGTAGACGGGGGTGTAAACAGATGGGCACTTTCATGCACATTATTTGGCACTGTGAACCAATCCAGGTATACTGGTGTGCAGTCCACACATTCATGAGCGATACATTGGGGATCGAAATTAAGCCAGAAGCACCCCGATGCCTCCTCAACATCTGGGAACCGACTGACTTCAACACGCACACCACACAGTGGGTCACACTCGGTTGCAGGATAGCCAAGAGTAACATAGCGCAGATTTGGGGGGCCTCGCATGCGCCTATGATTACCGACTGGGAAAAAGACCTGGACTGGTGTATGCTAAGAGAAAAGACTGTATATTTGGCCCGGGGCTGTCCCCGGAAATGGTCTTAGATATGGGCCCCCTGGAAAGCCTATCTTAGAGATATCTGTGCCCCTCCCCGTGCCCTGGACAGTGAAGAACCCCTTCCTCGTGATTTCCAGTGAATTATCCTATTGTAACAGTATGTATTTCTTGAATGCACTGTACCTTAATCATTGACCATTGTGGAATTGTACCTGCCATCCAGTTTGTTTAATAAAAAGATTAAAAAATATATATATATATATACTCCGCAAGAAGCGAGCCACCCATGGGGAGACAGAAGACACAGAGGAACCCCGAAAAGCCAAAATCGCAGCCCATCGTGCCCGGAGCATGGAGACAGCGAGCCCCAGGACAAATACCATCCCACAAGAAGTCCAGCACAGCCCCACAGGAGGAAGAAGACAGACCCTTCCCAAGGCACCAGGAGGAGAAGGTTGTCCAAAGACGGCCTCAGGACTCCAAGGCGGAAGGGCGCCTAGACAACCGGATGCAGTGGGCAACCACAACAGAACAACCCTGACACAAAAAACTCAACCGTACCAAGTGCCAGACCCCCAGGGAGGACACGCGGAGAAGAGGAGCTCGCACAGGGGAGGGACACAGGAGAAACTGTAAATGGTGGCACAAGGTCAAAGAAATTAAATTAAATGAAATGAAAAGAGCATTTGCATAGCGCGGTAGCTGCCCTCTGGCGTCCTAGCGCTGCAAACAACGTGCTGAGTAACTATGGCTCAGGCTATTCTGGTTTGTTAAAAAGAAGGGTTTTTAAGAGTTTGCGGAAAGTGAGAAGTTTGGGCTCTGATCTGAGTTGTATAGGGAGGGAATTCCAGAGTCTGGCCGAGTTGAGGGAGAACGAGCGGCCTTCACATCTTGCTTTCTTGAAACTCGGTGTTATGGCCAGGAAAGAGGATCCAGATCTGAGCTCCCTGTTTGGATGATAGGCTGTTATCAAAGTTTGGTTGATGGTGGCGCCTGTGTTCCAAAAAGCTCGGTGGGCAATGTACATTGCTTTAAATTCGACCCTTTACCTCACTGGAAGCCAGTGTAGGTCCTTAAGTCTGGGTTTGACCAGGGATCGGCGGGGGATCTGGAGAAGGGTTCTGGCTGCGCAGTTTTTAATGATCTGAAGTTTGTTAAAGGTCGTCTGGGGTGCGCCTAGATAGAGGGCGTTCCCGTAGTCCAGACGGGATAGGATCAAGCCCTGGACCAATATCTGCCTAGCATTAGAAGGCAACAGAGGGAGAATTTTTCTCAGAAGCCTTAACAGCCCAAAACAGCTGGCTGAAAGTTTGGCTGCTTGATGGTTGAGATGGAGGGTTTTGTCGAGCCATATGCCCAGGCTTTTGATAGTGTCTTTGTGCACAGGGGCGGGTCCGAGGCAAGGGGGCCAGAATGGGTCAATACTGCTATGGATGGGATTCCCAAGAAGCATAAGCTCCGTTTTGTCCCCGTTCATTTTGAGGCAGGAGGATGTCATCCATTCTTGGACTGCTTCCAGGCAGTTTTTCAGATCACTAGGTGTGGTTTGTGGGGGGTTTAGATCCACCACTAGCTGAGTGTCGTCCGTGTAGGTGACAATTTTCACTCCAAAAGGGCAGACGATCTCAGCTAGGGGGCTCATATAAAGATTGAATAATGTGGGGCTCAAGGAGGAGCCCTGTGGTACCCCGCAGTTGAGGGGCTTGCTAGGGGATACAGAGTCACCTTCGAAGACCTGAAGGAGCGATTGGAGAGGAAGGACCTAAGCCAGGTGATTGCCGTCCCTGATATTCCCTTACTGTTAAGTCTGTGTAGGAGGATGTTATGGCTCACTGTATCGAAGGCGGCACTTAGGTCGAGGAGGAAGATGGCTGCAGAGCCACCCTGATCTAAGATTCTTCTGGCCTCCTCTGTCACTGCGATCAGGGTTTTTTCAGTCCCATGTAGGGGTCGGAACCCCGTCTGGGTGGAGTCTAAGAGATTGTTGGTTTCAAGGAACTCGGTTAGCACAGTGTTGAAGACAGATGAAGGGGAAACCAAGACGGACGGGACAACTCCGGAACCACCAGAAGAACTGCCGCCCAGACCAACCTAATCACCCGGAGGACCTGAGGGGTCAAAGCAAATGGTGGGAATGCAAACAGGAGGCCCAGAGACCACTGAATGGAGAAAGCGTTGAATCCCCAGGCCAGCTGAGCGGGGACGAGGCCGCAAACTTAGGAAGAAGGGCAGACTCCTCAGAGGCAAACAGAACCAGCCAGGAAAGTTGGAACCGGACAACAGCCTGATCGAACAGAAGAGGGGACAGATACGCGGTCACAGAGGATGGGAACATCCGGCCTAGAGAGCCCGCAGGCCCATTCACCGACCCCGGAAGACAGATAGCCATCAGAGAGAAAAGAGTCCATTCGGCCCAAAGACTGAAGACCCCAGAAAGGAGAAACAGAGATCAGAACATGCCCCCCAGATGATACACATAAGCCTGAACAACCTGGATGCTGGGCTGAACAGAGGTAGCGCGGGCCAGAAGTAGAGGAGAGAACCACAGCAAAACCAACCAACCTGCCCAAAGATCCCTCCAAACCCCAGCAGGGAAAGTGAAGCAAGGAAGAACTCAGGCAACACCAGATGCAGGATAGACAGCAAAGTCACTAGTTTGAAAGCATGTCTGGGAACGAAGAGAAAGACCCCCTGCCAAACCAAAGCAGGGCGCAGGACCGCCGAAGCCTCCCCGTAGACCAGGAAGAGGACTGAAAAACAACCCCCGCCCCGAACCAGAGGAGGGACTTCCATGACAGCCGTACATCCCAACCGAAGGCGCACATCTGCCGGAAATCCAGCCGCTGCAGAGGGTGATGAGGCAGAGGAGTCTCCAGGAGGACCGGAGATGAAAACCCGACCCGAGAACCGGCCGACACATTCAGCACTGCCCAGATATTCCGGAAGAGGCAACCATTGATGCACAAAAAGGCGAAGGCGACCCCCAACCGGATAAGGCAGACAGTCATCGCACCGGAGAAGGAGTGGAGCCAGAACCACCAGCCAGGGCCTGGGACCAGGCAAGAAAGAGCTGCAGTGTCGCACAAAATGTCAAAAGAAACGTCCAACAAAAAGCGCACCTGCAGCCCCAAGAGGGCCAAGAGAGAGGAGGCACCCTCCCTGCCCTGCAAAAAAAGAGCCAGGGCCTGGAAATTCAGCATCAGGGACAGGACCAAGCAGTAGGCGTAGGCATCGCCCAGGCAGCAACGTATAGAAGCAGTGTAGGAACACCGTCCGCCGTACAACAGCGGCAGAAGGAACGGCATCCCTAAGACAGACACGTGAACCCCAATCCTGTGAGAGCCGTTGTCACCAAAGGCACAAGACTTGTCATTGAGCGACAGCACAGTGGACATAAAAAGGGAGGGAAGAGGATTATTCCACACCCTACCATACATGAGGAAGCACCGTACACACAGTGCCATACCATTTGAAGGATCCAGGAGATGGCTGGGGACAGCGAGCAAAAAAAGCATCCTCCAGGACACCCGGCACAGGGGGAGCAAAATCCAAATCGGCACGCACATGGTCAAGCAAAGCTGAGAGCTCAGCACCCTGAACAAAGCGACCATGCAGACAACCCCCACAGCAACAGCCGAAGGGACATGCAAAACAAGAGACCCACGAGGCACTCAGGCAGGAGGGCCAGACACCTCTCGAGCCCAGAAAGCAGCAGCCACTGCCCCCAACATAAAGAGGTGCAACCAAACTAGGAGAGGCAGAGCCATAAGCACTAAGAAAAAGCCTATAACACCTGGTATTTCCAGGAGGACCCCTTCCAGCCACTAACCAGGCCTGACCCTGCTAAATGACTGAAATCAAACAAAATCAGTGACTTACAGGCGGGTTAGGCCTTGGGCCCCGCGCAACCAGAAAAAAAACAAGCACAAAAAGCGCCCGGCCGGCCGGAAACCCCCCAAGGGAGGCAGGAAACCGAACAGGACGCTCTGCGCCCCAGAGGACCAACAGAGGACCAGCGCCCGCTAAAGCAGGGCGAGACGGGACTGTCAGCAGAGAAGAGCCTGCTAAAGCCGGCCGCATACATGCACGGCAAAGAAAAGCAAGGGTCAGCTTCTCGCTGAGTTCGAACTGTACGAGCAACGAAATGGAGTATAAAAAAACACATAACTGCGCCAGGTGAGGCACAAACCCACAACTTCGGCATGACCCAGTGCAAGTACCGCTGTAGAAGCACAGCAAGCTATTCAGAATGGAACAGTTAATATTGAGAGTAAGCGATCCAGACCACATTAAGCCACAGTCATTCTGACCAAATGCGCCACAGGTGCAAGTGAGGTGAAAACGTCCATTGAAAGACCAGGGATTGAACACCCAAACTGCAGCGAAAGAGTCAAAGACCCTAACCAGTAGCCAAGAGTGACCTATTACAGCACACGGCATCGCCAACAGGAAAACCGAAACTCCGCCGAAGCACAAGGAACCGACTAGAGCAGGCCGCGCAAACCAGCAGTGCAGAGAAAGGAACATTTCGTACTCTTGTAACTGAGCACACAACACTATGAACATGCAAAGTAAAAAGGACAGCGTCCGCCAACAAAAAGCACAAAACACGGAGAAACAGTACTCACCCGACCAACTGCTCCGCTAGGGGAAAGGAAACTGACGAAGTCAGAAAAAAAAGAACAGGATGTGATGTTGTGCACTTCCTACCTTATCCTCACCGGATTGGTGGCGCCATATTTGGAGAAGTGCTGAAAATCTCTGCTAGGTTTTAGGTTTCTGGGAAGCAGACTAGCTGCTCACTGTTAAGAATCGGACGGGAAGACAGAACGAGGAGGTAATTCATTTTCTATACAAAATTTAATGAAGGAAACTTTGCAGTTTTTCTGGAGGTGGTAATGGGTCATTGGATTATGGCTGAAACATTTTCTAATCTATCTGCAGTTTATATCCAGAGGGTTGATTACTTAGCCGAAGAAATTATCTAGTTTAGCAAAAATATGTGGGTGTCTTAATTGCTGCAAAGTGGCCTTTTCATGTTACATATGTGCTTCCTAGGTATCATAGTAAATCAAGATGTTATATTAATAAACCTTACAGAACACATTAAAAAACCTCCTAGGACTTCATCAATAGGAATCATTGCTGAAGCAGCCAAGATTATGGACGAATTTTAGCCCGACCCCATGACCTCCGAACGAATCCCACAACACAAAATATGTGGGTGTCTTAATTGCTGCAAAGTGGCCTTTTCATGTTACATATGTGCTTCCTAGGTATCATAGTAAATCAAGATGTTATATTAATAAACCTTACAGAACACATTAAAAAACCTCCTAGGACTTCATCAATAGGAATCATTGCTGAAGCAGCCAAGATTATGGACGAATTTTAGCCCGACCCCATGACCTCCGAACGAATCCCACAACACCCATCACCGCAGCTCATTCTCCGACACAACTGACCACAGCGGCGGCCTCCGAGACACAGGGGCAGTGAGAATGGATCTTGAGGCCGTGACCTGGAGGCCAAAGACCACTCCTGAGTGACACCGGTCCTCGCTCATGTGGGGTTACACCATCTTGGACTAGGCAGAGGTGCACAGTCTCATAGGAGATTTGTCTGTGGCCTGTGCATCGGCCCTGCTCACTTGGCCAAGTTCAGATACCACCAGTGTGGATGACTTCTGTGAGGCCAGGCTGGACCAAGCCTGTACTAATTCCGATCGTGGTGGCCCTGAGGGTCCCAAAGGAACCCAACAACAAAGGTGGAGGAGGGAAGCTGCTTAGACACTGGCAGTAAGCAGCGCATGGCCAGCCCTCAACTAGTTCCCACCCATTGAAGGGAGAGAGCTCCTATTCCTCCTTTCACTGCTGCGTTCAACTGGATGTGGTGGGCTCATTCGTGACCTACCATATGCAGAGAGTCTGGCCTTTCCCCCTGCCTCTGTCCTGGTTAGGAGGTGCTGTCTGGGGTTGCACCATATGTTAGCGAGTGCTGACAGACTTGGCCATTGGGGAGACCACCAGCAAACACTGGGACTATGGCTGCAGTCCCGAAATGCTATAACCTGCAGTATGTGAAGTCCTGCAGTCTCCAAATAAACCTACACACATATCGGCCCAAGAGGACAGGTGAGGAATGCTGGCTATTCATGCTGATCTCCCTCCACTTCTTATGCTGGATTATATGGTGTAAGTAGGTCAATAGGAAATTGAGTAACTGGAACTCGGGAGGGACTCGCAACGCCAACAGTGGAGCGGGGACCTACCAATGTGGCTCTGGGCTACTAAATACATCATTGGACTCCACGCTACACCATGTGAAAGAATAAAGGCCTGACAGCAACAGTTCAGACCAAAATGGATTGGTTCATGACTCCTCCACCAAGCACAAAAAACATTGCTCTCGATAATGGGTTGAATTAACCGTCAACAAACTCCTCTAATATGAATCCAATTTTACAGGCCTTCCACACGTCAAGAGAAGCGGTTGAAGAGAAAGTGGGGAAGTTATAGTGGATGTGACCCTGCTTTGTCAGGACCTTCGTAATATAGCAGGTCGGGTGTCTGAAGCTTAGGGGCTAAAATACACATTAGAAGATCAATCAATCAATCAATCAGAGGGTTTGTAAAGTGCACCAGGTCTTGAGGTCCATCCTGAATTTGTGCAGGGTTGGGGAGCATCTGATGTTCACAGGGAGATCCTTCCACATCTTGGCCGCGATGTAGGTGAAGGTTCTTCCCCCAGTTCTGTTCGTGGAACCTCTGCCAGGGTGAGTTTGGCAGAGCAGAGGTTCCTCTTGGGTACATGTAAGGATACTCTCTTGTTGAGGTATTTGGGCCCGCTATTTTTGAGGGATTTGTAGGTGTGGGTGAGTAGTTTCAAGGTGAACCGCTTCTCCACGGGGAACCAGTGGAGGTCTTGTAGGTGTTGGGTCATGTGTTTGTGGCGCGGAGTCCCGAGGATGAGTCTGGCTGCGGCGTTCTGGATGGTTTGGATTCTGTGTAGAAGGGTTCTGTTGATTCTGGCATATAGGGCGTTGCCGTAGTCGAGTCTGCTGGTTATGGGTGGGTGAGTGACCGTTCTTCTGCATTCGGGGGATCCACTTGCGGAGGATGCATAGGCAGTTGAAACTGGTGGAGGCGACGGCGTTGATCTGGCAGTTCATGGAGAGGGTGGAGGGTGGAGTCGAGGATGATGCCGAGGTTTTGTGCGTGGTCTGTAGGGGTGGGTGGGTTGCCGAGGGCGGAGGGCTACCAGCTGTATTCCCAGGAGCATGTGCAGGGTCCGAGGATGAGGACTTCTGTCTTCTTTAAGTTGAGCTTCAAACAGCTGTCATTCATCCAGGCTGCAACGTTCTTCATTCCTTCCTGGAAACAGAGTCTGGTGTCTTCGGGGTTCTTCGTGAGTGAGAGGATGAGCTGGGTGTCGTCGGCATAGGATACAATACTGAGCCCATGCTGTCTGGCAATGGCCGCAAGGGGGGCCATGTAGATGTTGAAGAGTGTGGGCCTGAGCGATGATTCTTGGGGTACTCCACAGTTGATATCGGTGGGTTCAGAGAGGAAGGGAGGGAGTCTGATCCTCTGGGTTCGGCCGGACAGAAAGGATTGGATCCATACGAGAGCGGATCCTTGTATCTCCGCATCATGAAGTCTGGCTGTGAGTGTGCGATGTGAGACGGTGTTGAAAGCTGCGGAGAGGTCTAGCAGGATGAGGGCCGCAGTGTGTCCCTGGTCGATTAGCATGTGGATGTCGTTGGTGGCTGCGAGGAGGGCTGTCTCGGTGCTGTGATTGCTGCGGAATCCAGACTGGGAGGCGTCCAGGATGGAGTTCTCTTCGATGAAGGCGGTCAGTTGGGCATTTACGAGTCTCTCAGTGACTTTGGCTGTGAAGGGGAGGAGAGGTCATTGGCCCCGAGGCAATCAATGTTTGCCTGAATCCTCAACTTCTGCGATCATGATGCAATATTAAGAGAGACAAGGAGGGAAAGGGACTTGCAGATCCAGTCCACATAGATCATAATCTTCCCGAAATACACAAAATTGGTCCAACAACACTGTAAATCTTAAGAAGGAGAGGAACAAACCCAGCAGAAACCAACCCCTGCTAAGATAGAGAGACGTATCTCCTACCAAACAAATGCAAAGAGTGTCCTGTGCACATGATTGTCTTAAAATGGTTCTCAAGTGAGAACCCAAAATTCGGTAAGCGTTCAATATATGATTTCAGAGTCCATCATCATAGAGTATGTATATTTAATGGTTAAGTGTTGATCAGTACATACAAGAGAAAATAGCCGACACGTGTTTCGTCACACCGTGTTGCGTCTGTGACTCTTCAGGGCTGGGAAGGACATAAAGTAAGCATGAATTAGAATCGTGGAACTAAAATAGTGACTCAGTGTGTGGAATGGAACACCTAGAACTGGGTGGAGACCCTATATTAGTGGAAAGACAATGCAAAAGGGGACTGGGAGTCCAAGATAAACAAAGGGCCGAATCGTGTTGTGACATGGTGGTGTTAAAACAGCATAATATAGAAAATCAAATTGGCAATATCAAGAGTAAATAGGGAAGCTTTTGCGTTGCTGTATCTAAGAGAAGACCAATAAATACTATTTAACACTACTATACAATGGCGCGATTGTGGTAACATAGTGATTACAGGACGTAAGCATGAGGAGCGTCAGAGTACATGGAGCATCAAAGAAGACTGTCAACAAAGTGCTCCAGGACTGTACTTGCCTTCCACAATGCTGGCTCCACCTCCTGTGGGGCGTCTTATGTGCCTGCCCTGCGCTGTGAAAGGAAAGGAGAAGTCTGGTAAAAAGAGTGCTTCAGAACTGGCCTAAACTGGGCACAAGCCCCTCTCCCCTCAGAGAACAAAGGATTTTGGGGTATAAGTATTGGGACCCTGATCCCATGAAATTAGATCACTTCTGGACTTACAAGATGAAACCTCTGCTGAGGAGAAGGAACCTGAAGAAACTGAGGAGAGACTATTCCCAAGCTGAAGTGCTGCTTGGGGAATTGGCCTGCAGTTGTTGCCTTGCTGTCAAAGGGAGGAGAAAGAACTTTGTGGACTTTTCTTACAACTTGTGCAAAGATCTCCAAGGGCTTGGAAGAGAGTTTGCCCCCAGACCGAAGTCCCAGGACCAGTGGATTTCACCAGCCTTTGTGAATTGCTGCTGGAAACAAGTGGCTACAGAGGCAGGGAGCTGTGACCGACTCTCACGACCGGCCTGGTGTTCTGTAGGCACCACACCAAGCAACGTCCGCCTCAAACAACGCAAGCTCTGCGCTCACCGACTCCGTCCTGACACCGTCACCGAGCCGTAGCCAGCACCGCGACTGGAAGGACACCGCGACGTGCAAGGCCTCGCTACACCGAATCGAACTGGTCTGAACGACGCGGTCACTGCTGCTGACTTCGAGTTCTGTGACCGCACCGGAGTTGGGCACTGCCTCGCACGCTTCAAGAGGCACTGCCCGACTCGCACCGCTGTCCGGACTGATCGACGCCAGCTTCCGAACTCCAGCTCGTTCGCCGCACCGCAAACTGCAAGCACCGCATCGAAGCACCCTCTCACCCTGCAAAGCAAGCCTTGGATCCACCGACTCTGTCAACGGGCCGCTGCCTGTACCGCATTGAGGGACAACGCGTCCTGCAACGCCCCCTTTCTGCACCACGATGATCACAGGAACCGGCTCGCACATCCGTGCCGGCCGCCCCAAGTAAAAGGTACTGTGACCGAGTCTGCCGACATTTGAGTGGGCCCGTACCTGGATTTGCTAGACTCTGTTATTCTCAACAACGCTGTAGCCCGCCCGGGCTACCGACTCACACAGAACCTTGATTTAAGCCTTTTTAACAAGAAATCTTGAAAGCTAATAGTACTGTGGATTCTTTTTGTCGTTTATTGGTCTTGTGGTAACTCTATATAAAAGTATACTTATTTTTTATATAAAACCTTGTGTGGTGTCCATCTGTGGTGTTGTCACTGGGTTACTGTATGTGGTCACAAATGCTTAACTTACACCGCTGCTGAAATAAGTCTTGACTTCTCGCGCCACGCCACCTAGACGGTGAGCAGGGGTTATTTTAGGAGTTTAATCCCACTTACTCTGACTAGAAGAGGGTCCCTATTTGTCACAAGTACCTACCTGTGCCAACTAGGGACCCCCAATTCTAAAATTGGTAGTCAGCAGAAGGGATTTCGAATTTGCATTTGTGACTCATGTACAGTGATTGGTGAACACTACTTAGTCAGTGCAGACCATAACGCAACCACGTACTTTTGATACTTGTTTTTGCCAGAGATCTCCATTTTTTAAATCATGCCTGATTCAGTCATCGTGGAGGAGACAGCCTCTGTTGCATCTGTTGACTGTGATTGGGAGGAAGAGAAAATAGAAAGTTACACCAACAAGCAGCTCAAAAGCTTCTGCAAAAGATTTAAAATTCCTCTGATCGGAATTTCCAGGAAGGGTCACTACCACAAGGCGCTGAGGGCCTGGGTGGCAGCAAGGAATGTCCCTGGTGATTTAGTCGATTATGAGGATGCAGAGCAGCAGCTTGGTGGGCTACTGGGTCCTGAGAGAAGGGATAGGCCCTCCCCAGTGGGTAGCAGTGTTTCTGCCCGAGGTTTGTCCCCAGAAGAGTTGGCAGACAGAAAAGAAAACAGCATGCATGAAATGGAGATGGCCAAGCTCAAATTGAATGGGCAACTGGAGCTAGAAAGCAAGAAGATGGCTCTAGAGGAAAAGAGATTACAGTTGGAGCATGACAAAGTTTTGAGGGAGTTGGATCTGAAAGCCAGGAGCCTAGAGATTACTCCCTCTGGAAGCAGCACACCGTCAGCACCTGGGGAACGTAGAGTGTACATCCCCAAAGATGTGGTAAAGGAGTTTTTTAAAGAATGATGATATTGGGCAGCGGTTCAGTGCCTATGAGGTAGCCATGTCTTCCCACCGGGTCGCTGAGAGGGAATGGGGTGTTGGGTTGTGGGGAAGGTTCCTTAGTGAGGGGTGGGACACACTGTTGAACTTGCCTTCTGAAGTCCATAATTCCTATAGCCACATGAATGAGGCACTCATGACTAGGTATGGTTTGACCCCTGAACTCTATAGGCAGAGGTTCAAGAAGTGCAAGAAGATAGAAAATAGTACCTGGGTAGAGTATGTCACTTTCTGTTGCAGAGCATTGGATGGTTGGGTAAAGGGCAGCAAAATTAATGATCTTCAAGGTCTCTTGGATTTGATTGTATGGGAGCACTTGTCTGATAATTGTTTTCCAGAGCTGCGCCAGCACCTGATTGATAGAAAGCTGACTAACCCTAGGAAGCTTGGTGAGGAGGTGGAATGCTGGGTCAGTACCAGGGTCCACAAGGGTCACGTGGGAGACTCAGCCAAAGGTGGGCAGGGTCCCCAGCAGAAGAGTGGGGGGACAGGCGTAAACAGATGGAGTTCTGCAGAGGGCCCCAAAGTAATTCCCAAGGGAACCAAGGGAAAGCTTCCCAGCCTCCCCCTGAGAAAAAGCCAGTGGTCCCGACAGGTAATCCTGTTCCACAGGGACCCCTGAAATGTTACAGATGTGGGGACCTGGGTCATAGGGCGAATGATACCAGGTGCCGCCTGTTTGGTAAACCAGCACCCACTGGTGCTCCGCCCCGGCAGATGGCTAGTTTAGCCTTTGGGGAGGAGGTGGAAGTCCAAGGTGGGCGGGGCCCCGCAGAGATGTCCCTTGTCTCTTTAGGAGACTGTGAGGTGGTCCCAAAGAACCAACTGCCCAAGAACACTAAGAAATATGGGCAGTGGGTGACCACCAATGGCCAAAAGGTGGAAGCTCTTAGAGATACAGGAGCCAGTGTGACAGCTGTCAGGTGTCACCTGGTGTCTCAAGAGCAGGTTGTCCCACATGCATTCTGCCGATTTGTTAACGCCGACAACACAGACAGTCTTTGTCCAATGGCTCAGGTTCCCTTTGAGTGGGGGGGGTCCCTGGTACTCTTCAGGTAGCTGTGAGGCCCGCCATGCCTGTTGACTGTTTGTTTGGGAATGATTTGGAGAGCTCACCTTGGGAGAAGGTGGAGAAGAGTATTCACCTGAGAATGGTGGGTCTGCCTGACTGAGGGTGCGTGACCACCCAGTCAATGGCAGCCAGTAAGGGTGCTCAAGAGGACCTGGAGCCTGAGAGGGAGGCCCAGGAACCTGCCTTAGAGAAAAGTGGCAGGGGGCGCGGGAAAACGGCCCCTGAAGTTCCCACGGCCCAGGAGGAGGTAGACCCTGAGAGGGATTCCCTAGAGCCTACCGGGGAACAGGTAGCTGAACTGGGGGACCTGCCTGAGCTGACCCATTGGCAGCAAGAAGGATGCCCCTCCAGGGAAGAATTCTGCCAGGAGCAGAGAGAATGCCCTTCTCTTGAGGGCTTGTGGCAGCAGGCTGCAAGCCAGGCAGCAGGTGATCAGTCTGGGTCACATTGGATCTACTGGGAGAATGGTCTCCTGTATAGTGAGCCTAAGGTTGCTGAGCCTGGGTCAGCCCGTGTGCTGGTGGTACCCCAGAGCTTCAGAGCCTTCGTACTGGGGCTGGTTTATGATGTGCCATTGGCAGGACATTTGGGGCAGGACAAGACATTTGAGAGGCTTGTCACCCACTTTCATTGGCCCCAAATGCGCAAGAGTTCAGACACTGATTGCAGGACCTGTCAGACTTGCCAGGCAAGTGGAAAGAGTGGGAGGAAGCAATAGGCTCCTCTCCAGCCATTCCCTGTGGTCAGTACCCCCTTTGAGCGGGTAGTGATTGGCATTGTGGGGCCACTAGACCCCAAGACAGCCTTGGGCAACAGGTCCATCCTGGTCTTGGTGGACCATGCCACCCGGTAACCGGAAGCCATACCTCCGAGGACAGTGACGGCCCCGTGGTGGGACAAGCACTGATGGGAATTTTCTCACAAGTAGGATTCCCTCGAGAGGTTGTGTCTGACCGGGGAACCAACTTAATTTCCAAGTATGTGAAGTCCCTGTGGCAGGAGTGTGGGGTAACTTACAAGTTCACCACTCCTTACCACCCCCAAGGAAATGGGTTGGTTGAAAGGTTCAACCGAACCCTGAAGGGCATGATTATGGGTCTTGAGGAACCCATGAGGCGTAAGTGGGACGTCCTCTTACCATGCCTGTTGTTTGCATACCGGGAGGTGCCACAGAAATCTCTAGGGTTCAGTCCCTTTGAGCTTCTCTATGGGTACCCGGTCAGAGGACCTCTGAGTCTGGTCAAGGAAGGCTGGGAGCAATCTCCCAGGAAACCTACCCAGGATGTATATAGCTACATGCTGGCCTTCAGGAACCAGACTAGGCGTTTCAGGCAACTCGCTGAGGCGAATCTGGAAGCCAGCCAGGAGGAGACAAAGCGGTGGTACGACCAGAATGCCACTCTGGTAGAGCTTCAACCTGGTCAGAAAGTGTGGGTCATGGACCTAGTGGAGCCCTGTGCGCTCCAGGATAAGTGGACCGGACCATTTGAGGTTGTGGAGCGCAAGAGTCCAGTTACCTACTTGGTGGACTTGCGGTCTCCCAGGAACCCCTTGAGGGTCCTGCATGTCAACCGCCTTAAGCCCCACTTAGAGAGGTCTGAAGTGGGCATGCTCTTGGCGACAGATGCTGGAATGGAAGAGGAGACTGAGCCTCTTCCTGACCTCCTGACGCCCACAGAGCAAGATGGGTCAGTGGATGGTGTTAACCTCTCTTCCACCCTGACCCCTGGGCAACAGAATGACTGCCGCCAGTTGTTGGGACAATTTTCTGATCTGTTCTCCCTGGTTCCTAGTATCACAGATTGGTGTGTCCATGATGTGGATACAGGAGACAGCTTACCTGTGAAGCACAAGTCTTACAGGGTAACTGACAGGGTAAGGGCGTGCATCAAAGAGGAGGTCTCTAAGATGCTTGCACTAGGGGTGATTGAGTCCTCTAGCAGTCCTTGGGCCAGCCCAGTGTTCTTGGTCCCAAAGGCTGTGGCACCGGGTGCCAAACCCGAACTCCGGTTCTGCGTGGACTACGGAGGCCTCAATTCAGTCACAAAGACAGACACGCACCCCATTCCCAGAGCTGATGAGCTCATTGATTGGTTAGGGGCTGCACGGCACCTCAGCACGTTTTACTTGACGTCTGGGTATTGGCAGATCGCCTTGACTGATGGGGCAAAGGAGAGGTCAGCGTTCTCCACACCAGATGGGCATTTTCAGTTCCGTGTTTTGCCCTTTGGGATGAAGAATGCCCCTGCCACCTTTCAGAGGTTGGTCAACAAGGTGTTGGTCGGACTGGATGAGTTCAGTGCCGCCTACCCGGATGACATCGCAGTGTTCAGTGTCACTTGGGTGGAACATCTACGCCACCCCTGGGAAGTGTTTTTGGCCCCGCAGAAGGCAGGCCTCACGATCAAGGCGAGCAAGTGCCAGATCCAGCAGGGTTCTGTGGTGTACTTGGGACACCAAGTTGGGAGTGGCCAGGTGGCACCCCTACAACCTAAGATTGAAACCATCGTAGGTTGGGAACCCCCCAAAACCCAGACAGAGGTGAGGGCCTTTTTAGGACTCACAGAGTACTACAGGAGGTTTGTCAAGGGGTGTGGCAACATGGTTGCACCCTTGACAGAGCTGACTTCCAGGAAGCAGCCCAAGAAAATGATTTGGACTGACACCTGTCAGAAAGCGTTTGAGGCCCTGAAAGCTGCCATGTGCACGGCGCCCTTGCTCCTGGCACCCAACTTTTCCAAAGAGTTCATCGTTCAAACAGATGCTTCAGAGCATGGTGTGGGGGCTGTTTTGTCACAGATGAATGAAGAGGGCCTAGATCAACTTATAGCCTTCATCAGTAGGAGGTTACTTCCACAGGAACAGAGGTGGAGTGCTATTGAGCGGGAGGCATTTGCTGTGGTCTGGGCACTGAAGAAGCTGAGACCATACCTGTTTGGGACTCACTTCCGGGGTTCAGACAGACCACAGGCCCCTCAGATGGTTGATACAGATGAGGGGTGGGAATCTAAAGCTGTTGAGGTGGTCCATTTCCCTACAGGGTATGGACTTCACGGTGGAACACGGCACTGGTACAGAACCCGGCAACGCTGATGGTCTGTCCAGATTTTTCCGCCTAAGTGATGAGCTCTCTCAGGAGGTAAGGTAGTTCTCCCCACATTTCAGCTGGACGGGAGACGTGTTAGACCTGGCACCATTGGCGTGGGTCTCCCTCCCATTTTTACTGTTGCCTCGTGGTTTTGCTGGTGTTAGATGCTTTGGGCACTGTGCCACTGCGGTCCAGTGCCACAGTGCGAGTGCTCCCTACTGTAAATTGATGTATTGATTAGTGGTTCCCTGATTGGATATTTGGTTTACTTTTCAGACCCTAGTACGGTGCACTGAGTGTGCCTAGGGCGTGTAAATCCAAATACCGCTAGTGGGCTTGAAGCACCGATTGTGCCACCCACAGAAGCGGCCTGGTAAAATGTGTCTTAGGTCTGCCATTGCAGAGCCTGCGTGCAGTCTGGTACTGTCATGCTGACTGGGAAAGTGCACCCACCTGCCAGTCCCTAGACCTTCCCTTTTCTTCATATTAGTCACCCCTATGGTAGGCCCAAGGGCAGGGTGCATTGTAAGTATAAGGTAGGACAAGCCCTGATGTGTGTGGCATGTCCAAATACTGAATTACAGCCATTTTCGTTTTTCACTATTGCAAGGCTACCTGTTCTCCATAGGCCAGAATGGGCTGCTGCATTGTTACATGTCTATAATCCAAGCAGACTCAGAGAACATGGTAGAAATTTGAGTTTAGTATGCCTGGACTCAGAATAATAAAATACATCTTTTAGTGAAGTATATTATAATATTCTGCGTTTGCAAATACCACTTTTAGAAAGTAGGTATTTGCTTGCCTAACTATTTGAGCCTGCCTCTGCGAGGTTGTGTATTCCTTTGTCTGGGTTTGTGTGCGACAGGGCTGGGGAATTCCAGGAGACAGGCCGGGGCTGCCCGGTGGTGAATAGTGAGATCTGCATCTAGATGGGAGGGAGGAGTTGCACCTGGGACCTGAATAGGGCTGGGCTTTCCCTCTACAATGCTGGCTCCACTCCCTGTGGTGTGTCTGATGTCTCTGCCCTGCACACTGAAAGAAGAGAAGGCAGACTGTCAACAAAGTGCTCCAGGACTGTACTTGCCTTCCACAATGCTGGCTCCACCTCCTGTGGGGCGTCTGATGTGCCTGCCCTGCACTGTGAAAGGAAAGGAGAAGTCTGGTAAACAGAGTGCTTCAGAACTGGCTTGAACTGGGCACAGGCCCCTCTCCCCTCAGAGAACAAAGGATTTTGGGGTATAAGTATTGGGACCCTGATCCCATGAAATTAGATCACTTCTGGATTTACAAGATGAAACCTCTGCTGAGGAGAATGAACCCGAAGAAACTGAGGAGAGACTATTCACAAGCTGAAGTGCTGCTTGGGGAATTGGTCTGCAGTGGTTGCCTTGATGCCAAAGGGAGGAGAAAGAACTTTGTGGACTTTTCTTTCAACTTGTGCAAAGATCTCCAAGGGCTTGGAAGAGAGCTTGCCCCTTGTCGAAGTCCCAGGACCAGTGGACTTCACCAGCCTTTGTGAATTGCTGCTGGGAACAAGTGGCTACAGAGGCAGGGAGCTGTGACTGACTCTCAACCGGCCCGGTGTCCTGTAGGCACCGCACCTAGCAACGTCCGTCTCGAGCAATGCAAGCTCTGCGCTCACCGACTCCGTCTTAACGCCGTCACCGAGCCGTAGCCTGCACCACGACTGGAAGGACACCGCGACGTGCAACGCCTCACTACACCGAATCGAACAGGTATGACCGTCCTGTTTCCGCACCGGAGTTGGGCACCGCCTCGTACGCTTCAAGACGCACTGCCCGACTCGCACCACTGTCCGAACTGATCGACGCCAGCTCCCAAAATCTGGCTCGTTCTCCGCACCTTCAAGCTGCAAGCACCACATCGAAGCACCGTCTCACCCTGCAACGCAAGCCTTGGATCCACCGACTCTGTCAATGGGAAGCTGCTCGCACCGCATCGAGGGACAACGCGTCCTGCAACGCTTCCTTTCTGCACCGCGACGATCACCGTAACCGGCTCGCACATCCGTGCCGGCCGCCCCAAGTAAAAGGTGCTGTGACCGAGTGTGCCGACACTTGAGTGGGCCCGTACTGACGTGATCCGCTGGATTTGCTAGACTCTGTTATTCTCAACAACGCTGTAGCCCGCCCAGGCTACAGACTCGCACAGAACCTTGATTTAAGCCTTTTTAACAAGAACTCTTGAAAGCTAATAGTACTGTAGATTCTTTTTGTCGTTTATTGGTCTTGTGGTAACTCTATATAAAAGTATACTTATTTTTGATATAAAACCTTGTGTGGTGTCCATCATCTGTGGTGTTGTCACTGGGTTACTGGATGTGGTCACAAATGCTTAACTTACACAGCCTCTGAAATAAGTCTTGACTGCTCGCGCCACGCCACCTAGAGGGTGAGCAGGGGTTATTTTAGGAGTGTAATCCCCCTTACTCTGACTAGAGGAGAGGGTCCCTATTTGTCATAAGTGCCTACCTGTGCCAACTAGAGACCCCCAATTCTAACAATGAGCATATATATGCCATCGCTCAGTATCAGCCAGACCATAGAGGCTTGTTTCTCCGCTTGCTCTGCCAGTCACAGGGAGTAATAATCATTAGAGGAGACTTCAATGCTGTACCTGATCCCACAAAAGACATCACCGCCATGCTTACGGGATGCAGAATACGCACCATGAAACTCCTGACTTTGTAGATGTTATCCTTAGGTCTTTGAGATGCTTGGAGGATATAGCATAAACATGCCAGTGACTACTCACAAACCTTATCTGGTCCTAAGAGTCTGTCATGCATTGACCTGCTGCTCCTTACGGCACCAGATGTTATATCTACCACCACAGTAGAGATCCTCCCGTGGGGGATTTCAGAACATTCTCCTCTCCTCCAGAAATTTGGGACCCGCAATGTGACTACTAAATGTACTGATCTTCAAGCTACAGAGCTCCAAGCCTAATTTGAAACCAACAAAGGGTCTGTTTCATCTACGGCCACTCTGTGGGTGGCCAAGAAAGCCACACTTAGAGGAGCGGCTAAAGTCTTTATCCACAAAAAAAGAGAGAGAAACTGGCCAAAATAACTGACCTAGAGACGCGGATACTGACTCTAGAAAAGAAATGCCGGGTAGCACCATCTGTGATGCTGCAATGCTAGCTGATGCTGAACAGGGAATCGCTGGATCAACTGGCCCTGGAGAAAGCTTGTCAGGGCTGGAGGGTGTAATTGCATGAAGTTAACAAGCATGGCGATAAATCCAGTGAACTACTTTAGTGGCTAGGCACACAAGACATGACCTCACAGATAGTGCCAAATTACTTGATAGCCGTGGGAGGAGACAAATGAACACCATAGATATTACTGAGATATTTAATGACTATTATCTCAGACGTTACTCCTGATGTCCAGACACCTAAAGTGATGGTACTAGGCCCATACTGAAGGGCTTTCCATTGCCTTCACTCCCTTCAACAGAACATAGAGGAAGTTGGGGAGACCCTATCAGAGATGAAATTAGGTAAATTTCCCGGCCCAAATGACTTCCCCATCACCTATATCGTATAGTCAGAGACATACATAATCCCCACCTGTTTAATCTTAATAAGGAGGCAGAGAAAACAGGGCCATTTCTCAATGAGCCAGAACAAGCCACCATAGTGATTCTCCCCAAACCAGGGTACCCTGCCAACCGATGCTCCTCTTATAGTCCCATATCAATGGTCAATGTACAGACAAAAATCTTTGCAAAAACTCTTGTGTGTAGATTTACTAAAGTGCTCCCTGACTTGGTCCACCCAGATCAATGCAGATTGAGACCAGAGCACAGTCCTACTCACTGTATTCCGCAACTCCATCTGGTGCTGACTCAAGTTTGGGACACCCACGACTCATGGGCCCTACTCCTTGTTGTATTTGGGAAGGCTTTTGATTCTGTGGCCTTGGTCTTCCTGGAGAACATACTGCAATGTATGGGCTTCAGACTGCGATTCCACCGGTGCAAGAAACTCTTACATGCAAAGCCAACCGCAAAAGTGTACATCAATGGAAGATCCCTTTCTGATTCACAAAAGAACAAGGCAGGGGTGCCTTCTGTCACCTCTTCTCTTTGCCTTAGCCATTGAACCCCTAGCTAGAACAATTAGATGTGATACTAAGGTCCATCAGTGAAGCACACTTGATCTCCATATAATCTCCATATAATTCCCTGACAATCCTGAATCTAATATTCCTAAAACACTCTTTTTCTATACAACTGGCAAATTCATTTTTAATATAACCAATCATGTAAGCAACTGAAGAATGCATGGCATTTGCTACAAACTTTAGCTATGACTTACATTCTTCACTCAACAAGGCAGCTCTCTTCAGTCAACAAGACAGCTCCCTTCATTGTCGATAAAAAAACAATTGTTCCATTGGTTGTAACTTTCCTTTCCTAGAATTCCCATTGCATATGCTCGACTATGGAACCTCGGGCTTATTTTGACAGTCTTACAAAATGTCCAGGTTTACCACAATATATAGATAAATGCTATACACATCAGCTTGCTCTGTCTTCTTTACCAAGAGAACCTTTCACACTGCCAAACTGGGTAGGCTCAGGAGCTTCAGAATTTCTATTGTCTTCTGATCTAGGGTGTTCTACAAATAGTTTGATCTACGTTTTATCTTTCTATGAATGACGCTTAACTAAGTGATGATCTAAACGCACCACTGCATCTATAAATTTTGTATACTTAGCAGGACAGCTGACCACCTGAGGCACTACATCTTTTAATTCCCTATGTAAATCTTGATAGAACAATGTAGATCTCTTTCCTTCGGGCCAACCAGTCTTAAGTACAAAACTGATACACATGGTAACATAACTCAACATGTCTTATTAGTCATCCACTGGGATGGGAATGTCCCCTTCATGATTAATGTTTGTGTCTCCTGCTCTGCATTCTTGAACTGTATACAGCTATGATCCTGGTTTTTGAATTTTGGTCATGCCAAACACTATTCCCATTTGTTTATGCTGAGCTTCGCCCAGTCTTCAACAATGATCTTTACTGTGCCTTGTTCTGAACCGGCAAGGGTGCACCAAGCATACCTTCATAGTGACAAATGACTACCAACCCAGTCATGGGTTTTATATGCGTAGCACAGTGTTGGTAGCATATAAAGTTTGGTGAATTATAGTGATTGGTCTTTATCTGTGAGACATGAATATGTGCTTTGAGGCCCATTCATGTTTGGTTCGCTGCTTACGATGAACCCAGTATCCTGAATTTGGGCATCTCACTCCTATTGCATGTGCATGCAGGCATGTGTTCTATGATTTATAGTTTGCTGTGCACAAGTGATACAGATCTGCAGGCTCCATTACAGAAGCCCACATCCAGGACCAGAGTACAACATGGAGAAGAGGTTGCTTTCCCTAGAGAACATCTCTGTATTGCAAGCATCTCCTGGAAGGTTTGGGGGAACACTAGATGCTATAGAGAGGAAAGGGGAGACATGCTTTCTTTAGGAATGCTGGGTCCCTCTTGATACATTGAAGTGTAAAAGACTCTGACTGCAGCTGCCATTAGGTAGATGGCAAGGGGTGCAGAGTGAGGCCTGCAGTATCTATTTTTAGGGAAAGGAACCTTTTAAGGGCCACAGATTTGCGTCTTGCTCCTGATCTCTCTGAGGAGGGGATGTAAATAGCTCACATCTCTTTGTACCTCTGTGGTAGGCACTCCACCGTGAGAATGTCCAAGCAGACTTGGAACACTCATCCACCATCTGCAAAGCTGGTCTAAAGATGGGAGCCCAAGACCCATCATTGTTCATTGCTATCGTCTTTTCTACTGATGGGGAAGTGCTCCACAGAGTACCTACGGACTACTAAGGAGCCAAGGGTTGCTGTAGCAGTGACAGCTGACTCCTGAGAGGTGAGTGAAAAATGCCTTGAATCAGATTGGAAAGAGGAATCATTGGAGTGGCCTGAGTGCTAAGATATCCTGCCTGTGAACAAGGGAAAAAAGTGCTAACCCAGAAGGATGAACTAATCGTAGATGAAAGAGTCATAATACACCCTGGCATAGGGTCCGTCTGTTACTGGCTCACTATGCAAGGGCTCACTGTAATGCTAGGCATGGCAGTTTGACATTCATCACTTATTCCGATCAGAGCCACAAGGCTCCTTGAGCTGTCTGCCTGAGTGGCATGCCCAAATGATGTAGGATAAGCACCTGCTCGTAGCGCGTGTTCTGCAAAACTGCTCTGCGTAATCGCAGCACTGCACAAATGTGCTGGTGGGTCAGGACCACTCCAGAGTCTGAAGTGACCAGACAGGTACCGCTGAGACACCTCATAAAAAAATCAAGGCGGTCGCCTCTAGGCACGGATTGCCAAATAAATACCTGACATCCACTGTCCAAAAGAATCATAACTTGCGGGGTATGGCTGTTACACTCAAGAAGAGGCGCCAAGTACAAACATGAGTGAGCCACTCTGTGAGTCAAGTGCCCACCCAAGTCTCAAAGTTAGCCATGCTTTGAGGTAAATACCTGCTACAGTGTTCGAGTTAGGCACTCTGTGGGCCAAGCACTCACCAGAGCGAAGGAGTGGGTGGCGATGTACACTGAACCGCCTATAGAAGGGCTGCAGACAGATGTTTTAGCTCATGATGCAACACTCTGAAAGATGCACGGCCAGCTGCCATTCAGCTCACTGGAAGACTGCTGTGTGTTTCCTGGAATTGTCCTACTATCGGTAAGGTCTCACTGCTGCAGGAGGGCCGAACACAGCCTGGCTCTGTTGTTTCGAATTGCTTGAGAGACTGAACGGGTCTACATCTGAAAGACTCAGTGCTAATTCCAAACGTGGTCAGAGCAGCATCATCTGCAACTGAACTCTGAACCTGATGGAGGAATCCCAGAGAAGGAGAGACCACAAAGGGACAGACAGAAAGGTAATTGGACTACTTGGCAGAAGCCCCTGCAAGCACAAAGAATTGTACACATGCATTTGGTATTCATGCATTATTGGATGTGTAGTGGAATTCTGTTTTTTGTGTTATAAAGTATTTTTCTTTTCTACAAAGAGCAGCACTCGGCTAAACAATAATCTGATTGCGCTGCTAGGGGTGTGGTATTGATCCTGACCCTGAGAACTCCCACACTCACCTCCCAGAGAAGCTTGTAAATGAGAGTCAAGAGTGGAATGGGTGGTACTTAGCCCAGTTTCAAAGCCACAGAAAAACTGGTCCTGGGCCAGTAGAGGCAAAAGGCCTCAGCCCACATGGATGTGGCCCAGTAGTACCCGAGTGCCTCGTGAATTCCTGAATGGAATCTGACATCTCTTTCAAATTGAACATCTAATTATCTAATGCAGTGTTGGACTTGGCCCATTTCCCTGAAATTGTTCGCTTTTCACCCACCCCCCCATTAGAGGATACTTCCCTCATGGTAGAGGAATGTAGAGGCCATGTGGGGTGTGACATGCCATAATACATGCTGCGCAATGGCGGGCGCAGACTGACTTTCACTATTTAAACATGTTACTTTTAAAATGGACGCCATTTCTGTGTGCCTGCCTGCCTGCCTGTGCTGGGGTTGCCAGTCTAGTTGTTTGTTTCCCAGCACCCCTGGCTTTTGGAGGGTAACCTGGCACCCATGATGCTCTACACTTCCCCCTGAGCCAGTCAGGACCAGTTTCCCCAGAAGCTTCTAGAAGCTTCTGGCACTGTCTGGTAGGTGGGATGAGGGGCGTATAAATATGGGGGCTTTGCCTCCATGTGGAGAGATTGCGTGTGGACTTCATTGAGAGCGGACACTCTGCCAGGAGGTACCGCCACAAGGGCCTGTGTGCTGGCCCCTGAGCCCATCTGTCCCCCTCTGCTGTCCCCAGGGCTGGTGATAGCCCTTTACTGGAGTGCAGACTGTATGCCAGGAAGAGTGCCACGCTATGAGGGTTGCCTGTTTCCAGGAACAGCTGTCCTGTACTGATGAGTGCCCACTGACTGCTGATCTGGCCCATCCTTACCTGACTGCTCTCCTGCCCTAGTGCCTTCGGAGCGCTATTATCAAAGTGCTAGTGAAGAGGAGTGCTATTTTTTGTCCCTACCTTGCCTGCTGACTAGCGCTTGGTGAGTGCAGCGCAATATTCCAATTGCCAGAGGTGAGGAGCTGACTCCTGCAGCGCTGTCCTAGAGCACCTGCCCAGGAGAAGAAGGTGCGTGGGTCCCTGCCACGCTGTGCTGCCTGGGAGAGATACTCATTTCATACAGTGGGAGCGTTATCTCCTTTATTGTGAGGGACATAGCGCTTGGTGAGTGCTGTATTGCAACCCCCTTCCAAGAGAAGAGCTAGGAGCCAGTGACTGCTGCGCTATATTGTAATTCTGCCCAGCCTGTGCCGCTTCCTAGCGCCTAACTTTAATTCACTCAAGAAGAAGAAGGAGCGGGGATCCAGCAGCGCTGTGTGGCCAGGAAGAACTGTTTTATTTAAAAGCACCGCAGGAGCCAACCCCGCATGATTGCGCATTTGTGCTGTTTTTGACTGCGGGTGCCCACCCCGTGTTATTGTGGCGCTCTGCCGAACTGAAACCGCGGGACCCCACCCTGTGTTTCTGCTGCTTTGGTCTTCATTTAAAACTAAGCAGGTGCCTACCCCGCATTGCCGCTCTCTGAAATCGCCGCAAGATCACCGCCGCGGCCCGAGAGCACCAAGGAAGCCGCGGAGAGAGCAAGGACCGGCCCGACCAAGGAAGCCAGGTGCCTCTGTCTGGTTGTGGGCGGGGCCTGGGGGGGGGGCCTGGGAATCAGGGCCTTGCGGAGGACGTCGCCGCCTCCCCCTGCCTAGGAGAAGCCGCCTGGAACCTCGCGGGCTCCGCATCGAAGTCCCTGGTCCCAGGAGGGGGCCCAGGTGAAGCCGAGTGAGGTGCTGTCATCGGCACGGCTCCCCGTGGGCTGAGGAGAGCCCCACATGTGGGGAGAGTCTGCCGGAGCCTCTCTAGCAAGAGGAGAGGAGCAGCCAGAAGAGTCCTGGTGAGTGGGGCTCTGAGGGAGCATTGCGGGTGGCAGGAGGGTCCCAGGAGGGCCCGTGCTGGTCTCCCTACACAGCTACCCCACTGGACAGCGGGCAGCTGCTACGTGTGCATTTGTTTTTGTAGTTTGAGTCCCACTGGGGGCTCCGGGGACTCTATCTTGGCCAGTGTTTCTTGTTGGCTTTACTCAGCTGCCCCGCTGGACAGGGGGCAGCTGCAACAGTTGTGGCAACACCCCAACGTGGGGCATATTTAGATCGAGTTCCGGGGCAGGGACCCAGGGTCCCTTCATTATTGTGAAGTGGGGCATTTTTGAATCCCTGAGCCCAAATGCGGCTCCACCGGGCCCAGAACTAACTTTACTGTTACACAACTGCCCCGCTGGACAGTGGGCAGTGGCCACGATTGGGCATGTTTATTAGAAATGAGGGTGTGCCCTCTGCTAATGTTATTTACTGCAAATGTGTTGTTGCTTTCCCTAATGTGCGCATTGGTGAGTTCATGCCTAATGCATTATTGCCTAATGAGATGCCCCAGGTACTTATGTTGAGGCTTCCATGTATGCTTACATTGCTTATGATTTATGCCTAGTGTCATGCCTCACAGGAATGAGGTTGCATTCCTGCCGAATGTAATGCCCTTACACTGATGGGTTTTTTGTGCATAATATGCTTTTGCGCCTCAGGTTCATGCCTAATGCATATGTTCCTGCCTGTATACTGTTTGTTTCTATGCCTCATGCAGTTCTATCTAAAGTTATGCCTCATGCTGCTAATGGGGGTTTATGTTGATTGTCACGCATGAGGTGTTGTTAGGCCTGCTCTGATGCCTCATGATAATGTCTCATGCTAAGGTCATGTTTTCGTTCTATGCCTAATGCTCTTATGGCCACAGGTTGATGCCTATGATGATACTTTATGTTCATGCCTACTGTTATGCCGGATATATGCAAACAGAGTTCATGCTGATGTGATGAGGTTTTTATTATTACTGGACTGGCATTCATCTTTGTACTTTGGTGATGGTTCTGGCAGCGGCCCGATTGGCGCTGCCCTGTATATAGTCCCCCTGTGAACAGTTTATCTGCACCTGTGATTCCATTTTGATGAGTTACTTTACAATACACCTACTGTTTTTCACCTAAACTGGTGTGGAGTCTCTTTTTGTAGTGTGACTTGTGTGTCTCCTGTGTGTGCTGCGTGGATGCTTTACACATTTCCTCTGGAGTTTGTCTGGCCTGCTCTGCACCACGCTACCCTTTTCTAACATTGGTGTTCAGCGTTGGGATAGGACTTGTGTTTGCACAGTACCACAGCGACAACGGGTTGCACTGCAAACTGAGCATTTAAAGTACTCACAGGTTTTGGGGATTATTGTTTTTCCTGATTGTGCTTTCCTCCTAAAAGTGTCATTTTTGAATTGTGTTCCCCTGTTGCACTGTGGGTGGTGTGTCCCGGGTGTATCTTGCCAGGATGGGGTTAACCTACAATGAGGATTACCTTGGGGAGTACACGGAGCAGGAGGTGATGGACCTGTGCAGAGAGAGAGGGATACCCCCAGTAGGCAACATTCGCAGAAAGTTGTTTCTCTATGAGGCCCTCAGGAGGGGGAATCCTTAGAGCCCTGTTGGGACCTTTCCGATTACCCCTCCGCATATTTCAAGGGTGGACTTGGTGGAGACCAGGAGGAGGACCTCGAGAATGAGGGTACCCAGTCTATAACCCTGGAGGGTGGTGATACTGACGAGGAGGAAGAAGTTGATAGAGTGGAGACGCCAGTAGCGAATGAGGACACCATAGTCAGGGAGTCCTGTGCTGGGTCCAGTCCCGGGGGCATTGTCCCATCCCTTTCCCTGTCCCCAGAAGAATGGGTGGATAGGAGGGAAGAAAGGGGGCACCAGCTGGCTTTGGAGAAGCTCCGGTTCGAGCACACCAAGGAGATAGCGCAGCTGAGGGTGGAAGAATATAGGTTAGAGACCGAAAAGTTCCTAGCGCAGGAAAGGATGGCTGAGGCAAAGTGGGCCTTTGCCAGGAAGAGACTAGCTCAGGAGGGTAGGTTGTCCCCTGAGAGTGTTTTCAGGAGTCTGGATTCACCAGTGAGTGTGGGATCCAGTGGTGGCAGTAAGAGTCATTCCAGTGTGGGAAGTCCTACTCCCAGAGCCCGGGAGACGGTGCCTGATTCCCAGGAAGAGGGGGACAGGTTGGAGTTCAGGGACAGGGGAAAACTGTCCCACCAGTCCTTGGGGGAGTTTGCAGATGTGTGTTGGACTGCATTGGAGGATTGGGTGGAGGATTGGGTGGTGGGTAGCGCGGTGAATGATTGGGAAGTGCTGTTCCAGGTAGTTATCAAGGAGCACATGGTAAGGAATTGCTTTCCAAGGTTGCGTCACCACCTGTTACAGTGTGGGTTCTCGGACCCCAGGGAGCTTGCATGGTAGGCAGACGTCTGGATGAGTGCCAGGGAGTCTAAGAGGGCTTTGGGGAGTGATCCTGAAGGAAGCGGTACAGTGACCTTCCGACCAAGCGAGGTGGGAGAGGTGCAGAATAGCCCAGCTAGGTCCTGGTGTAGTGAGAGGGTTGTAGGGCCTCACGTCCTATTTACAGGAAGGAGTGGGACAGGGAGGTGTCCCGAGGTGCCCCAACCGCAGTCTCAGGGCCTGGAGAGTTCCAGAAGAGAGTCCCAGGTTGGGAGCCTAGGCTGTCCTGATAGGCATTCCATTGAAGGGGAGCCCCTAGTGCCAGGAGAACCCAGGGCATCTGTAATCAGAGCTCCAGAGGTTCTAGGGTCTGCCCAGTTACAGGGTTTAGATCCTGGGACGGGATGCCAGGTTTAGGGACTGCGTGACCTGGAGGGTGGGACACCTGTAGCCAGGGTTCCCATCAAATTGTCTTCCAAGGGTGCTTCTCCAGTTGGGAGGGTGCCGAACTCTGGGAGGGGGTGCAGAGGGAGGAAGGGCTCACCTCTGGCACCGGCTCAGCCACAGGGCTTAGATCCTGGGTTGGGAGGCCAGGGACAGGTACTGCCTGACCTGGCAGGTGGGACATCTGTAAGCAGTGTCCCCCCAGAATTGTCTTCCAGGGGTACTTCTCCAGTTGGGAGGGTGCGGAACTCTGGGAGGGAGTGCAGGGGGAGGGAGGCCTTGCCCCTGGCACCAGTGCAGTCTAAGCGTTTAGACCCTGGGTTGGTGGAGCAGTTGCAGGGTCACGGCCCTGGACTGGGGAGAGAGTGGTGTTCTGAGGGTGCCCTGCATAGGAGGAGAGGGCGGAACCCCAGAAGGAGAGGTAGGGGGAGGAGAGCCTCGCCCTGGATGGCTGGTCAGCCTAGGGTGAGGACCCCAGGTGGGAGGACCAGTGGCAGTTTGGAACTGCATGGAGGAGAAGGAGTGTGGTCAACAGGTACTACGGGCATGGGGCTACTGCCCCCACTCTGTGAGACAACAAGGGCCAGAGTCATCTGGATGGCTGAGGGGCCGGTAATGGCCACAACCGACTAGGGAGCACCAGTGGGGAGGCTTAGTTGGTCCAGGAGGGTCTGAAGAGGGAACCATCGGGTTCCAGAGTGACGGAGAACCTGCGGGTGCCCCTGTAGTTGCAGGCCCACGTCCAAGTTTTCTCGCACCAAGCCTGGAAGCCCATCAAGGCATTGATGGTCTACCCTGGCTTTTGGCTGGGAGGGGATTGTGTTGGACTTGGTCCTTTTTCCCTGAAGTTTTTCGCTTTTTACACCCCCCCCCCGTTAGAGGATATCTCCACCATGGAATAGGAATATAGAGGCCATGTGTGGTGTGAGATGCCATAATACATGGTGCACAATGGCGTGCGCAGACTGACTTTCACTATTTAAACATGTTACTTTTAAAATGGAAGCCATTTCTGTGTGCCTGCCTGCCTGTGCTGGGGTTGCCAGTCTAGTTGTTTGTTTCCCAGCACCCCCGGCTTTTGGAGGGAAACCTGGCAACCAGGGTGCCCTACACCTCCCCCTGAGCCAGTCAGGACCGGTTTCCCCAGACGCTTCTAGAAGCTTCTGGCACTGTCTGGTAGGTGGGGTGAGAGGCCTATAAATAGGGGGGCTGTGCCTCCATGTGGAGAGATTGCGCGTGGACTTCATTGAGAGGGGACACTCTGCCAGGAGGTACCGCCACAAGGGCCTGTGTGCTGGCCCCTGAGCCCATATGTCCCCAGGGCTGGTGAGAGCCCTTTACTGGAGTGCAGACTGTATGCCAGGAGGAGTGCCACGCTATGAAGGTTGCCTGTTTCCAGGAACAGCTGTCCTGTACTGATGAATGCCCACTGACTGCTGATCTGGCCCAGCCTTACCTGCCTGCTCTCTTGCCCTAGCGCCTTGGGAGCGCTATAATCAAAGTGCTAGTGAAGAGGAGTGCTATCTTTTGTCCCTATCTAGCCTGCTGACTAGCGCTTGGTGAGTGCAGCGCTATATTCCAATTGCCAGAGGTGAGGAACTAACTCCTGAAGCGTTGCCCTCCAGCACCTGCACAGGAGAGGAATGTGCATAGGTCTCTGCCGCGCTGGGCTGCCTGGGAGAACTACTCATTTCATACACTTTAAGTGTTATCCCCTTTATTGTGTGTGACCTAGCACTTGGTGAGTGCTGTATTGCAACCCCCTTCCAAGAGAAGAGGTAGGAGCCAGTGACTGCAGCACTATATTGGTATTCTGCCCAGCCAGTGCCGCTTCCTAGCGCCTAACTTTAATTCACCCAAGAAGAAGAAGGAGCAGGGTTCCAGCACCGCTGTGTGGCCAGGAAGAACTGTTTTATTTCAAAGCACCGCGGGAGCCAACCCCGCATGATTGCCGCATTTAGGCTGTTTTTGAGCGTGGGTGCCCACCCCGTGTTATTGCGGCGCTCTGCCGAACTGAAACCGCTAGAGCCCACCCCGTGTTTCTGCCACTTTGGTCTTCATTTAAAACTAAACGGGTGCCTACCCCGCATTGCAGCTCTCTGAAATCGCCGCAAGATCACCGCAGCGGCCCAAGAGCACCAAGGAAGTCACGGAGAGAGCGAGGACCGGCCCGACCAAGGAAGCCAGGTGCCCCTGTCTGGTTGTGGGAGGGGCCTGGGTGTCAGGGCCTTGCGGAGGAGGTCGCCACCTCCCCCTGCCTGGGGGAAGCCGTCTGGAGCCTCGCGGGCTCCGCATCAAAGTCCCAGGCGTCAGGAGGGGGCCTGGGTGAAGCTGAGTGAGGTGTTTTCGTCTGCGGGGCTCCCCGTGGGCTGAAGAGAAACCCAGCATGTGGGGAGAGTCTGCCGGAGCCTCCCTAGTAAGAGGAGAGGAGCAGCCAGAAAAGTCCTGGTGACTGGGGCTCTGAGAGAGCATCGCGGGTGCCGGGAAGGTCCCAGGAGGGCCCACGCTGGTATCCCTACACAGCTGGCTCACTGGACAGCGGGCAGCTGAAACGTGTGCATTTCTTTTGTAGTTTGAGTCCCACTGGGGGGCTCTGGGGACTCTATCTTGGCCAGTGTTTTCTTGTTGGCTTGCCTCAGCTGCCCCGCTGGACAGGGGGCAGCTGCAACGGTTGTGGCAACACCACAATGTGGGGCATATTTGGATCGAGTCCAAGAGTGGGGGCCCAGGGTTCCTTCGTTATTGTGATGTGGGGGCATTTATGAATCCCTGATCCCAAAGGGGACTCCACCGGGCTCAGAACAAACTTTAGAGTTACACAACTACCCCGCTGGGCAGTGGGCAGTGGCCACGATTGAGCACGTTTATTCAAAATGAGGGTGTGCTTTCAGCTAATGTTATTTACTGCAAATGTGTTGTTGCTTTCCCTAATGTGCGCATTGGTGAGTTCATGCCTAATGCATTATTGCCTAATGAGATGCCCCAGGTACTTATGTTGAGGCTTCCATGTATGCTTACATTGCTTATGATTTATGCCTAGCTTCATGCCTCACAGGAATGAGGTTGCATTCCTTCTGAATGTAATGCCCTTACACTGATGGTTTTTTGTGGGCATAATATGCTTTTGTGCCCCAGGTTCATGCCTAACGCATATGTTCCTGCCTGTATACTGTTTGTTTCTATGCCTCATGCAGCTCTACCTAAAGTTATGCTTCATGCTGCTAATGGGGGTTTATGCTGATTGTCGCGCATGAGGTATTGTTAGGCTTGCTCTGATGCCTCATGATAATGTCTCTTGCTAAGGTCATGTTTTCGTTCTATGCCTAATGCTCTTATGGCCACAGGTTAATGCCTAAGATGATACTTTATGTTCATGCCTACTGTTATGCCGGATTTATGCTAACAGAGTTCATGCTGATGTGCTGAGGCTTTTATTATTGCTGGACTGGCATTCATCTTTGTACTTTGGTGATGGTTCCAGCAGCGGCCCGATTGGCGCTGCCCTGTATACAGTCCTCCTGTGAAGTGTTTATCTGCACCTGAGGTTCCATTTTGATGAGTTATTTTACAATACACCTACTGTTTTTCACCTAAACTAGTGTGGAGTCTCTTTTTGTAGTGTGCTTTGTGTGTCGCCTGTGTTTGCTGCGTGGATGCTTAACACATTTACTCCGGAGTTTGGGCTGCCCGCTCTGCACCACGCAACCCGTTTCTAACATGAAGCAATAGGCCATTTCCTTACAGAACAAGTTACTTACCTTTGGTAACAATATATCTGTAGGAGACATATTTTAGTTATAGATTCCTTACCTTGGAATTACCCCCCGGCGTCAGACTGGATCTGGTGAAAATTTTTATTAGCAGTACTCTTGCGCATCGGTGGGTGATGTTGGTCGACTATGCGTCCGTCGTCGGCGTCGCCGGGATGACGTTGCGGTATCTACTTAAACACCGCCCCTGCATGCTGATGTAAGTTCCTTGTACATGAATTTCCACGCCGGTAGCACAGAGCCATGGAACACACTGACAACTGGTGCACAAATCTAGGGCCCTGAAGGGGAGTCCCTTACTCTAGAAGTCAATTCGCAGAACGGGGAGGATGGGTGGGGCCGTAAGGAATCTATAACTAATATATGTCTCTTACAGATATATTGTTACTGAAGGGAAGTAACTTGTTCATCTGAAAGAGACAATTACTTATAGATTCCTTACCTCGGAATAGATACCCCAGCAAATACCAACATTCGAGGTGGGTCTGCGAACCAAGTTTACACCAGAAAGTACTGGAGACCCGACCGGCCAAAGAAGCCATCTGTCCTGACTTGACTATCCAGGCAGTAATGCTTGGAGAACGTGTGCAGTGATGCCCACGTGGCTGCCTGACAGATGTCACTGAGGGGCACTCCACGTCACAAAGCGGTAGTGACTGCCATCGCTCTGGTGGAGTGGGTGCGCAGGCCCACCAGAGGCTTCTTCTTTGTCAAAGAATAGCAAATTTTGTTGCAAAGAACAACTCAATGAGAGATGGTTCATTTTTGCGCGCCCCGATCTTTCTTCGCACCTGCATAGCCCACGAACAGCTGCTTGTCAACCCAGAATTGTCGTGTGCGATCAAGATAAAACTATAACACCCATTTTGGATCCAGACAGTGGAGTCTCTCCTCCTCCTTGGACGGTTACGGGGGCAGAAAGTAGGTGGGCAAAGTGATGGTCTGACCTATGTTGAAAGAGGTAACTACTTTGGGAAGAAATTAAGGTCATGTGCGGAGTACAACCTTGTCCGGATGGACTGCAAAGAAAGGAGGTTTAGATTTTTGGATCTCACTCACACTGCGAGCAGAGGTGAGGGCAACCAGAAAGGCAGTTTTAGGAGTTAAGAGCCTGAGAGGGCAATTATGTAGCGGCTAGAAGGGAGCTCACATAAGGTAGGTTAAGTCCAGGTTCAAGTCCCACTGGGACATCACGAAAGGAACAGGAGGAAAGAGGTGAGCGATGCCCTTAAGAAAACGATTTACAATAGGGGAATTGCAAAGAGAAGGCTGGTCAGACAGCCCAAGAAAAGCTGAAATATCTGAAACATAGCTTTTAAGGGTGCCCAGAGGAGAGCCCTGCTGGGCCAAAGAAAGAAGGAAGAGGAGAACCTCAGAAAGTGGGGCAGAAAGGGGATCTACAGCCTTGGCTGCACACCATGCCAAATATGTGTTCCACCTACAGCCATATACCGTTTTAGTGGAGGGACACCTGGCTGCCAAGATTACATTACAGACTTTGGGAGGAAGGTCGAAAGCTGTCAACTGCTGCTGCTCCATCTCCACGCACGGAGGTTGAGGCTGGACAGGCTTGGGTGGAGGACACTCCCCTGCTGCTGTGACAGAAGATCCCCCCCGAAGAGGCACTATGAGTGGGAGAATCTAAGGCCATGTTGATCAGCTCGGGATACCAAACTCTTTGTGTCCAATCCGGAGCCACAAACATGACTTGGGCCCTGTTGCGCTTGATCTTCTTTAGCACTCTGAGCAGAAGTGGTACAGGCGGAAAGGCGTATAGAAGGCCGCAACTCAAATCGTGACCAAAAGCATCACTAAGCGAGTGCCGCCTTGGAATTTCCAACGAGCAGAACTGCTGACATTGCGCATTCTCTTCGGTGGCGAATAGATCTAACTAAGGCTCTCCCCACTGATGAAAGAGACCTTGTACCACCTCCAATTGAATAAGCCATTCGTGATCCATCACGCATCTGAGGCTGAATTCGTCTGCTCTGGAGTTCGGAGATCCTGCCAAGTGTTGAACCACCAGGGACATGCTCTGATGTTACAGCCATGTCCAGAGGTGGCGAGCCTCTTGACAGAGGGTCCACAACCCCACCTCTCTGTGTTTGTTGCAGTACCACATGGCGGTGGTGTTGTCCGTGAACACCTGCACTACTCTTCATCGGGCAGAAGGAAGGTATGCCTTAAGTGCGAGATGGATCGTCCGTAGCTCCAAAAGGTTGATGTGGAGCTGGGTCTCCGCCGGAGACCTGAGGCCTCTGATCTCTGCTTCTCCCATGTGACCGCCCCATCCCAGAAGTGATGCATCTGTCACCACTGTGAACTCTGGTTGGGGAAGGGAAATAGATCTGCTTTTGACCTAAAACTGCTTTGAAAGCCACCACTGCAGTTGGTGTGCAGTGCCCTCCAAGATCTGGGCGCAATTGGAAAGACTGCCCTGATACTGAGCCCACTGGAATTTCCGGTCCCACTGCAGAACTTGCATATGCCATTGATGCATGAGGCACAGCAGCCTCAGGGTCATTCTCACCGAAACCCTGGACAATGGCTGAAACATCGGTATCATAGCCCGAATATCACAGACTCGCTACTCGGAAGGATAGGCCCAAAACTGCGCTGTGTCCAGAACCGCTCAGAGAAAAAGGAGCTTCTAAGAGGGAATCAGGTGTGGCTTTGGCACGTTGATAGTGAAACCTAGCGAATGCAGGAGGTCCGACGTAGTCTGGAGGTGGGAGACGACAGCTTGGGGTGAGCTAACCCTCAACAGCCAGTCATCCAGATTGGGGAAGACTGGAACCCCTGATCTACGCAGATGAGCTGTGACCACCGCCATCACATTCGTGAACACCCGAGGGGCACTGGTAAGGCCAAAGGGGAGCACAGTGAATTGAAAATGCTCATGGCCTACCATGAACTATACGTAATGCCGGTGGCAAGCAGGACGGAGAAGTGAAAATAGGAGTCCTGCAAGTCCAACGCTACCATCCAGTCTCCACGGTCGAGGGCAGACAGGACCTGAGGCAGAGTCAACATCTTGAACTTCTCCTTCCGGAGGAAGTGATTGACATCCCTGAGGTCCAAGATAGGATGCAGACCTTTGTCCTTCTTGGGCACCAGAAAGTAGTGGGAGTAGCAGCCACGACCTACTTCGGGCTGACGGACTCGCTCAATAGCTCCCTTGGCCAAGAGAGCTGTAACTTACTGACGGAAAAGGGCCAAGAGTCCCTCCAGCATACGATGAAATACTGGTAGCATGGATGGAGGGGAAGTCTCGAAGGGTAGGTAGTAGCCCCTTTGGACTATATACAAAACCTACCTGTCCAACGTGATGGTGACCCTGAAGGGTCGGACTAGGAAGGTTTTGAGGCAGCAGCAGAGAGGGCGGTGTTGGACTGAGCCACCCTCTGGCCCCCCGATCCATGTCTCCGGGTCCCATATCCCCGGCCGCGCAGAGGCTGGTTAGTTTGCGCCAGCCTGTGACTCTGGTTGTAATGTGGTGGGGCACACCTTCCATAGCCACGAAAGGGGTGAAAAGCAGACTGCAAAGGATGAGAGGCACTGCAAGGCTCAAGGATCTGGCAGTAGCCTTAGAGTCCTTAAATGCTCAAGTGCGTTGTCTGCCTTGTCACCAAACAGGCAACGGCCATCAAAGGGCATGTCCAGAAGAGTAGATTGTGCATCCGCTGAAAAGCCAGATGTCTGAGTATTACTGACGTGGAAACCGTCATGCCTAGTGAGTAGGCGGTGTCCAGTCCACACCAGATGGTTAACTATGCTGCATTTGGACTATCTGCAATGGCACAGGCAAGGACAGCCCAGGCCTCCTGCAGGCATTGTGGAAGCACATGCGCAACCATGTCCCACACAGACTGTTGGTACCGGCCCAAGAGACATGTTGCGTTCACTGACCGCAGACTGGCAGAAGAAAACATTTTCTTCCCAAGATGGTCCAGCTTCTTGGATTCCCTATCTTGTGGAGCTGTAGGGAACACACTACCTTTTGAAGGCGAGGCTTGAACCACCAAGTTTTCGGGAGTAGGGTGTTGGGAGAAGAAAAGTGAGTCACCCAGAGGCGGGTGGTGGCGTCTGGTGATGTTCCTGTCCACAGGAGCCCCTGTGTTGGGCCTGGTACAGGAGCCCAAAAGGACAACAATGGGGGATTTGTTAAATAGCAGAAAGGGCTTTGAAGGGGGTGCTGCTGGCTGAAGCACCTCAGTCAGGAGGTTAGTCCAGACTGCCACCGTAGGAAGCTCGAGGCCCAAGGCCTCAGCTACCCTACGCAATACCCCTGCATTTGACGCTCCCTCCTCCGCAGCCATGGTATGAGGGGAAGCATACCAAGGTCTGGTGATGTATCGAGGCCACTGGCATCACCCAGTTCCTCTCTCCAGTCCGTGTCTTCCAGCTGGTCTGTTAGAGGTTTACCAGACCCCTCCCAGTCCTCTTCATCACCCTTTGGCCACCAGTCATGGCAAAAGGGAACGCCAGGGAATTAAGGGGTACAAAAGTACCCTCTGGCTCTAGTACTGGCGTCGATTGATGTTGGTCTGGCCTGCGTTCAAGTCGGAAAAGAGGCTGGGGTCAGCGCCAGCTGGGGACACATCCAGTGTCATCGGAGTTGTCGACTGTCAAATCGGCATCGGGGAAGGACCAGTGAGGTCGACCGGCCTGATCCGGATCCAGGCCTGGATCCATGGGGGACCTGCAGTGTCAGGGCCAGAGCCACTGGCGTCAAAAGCCTAGCCCCCCCAACCGAGTCCGTAGGCTCGAAGGCGCGCCAGCGGAGTCGGGCTGCCCAAAGATGGCATGCATTGCTTCCTAAAACTGACGAAGCTGGGCAGGGGTCGCTCCGGCTCCCGGAAAGGGAGGCATGCGGGGAGTCGACCCTGCAGGCTCAGCAGGCGGAGACGGAGAGCAACGGCCCTCTGCATCCCGCATCGGCTGACGGATGGGGAGAAGGCAAAGAGTGACGATGCTTCTTCGCCGCCTTCTTGTGCTTGACTTACCCAAGGAGTGCGAAGACTTCGATGGCAAGTGGTGGTGGCTCCGCGACCGGTCCCGCAACCTTCCTCTCGACCAGGACTTCAAACGGCGCGGAGCAAGCCTCCAATAGTTTTCGGGACGGCTCCAGCAAAGACTTCGGGCCATGGCCTGGCAGTTGGGGCACAACTTCGGGTCGTGGTCATGCTCCAGGCACCAGAGGCACATTAGGTGTGGATCTGTAACTGACATCAACGTGTGACATGAGTCACAACGTTTGAAGCCTGGACGATGGGACATTCATCGATAGAAGACTCCAAAAGAGGTCGACGAAACGTCAAAAACCGTTGTCAAAAAGTGACAAAAGGGCACGCTTCTCTCCGGATCTGCGCTAGCTGGCATAGAAAAAAGAAAGAAGTGACGTCAGCATGCAGGGGCGGCGTCCAAGTAGATACCGTAACGTCATCCCAGCGACCACGACGACGGACACGGAGTCGACCAAAGCCACCCACTGACACGCAGCAGTACTACTAAGAAAAAAAATCCCTGGATCCAGCCTGATGCCTGGGGGTAATTCGAAGGTAAGGAATCTACACTAATTGTCGCTTTCATATAATATTTTATACAGAAAATATACAATAATGGATTATTACATTTCACTAATGGAATACTGACACTGACATCATTCTTACTCAAATAAGATAAAACACAGGTTACTTTGGCTTGTTTATCTGGAAATGTCACAGGCTTAAGTAAGAAAAGCATCTGAGACTGAAAAAGGAGCCATGGAAATTTCTTGGAATCACCAATAAATCATTCTGGAGGTTCTCATGGTGTTATGTGCAGGACTTGAGATCATAAATTTGCATATAACTTAGAATATTTTATAGGAGGTAGTAAATCCCAAGGATCCGTGGTCTTAGAATCTGTAGTTAATGGTCTGGTAATTTTCTTGTCAAACTTGAACGGAATATGTTTCCTTGTTTATTCTGCATCAACTCATTATTCTTTCCTATGACCTTGCTGTAGCTTGGCTACTACCATCCATCACTCAGGTTGGAATTATAATGTCGTCTAAGCAATCTGTCAAGATGCTCTAGAGTTGCAACCAATATACAAATGTAATAATGTGTACTTTGCCAACCCACAACCAATTATACATTGACGATATGTTTGTTAGGAATAGACTAAATAAAAAGGAGATGGAATAAGAGTGAAAAATTTGTTCTGCCTGGTTGTACAGCTGGGTTGAACTGCACTGCAGGAGTGTTGGGAATACTTTTAATATTCTTATTACACGGACTCCAGCACCGAACATTTTGATGTAGTGTATGATCCACCTTTTGACAATCTCTGTATAAACAACTCTCTACAGTTAAATGAAACTTTGAGCCTCACAAAAGTTGATACACAGTTAGAACCCATATACTGTATGCAAATGATATTAAAAGCAATTTTACACTGCTTAGTAAAAATGTAAGTACCTTCAAGGTTATGCAATAACGTTCCGCTGTTGGAATTACTTTCAACGTAATAGGTTCATCAACTTCAACTTAATAATTGTGCACTAATTACCAACCAGTAATCATTCTAAAACATTTAAAGCTATACTTTAACACCATATGCCTCAAAGGAAGTTCAAAGTCAGTGCAAGGTGAGGACCCATTTCCCTATTCTTATAGAAACAAACATGTGAATGAATATACAGTCTACTTCCAAGTAATAACAAAGGAGCTCCAGCAACTATATATTACAAATGCGTAGGAAAGAGGCTATAGGCCATGGTAAACTTATACTCTAAGAAGGATCCAAGATGGCTGCCACCAGTGGCTTCATAGGAAATGTGTTGCTCTGATTTTCTCTAGTGTGTTTAGCGTACCACGTCCATCAGTGGGGCAAAGCTTCTTTCCTGGCACACCAACAGTCTGCACGCACCAACAACACCTTTTGCTTGTGAAGACACTTCTTTTTAAGAGGACTGGAGTAAATCATCTCTGTGCAGTACCAGAGAGCAACGCTAAATGCGTTCCACAGATCATGATAATAGCAGAATGCAATGAAAAATGGATTATTAGACTACAGTGGGAAAAAAACTGGGCATTCCCACATGTAGTCTGCAATTGTGATATCAAACAAATTGATTCAGACAAATGGCACCTTAAAGCATTGAGTTTTCAGTCATTTCCATACTCAGAGGTTATATGGGTAAAATCTCTCTTTCCACAGTTTGAGGTCCAACATGCCCGTGGATCAAATAACCATGTATTTATTTTCCCTCTTGCCTGTGTAATTTGGGTTCAGGTATTGAAAAGCTGAGATTGCATTGTCGGTATGTGTTGTGAGACAGTTTTTGAAGCTATATCAAGATGCGTGTGATGAAAATAGCAAAAACTTTGGAAGTGCTCCTAAACACAATATTACATTTCATGTTGTCCTCTTCTACTAAAATACACTTGTTAATTACTTTTATAGTAAATGGAGCATATATTCATTTATTTATTTGAAACGTTTTATAAAGCGTGAGAAATGACCCTTGTGGGTATCAGAGCGCTGTACACAGAGGCAGAAGCATGCATGAACTCAGAACAGTTGAGGTCAACATTGTAAAACAACAAGGAGTAAACAACCAAAGTCAGATATCTACTAATTCAGTTTCTCATATAGGGCAAAATATTTCCCGTAACATTCAGTGAAACAATCATATATGGATGTATGCTTAACTAATCACACCATTTTTGTGAGTTTCAATGTGAACTGAAAATATACTAACATTAGTTTTCTGGTACCATAATGTTGGACTATTCTCCAAAAATAATTTCTTACTTCACTACATGGTTCCAACTGAATGGAATAAAGTTAAATGCTTTTAGATGAATTGCCGATGGTCCTGATAAATGCTGCTCTTGAAAATATTCACACCTAAAACATTAATTATTCCAAGAGAATAAGACACTGGGTGCATGGTCATTATCAAGTGATAAAGTACCAAATCAAATAAAAAATCTGGAATGGGGGTGCAGGGCTAACAAAATGGCCAATTGGACATGTTCCACTCAAGCTCCGAGGACACTTCAGAAAAGTCAAAGCCCCCCTATCGACCTCAGTGAGCCCACCAGGTACCGGAGGACAAGGAGAGTTACAGAGCTTTGTGGGGGTCGCTCATTAACCCCCAGACAGACGAATTCTCACGGACTGTGTTCGGGTCTGTTGTCAACTGGCAGCGGAGTGGTGACTGTGCCAGGGGGCTCTCGGTCTTGGTGCGCGGAGCCTGGAAATTGCCCGGGGTTCTTGCTCCCCTGCAACATCTGGAATTCGACCCTACGGATTTGAAGTGAGAAGTCCTTGCAGGGAGCTACTGCAACACCACGGTTGGTGGTGCCGTGGCACTAGAAAGCATGCGCCTCCTCCCGGAGACCCCGACTCACTGGGGCAGAGATATGCAACTTCCCGGTATGTTGCGGCTGAGATTGCGACCGCCTACGACCCCTTCAAAGTAAAGCCCATGGGGGGGGGGGGAGGGGACGCCCTGCATCGACCCACAGCAAATGGATACTTCAAGAGAGCCCACTGCCTGACTTTAAGATGGCGGTGTTGTCATTTATGTAGCAGAGATGTTCACTGAGAGGGTTTCACCTGCTTCACTAATTCACAGGCCAGAGAACATTGTATAAAGGGCAGGATGGATGATCTGTATCCCTCGAGACAAGCCGCTGCCCTGTGGTCAAGACATGTCTAAGTATCAACAACACCCAGCTGCCTGACCCTAATGGTGTGTGACTTTCCTGTGGCAGAGTATGGTGACTCTGGAGGTGATCTGCAGCCCTTGCATGCCCCCGTTGCTGCAGGGTGGAGTTAGGGAGATGGTGGCTGACTACCTTGTCCAGTGCACAAAATTAACGGTCTGCAGAATAGTTTTTTCCGCCCCTCCAGATTCAGAGGAGAGCTCCGTGGGCACCCACAATTTACTATCATGAACTGGGGCTGGGTGGTGGACCCGTTTCTTCAGTCAGACTTGCCCTGGGGCGAAGGGAACTGGTCACATTTTATAAACCGACATGGCTTGCTGGTTGCTGGCTTGGCGGCTCATGACTCGATTGACTTCCCACCCGGGGATGTGTGAGGCCTAGGACAGCCCCTTAGATAGGGAAACAACTACCCACCGTAATACGGGGGCTCTGGCGGCTGTCTCTGGCTTCACTGTCACATTACCGGTGGGGATGAGCTCCATTGGTGCAGCCGTCCTTGCAACCACCAAAATTCTGGACTGTTGACTGGCGGGTCTTCTTCCTAAGGCTCTTTAAGTACACATGAGCGCCCCGGGGAGCTGCAACTTGCATGCCCCACTGGCCCCTGAGCAGTGACAGCGGCTCCTTCTATTCACCTCACCAGTTGGGATCTGCTGTCTTTATGCCACCCAGGAAGACCCAGACCAATAGAGTATTTAGCTATTTCATGCCAACAGAAACTCAGGACGCCATCACGTTTGCTGCTTCGACAGATGCCATGGCACTCACAAAAGAAGACCTTCTTTCCTCCCTCTGGAAATTTAAGCGAGAACTCTTAGAGGACCTCAAAGCTAATCTAGCCTCCTCATTGGCTGCCCTCATATCAGACATTAGTGCTAAACTTGCCTCTCTACAACAGGAAGGGTTGACTCAGTGGGCACAGGTACCTCAGACTAGGCCTGGGTGGAGTTCTCAGACTCGCGCTATGTGGAACTCCGCGAAGTGGCTAAATAACTACAGAGTTCTGAGGGCGGGCAGAGTGTCCCAACACACCCAATCTCTCTTGCATTTTATGTTAAACGCAACGTGGAGTACATCCTCATGTTCTAAATCATCCGCAAACAGCACCATGCAGTTTTAATGTTTTTTCGTGACTGTTTGTATTTTTATTTATTTTTCCCTTTACTTCCTTATTTCAAGCTTCCTTCTTCCTTCTTTTCTTTACTCCACCAAGCGCCATGGCAGAGCAGGGTGACCAAGGGAGCAGCAGCGCCAGCCCCCCCCCCCCCAAAAAGGCAAAGAGGAGCAGCCGCCTACCTTACAGATGGCAGCACCCCAAGGGGTGCAGCCCTGGGCATTATTTTGCGAGGTGGCAGCACTGTTGCAATGCATGAGGTCAGAGGGAGCAGGCGGAGGGACTGTCCGACCCTTTGTAACGGGCTCAGGGAGTCCGTTGGTGCATTGGACACACCTCATAATCCCTTAATGACGGCAGCTCCGCTGTCGAAATTATGATGCTGGTTCTTGACAGTCATTCCATTTCGGCCTTTCTGATATGGAAAGGCTGTCGAAAAGCAACACTGGGGGTCCTAGCAAGGCCCTCTTCCCTCCTGGCCTTCCGCATTGTGGCCTGGTGGGGCCACACATTCCCTACACTGTGTGGCAGGCACCATGAGGTGCCTGCCACAAGGTGCCGGGATATTTGAAAACATGCATTTTTCAATGGAAACTTGTGCTGCAGGCCTTTTCCGCCTGCCGAAGCTTGCATTGAACAATTGATGTTTCCAGTCGCATACAAATAATGTGGTCGCAACCACTGACTTGAGGTCCTCCCGACATCTTAACATCTTAATTAGCCCCCTAGTGTCTGTTTAGTTTCTTACTAAGAAAGCCTTTACAAGAAAAAAAAATCACTGTTTTTTTAATCTGGTGTTATTCTGCCTTAATTTTTTTCAGCCAGACAGTCAGTGCTTTTTATGTGATGAATGTGGAATAAATGGTGTTACAATGCATACCATTACAATGCATATTTTTACAGCACAGACTTTACAACACACCTACCATTACAATGCATGATTTTAAAATGCAATCAATTACAGGGCAGGTTAATAGGGATACATTAAAAGTATCATTACAACACATAGCATTACCACGCATACAATACAACACATATTACTGAAACTATGTTAAGCAAATTTTGATGTTCTGGGAGAAAACACAAGAATAAATAAATATTGATATATCACAAACATAAAAAGAGGCATTATTTTTCCGGATGTAAATCAATAAAAGCACACATCAAGACAAATTTGACTAAAAACACTGTAAACTCAATGGCAAAAAAATCAGCATTTGCACTCCAATGCACAAGAAACTGGTGTCCTTGCACTATAACTGTACAGCCAAGGTCTACTTAAAATGGCTCCCATTTTAAAACGGAATGTAAAGACCAACATTTTACACAATCTATATAAATAAAAATGAAACTGTTCATTAGTTGAAAATCTAAAATCTCCTAAAGTTCTTCACCGATTGCTTCGAAATTTTGACACAACGTTGCATTCGAATACGCAAATGTTTTTATATACACAACGTTGGATTTGAATATTCGCGTGTCGAACACGCGCGTGTTTTTAATCGAAAGCACAAATAGACACATAAAAATGTCAATTTGCGTTTCATAAAAATCTTAAATCTACAAAAGTTCTTTACCGATTGATTTGAAATTTTGACACAACGTTGCATTCGAATACGCGAGTGTTTTTATATACACAACGTTGGATTCGAAAACGCGCTTGTCGAATACGTGTGTGTTTTTAATCAAAAGCACAAACAGACACATAAAAATGTCAATGTGCGTTTGATAAAAATCTTAAATCTACGAAAGTTCTTCACCGACTGATTTGAAATTTTGACACAACATTGAATTCGAATAAGTGCGTGTTTATATATACACAACGTTGGATTAGAATACGCGTGTGTCAAATACGAGTGTGTTTTTAATCTAAAGGACAAAAAGACCCTATCGATTGGGTTGCTGCGCGACAACTACAATAGACGCATAGAGACAATAGTCTACATATATTAGGATGGATAGTTGGTGTCAGGATGACAGACCGGGAAGTGGGTGGAGGGAGGGGGGAGGAGTTGGTTCACTTTGGAACTCGAACAGACCCTATCGATTTGGTTGCTGCGCAACAAATGCAAGGGACGCATATAGACAATAGTCTACATATATTAGGATGGACAAAAACATATTGTATACCCACAAGCATTGTGAAATTTAACATATTAGAAACGTGCGCTTTCTCTTTTCCTTCTTTTCTATTTAACCAGACTGAGCCACAGCAACGCGTGGCCGAGTACAGCTAGTACATAATAAATATACATTCTGTCAGGTTCTGAATCATGCGGAAAAGTCCATTTCAAAACATATTTTCTTTTACATTTTTGTTAACCCCTAACAAATGTGGAAATTCAGTCGACTACCATTTTGTGCTCAGTGGTACACTGACTTCCCTGGTGACCACATGCAGCTGGAGTAGGAGGAGACAACTGAGAGTTTAGATTCCAAACACTGCCATCTATTGACTGAAGTAATTGAATGTTTTACAAAAAACACTTTCAATTTGAAGACATATAACTCCCAAACCTAAAAATAATTCAACTTTTATAATAAATTCAAAGAGTTTGGACTAGAGATACAGCAATTGAATTGCCATCTATTGTCGGAAGTAAGTGAATGTTTAACATGAATCACATTTAATTTGAAGCAAAATAATCCCCAAATTTAAATGGAATTAAATTTTTCTAATACATTCACATACTTTGGACATAGACACATAGCATTCAAATTTGAAAAAATTACCTGAAGAAAAACCTCTGTAAGTTTACGCTAAACTATGGTCAGTGCCGGGAAAGAGGTTAAAAATACAATTCTAACTCCGCTGGGTGCTTGCTTGCCTGAGGGATGGTGCAGGTCAGTGGTGGGATGCAAACTTACTATTGTAACTCCACTGGGTGCTTGCCTCAGGAAAGGTGCTGGTCAGTGGTGGGGGCCAAAATTCCTATTCTAAGTCCGCAATGTGCTTGCTTTAGGGAAGGTGCTTAACAGTGACTGGGCAAACCTTGTAGTCTTACTCCGTAGTGTGTTTCCCTCAGGGAAGGTGCTGGACAGTGGTGGGGGGAAAATTACTATTCTAACTCCACTGGATGCTTGCCTCAAGGAAGATGCTGGTTAGTTCTTGCTTTATGAAATGTAATCAATTAACAGTAGAACATATAGACAGTATATGTTTTTTCACAGGTTCAATAAAAGAACTATAAAAAAACAAAACAATCAGCTGGACTCCAAACCATAATCAGCAGCGCTTGCTCAACTAGCAGATTACCTTGAGAGGTAAAATAATTGAAAAACCTAATATTACAGTAAAAATTAACCATAAATTTCTCTCCAGTATCCAAAGAGCAAGACAAACAACAATCTGTTTAAAAACAATAACTAAACAAGCACTGGCGTTGCCAGTAGGTCTCGTAGACTGCAGTGCATCCTTCTTGCTGTAGTAGGGCGATTGGGTGGCTGTTGGTAATTAGAGAGTGGCCGGAGGGAAGCCGGATGGGGGCAGGAGAGCTGAGAGGGGCGTGTTAGGGGAGGAGAAGCCGCAGAGCGCACGCTGGGCGAAGCCCTTTGATGTGCTGTGCGGCCGTGAATGCGCGTGCTTGTTTGCTCACGTGATTCACGTGAACTTACAGAAAACCGCACGACCGAAACCCTTGGTTTCACGATTGTTTTCAGCACTTGAATTCTCGCTCCCTCAATGCGCTTGCGCGCATTGATAGGTCACGAGACCTAAAAATGGCAAAACAGGCTGACCTAACAATCATTTTGACAACCTCTGTTAATGTCAACTTTTATTTTCAGACCTACCTAACAACACACAGAAGGGAGAAAACCAAGTCAGCCAGATCACCTGGAGAAAGTCCTATATCACCAATAGGACAAGCAACCAGACAAAGGAAACTAACTAAGGTGAATATAAATACATTAACTATTTAGAATAACTATTTTTCTTATCACAGGAGTGATCTACAAACCATAGTACAAAATCATAGCTGCCAAAATCAGAGTCAAGCAATAGAATAAACAACATGTTCTTAGAAAAGTCAATAGGCAGTCAACGAGATATTAACCAGATTTTTTGGACAGGTTGTAAACAATAAAATAATTTGATTTGCAACATAATCACATTTTGACTTCTTTTTTTCAGATTAAAATCAATATGGCAACTGGAAGAAATAAAGAACCGGGTTTTTAGAACCCAGCGGCACCAGGGGAAATGCCCGATGTCTCCGAGTTCTCCTGTCTTGGCATACAGAGACACGGAGTACTTCTTGGTGGCGTCAAAGATCAAATTTATTAGCTGCAGCCAGTAACAGAGATCCTAGAAGTACAACACGGTGTATGTTCTCAGGAGACTGCTCAACTTTACAAAGCAAGCCATCCCTTTTTATACAAAAAATTGTGCTTCAGGCAAACATTCCTTATTTACAGTTTGACCACTCACATGTTTCCACGACGAAAGCAGGAGCATGATGACAAGCACATTTTTCAGTTTGTCCAGACCAAAATTAATCATCAAACAGACCCATAATAAACATTCTTCTTTTGAACAAGTTGGACACAAACCCATAATAAAAGACCTCAACCCAAATCGTAAATAGGCCATAAAAGAAGGAACAGAAACAGATGAGAAACAAGATAGAAGGGTGTGTGCGTGTACCATAAACTCAGCAATGTCCTGCTCTTTGATCTCTATCTTGATCAGCTAAAGGGCAAGAACTGGTTTGGCGAGGTCAGCTTCAGGCAGCAGGGTCAGTTCACTTCAGGTCAAACAGGAGTCAGCACAAACTCAAGCTAAGGTGTACGTGTCCCAGAGACTTGTTCAGCCACAGTCATAGGCCTATATGAGGGCAACCACAAAATGGCTGCCATGCACAAAATGGAACCCAAGGGTTTCAGAACGGAATCCCTAATTTCATGGTGAACCCACCACTCGAACATGACGAAAACACTCGTACATACCACACTCGTCCTTTTCGGTCCGCTGTTACCAAAATCGTCACGATATGACGACCTTTATGAAACAGGTTCAGAATCACGGAACCTCAGTCCCTCCTTTTGCCCTTACATAGGCAATTACCTGAACTCACGTCAGTCTGAATCCAGGTCTATACTCATCAGATCATCAAGATGTTGCTGTAGCATCATCCTAGTACTTAGTAACTCTCTCTGGACAGGTCTCCTCGAACACGAAGTAGCACAAAGGCCACATATAGCAGGAGCACACTGTACGCAAAGACAGAACAGGAAAAGGATAGCTAATACCATCCCAATGATCATCAGAATCTTCCATCCCCAGGTGGATAACAATCCCCAAAACCATCCCATCAACGACCAATCTCCTTCGTCCACATGCACAGACTCGGAGATCTTATGTAGCTTGGAAATGGCTTGGTACACTGTCGGAGCGTTGTCTGGAATAAAAACGCAGCAGCTCGATTGAACCAATTTACATACCCCTCCTCTATCTGCAAGTATGACATCTAACGCAACCCTGTTCTGAAGAGTCATAAGGCGATCCGACTGGAGCTCAGCAGTCAAGTTACTAAGGGCACCGGCAGTTTCAACTATGGTGGACTCAACCACTCTCGTCAATTGCCGTATGTTCCTGCCGTTAACCATAGGTCCCCAAAACGGCAGAAAACCCTTCAGAAAATCTCCCAATACTTGTCCTGCAGTATCTTCCTTACTGAAGACACCTCTAACAACTCTCGTTTTGTGGTAATCTGCCGCAGCTGTATAAGTAGGAGGCAATAGGAACGAGACAAAACATGTGCCCGAGAAATCAGGGGGCAACCATGTGTATGCTCTATCGTAACAGACGAAATAGGTACCCTTAGCTGCTAGGAACGATGGGGAAGTCTGGGACGCAAAAACATACGTCTCAGTGCAGATACTCTTCCCTAACTGGGCTCTCGGATTCTTGCCATTACCTTGCAGACAAAAATGACCCTGATGGGGTACAATCCAAATCGGAGAGGATCTTTTCGCTCGCTGGTTCTCACTCAGACTAGCTCCATATCCGGTCACGTTCCATCCAATATACGCTAGTGTCTCATCTTTCGGGATTGTCTCATAGGAACTAGCTCCTCTAATCATATCGACTATTCCCTTAACTAGAGCACTATTCTTTGGATTGTCTTTCACAGAACGTAGGGGGTAAACTTCACGAGCATAGATGAACATCGTTCTGTATGCCCAAACGGAACCATTATAGCTGAATGGCAGGACCAGGTAAGGAATACCTTTATCAGTAGTATGAGGCATAAGACCACACACCCAACAGTTAGTCGTGTTCACTACTAGCTGGTGTTGGTGCAGAAGCTGAACAAAGGAGTTATTAACGAATTCCAATCTCCTAATGGACTCATGTTCAGGCAGAGGATGAAAAGAATGCGAAGAAACAGTAGAAGAAGGTATGGGTTGTGTTGTGGGTGCAAACGTCACTTGAAAAGAGAATATAATATATCCCATAAAGAACATCATCAAGCTAAGTAACATGAAAAGATATAATATCAAAAACATTTTCTGCTCATAATTTTACACATTTTGCTCTTAAAACGAATTTCTTCAACAGGTCTCTCCATCTCGAAAAACTCCATCCTCTAACCGTGCTGCTCGCGGCGGTTGGGTCTTCCGTGCTAAGGAATGCGTCTGTCAGTCCAGGGAACGCCCTAGGACCAACCAGAACCGTCGACCTTATGTCTTCGGCTTGCACTCCCAAGTCTTTACACCGCGACCCTACAGCTGAACCCGGATGGCGGTTCGAAAAACAAAAATCAGTCAAAACAGTTTCTCAGATGGGAGAGCTGAGCTTTCAAAAATAGCAAAGAAAAGGATTTTCATTTTATTAGTACCACAACTCTTGGTCGCAAATTATAACGGCCTTTCCCAGGCAATGTCTCATCTAGGAATAAAAGTTCAGGCTCGGTAGTGTCCAATCGAACTGACGGTGGCACAGCTTCTTGCAAAATATCGTCGCTTTCACGCTCAGAACTCGTCCCAATTAAACGTGCATCGCTAAAAGGCAGAAAACGAGGCACGGTGTCAGTTTCTGAATCAGGAATGCCCTCCTGGACCCACCGGTTGTGCGGCAGAGGCAAAGGAGCCCTCTTACAATGTACGCCGTGGATCCAGTTCATCTTTCCGTGCACTCGTACTGCAGATCGCGTAGGCAATAACACCAAGTAGGGACCGGTCCAGCGGGGCTGATCGTTCTTTGTCCGCTGAAAGTTCTTCACGAAGAACCAGGAGCCAGGATCGATAGAGTGTCCTGAATCTTCAGAAGCCTGAGGCAATGTATTGTGAACCTGTTGGTGTAAGACACGCAATTTAGCCGTCAAATCATACAGATAGTCAAGCAGTACAGGGTGTTCGAACTCGCTAGATTTAGTCGGCCTCGGCACTCCCCATATGTTTGCCGGGCGACCAAAAACTATCTCGTAAGGACTAAGTCCCACTCGAGAATGTACAGTTATCCTAGTTGACAAAAGTGCTAATGGCAAAGCATCAGGCCATTGGAGACCAGAGCTCGCTTGTATCTTGGCCAGTTTCAACTTGAGGGTGCCATTATAGCACTCAACTAAACCAGCTGATTGGGGGTGATTTGCAGCATGGAATTTCTGGCGAATTCCCAAACCATCACACACTCTCTTCATCACTTGACCCACAAATTCACTCCCATTATCACTCCAGACCATTCTCGGCAAACCATATAGTCCCACAACTCTTGGTCGCAAATTATAACGGCCTTTCCCAGGCAATGTCTCATCTAGGAATAAAAGTTCAGGCTCGGTAGTGTCCAATCGAACTGACGGTGGCACAGCTTCTTGCAAAATATCGTCGCTTTCACGCTCAGAACTCGTCCCAATTAAACGTGCATCGCTAAAAGGCAGAAAACGAGGCACGGTGTCAGTTTCTGAATCAGGAAAGCCCTCCTGGACCCACCGGTCGTACGGCAGAGGCAAAGGAGCCCTCTTACAATGTACGCCGTGGATCCAGTTCTTCTTTCCTTGCACTCGTACTGCAGATCGCGTAGACAATAACACCAAGTAGGGACCGGTCCAGCGGGGCTGATCGTTCTTTGTCCGCTGAAAGTTCTTCACGAAGACCCAGGAGCCAGGATCGATAGAGTGTCCTGAATCTTCAGAAGCCTGAGGCAATGTATCGTGAACCTGTTGGTGTAAGACACGCAATTTAGCCGTCAAATCATACAGATAGTCAAGCAGTACAGGGTGTTCGATCTCGCTAAATTTAGTCGGCCTCGGCACTCCCCATATGTTTGCCGGGCGACCAAAAACTATCTCCTAAGGACTAAGTCCCACTCGAGAATGTACAGTCATCCTAGTTGACAAAAGTGCTAATGGCAATGCATCAGGCCATTGGAGACCAGAGCTCGCTTGTATCTTGGCCAGTTTCAACTTGAGGGTGCCATTATAGCACTCAACTAAACCAGCTGATTGGGGGTGATTTGCAGCATGGAATTTCTGGCAAATTCCCATACCATCACACACTCTCTTCATCACTTGACACACAAATTCACTCCCATTATCACTCCAGACCATTCTCGGCAAACCTTATCTAGGGAAAAACTCCTTAACAAGGGCTTTAGCTGTGGACAAGGCAGTATTATCTTTCAGGGGATATGCTTCTACTCATCTTGAAAAGGCACAAACAACCATGAGTACATATTTCAAATTGTTGCATCTCTCCCTGTGGATGAAATCTAGCTGCAAAACCTCGAACGGATACGTCGGAGGCGCAAAATGACCAGCTGGAGTTGGAGTTCCCTTGCCAGGATTGTACATCAGACAAACCATACAATTCTTGACCACATTCTCTGCACACTTAGGAATTCCAGCATTTTGCCATACTGGAGCCAACAACTTACAAATCCCTTTCACACTGATATGAGCCATTCCATGCGCCATTGTAACCACTGCAAGCATGTACGCATCGGGTAACAACCATCGCTGATGCTCTGACAACTCAACCCAACAACCATTCGAATCCAATTTACCCGTACTCTCTCTCCATACGCTCAACTCTTTCTCTGTAGCTTCAGCTTGAATTGACTTCACACTCTCTATCGTATCTACACACATTCCTCTATCCGGAAACCCTCTCGCCGGACACGCAACATACATTCGACTCATCACATCTCTTGCCGTTTCTTTCGCTACTTCGTCTGCAAACGCATTACCACGACCAACGTCATCGGTAACCTTCTTATGTGCACTGCATTTCACAATCGCAACTTGCAAGGTAAGTGACTCAAGGAGCTCATTCACCAACTGACCATGCTGTATCTTCGTTCCATGAGACGTGAGGAACCCACGTTCCTTCCACAAGCGACCAAAACTATGAGCCACACCAAACGCATACTGGCTATCAGTGTACACAGTCACTCGTTTCCCTTTCGACAACACACACGCTCCTGTTAATGCAATCAACTCTGCTGCTTGAGCTGAATTATGTGGGATACGTGCAGCTTCAACAATCGTATGCAAAGTCGTAACAGCATATGCCGCAGTGGCATCACCATTCGGAAGCTTGAAGCATGAACCATCTACCCATAAGGTACCATCACACTTTGAAAGAGGAGTGTCCCTAAGATCTATTCTCCCTTTCGTTTCCTCCTCTGTCCTAAGATAGCAATCATGCTGTTCAGAAACATCTGTCTCCACTGAAATCGGCAACAACGTAGCTGGATTCAACGTATTGCATCTCTTTATATGCACATGACTCGCTAAGAGTGTCAACTCATAACCTGACAATCAAGCACTAGTTAAGTGCTGTGTTTTGGTCCTGTTTATCAAGGTATCCACTGCATGTGGAACCATCACCATCAACGTATTATCCATCACCAAACCAGCAGACTGGCGAATAGAGACAGCCGCTGCCGCTGTAGCTCTCAAACAACTCGGCAATGCTCTAGCTACCGGATCCAAAGTCGACGAGAAATACGCACATTGACGTTGCTTATCGCCAAACTGCTGTGTCAAAACTGACAATGCACATCCCTCTCTCTCGTGGACATAGAGTGTGAAAGGCTTACTGTAGTCGGGGGTACCCAACACAGGAGCCGAACACAACGCATCGCGCAATTCAGAAAAACTCTTCTGGCATTCGTCAGTCCAAGGAATAGGATTCGGAGTATCCTTAACAGTAAGAGCTATCAAAGGTTTCGCAAGAAGCGAAAAATTTGGGATCCACTGTCTACAATACGACGTAATACCCAGGAAAGCACGCACTTCTCTCTGCGTAGTTGGCACACTCATTTTCGCAATCGCTTGGATTCGTTCTGGGGTCAATCTTCTTCCCTCCTTCGATAAGAGATGACCTAAGTAGGTCACTTCTTGTCGACAATACTGCAGCTTCGAAAGAGACACTTTATGATGGAAGTTAGACAAATGACGCAACAACGACAAAGTAGCTTCTTTACAAATCTCTTCATTGTCAGCAGCAACTAACAAATCGTCGACATACTGAACAAGAGCAGCACCATCAGGTAAGACAATCGTATCAAGCTGTGTTTTCAAAGCCTGACTATAGAATGACGGACTCTCACAGTAGCCTTGAGGAGCGCGCTTGAACCGGAAGCTTCAACCTCCTAAAGAGAAGCCGAAAATATCTCTACTCTCCTCGGCAATCGGGATGCTGAAGAAAGCATTCTTCAAATCAATCACCGAAAACCAAGTGGCTGAAGCTGGAATCATTGTCAGTAAGGCAGTAATATCTCGAACAATAGGAAATTGCGGAACCACAATCTTATTCACCTCGCGAAGATCGATCACGAACCTATATACAGGCGGTTGCGAAGAATCAGTACGTTTCAGAACAGGCAAAAACAGACTATTGCACACATTACCTCTCGTTTCTTCAATCACATCTTTCTCAATCAGGTCATAAATGATCGCTAGCAACGCTCTTTCACCATCACTAGAGATCCTATATTGGGGAATACGTGGCATTCGAACATTTGCTTTCAGCGTCACAACATATGGCAGTATCTCCAAAAGACCCACATCATTAGGACCAGTAGCCCAAAGAATATCAGGAAGAGAAGACAATTCGGCCGGGAGTCGGTCTTTCGACAAATACATCGGAGAGATCACTCTCTTACCTAATGTAAGTTGTACTCCCGAAGGAGAACACTGTAGTGTCGCATACAATCTTTTCAATAGATCCAATCCCAACAAATTCTCACCACAACCTGTCGTCAAAATAAGGGGTGCTTCCAATTTACAAGGTCCAACAGAAAGAGACAAAGGACTAGAAATCGGGTTTCTAACTGGGGCACCAGAAAATCCTACTGAAACATTCCTCAAGCCAGACAAAGGTGCGTCAGGGAGTTTAGAATGCATAATAGAACTCTTTGCAGCACCAGTATCCAACAGAAAAGGCTCTGACACACCTGATGTAATCACTTCAACATAAGGTCCACTCTGATCTACTGGAACTGAAACAACTCCCTCTCTTTGTCTATGGCTGTCCTAGCAATCATTACCGTCCATATTCTCACCTTCGACATAGTAGTCGTCAGCATAGTACTGAGTCGTCCTACCAGACGCACCATTTTGCTGATCAAAACAATTCATTGAATTTTGTGGAGGAAAGGAACGCGCATTCTGGGGAAACACACCACGTCCCCTACCTCTAGAAGCTTGCTGAACACCTCGACCTCTCACACCAGAAACACCATTCGCGCGCTGTAACAGAACAGGGCAACTATTTTTAAAATGGCCCTCTTCTTTACAATATGCACACTGATTAGGGCCTATAGGAAAACGCGGTTGAGGAGGCTCAAACCTTTGTGAGTTTCTCTGAAACTGCTGAGGCTGCTGATAATCACGTTGGCTACTACGAGGCGGATACGCTTGCTGCAAAAGAACCTTTGTCTTCAACTCTTTAGTCTTCTTGTCTGCTCTATCCTTCTCATTCTTATCCCTATTTTCGTAGTACTGTGCAGTAGCCAATATCTGTGCTGATGAGGAAACAGCCCAAGAACTCTCTGAATCCTTCAATTTAGTACACAACTCGGGAAGCAAGTTATGCACAGACTTATCAACAAACAACCGTTGACCACCTTCCGTACTCATGTCTTGACCACTATGGTCAATAAACGTCTCTTCAAACCTAGTGAAGAAATCAGACACACTTTCATCTTTCTTCTGCTTACACGCAGACAATTTGTCCCAGTTTACTCGCATAGCAGGCATTAAAGTCTTCATATAAGTAACGACCCTACCAGGAAGTTCTGCAACTAGAGGCTCAGGTTTAGCACCACCAACTTGTCGACCATCCGCAGCAGCAATATTAACCCATGTATCACCTAACTCTTGCGCATGATCCGTATGACGAATCAATCCCCATAAGGGCTGTGGAACCACATTTCCAAACAACATGTCTATATCAGCTAGATTCATAATACATGAGTCTGCAGTCTGTGATAATTCCTTATAATACCCTGCAGGATTTTTACGGGGGTCAGGCAAAGTCTGCTTAAGAGCCAAAACTTCAGCTCGCTTCCACGGAACATGTACCCAAACACGTTGAAAATGGGCTGGTGCAACTACAATACCAGCATTAACATCGGCCTGAACTGCCTCTTTCCACACCGGAGGAACCTCTCTCATTGGATATTGTCGCACTTTCCTCCTAACAGAAGGATCAGGCTCAAACAACGGCTGAGGAGGAGACTCGCTCCTAAACGACAACAATGTCGCAACTGCTCTTTCAACGTCGAGACCCACTATAGTTCCCTTTGCAAACTCTGACTGTACACAGAACAACTCAGACGGAGTCTGTCCCAAATCACCATCTTCCCATTCTTCACGAAGTAAAGTACACATTTCATCAAAAACATACCTCTGCTTCGGTGCTTCCCATTGACGGAAGACATCCATAACAGATTCTAAATCATATCTCAAAGTATTAGTAACCCATTTACGTGCCAAATGATCCAGTACTGTCCGCTCATCGGGACCAGGCAATTGGCTACGTAATTGTTTACGCTCTGAAACAGGGGTCATACCTAGTGACCCAAAGAGAGGAGAAAGGAGACCAGTAACAGTATCAGTCATCCTCTGTCGAACAGAACGAGAAGTTGACAGAAGGACAGGAGACAAGGCAGACTTGAGAGGAAACCAATATAGGAGCAGTAGCAGAAGAAGTAGCAAGAACAGGAGACAAAGTCGTAAGAATCGGAGACGGAGCAGGTAGCAAAGTCGGCGGCCCTTGAGAAGGCTGCACCAGAGGAATAGGAGCCAACTGAAGAGGAGCTGGCGGCTGTGCAATAACCGGAGGCAAAGCAACCGGAGGTTGCGTACCTAAAGGTTGCGGAGGTGCTGTAGCGCTCTGCACATAAGGGGGTGGCGACCTCAACAAATGGGACATGAAAGGATCCTTCTCAAGTTCCTTCGTCACATCTTGCTGATGAGGTGGCAAGGCTGGATAACACTTATCAATCGCCATTTTACGTTGCCTGTGCAACTGCTCACTCGCTTGTTCTTCTTCATTATCTTTAAACTGTATAGCAGCCTGCATTATCGAAATACCCTTCTCTCTTTTATTTCTCTTCGCTAATTTAATTTCTTTCTGTTTGGCTTCCTTTCGCCAGAGGCGGAAAGAATCAAACATCGCCGGCCGGGCTTTCTTCTTGAAGAGTTTAACTTCTAGATTATCTAAAATTTCCGTGACATAACTACCATATTGGGGCCACTTTAGGACACCGTCCTTTCTAGTGTAGCGAATCCACACTTCGTTATACGTGATGGGGCCCACGCCATGTTTCAAATAGAGCTCATAGGTTGGAGTTCCAATCGGAGGAACCGGACACGAATCCTCCAATCGGGAATCCCTATTACAACCACAACAAAATAACTTTCCAAGTCTGCTAAGACCAGGCATCTTCGCTCACTAGTCTAGCTTCAAACTTCAAGGGAATATCGAATACGATAGCCTCGTGAATACACGAGTCCCTCGGCTTTGGAGCTTGCAAGTCCCAAATCAAAGATCCCAAGGGATACCCAAAAACTAAGGACTGGGAGACGCTCCACTCATACTTAACTGAGGTATCGATCACGTCACCAGAAGTACCCGTCTATCGTCTCGCTCTACAAATCATCAAAGGGCTCAAGACAGGGCGACAGTCAGGGCAGCAGTCCTTCGTAGCCGTCGGAAAGCGGGGAACCTCGCAGCAAAGACTTTCAGACCACGACGACATACAGGGGTCGATGAAGTGGCAGGCCTTCCTCCAGAATTTTCACACGAAGCTCCTCACGATCCTCAGGCTTGGACCGGTACCGCTGAAGTCGCCCAACGTTGGGCGCCAAATGAAGAACCAGGTTTTTAGAACCAAGCGGCGCCAGGGGAAACGCCTGATGTCTCCGAGTTCTCCTGTCTTGGCATACAGAGACACGGGGTACTTCTTGGTGGCGTCAAAGATCAAATTTATTAGCTGCAGCCAGTAACAGAGATCCTAGAAGTACAACACAGTGTATGTTCTCAGGAGACTGCTCAACTTTACAAAGCAAGCCATCCCTTTTTATAAAAAAGAACTGTGCTTCAGGCAAACATTCCTTATTTACAGTTTGACCATTCACATGTTTCCACGATAAAAGCAGGAGCATGATGACAAGCCCATTTTTCAGTTTGTCCAGCCCAAAATTAATCATCAAACAGACCCATAATAAACATTCTTCTTTTGAACAAGTTGGACACAAACCCATAATAAAAGACCTCAACCCAAATCGTAAATAGGCCATAAAAGAAGGAACAGAAACAGATGAGAAACAAGATAGAAGGGTGTTTGCGTGTACCATAAACTCAGCAATGTCCTGCTCTTTGATCTCTATCTTGATCAGCTAAAGGGCAAGAACTGGTTTGGCGAGGTCAGCTTCAGGCAGCAGGGTCAGTTCACTTCAGGTCAAACAGGAGTCAGCACAAACTCAAGCTAAGGTGTACGTGTCCCAGAGACTTGTTCAGCCACAGTCATAGGCCTATGTGAGGGCAACCACACAATGGCTGCCATGCACAAAATGGAACCCAAGGGTTTCAGAACGGAATCCCTAATTTCATGGTGAACCCACCACTCGAACATGACGAAAACACTCGTACATACCACACTCGTCATTTTCGGTCCGCTGTTACCAAAATCGTCACGATATGACGACCTTTATGAAACAGGTTCAGAATCACGGAACCTCAGAAAGGCAACACACATCACGTCCAACAGAGGCAATTGATTGCTAAAGCACTGTGGCTCCCTTAATTGTAAAAAATAATTAACTGAGCCCAGGAGTCATTGGAGTTGTGTGCAGTATTGCTTGGCCCAATTCACAAGCAGAGCGGTTACTCTTGGTAACACTGTTGAAAGGACCACAGAGCATAATCACTCTGTCTCTGAAATGGAGATCGAGGTTAGAGAAAACATAAATCAAATGTAAGTACTTGCATTCACCTGCAATGAACCTTGTGGTACAGTTTTGAGGGAGGTACCCCAAGACATTGCTATGCATGTAGGAGGTTGTATGCCCAAAATTCCTAATCTACGCAGAATTATCCAAAGAAAAAAACAGATAAGTAACCCCCAATGTATAACACCCCAAACATACCCTGATATTAACATTCCTCTTGAATTAACAGTAAACAACAAAAAACCTCAGAAAATGATATTATTCTTTAGCACACCCCATAACCTTGTAAAATTGTAGACTAGTTATAGTTGGATGATGGATGGGACCTCTAAATCCACACCCGATCCATTCACACAAAAATACATTATTCACACCAACATTAATAACATTACAGTTCCTTTAGTGTACAGTTTACTCCCTGAAAAGGAAACCTAAATGTACACTGAATTTTTAACAGTGGTAAAATCTACAACACTGAATAAATGTCCTAGAAAAGCGATAATTTATTTTGAATTACCCATGATTAACACCATAACCAAAATGTATCCTTATTTCCAAATTCAAGGATGTGTTTTCACAGGTCTCTTGGAGAAACAGTCAAAAACATCCTTAGTTGAGGATTACATATCTGACAATAAACTGCAATTTGAGTTAAAGAAACAAATAGCATTATGCTTTGTTCCTCCTGACTGTGGACAAATGCTATACATCCATTACAGAATCTGAGTATTTTACATCAAACAAAGAAAAATGTGCTCCCTTACTAAATTACTTTGAAAACACATGGATTGGCCATCCAAGCAAGTCGGGTTGCAGGAGGAATCCAAGGTTTCCTGTGAAGTGATAGAACTGTTACACGGTCTGTTTAGAGGGAGGTGTAAAGATTAATCATGGCACAGAGGAATGGTACAAATCAATCAGAAAACCTCACACTAACTTTCATCATTTCTAGGAAATTTTGAGGAAGGAGCAAAGTTTTCCAAAAATTAGAATAGCGCAATTATTGACTGGTAGTCCGAATCCACAAATTTCCAAAAGAAATATCAGAGCCACTATTGGGACAAAATCAACAGTTTTCATTGATGGTGGCTCAGACTACCTAGACAATATTGCACACATACTATATTTCTAACTGACACCAATACATATTCTATCTTACCTGCTTGTTTTGCAATTCATTTTTCCAAATTAAATTGGCATGTTTCTTACCTGGAGTTGTCTTCTTTCTTCAACTCTTAGTGATTCATAAACAACCACACTTCATCAAAAGTCTTGTCTGTTCCAAGAATCCAAAGTTACAAATCCATAATCCAAGAAAAAATCCAAACCCAGCTGTAAATTATCACAAGAGACACAGGTTGGAATAGCCATGTTTTCCAGCAAAATCACTGCTGCAAAACTCACTGTGTATTCTAAAAAAATGCAACCCCCCCCAAAAAAATGAAAAAGTAAGGGTTTTCCGCAAAACAACACAACAAATCCATTGGTACAATCCACTGTCGATACGATTTAAATACACCCATAATCTTGCAAATGTTTCTCAAAATCCAAAAGTGCAAAGTTCCTCATGCTGCAAAAATCCAGCACAAAGCAAAAATCCATAATAAACATAACATTTTCACAAAATTCAATAGGCGAACCTAGGCATCCGTGTTGTCCAAACTTTCATGTGTTTTGACTGCTGTGAATAAGTTATACTTTGTTTAAAAAAACACATTGCAAAAAAAAAATCTTTACTCTTTGGATTGAAAGAAATCCTGATCTTTCTCTGAACTTATTTTTGAAACCAAAAATATTAAAAAAGCAATCATCCACAAATTAGCCTACAACAGCTCCCTGCATTGGAATTAAACTGGTGGTTAAAACATTAAAAACATATATCTTAGAACTAACCAACATCTAACTACCTCCCTCCTCTCTCCTTACAATAAAGTATGCCACACACAATCTCTTAAATAAAAAATGTCTTAACTGACTGCACCTCTTCCTTGCTTCTGATCTTGACCGCGACGATACACCGAATGCTGAAACAGACGCACAACCGCAAACGTCAACTCTGAAAGTAATAAGCATTTGCAATGCAATCGGTTACATATTTACAAGCGTTTGAGCTATTGGCATTGTAAATGACAATGCCTTTTATTTATGAATAGTTCTAAAAAAGAAAAAGAAAAGGCATTGTCATTTACAATGCCAATAGCTTAAACTCTCGTAAATGCGAGACCTATTGTATTGCAAATGCATTCAGCACCAGTGCTATAAAGATGTTTTAAAAAAAGCATTAGGAGAGAGCATGCCCTGCCTGCAACAGCAGACAGGAGAAAGGTATTTGAGAAAATAGTGCCCGGAGTGCAAATTGCCATTGGTGTGCAGTGGAGAGAGGTCCTGGCTGAGGACTGCTGTGACGCGCACGTCAAGGACAGCCAGCATAGGGCTGTGTATAAATTAGATAGTATGCACCACTAGACAGTAGGGATAGAACTGTCAGAACTCCTTCAGAAGCAAACATCCTACAAATGGAATGGCATTTGTAGCAGACGACCCTTCAAAACATAATATTAGAGCGATATATCGCAATAGTACAAGCAGAATTGTCAGCAGTCAGCCTAACACACTTCTGGTGGTTTGATGGTTCCTATGCAACCGGTTGACAGGGTTCAGTTTGGATATGAACTTTGTACATGTGGAATGCTCTTACCTCTGATATGTCTTGAGATCTCCATACCGCTAGAATGTGCTGGAGGAAGTACAAAGTTCTTTGTACATTAGTGAAAGCAGTTTTGCAATCCTACAGCCTTGTACAAGTTGTCCTCTGATGTCATCACCAGCATTCAGTCGCATGCTCGCTGGCCCCAGCAATCTGACATGAAATACATCATTTGACTCTTTTGTTTCCATAGCTGAAACGTTTCTTAGTGGCTTGAAGTGTGTGTTGCCGGCTAACACTGTAGCATAAGTGGTCCTTGTGTCGGGCAGGAACCTGAATAAGTTGGGCACTTTGCCTCCTGCTGTATGTGATAGTAAATATCTGACCCTACTATCAGACTAATCTGTGTCTTTAGGTAGTTCTTGAATTGCGCCACTCAGTGTCGTTAGAAAGGGAGTCAAGCTGGGACTCTTTGCCCCATTCCTTCTTGCTGTAGTCAGTTTAGCAACACAACTAAATGGTACCAAATGCTGTGGTAGATCCTTCCATACCATACATTCCTCGTTAATTACTAGTTGGTTCCTGGATCAACAAAAGAGAGTCCTGCAAACCCCTTAAAACCTGGCCTATGCGTCACCTGGGTGTTAGCACCACCTGCTGTCGTGCCATGTCAAGGCGCTGGATTTTGGTACTGTCTCTCATGTTTTTTTTATTTTGCTTTTTAAATACAACTTTTAATCTTGGCACAGGCTGAGCTGCTTTAGTATGTTCGATTGAGCTTACATTCTGTTCCTTTACTGTGATGGGGTTTTCCTTTGCAAGCATCACCATGGAGCAACCAGCTGGTGGTTTATGTCAGCTTGGCCTACGGTGACACACCAGCTGTTACTTGTCTTCTTGTGCGAGGGCTGTGTAACGGGGGTCGCTGCTCCATCTCGGATTGTTCAGTTTTTGTTTGGTTGCTTTCTTGCCTCTCGGAGATGAGAAACAAATTGTGCCCTTGTCGGCCATTTGTGAAGTCCATGGAGCTAGGTCACCGCAGGTGCTGGTCTAGGCAAGCCTAACAGAACACAGGTACAGGTGAATCGCTCAAAGGCATCTGACAGGCTCATTTGTTAAGCTGTGTAACACCTGAAGCTCAAATTATCAGTGCATAAGTGAAGAGGGGTTGACGCCTGTGGGTCTTACCAAGTTGCCATGGTCATGAAGGTACAGGATATGGCGCCTCTCAGCCTGCGTCTAAAAAGTGGTGTTATGCTGTTCGTTTAGTGGCAGAGTCACAGGTTCAACAAGAGACCGCGTCCCACTGCGCCAACTTTGGGCCTATAGTTTGGAATCCATTTGTTGGATTGTAATGCCCTCATACAACCTTTCAGGTGTCATGCTACATCAATAAATAAATGCAATGACTTGGTAATGTTTGTCTGAGGCTATGCGAGCGGGCGCCTTTAATTGAATGAGGGTAATAAGCAGCTTAGTTCAGACGACCGTTAGAACGGTCTGAATGTCAACCGTGAGTAATGACCTGGTAATGTGTATCTCAGGCAATGCAAGCGGAGAACAGTCTTAAGAGTACCCCCGCATCAGGCTATCATAGCGGTAACCCTTAATTATATTCAGAAAACGAAACGTGCAATCCCAAACACGCGACTAGGACTAGGACAACCTCTAAATACCTGCAAATCTGCGTGAGTTAGTATGCACACGAAAGAAGATGCCTATCGGCATCAACCTGCACACGGCGAACACCCCCTTTTAGGGCGGGCTTGGAAGCGGTGACTGGCGCAACAGGCGTGGGGGCGGAAAGTGACATGGAGGTACGAATACATGCTATTTCAATTAAACGCAGCGCAATAAAAATACACTGTTTACCGTAAGTGCGCGCATAGTACCAAGGAGGCCATAACACCTTTCATTGAAGGGATATTTATGAACAAATGCTACTCAATAAGATAAGCAACCGAGTAACAATCTGCAGTCTAGTCAACTAAAACAAACACTACAACTCACGAACCAGCCTTCCCAAACAGCTAAAGGTAACACACTCTTATATACTAGATGACTATTAATACAGAGTAGGCGTCTGAGAGTGCCACGCAAAAACTTGCTCAAACCCCAGAACTTCAGCCATCGATGTGGCCGTCCAGAAGGTCCGAGGGTCTAAGACAATAGCAATACCACAATCTTGAGGCCACATCACACAAACCTGTCTGAATAAGCATTCCCTAAATGGACTAGGCAGACACCATATCACTACATAACACCAGAACGCCACCGGTGCAGATTGCCGGGGGTTGTTACAACTGCAAGAAAATGTATATTGATGGTGCAACCCGCCATTTTACTGTCTATTTTTATTTCCCCACTGTTCAGTCTTGCACATATAGGAGCTAAGCCTTATGCGTGATCCGCCGGGTACTGATGATGTCCGGGTAATTTACTGAATTGGGTTAGTCCTGACCTATGTATTTCTGCTACACTACTGTCAGTCAGTCAGTCAAATTACTTTTATTCGATAAATTAATATCATAAAAAGACACAATACAATTATACAAAGGATTATTTACACAGCATACATCATAGACAATAATAATTTCCTTTAAAAATATTAGTGCATAAATATTTCATAAAAACAGAATAAAAACTGCAGTAAACTATTATCTTTCAAATCTTCATTGATGACGTAATATGGACAAGAATAGAATAAAAATCCTACTAAACCAGGTTAGCTAAGGTGGGTAACATACTAATACTCCTATTCCTAATTCGTACAGCGGCTACTAAAAAGCTCGCAACAGAAAATATTATACAATGAGTTTTTAATAGCTGTAGATACAGAAGGGCTGGCCTAACCTGTGTAAACCCAGCCTCCCTCAGAATAGGCAGCAAGAACTTCTTCCTGATATCACTGTAGTGTTCGCAGAACATGAGGAAATGTAAGGCGTCCTGCGTCGAGAAGTCATCACATCTACAAGGGCTGGCCTTATCTGGGGTGCACCAATTATAAAAACGACCTAACGAAAAGTGAATCAAATTAAAGCCAAATCTGATTAAAAGATGCAGATGATAGGGGTGGTTCACTATAGTGAGATAGAGTTCAGGTCCAGGAGAGCTAACTAAGGCATGGATCGCTCTGACAGTTGGTTTCCTGGTTTCTGCCTCCTCTCTCTCCAGGGATAATAAGTTCATCATAACGTTTTTTGTCTGTAAGACGTCCATTCCTATTATAGTCTCTGGTGTAAGAAAAAGCTCGGGACGCCCTATTTTTTCAAAACTAGATTTACCATAAGTGAGCCAGGGAATCTTGGTGACGTTATCCAGCAGAAGGCAATCTTTAAGTATAGTGTGGTTCAGGGAGATTTCTTGGTTAAGCCAAGTCTTCAGCCAGTATGTTAATGGAGCTGTTTTTATCAAATCAGTTACATATCCCACCCCTAACTCAGTATGGATCGAATAAGTCGGGGTTGACTGGGGTACTGTTAGGACTGATCTCAAGAATTTGTTTTGATCACCTGAATTCTGTCTTGGGGGGAATATCCCCATATCGAACAGCCATACGTGGCAACCGCAAGACATTTTGCTTTGTATACCTTTATTATTGCCTCTACTGGTCTGGCCCCCAGCTTTTTTACAAAACCCAAAAGAGCTGTGGTCGTTCTAGCAAATGCAATACTTCTGCTCTTACATTGCGGGGCCCAGCTCCCTCTATCATCAAATAGTGCCCCCAGGTAGGGAAACGTGGGCACCCTGTCAATTACCTCAGCACCGCAAATAAAGGTTTTGACTCTGTTTTTCCTGGAGCACGTCCCTGCCAGCATAACTTGGGACTTTTTTGTATTTATTTTTAAATCCAGAGTCTCCATGAAGCTCCCAAAGGCATCTAACAGCCTTTGGAGACCTACCCGCGTACGGGCCAGAAGAACGGCGTCATCAGCGTACAGGAGAACTAGTATAACCAGATCTCCTATACGCGGTACGTCCTGTGATGCTGCCCCTAAGGCTGGCTCTAAAGCATTGATATAGCATGTAAAAAGAAGGGGGGCCAGAAAGCACCCTTGTCTGACCCCCCTTTCTGAACTAAAATGACTAGTGCAGCGCCCTTCATTGTTAACCCTCACTGAGGCTAAAAGACCAGAATGAAGGTCAGCTAAAAAATATACTAGGGACGGGTCAAAGCCCATATTTAATAAAATCTGCCACAACTTTGACCTGTTTACCAGGTCAAAGGCAGAGGAGAGGTCCATAAACCCCATGTACAAGGACCCCTCCTTAGCTTTGGTGTACTTATCAATTAAGAGTTGGAGATTGAGGTATTGATCAAGTGTACTCCTTTTTGCTCTAAATCCATATTGTGCGTTGGACAGGACCCCTCTGTCTTCCAGCCACTCCGTCAATTTATGTAAGATGACACAACCCAAGATTTTTACGGAGGAATCTATCAGGGAGATAGGCCTATAACAGGAGGGGTCCTGCTTATCCCCTTTTTTAAAGACCGGGACAATTATGGATTTGAACCAGGAGACGGGAGACTATTTGGGCCCAGGACATTAAACACATTTGTCAATATTTTTCACCAAAATTTTGGGGCCGCTTTAAACAAATCAGCAGGGGCCCCATCAGGGCCAGGGGCCTTGTTCTTTGTCATCTCCTCTATCGCCCTTTCGACTTCAGCGATCTCAAATACCACCAGGGGATCTACATTCTCGGGTAGGATAGGATCTATGTCATTTTCCTTATCTGGGAGACTATATATTTTCTCAAAGTGAGCTATCCAATCAACATCCGGTATGTTGCAATCGAGGGATGAGTTCATTTCATTAGAGAATAGGTTCATTTATGGTCGCTCAAAATTTCCCACTGTCTCTCAAAACCTCAGATGATGAAAGTTTAGACCACGCCTCCTCCTTTAAATCCAGTTTTCTGGTTTGTATTGCTTTTTTGTATTCTGTCCTTAAAGTTACTATAAGCCCCCTATCTTTAGGGCTAGCCTTCAGAGCTTTAAGGAGGGCTGAATGTGCCTTAGTACAACTGTTATTAAACCACCTTTTTCCAGCGTGTATGTTCTGAGTCCTCCCAATCTGTAGACTTTGATTTATTTGGGTACAGATGGTATCAAAGGCAGCAATCATCTGAGGGCCCAGCGTCTTATTGTTTAGGCATATATCAACCTCCAATTCAGACTTAGATAAAACTTCCTGCAGGAAAGTTTCTGGGACTACTTTGGCCCACTTTAATCTTCTACCCTGGTCTGTCACAATCATATCCTTCCCTCCCTTGTGTGTTGCGTCCTTAAAGCCCAGGAGGTCCCCTGTTACCAACTCCAATGTCACAGGGTTGTGGTCGCTAAAAACAGAGGCCACAGTCTGTACCTTAAAACCCTAGATAAAATAAAAGATGTTAGAAAAATATAATCAATAATTGTACCTGCCTCTTTCCCCTTGAACGTTGGGGCCCTATGACCATCCTCCCCACAGCCTGACTCATGCTACACTACTGAATGTCCACAGGGGCAATTAGCCACAATAGCTCACTGTGGGGATTCACCACTTGTTTTTATCACTAGATGTCCTCAAACGCATTGGCGCTCACTGAACATAAATAAGGAACAGAATTAAGAGTCACCACTAAGACCGCGCCGAGATGTACTGTATACTGTATGCACCTGTATGATACCTATACCATATATTTTGTTTCCCTAAACAGGTAGATCCAGGTTCACCGCTTTTAACTAGGATAAGAGACCCCCAAACTAAATCAATTCATGCTAGGTACTCCCAATCCTATTTTAATTCATCACTGCATATCTACACGGTTCTGGCCCCACACCCGCACTTCATCATACAGCTGTTGGATAAAAGATCTCCGATAAAGTGCCCCTTTTTAGGGAGCCCGTTGGGCATTGCACCACCAAACCAACGAGGAGCAGCCCATATAATGAAGCATGACACCTCAAAGGGTGTGTGAGGGCATTACAATCCAACAATTGGATTCCCAACTATAGACCCAAAGTGGGCGTAGTGGGACGCGGTCTCTTGTTGAACCTGTGACTCTGTCACTAGAAGAACGGCATAACACCACTTTTTAGACATTGTGATGGGGCGCCCATTTATGCTGGAGCTCCCACTCCCACGCAAGTGGAAAAAGCCCCACTGTCCCTCTTCTTTGTATACAGCCTCTCAACCTGCCCCATGCAGCACAAAGTGTTCTGTGACTGAATCATACAGTGTCGGAAATGGACAAAATATAGGGCCGGTCAGCAAAACAAAGGTGCACCCCATAGTGAATTAGAAAGCAAACAAAAGTGTTCCTACTTGTAAATTGGGGCAGTTTTGAACTTGTAAGGTCACCCTGTTAATGTGTTTTGAAAGGGTAGAAGAGTGCATGGAATTAAATTTCAGAAGACAATGCTTGTTTTAATGTCAAGGAAATCAACGGTACAAACTGACCCAGCAAACCATAAAACTGGCCCACAAACAGCCCAAAATCGGGCGCACACACTGATCTGTCGGCCAGCTCATCCTGCACTATCTGATCGCTCTATAAACCAGTCGCACCCTGGCTGCTTAATAAGAAGTATTGTCTTCTCTGAGGCACGGATAGAGGCTCTCACCCAGGGTAAAGGGCGCAAGAGGCAGAGACCTCCTAAACCTACTACTTTCCTTTCAATCGTGGAATTTCTGGCTTTCTACTGAGATAAAACATTTATCCTGGACATAAAATCCCCTCTTCAGGCCGCCTGCATGATCATTCTCTACTTAGTTGCTGCAAGACAGGCTGTTAGTCAGCCACGGCTCTGCTATGAGGAAATGCACCACGCAAAGCTAAAACTCTCGCTAAGATACAGGCATGTCACAGTGGGGCTTTGGGGGGGGGCGGCCGACCAGCGGGAGGCCGGCCACCCCCGGGGGATTTTGGGGCCGGGGGAGGGGGGGGGGATTGAGCCAGCACCGTACGAGGGCTGGTTTTGGGCTTCTTAGTAGTATTGGGCTGGGGTTGGGCTAGTTTTGGGCGGTTTTTGGGCTGGCCCCCTTTATAACCGGACATTTTAAGTTACAGGTCACCATTTGGTGTCTGGTGTCACAGCAGCCGGGCGGGGGCTGTCGGAGGTATTTATTTTAGTTGAGGGGCATTCTGTGAGAATTGTGTATTGTAGAAGCGATGCGCGGGCATGGCGGTACCGCATTGATAGAGGCATCTCTTGAGGATGGCTGTGTGGGGGTATTTATGCCGCTTCGCGGTTTCATTGTCTTATTGTCCTTCGGGTGTGCAATAATCGAGATTGACGCGCGGGTGCGTCCATGGTGGTGCCGTGATGCGGTTTTCATAAGTACGGGGGCGCGCGAGAGGTTTGGAGCTTTCGGCGGTGTTCGGGCGGGGAGATGCGAGGTAGAGGTTTGTGGCCGGGGTGTGCGGCCATTGGGGTCTGCGAGGGAGGCTGGGTTTCAGATGTCGTGGCGCAGGTCGGCGGCTGCGGATTGGTTCGGCTGGGGGCTCGGCCTCGGTTACCTCTACCGGGAGTGTCTGGGCTCCGGGGATTGCTTGGGGGGCTCGGCCTGAGTGTCTGGGCTCTGGTGCTTGCTTCCGCGGCGCGGCCTCACCGCACGCCCTACCCCACGGCCATTTTGGATGTGTAGCGATCCCCCCATAGGTGGCAATGACAGCAGCGGTCTTCCCTTTATTGCAACCCTGGTAGCTCTGGGGTAAGTTCAGTATTGCATAGACAGCGTTACACTTTGAGTCAGTGGTGGTTTGTATTTGTTGCCCAATCTCGTACGCCTTCTTCACATACTCCCAAACGACTTCTATTTTCCCTTGCCACGTGAGAAACGTGTGCAAATATGCAGCTCTTTGTCATTTATAAATAAAAATGTTACTTACAAAAAGTAATACATTGGTTATCCCAGAACGTTGTGCATTGATGACGAGCGATTCTAAGCATGTCACTTTAAGGTCCAGTGTCCAATGGGGGGGGGAGTGGAGTGGGGGGGTGGGCATGGTGGGGGGCCTCGCAGGTCTCTGTTCCGCGGGTGGGGGGGTCGGTGGGATGGGGGAGCTGTTCTGCGATGAGTGTGCGACGGGGGGAGTGCGGGGAGGGGTGCAGGGTGAGTGGGGGGTGGGGGGGCAGGAGGTCCTGTTCGGGGGGAGGCCTTCGAGTTGGGGGGGGTGTCTGTCGGGGAACGGGGGTTTTTGGGCGGGTGCGGGGGGTTTGGAGGCACGATGTGCGCGGAGGGGGGGGGGGGTTTCGGCGGGGGGGGAGTTTGTTCGGGGGCAGGAGGACAAGGGGGGTTCCTTTTCCGGCATGCTGGACCACACCTCTGGTTCTGGACAGGGACGTGGACGTAGGCGCTTGGGAGAGCAGCATGCAGCTCCACTCGACTGAGGGGATGGGCCGGCTCTGCCTGGTACGGGCGGTCGTGCTCCCACGTGGGACCATTCTTGGAAAGCGCCAGTGGAAGCGGGGCTGTGCGCCCCCCACCGCTCCCACCCCGAAGGGTCAGGACGGCCGCCGGGGGTTGGGAAGGAAGGCAAGAGACTGTTGATCTGCTTTCTTTTAATAATTACTTATTATGCATGTTCTAATAAGAATAGACCGGATACAGGGGCATTACCAGTGAGTGCATTGCTTACGCAAGGTTGCAGGATATGAGGCATAAGTGACAAGCGTGTGTAAACAGAATACAGGAGTGGGCTAGTAGGGGTGATACTGTAGTGAATGGAGGACGCGCGACCATAAGTGGGGAGTTACGCGGGCATGGTGGCCCCCGGGATGTGCCTGGAAACGTTCAACGGTAAGAGGAAAAAACGGAGTGTTACACTGGACACGTGTTGTGTGCATATGTACAAGAGTCCCAGTCACGGGTGCTGAGTAGTGCTGCTATACTGGCGGTCTCAAGGAATACGCGTTCCCACTGGAATGGCACGTCCATACTGGAGGGTCAGGGAATTTTATAAAACGGGCCTTCCCTCCGGCGTTAGGGGGGAGGAGTTAACTTTGGAAGGGCTTGCGGGAGGGAAATTTTTTGAGGTCAGTTTGGAAAGCCGAGGAGGAGTGGTTGGGAATGGCAGTAGTCCAGTTTTGATGAAGATCGGCGATGGGGGCGGGGGTTGTTGAGGTCAAGCTGCGGGAAGGGGCATGCCTCCCACTAAGAGGGGCAGTTTTTGCGCAGCGATGATGATGGGTGTGTCGTTCATAGATTCAGCTGGTCCTTCCATGAGTGCACCAGTGGAGGAGATAGTAAGGGGGGAGGGGAGGAGGACTTGGATCGGGGGATTGGGGGGGGTTTGTGTCGGCAGGTGGCAGGGTGGGGTAGGACGGAGCCATGAAACGCGGCTTGGGGGACGATTTTAGTTCTTTAATTATGCGAATTTAGATAGGCAGACTTTAGCGAAGGTGTCAGAGCGCTTCACAAGGGGACCAGTGACGATACAGGAGGAAAACACTTACAAGTGAACAAATTACAAAAGCAAACGTGGGGTTCCATGGGTCAAAGGTGACAATAGGGCACTCAAACTACATGAGGTGGCACCCGGTGCATTACAGGAGACCAAATTGATTTGTGTGCAGGGTAAATAAACGTACAGGTACCGGGGAGGTTTAATACTGCAATACATGGCCGACACTCCGGCAAGAACGAGTGTTACGTAGGCGGATGGTGGCACTTGTGCAAGTATTGGAAGCAAACAAAATGTGAGGGGTGGCAACCAGTGTGTTACAAGAGAAAGGTGGAAGGATGGGCCCAGTGCTGGGCAGGAGGCCGTGGGCCGTTGGAACTTGTGGGAGATGCGGTGCGGGGGTGTGGCCATGGGGGAAATTGACCTATGTGGAGGATCCGGAGGGGGAAAGGGGATGTGAAAGGGGGGAGCAATGTAACGGTGTTGGTAGTGTGTTTCAGGTATGCCCACGGCAAGGAGCGCCGAGGTGACGGCTCCCCCACCCCGCCTCTGCTGGTTAGGCGGCGGGATCCAGTTGCGACGCCGGCCTTGAAGCCAGGTAAGGATGGTGGCGGAGTAGGGGAGTGGTTTGAGTAGTCCTCGGCTGTCGGTTGGTGCGGATACCGAGGATCCTGTGAGGGCGCCGGGGAATGGCGCGGTATGGAGGGGGTGCCAGGGGGGGTGCGGGGAGGGGGAGAGGGGGCAAGGTTCTGGGCATAGGCTCGCGCCGGGGGGTGGAGGAGTTGATCCGGCAATGCGAAAACAGGGCCGGCGCGGGGCAGGTGTGTAGGGAGAAGAGCGCGGTCGGGTGAGTGTTCCCTCTTTCGGGGTTTTGGGCTCAGGTAAGACACCGGTCAGTCTCGGTTGTCCCGGCAGCGTGCGGGGTCGGATGGGGGGGGGGTGAGTCGGTCGGTGACTTTGGCGGTGTCGTGCAAGATCAGGGACGCGGCGCAGCGGAGCCCGGAGGCGGTGGGTGACGGTTTCTGGGCTAAGGGCGAGGTTAGGTTGGCGTCCTGGTGTTTTGGGGCAGCCGGGGGATCACCGGTCGGTGGGGGCCTGGTTTGAACGGGGGGCACTGGTGGGGGACCATAGCAGGGGGATTTTCGATTTCACGGGCGCGTTTGGGCGTTTCACTTCCTTGTTGCAGTGGGCTTTTTCCTGGCGGACAGGCTCTGAGACAGATGCACGATCTGGAGGACTTTTTGCTGGTGGGACGGCCGGGTCCAGCGGACTACCGGAGGTTGCTGGTCAGTTATGGGCCTCGTGGTTTGCCTGAGGGCGCCCCTGGCGCAAGAGATGAGGTACGGTCCCAGCACGGTGCTGTCTTTGTTTGGTATAGAGCTCGACTCCGGGCCATGGAAGCACGCCTGCCAGAGGACGAGAGACGGCGAGGTTGGCATGGGGGGCAACAGCACTGCCCGTGGGATGTCAAAGTGGGGTGCACTGGGTGCGCCATTAGGTGCTCTTGCAGCGGGTTTTTCCTGGCGGACAGGCTCTAGGCGGTGACGCACTATCTGGTTGACTTCTTGCTGGTGGGACGGCCGGGTTTCGATGGACTGCCAGCGGAGCTGGACGGTTTTCCAGGCCTTGAGGCTTACCTGGGGGTGCCCCGGGCGCCAGAGAGGATGCACGGTCCCAGTTCGGTGCTGTCATTTCTTGGTAGAGAGCTCGACTCCGTGGCCATGGAAGCACGCCTGCCGGTGGACAAAGGGGGGCGGCAACGTTGTGGTTTGGGTCTGACGCTGTCCGTTGTGACGGGACCACAGCCTGGAGTTCGGTTGTCGGGGGGGAGTGAAGGGGACTTGCGTGGGACAGGCGTTCGTGAGGCAATTCCATGATGGCATATGAGCGGGCATGGGAGGTTTGCGGCGGTAGGTAACAGTGGGGCAGGGGGATAGGTGGTTTCCGCGGGGTGGGTGTTGCGGTTCAGGCTGAGTTTGAAGGACTGGGGCTTTCGGGGTGACAATGCACCGTCGGCGGGGGAATGGGGGACTCAGCTGTGGGAAGGTGGGGCGGGGGGGTCGGTCGAGAAGGAGGTGGCAAGGTGCATGCGGCACAGGTGTTGGGGGTCCATCGGCACGACTTTGGTGTATGCGTGAGGACCCGAAGGCGTTACGGAGGCATTCCACCTGAGGGGGGGCGGCGACGGAGGCTGCACGGCAATTTTGGGGAGGGCCTCGGGCCCTGGAGGTCGGACTGTTGGGGGCACCTGTCAGGCTGCGGGGGGTGGGAAGTGAACGTATGACATAAAGGACATTTCTCGCCTCTCACATGTGTGTCTTTTCAGGTGCAGGGGCGGGGCCTACTGCAGCGGCGCTGGAGAATTATGTTGGTGAACGCATTGATAAAGCAGGCAAAAAGGGGGACGGGGTCAAGCACTGGAATCAGTGGTTGGAAGCGGACAACAGGTTGTTCATTGGCAGCGGCAAGAAAAAGGGCAGGAGCTAACATGCGATGTTGCAGGCTTTGTGTGCAGTGGTACAGGGGAGAGTTTGCTTGGCGTGGGCTTGGTACCGTGCAAAGGGTTATCGTGGGTTAAACAAGTGAAGAGGGGCGGTTAGGGATACGGCACAGGTAGGCGGGGTGTCAGGTCATTTAGTCGGAGTTTCGGTCCCAGGTGGGTGGAGGGGGGGGCTGAGAGGCCAGGGGCCCTTGATAGGACCCGGAGGAAATTTACCAGAAACTGAGGGTTCGAGGTGCTAGGCGGTTGAGAGGATGGAGTACCCGGAGCTTAGGTACGGGGCAGTGGAATTTCAGGGAGGATGGGGTTTTTTCCTGTAGTACAGGATGGAGTTAGGTGCTACGTTTGAGGGAGGCTCTGGGGCAGGGCATTGGTGCGCAGAATCACGGAAGTGCAGGATTCCTAGGGGGGGGTCGAAAGCCGTTAACACGCCTTTCGAGTGGCGGTTCTTCCTAATATATGGGGGAGTGTAGGAGATCTGTTGTGGATTATCGGGGGGGTAGGTCAAGCATAATAAAGGATTTAGCCAGGTGGAGAGGCAAATTGACGTTTCTGCTAATTGTTTACTGTATTGGGATTGGGGGAACCAGTTAGGGGAGGGGGTGGGGGGTTTGTCAGGAAATTGCATATTTAGTGAGGTATAGTTTTGTACGGCGCAGGCCAAGGGTTTTCATTGTTCTAGAGGCACCTGCTTCCAATAAAGCGGCCTTTATCACACCTAATTTCGAGTCTCTGGTCGGTGCTGTTTTCCTCCCCCACCCCTCCCCAGTTTGGCCCCAATGGGGCTTTGGGGGGGGGGGCCGACCAGCGGGAGGCCTGCCACCCCCGGGGGATTTTGGGGCCGGGGGAGGGGGGGATAGAGCCAGCACCGTACATGGGCTGGTTTTGGGCTTCTTAGTAGCATTGAGCTGGGGTTGGGCTAGTTTTGGGCGGTTTTTGGGCTGGCCCCCTTTATAACCGGACATTTTAAGTTACAGGTCACCATTTGGTGTCTGGTGTCACAGCAGCCGGGTGGGGGCTGTTGGAGGTATTTATTTTCCCACCCTCCCTCCCTGTGCTTTCGATTGTTTGGAGGGGGGGTTTAATTGCGGGCCCTGGGGGGGGGGGGGGGGTGGGGGTGATTGCTTTTCCTCAGGGTGTAGGAGGGGTTTTGTGGTGTGCGGTGGTTTTGGTGGAGTTTTCTTGGGTGTCTGTGCATCTGGTTTTTTGCTTGAGGGTTGTGGGTTTGGTGGTGTCGCTGGAGCAGGTGTGGGGTGATGTTCTGCCTTTGGGGCGGTTCTTCCTAATATATGGGGGAAGTGTAGGAGATCTGTTGTGGATTATCGGGGGGTAGGTCAAGCATAATAAAGGATTTAGCCAGGTGGAGAGGCAAATTGACGTTTCTGCTAATTGTGTACTGTATTGGGATTGGGGGAACCAGTTAGGGGAGGGGGTGGGGGGTTTGTCAGGAAATTGCATATTTAGTGAGGTATAGTTTTGTACGGCGCAGGCCAAGGGTTTAGCTTTCTGTTCTCTTCTTTACAAATTCGTTGTTACTATTTATTTATTTGTTCTCTTTGTCTCATTAAGGAAAGAGGATGTGTTGTAAATACATTTACAGCAGCTCAGCTGGTTTGCATGTGTCTGTGTGTATGGAACCTTAGAGTGCATGATGACAGCCTGGAATGTTGGGTATGCCTGGGACTGGAGGAGTGGCAGTTGGATTGAGTGGGTGAGCTATGAAGATCAGCTCCTGGTGGGGCCATGTACCAGCTTGAATATACCATATGTCATCTAGAATTGATCCTGTAACTAACATGAATTGATCCTGTGACAACTTAATAAATCTATACTTGGATCTACCTCGTGACTACCATTTATACTTCATTTCACAATGCTTGTGTGAGGGCGGCTATGAAGAGAGGAGGGGCACTGTTGGAGATGCTAGCAAGGGAATCCGTAGAGAAGGAGGTCTTTGAGAGGGCAGCAGGGAGATTGTCGCACCGGGGACGACCTGCGCTAAAGTCGGCCCTGCACACGCCCTAGGATTCTGGAAACTCTGAACTATTCAGATGCCTTTTAAATTTAACGCCTTAGAGTCAGAATGCTGCAGTATATATAAGACACAGGTAAACAAGTTACGTTTTCCTTTGGGAAGAAGAGTACATCATTTTAATTTTAAAAATATTGTCACAAAATGTGTTGATTCATTCTGCGTACACACAACTGAGTCCAGCAGGCATGTGTTAAAGCATACTGGTACACCTTCCTATACCAAGGGCTTACCACGAGGATCACTGAAATAAGATCGAGGGACAGAATATCGACCATCAAAAATATCGTTGACAAAATATCGAGAGTCAAAATATCGAGTTTCTATCTACAAACAGGTAAGTACAAAAATATCGAGTTAAAAATATCGTTTACAAAAATATAGTTGTAAAAAATATCGTATTTACTAAAAACAGTGTTAAATTAAATTAATATTAATAATTAATTACTAAAATATACTTAAAATTACTTAAATTAACTTATAATAATTAAATAATTAATGAAAGTTAAATAAATATTTTTTATTTCATATTTATTAAAACATATATATATAGTAACAAACTATAATAAAATAATACCCAAAAACTGAAAACTGACCCTGAACCCTAAAAATACCCCTTTACCCAAAAACCCATAACTGACCCTGAACCCTAAAAATACCCCTTTACCCAAAAACTGAAAACTGACCCTGAACCCTAGAAATACCCCTTTACCCAAAAACTGAAAACTGACCCTGAACTCTAAAAATACCCCTTTACCCAAAAACTGAAAACTGACCCTGAACTTCAATCATCACTGCATCCTCTAATAAAATAAAAAATAAAAATTGTCGCTCTAGCATCAATGAGAACATAGATAACAGAATATATGGAAAATGTTAATGCTTTCACCCACAGTGCAGACCTTTAAAGTTTGCGATTATTGCCAGTTGATGAGCGGCGGTCACAGCGTTTTGAAAACACAGCAGGCCTACATTAAGACCCATGAGGGTTGAGTAAAACCATTTCTAGAGTCATGGGATGCTGGGGCGGCCAAGCAGATGTCCTGTGGAAGAACCATCTTCCGCAGGCATGGTCTGGGACTACCGACCACCCCCCCCTCATCATGCAACAATAATTAACATCACGTCATAATCAGTCAAGCAACAGAATTCTTTGGAAGGCAGGGGTCTCACAACCCCCGGCCGTATTTATTAAAATATGAAAATAATACAAAATGAGTAAAATAAACATCATCTACACAATTATTAAATGCAAAATTCAGACATTAGATTTACAGCAAGTTAGACAGGTATGATGGGCTAACCTTAACAAATGTCTAATACAGCGTGTTTCCTAACCGAATCTAACATCCTACATATCAATTTTGCATTCTAATCTTTTCTGGCCCTACAGCAAGGTCGTTAACCGGTGTCAGATCCTTTCCCCAGCTACCCCCTCACGTCTGAGTGCGCATGCACGACATAGCCCGGTTACCGGGAGAGTTCGCGCCTCTCCTGGTTACCCTCGTACACTCCGTGAACTCCATTTAACCAAAAAGGAGGGCCCTTACACTCGCGCCATTTGCTGACGTCATAGTGTATGTGCGGGTGGCTACCAGCCCGAGGAAAGCGTGACTCCCTCCCCCGAACCCTTTCAAGCTTGCGGATATCCTGCCCCTGAAGTTCTAGGAGAGACCAGTGGCCCCTCCCCCTGGGCAACCCCATTCAGTAATGGTGCCGCCCCCTAAGGACCTTAAATTGCTGCTCACCGATTATGACCTAACCGCCACAGGCCAGCATAGTTGACCGACTATCTGCCCCCCCCCACAATGCCTACACTGAAAGGTCATACCTTCCTAGCAAAACCTTCTACCCATACTAGTATGTTTCTTACCAATAGGCTATTCCCTGCTTCTGTCAAGTGGATCCCATCCCGTAAGTAGAACTGATCTCGCCAAATGCACCCATGTGGGATACTCTGCAGGTGAGGTGTTCGGAACAATTTCTCGATCTTATTGTTGACCCTCTTTACCGAGTGATTCAATGCCTTGACTGATTCACCCCCCCTCCACTGAAGTCTAGGTATCAATTGTGACCAAACTATGGTACAATCTGGTAACAACTTCGACAGCCAACTCGCTGCTGAAATAATCTCTTCCAACAAGACCCTTCTGCCTAGCTCCACCAAATCATCCCCCCCCAGATGCAGGATGACCACTGAAGGCGGTGGGTTGTGTCTTTCGAGCAAGTCTGAGATGTAGCCCCTAAGCTGGCTAAGGCGGAGCCCCACTCTGCCATGAAAGGAAATATTGAAACCCCCGCACTCCGCCCACCGTCTATCCCCTCCTGAAAGGAAAATTGGTTTAGCACGCTTCACATAAGAATGACCAACCACCCGTATTGCAAGTGTCTTCTTCTTGTCTTTGCCGAAATGTTGATGGTTGCATTTGCTGACCCTGTAGAACTGTCCGTCCTGCGTCACAGGCCCAATAAACTAAAACATAAACATAAACAAGGCAGGCATCAGGGGAGGTGAACTGACCCTTACAACATGTGCAGCCCCACATAACGCTTATAGGCATTGGAAGACCATCTCCCAATCCTCTTCACACTGTTGGCATGCAATCCCCTCGCAGTGGCCTCGGTGGCCGCCCCTATCCGAAAAGAATGTGTTCCAAATTCCTTGGGGTTCAATCCTGCTCTGGCGATAGTCATTGCTAAGACTCTTTGGAACTGAAACTGGTCAATGGGGTACCATCCGCATGTATTAACAATGCCCCCATTGCCTCGTCGCCCGTTGTCTAATGAACGCCTCAACATGCGACACTGGGCAGCACGGGTTGTTTGGTGCCCTATGTAACACCAAAGTCTCTCCCCAGGCCTCCTGGTCAGTCTTGGATTTCCGGATGGTAACCCACATAGAGTCGCCCCGTATATTAGCATCTCTCAGCTGCAGGCCCCCTAACCTGTCGAGATTGTTGCTAGCCACTAGTTCACTCACCCGCAATGCCCCGTAGAATGCCAGGGAAAAAGCGGATTTGAATAAGAGTACCTCTCCCGAAGAGCTGCATGTGTCCGGCAGGGCGAGCAATAGTACTGCCAGCCGCTCTAGACCTATTGGCCTTCTGCCATCTGCGGTGTTTGCCTGTAGACGCCGCCATCCCTTTATCGCCTTTTGTACTAGGAAGCTTTTCGTTGGATCACTGGCACCCCTTGTCTGTGCAAAAAAGGAAACAGCTGCCCTGTGTCTGCTAGTTGTCGCAGCTGAGCGCCCCTCCCTGTGCAATGTGTCCATGTACCCATTCAAATTTGCCTCCTGGTCTCATTTGGTTTCCCAATCCTGTCCCAGAAAATTACAGTAAGGCCTGAACGCCCCTTCGTATGCTGTCCTGGTCCTGGGAGCTAGGCTGGCTGCCACGAGGTCATGTAGTTGGGGGCACCAATCTGCCAAAGTGTTGATGGGAAGTGAGCTGGCGATGCCTCTGCAGCTGGTAGGTGTTCCCTGAATACCTGCATCTTAAAGCGAGAAAGGGCGTCAGCTGCGTTATTCAAGACCCCTGGAACATGTTTGGCCCTGAATTTCACGTTCAACTTCATGCATGTTAGCACAATCTGCTTTATAAGGCGGAGTATCAACTTACACCGTGCCGCCTGTTGATTGATGCATTCCACTACAGTCATGTTATCTGACCAGAAGATGACAGATGGATTGGACAATTGATCTGGCCAGACCCTTAAAGCAACCCAGATTGGGAACAATTCTAGGAACCCAATGTTTGTTGTCAAACAACTTTCCTCCAACCAATTGGGCCATCTCTGTGCCACCCATCTGTTGCCAAGTATGGCGCCAAACCCTAGCTTCCATAACCGACGAGGGACGCCGACATCCTAATTCGATGCGCCCCGCCCGCTTGGCACATTCAGCCACCGACGATCCGATCCGTCATTTGACAAACAGCATACCGGCATTATCGTTTTTTAACTGTGCTAGCTAACATGGACGCTTATCCGTATGTATCCTTGTGCGGTTCGTCCCTGCACTTTTGAAATAGAATCACGTATTTTGGAACTTTGGTAAACAAATACTGAGTCTTGACAATAGAACGATTGTCATTCACGCAAAAGAAACAGCACGTGATATATACACAGTGTGTCTACTTCGCACATGGTGCCTATTTACTGCTAGCTTTTGTAGGATATTGGATTCCTCATCACAGAAATTGATTGTGCAACATTGTTTGAACTGTCTGCTTTTAAAACGATTTAAATTTTGTGGCTCCTGAAGAAGGCGTTCCTTTCACGCCGAAACTCGCGTCGACCATATTAATGCCACCAATTGATTAGTTTTTATTATAATATTTCTGATTTGTGGTTGTTTCCGAACAACGGTTTTATTTTAAATTTTGTTGTAGTTTATGTCTATAATATGTCTTTTTAACAAATGAATTTACTGTATTTGATGAATATATTAAAAAACCTGTGTTTTTATTAATCTTTTGAATCCTGAGTGGTCTTCCTGAGTTCCTTGTTATTGTGTTTTGTATAATTCCCAAATGCCTAGGATGTTACAAACATGAGCCAAACCCTACACTGCCAGCAGCGTCAGTCCATAACCCTAACTCTGCTGAGGTCACAGTGGGGGCACCCCACAGTATTCTGCCATTGAAATCCTCCAGAAATGCAATCCATATCCACATGTCCTGGCGAACCTCGACTGACAGTCTTGTGCAATGGTGCTTGTCTCGCAGGCCCTTCATGGCTTGCGCAATTGAGCGTTAAAATGGGCGTGCCATAGGGATGACCCTTAATGCAAAATTCAGCTGGCCAACTGTCTGCTGCAACTGCGTAATGTGACTTTCTCCTTCACCAAACATTGTTGAAGGGCTGCCCTGAACATCGCAATTTTTTTCCTTTGGTAACTTGAAACAACCCTTGACTGAGTCAAGTTCAATGCCCAAGAATTCCAGGCAAGTCGATGGCCCCACTGTTTTTCCTGGTGCCAGCGGGACCCAAAAAGCACGCATGAGCACACAAAACTCACGCAATGCCCACGCGCACTCTTGTGAGCCCGCCACCCCCAGCAAAAGAAAGTCGTCAAGGTAATGCATCACATGCTGGTGGCCCGTAGATTGTCTCAGAACCCATTCCAGGAAAGAACTGAATGTTTCAAAGTAAGCACATGAAATTGAGCAACCCATAGGCATACACATGTCCATATAATATTTGCCTTCGAAGGAAAAACCCAGCAATTGTTGGTCAGATGGGTGCACTGGCAGTAATCTAAATGCTGATTCAATATCAGATTTCGCCATCAATGCCCCGGGGCCCAGTGCTCTCAACATCTCCACTGCCTGGTCAAACAACGGATATTTTACACTACAGATGCTCTCGTCAATCGCATCATTCAATGATAAGCCCCTAGGTGCTGAAAGATTGTGTATAAGTATAAATTTGCCTTTCTTGTTCTTTGGAACCACTCCCAGAGGTGAACAGACAAAATTTGATACTGGGATGTCCAGGAAAGGACCCGCTACTCTACCCAGGCGCAGTTCTTTTTCAATTTTCTTTGCTACCACCCCAGGATTGTGCTTAACTGATAACTGGTTCCTACACTGTGGTGTCCCGGTATAACTCCCAGCTGGCATGCGGAAACCGTGTGTGAAACTTTCTTGCAGCATCCTTGCGGAGGTGTGATCTGGGTATCTATTGAGCCAAGGAATCATTGCTGATACGTCAATGGGGGAGTGTGCGACCTGGAGGGATTCCCCGCTATTCTGTTTTCCTCCTCCCCCTGTTACCTGAAGTCCTACCCTTTGACCGGCATGTCATTTCGGGGTGGGAAGGGTGGCCGCATATGTAACAAGCGTGTCTGAATTTGCACGTGCACGGTGCCCTGGTGCATGTTCGCCTGTTAAAGTCCCAGCACACCCCCTTCCCACCCGTATTACCTCTAGCCTTACTGGCCACTCCCCCCCCTGTGCTGACCGAAAGGGCTGCTGAAAGGGCTGCTGGGTTTTGGGCGAATATCCTTTGTTCCAGTTATTGCCAGCGCCTGCAGATTGCCCCTTTTCACAAGAGAATGCAAAGAAATTGAGTCAACTTTGTCACAGGCTAAAGATCTGTTAAATTCCCTAGCTTTCCTGAAAGCTATGTCATACTCTTTCCAAGCATCCCCCCCATGATTCTCACTGAACAATGTAATCCTACTCTGGTAACAAGCCATCTCAGCCTGCATTGAGGGGGAACGTTCAGCGGTAACCGCCACAAACACAGAAAAAGCCCTGATCCAGTTGATGAGTGTCTCTTCCACCCTGAATTTATATAACTGAGACCGCCATTCACTGGGCAACATCATATCTTTCTGCGATTTGGCATATTCCCACACCCTGTTGTCAATCTGCAATGAGAAATTATTCACATATTTGTCTGCCCAAATCAATTCTTTCACACTCTGTGAGACATGTTGTGCTAAATTCTTCCCCCTGGACGTTATCGTGCCTTCGCCCAATACCGGCAGGGCAACCTCCTTACCACTTTCAGCGAGTTGCGTTGGTTCTACGGTCTTGACTGTGCCCACATTGCTTGCTGGACCTGTTTGGGGAGAAATTGGTGTGCTTGGCACGCTACCTCCGCCCCTTGCCACCATGATTTTTTCCACCATTCTCTGGGCCTCAGCCGTGGGGTCCACTTCGGAAGGTAACATTCCCCCGATCCCCAACCATGGAAGCACTGCCGCTATCTGCGCTGCCAATTCTGGGGGTACTTGACCCACCCCAAGAGGTGGGCTGGCCGGGATTTCAGGTGCGACCACTGTCGGAGCTACGTTACACGACGGCATGGCTGGAGCCGGTACTACCGGTGCGCTTATCGGGTTAGGTGGGGCTGGCGTGGGCATTTCAGGTGACGCAGGCGCTCCGCTAGGGACTGGCCCCGGGGACCCCCCTCCTACACGGGGCTGGGGGGGGGACTAGAACCCTTCTTAGCTCTGACCCGTTTGGGTGGGGCCTCCAACTCCCCTCTCGGTCTAGGTGGCACTATTATCCACTTGGGCCTCCCTGATGGCCCTGCCTGTGCATCAACCCTATAACCCAATTCCGCCACGGTCTTTCCCAATTTATCCACCTTGCCCAACCTTTTGTCCATTGCTGACATTCTGCGCATCATGGCTTGAAACATTAGCTCCATGTGTGAATTCCCTGCGCCGCGTCTGCCAGACATTTTTTTACCAGCACCTGCACTACACAATCCGTTACTTATGGGCACAATGTGCCTTGTACCTGTCCCAAGTTGGAGGCTCACAGGCTGACCGTAGGCACCACGCAACTGTGACCGCACACACCAGCTAGCCTGGAAAGTGTTTGGGCGAGCGAACTCTAGCCCCGCGGCCCGCCAGAAGCAGTGAAATGCAGGCCTGTCTGCGTCCCCGGATGCCGCCGTTCCCCGTGAGCTCCTCAGCTACTCGGTCTCCAGCGGCCTTTGTCTTGAAGCCTACGATGAAAGAAATGGTACAACCAAGAATTTGGCTCCACGACACCGGGCTTGCACTTCGAAAAAACACTCACCCTCTCGCCTGCTTAGGTGGCTAGTCAATGTACCCCAATTGGCCACAACACTAGTGTACAATATCAAAATTCTTTTACAAAACACCTTGAGAACCCAGCCAGTGCCCCTTAGCAGTTGGTCAAGCACACTCTCGACTCGGGTTCTGTCCACAACTCACAATGAATGCAATGGGGGGGGCAATCCCTTAACTCACCCCTCTCTTTACCAGCTCTCCTGTAGCCCCACCTGGCCCCTAATCGCAGCTCAAAACTTTAAAACCTTTATCTTACTGTAATCTGAAAGATTCTAATAACACTGTCTAAATTCGGTCTCCCATCCAGGTGCTAACCATGGCCGACCCTGCTTCGCCTGATACTCCAACTTGCTGGATTGCTGCCTAGCTGTGACCACGAGCGTGCTGTTTTGTACCGCTCGTTCAATAATGGGGATTAAACTGCACCAATGCCCGTTACCTTTGCTTGCCGGAATGCAGTCATTTCATTTTAAAATAAAAGCAAGTTTAAAAATGTCCTGATGTCTCCCATCCAGTTACTACCCGTGGCGACCCTGCTTCGCTTTAACCACACTCTAAATGCCGAGCAAACTTCCCCCGCAGGTCCGGGCTGATCCTCACTCTACAGCCTCCCCGCCTACGAGAGCCCAACAATACCTCGTTCTCAGACACGATCTCAGCCTAAGCATAAACCTCCGCATCCGTGCCGCCTCTTGATACGCCCGCTCCACACTCCTTGCGGTGCCTATTGTCCAACCCTGAAAATCGCGAAACGCCGACAGCCCCTCCCGTTCGCGCTCGGAACCACTGAAAAGACCTGTAAAACAAATAGAGAAAAATTAACAGCCCCACAGCGGGGCGAGGAGCGAGCCTGGGAAGCGCGGGCGCAAAGAGGGTGCTTCCCGCGCACCCCAGGCTCTTTTAAACACCCCCCTTTTGGTCCCGCCCCCTTTAACCCAGAAGCGCTCACGCCGCTTCCGGGTCAATGGCAGGACCCACCAATCACAAGGGGCAAGGGGGGCCGGGCCAAGCCATGCGTGCGTGGGGGCCGAGCGCCCCCCCTTTCCTTTCTAATCGGCATTACGTGATTGACCAATGGTGTGGTTGACAAAAACCAAATGCACGTGCAGCAAAATAGCGCAGGAAAGTGGAATCACCCAGTGGGTAGATTCACTGATCGGTTTAGCTTCCATGTGCCTTGACCTCCCGCGATTTACTAGAATTTCCAACGGGGAATGCTTGCAGTAGAGGACGTTACTAAACCTCCGCTCGAGGATCAGGTCAGTAAAAGAGCACAAATCTGGATCAGCTAAAGCCCGATTTTGCTATACAAGTCGTTTGGCTGCTCTCACAGATTGCAATCAGCTCCTTCACAGGGACATGGCTACTAAACAAGAGGTTGAACTGCACATGATGAGACAATTATTCGCAGCACAAGGGTTAGAAGGTACCCACAGATGCATATTGGACAAGTCCTGCCTCTAAAGAATTCACCCACGGAATCCAAATGAACAAGAGTGAGTTGTGGGTTTCACACAGTTGCAGAGGGGAGTAGAGGACAGAAGCGTTACGATCCAGACTCTTCAGGCATGAGTAATCACTGACTATTAAAACAAGGACAGCAAACTCAACACAGGGCGCTTCTCTTTGTCCTGTTTCGTTTCCCTGCTTGTGCTGTCTCTGCCTTCAGCATAAAAAACATTGTATGCACGCCCATGTATTGTGGACAAGTCAGGCAAAATAGAGTGCGAACTCCCCCAGCCAATCCCAGCACAAAACAAGCATTTATAAATGCAACAGGACTTGTGTTTACCGGAGACTTATTGCATTGTAAATAAAAGTGCATGCCTCGAAGAAGGTACGAATGGGAGTGGGGGGAGGTGGTGGGGGTCAGAGAAGCCACGGACTGAGGGAGGGAACGAAGGGAGGCAGGGGAACAAAAATGTTTTGAAAGTAAAGGGGCTGATAGCTATGGAAGGAGAAAAATGATGACATGGCCGTCAGGAGGCGGAATTAAGTTGCTGAAAACAAATCAGATTGCAGCATTTAGGATTTCAGCCAATCAGAAAGATAGGCGGAAAGTGGGCGGAGCTTCCCCCACTATACTGTATACAGCAACTCTAGGCGAAACCTAAAAAGGAAAAAAAGGACAATTTCTCCCATTGACTTCAAGGGAAAAGCATATGGAAAGCAGTGAACACTTTTCTTTACAAATGTTATTGCATTGTTTTGAAAAATATTTGTTTTTTAAATAATATATATTGTAACCTATTTGTATTAACTTATTTCATATCTTTAATCCACTTTCAAAGTTTTTTTAAATAAAAACATCTTTTTATATTTTGTCTCTTACTAAATTATTTCAACAAAAAATACATTTTCTTTTACTTCCCAATATTATTCTGATATATTCTGTATTTTTAAGCTATTTGAGAGTACACATATCTATGCGTACCTATTTTTATTAGTTTTCCCATTTATTTTTATATTGAGAAAAATTAATACCCAGGTTTTAAAAATAGTACCTATGTATTAATACACAAAACCCCCATTTCCCATGCCAGAGAGTCAGTATTACACCCTCAAAAATATTGGTTTCAATTGTTTTTAAATAATTTTAAATCATTAAAAATGGCTGCCAACCATATGGCCAAACAACAACAGCAAGCAAGCAAGAAGGCATGGTAAACAAAAAAAACACAATCAGGTCTATGGACACAGACTTAACAAAATTGCCCCCGGCCAGATGGCATGGAGAACAAAGACAAATCAAAGGTGGCCTGTGGCAAGATAGCACACACACACAGGAAAGGCAGAGTAGGCATAGTTACACTGAAGAAAACACTATAATTAATTCAGTACTGCCAAAAAAGAAAATCAACTGAGCTATAGAAATTTTACAACAACATACATCCTCCCAAGGCATCAAATATTACCCCACATATACATTTTTGTACACAAAAATAAGCATAATGCTAAAAGAACACCACATTTTCTAATTTAATTCAAAGCCATCCCAGACCTTAATGATGTTTTAAAAGAACATATAGCACAAAAACTGTTGTTTCATGTACCCATGACTAGCACTGGCCTGGGACTACTGGATGGTCCCTTGGCAGACGAGGCAACATAGTAAAGTAAAATAAATAAACGTTGCACATTTAACAACCATGGAGAAAATGTACTGAACTGCGCAAAATTGTTCATTTACAAAAGAAGAAAAATATAATGCAAAAATATAACTAGGCCTCTACTGAAAGAAATGCAGGTCACCCAACACAATAAATGAAAAATTTAATAAAAATACAACAAATACTGGTCCATGCTCTCTATCAAACAAACCACACCCTTTTCCAAGAGTAACTTGAACTTGTGGAACAATTACAAAGTCCTTAAATCCAATGGCATATATGCAGAAGACAAACAGAGTGATCCTTCCAGCTCCATATCCAAATAAAAAGAGACCGAATTCTGAGAGCCAAACGGAGTTTACTGCCTGGGCCTACCTTAGACCTTGATACTAAAGTACAGTTGCTAGATGGCTGGCAAGCTAGAAGACACAAATGACCTCCTACTTTGGAGACTTCAGGGCTAAATCTGGAAAGGCAAAGACTTTAAAAACAGATCACGGCACAACAACATTCAAATTCGAAACCTGGTGGAAGGAGCTGAGGGCCCAGACTTTGAAGCCTTTGCCACAGGGATTTACTTGGAACTGTTGGGGTAGAGACAAAGCTGCTGATCAACATTGAAAGAGTCAGCCAAGTGGGCCCGCAAGAAGCCAGATGGGAGAAACGCCCTTGTGATGTTCTGGTAAAGCTGCACTTCTGCAGGGCAAAAGAAACAATCCGACAAGCAACATGGAGGTAATGGGAAATCTCATTTTAAGGCACTACATGCACGTTTTTTCAGGACATTGCCCCCCACAATGTGGCCTGGTGACAATAGTTTCTCCCAGTATCGGATAAATACCACATCAAATATTGCTGGAATTATCTGTTTGGATTAGCATTTAAGCTTCAAAACAAGTAGCATCACTTTATAGACCTGTCAGAGGCGGTGCACATGCTGGGAATCATGACTTTAGATGCTCAGCACTCCAGAGATGGAATGGAAGGCCTGAATGGAAGCACAAACAAGGGGCAATTGCTTTCCCAATGCCATTCACGACAACCGAGGAAACGTTGAGCTGTTAACACTATTTTTCTTCCCTAATAGGTCTTCCATCTACTGCAAGTTGCAGCTGGGGACAGATGGTCACCGTACACTCCTGAGACTCTGGGAGATTTGCAGAACACCCCTATGTCCCCTTCCCCATCTTTGGGTGCGGTGGCGGAACCTGCATAATCCCCTGCATGACAAAATGGGAGGCTCAGATCTTTAAGAGTCCGTTAAGGTATTCACAGTGTTTCTTGACATTAATAAACTTCTACAGTATTGCACTAGCGGGCATTGACCAACACACCTGATATGATTTTTTTTCTATTGCTATTGTTTTGTGTTGGGGACACAATGTCCTGTCTGATCTTGTTTAAGGGTTTAAATTAGTCTGTCCCTTGATACATTGGACCAAAGTGCAATAGCGGCTTGTGGGAGGGGTGGACGGAGATGGGAACCTTTGAAAAGCCATGATTTTTATTTGGAGTGGGGGGAGGGAGAAGAAGATTGAGGTGAAGCTATATTCAATGACTAGTGCTACCATCCAAGGTCATGAAGTCCACATGGTGATCACAATACTTGCATGGAATGTTAAGGGCCTCAATTCACCATCCAAGGGTCACACAATATGGAAACACCTGCTATATCAGTGACATGATGTTGTGGTGCTCCAGGAGACCCATCTCAAATGAGATGTGCAACATAGTTTATGACACAAGGCATACCCTGTGATCTATAAGTCCTCCGCTTCTACAGAGGACAACAGTGTCGGGCTTTTCTTCCATTCATCATTGAACTCCATACCTGTAAAACTGACAGAGAAGGAATAATTCTCTTGGTGAAGGGGCAAATTGGGGGTAGAATATGCACCTGGGAGTTTCCCCAAGGCCCGAGACAAGCAGTACACTCACTGGGTTTGATAGATACATGAAGGACTCTCCACCCAAAGTCTTGCGACTATACATTCTTTTTACACTCACATCATACATATACACGACTAGACTATGTGCTCCAGACAGCAGAATTGCACTCTATTACTCTCTCAGATCATGCTCCAGTAGTGTTGACGTTTGTTAGTTTATTAGAGAATATTTTAATTTAAACAACCCACAGGATACTATCCCCACCAATAACTGGGATACTTTTAATTCTGTAATCAGATGGAAATGAGAGCAATAATCACAGCACTTAATAAACGAAGGGTACAAGATAGACTATCACTTGAGACACAATTACTCATGGCAGAACGAGGGCACCAAACGCTAGCCTCACAAGGGAAGGTCACTACCCTAAGGGGGAAAACTTAATGCAATATATACTAACAGAGCTGAATGCACAAGTTACTACTTGTGTAACGATATATCTGTAAGAGACATTAGTTAGTGAAAGATTTCTTACCTTAGAATATCCCTAGGCGTCAGACTGGATCCAGAACGTTTTTCATCAGCAGTACACCTGTGCATCTGTAGGTGGCGTCATGCAGCTCAGCGTCTGTCACTGGCGTCATATGTGCCGAGATGACGTCACAGTGACTACTTAGGCGCCACCCGTGCACGCTGACGTCAGTTCTGTACATGACTTTCCGTGCCAGGAACGCATAGCCATGCAAGAAACTGACCACTGGTGCCATGAAACTAGGGCCCTGAAAGGGATGACCTTAACCCTAGAATCAGTTCTCATGACGGGGAGGATGGGTGGGGTGGTAAGGAATCTATCATTAACTAATGTCTCTTACAGATATATCATTACACAAGTAGTAACTTGTGCATCTGAAAGAGACATGTTAGTGATAGATTCCTTACCTTAGAATAGATACCCCAGCAATACTAACCCCGGTGGTGGGTCTGCGAACAAGATTACACCAGAAAGTCATGGAGAACAGAACAGCCAAAGATGCTGTCTCTCCGGACTTGACTGTCAAGGCAGTAATGCTTGGTAAACGTGTGCAGCGAAGCCCAAGTAGCTGCCTGACAAATGCCCTGCAAGGGAAGGCCGCATCCCAAGGCAGTAGTGGCAGTCGTCGCTCTGGTAGAATGGGCACGCAACCCCACAGGAGGCTCCTTCTTAGCCAACGAGTAACATGCTTTGATGCACAGAATGACCCATCGAGAGATAGTCCATTTGTGCACAGCCCCGACCTCTTTTGGCGCCGACGTAGAGCTGGTCATCGGCCCAGAACTGTTGTGTGCGCTTCAGATAGAACGAGAGCGCACGTTTTGGGTCCAGACAGTGGATACTCTCTTCCTCTCTCGAAGGATGCGGAGGCGGAGAGAAGGTGGGCAAAGTGATGGTCTGTCTGATGTGGAAGGGCGTGGCAACCTTTGACAGGAAAGGAGGACCGGTCCTTAAAACCACCTTGTCCGGATGAACAGAAAGGAAAGGAGGTTTAGAAGAAAGAACCTGGAGCTCACTCATGCTTCTGGCAGAGGTGATAGCCACCAGGAAAGCTGTTTTCAGAGTGAGAAGACGTAAAGGACAATTATGAAGGGTCTCAAAGGGAGCACACATCAGATAAGTCAAAACAAGATTTAAGTCCCACTGAGGCATTATGAAGGGCATGGGAGGAAACGTGTGTGTAATGCAATTGAGAAAACGGTTAATAACCGGGGACTTAAATAGAGAAGGCTTATCTGGAAGCCGTAGAAAGTCGGAGATGGCTGAAAGATAACCTTTGATAGTGCCCAGAGCAGAGCCCTGCTGGGCCAAGGATAGAAGGAACAGAAGGACCTCAGAAAGAGGGGCAGAGAGGGAATCCACAGCCTTTGCTTTGCACCATGCCAGAAATTTGTTCCACCTGCAGGCGTACACCTTCTTCGTGGAGGGACCCCTGGCTTCCAGAATGACATCACAAACTTAGGGAGGAAGATAGAAAGCTGTCAACTGTCGTTGCTCAATCTCCATGCATGGAGTAAGGGCTGGATACGTTCGGGTGGAGGACCGTCCCCTGCTGCTGCGACAGAAGATCCTCCCGAAGAGGCATTCGGATCGGGGGATCTATCGCCATGCTGAGTAGCCCGGGATACCAGTATCTTCATGCATAATCCGGAGCCACAAGGATGACTTGGGCCAGATTGAATCTTCTTCAGCACTCTGTGCAGAAGTGATATAGGCGGAAAGGCATACAACAGAACTCCACTCGTGATGAAAAGCATCGCCGAGCAAGTGCCGCCTTGGAAATTCCAAAGCGCAGAACTGATGACATTGCGCGTTCTCTTCGGTGGTGAATAGGTCTAACCAAAGCTCTCCCCACTGCTGAAAGAAACCTTGCGCCACATCAGAGTTCAGACGCCATTCGTGATCCATAAAGCACTGACGGCTGAGTTTTCCGCCCTGGCGTTCAGAGAACCTGCCAGGTGTTGAACCACCAAGGTAATGCATTGATGTTCCAGCCATGTCCAGAGGCGCAGTGCCTCCTGACATAGGGTCCACGACGCCACCCCGCACTGTTTGTTGCAATACCACATGGCAGTGGTGTTGTCCGTGAACACCTGCACTACACTTCCCCAGACAGAGGGAAGGAATGCCTTCAGTGCAAGTCGGATCGCCCGAAGCTCCAAAAGGTTTATATGAAGCCGGGACCCCGCCTAAGACCAGAGGCCTCTGATCTCTGCCTCTCCCAAGCGGCCTCTTCATCCCAAGAGGGACGCATTCGTCACCACTGTGCGCTCCAGTTGGGGATGGGAGAGGGATCTGCCATTGATGCAATCGCAATTCGTGAGCCACAACTGCAATTGTCGTGCAGCACCCTCCGAGATCTGGACATGATCGGACAGGTTGCCCTGATGCTGTGCCCACTGGAACTTCAGATCCCACTGCGGAGCCCGCAAATGCCATCTGGCATGTTGGATCAGTAGGATGCAGGAGGCCATCAGGCCAAGGAGCCGAAGGGTCATCCTGACTGAAACCCGGGATAGATGCTGAAAGATCGGAATTATAGCCTGAATATCCCGGACTTGTTGCTCGGGAGGATAAACCCAAAACTGCGTTGAAATCCAGAACTGCACTGATGAAGGGGGGACTCAGGTGCGACTTCGGGACGATGATAGAGAACCCCAGCAAATACAGGAGGTCAGCAATAGTCTTAAGGTGGGTGACGAATGTCTGGAGCGAGCCCGCCTTCAACAACCAGTCGTCGAGATAGGGGAAGACTGACACCCCTGACCTGCGCAGATGAGCTGCGACCACCGCCATCACTTTGGTGAACACGCGAGGGGAGCTGGTAAGGCCGAAGGGGAGCGCGGCAAACTGAAAATGCTCTTGGCCTACTGTGAACTGCAGGTAACGCCGTTGGGCTGGCAGGACGGGGATGTGAAAATAAGCATCCTGCAAGTCCAACGCTACCATCCAGTCTCCAGGGTTGAGGGCAGCCAACACCTGAGCCAGAGTCAACATTAAACTTCTCCTTCCGGAGGAAGCGATTGACATTCCTGAGGTCCAAGATGGGACGCAGGCCCCCTTTGTCCTTCTTGGGGATCAGAAAGTAGTGGGAATATCAACCACGGCCTACTTCTGGCCCAGGAACGTGCTCAATGGCCCCCTTGGCCAGGAGGGCCGTGACTTCCTGCTGGAGAAGCACAAAGTGATCCCCCGACATGCGGTGGAACTGAGGTGGCGTGGCTGGGGGGGCAGACTCGAAGGAGAGGGAGTAACCCCTTCGGACAATTTGCAGCACCCACCTGTCTGAAGTGACAGAACGCCAGTGGAAGAGGTGATGTTGAATCCTGCCACCCATAGGCGTGGGGTGCACCCCAAAGCTCGAACTAGGAAGGCTTCGAGGTGGAAGCTGCAAGAGCAGAGGTGGACTGACCCGCCTGTTGGCCCCCTGTGCCGCCACAGCGGCCGCCACGCTGAGTTTGGTTCTATGCATGCTTCTGGCTGAAGAAACGTGCAGGGGAACCCCTTCCGTGTCCATGAAAAGAACGAAAGGTAGACGAAAAGTAGACATGGACGGGCGTGTGGTGGAGAGACCTAAGGACTTAGCCGTAGCCCGAGAGTCCTTGAAACACTCCAGCACACTGTCTTCCTTATCGCCAAACAGTACCATCAAAAGGCATGTCCATGAGGAAACTCTGGACATCCCCCGAAAACCCTGTGGACCTCAGCTAGGCATGACGACGCAGGGCCACTGTTGTGGAGAATGCGCTCCCTAAATAGTCTGCGGTGTCCAGCCCACACCGAATGGCGAACATCCTACTCTTCCACAACAGCTTTCGAAAGTACAGCCCGAACCTCCTCCGGACACTGGGGCAGAGTTTGCGCCACCATGTCCCACACGGCGTGAGAGTAGCGGCCCAAAAGGCATGCGGTGTTGACTGACTGCAACCCCAAGCTGGCAGGGGAAAATAACCTCTTGCCAAACTGCTACAGCTTTTTCATTTTCTTATCCAGTGGGGCGGTAGGGAACGCACTTTGGAAAGTGGAAGCCTGAATGACCAGACTCTCCGGAGTCGGATGATTTGTCATAAAGGCTGGGTCACCCGGTGCCGGGCGATGACGCCTGGCCACGTTCTTATCCACAGAAACCCCTGTGGCTGGCCTAGACCAGGTGCCCATCAAAACATCCATCAAGCCTCACGCTCAAGTGGTCACGCATTTGTCCAAACCCCCTGCTCCGCGCTCAGAAGGATCTCAGTCTCTTTCGGATTCTTTGGCCAAATTCTTCGAGGATAAAGTTAGTTCCATCTTTTCGACCTTTTCTCATTCCTATCCTTCTCCTATCCCTAAGGCACCCCCTATTAATAACTCACCAAACTTTTTAGCCTTCGATGCGACCACTCAGGAACATATGCAACATCTTGTTGCTTGCACCAAATCGGGGTCTCCCCTTTACCCGTTTCCTCCTGCTATCCTGAATCTCATCCCGGAATCTATCTCTCCAGCTCTAACCACAATCTGTAATGCAATGTTCCTAACAGGCACCTATCCATCTGTTTGGAAGGAGGCTATCATCAAGCCACTTTTAAAAAAGCCCACTTTGGACCCTCTTCTTCCCGCCAGCTACAGACCTATAGCCTGTCTTCCCTTCCCAGCAAAGATTTTCGAAAAAATCATGAACACGCAACTTTCGAAATGTATTAATGACAACAACTTACTTGACAACACCCAATTTGGGTTTAGACAAGGTCATGGAACGGAGACAGCGCTACTCAAAGCAGCAGATGAGATAAGGACCACAATGGATAAGGGAGGATCTTCGGTATTAATACTTTTAGATCTCTCCGCAGCTTTTGACACGGTCAATCATGTCACCTTGATCGACTGTGTCTCGGCCTTAGGAATAAAAAGCAAAGCTAAAGAACTCCTTGCTTCGTTCTTGGACAACCGTCCTCAGACAGTTAAGATGGGCAATTACACCTCCCAGACCTTTTTTTCTCCCTTGCGGAGTACCACAGGGCTCCTCGCTAAGTCCGACGCTTTTTAACATTTATGTCTCGGACTTAGCGAGGGTCATAAAATCTTTTGGAATTGCCCTAACAACCTATGCGGACGACACCCAACTGGTGTTATCAGTATACAACGACGGTACTTCAGTCGCGGCCAACTTTCAAGAGGGAATGAAGGCAATAAGTTCCTGGATGTCATCTAACTGTCTGAAATTAAACTCTGATAAGACAGAGGTGATGACATTCGGGAACTTGCAACCTATCTGGTCCCCCCAGTGGTGGCCACCTCAGATGGGAGCACCTCCCCAACCGGTAGTCAAGGTACGTAACCTGGGAGTCATATTTGACAACAAGATGACCTTCCTCCAACATGCCAACTCGGTGGTATCTTCATCCTTTTATATTTTAAAAAGGATAAAAAAATTACTTCCATGCCTACCGCCGTCTGCGGGCAAAACCCTAATTGGCACCCTGGTGTTCTCGAGAACAGACTATTGCAATGCCCTCCTACTGAACGCCCAAGAAAAGGTCCTCAACAGATTACAGACGGTGCAAAACGCCGCGGCCAGGATTCTATTAACCATTCCCAAATTCACATCCACTTCCCCCTACATCAGACAGTTGCATTGGCTCCCAGTTAGGAGTCGGATTAAATTCAAGGCTTTATGCATAGCCTACAAAGCCATCAATAATCCAGGCCCACTATTTCTAAAAAAAGCTTTCTGCCCGCTTGAGCATTCAAGAACCTTACGCTCATCAACAGCCCATCTGTTGAAGGTTCCACGCACAAGAAAGACCAATTGGGGAGACAGATGTTTTACCATATCGACAGCCAAACTCTGGAATACGTTACCACTCCATATTAAAACCGCTCCCACACTTCTTAATTTCAGAAAGAAACTTAAGACTTGGTTGTTTTCAGCATAAATTACCACTTTTTTCTTCACAAGAGAGAGTTCTGTTACGCTAGCGCCGAGACACCCGTAAGGGTATTTGCACGCTTTAAAAATCACATAAAATAAATAAATAAATGAATTAAATGGGAGCAGAGGTTCCATAGTACTTGCCGCCGGCTGAAGCACCTCAATAAGGAGGTTGGTTTTGTGAGTGACAGTAGGCAGATCCAGGTCAAGGGCCTCAACTGCTCTGCTGAGCACCATAGTAAATGTGGCGCCCTCCTCCATGATTGCGGGAGGAGACATAAATCCAGGCTCGGAGGAGAGGTCAAGGCCATCTGCGTCCTCCAAGTCCTCCGCCCACTCATGTTCAGACTCGCACTGCTGTGCAAGAGGGTCCTCCGACCCCTCCCAGTCTTCCCCCTCCTCCACAGCCCGTGGTACAGGTGGAAGCGGCGGGGGAGGCACAGGGGAAAACAAATGCTCCAACGGTGCCGATCTGGCTCCATCTCTCAATTAGGGTCCCAAGCCGGAGCAAAATAGCCCAGAAATTCGGGCAAGGGCAGAGGTGGAACGAACGGAACCCATGACGGCGCGGCAGGGGGCAACGGAGCGGCCGGCGTCACCGACAAAAGAGCTGGTGGCAAGCAAGGGCCCTCAATAGGGACTGCGGGCACAAAGGCACGTCGGCGGGAGCCCTGGGCTTGAGAAGGCGGTCCGTGGAGGCAAGAAACTCTTACACCTGGGCCGGAGTCGCCGACGGACCTGGATATGGTGGGTAGGCCGCAGGATTCTCAGGTTCCAAAGGAGCTGTGGGGTTTGAAACCCTGGCTCCCTCGTCCGCATCTGGAGACCGACAGGGGGACGTCGGAGAGTGAGGGTGAAGACTTTGACACCGAGGAGCGATGGTGATGGCTCCGCAGACGGTTCCTCGAGGGACCTCTGGACCTCGAACGGCGCGGAGACGACTGCCTGGCTTCCAGCAGCTTTCGGGACCGCTCCCGCAAAGCCTTTGGAGCCATGGCCAGACAGTCTGAACATGACCGGGAGTCATGGTCATGCTCCAAACAGTAGAGGCAGACACCATGGGGGTAGCCACCGACATTATACGGCGACAGGCCCCGCAGGATTTAAACCCAGGCACCCCTACATCGCACCAGGAGTCAAAGACTCAAAAGAAGTAGAGACAAAAAGTCTCAAAAAGTTAGTCAAAAAGTGACTAGGGTACGTGTTCTAACCGGATCTTCGCTTGCTGGCGCAGAAAAATAAAGAACTAACGTAAGCACGCATGGGTGGTGCCTAAGTAGTGTCCGTGATGTCATATAGGCGCATACGACACCAGCGACAGACGCGGAGCTGCACGACGCCACCAACCGATGCGCAGGGGTACTGCTGACGAAAAACTTTCTGGATCCAGTCTGACGCCTGGGGATATTCTAAGGTAAGGAATCTATCACTAACGTGTCTCTTTCAGATTCACTCTTTTACATCTCAAATGCATGAACTATGAACAAGGAATTAAAGTAGGGTAACACATGGCACTGCAGCTTAGAGTCAAGTGAGCGAGGGAATACACCCGGGACAATAACCGGAGCTCAGGTGGGCCAGCAGTTTCAGACGCAGAGAAGACTCAAACCTTTGGCAGTTTGTAAGAGAAGCTACACAGTGTGGCTCACACTGACGCCAACACCCAATTGAACCATCTGGATAGTGTTGCACTGCCTTAGGTGACAGCTGCTCAAAATAAAATTCTGGTGGGACTTATAAGCGAAAAGGATGCCCTGACAGCTATCAGAACCCTGAAACTCCATAGATCACCAGGAACAGATGGGCTCACAACCCAATTTTGCTAAACATTTAGCTCCGACTTGGTGCCTCACCTGACAGCCATTTTTAATCATGTGACAGAGTCTAGTGCTGTTACCCCATCTATGAGGGAGGCACTTGTCTCGATCATCCTGAAAACTGATATGGGTCCACGCTTCTGCGGTTCAAACAAATGCCATAGCCGTGCTTGACCTAGATGCCACGTTAGACCCAAAGATACTGGCCAACAGGATTGATGACCTGATGGCAGATCTGATCCACCTGGATCAGTCTAGATTTATTAAAGGTAGACAAACACAGTACAATTTGAGACGGGTGATCCACCTGACCAAAAAGGTGGCTAGGAAAACATAGCTGCATACCTGCTGGCCCTCGATGCGGAGAAGGGCTTTGATCGGGTGAACTGGCCCCCGATCAAGGCTCCTGATTAATGGAGTGAGCTCTGACCTGATTCAATTAGGGAGAGGGATGAGACAGTGGTGTGCCCTCTACCCGCTCTTATTTGCCATCAGAATGGAACCCCTAGCAATCTAAATACGTATGTTACCCTCCATTCAAGGTCTCCCTTTTGGGTCAGTTGAGCACAAAATCTCCTTATTCGCAGATGTCATAGTGCTGATGCTTACTTCTCCCGGCCCTCCTTGGCAGGCCTCCAAGTAGAATTGCAACACCTGCATGAATCTTTTTTGCTCAATTTGACCCTCCACACCACTGACAGAGACTCTGGTGGCCACCTCTCCCTTTCAATGGGCTAAAGAAGACATCACCTTCTTGAGTATTAGACTCACTCCTAGACTATCAAATCGATCGACTACCAAAGTAACAATACCCCACACCTTCAAAAGCTTAAAATAGACCTCAAGCATTGGGCACCCATGTACATATTGTGGCTCAGACACATAAATGCCATCAAAATGACTGTCTTACCCACGTTCCTCTATCTCTTTCAGGGACTGCCCATAGAGTTGGATCTTGGGTTCCTTCCAGCCCTACGCATGTTAGTAAAACCCTTCATTTTTTTTTTTTTTGTAAAACAATTTTTATTGCAGGGTTAGACAAAACATTCAGTTACATAGTGAGCTCCATACAGTTCAGTAGTAATCTGCCATAGTCGTTCCTCAGGTTCATGATACACGGCCATTCAGCCCACATCCCGGAGGCAGGGCGGCGTTATTTCACCATATCAATCATTTCGTGGATCGAGAACGATTCTATTGGAAGCTCAACAGGAGCACCTTGCTCTGCTTTTATTTATGTAGTGTGTCACCACCCTGTTGGGCTGATCGTGATGTATGTAACCCTCTCTAGAAATCCTAATCTAAGACCCCTCCCCTCCCCCCAACCGTCCCTCCCTGTGTCGGCCCCAGTGATCGGTGCAATCGTGATATCCACATTGTGGGAAAAGAAGAAATCGGAGTCAATGCTTCTTATTGTCTGTGTGCATCTGGTGAGCTGGCCATTCCCATAGCAGTGCAACCTCCTGCGCCTTGTCATTTGAGCCACGGCGGGCCAGCTGATATAGTATCGTGCTCTCCGCAGTCGCCCATTTGAGAAACTCATTCGCCCACCTTCTGTGTGTCGGTGCCACTTTCGATTTCCACCCCCTGGTCAGCTCCCTTTTGGCTATCAATAGTCCCATATCTATAAATTTACTTGTCAGCTTGTTTTTCTTTGTGTGGGGGAACCAATGTAAGATGGACACTGCGCTATTATATTGTAACTGTCTGTCAGTAACTGTGTTCAGGGTCTCCTCAATCCCCGTCTAATACACTTGCAGTCCCGGACAGCCCCGTAACATGTGGACCAGGTCAGCCCCTACAAGAGTGCATCTGGGACATGCTGCATCTGTTTCATGAAAATACTCTGCGATCTTGTACGGTGTGAGGTACGCGCGATGTAGTATAAATAAGTGTATTAATTGAAAGCGCGCATTCCTAGTGCCTTTCTTGACGCGCCGTAGCAATTGTGTCCATGTAGCGTCTGGGATCTCTAAGTGGAGGTCAGCTTCCCACTTAGTTTTAAGAGTCGTGAGCGGAGGTAGGGCGTCCGTGTGCATTCTGCGATAAAGGCACGTAACAGCCTTAACCGTTCCCGCCGCCATCATGGTGTACTGGCACGCTAGTGATGTAGCAGGTTCCATCAGTCCCTCACCCCAATGCGCCTGTATGGCTCTCACCACTGCTGCATGCAGTAGGTAGTCCCCCCTCGGGAGGTCATATCGCTCTTGTAGCGTCTGGTATGGGGATAATTCCTCATCCTCATAGAGGTCACCAACCATCTGCAGTCCCGCCTCTTCCCAAAGATGTAATCTCGACCAATCACCGCCATGCGGGAGCGCCGTCACCATGCCCAGAGGGATTTCCGGTGCATATGGGTGCCCGGTACCGGTCCGCCTCTGCGATCTGTTCCAGCATTGGCGAAGGGTCCGCTCCTCCAGGGAGAGCCCTCTCAGAAGCAATTTCTGCTCAAGCGTGATATATGCAAGGACATGACGGGGTGTGCCGAACTCTCTCCCCTGTACCGGGCCGCTATACACCCGTGCGACCTCCTGCGTGAAGAATTGTAACTGAGCCGCTAAATAATAGAGCTCAAAGTCTGGGACCGCAAGGCCCCCACCGTCCTTCGGGCGGGTCAGCGTCGTCAGAGCCACTCTACGTCTGCCAGCTCCCCACAAGAAGGACACCACCGCCGACTTCAGCTGTTTGAAAATCGTGCCGGGTATCCATACCGGGAGGGATCGGAAAAAATATAAAAGACGCGGCAGAGCGATTATCTTCAGAAGAGCCACCTGGCCTGCCGTTGAGAGCGGCAAGGTGGCCCAGAAGGACATGCAACTCCGCAGTGAGCGGATACAGCGACCCACATTACCGTCCAGAAGGTCTTTCGGGTCGTGGTAAATGTGCACTCCGAGGTAGCCCAGGCAGTGCGGTTCCCATCGTAGTGTCAGGCAGAGTGAGGGGCATGTCTCCTCCCTCCGTAGCGGGAAGAGGCAGGTTTTCGGCCAATTCACCCGCAGACCTGACATATCACCAAAGCGCTCCAACAGACTTTCAGCGCCCGCTACCGCCTCTTCGGTGTTGTCTAGAAAGAGGAGCAGGTCGTCCACATATAGGGAGATATAATGGAGTTCCCCCCCCTGCGCCAGCCCGGCGTAATAAGTCCCTTTCCGAGCCTGAGCCGCAAGCGGTTCGATCGCGAGCGCAAACAGCAGCGGGGACAACGCACATCCCTGTCTAGTACCACGGTGTATCTCGTAATGATCCGACACCATCGACCCCACTCTCACTCTTGCTCTCGCCGAGGAGTAGAGCACCCTTGTCCACTGTATGTATCCCTCCCCCAGGCCAAAATTGTGCATTACCGTGTACAGGTAGTGCCACTCAAGGCTATCAAAGGCCTTTTCAATGTCGACCGCCAACACCACCGGGGATCGCGCCTACGGCGGCAGAGCGTCCACCAATCGCAGTAATCTGCGAATGTTGTGCGTTGTGTTCCTCGTGGGAATAAAGCCAGATTGGTCTGTATGGACCAACTCCTGCATATAAGTGAGTAGTCTGGTGGCTAGCACCGTGCTCAGTATCTTGTAGTCTGTTGTGAGCATCGACAGCGGCCTGTAGGACGCCGGGTCTGTGCTCTCCCTACGGGGCTTCAACAAGGGGATCATTATGGCTTCGCTCATCGACCGGGGGAGTCTGCCTGCTTCCTTGGCCTCATTATATACCGTTTGGAGTTTTGGAGCTAGTTGATCCAAGTATCTCCCGTAGAACTCTACGGGTAACCCGTCAATCCCAGGCGTTTTATTGCGCGCCATTCGTTTCACCGCCCCTCGTATTTCAGATAGGGCGATTGGGCCCCCCAGAGCATCTGCTTGTTCCCGCTCAAGGCGCGGTAGCTGCAGGCCGCTCAGGAAAACCTCCAACTCTGCAGCGCGATCGCTCGGTTCCGCTCCGTATAGTTTCTCATAGTACGACCTAAAACAGCCCAGTATATCCGATTGTGCGGTAAGGGTGAGGCATCCACCTTCCTGCAAGGCCAAGATCGGTTGGCTGCGCCGAGTGGGGTTCGCCAACCAAGCGAGGAGTGTCCCTGTCTTGTCCCCTTCAGCTAGCGTCCGCGTTAGGTACACCTTATGGTCGAAACTACGGAGGCGTTCCATCTCCACTGCTACCGCTTCCCGTGCTCCTTTCACTGTCTCCTGTAGCTCAGGACGATTCGGTCTATCTAGTTCAACCTCCCGAAGAGTACGCTCAGCCTTATCCAAGTCATCTATTAATGTCTTACGCACTCCCGCATATTTTCCGATGCAGTGTCCCCTCACCACTATATTGAAGGCATCCCACTCTACCGCCCTGGAGGAAGCCGTACCCTCATTTTCTGCAAAATACCGGGCAATCCGCTCCTCAAGTTCAGCCCTGAATGGTGGATCATCTAGTGTGTCGGGTCGCAACTGCCATGTCGGAATCTTGGGGGGTTCAGTGACCCAGTCCAGTGTCAGGAGGAGTGGGTTGTGATCAGACAATGTGCGTGTCAGGTATTCCGTTCGGGTCACTGCGGTAAGCACCCGAGGGGAGCACAGGAATGAATCTAGTCGTACGTGTAGGTCATGTATACTGGAGTAGAATGAATAATCGCGCTCAGTGGGGTGCTGTGAGCACCAACAGTCAGTCAGGGCCCATGTTTTCTGCCAGTCAGCCCTGCATCTCGCTAACCGGTGTACAGGGGAGGTGTGGAGAGGGGGGTGTGATCTATCTAGCGTTACATCTTCTACGGAATTGTAGTCCCCTCCCATCAGCACTGATCCAGTAAGATAGCCGGCAAGCCCCCCAGAGAGACCTGTAAAGAAAGTCGCCTGTTCCGTGTTTGGTGCGTAAACTCTACAGAGCACTATATGCCGCCCCCTCAGCAGTCCCTCAACAGCCACATACCTCCCAATAGGATCCACAGTGTGCCTAGTCACCTGAAGCGGGATCCCCGCCTTAACCCAAACGAGCACCCCCCTAGCAAACGCGGAGTACACAGTGTAGAACAAATGACCTCTCCAGCGCTATACCCTCCTTTTTGGTTAAGTGGGTCTCTTGCAGAAATGCTATGTGCACCCCTCTACGAACCAGGTATGAATGGATCTTGTGTCTTTTCGCCATGGTGTGCAAGCCCCGTACATTCCATGATACACATTTCAACAATCCCACATTAGCCATTGTATCGCTGGAGAAAAGGAGATTTACCGGTGTGCTGCATCCTGATCACTGACCCGACCCCCCACCCACCCTTCTCCAAGTAGCCCTTAACTGCCCAACCCCAAGTCAACCCCAGAGCAACCCCAACCTCTCCAGGCCCACCCTCCCCCAGGACGGGATCCAACCCCTGAGGAATCGTTCCCATCCAAACAATTGAGCAACGTGCTCACGGAAAGACTAATACACAGTCAATGCTGTGTTGGCCTTATGGGCCGCGGGGTTTGCCAACAAGCCGCTTGGGCTATCAAGCGCTGTACCCTGATCCCTCGCCCCTTCACACATTATAGGTCCCAAAAACAATCAAGTCACATACCCTTCTGCTCCAAGGGCAACAATGATCTCAGCAAGCCCCCCTCAGCCCCATTCGGTACCTTGTTCAGAAGTTCAACCCTCTATGATTTCCCCCGATGTCTGTGGCGTGACCTTCGGGCCCCTGGCTCCTCCCAGCTCAGAGCGATCAGTGTCCGAGCCCGTGCCCTGGTCCTCCGAGCCCGTGCCTTTCTCCGAATGGGCCATCCCCGCTCCCGACACTTCTTTCACCGCTTGTAGCGCTGCCTTCCGTTCGTCCACCGTTTGGAAGGTCGTCGGGCCCTTCAAGCCCTTTCCACGCCCTCTGTGACGCCTCGACCGCCGCAGCGATTGTCCCTGGCGCTCCTCCTCAGCTCGGAACCGGGCCCCATCTGTGCCAGCTTTGTAGGTGTCCCACCAGGCCCAAGCCTCCGAAGATGTCGGGAAGAACAGGGTGTTCTCGTCGATCAGCACACGGAGTCTCGCCGGGAACAGTAATGAGTACTGTATGCCTTTGGGTTTCGAATGTGTAGTCCGGGAATAGTGTCACCTTACTGTTGTCGACCTGGAATGGGCCCTTCTCCCTCGCCCGCTGCAGTAGTAAGTCTCTGTCTTTGTAGTGGAGCAGTTTGATGACCACAGGTCGCGGGGGGAGTCCCGGCTTCGGGGGTCTCGACGGCACCCGGTGCGCTCTCTCCAGTGTGAAGTAAGGGGACAGCCCCTCCGGGGCCACCACAGTTTGCAGCCATTCTTGTAGGTAGGCCACTATGTCCGTCCCTTCTGTTTTTTCCGGAAGGCCCACGAGGCGCACGTTGTTCCGGCGACTGCGATTTTCCACGTCCTCTGCCCTCCTCTCAAGCGCTTGAATCCGGTCGAGCGCGTCCGCTAGTTTCCCATCGATCACCTTCTGTGCTGGCGCCAGGTCCTTCAGGGTGGTCTCCGCCTCCTTGACCCTGTTCGATAATTTCGCGTGGTCAGCCCGTCTTTCGTGGCCGTTATAGCTTCCAGGATCCTGTCCTGCATTTGCTGTAGGTCCGTCGCAGGGGGCACGGGGTCCTCCGATGTGTCCGTAGTCGGGGGCCCATCCCCTTTGGGGCCCTTCGGCTTGCCCATATCGCCCCCGCGGCGGCGGGTTGAACTCCCGGGGGTACGCGGTGAGGGGAGAAAAAAAAAAAACCCCCGTGTAGGGTCAGACCTCGTGGCCCAGTTCCGGGCCCAGAAAGCAGCCCCCCGGGTCCCCAGCCGCGGTGCCAATGGTCAAGTGCTGGGTATGATCAGGAGCCTCGTAGAAGGCCCGTCCCCGGCTGGCAGGACATAGGGTGTAACCAGGAGCAGTCAACTTTCACCGGGGTCCCACTGGGAGGAGTGTCGTAGATCCCCTCCAAGGCAATGACCCTGCGCTTTTAACCAGGGAAACCCCGGCTCCAGCCCAGGAGGGAGTCGCTGGTCAATCTCCCAGTACTCCGTGCGGTGCAGTATCTGGGGGGGGGGCACTCTTCTCAAGCCAGGTCCGGCGGCGGGGAGGACCGCCACCCCACTGAGTGTCCAACGTATCCGGCGCTCCCCGGACCAGGCAGGGCTAATCCTTCACCGAGCTTCTGTTTTTCGTGGCCCCTCAGCAGACCCAGCAGTCCGGCAGGGCCCCAGGCAGGGTCTCCCCCCTGTGCTAGAACCCCTGCCCCCGGTCCAAGCGCCCCGCCCGCAACGGCGGCGGCGCCCTCGAAATCCACGGGGCAGGCCTCGGAGCCGGGGCCTCCAGTTCAGTCCTCCACAGTGGTGGAGCTCCGTTGTCCCCCTCCAGGGCCCGGTACCAAGGCGGCCCGCTCCCCTCCTCACCCCAGGTCTCGACGTCTCAGGCCGCACCGGGTCTCCTCCCTCTCGCCCGAATGGGCCGCCGACGTCCGCTCCACAGGCCCCAAAGCCGGGGCCTGGAGTAACAGTAGCTTCGGGCGGGGGGCGGGGCCTCTCCCGGCTCTTCCGCCGGCCGTCTCGCGCCCCACTCCGGACCTCGATCGGGGGTCAACCGACCCTCGGGTAGCGTCAGGACCCTCAGCTAGGGCCCGCCGGCCGCTCGCTCCGCCAGCAGTCGCCCGCAGGGGTGCCTCCCGGGTCTCGAGGCGCCCGATCACTCCGGAGCCGCCATCTTGGCCGCCACCGGCACAGTCCCCATCAGGTTCGCCAGCGCCTCCGCAGCAGTCCCACCGGCCCGGGCGTCCCAGCGGAGCAGGTACAGGCTCAGTACTCGGGATCCACCCAGGTGGAGCGGGGATCCCGAGTCTCAGGCAGGATAAATTAGCAGACAGCCGGGCGGCGGGACGGGAGCCTCGCTAGGCTGCGTCCGCTTCCATCGGCTGCTGGCCACGCCCCCTAAAACCCTTCATATGGCAAAACTACAGAGCCACCCTAACCTACAAGCTGTTATGGCTGCCAAAAGACTCAGGGGGATTAGCTCTGACATATTTCCATCTATACTTCAAAGCAGCACAGTTAAGGGTGATTTCAGAATAGGCACTACGCGAATCAGACAAGCACTGGTTACCCATGTATAGGGTTATAGTTGGGAGATATGTCTGGAGTGTGTTGTGGAGACCAAAGGCAGATCATCCCTCCAATGCCAACATGATTACCCCACACAAACAATGCTTAAAGTTTGGGATGAGTTGACCAGGTCTGCAGAGTGGACCCCTTTTCATGCCTATTCCTTATAACTCTACATTCCCACTGGCCCTTCAGCCTGCTTCATTTGATGCATGGAGGGAGTGGAGATGGCTTACCATTCCTGACCTCTTTCACAGCTGGGACAGCCTCACTTTCGAGCACTGTCAGCTGGATTTCCACCTGCCAGACTCAGCACTATACTGCTACAAGCAACTGAAGCACTGGCTCCTCCACCCTGATGTCAGGGCAGCTGCCATCAGAGAGTTACTCCTATGGAACAGCCTGCCAGAGGGGCGGGAGCGTGTAGAGGTTGCATCTCCTTTTTAGGTCTCGGCCTGCGAAAGACTGCGCACATGCGCAGTCTCGCTGGCGAGATGTAATGGGTAGAGTGAACATCACTGGCGAGGTTAAGCCCCCCCCCTCTTCTCCATTGGCTGGCTTCCTAAATGGTGGCCAGCCATTGGAGAAGAGGTCCTAGTAACGTTGTTCTTTTGATCTAAGTCCCGTCCTTTTCAGATTGAGGGGCGTGCTTTTTTACTTTCTTTCTAGCCTGTAAACAACAGTCAAAAACACGCCCCCCAGTCTGAAAAGGACGGGGCTTACAGACAAAAGGCTGTGTCATGGCGAGCGCTCCGTCCAAAGTGCCGGTGAGATTTATTTGGTAATATCAGGGACTTTTGACATTCTCATACCCCTAGCGGGTGCCCACCCCACCGGGGGCTTTGTATTTATTTATTTTTTTAAAGGAAAAAATTAGCCCAAGCCAGCGCCCGCGCCTGATGGTGGGCGGGGCCAGCTGAGACAAGAGAGGAGCCTTGCGGGCTCCATTTATGCGTCCCCCAGACTTTGTGACATTCTCAAACCCCTAGCGAGTGCCCACCCCACCAGGGGCTTTGCATTTAATTTTTTTTTTTAAGGAAAAACGAGCCCAAGCTGGCACCCATGCCTGACGGTGGGCGGGGCCGGCCAAGACAAGAGAGGATCCTCGCAGGCTCCATTTCCGCTTCCCCCGGAACAACCCATCCATCCACCCTCCTGCCCCGAGGCTGTGTCCGAGCTCCCCGAGGACGAGCTCCGGGCCATGCTGACCAGCACGCCCAGTTGTAACCGGGGCTTCCGGGACAGCACCTTCGAGCTGGCGGCCCGAGTCCTTGTGCGACAAACTAAGCTGGCGGCTGAGCGAGGAGCAGCAGCTGGAGAGGGACCCACGGCTCCCCCGCTACGTCTGGAACAGTCTGGTAATCGCCTTCCAGATGTGAGGCAAGAGCGAGGTGCTGAGGGTCGAGCGAGGCCAGCTGCGGGCCGGGCTGGAGGCCTGCCCGCCACTGCTCCCCTACAGGACGTGAGTGTGCAGCACCGGGGAGCCTGCCAGGGACAAGGCGCCCCCGAAGGCGGCCAAGGCGGGTGAGTAGAAGTGATTGTCTGTCGTGGTCTGGACTTGTGTCGTCACCTGCCCTGGCCCCTCCCTCTGCTCACGGGTTATGAACACAGGCATCAGGGGCCCAATGGCTGTAGGACCTAGAATCAACGCCTAGTCTGTAGACACCTCTTGTGTCTCCCACAGCTGTTCACAACAACCCTCGCTCACTGTCCAGCCCCTGCAGATCTCCCCCTCATCACTGCCGCCTCGCAGTCCTCTCCCTCTCCCTCACCCTGTCCACCCCTACAGTCCCCGTCCCTGGGGTCTGCCCTCATATACTGTCCATGCTCCCGGCATACACACACCCACCGTGGGGTCCCTGCATACTGCCCTCCATTCACTGTCCCCACCTGATGGCTCTTTCCCTCTCCACCAACCCTCGCTCACCGTCAAGCCCCTGCATATCTCCCCCTCCTCACTGCCGCCCTGCAGCCCTCTCCCTCACCTTGTCCACCCCCACAATCCGCTCCCTCACCACCTCCCATCCAGCCCCCTCCTGTGTGTGGCTGTGTGTGTGTGTGTGTGGCTGTGTGCGTGTGTGTGTGACTGTGTGTGTGTGTGTGTGTGTGTGTGTGTGGCTGTGTGTGTGTGTGTGTGTGTGTGTGGCTGTGTGTGTGTGTGTGTGGCTGTGTGTGTGTGGGTCTGTGTGTTTGTGTGTGGCATTTGCGAGAGATTAAGCTATTGGCATTGTAAATGACAAGGCCTTTTATTTATCTGTTTTCAAAACCAACACAAAAATAACAAGCATTGGAAATGCAATAGGTCTCGCAGCATTAGAGTTAGTGCTTTTAGAATTGTTTATGGGTTTTTTGTTGTAAATCTTTAGCATTTTTATTTCTTGTAGCCAATGCTAAAGAATTACAAATCAAAAAAGCCATAAACAATTGTAAAAGCTTTAACTAAAAATCCTCTGAGACCTATTGCACTGTGTGAGGGTGAGGTGTTGAGGGTGAGTGAGGGTGAGGGTGAGTGAGGGGTTGAGGGTGAGTGAGGGGTTGAGGGTGAGTGAGAGTGAGAGTGAGTGAGGGTGAGGGTGAGTGAGGGTGATTGTGAGTTAGGGTGAGGTGTTGAGGGTGGGTGAGGGTGAGGGTGAGGGGTTGAGGGTGAGTGATGATGAGTGAGGGTGAGTGAGGGGTTGAGGGTGAGTGAGGGTGAGTGAGGGTGAGTGAGGGTGAGTGAGGGTGAGTGAGTGAGTGTGAGTGAGGGTGAGTGAGGGTGAGTGAGGGTGAGTGAGAGTGAGTGAGGGTGAGGTGTTGAGGGTGAGGGGTTGAGGGTGAGGTGTTGAGCGTGAGGTGTTGAGGGTGAGGTGTTGAGGGTGAGGTGTTGAGGGTGAGGGGTTGAGGGTGAGTGAGTGTGAGTGAGTGAGGGTGAGGTGTTGAGGGTGAGTGAGTGAGGTTGAGGGGTTGAGAGTGAGTGAGGGTGAGGTGTTGAGGGTGAGGAGTTGAGGGTGAGGGGGTGAGGGGTTGAGGGTGAGGGGTTGAGGGTGAGGGCGAGTGAGGGTGAGGGGGTGAGGGGTTGAGGGGGTGAGGGTGAGGTGTTGAGGGTGAGTGAGTGAGGGTGAGGCTGAGGTGTAGAGTGTGAGTGAGAGTAAGAGTGAGGGTGATTGAGGTTTTCAGTGTTAGTGAGGGTGAGGGGTTGAGGGTGAGTGAGGGTGAGGGTGAGTGAGGGTAAGGGTGAGTGAGGGTGAGGGGTTGAGGGTGAGTGAGGGTGAGGGGTTGAGGGTGAGTGAGGGTGAGTGAGGGTGAGGGGTTGAGGGTGAGTGAGGGTGAGTGAGGGTGAGGGGTTGAGGGTGAGTGAGGGTGAGGGTGAGTGAGGGTGAGGGTGAGTGAGGGTGAGGGTGAGTGAGGGTGAGTGAGGGTGAGGGGGTGAGGGTGAGTGAGGGTGAGTGAGGGTGAGTGAGGGAGGGTGAGGGGTTGAGGGGGAGGGGTCGAGGGGGAGGGGTCGAGGGTGAGTGAGGGTGAGGGGTTGAGGGTGAGTGAGGGTGAGGGGTTGAGGGTGAGTGAGGGTGAGGGGTTGAGGGTGGGTGAGGGTGGGTGAGGGTGAGTGAGGGTGAGGGTGGGTGAGGGTGAGTGAGGGTGAGGGGTTGAGGGTGAGTGAGGGTGAGTGAGGGTGAGTGAGGGTGAGGGGTTGAGGGTGAGTGAGGGTGAGTGAGGGTGAGGGTGAGTGAGGGTGAGGGGTTGAGGGTGAGTGAGGGTGAGGGGTTGAGGGTGGGTGAGGGTGAGTGAGGGTGAGGGGTTGAGGGTGAGTGAGGGTGAGTGAGGGTGAGGGGTTGAGGGTGAGTGAGGGTGAGGGTGAGTGAGGGTGAGGGTGAGTGAGGGTGAGGGTGAGTGAGGGTGAGTGAGGGTGAGGGGGTGAGGGTGAGTGAGGGTGAGTGAGGGAGGGTGAGGGGTTGAGGGGGAGGGGTCGAGGGGGAGGGGTCGAGGGTGAGTGAGGGTGAGGGGTTGAGGGTGAGGGGTTGAGGGTGAGGGGTTGAGGGTGAGGGGTTGAGGGTGAGTGAGGGTGAGGGGTTGAGGGTGAGTGAGGGGTTGAGGGTGAGGGGTTGAGGGTGAGTGAGGGTGAGGTGTTGAGGGTGAGTGAGGGTGAGGGTGAGTGAGGGTGAGGGGTTGAGGGTGAGTGAGGGTGAGGGTGAGTGAGGGTGAGGGGTTGAGGATGAGGGGTTGAGGATGAGGGGTTGAGGGTGAGTGAGGGGTTGAGGGTCGCTGCATCCCATCTTCCGTATTGGGGAACAAAGGAACGATCCGAGCAAGCTCCCTGTCGGGTCATTCTTAAACGCCCCTTTGAAAGCACGTCAGCGGCAGTGTTGAGCGCCAGAAGGATTCGCTTCAGGGAAGAAGAGCTGGCCGCTTTGTTTCGGCGACTGCAATCCAGGAATGTGAAGTCAGGCGAACTTGAAAAATAAAAGTCTGGAAAAATGAAATCTTTCTGCCCTAATTTCCCCCAAAAGAGCCTCCATTCGCCTTGGTCAGGTTTTACGTTGCACATCTGATAGAAATGCTGGATCGCCGTTTACAGGGGCACGTCCTGCCTCTCCGCAGAAAGTACGTTTCTATTTCCAGGAAATAAGTGAGCGGCGCCAGAAAGTGATGTCATCCAAGAAGTGCAACAGAGAAGCCACCACCACTGGATGCAGGACGCGTGCCTCGTAAAAGAAGCAACCTAACCCAAATCTGAGAGATCTAATACCGCATTAAAAAACAATGGCAAGTAAAAAAAACAAGCCATAATTGCTGCAAAATACATGTCGGGCGGAACACTATGCTAAGCACAGATTTTTAGCTTAGGTGTGTTTAAGCAACGCACTTAATTACTTTGGCCATGGCCCTCTGTGAGACCACCACCCCTGTGTTTTCATCTCACTTAAAGCCCTGCTGGGGAAACACTTTGAACCTAGCCTGCCTCAGCTTTTAGCGTGTGCTCTGTGGCTGTTTTTCATAAACAATTTCATGTGTCACATCTTTATTGGCGTGTTAATTAAAAAGCATTGCAATTATAGAATAAAAGCAAAAGGGCACTGGCAGTTCAACAGAGCTTTCAGACATATGTATAACCATAGAAGGACATTAAAACGTTTGAGATGAAAAGTGACCATCATCTGCAAGGCTATTTTAGTGCAACTGAGAATGAAAGTGGAATTCGGCACCAGTTTTCAAAGCACCAAACCTTATGGAGATTGCATGCGCCGTGCGACATTCCCAAGAATAAGCATCAGCAGTCCGAAGTAGTAAAACATAAGAGTTCGCTGCACACAGATTCCTACCTTGAGTCGCAACAGCTCCGGCTCAACTAACAATGTAGAGGGGACACTTTGCCAATCAGCGCAGCTCTTCTCATCGGGCCGACCCACAGCGGGAGGCAGACTTGTGCAAACTAGGCACCGTCGAGCCCCTATTTCTCTTGTGAATCACACGTACATGCAAAGCACGCAAAAACTTCTTTGAAGGAACATGGTAGCGACCTATCGACTTTGTCAGTGACTAATTCAAGTTGTTCCGCTGTCTGGCACTTCAGAGCCATTTGGATAGGGCAAGTAGCATAGCGACGGACTTTAACAAAACGGAGGGAAGAGAGGGGAGGGGGGAGGAGAAATGCGACACGGCGGGAAGGGGAGGGGGCGGAGCGGGTCAAATAAACAAACAAGCCGGAGGGAAGAGAGGGGAGGGGGGAGGAGAAATGCGACACGGCGGGAAGGGGAGGGGGCGGAGCGGGTAAACAAAGACGGACGTGCACGCGCTTTTAAGCTCAATGCGCATGCGCATTGAGCTTAAAAGTCACGGGCACTGCAAGGAATCGCCACGATTCCTTGCAGTGTGGATAAAGAGTAGATAAGTCGCAATACTCTCGCCTTGCTCGATGCGCATGCGCATCGACAGGCGAGACCTAAAAATGTTGTCATTTACAATGCCAATAGCTCAAACTTTTGCAAAGGCGAGACCATTGCATTGTGAATGCTTGTTATACTCCCCATTATCCATCACATTACTTACTCCATGGCCTCGCCACATCGCTTTTTGGGAGCAGATCCTTGGGGAGAACATCTCTGACACAAAATGCTGCAAGCTCTGGAGTGATATTCCCAAGTTCAACCATTCTATGGGTGTGAGAAAGGCACATTCTAAGGTTATTTTTGACAGGAATCTCTACCCTACCGAGTTGAATAAAATCTTTCCAAATACCCAAGAGCTCTGCTGGAGGGGTGTGGGCTGTTGGGGGGCTTCCACGACATATGGTGGGACAATTCGCCCATTCTGGTCCAAGAAATTAGTTCAAATCAAAGGCGTCCTTGGCTATCTGATTCCAGGCACCCTGAACTTTGCGCTACTGGGATTGTGGAATGACAACCTCAAGCGACAAACTAAGTGAGATAGGGCAATAATATACCTGTGTCTGGGAGCAGCAAAGTTCGCTCTGGCGTCTGCCTGAAAGAAGACAGAGGCGCCTTCAATGTATCAATGGCATTCCAGACTCTAGCAAGCCATAATGATGGATATAATGGCAGATATCTTTTGAAACAACAACAAAATAATATGAGTTCATTTGGGGAACTCCGGTGACTTAACTCTCCACGGGCTTGCCATTATATTCATGCCCTACACGCACGAGAACGCTACACCTCTTACAATTCTAATAGGGCTGTCTCTTGTTGAATTAACTGGGGGTCGATACCCCCCTCTATGCATGATACTCTGCCCAACCTCTCTCACCATGAGTCACTTTCTACAAGTTGATATTTGCTTCACCCATGTACCTCAGTTTTTAGGGTTTTTTGTTGGGGGGAACGGGGGAAGGTTTCAGGGGAAATATTTGATTAAAGAAGTGACTGGCTTGACAACCGAAAATTTAAATCTGAAATGTTTATTAGAAAATTCAGTTCTGTAATAGAAACTGATCATTACTATAGCTATTCTGTACAGGATCACTGTAGTATGCACAGTGATGCTGTGATGTGTGATGAATAAACTGCTATTATCTGATACAAGCATAAACCAATAAAGAGATTTTTGACAGCAACACAAAATCAGGAATGCACTAGAAAGGTAGGGATGTAATGCAATTTCTACATTTCACATACTCAGGAATGTAGCCTACTCTTTAGGTGGAACTCAATTATTCAAGACATATGGTAGTCCATTATCAACCACCATTTTTGGCATATGGAAGGCATGTGTTTGGACTATGGAGGAGGGACAGCTACTGCTTCCATTTGGCATGTTTTAAATCGAAATCTCTGGACCAAGACTTTATCAATTTCATTACACTCACTTTGTCCAAAGTGAAACAAATCCATCGACTCATAAAATGGTTGAAAAAAAGAGATGTATTCCTCAATAAATTCTGAGATGGGCCCAGTTGAGTGTTGTTCCTAAATTTGGAGAATAACCTAAGCAAACATTTAGATAAATGTTTTCTATTATCCTAAATCTATCCGCTAGACATGGGGTTTGGGAAATTAATCAACATGCCTTGCTTCAGGTAAAGCTTCAGGCTGAATTCCCGTGGCATTCTTCTTACATTTACAAACTAAACAGCTGAACTTTACCGCAATACTGCATTTAAATTGCTTCACGACTGATCAATATTTACCTGGGAGAATCATAACCACATGATGCCATAAGATGAATCACAGATTCAACTCACACATCTCTGATATAAACTGCGCACGCAACCCATTAGAAGAGCTCGCACTGTCAGAGCTGCAATGTTTTATGACAATGTCTCTGTTAGAATTAGCACATGCAGGAAGTGGTTGTGAGTTCGAAATGGTGTTACCTAATGTTTCTTTTATCACGCAATATTTTCCTTTGTTCGTTCGAAAAATTGAAAAAAAATGATACGTAGAAAACTGAAAATTACGCACTAGCAATGTTATTAAATTTGAAATATTATTAATATTCAACAGACACAGCAAGTGCAAGTTTGATAATACACTGTTTCAATATACTCGCACATACATGCTCTTAGTGTTGCACAAGATGGTCCAGCTTCTCCACACTGCTACCTGACTTTGGGCTTTAAGCCATTTGTTCCCATGCGACTCAATCTGTTCACGTCCTTCTCCCCTGCTTGTGTTCTGTACCATGCTCACCATTCCCTGTGTAATTTTTTCTTTACGTTTCTTTCCTAAACTAGTTGTCTGATGGCCTCGCTGCTGCACACTGCTACCGTGCGGGGCCCTTGTTCCCATTTGTATGGCATCCCAGGCATACTTTATTTTTAACAAGGAGGCTACCAATCTGCTGATGGGGTGCAGATCCGGTTCCCCTAAGGACCCTTGTCCAGATGCATAAAGGAAAATATCTTCGGAAGTAATCTCTAATGCCCTCACCCCCTTACTTAACCTCATAATGGGGACGAGCCATTACCCGTTATCCATAAAACTACTTCAATCCTACCACTTATTAAACAACCTAATCTAGAGCCAAACGATCCAAATAGCTCCAGACCTATCTCCCGCCTCCCTTTACCGGCTAAAATCATGGAGAAGGCCATGAACGTGCAATTAAGCGTGTTCCTGGAGGAAAACAACAAATTGGACCGCTCACAATACGGGTTCCGCGCGGGGCAAAGCACGGAGTCAGCATTGATAAAAGCCACGGAAGAGGTCCGCGAGGCTGATTTTGTGACACTTTGGATGACATGCATGCATACACGTAACCATCTTTTAAAGGTTTGTTCCTACTTTAAAAAAACATTAGAATATGCCATCCCAAGCATCCTTTCGCATAGGGGACCAGTGGAATGGCCTTGGTCAGGATATCTGCCAAAATCAACTAACATTGGCAAAGTCAGTACGTTTGTACGTGCATTTAATCCATCAGCCAGTTCTTGTTCTCTCTTTTTTTCTGCTAGTGTGTATGGGTATCATATAGCACTACTATATGAGTTTCTAATTTTGCACTTTCAGATCTAGGCTTTTACAATTCTGCTTCCTTTACACGTGTTAAATCTCATGATGATCTTCTAAACCGGGGTGATTTGGGACCCACTCTTTTAGGGGTCTTTCTGTTTTGGGCGTAATTAAATTCTATGATGAAGGAGGTGAAAGTGTTGACTCTGATTAAGTAGGGAATGGTTTCCTTGGTCCTCGGAACTGATGCGTGCATACGAGGGATGAGCAGAAAAGTACTGTTTTCCACATGTGTAAAAGGTGTACTTCTCACAACTATTAATGGCTTGCACGTATTACACGCGTGCGGCCATCAATGTAAAGATCCTACAGAAGGTATGTCCTTTGTACAAAAAGTTTGCGAGTTACCAGTTTCAACCTAAAGTCTTTCAATGTTTTTAAGATTGCATAGTGAGTATAGCTAGCGAAGCACGTGTTTCAATTGCACACATCATTTTTTTCACAATTCTGGCAAGACATTTTCAGCTTGAATTAAGTATGTTTTATCAGTGTAAGCATAAGGAAAATATTAATATTTTAAGGAAAATCATATACACAGCCCTAATGTATTTAAGTATATTTGTAGTAGCCAGATGTGACAGGCATGATGTGCACACTCGTTATGTGGTTCAAGTGCAGGCATTAGCTTAATGTGGTAGACGCTTTAAGCATCAATAAAAACTAAAGTGAGACCTCTTTGAATTTGCAATAGTAATGACTTATTGGCGCAACTTTATTTTTCAAGACCGAAATCAATTAGAACACAATGGAAAAAAGAGAAACCCAGGTCTTTGTTAAAAAACTAGAGCTTTCACAATGACTACAAAGATTGAGGAAACCATTTCAATAAAATCAGGGTCAAAAAATAGTTTTGATAATTAAAAGATACTTGCATTCATTTTTGTAAAAACTGTTTTCACAATAGCCCATGCCGGAATGACAAGGCAATTTAAAAAAGGCTCATTCTTCATAGTTTATCTCAAAGGAAAATGTAAATGTAAGTAACACAACACATGAATATCTATATTCTGGTTTCCTCTCACTCAGTTATTTTTTTAACACATTAACCACTCCCTTTGTAGACATGCCAAGAGTATATTTCCCTATCGTATGCATTTTTAAAAGGACATTAATCTAGGACGTCAGAACTAACAATGACTTATGGACGAGAATGGCATATCTATAGTATTATAAAGGCGGGCCTGATGCAGCAGCGGTCTTCAGTGGTCAAGTATCTACAGACTGATATTGCAATTGCATTCTGAATGTGAGCACAGCTCAAAATACCCAGAATTCATGCATGTAGGCCCCCAATCTCTGTTAAGTCTAGATTAGGTGTGCATTTCTGGAACTAAAAAGCGAAGGGCCAACATCGAATTAATTCGACTGTCATATAGCACTGTCATTGGATGTCACTAATTTTAGACATGTGCATCTATCTTACACAGGGCAAACTACATCAATTATAGAATATCAGAAGACTTAGGGTCTGATTCACAAACTTCATTTTTAAGTAAGTTTGCACTTTTGAGTTACTTTACTACGTTTTGGTATAAACAAACTGCACTTTTGAAGTAACATACAACTTATGATCAACCTCAAGTAGTGCAACACCCTCCAATAGAAAATAATGGAAGCAGGGACCTAAAACAAAACCCTATAGGAAATAATGCTCAATTAAATCAATTATAAAATAATGTTAAAAAAATATATAAAAATAGCATGCACTGTTGCTCATCATTGAAATGCCGGCTCACTTTCTGGACTGTACCAACTCTCAAGCTTTTTTCTGGATACAACCTTCAGCCTGCAAGATCAGATACATGTTATGGCAAAAGGGGTTCAGTATCTATTAAAACGCATGGGGTGTGAACCCCTCGTTGCTGAAAGGGATTTTAAAGAGTGATCCAAGCTTTGGCGCAATTAAGGCGTGACCATCGAAATTCACTTCTGCTTTTAAATCCATAAAATAGATTGAGCTGTCCTCAGAGTGGCATTGTATGCATCCGCTAGACTGACCATGAGCTCTAGAAAATGTGAGCACATATCTCCGATACTGACCTCACTGAATGTGCTCCTCATAGAAGCTTGAAGTGTCTTCAACTCAGCCTGCATCATTTTCAGGTCCCTGCATCTACCATAAAAGGTTCACATTGTGGGTTCAAATTGCTGGAGTACATTTAATCACATGGAAAGTGGAATCGTTTTTAAACTGATATCATATGTGTGCAGTTATAAGTTACAACAAACAACAAATAGTAAAGCGCTCTGTATAAGGGATTCTTTTCAATGACTGTACAGTAAATATGCATCTGTCCCATAGCTGGCCAACCTGCTGATGGTCTATGTTTCTCTAGAGGCAGAGTGAAGAATGGCCCCTCCTTTGAGCACCCTTGATCCTTTCAGGACGGCATGTTTGTCCCAGCACCCAGAGCCTCATTATGAATGTCTAGGCATTGTTCCCGTTTTTTCCTCACAGACTTACTGAAATCAGGAGAATCGGTTCGTCCAGTGGGCCATTACAAAGCATTAAACATTTTAGCGCAGAGATGCACTCATAAATGAGGACTAACTGTGGAAGTCTGTAATTCTGCATCTGATTCCCAAGGTAAATCCTCATTTCTCCACAGAGTTCCATTCGGACACTCTGGCTGATTTTAGCCGCAAAAAGGTCCTACTGAAACAAGACACATCCATGCTGTGGATTTGTCACCAATGTGGTGATAAATCAGTTACCAGCATCCTTCAAAATGAGATCCTTGGGGAGTTAAAAACACACCACTATAAATGAGAGGCCACAAATGTGGCACATGTAATGCTGTGTGATTTTGTATTCGCTTGCATTACAGAAAGGACTCTCATTGTATTGACAAATTAAGGGCAAACATGTATAATTATCAACCACTACAGTGAGAGGGTTTACCATTAAATCCACATATACATTTCAAAACTGTATGAGCCTATTAATTGTATTCAAGTAAATGGTTAAAAGGATTTTACGAAACAGATTCCTACCAGAATGACCTGGATGAGGCTTGATCCCGGGACCACTTGACACCCGAGGTACTCTCACACTAATGAAGGGCAACTCTCCACACGCCCAGTCAGGAGCACCCTCCGGAGTTCCGTAGAAAGCTGGACCCGGGTTGTGGAGGCTTGGACAATACTGAACTTTTGACTTGCTTTGCCCGTAACAGGTCTTTTGCACATTTCTGACTTATTTTATAAACAAAAACAAATGGTGTTTTTTAATAATTTTTTTGAACAAATGTTTATTGTTTTACATTTCTAAAAGTGTTTTTTCTCCCGTTCTTTTTGAAATATGATGTGTTTAGTAATGGTTTTGATTAACCGCACAAATAAAAGTCATTCATTCATTCATACTCTCTAGCCAAACCACAGCAATTTGTTCGTTTCTCCATCGTACCTCAAGTAGAGTGATCATGGGCGACGAACTAATGTTGTGTGTCCCGTTGTCCACTGCTGGATACTATGTCTTATATAACAGGTCATGGTTTCTCTCGTACAGCGATTCGATACCCTTGGAGAAGTGTGGCTCACTGGTTAGAGCGGCAGACCCTGATGCATAGGTCTGGGTCCAGGGTTCAATTCCTGTCAGGGCTGGGTCTTGGGCTCGATATCCTCGGACCGATAAATTATCTCGCCTCGGTGCCTATTCTAATCATGGGTCCCACTCTGCAACTCTGGGCAATAGCTTGCTTAATCTCCACACCGGCCCTAACGCTAGGATGCCTGGCTTCACCTTGGGGTGCCCAGGAATGGGCACCTCACAGGAACAGGCCAGGATGGGTTCCTTAGCGGTACAGCGCAGAGACACACTGGCTAGTGTAACCAGGCGCTTTATAAGCTCAGGATTCTTCTTCTTATTATTATTTTTATGGGTCATTTTTGTGCTTTATAAAACTCCCTAAATAAATAAGTGTGGCTGTGGTGCCTAGTCAGATACACACTCAGAAAGAAGAAGGGTTTTTGCACTATTAAAATGATTTCATTAGACAAGTAAATTTTACAAGACTGTAGCCAAAAAAGGAACTGTAATCAAAAGTGAGACGTACCTCTGTATCTAAACCGACGATGTACTCAGAGAACCCGCCATCTCCCAGGCGCAAAGTGTCATTAAAGTTCTTAGATCCAGATGTTAAAACCAATCATTAAACAGTTTCTTTTTTTTTTGGGCTCGTTCTAATTGTTTTTAAATTATATTTAATGATAATATTTTATATCCAAGGTTGTCCTGCCTCGTTATCAACATGTGTTTTCCCAATTAGGCTAATTGACTTGGTTCTGCCAAACAGGCAATTTTCCCCTCCGAAGGTTTTTGTGCAGAAGTTCTTTTCAAATGCTCCTGGCCACCTGAAGGTTTATTACTCGGTGATCTGATGAAAGCCAATAGTGTCAGAGCTCTGCTTATCTGATAAAGAAGATGCCGTTAAAACCACTGAGGAGGGAGAAATTGTCATAAAGTGAGAATGGAAAAAGCCACAGGAGACCAAAAAAGCAAAGAGCCCTCCAACAAGGTAAAATTGATCATGGAGCGATTCTGCATATCAACCAGACGGATTACCCTCTGAGCTGCAAAGCAAAGTTTAGAAGGATTTTTGCTTTTTATGTGAAAAAACTAAAGACTAGCTTTTTTTTTATGTGAGACTTCGATTAGAAGTGCTCGCTAACATCTTTGCATATAAAAGAATCACAGTGAATATTTTGGCAGCTATTTTCAGAATCTGCTGTAAAACGTGCAAGCATTGTATTGCTAACTTTGCAATTTGAGGAAAGTGACTGAATAAATATAGGCCCAGATTACACTGAAAGGTTTAGAATTTGGGGCTGTTTGAGGTCACTTTTTTCTCTCGCGTAAACGCATAATTCCTCAAAATTTACTGACATTATGTTAAATACTATTTGTTAGTCATCTGTATGAAAATTGAACATGAGGGCAAGCCTCACCGGCAAAAGTCCTACAAGATAGTCGGCGGAGGCTAGTATGAGCAGAGAATTTCTCTCAACCTCAACACATTTGAGCTCAACAGTTCCCAAAAGACACTCTCTGCATGAACTAGTCAGGGTAGAGTTGACCTTCGCATAAATAGCGCCCTGGACAAAACCGAAATTGGCGGCACCTGCCATCTTTAATTGTCGGTGTGTTGAAAGAATGGGAGGGATAAGGAGAGGGGGGCAAAAGTTAGGAGAGCCAGTAGACGAAAAAACACAAAAAAATGCAGACACAGGTGCCAGCAGTCTTCAGAAACATGTTCTAATCACTATTCTATAGAGCCAGGTCAGAGGGAGACTGCTGCAGACAGCTCCTGTGATCTTCTGAAGGTCTGCGCCGTAGGCAGCGGCCCAGCTCACCCATGCTTAAGGCAGGCCCCAAATCTTGGCTTGGAGAAAATGATGTAAATCACCATAACCAGAATAACTACAAATTACACAAAATCCCATTTATCAGGAACTCTGCAAGATTGTGTCTGTTTAAAAAAAAAAATCAACCGGACTTAGTTCAGATGAGTGGGGTTAATGATCCCTGCGCGGGAGACTTGTACTAGTTTGACCGAATGCAACGGATACTAGGTAAAACTGATGTAAAGTGCTCTGGTCAGAAAGGGTGGTCTGCTGTTTTATATCTAAACTTCTTTTACAGCGTTTCCCTCCACCACAGAAACCTCCATATTCTAACGGAAGTGAATGACTAGCTTATGTTTAATAGAACGATACAAGTTCAGAAGGATAAACGTGAGATGGTGAATTATATAGGGTCAACTGCAATAGAAAAAATAAATACATCGCAGGTGCTGTGTAGTACCATATAACATTTTGTATACGTGTATTAATTTGCTCTATTTAATTGTCGATGGTCAGTGGTCTTTGGATGCAGCAAAAATCAGTAACTGTAACTTGTTATGTGCAGACAAAATGCTAACAATGTTTATAGCTGCTTCAAAACAATACTGACCGATATCGAAAGGAACAGCCCTATTATATATATCCTAAGGGTGAAAAAAAATTGTTTATTTATTTTTGTGGTGATCAGCACGATTGTGCGGCATATATATATGATATTATATATATTATATTATATATTATATATATTATATATATATATATATATATATATATATATATATATATATATATATATATATATATATATATATATATAGTAATATCAGTGCCACATCACTAAATTTGTTTGAACTAACAGTGTTTGTCAAAGACTCCAAACTCCATTCAAACATGTCTAGGAAGCCGACGGCAGGGAACACGCTGCTTCATGCAGCAAGTTTCCATCCGAAGAGTCTGATAAAAAGTATCCCTTATGGGGAGAGTCTAAGAGCCATACGCAACTGCAGTGACACAGCAAATCTGGGATCAGAACGCACTACACTTAGCTCTAAGTTCAAGGAAAGAGGATATACAAATGACAATATTCGTAGCTCCATCATCAAAGCCAAGAAAAGAAGCAAGGAAGACATTCTGTTTAATGACAGCAAAGGACAGAACAAACGCAATGCCCCAAATAATCCAGTTAGAATTATCACCACCTACAATCGGAAGCATAGAGAGGTCAGAAGCATTCTAAATAGACACTGGCACTTGATCTATAATGATCCGGTATTGCAACCATTAGTACCAAAAGGCCTGTAGGCAAGGGAAAAACACACAGTCATACACACCGGGTCTATCGAAAAGAGTGAAAAAGATAAGAGGCTGTTTCACGTGCAAAACAGAATATGCCATCTACGTTCTTCAGTGCCCACGTGGCCTGAAGTACGTGGGTAGCACAATTCATCCTGCCCACATAAGGATCTTACAACATATGAGGGCAATAGGGAATCCAGACAAAGCATACCCATTCGCTCGCCACTTCGAGCTAGAACATAATAAAGATGACTCAGGCTTAAGTTACATTGTCATAGACAGTGTGCCGCAGAGTATTCGAGGTGGGGACAGGGAGAAAAAAGTTAAGACGCCTTGAATCCGATACATTGTCGAGTTAAACACTAAAGCTCCGACTGGTTTGAACGTAGAAGCGGACCTAATCACTCACCTGTAAGGGTTTCTGTAGTAATTTAGCATTTACTAAAATAATGAGAGTATTTATGAAATGGATAGGGTAGTCCCAATAAGTTCGATTTTACGGTTTTATGTATGATTTTTATTTTATTTTGTAATTTTTGCACTTTGTAACACGTGAGAGGCTGGGGGTTCGCTTGAAAAAGGAGAGATACAAAAACTGAATAGTAAACAAGCCCACTGGGGCGAGATATACTATAAACAGTAGTTAAACACAAAATGTAAATAACAGGTGTCTATTGAGCCCACTGGGGCAGTATACTTGTGGTTAATACATAGAAGGGATTTAGAATACTTAGGCGCACTTGCGCGCATGCCCTATTAAATAATATTAGCATGATTAAAACGCTAATGTTAGACAGGAATTTGAGACAGGACAAATAAAGTTGCATTTGAAAAAAGTACCCCTTTTTTAAAAAAAAGAGCGAGATAAGTATAAGCATAATGCGAGCTGTGAAATATGTACACAATTGTTTTTGAATTGTATATACAGCAATGCTTCATTCCTGGAGTTTGTCTAAAATGCATGGTCCTGTTTTATCAACATGTCTCGATACAAGTTTGTGTTATGAACTACAAGTCTGTTATCCATGTCACTCTCCTTGTAGTTCTAATGTCACGTGATTTGGTTGTTTGTTGCACAGCGTTTATAATGGCCACTATGAGACATAAGACTTCGGTGATCAAGCCTGCGGGTCAGGTGAAACGCGTCCGAAGGGCTGACTTCAATAAACTATTGGCCAGCACATGGTGTTGTCAAAGCGTGGTGTTTGCTGCGTGTTCGAGTGTTAATATATATATATATATATATATATATATTACCTACTGGCGGTCGCCAGTAGGTATATATAGTTAGGATTTTTTCTCTATGGGATTTTTGAAAATTCTATGTCTAATAACTTTGGCGTTTGTGGACGGAATTGGCTGAAATTTTCAGGAAAATGGAACATTTTGTTTCTGAGCAGCCCCTGAAAATTTGGGGGGGGTTCGTCAAGGGGGGGCCGAGAAAAAAGGGGGGTCCCAAAACGTGTTTTTAACATTGAGTTTTCCATAGGGCGGTTGGCCTCACTTTTAGCCCGAACGGCTGAATGGATTTGCACGAAACTTGGCAAAATTGTAGGGACTGATAGCCCGATGTGCCTTTTGTAGGTCTCAATATATGTGCTACAGTGGATTTTGAGAAATTAACGTTTAAAAAAAGATATATATCTGTAACAGCGGACCGGGCAGCGCTCCGGTTCGCGGACTTTTCGCGCAACAGAGCTTTGTGAAGCGAAGCTGATTGGTTCTCCGGCGTCTGTGAACATTCCAAACAGTCCGTAGCGGCCGCCATCTTGTCTCTCGGTAGGATCGAGAGACAAGAGGAGGCCAAAGCGAAGGGGCAAATGACCATAAGGGGGCATAGTAGATCCTCGCTGACCCTCTAGGTTTGATGTGGAGGTTTTAAAAGGGTCCCGCGGGGCAAAAAAAAAAAATAATAATAATAATCGAACGGCTGAATGGATTTGCACGAAACTTGGTAAAATATTAGGGACTGGTAGCCCGATGTGCCTTTGTTAGTTCTCAATATATGTGCTCCAGTGGATTTTGAGAAATTAACGTTCAAAAAAAGATATATATCTGTAACAGCGCTCCGCTTCGCGTAACGGAGGTTTGCGAAGCTGATTGGTTCTCCGGCGTCTGTAAACATTGCAAACAGTCCGTAGCGGCCGCCATCTTGTCTCTCGGTAGGATCGCGAGACAAGAGGAGGCCAAAGCGAAGGGGCAAATGACCATAAGGGGGCATAGTAGATCCTCCTTGACCTCTTAGGTTTGATGTGGAGGTTTTAAAAGGGCCCCGCGGGGCAAAAAAAAAATAATAATAATAATCGAACGGTTGAATGGATTTGCACGAAACTTGGCAAAATTGTAGGGACTGGTAGCTCGATGTGCCTTTGCTAGGTCTCAATATATGTGCTTCAGTGGATTTTGAGAAATTAACGTTCAAAAACAAGATATATATCTGTAACAGCGCTCCGCTTCGCGGAGATAAAATTATATCTGTATTACCTAGCTGTTGCTAACACCAGTTAGCGACGGCTAGTAGGAGATAGCGACCATCTTGGGCCCCACTTTGCATGTGAGTGATATTTATCACTAATGACATGCAAAGTGGGCATGCCAAGATGTTAGCGACTGGAAACAGTCGCTAACATCGCTATCTCCTATTATCAACTTTTGGAAATATTCGAGATAAGCGCGAATATCTCCAAAAGATAGCACCTGCCCTGAGCAGTTCTTAGCCATGTTATCCAATGGGAGGTGGATAACATGGCTAAGAGCATTAGCTCGGTAATGCATGAATATCGCGGAGTTTTCAGCGATATTAATGCATTGCGGTCGTTTATTATCGTATTTGCGATAAACCTTGATAAAAGCAAGGTTTATCTGCGATAATTTCTGACGATGCTTAGCGGTAAAAAAATCGTTGCTAAGCATCGTTAGGGATAAATATCGCTTAACTTTGGTAATATGCCCCAACGTCTGTTAACGTTCGATTCGAAGGAAATCAGGAAGTGTTGAAAAACATTGTCTGCGCCATCTTGTCTTTTTTCAAATGCCAGACTTTTGTTGTGCACGGCAGCCATTTTAGATGCCTTGACCAGACCCACTCTGTGCACGCTGTCGATCCTTAGCATGGCTCCCCACCCTCGCAAGCATCTCCCCCAGGCAGTGGTCACCCCGCTTTCTGTCTTATGCATGGGTAATAAACCTCCCCCCATCTGCGCTGCTCTTCCCTGAGAATCACACCCTGTGCCCGCCCGACACCTCCCTTTCGCCCTATTCACTACCGCACCCTCTGACACTCCTTTTCCTCTGTGTCCGATTGTCCAGGCTGGTCCTAGGGTATCAGCTAGCCCTGCAGATGTAGTTTATGGCCCCAGCTGTTAAGAATCACCCCTCTTCAAAGGAGTTATAGTAGATCAAGGCCCACACTCGATGAGATTCGTCACAGCAGAAGCGTTCCTATTATCTGAAAACCATCCTGTATTGTGATTGGGGAGGGGACCGAGCCTGAAGCGGAAGATTCCAGGGATGACTCTTTGTACATCAAAGTTTTTACAATTATGTGTCACATTAAAAATATATAGCACTCCGACAAAGTAGTAAGATTATAAAACTTTAATAATTTATAAATATATCCAAGAAAACAAAAATAGTAATAACATATAAACATTTTTAGGGAAAAACAACGAAGTAGCGGTCGGCTGTGCGAATAGTCCCAACGCAGCACAACGTCCAGATTTCCGGCGTGGGGCGTCGCGGGGGGTGGGTCATCAGTAGCAAACTGTTGTGCGAATAGTTCCAAGGCAGCAGAACGATGGCACCAAGGTGATGTCCAGTAAGTTGCCGCACTGGTTTTGGTATCCTACAATGCTGCTCCGAATAACGGCGTGGGGCGCCCCGGGGGAGGCGGCGTGAACAGGCCTCTCCAGGTGGAGTGTCATCTGTTGTAGTGGGGCGCCCCTTTACCGTTTCAGTTGCCATTCCGTCCGTTTTTGGTCCACTGTGTCAAAAGCCGCAATTCAGCTGAGTTGCGCCCACTCTTGCGGTGCAGCGATAGGCGGCTGTCACAGGACTCTCAAAATGGCGGCAGGCTCTTTCCTTTTTGGGCATGGTCCACTGAAATGGCCCTGGGACACCTTGGAAATCGGACGCTTGTCTGCTAGGTCTTGGACCCCATTCTCGAAAGCGTCCCCTCCGCCTTGAGGATTTATCAAAATTTTTGGGGGCCCCCGACTCCTGTAGGCTTCTGGTGGGGAGCGGTTGCCATGATTGCTCGCGGAATGACCACGACGGAGCTACGAGATGGTGGTGCTCTCATGCTGACGCCAGCTTCAGTCTGAAACATCCAGAAACAAGGTGGGGCTTTCATCGTTTGGGAAAAAAAAAAAGTTTTCATCCAATGAAAAGTGTTGTTTTTAGGTCATATGATCAAGCCTTCCATCATTAGGAAACCAAAAGTAAAATGAACCAATGAAAAGTTTTATAAACAAGTCACATGACCTGTTATGCGGCATAGGGTATAAAATGCGGAGAAAATACGTTGGCACGTGAGGCGGCGTCAGTAGCGGACCGATGTGCGAATAGGCCGAAGGCAACACAACGCGCCAAGATCCGGATGGCACCGAGGTGGTGTCCAGCAAGTTGCAGCACTGGTGTGGCCATCCTACAATACTGAAAGTCGGCGTGGGGCGCCCCGTTGGCCTGTGAGTTTGCGTCAGTAGCGGACCGATGTGCGAATAGGCCGAAGGCAGCACAACGCGCCAAGATCCGGATGGCACCGAGGTGGTGTCTAGTAAGTTGCCGCAATGGTGTGGCCATCCTACAATGTTGAAAGTCGGCGTGGGGCGCCCCGTTGGCCTGTGAGATGGCGGCAGTAGCGGACCGATGTGCGAATGGGGCCAAAGGCAGCGCAACAATAGTTTCAGAATAGAAGACACCACAAGGCACTGAGATGCCAAGATCCGGATGGCACCGAGGCGGTGTCTAGCAAGTTGTGGCACTGGTGTGGCCATCCTACAATGGTAAAAGTCGGCGTGGGGCGCCCTGTTGGCCTGTGAGATGGTGTCAGTAGCGGACTGATGTGCGAATGGGGCCAAAGGCAGCGCAACAATATTTTCTGACTGACACCACAAGGCGCTGAGATGCCAAGATCCGGATGGCACCGAGGTGATGTCTAAGTTGCGGACCGATGTGCGAATGGGGTCAAAGGCAGCGCAACAATATTTTCTGTATGGAAGATACCACTAGGCGTTGAGATGGCAAGATCCGGATGGCACCGAGGTGATGTCTAGCAAGTTGCTGTACTGGTGTGGTCATCCTACAATGCTGAAACTCGGCGTGGGGCGCCCTATTAGCCTGTGAGATGGCGTCAGTAGCGGACCGATGTGTGAATGGGGCAAAGGTAGCGCAAGAATATTTTCTGAATAGAAGACACCACAAGGCGCTGAGATGCCAAGATCCGGATGGCACCGAGGTGGTGTCTAGTAAGGTGCACTGGTGTGGTCATCCTACAATGCTGAAACTCGGCGTGGGGCGCCCGATTAGTCTGTGAGATGGCGTCAGTAGCGGACCGATGTGCGAATAGGCCGAAGGCAGCACAACGCGCCAAGATCCGGATGTCACCGTGGTGGTTTCATAGTTGAGAGGCACTTCATCTGCAGTGGGGCGCCGAGATCCGGATGGCACCGAGGGGATGTCTAGCAAGTTGCTGTACTGGTGTGGTCATTCTACAATGCTGAAACTCGGCGTGGGGCGCCCCATTAGCCTGTGAGATGGCGTCAGTAGCGGACCGATGTGTGAATGGGGCAAAGGTAGCGCAAGAATATTTTCTGAAGAGGAGACACTACAAGGGGCTGAGATTCGGTTACCACCGGGGTGATGTCTAGCAATTTGCAGCACTGGTGTGGCCATCCTACAATACTGCTCCGTATAACGGCGTGGGGTGCCCGAAGGGGGGGGGGGAGGCGGCGTGAACGGGCCTTCCCAGGTGGAGGCTCGTCTGCTGTAGTGGGGCGCCCCTTTACCGTTTCAGTTGCCATTCAGCTGAGTTTCGGCTGCTCTTGATGCTACAGCGACAGGCGGCTGCAACAGGACTCTCAAAATGGAGGCCTGTTCTTTGGATTTGGGCCTGGTCCACTAAAATGGCCCTGGGACACCTTAGAACTCGGACGCTCGATTTTTTTTTCCTTTCCTGTACATGCAAAAAAAGGTAAATGTCCGGTACGTTACACGCTTCATCTGCCACGATGAACTCTCCAGAGGAACCGAAAAAAAATATAGTTATGGTAACTATACCGAGCATCGTCATATGGAGAGGTGGCACCAATTAATTATAGTGCTGCATAAAAGAGAGATTTGGAGGAGAACCCCTGACCTGCTAGTACATTCATCAAAGAAGTGGCACTGACAGCATCAGAGGCAAGGGAAACGGTCCCAAATATTTAGAAGAACTTTGGAAAGATTAAAATGACATGTTTAGATTGTGGCAAATTAATTTCATGTGGACAGATGAGTGTTACTCTAATAAATACAGCATATGAACATCATCATAGTCGATGGTTGGTAGAGACATTTTGACTATATCCTGGACCTGCCCGTCCTCGCCCAAAATGGCACCGGAATAAATGGGACTCGTAACTCCTTGTTGTGTACTGGTTGCAGAACCTTGAAATCACGAGATACGTATGCAGTTTTGAAGCACATGGCGGGCGGGGACGAGAATTGATTGAATATTTCGACATCCCTATTGATATTAAGTTCTGATGTGTTATTGATTACTGTACTATTGAAAGTTCGAATTAACGTCACCCATGGTACTTGCCCGCAAATGTATATCTAGATAATTTTATTGTAACTGGCCCTGTCGTATTTTAATTATAAAATGTACGTCCACCGATTCCGTAACTGTTAGACACCTTAGTTCTTGCAACCTAATGGCCCGCCCGTTACGTTCCTCTACAGTGTAAATGTCTACTCATCATATACGATTACAGTTTGCTCCGTGGCCGGCCCACGTGGTTATAGGCTTGTATTTGTATAATGAAATTTTCACAATAAAGGTTTTTAAAAGAAAACATGGTAGTAGTATATACATTGGTAAAGTTTTTAATAATAGTCACTGTTTTAGAATCATTAAAAGGCAAGTGAAATAAAGCAGACCAATTTCATGAAGGGTAAAAGGTATAATACGAAGGAACGCAGTAAAGATAAATGGTCAAGGGCTGTTGTGTTTTCTACTCCTGCAACATAAAGTGATCGATAAGAATCTCATATTCAGGCGTATCGGCGACTAAGACAGCAGGTCGACCCTCTTTTGCTCAACGGCTCCGTCATGGGACGAAGAAACGCTCTTTTTCTCGAAAAAAGAATATATTTTACTTGCAGGACAGTTGTAAATTTTCCGGGAAAGTACATTAGCCTAGAACATTATAACATATATTTAAGAAAAAATAATGTTCGGAAGTAATAAAAAGTGTAATTTTTAGGTCATATGACCAAGCCTTTCATCATTAGAATAAGAAAAGTAAAATGAACCAATGAAAAGTTTTATTAACAAGTCACATGACTTGTTATGCTTACGTTACGCGCTGCGCACCCCGGATGACTTCCGGATGCGCTAACGCGGCGCGTCATATGACGCATTACTCGACAGCGCAGGTCCAGAATATAGTCAAAATGTCTCCACCAACCAGCGGTCGGAACACAACCCCTTTCAGCAGGCTAAATAGTTCTGTTAAATGACAACAGAAGGGACAGGCAACAAGAACCATCAGTCAAAGAGGGGAGGGCTAGTTCTTCTCTACCGGGTTACATTGGGGCGCTACCGGAACTGATCGAATTGGTAGTCTACAGTGTTTCTGGATGTTTCAGACTGAAGCTGGGGTTAGCATGAGAGCAGCACAATTTCGTAGCTCCGTCGTGGCCATTCCGCAACCAATCATGGCAGCCGCTCTTTATCGTTATTTTGGGCGGGGTGGGTGGCGGAGCCGAGCTGTTTTGCAGCCATCATTGTGTGGAGTTCAGTTCATCTCACTTCTTTTGTATTTGTCATGAGGGGTTGTTCCTAATGTTTCTATTTTAGCGAGGTCAAAAAGAGATCCCATTAGTGGCCTACTGATTTTGCTCGATTCCTTTTCTTTTTTTTTTTACACGATTTTTCGTTGTCTGCAAAGACTAAATAGAGTATTGCGACTCTGTGTTTGTTTGTAAATAGAGAATGAACCAAAGAGAACCAATTCTAAAACAGTAAATACTTGGATAACAATCAATCAAATGGAGAGAGAAGCAGGCACGACGTATTACAACGGGGGCAAAGGCCTGCGTTAACTACTCTTCACTATGTGCAAAGAGAGAGTACTCCTAATAGAAATGAGGGGGGGGGCACCATTCAAAGCAGATCAGTGTGCATAAACACAAAAATGTTTTCACTTACCACGTACTTGACATTCGACAGCTTATGATATTTGCTATTAAAAAAACATTGAAATTCACTGAAAAAACCATAGGTTATAGACCATATATAGTTAGGAATTAGCATTTACAAAACCTTGAAAATTCACAGAAAAAACCATAGGTTATAGACCATATATAGTTAGGAATTAGCATTTAAAAAACCTTATTTTACTCACACAAAACCATTGAAATTCCATATATAGTTAGTTGCACTAACTATATATCGCGCACCCGCAATCCACTGCTGATCATGTCACATATTACATCATTCATGACATGGTCAGTGACATCACTGATGACATCACTGATGACATCTCAAATGACATCACTGATGACATCACTGATGACATCACTGATGAATATATATATATATATATATATATATTGAAGCTCTGAAAGCACCAAAGCGTCGCACTCACAGGCGGGTGCTCCCGTTGCGAGGGTGCACTCGCAAAACCAGTACCGCTCTGCCTCCCAACGCGGCAATCACCCGCAGGACGAAGGAAGCACTCGCAGGGGTATCAATCCAAAAGTTTATTTTTACCACAGCACACTGACGCGTTTCGGTCGGAACCTTCCTCGAAGTTTACCGAACCGACAGAGGCGTCCACCATATATTACCAAATCAGGGTCAAAGCCATAAACATAGGACTAGCCTATGATGCGGGGAGGGTAACACAGAAAGTGTAAGCGCCATCTTGGAATGTCTAAATATCACAGTACATCAAGATATGGATACAAAATAAAGCCCTGGATGGGCATGGCTGGCAATACAAGAAATATATATGTAAAACACAGTTTCTCACTGTAATTACCAATGAAAAATTTATAAAAATAAATAAACAGTATTAACTTAAAAATGAAGAAATACAAATGTACTTGTCATTCCAATAAATCTGCTATACATACTCCCTGCCCCCGCACAATCTCAAATTCGTGATCATACGCACCAACAATCAAGCCCTGGATGGGCTAATGCATTAATGATCCAGGAGGACCCACACTCCTAACATTCCTCTTAGAAGGCAAAGACAAGTATAAAGGATACAATCAAAATACACAAAAATATGGTTGGACCCAAGAAATAAAGGCGGTCTAACCCAGAAGACTATCTAAATTAGTATACAGATTCATTGAACCAAGTTAAAGAGATTCATAACCTCCCGCACAATCCAGTCCATGCAGACATGATTTTAAGGTATTAAATCAACAGATCATCAAATCTAAGTCTAAATAATCCATCGTCAATAGATACAAAGAAAATTCATAAAATTCAGCCCAGAATATCAAAATCCAGAATACAGAATCAGAGAAAGAAACCCAACGGTGTCTCCCTACTATTTACAACAGAACATTATTCCCCCAGATGTGATGATAATTCCTCATGTATATTCATCCCTAGAGGCATTTTGGTTTGAAGGTCAATTATGTACCGTGACTCCAGTCTGCGGAGTCGGACAAGCCTGTCCCCTCCTCTTGGGTTTAACGGTACATGGTCAAGGCCAAAGAAGCTCAAAAGATCCCTGTTGCGCTTGTGTACTTTATCGAAGTGGCGTGCCACCGGGTACGCCTCATCGAAATTGGCAATGGCGCGCATATGCTCTAAAATGCGCATCTTAAGGGGATTGACAGTACTGCCTATATATCTTAGTCCACATGGACAAGTGAGGCAATAAACACAGTATGGTGTTGAGCAAGTTATAAATTTGCTAATCCTGCGTTGAATCCCTGTATGAGGGATAGTGTAAGATCTGACTCTTCTGCTGAATTTACACGCCTTACACGCCTTACACTTCCCACATGGGGAAAAACCACAGATTTCACCAAAGGCAGTAACTTTAGAGGACTCTTTCCAAAAAGGGTTGCCCTTGTGGATTCACCACTCGCGCTGAGGTTACAGCACTCACTGTCACGGGTGGAAGGGCGTCAGCGTATCCTCCGGCCTTCCTGCATGCCATACGCGTTTCGAGCTGGCTAATCGCTCTTGATCACTGGCACCCTGAATAATGAGGCAGGTGAATATTGACCATCAGTTTTATTTAAATATAAGGTCCCGCCCAAGTGGGCGTCGCACTCGAGCATTCTGGATGCTGTAGTTGGTTACTACGCACGAGTGCGCTGCTTCATCACACAGGGTTGAAAAATGTTTGCCCGGTTGGTCGGAATGTCAAGGGGATTAGCTGACTGTCCCTCCAATGTCAGCCGTGGCTTAGGCTCCCAGCGCTCCTGAAATTGCTCGCATGTTAGAGCAAACTGGATCCGCATAGTCCGCGGCGGGGCTCATCCGCGACCGGACAGGCCGCATGTATTCTTTCCAAAAAGGGTTGCCCTTGTGGATTCACCACTCGCGCTGAGGTTACAGCACTCACTGTCACGGGTGGAAGGACGTCAGCGTATCCTCCGGCCTTCCTGCATGCCATACGCGTTTTGAGCTGGCTAATCGCTCTTGATCACTGGCACCCTGAATAACGAGGCAGGTGAATATTGACCATCAGTTTTATTTAAATATAAGGTCCCGCCCAAGTGGGCGTCGCACTCGAGCATTCTGGATGCTGTAGTTGGTTACTACGCACGAGTTTTTAAGGTCAAAAGGCAATTTTTTTACCTGGTGTTTTTACAACCAAAATTTTAGGGAAAGAATCTCGGGATTTGCTCTGAGGAATTTCAAGAGGTTCTAATGGCTCCTACACTATTTGGCCTTGAGGATAAGTGTAGTACAGAGTCAAAATTTATTTTTGAGTTTTAAGTAGTTACTGGGAAAAAAAGGTTTTCTTACAGAAAGTGGTGGGCACGGATTAGTTAAAGGACAACAGAGTATTTCCCAAAGCAAACGGTGTTCTTACCATAACACTTGATGTCATGGAAAAATAACTGCACTTTGAATGAGTTCAGAAAAACTGTTTCTTTTAATAAGCTAATTCAAGCAGCCAATCAAAACATGGAGTAGAGGTAATGTAAGTCTGCAATGCTGTCAACATATTTTGAACAAACTTTTGGTTATAATGTCATTTAAAAATTCCAACTATATAAACCTGATGAAAATAAGTTTTCAACTTTAATTACAAATGTTGTGGCTACGCAGTTGATGATTTTAGGAAGAACATTTCTAACTGCAGCTATTATATGACATGATGGTCCTTTGACAACATCCACTGTGATCAAGAGAATTAAATAATTGCAGTAGTCATAGAGGTAGTGTAATGTGCCTCATAGTAAGCAGTATCAGTGTCATAGGAAATGTGGAACATGAGTGAGCAAGAAGGATGAGATATTACTAGTACAGGATTGTGAAAGTGATCTTGAACGTTTTCTTTCTGAAAGTTGCGGAAATACAAAATGACGGGATTTGCTTAGAAGAATTCCAAGAGTTATAAATGGCTCTTACACGATTTGGCCTTGTGGAAAAGTGCGGTAGAGAGCGAGAAGTCAATTATTGTACATATTTGTCAAAACGATGGAGCTTTTCTTTCAGAAAGTGGCGGGCTGAAAATAATAACAGCACAACAGAGTGTAAGCTGTTAATAGGATATCCTTCGACGTCATGGAAAGTAAGTTACTTTTCAGGAGTTCTGATTTCTGATTGGTTATGTTATATGGGTTTTTTAAACACAATCATTTTGATTGTGTTTTTTTTCCCCGCTGCTATATGATGAATACCTTCAAGTCACTGTTTTTAGTGAAATTTGATAAATTCTGAGAACAGCAAAAATAAACCATTTAACATGTATAATTAATTCTGTACTTTTTGTATTTATGATATACATTTAGAACTGTGTAGGAGCCATGGAGAAGCTGAGGCTTCTGTAAGTGTCAAAGTTGTTGCATACAGTGCTCACATTCTGCGTAGTCTTTCATATGATAGACTACATCTGCACAATGAGATACCTAAGCAAAGGAAACACAGGTGATGTGATTGTGGAATGAGCAAAAAAAATTGCAAGTTTTTCAATTACATTACCTGTGTTTCCTAACATTACGCATCACATTGTGTAGATGAGGTTTAGGCCTGTTCCAGGAGACAGAGGAGGTCTGACATTTGTTCAAGAGTGCAGTGGACATGACTCACTTCGTTGGTAGGCCTGCACATGTATTATCTTCTCTGTACTCGTCAACAAGCCTAAATTTCATCTGCAACCCTGAGTAGGACTCACCTGAAACAAATCTGTGGATAGGCCACACCTTATCAGCATCTAGAAACAATTATTTAAAATGTTAAGGGCAGATTTATGATGGCCGTGCGCCTCTTTTGCGCCGCTGTTCTGTCACTTTTGTGACGCAGCAGCAGTGTAAAAGATGCACCATGTTGCAAGATAGGCCTCACTTCATCTCCAACAAGATACTGTCAGTTTAAAATGTATATAATTAGGACTGTGGAGGGGGCATGCAGAAGCTGAGGCTTCAGTAAGTGTCAAAGTTGTTGCATGCAGTGCTGCACTTCTGCGTACTCTTTCATATGCTGGACTACATCTGCACAATGAGATACCTAAGCAAAGGAAACACAAGTGATGTGATTGTGAAATGAGCAAAAAGAAATTGCACTTTTTTCAATTACATCACCTGTGTTTCCTAACATTACGAATCACATTGTGCAGATCAGGTTTAGGCCTGTCCAGGGAGACAGAGGAGGTCTGGCCTTTGTTAAAGAGTGCAGTGGACATGACTCACTTCATTGGTATGCATGGACATGTATTATCTCCTCTGTACTCTTCAACAAGTCTAAATTTAATCTGTAACCCTGTGTAGGCCTCACCTCAAACAAACCCCTGGATACGCCACACCTTATCGGCATCCTGAATCAATCATTTAAAATGTTAGGGGCAGATTTATGATGGCCATGCGCCTCTTCTGTGCCGCTTTTGCATCACTTATGTGATGCAGCAGTGATGCAAAAGATGCACCATGTTACAAGATAGGCCTCACTTCATCTGCAACAAGATACTGTTAGTTTAAAATGTATATATTTAGGACTGTGTAGGGGGCATGGAGAAGCAGAGGCTTCTGTAAGTGTCAAAGTTGTTGAAAAACTGTTTGTCCTTCAATCTTTTCCCTTGTCTTTTCTAATTTTTAAATACATGTTTTAATATTTTTCAAATTTTTGTTCTTTCTTTCACAGATTGAAAGTATAAAAATAACAAGTGACTAAGTTAACGACAATTATAAGGTAAATGTTTTGTACTCTTTTCGTTACATTTCTATCGCATTTAACTTCTATTAGTTCCACTGCTTCATTTCTTTAACCCTCAGTTTCCTGCCTTTGCTACTTCTCTCATTCCTTTCTCTATTACTTACTTACTCTACTCCTTCCACTCCTTTTCTCAGTCCCTCTCTTCTCATAGTTCCTCACTCCTGTTCACTCACTCCGTCTCTATTACTCTCACTGTCTCTGACTGATCACTCTTTCACTAATAGTTCATTATGCTTTCTACCTGTAGTTCAAGCATACTAAGGGGCATATTATCAACACAGGCAATAAAATTATCGCTGCTTTTATTGGCAGAAAACTGCCGCAAAAGCAGCTTTAGCGGCAGTTTTCTGCCGCAAAAGTGGCTTTAGCGGCAGATTTCTGCCGATAAAAGCAGTCATTATCGGCAGAAAACTGCAGCAAAAGCGGCTTTAGCGGCAGTTTTCTGACGCAAAAGCGGCTTTAGCGGCAGATTTCTGCCGATAAAAGCAGCGATAATTTTATCACCTATGTTGATAATATGCCCCTATGTTATTTACATTTCTTTGCTGTTTCAATCATTCCTTTTCTGTTACTTCTTCTTTTCTGCTTTCTGTTTTTTCTCTCTGTTATTCCACATGTTTTAATCTTATTTTGAACATTCACTCACATTCTCTAAGAAACTCTTGTTTATTATTCTTCTACTCTCCTTTTTTTCTTCCACTTCCTTATCTATTTTGTTTTTCACAATTATACCCTCTTCCATCTTTTCTTCGGTAAATAGATCTATTAAACAGTATCTCTGTTACTCCCTATAGCTGTCTTTCTTTTAACATTACTCTCTGTTTCCTTCCCTTATACTTACTCTTCTTTTTTTTTAAATAGAGGTTGCCAGAGTGCTAAACATTCTAGCAATTTTTTTATAAAGGGGAGGTAGTTCTGAAAATAACTTTTTTTTTATTATTTTTGTTTTATTTTTTTTAATTATTTTTCTGAACAATTTTTTTTGTATTTTTTGAACGGTTTTATATTTTTTTTGTTTTTTTTGAGGGGGAACAACGAAAAACAGGCATTAGAAAGGGCTCAACAGGAGCAAAAATTGTTTTTATTTTTTGGGGCGTTTTGAGCACTTGTGGTTTTCAAATGCTCTGTTTATCAAATTGATACTCATATTTGCACATGAGAGTAGGTTACCACAATAAAGGCACACTATCTTCATGTGCACAAAATTCTGTTGAATGTTTGGCACTGTTTCCCGCGCCTCTGGCCCCGACAGAGTTACCTGTGCCGATGTACTGGCCACAGGAGTTGGTGGGTTGTCTTGGAGGTGACGCATCTCTGCAACGCTGTAATTCAGTGGATGCCACCTCTGCATATGACAGTGCATAGTATAGTTGCCGTAACTATACTTTTTATCTGTGCCTCTAGATAAAACATCTTTACATATGAGGCATGTCACGTGGAGAGCATTCACTTTTTTTTGGCCTTGAGGAAAAGAAAAAAACTGCCAAATAAAACTATCTTTGTGGTGAGACATCCGGGGCTCCTCACGTAAAAACTGTCTTGGCTGTACTTCCTCTTCCTCTTCTTCGTCCTCTTCCTCCTCTGGGTGGGGAAGGAACTGTGGAGGTGGTCCTTCCTTCCTAGGTGGTTGTGGTGGTGGTGGGGGTCCACCAACTGCAGCTACTACTGAAGCCATTTTTTAGTAAGCAAAATAGGTCTTCCTCTCACAAAGTTGAAAGTCAGAGTGAGAAAAAAGGTGGGGGCTTTCATCATTTTGGAAAAAAATAGTTCTAAACCAATGAAAAGTGTTATTTTTAGGTCACATGACCTAGCCTTACATCATTAGGAAACCAAAAGTGAAATGAACCAATAAAAAGTTTTATTAACAAGTCACATGACCTGTTACGCTTACGTTACGCGCTGCGCGCCGCGCCCCGGATCGCTTCCGGGGAGCTGCGCTGCGCGCCTCGGTTCGCGCTCCGGGGCACTTCCGGGTGCGCTAACGCGGCGCGTCATAAGACGCATTACGCGGCAACGCGATACGTCGCGCTTACGCGACGCGCCCCGGATCGCTTCCGGGGCGCGGCACTGAGATGTCATCAGTGATGTCATCAGTGATGTCATTTGAGATGTCATCAGTGATGTCATCAGTGATGTCACTGACCATGTCATGAATGATGTAATATGTGACATGATCAGCAGTGGATTGCGGGTGCACGATATATAGTTAGTGCAACTAACTATATATGGAATTTCAATGGTTTTGTGTGAGTAAAATAAGGTTTTTTAAATGCTAATTCCTAACTATATATGGTCTATAACCTATGGTTTTTTCAGTGAATTTTCAAGGTTTCGTAAATGCTAATTCCTAACTATATATGGTCTATAACCTATGGTTTTTTCAGTGAAAATATATATATATATATATATATATATATATACATATATATATACATACATATGTATTATTTTATTTTCGGTAGGGTCACAAAATGAGAACCTTGAATTGTGCTCTGGCAAAACAGCAGTAAGCTTGTCAAGAAGGAATGGAGCAAAAAAAGTATATGAGTAATGTCTTCGACATTAGTTAGTAATCTTTTAAAATGTGTAACCAATGTTTTTAAATCAAATGTATTAAGAACTACATTAGACAATATGCAGAGAAAACCTCGAAAGTGACCCCTAACGAAACGAAATCCTAACAGACTACAATAAATATGTGAGTTAATTTCAAAGCACTCAAAGAAACCAACCTAAAAGCCTGCAAAACTCAGTGAAAATGTCTGGTGGTGAGAAAAGTCTGCGGAGCAAAGAGACTTTCTATTGTAAACGAAAAACACAAACACGTACATTATTAGACTGCTAACCAGCCTTTCTCTGACGTTTACATAGGGCTTTGGAATTCGCTGCCATAAGTCATCTGATATAAAAGTGACTTGAATCTATTCAAGTACAAACTCAGAGCACACCTGTTTCCCTTGCATCTGAATGGTTGTCTCCCATTTGCTATAGATCCCTGACACATTAGTCACTTTCTTTCCTATTACGCTCAGGATGCTCCAGTTTAGGCTTCTACAAATCCTTTTATCCCTTACAACTGATTCAAAATCTTCCTCTCCTTAGTGATTCAATCCAATATCTAAAATGCTTCTCAAAGAACTGAAAGCACCCTTCTCTAACTAAGATTCACCTCGTTTCACTCACTGTGTCCATCATACTATCATATAATCGTCCATTATCTAATCGATGACTCTGTTCTGAGTGCGCCTCTGTTGAGTTGAAAAAGTCCTCTGCATTGTAATGGATGTGCACCCCAGCCCTTAGTGCCCCTCCTAGAGCGATGTCTGGATCCTTTCTGCAGAATTGTGGTCATGGGCGAACAAAGATCATGCACGCGCACCAAGACTTAGGCCTGTCTCACAGATTGCCATCTTGTTTGACCAGGAGGGGCACCCAAAGTGCTACTCTCATAAGCAGTAAAGAGCTACTCCCCTTACCAGAGACTTAAGTAGCATGAGTGCAGTGGTGGCAGTGTACTGCGTTTTTGTACAAGTTATCAGTATAGTGAACTGATTTTTTTTATCTGTGTCACTGAAGTGAGGCCTACTGGCTCACTCATGTAAAGTTCAGCTGCTGCATACTTAACCCACCCTTGTTCGATATCATTATAGTAAGTAGTGCTGTGCATTGTGTGTGTGTGTGTGTGTGTGAGTGAGTGCTGCGATGTATGTGTGCCTGTGTATGGTAGAGTACATTTAGGCCTGTGAGTTCCATGTTGTAAACCCATTGCCTCAGACAGGCATATGGAGGTGAATGAGTCATGCCAGACAGATTTTAAGATAGCTTGCATTCCTGAGAGCTAGGTGGGACACACACAATGGAGGAAGACCCAGACTATCCTGCACACTTCAAACGGGATCTGTAAAGGTCTCTGGTAAGTGGGGCCTGAGCACATCTTAGGAATAAGATGGGGCTGATAAGGGAATCATAATTAACAGGGCTAGGCCCTTGGCAACATTTTTGAAGGCATATCTCATTGAGTCTGACATCCAGGTGAATTATAATAACGGAAGATGAGCCTCCCAGAAAAGTCAAACTGGAGCTGTATATCAGTGTGGAGAAGCTCAGCACGACTTCTGCCTGTTGTGACCAAGAGTGTGGACTTATGTTTGCCATCTGGGTGAGGGGATATCGATAGGAGAATCAGACCACTCACCTTGGGGCCTGAGTCACCAGCATCTGCCTGCCTGCCAAAACCAGAGGACCCTGTGTGGAGTGGATCCCTGAAGCAGAGTGTGTGATTCTGGGTACAGGCTGAGGACCACTGCATCTATCAGGCCATCAGCCCACATTGCCAGGTGGGTGGCACAGTGAAGATAAGGGCTGTCACCCTGGCACAGCGATGTGGAAAGCAACAGCCTGTTGCTCATCCAGGGTCGTAGCTCGAAGGGACCATCACCTTTATAGCACTGTCACAGCCCCCGTATGCCAATTGGGGGTTGGGGTGAAGATAAGGGACATCACCATAGTACAGTGCTGTGACAACGAAGAGGGCCCTCGCCATGGTGCAGTATTGTCAATCGATGGGACCATTGCCTGGAGTGCGCTGTTCGTCACCCCTCCATGCCAAGAGGTGAGGCCGGCTCCTTGGAGCAGTGTACTTGGTTGTGAATCACCCAAACCTGATTTCTGCTCACCGCTGGGCCACAGACATGCACCTGAGCATGTCGAACCGCAGCTCAAAGCGAGAGAAGGTAAAACTGATTGCCAGGCTATTAAGCCTCTGGGGTAACTTGCTCTGACTAAAAACATTACTGTGCTGGGACAATTTGACTTTTAAGAAGCCCTGTAGAACTTCTAAGACTTCTACTTTCTAGGGCGGCCTAACCTGAATGATCACCTCACGTTAATATAGAACAACCTCTGTCCTTAGCTAAGGGAGTAGCATTCAGGGATATACGCACACAATGCTCAAGTGTTGGCTGTATGAAGACCGTGTGCCTTATTAGTTGTGGGCTGCATTTAACTTTGCGTTCAGATCTATAAATGACTTTTTTCAGAAAAGCAAATATCTGGCTGGAGATTCATTTACTGTGGTTTCTGAGCGTGTTTTTGAGTTGTAAGCCTGTGTAAACCTTGCATCTGCCAGCCCCACAAGAAGCCTTGGACTGCACGATCCTTGCTAGGACTGAGAGTCAGCTGTTGAAGAGATTGTACTTGGCCCAGTTATTTGAGACCTGTAGTAAGTCGTGCACCGGGACATCAGGAATGAAAGGCCTCAACCCCCACGGTTGGACCCAGTAGCTCCTGCTTAACCTCTGAAAGGGGTTCTGACATCTTCTTACCCCCTAATTCCCTCTTCCATTCTTATTCTTCTCTAACTCGCCTCCCTGATTCATAGGCTCTGAGATTTTCCAGATCATATTTCTTCCTCCAGTTGGCCACCCATTAATTTTCTCCTCATTCTTATAAACCCTTTCCTCCTTCAAATGTGTTTCCTCCTTTGTTCATTATATATTAGTTCCAGAGTTCACCCAATATCATAGTTTTTATTACTGCACCATATACATGAAAAGGGATCAATTTTAACTGTTTGGCTATCTGTAATGCAGGCTGAACCCATGTTGATTATGCGGTGCTACGTAAAATGTAACTAAATAAATAAAATACTATGATATATCAAATAGTGTCATCAGTATCTATATTCAAATACGTTTTCATCTATACATGATTGTGATCTAGTCACATGATATGCACTGTATACAACATCTATGAATTGTATTTCCTTTCGTGTTTAGTCTTTTAATTAATTAGCCCCCAATGAATAACATCCATATGCTGGTACTTTAGCCATATCAGGGATGCTGCGTTTATATAACTTAATGTATGACATATTTTAACATGCGATTTGCCAGTATTATCCAATTTAATTTATGTACATCTGCCTCAATAGTGCGTATCCCAATTCCTATGTTTCATGCTCTTTATAGACTATGTTATAACATTTCAAGTTCCAATGGTTGATTCTTCCCAACTGTAAATATTTTGTTCCCTAAAGTGTTTGTTTCTGAAGAACACATCACATTTGCGATTAATTCATTTTTTTCCGCTGATAATTGTTTTAATCTTGCTCTATCTATCCTTGCCTAACTTCCCAATGGCAACAGTGGCCTAATTCATCCACTGTAAAAATATAAATAAATAATCGCTTCTTCTTCAAGATGAAATCTTTTATCTCAATGTAAAGTTGGCACAATATATAAAGTGATCCTTTTTAGTCAAAGGGAGCCTCTTTCGTACCAAATTCACATCATGCTTAGTGTAATATGCTTATATGTTTTAACACAGAATTAAACCACGCTGTCTTTTCTAATGAGCAACGGAAATACACTAAGTTGTTCTGAGGCTACATTTATATAAATTAAGGTAGTTGAAAATGAGATGCAGGCAGGTTGTGAATTGCTGTGCTCAATTAATGTTGGTTTTGGGCAATCTGAAAATGCAGTAATGTGCCCTGGAGCTCTGTGTTTGCAGTAGAGTGAACCCATATTGCAGTAGTAAGAATTATGTAATTTTGCTAATGAAACAAAAGCAAACTACCAGAAGGTTTTTGGGTATTTTTTTTTATATAAAATGAGTGCAATAAAATAATTCAATAAATGCTATGCTGTGTTCCCTTCACGATGAATGCGACAATGGCTTTGGGGGGCAGCCGACCACAGGAGGTATGGCCCCTGGGAGTTTGGGACACGGTGAAGCCCAGGCTGTATCGGGCTTCTTTTGGGCTTAGCTGTGTTGGGCATTATGCCCAGCATATAACCGGCCATTTTATAAGTGGCGTCACCATTTTATAGGTGACACTGTGGCCGTCAGTAAGCAGTTAGGATAATTTTAGTCAGGTTAATTGGTTATAGTGAGGATAGTGTAAGCAGCGATAGGGTTATGGAGGATTGCCATGCGCCTGTTGGCCGAGGCAGGCCGCAGGAATTTATCGACACCAGGCATGTGGATCATGCACTGCCCGGATAGGCGTGTGGCGGGCAGTGTGGCGGCAGCGGTCCATACTTGCTTGCCCTGAGTCGGTGTAGAAGTGCACAGGTGAGTGGACAGGGCCTCTCTGTGAGCAGGAGAGCGGCCCTGAAAGGAATAGGTGGATCACATGGTGGAAAATGCCCAGTACGTCAGCCCACACTCCTATTTATGGGTGAAAAAGGGGTGAGCCAAAACTTGGCTAGGACAGCAGGGGAGGCCACGTGCACCTCCGGGGAAATGGAGTTGCCTGGGACATCTAGTTCTGCAGTTGAGGGAAGAGGAAAGAACAAGCGTTTTGGTGGCCCCAGTGAAGAGGGTGAGGAACAGGGGAGGGATAAGCTGATTGCTAAAGGGCAACATACGGGGGTGGGGGAAGGGGTTCAGCCTTCACATTATTATGGGTGCCAGAGTTGAGGACCAATGAGAACCGTTACGATGCTAGCGAGTGTGGTATCTATGAACCGTAAATGACGAGATTAATAGGTGTACGCATTTTCGCTACGCTACTTAGAAGGATTCGTCTTATTTACAGGTTTCTTCATTTGAACCCTCGGGTTCCATTTTAGATACGGCATCCATTTTGTTTCTTGCCCTCACGTAGTCAGCGAACAGGCAAATGTCCGCCTCATGACCCTGTGATTCCCAAGACTGGGGGATGACACGGCAGAGACAGATGGCTCCGCAGCTGGGTAATCTTCCCACGTTGGCCTATTGTTTCAGCCTTGCATGCGCTCGGCTCGAATCCTTTGATCCTGGGATTGCGCTTCCGATATTACCTCCACACTCCTTCTTCTTCTGTTGTCTGACTTCCTTGCACCTGTTCCTGTCTCTTACTCTCGTCCTTTTACAACTAGAGTGGAATGTGCATAGCAGCAGGATAATGTGCTTTTACAGTTGGGAACCGACAAATGTTACTGTGATTATGTTCCGGGTTTCCGACACCATGAATGAAGCCCTTTTAAGTTTATTGTGGGAACTGAGTTGTAACCTTTTGTTCGTTACGTTATTGAATGCTGAAAATGTGTATAAAAGGAGCGATCCACATTTGCAATTTGAAGCAGACTCTTGGAACCTACACTCTGTTGTACTTCCCATGACTTTTGCATCCCTGCAGTAATAAACGCTGATCTTTGACGCCGAAGGAAGTGTCCCGTGTCTCTGTCACTTGTGCGCCGAACAGGTATCCTACGAAGGTTTCAGGTGTTGTTCCCTGGCACCGCTGGTTCTTAAAAGTCCAGTCCTTCAGTTGGCACCCAACGTAGGGCGACATCAGCGGTACCGGTCCAAAACCTGACGATTGCGAGGAAGTTCATGTGAAATCTCCGAGGAAAAGGTGCACCCCGCTTCATCGATCCTGTTGTCGAAATAAGTGGTCCAAAGATTTTTCCCGCGAAGATTCCCGCCTCCTGACGGCTGCAATGGATCGATGCCCTGACTGTCGACCTGTTTTGGTGCCTGGCGTAGTCCTTTGTATGGCGAGACGATAGACGGGCCTTCCTGGTGACGCCATCGAGCTCTCAGTTAAGTATTTGTGGGTCGCTCCCAGTCCTTAGTTGTTGGTGCTTAGTTGTTTGCATGGTTCCATTGCATTTGTGGTGCTTAGTTGTTGGTCCTTAGTTGCTATTTGACAGTTGCAATTGCCAAAAACCGAGGGTTTTGTCTTTCACGAGGATTTAGTACTTTGGTAACCCTTGAAGTTTGATACTTGGTTAGTGTGCATGATGCCTAGCCGTAGTGGTTTCATTGGTTTCTTCAAATGTTGCAACAAGGATTCCCGGTTGGAGGACTCGTGTCCGATACCTCCAGTTGGAACTCAGATATATGAGCTCCATAGTCGACATGGTGTGGGCCCTATTATATATAATGACTGTTGGGTCCGTTATACGAGAAAGGATGGTGTCCTTAGTTGGCCACCACACAGAAGTTATGAAATGGAGATTTTAGATAATCTAGAAGCTAAATTATTTAAGAAGAAAGCTAGGCCAGCTATGTTTGATTCCCTTCGGTTATGGCGTAAAGAGGCCAAGCAGAAAGAAATCAAACAGCTTAAGAAGAATCGAAGAGAGGGTATCATTCCGATAATGCAAGTCGTGCAGCAATGTCAGCGGGATAAAGTAGAAAAAGAGATAGAAATTTCCACCAGACTGCATCATATGAAGGTGGATAAATGTTATCCGGTTTTATCGTCTATTTCTGATAAAAAGAACGAAGACGCGAAAGAAGCGAAAGAGGATCCTTTGCTAGCATATTTATTGAAATCACCACCTCCTTATGCACAGGATACTACGGCTCCTATAGTTCCTCCTGTTGTCCCTCCCATTATTCAAGCGGCTGCTGCTCAACCCGTTGTTGGTCCTGTGTTTGTCCCTCTAACTACTCCTATTCCAACTGCTCCTTTGCCTGTACCTCCTCAGCCTCTAGTTTCTGCTACTCCAACTACCTTGACTACCCCCGCTGTTCCTACTTTCACTTCTAATGTTGTTGCTCCTGTTCTTCTTTCTTCTTCTCCTTCTGTTCGTAACCGTATCCCTAATACTGTTGCTACCCTCTATTCACCACTTCTTGGGCAGTTATTTCCATCCGATGTTTCTGAAACTCCCCAGAGACGAAGTCAAATCCCTGGTGGAAGGGAGAGTGCAACGTTAGCGAATATGGCGCGTAGGTGGTTAAGACACCCTGCTAACTACCCTCCACGCATGGTTTTCAACACGTTTTCTCAGTTTAATGAGCCTACGCAGAGATTCGTGTTCGAAGAAATGTGTAACTTTTTGAGAGAACAATGGTATAGTGATGATTTAGATGATGTACCGCCCGATATGATTGAACTTCAGAGTCAATTTTCGAACGGTACGATAGTAGGTGGAGAGGTACGACGTGCCTTAGAGCGATTGTTAGCCTATAGATCCACAGTGCCTCCTCGAGTGTCGTTTGATGACGACTCCGACAATTGGAAAGCGACTCCTGGTCAGTATCCTATGAGAGAGGTTCCGCCAGTATGGATGCCAGGTAATCCTGGTGGAAATCCTGCGGTTCTGCCACATTTCCAAAGAGTTTGGATACACCTCCCATGGAAGCGATCAGAAGTCTTACAGGTGAAGCAGTCCTTGCCTGATCCACGCAAGAATCCGGCGGGTTATTATAAGGAGTTGTCTCAACTGGTAGACGCTACTATTATGAATCTTGCGGACATCGACATGCTGTTTGGCAATGTCGTACCACAACCGATTTGGGCAAAAATTCGCCAAGAAAACCATGCGAATGAGTTAGGCGGTGATTGGGCTGCAATAATAGCGGCCGATGGCCGACAAGTGGGTGGGGCTAAGCCTGAGCAGTTAATTACGGATCTGCCCCAAAGAATCATTACGTTCATGAAAACGATTATGCCAGCGATGAGGGTGAACTGGGATAAATTAGCAGCTTGTAAGCAAAAGAAGGACGAGAGTGTCTCCGATTTCTTTACCAGATTCGAAGAGGCATTTGTCGATCATAGTGGTCAGGATATGGGCACCGAGGGAGGCCAACGGTTATTTGTTGATAAATTTGTATTGAATTTGTTGCCTGAGCTATGCAACAAATTGAAAAATTAACTACTGCTCAAATATTAGCGACAGCTCAATACTATGAGAATAGGGAAAAGGAAGAAAGTGATCGTTCAGACAAGAAAACGAAGGAGCTTAAATGAAGGTTTTGTTACAGCAAGCGTATCCTCCACGTTCAAATCAAAATGATTCGCAACAGCAATATCGACCACAATTACAATCTTCCCGGATGCAGTCACGATCTGACTTCTCCGACTTTAGATCTACGCTTGGGTATAATCAGTGTGCATATTGTAGAAGAGAGGGCCATATAAAATATGATTGTCCAGCTTTGCGTGACCGGCTTAACGGTGTGTCGGCACGAGGAGGTCGTGGTGGTCCTCAACAAGCACCCCGAGGTAGAGGCTGCGGTGCCCCTCAAAATCAAAATCATGAGCGCCCTCATACCCCATCAGACGCGAATAATTATTTTGACCAACGAAATGTGAGGTCCGATAAATCAGCACAGTATCATGTGGACGATTATTACGTCGAACATGAGATTGATGCAGGTAACCACTACTAGGACAGCCACCGACAGAGAGAGGGAGTAGTATCAGTTCCGGTTGATCAGAGTGGGCCTTACGTCGCAGTTGCTACATCTGGCGTAGTTGAGCCTTTTCTGTTAGACACTGGTGCGACGAAAAGTTCCATCATGCATTCGAAACTCCCTGGCGCACCTTTGTCCGGCTTAACAAATGTTTCCATTGGATTCTCTGGCGCCCCTGTTAGCAATCCTGTCTCTAGCCCTTTGTCCCTTACCATTGGTCCTCATGAGCTAGAGGCCCCATTGATTTTATCTACTGGTTGTGGTGAGAATCTTTTGGGCTTGGATTTGTTAAAACGGTTATATGCGACTTTGTACTGCTCTCCTGCGGGAGTGGAGCTTACATTAGGTCAGAGAGCGATCTCTCCTATGTACTTATCAATTGATAAGTTCCCACCGGAATTGAGTTCCCTTCCTGCGTCGTTATGGGCTACGGGTCCCAATGTAGGCTTATTGAACATCCCACCTTATGTGGTTCAGTTGAAATCGAATGTGCGTTTCCCACGTATACCACAGTATCGTATCTCTTTTGATGGCGAGCGAGCACTATTAGCGATCATTTATGACCTGATCGAAAAGGATGTCATTGAAGAAACTCGAGGCAATGTGTGTAATAGTCCTGTGTTACCGATTTTGAAACGCACAGATCCAACTAAACCTCCTGTGTACCGCTTTGTAATTGATTTACGAGAAGTAAATAAAATCGTGATTCCCCAGTTTCCTGTGGTGCCTGACATCACGGCTTTGTTGACCCTGATTCCGGCTTCTGCCTCCTGGTTCACGGTAATCGATCTAAAGAATGCTTTCTTTAGTATTCCGATCGCTGAGGAAAGCAGAGACCTATTCGGATTTTCACTGGGTGGTCGCAGTTTTAGATTTAAACGCGCACCACAGGGCTACTGTGAGAGTCCATCGATCTATAGCCAAGCACTTAAAAGTCAGCTTGATGCATTTGTGTTGCCGACAGGCGCAGCCTTAGTTCAATACGTTGACGACCTATTAGTGGCAGCTGATACAGAGGCTATTTGCAAAACCGCTACAGTATCATTGTTGCAGCACCTATGTGACTTACATCACAAGGTGTCACCTTCTAAGCTACAATATTGTTGTCAAGAAGTAACCTACTTAGGTCACTTACTGTCAAAGGATGGGAGAAGGTTGACCCCAGAGAGAATGGCAGCGATTGCTCGAATGACTGTGCCAAAGACTCAGAGAGATGTACGTGCCTTTCTAGGTATTACGTCATACTGCAGACAATGGATTCCAAATTTTTCATTGTCGGCGAAACCATTGATAGCCCTTACGTGCAAGGATGTTTCATCTCCTTTGCCATGGACTGAAGAGTGTCAGAAAAGTTTTTCTGAATTGCGTGATGCGTTGTGTTCGGCTCCTGTGTTGGGTACTCCTGATTACAATAAGCCGTTCACACTTTATGTTCACGAGAGGGACGGTTGTGCGTTGAGTGTTCTGACACAACAATTTGGCGACAAACAGCGTCCATGCGCATATTTTTCTTCGACCTTAGACCCAGTAGCTAGAGCCTTGCCGAGTTGTTTGAGAGCAACAGCGGCAGCTGCGGCGTCCATTCGACAGTCCGCAGGTCTGGTCATGGATAATATGCTCACGGTGATGGTCCCGCATGCAGTCGACACTCTCTTGAACCGAACGAAAACTCAACATTTGACGAGCGCAAGGTTGTCTGGATATGAGTTGACGTTATTGGCAAGTCACATACGGATAAAACGGTGTAATGTGTTGAATCCAGCAACATTGTTGCCGATCGACATGGAATTAAGTGATGTAACACCACATGATTGCTATTTGAGAACTGAAGAGGAGACGAAGGGTCGTATTGACCTGAAAAACACTCCATTGGTAGATCCCGATGGTACTTTGTATGTGGATGGTTCATGTTTTAAGTTACCAAATGGTGATGTGACGACTGCGTATGCTGTAGTAACATTGAGTACGGTTGTGGAATCTGCGAGATTGAGTTAGAATTCGGCCCAAGCGGCTGAGTTGATCGCCTTGACGAGAGCGTGTGTGTTGTCCAGAGGGAAGCGGGTGAATGTGTTTACAGACAGCCAGTATGCTTTTGGTGTGGCGCATAGTTTTGGTCGATTGTGGAGAGAAAGAGGATTTTTGACGTCGCATGGTACGAAGATTCAGCACGGACAGCTTGTGAATGACCTTTTGGACGCACTTACATTGCCTAAAGAGGTGGCAATAATCAAATGTAGTGCGCATCGGAAGGTGACGGATGATGTTGGTCGCGGTAATGCGTTTGCGGATGAGATTGCGAAGGAGACGGCTAGAGATCTGACAAATCGAATGTACGTTGCGAGTTCAGTAAGATGGCCAGCGGAGACTAGTATGTGTGAGGACACAGTTGAGAGTGTGAAGAAGATACAGAATGAAGCTACTGAGATGGAAAAGACTCAGTGGAAAGAAAGTACGGGAAAGTTAGACGAGAATGGATGTTGGGTTGATTTGTCGGAAAAGCAGAGATGGATGTTACCAGATGCATACGTGCTTGCTGTTGTTACTATGGCTCATGGTACATCACACATTACTACGAAAGGCATATGTAAGTTGCTGTCGCCCGTATGGAAGAATGATGGAATTACTAAATGTGCGGAGAGAGTGGTTAAAAATTGCATGGTATGTTTGATGTATAATCCTGGCAAGGGCACCCCCACTCCACGTGGTCATTTTGCTCCTCCCACATGTCCCTTTGAAATTATTCAGTTAGACTTTATCCACATGGAGAGATGCAATAATTTGAAGTTCGTCTTGGTTGTAGTTTGTGCGTTCTCCAGATGGATTGAGGCTTACCCCCTAAAGGATAATACTGCCCTGTCCACAGCAAAGGTTCTACTCAAAGAATATTTCCCCAGGTATGGAATGCCACGGATTGTATGGTCAGATAACGGAAGTGAGTTTGTGGGACGTGTAATGAAAAGTATATGTCGTGGTCTTGGCATAAATCAGAAGTTTCATAGTGCTAATCATCCTCAGTCTGCGGGTTTAGTGGAAAGATATAATGGCACTCTGAAACTGAAACTTGCCAAAATCCAGGCAACGACTGGTCTATCATGGCCCGACGCTTTGCCTTTAGCTCTCTTATCGACCAGGGCGACTGTGCACTCACGAGTAGGGCTCAGCCCATATGAGATTGTGTTCGGCCATCCTGCGAACATTTGGGGAGTTCCGAGGCCTAAAGAATTTGAAAGACTTGAATATCCAATGTTAATTGACTATCTCTATGATCTGACTGCTAAATTGAGTTTGATTCATCAACAGGTCTTTGAGGCTCTACCGGCACAAACAGAGGGTCCTGGTCATCGGCTCCAACCAGGTGATTGGGTTCTTACCCTCAACTTTGGACGAAAACGAAATCTTGAGCCAAGGTTCGTGGGACCTTACCAGGTGTTGCTGGCAACGAGGACTGCGGTTCGGCTGGAAGGGAGAAAACATTGGGTGCATGCCACCCACACCAAGAAAGTTCCGCTCCCATTGCCAGCAGATAGTTGGATCAGAAAAGGATTCGGCTCGTGTGAAACTTACGTCCCTCTAAGTTACGTGCCGTTTAGTGACGCGCAGCTTGCAGGAGATAACACAGTAAGACCCGACACCCCTGTTGAACCATCCGAAGTTAACCCTCTTTCAGCAGCATTGGAGAATTCAAGTTCTGAACAATTGCGTGGACAATCGAACACTCTTTTGCCGTCTGATCCACTGTTTGAAGAGCAGACTCGCCCCGGAAGAAGTCGATTCTTTCTTCGACCGCGCTAACAGACTAATAAATTCTGTTTTTTATTTTTTTGAATCTACATCACCTCTATTGTTGCCATAAAAATTGTGGACATTACATATATATATATATATATATATATATATATATATTGTGTACCTTTTTCCTTACAGCTAGGAGGCGTATATTGAATTCAATGAACTCTTGATTAAAAACCTTTTCATCTGGGTTAACCGTAGGGCCGTGCGGGTACTTCCTCCTGTTTAGCAGGTATCTGACACTAGGTCGATTACTTTTGTCGATTTCTGGGAACTCCTGGGGATTGATAATCGCTACTCAGAACGAAGTGCGTCAAGAACGTCATGGACGGTTTTTAGACGATGGAGTCTTCTAAGCTGTTGGAAATTGAGAAAATGGTGGCGCAAAGATCCAAATCGCACAAGACATTTCGAAAAAAATGTTTTTGTTACAGGTTTTTATGTTGTCCCTAACTGTTTCTATGCTGCTGGTGGGTGGAGTATATTTTGGTTTTCAATCATTGCTGCCTTCTACTTTACCTACTCCTCCTTCTCATGATTTAAATTCTGTTTCCACTATGTCTCCACATTCCTTTCATCTTCTGCCCCAACATGAACAGGTCAGACGTGCGGAATTTATGAACAATTCTTTTGTTCAACTTCTACATCAGCATCAGTTGGTGATGAACACTACCAATTGTTGGGTAAGTGGGTTAATGCCACATACCATGGATAAGGGTATTCCGTATTTTGTTCTTCCTTATAGCCCCCAGGGGTCAGCTCGAGCATTCCAGACCATGTTCCGTAGTGCACTAGATTCCTACCCCCATCGAGAGCCTCGCTCTGCAGACCTTGGTCCTGGCCCGTACCACAAGTCTTTGGCGATAGCAATTGCAGATTTAAATAGAGATATTTTTGACGCAACACTTATCCCAGAGGAAGAGGTGCGAGCTTATAAGGATCTGAGTGAGGTCGAGTATAGTACATCAGTGAATGATAGGCAGTTTAAAAGCTCATCTCCAATCTGGATAGTACCTCATCTCGGTCATTTCTGTCTGCAAGGTCTTGGTCGCAATCCGAGAGCTCAGCTTGGGAAGAGTGCTTGTGTTGATACTTACGTTTTACCAATGCTCTCTTCCCCTGTCTTTCTGACTGCCAAGGATACCTATTTTGTATGTTATGATCGCGCATATACGTGGTTACCTCATGACTTCTCGGGTACCTGCTATATCGCGAATCTTTTGCCTCCGACTTTCACTGTTGCCTCAGATTATCACAAAACTAGAGTTGTGAGAGGTGTCATTAGTAAAGAAGATACTGCCGGTCAAGAAGCAGGAGATTTCTTTAAGGGTTTCCTACCTTTTTGGGGCCCTATGGTCAATAGCAGGAATCTGAGACAGTTAACTCGTGTAGTGGAAGCAACTGCTAACATAACTGCAAGCGCCCTTGGTAATCTGACAGCAGAGCTTCAAGCGGATAGGCTTATGACGCTACAGAACCGTATGGTTCTAGACGTAGTACTAGCAGACAGAGGTGGTGTGTGTAAGGTCATCCATTCGAGCTGCTGCATTTTCATACCTGATAACGCTCCAACGGTTTATCAAGCCATCTCGAAGTTGCATAAAATCTCAGAGTCCATACACGTGGACGAGGGAGATTGGACTCTTCTAGGATGGTTTTGGGGTCTGATGTCAACTTGGGGTTGGAAAATTCTGATGATTATAGGGGTTGTTGTGACGTTTCTGTTCACGTGTTGTCTTTGTGTGCAGTGTGGTCCTGCCTTATGTGGCCTTTGTGCTACAACGTGTATAAGAAGGCCATCTGTTACCGGCGAGAAATTGATGAATAAGATGATGTTCCAGCAACACTTGAATGATCTGATGAATATCGAAATTGATTATGATTCCGACTAGTGCTTGCCTACATGAGGGCAAAAGGAGCGTCTGAGGACCAATGAGAACCGTTACGATGCTAGCGAGTGTGGTATCTATGAACCGTAAATGACGAGATTAATAGGTGTACGCATTTTCGCTACGCTACTTAGAAGGGTTCGTCTTATTTACAGGTTTCTTCATTTGAACCCTCGGGTTCCATTTTAGATACGGCATCCATTTTGTTTCTTGCCCTCACGTAGTCAGCGAACAGGCCAATGTCCGCCTCATGACCCTGTGATTCCCAAGACTGGGGGATGACACGGCAGAGACAGATGGCTCCGCAGCTGGGTAATCTTCCCACGTTGGCCTATTGTTTCAGCCTTGCATGCGCTCGGCTCGAATCCTTTGATCCTGGGATTGCGCTTCCGATATTACCTCCACACTCCTTCTTCTTCTGTTGTCTGACTTCCTTGCACCTGTTCCTGTCTCTTACTCTCGTCCTTTTACAACTAGAGTGGAATGTGCATAGCAGCAGGATAATGTGCTTTTACAGTTGGGAACCGACAAATGTTACTGTGATTATGTTCCGGGTTTCCGACACCATGAATGAAGCCCTTTTAAGTTTATTGTGGGAACTGAGTTGTAACCTTTTGTTCGTTACGTTATTGAATGCTGAAAATGTGTATAAAAGGAGCGATCCACATTTGCAATTTGAAGCAGACTCTTGGAACCTACACTCTGTTGTACTTCCCATGACTTTTGCATCCCTGCAGTAATAAACGCTGATCTTTGACGCCGAAGGAAGTGTCCCGTGTCTCTGTCACTTGTGCGCCGAACAGGTATCCTACGAAGGTTTCAGGTGTTGTTCCCTGGCACCGCTGGTTCTTAAAAGTCAAGTCCTTCAGTGTAGAGTGAAAGGCAGGGGGTAGGTGACCCAACGATGGCATGCTGGACCTGCATTTTCTTTTTCAGGGACAGTACCAAGGCGGACATTCAAACTTGGGAGTGTCTTATGAGGCTCACAAAAACCAAGGAGAAGAGATGGGAGGGTCTGGGTAGCCAGCCGGATTGCGACTTGAGAAGGCGGCAACACTACCACAAGAAGGACTGGGGTGGCCTCAGTAAGTCAATAGTCAGGAATGTGGCCTCCAGGGAAGTGAGCACTGGCATCACGCAATGTAAGTTGGGGGTTGAGACATGATTGTTCACCACCGCATCCTGTCCTCCCTTGGAGACGGATCCCGGAGTACAACATTGAATGGATGACAAGTTTGAAAGTTTGAAAGGCAGGACAGGGGACCTGTAGTGCCGGAGGAGTTAGATGAGCAACAGGAACAACTGGATTATGATGAAACAAGCGTAGAAGTAGGGGAAATTAGGGAAAAACGCCATGGAAGAGGAAGACAGGTGCTGAGCGATGGGTGCACAGGGGAACTCACATAATGCACCTGTTTATAGCTCATTACAGGAGCATCATGGCAGAATGGGAACAAAACAGGTGGTTTCAGCTGCTGGAGCCTCTTCTCAACTAGCTGGGCACCTGGATCCACGGAGAAGGTGCGAGGTAAGAGTGTTGGTGACAAAGGGGGTAATACAGGGTTGCAGGCCAAGGTGTCTGTGGGGGTGTCAGCGGGGGGTGACAAGGATGGTGGGGACATATGGCTATGGAAAGGACATTATATCAAAGACGCAGGGATCGGCACGGAGGCACAAGTTGACAATGCCACAGCACGGGGAGCCAAGGTACTGATGGAAGGCAAAGAAGCCAGGCCAGTGGAGACAATAGCAAAAGGAAAGCAGGAGACTCTGCAAGGCAAAGCGGAGCAGATGGACATACAGGAAAAGGGGGGTTGGGGAGGACACAAAGGTGAAAGGAAGTAAAGAAATAAAGATCCTGAGATTGCCGAATATGGGGGTGACCTAGCTGCTGTGTGCGCATTCAATGCTAGTGCAATCAAAGTGAAAACATGGAAAGGGGAATATGTTTGGAAATGCTGAAGCTCCCCCAAAGAGCGTTGCGAGCTAAGGAGCCCAAAGAGGAGGAATTGGAACTGTCCAGAAGACCTAGAGTGCTGATGACGATAGACCACAGGAGAGCGGCATTTCCCATTTTCGAAAGTGTATATTGCGATAAATAACCGGGGCATTGTTTCTCCCTCTTTAAATACATGGACGGCATTCACAGGGCACACATCACCTATGGGGGGTATCTGTGGACACATTATGACAGAGAATTTAGGGCAAGGATGGCCTGGGACACAGAGGAAAAGTGGGGGGAAATTAAAACTGACCTAAATCAGTGAAGTTTGGCAAGACGACATACACGGCAAGCATGTTGCCACTGGTGTATTGGCCCTTCGCCCCACCTGGGGGCTGGGACAGGGCCAGGACACAAGGGGGAACAATGGATATGTGCTGGGACTTTAATAAATAATAACTGCATAACCTGTATTCTGGACCTCCTAAGCCCCTGTCCCTCCATGTGATATTTAATACTTAGTACGGTTGTTCAACTGTGGGGCTCTTACCAAGGAGCTGCCAACTGGCGCCCACAGGATCAACAGAAATCCCATCTGTGATCCCCACTATATTAAGGATAACCTTTCCTTCAGTCGCCTCCACTTACCCTTGTCAATTGGCTCCTTCTTCCCCCGCCGACTGACTTGGTGCACTCCTACCTGTGTTTAGGACGAGTTCAGTCTCTCCAATATCCCACCTAGGCAATCCAAGAACATAATCATGGAGAACCACCAAGGCTTAGCTTTCGATGACGATATGGTGTCAGAAATCCTTCGAGCTCCCCTACTCTTGGGAGCAGAAGGATCCACCTCAGGAGTCACCCAACTGGAAGAATGGTCATCCCTCACTATCATGAAAAGAATTTATATCAAGATTATACTACATGGACTGCTCATCACTGAATATCTGCGAGCCAGTATTGCACCCAGCGGACTCATCGTAAAGAATGTGCCAGGTATCTTTCTGGAGGATATAGTTTTCAGGAGTGAATGGTCCCTGGTAGCCTGGAAGTACACCAGGGACTTGCTTATCCTCATCATCAATACTGCAAACGTTTGGCAGATGACCTCCTGGTGAAGATAGCAATGGCAGAGAATGCCCTCAAGACAACCATACAAATAACTGCATATAAGAACAAGCTGTCCGAGATCAATAACAAAGTGAATGAGAATAGAGAGTACCTACTGAAACAAAAGATCAACAAGTTACAGAAGGACATAAAAAAATGTAACCAAAAAAATCGACCCCTTTTTAAAAGAAGACTACATCAGAGGGGGTGACTTGTCTGATGAAAGTACCTCGTCACACACACGAAACACATCAACTAGTAACAACTTGAGCACCGGCAGCAAAGTCAATGATGACACAAGGAGGACCCACCAACTGCCACTTTTGATGGTGTATGGGATACCACTATACCAGGGCCACCCACCAGGTTGGCACCCGTACCAGATGTGCCCACCAGGACCTCCTAAGGCTTCCCCCCCCTTTTTGAGGCAGAGGCTGGGGCAGAGGCAGAGGAAAAAGAAGAGTCTCACAGCAAAATCACGTGCAGTGGCAAGAACCACAAACGGAAACCTCCCGACAGACGAGGAACCAAACAGTGAACAAGAAAAACGAATTGTCCACTTTTCAACTAGAGCCCTGGCAGCAGTGGAGTAAAGTGTCCTGCATAGAGGCTTGGGCTTTGTTCCCACACCAATGGAGGACAATTTTAGGGAAGCACAAGAATTGCATCGCTTCTTCAGGAAGATCCATCTTAACGCTTTTTCTCTGGACAAACCATCGATGGACACCAACAACTCTGGTCTCCACAACCCATCCACCTTTACCCCCACATCAGGAATGATCCCCCTGAGGTTCTAACCTATGAACAGGCTGTCTTGAAGGAGGTGGGGAATTGTCCGCCTAGAAATCCATTCTTTAACATATCCAAAACAGAGACTACAGCCATGCGAACCCTGGGTACCGACACCTCCATCACTATAAAACCAGCAGATAAGATAGGAGCCATTGTCATCCAGAACATTGCAGACTACAACCGCCAATGCAAATGTCAACTGTTCAACTGTGACCACTATACCCCCATTAGGGAGGACCCCACAAGACATCTTAGCACCTGCATAGCATCAATGGTCTTTGCGGAGGAAACACAAGGCTTGATTAGAAAAAAGGAGGATGCCTTTCTGACCACTGATCACCCCAAGATACCTTACTTCTACACCCTACCTAAAATTCATAAGTAAACCAGAACACCTCCAGGGAGACCAATTGTGTCAGGGATTGGGTCCATACTAGAACCCCTGTCACGGTTTTGTGACCATTTCCTGCAACCATTGGTAATGAGGACTCCATCCTTCCTCAAAGACAACACTGCACTCCTTAGCCTTCTTGTGGGATTAGGTGAGGACTCCTCTGTTGATGTACTAATCACATTTACAACTAGGGGTGGTGATGGACAGAGTCTCTGAATTAAGCAGAATACTCTCACCCAGTCAAGAGATCAGGGCTAGATCCAACACCGTTTTTTAGCTCATTGCACCATCCCAGTTTCAGAACCTGGCTGTATGCAAATTAGTCTGTCCCTGGCCCAGTGCATCATGGGAACAGGGCAGACCAGACTACAAAAGCCAATTCTTACACTGGGAAGGAAACAAGCTTCCGGGGACCGGTTTCTGGCATTTCAGCCGTCTTCGGCCCAGCTTGCTTGAATCCTGATGGTGCAATGAGCAAGGGACTCACATCTGAGTATACCCTTCCACGCTTAGGGTGGACAAAAATATTTACAACAAGGGGTGGTGATGGACAGAGTCTCTGAATTAAGCAGAATACTCTCACCCAGTCAAGAGATCAGCCCTGATCTTTGGACTGGGTAAGAGTGGTCTGCTTAATTCAGACACTCTGTTCATCACCACCCCCTTTTCTGAATCGTTTTTGGCCACTATAGGTGTGGCAGGGTATACTCAGACATGAGTTCCTTGCTCACTGCTCCATCAGGATTCAAGCAAGCCGGGCCGACGAGGCTGAAATGCCAGAAACCGGTCCCCGGTAGCTTGTCTCCTTTCTGGTGAAGAATTGGCTTGGTAGTTTGGTCTGCCCTGTTCCCATGATGCACTGGGCCAGGGACAGACTAATTTGCATATAGCCAGGTTCTGAGCTGGGATGGGGCAGTGAGCTAAATAACGGTGATGGATTAAGCCCTGATCTTTGGACTGGGTAAGAGTGGTCTGCTTAATTCAGACACTCTGTTCATCACCACCCCCTTTTCTGAATCGTTTTTGGCCACTATAGGTGTGGCAGGGTATACTCAGACATGAGTCCCTTGCTCACTGCTCCATCAGGATTCAAGCAAGCCGGGCCGACGAGGCTGAAATGCCGGAAACCGGTCCCCGGTAGCTTGTCTCCTTTCTGGTGAAGAATTGGCTTGGTAGTTTGGTCTGCCCTGTTCCCATGATGCACTGGGCCAGGGACAGACTAATTTGCATATAGCCAGGTTCTGAGCTGGGATGGGGCAGTGAGCTAAATAACGGTGATGGATTAAGCCCTGATCTTTGGACTGGGTAAGAGTGGTCTGCTTAATTCAGACACTCTGTTCATCACCACCCCCTTTTCTGAATCGTTTTTGGCCACTATAGGTGTGGCAGGGTATACTCAGACATGAGTCCCTTGCTCACTGCTCCATCAGGATTCAAGCAAGCCGGGCCGACGAGGCTGAAATGCCAGAAACCGGTCCCCGGTAGCTTGTCTCCTTTCTGGTGAAGAATTGGCTTGGTAGTTTGGTCTGCCCTGTTCCCATGATGCACTGGGCCAGGGACAGACTAATTTGCATATAGCCAGGTTCTGAGCTGGGATGGGGCAGTGAGCTAAATAACGGTGATGGATTAAGCCCTGATCTTTGGACTGGGTAAGAGTGGTCTGCTTAATTCAGACACTCTGTTCATCACCACCCCCTTTTCTGAATCGTTTTTGGCCACTATAGGTGTGGCAGGGTATACTCAGACATGAGTCCCTTGCTCACTGCTCCATCAGGATTCAAGCAAGCCGGGCCGACGAGGCTGAAATGCCAGAAACCGGTCCCCGGTAGCTTGTCTCCTTTCTGGTGAAGAATTGGCTTGGTAGTTTGGTCTGCCCTGTTCCCATGATGCACTGGGCCAGGGACAGACTAATTTGCATATAGCCAGGTTCTGAGCTGGGATGGGGCAGTGAGCTAAATAACGGTGATGGATTAAGCCCTGATCTTTGGACTGGGTAAGAGTGGTCTGCTTAATTCAGACACTCTGTTCATCACCACCCCCTTTTCTGAATCGTTTTTGGCCACTATAGGTGTGGCAGGGTATACTCAGACATGAGTCCCTTGCTCACTGCTCCATCAGGATTCAAGCAAGCCGGGCCGACGAGGCTGAAATGCCAGAAACCGGTCCCCGGTAGCTTGTCTCCTTTCTGGTGAAGAATTGGCTTGGTAGTTTGGTCTGCCCTGTTCCCATGATGCACTGGGCCAGGGACATTCTAATTTGCATATAGCCAGGTTCTGAGCTGGGATGGGGCAGTGAGCTAAATAACGGTGATGGATTAAGCCCTGATCTTTGGACTGGGTAAGAGTGGTCTGCTTAATTCAGACACTCTGTTCATCACCACCCCCTTTTCTGAATCGTTTTTGGCCACTATAGGTGTGGCAGGGTATACTCAGACATGAGTCCCTTGCTCACTGCTCCATCAGGATTCAAGCAAGCCGGGCCGACGAGGCTGAAATGCCAGAAACCGGTCCCCGGTAGCTTGTCTCCTTTCTGGTGAAGAATTGGCTTGGTAGTTTGGTCTGCCCTGTTCCCATGATGCACTGGGCCAGGGACAGACTAATTTGCATATAGCCAGGTTCTGAGCTGGGATGGGGCAGTGAGCTAAATAACGGTGATGGATTAAGCCCTGATCTTTGGACTGGGTAAGAGTGGTCTGCTTAATTCAGACACTCTGTTCATCACCACCCCCTTTTCTGAATCGTTTTTGGCCACTATAGGTGTGGCAGGGTATACTCAGACATGAGTCCCTTGCTCACTGCTCCATCAGGATTCAAGCAAGCCGGGCCGACGAGGCTGAAATGCCAGAAACCGGTCCCCGGTAGATTGTCTCCTTTCTGGTGAAGAATTGGCTTGGTAGTTTGGTCTGCCCTGTTCCCATGATGCACTGGGCCAGGGAGCTGGGATGGGGCAGTGAGCTAAATAACGGTGATGGATTAAGCCCTGATCTTTGGACTGGGTAAGAGTGGTCTGCTTAATTCAGACACTCTGTTCATCACCACCCCCTTTTCTGAATCGATGTACTAATCACTCTAGACGTGGAGGCCCTTTACAAAAACATATCCCAACTTTGGAGGTGGTTGAGGCCATCATCAGAGATGACGACTGGACCTCTCCCACCCGCTCAGTTTCATCATGGAGTGTGCTCCTCTAACCCTAAAGGAGAACTACTTTCAATTTGAGGACCAGGGTACCTCGATGGGCAGTACTTTTGCCCCCAGCCTGGCATGTTTTTACATGGCTGATTTTGAGAAAAAATACATCAAGGGTGAAACCAACCCCTACAGAAATAACATCTTGATCTGGCAGAGGTATATCGATGATATACTGATCCTATGGCAAGGTGCCATGGATATCTGTTCAGAGTTTTGCACCTGAGTCAACATGATTGATCGGTTTCTGAGATTCAGCAAGACTGTCCCAACCACTGCAATACCTTTTCTAGACCTATCAATTTCACTCAATGAAGGCAAACATACAAGAAGCCCACATACAGTAATAGTCTACTAAGGTACAACAGCCACCATCCCAAGCACCTGCGAGACAGTCTCTCTTTTGCACAGTGTCTGCGTCTACACCGCAATTGCAGCGACGTTGACGACTACAAACAACAGTTCAAGTCCCTTAACTCTGACCTTTTGGCAAGAAACTAGACAAGGTGAGGTGGTACAGAAAGCATACAAAAGGGCAAGGAACAACAACAGGGAGGCTCTCTTAGAACAATGAGAATGGGTGTCCAACGAAGTTATCACCTGTGTTACAACCTTTCACCCACCAGTCGAACGACATAAAAAAATCATTAAAAAGCACTGGCCCATTTTACACACAGGGAACATGTTACCAGCTGTCCCCCGATTCGCATTTAAATGAACTGCCAACATCAAAGACATAGTTGTACACACTAGACCTCTTCCTCAACCAACCACATGACAACTGCAACTCTGGGGTCTTCCACCTGTCATGGGCCACTACCCATGTGGTTCATGTAGGGTTTGCCCTTTCACATGACCTTCAAAACAGGTTGATCTGGGTCCTACTGATACTTGGCCAGAAGTCCCACCCTAACTGTAACATCAGGAATTGTGTGTATGTGGTCACATGCCCATTCCAGAAACGCTATATTGGAATGACCATACGGGCAGTGAAATTAAGAATAGCTGAACATCGCAGTAATATAAATTGAAAGAAGACGATGACAAGAATGCTGACCCACTACACTGAGTTGGGTCACACACCTAATGAGATTGACTGGACAATCCTTGAAACATATGTCAATATTACCCTGCAAGCTCTCCTGGTGAGGGAGCAAAGGTGGGTTTTCTGCCTCACTACACACCAGACAGGTCTGAACGATGAAATCCCTGGGGGAGAGGTGGCACGATAACACACTTTCCACCTCGCCCCTCCCCATGTTCTTGACCTCCCTTTACTTTGCCAGCATGCATATGACCTTCCCATGCTGATGACCTTCTTTTTCTTTGACAACTCGCATTTGTCCCTGCAGATTCCTCCCTCATGTTATGTCCTTCCCGGACTAATTGTAGTTACTTCCCTTTGTTGATTCCAGCAATGTGGCACGGTTATGTATAACTGCCCCACTATGCCCTGCCCCAAGTCTGCCTATGTACATAACTAGTGACACATCACGTCTTCTCTAGCCGTCATCTCTCTCAATCAATGCACACAATTGTGTGCTCTATTTCGTGAGACTGGTAACCTGCTTGGTTATGTGTCCTTTTATTTCATTCACTAGAGGCCCAGTTATGCCACAGTAAGCAATAACTATTGAACGGGACTCTGTAGCAACATGGCACTCACCTTCCACCATTGGTTTTGAAGTTCAAGATGGCCGCCAAAAGGTCCATCTCCTCATATGTAAGTGAGGTTCTAGGCGTCACGTCCTTCCCACATGTAAGATCACTACCTCTCCCACGCTGACACATCCTGTGATGGCAAGACACGGGTAAGTCCCATGCGAGCAGACACTCCAATTAGGTAAGTATACTGTACGCTTCCCTCCCTGGTCCTCATTCCCTGCATGCGCTAGACCCATTTATTAAAGATTTGCATTTTCGGCTTTCTCCGGCAACTCCAACCCCCCCACCCATCCCACCCACCCCCGGCCACCACCATGGGGTATAGTTGGATCTCCTGGCAGCATACAAACAATCATGGTTTACATTTACCACTTAACTTTGCTGCTACCATTTTGGACCATAAGTTCTATCGCCGGCTGACCCGCAGCAGCGTAGGCTGCTTGAATTATACCACCACCACGGGGTGCCAACGTATTTCGGCCGGACACTCTCCTGCATTTCGCTCATCAGGTGGACCATACTACGTGTTACTTCAGCTGCTCGTGTCTACCCCCCTTTGCTAGCCAGATAGTAGCAGCCTGCGGTCCCTTATACAGCTTTTGACTATTGTTTCTCTGCTATAAAGCAGCCAGCCTGGGAGAGGATGTAGCCTTATGGCTAGAGCGGTCGACCTCGTAGCTGGGGAACCAGGTTCGAGTCTCGGCAACGACGCTCAACATCCTGTGATTCTGGGCAAATTACTTAATCTCCCAGTGCCTAACAAAAATGAATGTGTTCTTCTGTAAGGAAACTTGTGCTCATGCTTATGTAAAAAGCTCTGATACCCGATGTCTCGGGTCTAGTTCGCGATATATAAAAGTCAAAAAACAAAAAAAAAATTACGGAGTGCTGCCGTTCTGGCCTGCCACTCTGTCTGAGGCACCATGGCCTCTGGGCTGCTTTACCAACTCTTCCATTTATGTTGCAGGCTCCATCTCTCGCGATACACTAGCGAGCACCATGTCACGGTGGGGGCTATTCAACCCAGGGCCAGACTGGGAACCACAACCGGCCCTGGCAAAGTGCTCGCCCCCCTCCCCACTCAGGGGAGTGGGGTTGGAGGTGACGCCGAGCTCTTTGCCGGGGCCGGTTTTCGGCCGATTATGGTACAGTGCCGATTTTGCAGGTACGCTGCAAAAACGGCCCTGTAACAAAAATGCCCCCAGAGCCCAAAACCACCCCACCGGGGGATTGCCCAGTGCCCGCTATGGCCAGTCCGGCCCTGATTCAACCACCCTATTTAGGTGAGTTTTTTGATGGGGTGATCAGTATGGGACACATGCGGTGCGGTGGTACACCACTGCGGGGGAACACCATCATTCCGCTCAACAGCACAGCCCACTACCATCGGACGTACCAGCACAAGGCACCACCACTAGATCATCGATAATATGCATGATTATTTGGAGTATGGATTTGTAAAAACTTGGACCCAATGTACACTTTTGTTATCTACAGCAGAAGTGTTTTTATACTTTGTCCGATACAGATGCACAGTATCTTTTTTCCACGGTCTCATGGTTTTTCTAGCTTTGTGAATGTGGCTACTTAACCATACTGTATTTTTGCTTTATTCCCTCCAGGTGCCTTTTTCCAGAAGGTATACATTTTAACCTCTTGTTTTCACCACTTCTTAGGACTACAGTTCGAGTTCAGACTATAGGGGACGTGACTTTCTTCCATTTTACACATCGTAAACGCCGTCCCTTAGGAGTAGATGAGGATACCTAGGTCCCGATGAAATTCCTAGATCCGTTTGGACTGTATAGGGGATGAAACATGTCAACCCCCTGCACACATCCCCCTGAACTGAACAGTGTATAATTTCCCCTCTCCAGTCCACGACTTTCCAGTCGGTGTTTTTAATCACGGCACAGGAACCCAGTAAATAAACTACCCTTGCCAAATCATGTAGCTATTTTTAAACCACACTTACACTATTCCACTTCTACTCACTACACATATGCCACCTAAAGAACTTCTTTAGCTTCACGTCGGAAACTAGAGAAGACCTCAGGCAAAGAACCCCTTGCGGGGGGCCCAATGAGGAAATGCCCTATGATGAATCATGAGGGCCCTTGCTCCTTATTGAGCTATCCCTTTGCAAATCAAGCATTCTCTCATCAAGCACCTGGGTGTAACTAACATATCATCCTTGCCTGGCCCCCACGGTTTTCTACCCCCCACCCCCTCTTTCTTCTCCTAATTCCCACATAGGAATACAAAGCATACTCTTTTTTTCACTTTAATAAAGGCTTATGCACTAGAGATTACTGCAAGATCAAGCACAAATCGAATGCTTGAAGTGTTCAGGATGACATTCGCTGGTCCAGTGCTATGGAGCGGGAGGAAATACACAGGGTACCCAGGCATGACAGTGGAACCAGTATCACCGAGCTACAATGGGCAGCAGGGTAACCCTACAGCAGGAAACAGAGTAGGATGGGGGACACATTGCAATATAGGCAAAGGCTCATTCACCAATTAAGTAGACGACTGGTTGTTGGGATATCCTACCAGACAGGACGCAAAGCTGCTGAGAGAGGATTTCAGGGAGGGGTTTCGTTTGTGGTACTGGGGCCCCAGAGTTACAAGATGGGCCAACAATTCTAAGTCGGTGGCAACACAAACAAGTAGTGAGGGAGAAACTGGCAAAAGAAGTGCAGGAGGATAGAAATGCTGGACCGTTTGACCAATGGCCTATGCCCAATTTGATTGCATCCCTGATCAGAGTGGTGCAGAAAAAGGAAAGTGGACAATTCTGGCTCATAGAGCCCTTATCAGGCACAGAGGGGTATTCGTTTAAGGAATTTATCCCAGGTGAGGTGACTTCGATATCATTTTCCTCAGTACATGTGGCTATGGCCTTGGTAAAACAGATCGGAAGGGGCCACTCATTTATTTATTTTGAAGGTTAAGTGGGACATCAAGTCAGCCTACCGGCTGTTGCCGTTTCATCTGGAGGAGTTTCAGTTGCTAGGCATACAGTTTTAAGGCCAATGGTTCGTGAATAACATTACCCATGGCCTGTGTGAAATCTTGTGCACTGTTTGAGAGGTTCAGCTCCTTCTTACAGTGGGTTTTTACGTCACATACAGGAAAGAGGACAGTAACACATTATTTGGATGACTTCCTTTTTGTAGGGCTGCCCGGGTTTGTGGACTGTCAGCACCAGTTGACAAGTCTTCAGGAGCTCATGGGCGACATCGGGGTACTGCTGGCTCTGGAATAAACTATGGTGCCAGTAATGGTGCTTTCATTTCTGGGTATTGAACTGGACCTATATCTATGGAAGTGCGACTCCCAGTGGACAAAAAAGGTGCAATTGCAACTGCTATTGGGTGCAATGCTGGATAAGCCAAAGGTGATGGCCAAAGAGGTGCATGTCTTGTTGGGAAATTAGGACTGTAGGCACCTGGGCATGTCTTTGGCAGAGCTCTCCTTGCTGCAACATCACATGCGTTTATCAGCGGGTAAAAGGGAGCATGTGACGTAGGTTCCTGGATGACTTCAATGAGATCCCAATGGTTAGACCACAGGAATGGGAGTGAGACATGCAGATATACTCAGATGCATCCGGAAAGATTGGGTTAAGTTTCTACTGGCATGGCAGGTTGTGAGCAGATGAAGTGACAGCAGCATAGAAGCAGGGGGTATGAGTATTGCTTTTCTGGATTTCTTCCCATTGTTATGGGGACAGAAACTAGTGCATAGAAAGGTCTTATTCAAAGGGATCACATGTCAGTCATACACATGATAAACAGGCAGTCACCAATGGAGGTACAGGTACCTAAGCTTCTGCGAGTATTTGTGATGAGTTGTTTGAAGCATGATGTTGCTTTCAGAGAAAAGTAGGTGCCAGGGGTGGACAATTTGTCTCGTTCACTGTGGGAGAGGTTCCATGGGCTGGCCACGGAAGCAGAAATGAACAGGATGAGGATACCAGACAGCGTGTGAAGCATAGGAGAGAGAGGATGCTGCAGTCAGTGGTAGGGCCCTTGGGAGCATCCACCAAGAAAGAGCATGCTGTGGCCTGGAAGGAGTTTCAAGCAGGGGGGGCTAAGTGGAGGTCAGAACAGTGGAACAGGGAAGAGGATATAGTACAGTACATCCTCATGCTGATAGGTAAAGGGCTCTTTAGGGTCACAATATTGGGGAAACTGGCAGGCATTGGCTTCATGGGCAAGCTTTTATGGGGCTACATGCCTTCAGCCAGGTAGCTGGGAAGGAGAATGTCTGAAGGGTGGTCCATGGAAAGGGGTCTTTGGCCTCGTATTTGGCGGCCTTTATGCCAGGCGGTTCCTTGGCAAAGTTTTAGTGGTGCTTTCGCAGATATACATAGAACAAGGAGAAAAGGTATTTTTCTCGACTCTCATGTACTGGGCTTTTCGGGTTTTGGAACTGCTGGGTTTGAAAGGTATCTGAGGGTTAGACTGGGGGGATGTTGAAGGCCAGGAGGACGGGGTAGAATTGTGCATTCCGCAATCTAAAACAGACCAGGGGGCACTAGGGAAGAGAGTGAGACTTGCATTTTTCCCAGCTTGGTAGGTGTGTCCAGTACAGTGGGGAGCATAGTGGTGGGAGATTAGTGTGGCAGTTAGGGGGGAAAGTTTTCTGCCACATTACAGCTCATCAGCATCTGAGGGTCAATGGAATAGCATTGGAAAGCATGGGGGAAACCCAAATGAATTCGGGACGCACTCCTTTAGGATTGGTGCAGCCACCAAGCAGCCCAGAGTGGTTGGGGCAGGGAAAGGATTATGGCACTGATGCGATGATCGTCAGGCTTCTTTCAGCAATATGTGCGCAGGGAACAGGGTCGGGGTTTGTGATGGCGTCAATTCCGTAGATCATTGATGTGCTGCCAAAACAAATTAGTAGCATCCCATTGGGCACTCTTTAGGTTTCTGTAATGAGGACTCCTCCACAATTTGTTCTGTTCAACTATGTTTATTTTGGTGTGGCACTTGTCGGTCATTTTAACATTCAAATGCTTTTTCAGAAATTTATATCATTTCTTATGCATGCTTTTCAATCAATTTCCACATGAACTCAGGTCACTCCTATGCATTTCGGGCGAATTGCCCTTCTTCCGGGAGCATATCTACAACATGAAAATCATAGCACATATTTTATCTGCAATAATAACAGTCCTTGTTTCTTTAAGTCAACCTCCTTGTATCCCCTGGTAAATGGTAACAGCTTACATGCATGTGTCATAAGTTTAATTACAATGTGCGTTGGTGTGCCATGGTGAGTATTTAAAAGTGCTCAACTGAAAAAACGAGAATGAAAAAACGGAATGGAACACTTACACCGAGCGCGTTACTGAGGTTCTACGGAGTTCTGGAAATCAAAACACGAGATATCAGCTATACGAACTCTTCAGTAATGAGCCAAAACATTAGGCTAATATAATTCAGGAAACTTACTTTGGAAACTGTACGACACCGTCTTCGGAATAGTTGCGATGTCGACTGAAACCGGCATTTCCGTGTAGATATGAGGCGTTTAGTGCGTATTGGATACAGGGCGTCACGTGACACGCGTCCTGAAGCCGTGCGGAGAGAAGACAGACTTGATTAGAAGAGAGATGTATTAATAGAAATGGATCGCACTCATTCATATTAGGAAACGGATCGAACTCATTCATATTAGGAAACATCGTGCATTATATCATGATTGAGGTTTAGACAAGGACGTATAGAAATAAAAATGAAAATGAAAATGAAAACGTTTGGGAATAAAGCGAAACAAAAGTGAAAAAACGAAAAGTGTGACTGTTTCTGAATGCATGGGAAACAATAGTATAGGAATGTAAAGAGGTGATGACTTGTATCAGAAGTACTGAGATGATCGTTCTTAAAGTGATGTGTGTAGTGTCATCCTCCCACCTACTGCACCATAAACACAGAATGTGTAGCCAGAGTGACATATTAGAGATAACATGCCAGTTCTATACGGTCATTTAACCAGTTGAATTTGCTTGAATTTAATTTGCATATCCAAAAGATTTCATGACGTAGTAGATGTTTGTTCTTATCCCTGCCTTTCATTTTTTCGATGACTTTGAGAATCATAAATTTCAATTGAGAAATGTTGTGGTGTTCTTCCATAAAGTGCAACGCCACTGTGGATTTTGCGTTACGTGTTCTAATGTTTGACTTATGTTCATTGGTGCAAACCTTGATTTTTCGTTCAGTTTTTCCCATGTAGACTTTTCCAGATGGGCATTTTAGTAAATATATCACATTAGAAGTGTCGCAGGTAGCTGATGCCGCCAATTTGATGTTGTAGCCCTTAATTGGATGGGCTATGGTGTTCCCTTTTATAACATTATTGCAATTGTTGCAATTCATGCATGGTCTGGTTCCTTTTGCAATGGTGTTCTGGGTACTCTCTGTTTTAAGAATCTCTCCTAGATTTTTAACTCTTGTGTAAGCAAACACCAGTAGGTCAGTAAATAAGGTTTTAAAATCTGGTTCCAAGCGCAATATTGGCCAATGTTTTGGTAGGATCTTTTTGTAGTTGTTACTCAGGTTCGAGAACTTAGAAACCACTACGATTTTGGTGTTTTCCTCAGTTTTGGAGTATCTTTCAGTAGACCAGCTCTGTTTAAAGAGTTTGTTTGTTGTTTCGCTTGTGCAATAATGTGGTGTGAGTAACCGCTCGCTGAGAATCTCTGAGCCATTTCTTCAACTCTAATGAGGGCTTGATTAGGATCCGATGTTATTCTTTTGGCCCTGATACTTTGTGATGTCGGTAGGTGCTGTTTTAGCGACATTTGATGAAAACTAGAAAAATGTAACATGTTGTTCCTGTCTGTTGGTTTTCAAAAAACATCAGTTTCCAATTTAGTTGGTGTGCGTCTGATTGCCACATCCAAAAATGTGATTTCATCTTTATTTATGTCCCAAGTAGATTGTATACGTTGGTCGATTTGATTTAATGTGTGTAATGCTTCTTGTAACGTTTCACGCGTGTTTCTCTAAAGTATAAATACGTTGTCAATGTATCGGACGAAAAGTTTGATGTTTTTACTCCATTCAGGTTTGGCAAAAATATGTTCCTCTTCATACTGCTTCATGAATAAATTGACGTATACAGGCGCAGCGCAATTGACCATTGAGGTACCTACTAATTGGAGATACCAATCCTTCTTATATTTGATATAACTCTGATACAGGGTCAAATATGTCAATTCCATGAGGAATACTTGCATCGGGTGTTCAATCTCAAGGCTCAATCTTGCTTGTTCCATTGCTTCAATACCGTGTTGGTGCGGAATTGAAGTATAGAGAGACTTCACGTCTGCTGTGCACATTAATAGGTCTTCATCATCATCCAGACTTACTTCCTGCAATTTGAGTAAGAAATCAGTTGTATCCTTAACATAACTTCTCATGGCTTTTACCACTGGTTGAAGGTAATTGTCCAAAAGTTGTCCCACCGGTTCGTGGAGACTTCCACGTGTAGAAACAACTGGTTTTAACGGTGGGTCTCTAGCATTTTTATGGATCTTTGGACCCATATATATTGTTAGACTCCTTGGGTTATATTTCATGAGGAAATTCTTAGTCCTGTCTTTGATTGTTACGGCATCATAGGCTTTATCTAGGATGTTCTTTAAGATGGCCATGAATTGTGTTGTCAGGTTTTCATTCAATTTCATATACGTAGTTGTATCAGATATGTGCTCCATAATTTTTTCTCATACATATCAGTGTTCATAATTAGCAGCGCTCCTCCCTTATCGGCCTTTTATACATTTGATCTGCTTGTTATTGGCTATCCTTCCTAGAGAATCCAAATCCTTTTGTGTGATGTTCTTCCTGATATTCTTGTTGTAATTTAGTTTGGATATGTCTTGTTTCACGAGATTCTCAAATAGATCTAATGTGTTATGGCTTGTCGGTGCTTGGTATGTATTGATAGGTCTTAATCCCTTGAGTTTATCTGGTTCTTGTCTTTCTTGATCCGGTAGAGCCATTTTCAAAGAAGTGTCTTAACCTAAGTTTCCTCATTAATTTGAAGGTGCTCACCACTAATTCCAATTGGTCTGTTTTCGTGGTTGGTACGAAAGAGGAACCTTTTTCTAATAATTTAATTTCATTAGGTTTCTGAGTGTAGTCAGAAATGTTGATGACTAGTTGTCTTTCGATGTTGTCATCTTTTTGTCCTTATTTGACTGTGTTGTGCTTCTGGTGTTGGGATGTTCCGTGTCTCTTCCCCCTCCTGGGTCTTCTCTTTCTTGGAGGCCTTGATCTAAAAAAGGAATCGTAGTTGTTCGTGTTGTGGAGGTTGGTGGAGTTCCTCTTGATGAGGATTCTTGCGTTCTTGCTGTTTGCTGGGTGCCCTGTGTTTGTGGTCTACTGGCAGTGTCACTACCGGAAGAGGGGGTGTCAGTCTGTTGGGTGTATGGGTGATTTCTTCTCCTCTGGGCGTACAATTCCGCCCAGGTGTATACTTCCCCTAATTTGTAATCCAGGGCGTCCCTCCTGAATTTCCTAATTTTTCTCTTGTTGATATCGTGCGGATGTTTGGACAATTGTTCATTGATCTCCTCTAGGGTTTTGGTCCAGTCTTCTGTTGACATCATGTTGGTCAATTTATTGGTAACCTCCACTATTTCTTTCGTCAATTCATTTAAAATGCTTGCTAATTCCTCTATGATCAGTAGAATTAGATCAAGGCTGGATTTGTTGAGGATTGCATACCAACGTTCCTAGAATCGTTTTGAGTTTTTACACAATGATGTTTTGAGTGCTATTCGTAGGCATCTGGGTATGCGTTGTGCTCTGTGATATTTTACCAACGTGTTGGCATGTAATTTTTGGTTTATCTCTCTTTTAGATAGATATAATAATTGTCTTATGTTCTGCTCTTTAGTGCGGTTGGTGGAAGTTTGTGCTATGTCTTCGTGGATCAATGCATAGATTCTTGAAGCTTCATCTTCTGCGAACGCGAAAGTGTCAGCTCTGGCATCCGTAGATTTTTCAATATCTTCATATGACATTTTTCTTGAATGTTACACACCAATTTTTAAATAGGCGTGCTCCCAGTCCGGTGGGCGGATGGAAAGTAATTGATAGCTGAAGATATTGGTGCACGACCTTTTAATTTATCCAACTTGTGAGTTTGAAATGGGTTAATTAGGATGGGTTAGGTGCTCCAATGGTGATGTCTTCCGTCCTTGGGACTTTTAGTTATCCTAGAGCAATGATGGGCTGCCAAAACAAATTAGTAGCATCCCATTGGGCACTCTTTAGGTTCCTGTAATGAGGACTCCTCCACAATTTGTTCTTGTTCAACTATATGTTTATTTTGGTGTTGCACTTGTCAGTCATTTTAACATTCAAATGCTTTTTCAGAAATTTATATAATTTCTTATGCATGTTTTTCAATCAATTTCCACATGAACTCAGGTCGCTCCTATGCATTTCGGCAAATTGCCCTTCTTCCGGGAGCATATCTATAACATAAAAATCATAGCACATATTTTATCTGCAGTAATAACAGTCCTTGTTTCTTTAAGTCAACCACCTTGTATCCCCTAGTAAATGGTAACTGCTTACATGCGGGCCGCTTTGATGTTAGGGGTGGTCGAATTAGACCCCAATCATAAGTGTTCAATATAGATTCCACAGGGCGTAGAATGCTCAGTTCTTTAAACCCTCTTGTGTCCCTGCGAGACTTTTGTACCTTTCCCTAAAACCTCTTACTGAATACATCATGGTGTTTTGAGACGCTCCCCAAGTAGTTGAAAAGAGGAACTCACCCGCGAATCATTGCTTGGCTTACTGTTTGGTTAGTGACCACGCCCCCTCTACTCAGCGTTCTGCTCCGTGAGGTTCCCGTAGTGTTCTGAGCTCCTGCTGAATTCTATTTGATCCCGTTTGTGCTCTTTTCCAGCTCCTGAGATTTCCGCCTTTGGGTTACGGTATTTTCTGTATCTGATCTGTGTCCTGCCTGTTTGTGTTTTCTCCCGCCCTGTTTCATTACCCTTCCTCGTCTCGGCACGCACTTCCCCGGTGCCTAGCGTCCCCTTCCGCCTGGATTCCCCGCCTGCCCTTCTCTCCTCTCTGGTGTCAATTCCTAGCTGACAATCCTTCTCAGTTCAGACTCCGCGGTCATTCTTGTGATCGTAGGGGTTTCATGTATGTTTATTGTTTGCGCTCCACTCCGTCTTTAGGTTACGAGTGAAGCGTGTCTTGTCTATCGCGTCTTGTTGTAGGTACGCCCACTCCGTTCTGCTTTTCAGTCACTATTCAGACGGGGTGTGTCTATTGTCCGCGTTTCATGTTGTGTGTTCCCTTTCTCCACTTTGTCTTAATCTTATGAGTCGGAAGAAGGGATTGTCTGTGTTATATGTTTGTTACTCGCTCCACGCTGTCTTAAGTTTATGCGCTGGAGTGGGAATTTCTGTATCACTTTGTCTTTAGCTTCATAAGTGATACTAGGGTCATCAACTGCACCTGTGGCGCCCAGTCCTGCTCTGTCTTCAGTTTATGAGTAGAACTGGAATTGGTGCATTCTACCTTGGAGATATCCTTGCTAGTCGTCCCCCAGGTTCTCTGCTGTATCTCCTGGTTCATGTCTGGACTTCTAGCTTAAAGCCCTGATTCTCACCTGTGTGGTAAGTGGACTGTTATGTTGAACACTTGTGTATCAGCCCTGTAAAGTACTGGTGAGGTTAGTATTGTTGTCTATTTATTTTCCAGTCTCCTGCCATCAAGACTGCAGCTACGTCACCTTGCTGGGGGAGAGTGGTATACTCCCTGTGAAATTCCCCCCACACTTTTTGGTAGCAGCTGCCTGTTAGCGAAGTTATACCTTCTCGCTTTGGTAGTTGTTGTTGGGAAGTGTGTGGGACATTCATCTTTGCTCCTGTGGACGAACTACCTCCTCTCTCGAGGGGGATCCTTGACAGAAAGCCAAGCCCAAGTATATATAGTTCACCCGAGCAAAGATGAATGTAGACCCGAGTGTGGGTTCTACAGAACATACTCCTTCAATGGAAGAGATCAATGCCGTAGTTACCAGTTTACAACAGGAAGTGGCAATATTAAGAACAGAGAACCTGAAGTTACAGGCAGAGGTAGCACATTTACAAGCTCAAGATACAGGGGCTGTGGGTGGGAGTCATGCAGGAGCAGTACCCAAGACAAAATATATTCAACCCGCCAGGTTTTCTGTACAAGCACCCAATGTTAGTCCATCTGTTGAAGCGGCAAACGTAGGCCCTCCTGTACAAGTCACGGTGCACACACCTAGTCCTGTTCCTTTAGCCATGCCAGAGAGATTCACAGGAGATAGTGCCAAGTTTAACAGTTTTATGACTCAGTGTCATCTGCAATTTAGGTGTAAGCCGGCAGCCTTTCCGGATGATGCATCAAAAGTGGCGTTTATTCTTTCCTACTTGGGAGGAAATGCTTCAGAATGGGCTGTCCCTTTGGTAGAAACAGACGATCCCTTGTTGTATAATTACAACGACTTTCAGCTCAAGTTTAGAAGCCTGTTTGCAAAGCACGCCTATATGCAAGCCAGTGATAATGCCCAGCTTAATCTTAAACAGGGGTCCAAAGATCTTCTCACATATATAACTCAGTTTAACCGGCTACTGGCCGAAACATATTGGCCTGAAGACAAGAGAACATCTTTATTCTATAGAGGGTTGTCAGATGAGTTAAAGGACATCCTAGCTCAAATAGTTAATCCACCTGAAGATTGTCCCTCATTCATTGAACTCACTGTCAAACTCAATCATAGACTGCAAGAGAGACGAGGAGAAAAGAATCGTATTGGATTCCCCAGGTTGGTCCTACAGAAAAATGAGAAAAAGGAAATCAAGGATGTACCTGAACCTATGCAAATTGGGGGAGTGAGGGGACCTATATCCGACGAGGAAAAAGCTAGAAGAAGGAAGAATAATTTATGTCTATACTGTGGCAAGAGTGGCCATTATGCCAAGGATTGTCCCAACCGTCCTTTTACTACTTCCAAGAAAATTGCTGGTGTTCAGGAAAACTATCGAGCTTGATGAATGAGGAGATCGATTCTTCAAGTACCAGCCTTTGTCAGATCTCTCAAAACCAAAAGACCTTGATGAGACCAGTGAAACATTTTCTATTGAATATCACCTTAGTCGTCAGCAATGAAGATAGACATCATATGACACTTCTTTTAGATTCTGGAGCAACTGGCAATTTCCTTGACATACAGCTAGCTCATAAGATGAATATACCTTTTGTGGCAAAAGAGAAACCTGAACCAGTCAAGTCGGTAGACGGCCCTGAACTTTCATCTGGATTGATCAGTCATCAAACACCTCCCCTGCTCCTGGTCTGTGGTAACGGGCATTCTGAACATATCATCTTTGATTTGATAGATACACCTAATTTTGGTGCAATATTAGGAGTTCCCTGGCTACAAACCCATAATCCCAAGATTGATTGGGTAGACAGAACTGTGACGCTTAAGTCACCCCATTGCATGAGTCATTGTTACCAAGAAGCAAGTGACAGTTTACACCCCTTATGTTGCTCAGTCCAGTCAGCAGTCGTGGCTTCCGAGATACCAGACAGCTATGCTGAATTTCAGTCTGTATTTGATGAGAAAGAAGCCACTCAATTGCCCCCACATCGATCCTACGACTGCCGCATTGATTTATTACCTGGGTCTGAACTTCCTTACAGTAGGATATATGCACTGACTGCAGCAGAAACCGAATATCTAAAGAACTATCTAGATGACATGTTACAAAAAGGGTTCATCAGACATTCAACATCCCCAGTATCCTCGCCCCTCTTTTTTATACCAAAAAGGGAAGGGGGCTTGAGAGCATGCCTGGACTATAGGGCATTAAATAAGATTACGATAAAAAACAAATATCCATTGCCGCTCATCCCTGTGTTATTGGATCAAGTAAGAGGTGCCAAGATTTTTACAAAGATTGACTTAAGAGGAGCCTATCATCTAATCTGGATTAAAGATGGTGACGAATGGAAGACGGCGTTTCGCACAAAATTCGGGCTGTATGAATATTGCGTGATGCCCTTTGGGTTATGCAACGCGCCTGCAGCCTTTCAATACTTCATCAATGAAGTGCTTCGAGAATACCTTGATGTTTTTGTCATCGTATATATAGATGACATTTTAATATTCTCTCAAACAGAAGAAGAACATGTGGGACATGTTAAAAGAGTGTTGCAGAAATTACAAGAAAACAACTTGTTTGCCAAATTGGATAAAACCACCTTTCACACGGATACCATTGATTTTTTGGGGTATGTGATTTCTCCTAAAGGGATACTTATGGATCCTAAGAAGACAAAGGCGTTGATGGATTGGCCTAGCCCTACCACGGTTAAGGAAGTACAGTCCTTTCTAGGATTTTCTAACTTCTATAGGAGAAAAAGTATGGTTATCCACTAAGAATCTCAGACTCCCAGGGTCCAAGAAATTACAGCCTCGTTTCATAGGCCCCTATCCCATTCTGAAAGTCATAACCCCAGTGACTCTCAAATTGCAGTTACCTTCACACATCAAAATTCACCCTGTGTTTCATTGTTCCCTTCTTAAGAAATACATTCCCCCTTTGACCCCTGCACCACCACCTCCTCCGGTAGTGATCGAAGGCGAAGAAGAGTTTGAGGTACAACAGATCCTAGACTCTAGAAGGTGTAGAGGCAAACTCCAATACCTTATAGATTGGGTAGGATATCCCCCAGAAGACAGAACTTGGGAACCTGCTGAAGATGTACATGCTCCTAGACTGATCAGGAGGTTCCATAGACTACATCTGAGGAAACCTGGCCCCGGCACCGGCCCCGGGAGGGGGGTTTTGAGGGGGAGAACTGTTAGGGGTGGTCGAATTAGACCCCAATCATAAGTGTTCAATATAGATTCCACAGGGCGTAGAATGCTCAGTTATTTAAACCCTCTTGTGTCCCTGCGAGACTTTTGTACCTTTCCCTAAAACCTCTTACTGAATACATCATGGTGTTTTGAGACGCTCCCTAAGCAGTTGAAAGGAGGAACTTGCCCGCGAATCATTGCTTGGCTTACTGTTTGGTTAGTGACCACGCCCCCTCTACTCAGCGTTCCGCTCCGTGAGGTTCCCGTAGTGTTCTGAGCTCCTGCTGAATTCTATTTGATCCCGTTTGTGCTTTTTTCCAGCTCCTGAGATTTCCGCCTTTGGGTTACGGTATTTTCTGTATCTGATCTGTGTCCTGCCTGTTTGTGTTTTCTCCCGCCCTGTTCCATTACCCTTCCTCGTCTCGGCACGCACTTCCCCGGTGCCTAGCGTCCCCTTCCGCCTGGATTCCCCGCCTGCCCTTCTCTCCTCTCTGGTGTCAATTCCTAGCTGACAATCCTTCTCAGTTCAGACTCCGCGGTCATTCTTGTGATCGTAGGGGTTTCATGTATGTTTATTGTTTGCGCTCCACTCCGTCTTTAGGTTACGAGTGAAGCGTGTCTTGTCTATCGCGTCTTGTTGTAGGTACGCCCACTCCGTTCTGCTTTTCAGTCACTATTCAGACGGGGTGTGTCTATTGTCCGCGTTTCATGTTGTGTGTTCCCTTTCTCCACTTTGTCTTAAGCTTATGAGTCGGAAGAAGGGATTGTCTGTGTTATATGTTTGTTACTCGCTCCACGCTGTCTTAAGTTTATGCGCTGGAGTGGGAATTTCTGTATTACTTTGTCTTTAGCTTCATAAGTGATACTAGGGTCATCAACTGCACCTGTGGCGCCCAGTCCTGCTCTGTCTTCAGTTTATGAGTAGAACTGGAATTGGTGCATTCTACCTTGGAGATATCCTTGGTAGTCGTCCCCCAGGTTCTCTGCTGTATCTCCTGGTTCTTGTCTGGACTTCTAGCTTAAAGCCCTGATTCTCACCTGTGTGGTAAGTGGACTGTTATGTTGAACACTTGTGTATCAGCCCTGTAAAGTACTGGTGAGGTTAGTATTGTTGTCTATTTATTTTCCAGTCTCCTGCCATCAAGACTGCAGCTACGTCACCTTGCTGGGGGAGAGTGGTATACTCCCTGGGAAATTCCCCCCACACTTTTTGGTAGCAGCTGCCTGTTAGCGAAGTTATACCTTCTCGCTTTGGTAGTTGTTGTTGGGAAGTGTGTGGGACATTCATCTTTGCTCCTGTGGACGAACTACCTCCTCTCTCGAGGGGGATCCTTGACATTTGACTCCATCTCCCCCCACAGCCGTCTAAACTTACCGGCTCTCTCGTGGGTCACGGTACTGCTCTTCTCGTCGGTCTTCTCCCTTCGGCAATGCTGCAGACGGCGGGCCTGGGAGAACCCTCTTGACTCCTTTGGGGCTCACCAGTCTCTGCCCGGTCCAGGACTTCAGCGGGAGCCTTTCGAGGCTCCAGATGTCTCCCCGTGCTCCTGGATCTGAAACTCCACCCAAACTGAGAAATTGGGCAGGGATGTGTGGCAAGGGAACTCCACACGGAACATAAACAAGTCTGCAAGCAGTAATCTCAACACTTCCCCCAAAGCTAGTTGATGTGGAATGTGTGGGAAAAACACCACCCGGAACACAAGCAAGCACACAGCATTAAAGTAACAGAATCTAAAACAAAAACTTCGCCCAACACCAATCGGGGTGGAATGCGTGGGAACACACCACACGGCACAACAAATACCTAGAAACTTCAGAACTTCCCCCAACACCAGTCGGGGTGGAATGTGTGGGAACACACCACCTGGCACAACGAATATCTAGAAACTTAGAAACTTCCGCCAACACAAGTCGGGGTGGAATGTGTGTGCAGGGGTTCCACACAGAACTTGTAAAACTCCAAGCAGTAGTAGAAAAAACAAAACATCAAACTTACCAGCTTTGAAGAAAATCTGCCAATCCTCTCATCACAGGCAACACAGAACAAAAACCACCCAACTCACAGTAGTAAGAAACATAAAGACTCAAGAACAGGCAAACAATACAGCACTAAAATGTAGGAAATAGAAATGTGCAAGTCAGTATACCATCATGACAGAAAAGTACATAATAAGCATAACAAAAGGCACACATAGGCATACATAAGGATAATAGAAATAAGAACATAGGCACAATCCAAAATCTGCAAATAATGGAACACTGTAATGATGTGCAGAGCGTAATAAATATGTAGTAAGTACGTCAGGTGTAATACATATGTAAAAAGTACATCAGGTGTGCATGTCACCGCAAATCAGTAGGAAAAATGACACGCACTGCTTGCTCCAAAGGCGATGTCACAAAGAAGGCATTAAGAAGACACAAACTTTAACAGGAACGCTGGATGAACATGCTTCATGTTACCTTAAGATAAAAACGTCCACAGTATTTGGGCTTGTCCCACGACTTTTCCTTCCGATATGCCAACTACGTAACTCGAGTTCAGGAAACTTGAAGAATTGATGCAGTGCAGAAAATGCCTCAAACACATTTCCCTCAAGTTGGAAGTCAAAAAGCAACTGGAGAAAACTTCAAAAAACTTCATAGATACAAACGTGAATGGCAGAAGACGTTGGAGGCAGGAGAAAACATTGCACCGAAGACTGAAAGCTGTAGCCATTCACAAGATGGCTGCACATAGTTGACGCCGTGCAGGATGGCTCACGGCACGTTACAGCAGCTGGACGTCCCGCAACAGCAACCAAGAAAGAAGAAACAAGACGTCATGGAGGGAACACTGAAGCAAGGCGACCAGTAAAGCCAGGAGAGCATCATGCGCTGGAAAAAAGCACACACATAATTCAAATTTAAACATGACTATAAAACTGCCAATTGTAATAGGGAAACCAGGGATGAAGTCATTGAAGCGAAGGATCTTGACACCAGAAAAGCGCACACAAACACGAAAGACATGGCTCGCCCGCATTTAACATCCTCATAATTCAGCACTCAACAGTATAACAAGTCTAAGCGTTGTGGCAATAAAAATGGCCTTTAACTTGACCAAGCTGGCACACTATTCCACATACGCAGTCCACACAACAGGAAATCAAAAATGATGACAGCAGAGTACTCAATAAAGTTAAAAGAGGCTTGAGGGTACGAGTAGAAGGAGGTTTCCACTTTACACGATACTCGGTGTTTTGATGTAGGTTGCAGCAGGTCCCTGGCCAACTTGGAAGGCACTCTACCAATGTAGCAGGATGGGGTAAAAATCAAAATTCAAGAGCAGCTGGCAAGTTCTTGTTGCTGGAAAACAGGCAGGAATATAGAAAGGTCCAGTACAGTTGAAGTGGACACAGCAGGGTTTAGCACACCAGGTGGGGTAACACCAAGTAGAATCCTTAAATCCTGGCAGACAGCAAGACAGGACGACAAGCAGATAGCTGGGCAGGCAGGTAGGAGGACAGGAAAACACTTTTCCAAAGTAGCAGAATAAGCAGCAAGGCAGGAAAAGTTCATCCAACGCCAGAGGGCAGCAGAAGAAAGCAGGAAAATACGCTTTCCTACGGAACTGCACTTTGAGAGGGCACTGTCCCAAAGTGGCAGGATGGGGATGGCTGTCCCAAAGGAGATAGGGCGGGAGGGAAGTAGAGCAGGAACTGGAACATTAACGGTTGAAACTGGCACCGTTGGGGTGTGGGCGACCGATGGGGTGGTCAATGGTAGGGCTCTCAGTGCCAGATTCATCAGGTTCCTTTCCAATTTCTTTAAATTCAAATCATTTACTTCAAGCTTGACAGGTTTCAGTCCAATAAGGTGGCACACGTAGGTTCTTTCTTCCTAAATTGTCACCAAAATGTGATGTAAATAAGTAGGTCTATTCATGTAGTTTCGTTATGAACATTTATTCCAAGTTAAGATGTTATACAGAAGAGCCCCACCAGGAGCAGCCTCCCTGCTGCTCAGCCCTTACCCCAACTGACACTCTCTCTCATCCAACATTCCATAACGAGCTCTCACACCAACATTGCACTCCAGAGAGACACAGGCTGAGCAGCAGGTATAGCACCATGGCACCTACATTTGTCAAAAATAAGCACAGGGTGATTTGTATCACAATCTGATTAATTCCGACTCAGAGAGTTGAAATTTACCTGGTGCAATAAATATCACACCAATTACCAGGCTGTTTGTAATGATGGCCTCAGTGTTGGGTCATGCGATCCTGTCACGTACCTGCTATATTTATCAGTGAAATTACCATTTGTTTTTTCTTCTGTGGATAACGAGATACAAACGAACAAAACTAAACTTGATTATAATTGGGTTTTGAAGTTATTGTGTGCAGTATCCTAGGCAACGGTACTGTCACAGCTGTGTGGTTGACATCAGCACTCTGATGTCAACCTTAGAACTGGTGTAGCTGCTGGGGACTGGAATGTGACTTTTCAAGTGAGGACGACTGATGGAGCTGAGGAGTTTGCAGCCAGGACCGGAGTTAGCACTGGTGGCGCCTGGAGAGACAATCATTTTTGGCGCCTCCAAAATCCATGACAGCCTTCTCGGATTCTCTCACTACCACCGAGCAAAGGTGCCCCTCATCTCTCCAATCATAAGTTATTGCTAAGCACAGCGCCCCCTCCTGAAGTCAGCACCCCCTCCACAGCTCAGCGCCCAGTGCGGCATAACCGGTCACACAGCCCTAAGCCGGCCCTCTTTGCAGCAGTTGCCTCCTGGTGGATGGGGCTTGTAAGAAGGCGTGCTGTGCTATGCAAACCGCCTCACCAGCACAGAACATATGTAATTGACCGAGCCTAGAAGGCACCTCTACAATGTTGGCACATGAGCACTTCATGCTAAGTTCTCTTTCTGATCATTATGCCTCTTCACATACAACACCTGCACCATTCGGAAAACATGGTGCCAGAGAAGCAGAGAGGACTGCTTGATCCTTTTATTTTAAATCAAGAAAAATACGTTTCCAAGCTCTTTTGCATCCCATTGGCAACTCTGCAATTAGATATTTTCCAGGTGCAGATTTTCACTCACGGAAAACATTTGCATATTGCCAAGGGGCTCCTGAGCACACGGAATGCTCATTTTGAAAAGTGTAAATAGCAGATGGTAGCTGTATGCCTACTTGAGCTTTGCTAAATATTATTGTTATAACAAAGCTCTGTATAGGTTAAATGCTCTGGGACAACCAGAACGCTGTGTTTAGCACCAGCATATAAACTAAATGTCAGTTGTCTCTTTTTAAGCGGATTTGCTTGGAGGGGCACTTCGGAGCCTGGACCTTGTTAAGCGGAATGACCTTTCATTAGCAGTTCAAGAAACACAGTGCTTCCTTATGACGTGTCTGCCAGACAGGCGCGCGGAGAGGGGGCTTGCGCATGTGAAATTCAATTCTTTATGCGTGTTTATACATTTGTTGAATTTGAGCAAAGAATGGAGGTATGAAATAGATAAAGAACGAAAGGGGAGGAGGAAAAAAGTAAGGGAGAGTAGAATGTCCTGAAATAAGCAGCATTACATTTGCGCATGTGTTGTGCCGTGGTACTCCTTTTTGGGCACCCGGACTTACTTTTCTTCATAGGTGTTTGACCCAGAGCAAGAGAGAAACAGGCAAAAAGACAAAAAGATAGGACGAGTGTAGCAAAGGGCTAATGGATGGATCAAAAACAACCTGCAAAAATTAGACAAAGAAAGTAAGTCTGTGGGAGAAAGAGACAAAGTGGAAACAAAGTTAGGTAGCCTCCCTAACCAGTAATTCAGGAATTCGACGTTTATGGCACCAGGTTGCTACAAAATCCTTCGGTCACACACACTTTTTTTCGAATTGTGCAGCATAAATAACTGGTGTTACAGCAAACATATGATGGACGGAATGCTGACAATGCAAACATTCTCCCCCAGTCAAAAGATCTGGGTTAAATCCATCGTTCTTTTGCCCACTATGCCACCCCAGTTTGGACCCAGCCATATGCAAATCAGTCTTGATCCTGTGCCTCATGGGAAGAGTCTACACCGAACTGCCAGGCCAGGTCTTCACTGGACCGGAAACAAGCCTTCTGGGACCTGTTTCAGGGTATGTCACCCTTCTCCAGCCAAGCTAGCTTGATTTTGCTTAGTTCGCCCAAAGTTGGCAGGGTATGCCCAGACGTGGGTCCCTTGCTCACTTTGCCACTGGATTCAAGCTAGCCTAGGCTGATGACAGCTGATTAGCCAGAAACCGGTCCGGGATGCTTGTTTCCGGTCCAGGGAAGACATGGCCTGTCAGTTCGGGCTGGACTGTTCCCATGAGGTACAGGGTCAGGCTGATTTGCAAATGGCCATGTCTGAACTGGGGTGGCGGAGTGAGCTAAAGAATGATGATGGATTAAACCCAGAACAGTTGACTGGGGGTGAGTGCTTGCAATGTTCAACACTCCGTACATCATCCCTTTGGTTTTGCATAAATAACTGGGGCAAGGAGGAAGGCCATTAAACAGAAACACTAGACGAACAAAGAAAATAAGTAAAGATGTAATTCAGGATGCATGTGAGGGGAAAGAACGGAGGGAAGGGAGAACAAAAATGTTCGTGAATTTATTATACCAGTTTTTTAAATTATGGCATTAGGCAAGAGCTTTTTATTTTACTAAAATTATTAGTACTAACTTGTAGGGAATTTCAGGCAGCCCTCTTTACCCATTGGTCTATTATTGTGTCATTCACTTCACTCGGAGTGACAGCATTCTTCCCTTTCACAGGGAACACACCCAAAAAGAAATGAATTCTCTTCAGTGACAGCAACTTCTATGGCAATGTCCTTCGAAAAATCTCCACAACAATAAAGTTGACGAAAAACCGTGACGAAAAAAAACAAGCTTTTACAAAGCCAAAAGGCTGGGAGCTAAAGCTAATACTGGCTTTATCATTGCTTCTTCCACGTTATTAACACATCTATATCTTTACCAAGTGTACTCTGTTACACTCTATTGGTTCTACCTTTTAAATACTGTATGTAACCTCTGAAACACTCTAGAGATTTGGTGACCTAAAATATAGAAGAGCGGAGCCGTAGGAGTAGTTTTTTTTATTTATTTTTTTACCAACTCTGTCCTGCTTCCGGTAAATGTAAGTCATACATGAATACCCTGGGCACGCTTTCCCAACTTTTCTAATTACAGTATATTTAGAAAGCCGATAACCAATGTGCACGGCCATGACACATGCTGTTCTTTGTACTGTGCTGGAGTCTGAAAGACATTGATTCCACACCGTTTCCAGGCAAAAGGCGAATGCAATTTCTTGCTTTGGTATCACAGGGCAAAGGCTAAAAGTCTGCCACCTGAAGTGAATAAATTGTCAATTCTTCGCTGCGAGGGCCCTTTCACTGTGCTTCTTCTCCCAGCTCTCAAACATTACTCGTGATCCCAGTTGTGCAGGCTTTTCTTTTATCAGGCAGTAGTTAAAAGACTACAGACTCGGCGTGGCTGGTTTTGTGAGGGAGAAAATCAAAACTCTATCCTAAATAATATTGGGAATCACATTTGTTTTCTGATGCAAAATGCACACATGCAAGAACTAGTGAATCACAGGAAAAGTGGGTTAGAAGCGAGTTGGACGGGCCTATAGGAAGAACGGTATGGCAGTGTCTGAAAGGGTGACCTGACAGGTCAATGTATGGGCTGTTTATGGGCTGTTTGTGGGTCGGTTTTAAGAATTGGTAGGCCGTTTTTTTGTGTGTTAATTTGATGTAATTTGTATATTATGTTTGTTTTTAACTTACAAATTTATTAAAATTAACAGAACTTTATATTGAAATATATCGACAGGTTTCTTTTTTGCAGTCACCCTTCTCTTTGTTAGGATGGTTTTTAGTTATATACACACTGTTTTTTTGGGGGGGAAACACCTATACAACTTGTCTTTACAAGTTTAAAACTGCCCCGATTTGCACATTTGGACCAATTTTTTTGCTATCTAATTCGCTATTGAGGCCACTTCTAATTGGGTGTCCAGGCCTATTTTCTGTCTGAAGCTGACCCAGGTTAGAAAAGAGGCACTCTGGTGGACAGTGAAAGCTGTCCATAAAAGGCAGTTCAAGCAGCGCAAATGACAGCTCAAGGGGTTAGAAAGTGTAGACATTGGTTCTATGATCTGTATGTGAGCTTCCTTCCATGTCCCTTTCATGATGTGCAACATTTTGGAGTGTTTTAGAAAGTGAATGCAGAGATGAAGGCATGTTGTCCATTACAGGCCTCCCATCTCTGCATGCAAGGTCATTTGCCAGGATGTGCAGAACAAATCGGTCCCATTAATGTTGAGCAGGGCGGGATTTTATTTGTGCCTGTGAAAAGTCCCTATGGGGAAAGATCTAAAACATTTGCATCTCATATCTGGTGTAATGTGAGCCCGCAATGAGATACTGTGCCCTACATTCGGTAAATGTCATTTTCTTCATGTAAATGGCAAGGTAGATTGTAGTAAGTTGAAGGAGAGGTGAGGGCATTATATTATTAACACTTATTCCTTTTACGTGCTTTCAGCACAACTGCTTTATAATGATCCCCTACATGTGCCCTTGGTATGTTTATTTATTTATTTACAGTTTTACAGTGTGCAAGCCATACCCACCAAGGTCAGCAGAGTGCTTCACATGAGAAACCAAAAGGGTAACGTTTTATCCCAGTATAACAGCACCTAATACTCTAAAAATACAGGGTGGCAGTGGCATAGCTAGACCTTTGGCCGCGACCCTTCGTTTGCCGCCCCGCGGCGACCGTATGAAAGAGTGGGGGGTACTGGCAATTTCTGCGGAAGCTGCCCCCATAATGGCCGCAGGTAAGAGCGGGGGTCGACACAGGCTGCCGCCCCAAAACTCATGCCCCCCCTCACACCCTCCTTGCTACTCAACTGGACCTACTGAGAAGCAAAAGCCATATTGGATAGACTATCGCCTTCTATACAAGGAAGACTGGACATCTGTTTACAACCTACAGATGAATATTCTAATAATTAAAAAAAATATGCTCAAAAACTAAAGATTATTTTCAGTCCAATTGGATCAGGAATCATTTTGAGGTTGAATAGTCCCAGTTACAGGGGGAGAAGCTGCTGGAGGAGTCGGTCTTGGTCTTGTAGTTCTTGATTTGAAGTTCTCATGAGAGGAAGTCATCGCCCTCATGATAAGAGGAATGTCATTCCGATTCTGGGTGCATTCCTTGAGAAGAATTGCTTTAGGTTTCTCATGTTTTCGAATGAAGGAGTTTCTAATCTTAAGGAGTCTGCACTTCTGAGAGAGTTGGAACACCCAGAAATTACCAGTTTGGGATGGTGATGTGAACCCACACACACTTGTAAGTACTTCTTGCCTGAATGCGGAGCCATTTTACTGCAATTATGCTTAGGGTGATGTGCTCTGATATTTAGGAGCTGGAGACTAGTCGGGACGCAGTCAAAGCAGCTAGACGAAGTCTTCCAATGCTGGTAAATAGGGAGTTACCCTATAACAGTAGCAAGAGGACTAGTGATTGAACCATAATTTTGCAAGGATAAGAGATTTGTCTTTTTCCAGGATAAAAGATGTGATCCTTTGAAAAATCTTATTTGGTATTGTTCTCTCTTTACTACTGAATTAGTGTGCAAACGGAGAGCTGGGTTTTGATAACAGTAAATCCCAGAGAATTACCACTTTCCACAATGGAAGGCTTGCAGTCAAGCAGGTTATATGGATGAAGCTATGCTTGCACCATAGTTGCAGAATGTGGTGAGAAGAATAGAAGGATCTCACTTTGACGTTGATTCAATTTGAGATGATGACGTTGCATCCAAGATTAGAGATTGTTGAAATTCTTTGTGAGCATGTTTAAATCCTCCGATGAGGAGACTTTCAGGTATAGCTGTGAGTCGTCAATGTTTAGAGGAAAATACATATTGCCAGTTGTAAGGAGAGAATTAAGAGGTTCCATGTATTCTATCGCAGGGGAGAGGAAGGGACCTTATGGAACTCCTTGAAGTAAGGACAAGGAACTGGAACATGAGTCTTCCAGTTTTACCGGCTGGGAGCCATTTGAAAGATATGACACAAAACACCTCAGAAATGTCACACTGATCACCACCCGATCCTTGAGAATTTTTAGAAGAGATTTATTGTTGACTGCGTCAACGGCTTTGAACAGGTTAAGGGGTGCAAGAAAGCATGATTCACCACTGTCAAGGATGCTTTGTGCATCATCCGCTATTTGTAGCATTGCGGTTTCTGTGCTATTGCCTGCGCGAAAACCACAATGCCAGTCATCGAGCAGGTTAGCTTATTTTATGTGTTTATTTAGCTGCTCTGCTGTGGAATTCTCTTGCAGAAGCTGTTGAGATGAGCGGAGTCCGTGTCTGTTTGTTGAGAAGAGAGGTGACTTGTCACTTTTTGAGGCAGTCAAGAACCACAACTTGATTAAAAGTGTGGATGATTACATGAGTCAGATAGGAGAGGATGGTAGGTGCTTTATCTTTGACAATCTTAGCTAGATTAAGTTCAGAGAAATGAGAGGATAATAGATGAGTGAATGTTCCGTTATGACTCCAAAAGAGAATATATTATCTGCTGATTTGTGGGATAGGACCTGCTAAGGTAAACTTGGTTCTGTGGCAGTGATAGAGAACTCTATACTTATTAGTTTGCCTTAGTTAGGACATTTGTCACAGTATTCTTTGGTGCATGGCATTAAAATATATCTTGGCGGGGTGGGGGGTTAGTGGACTTCATGAAGTTTCCGTAGTCTGTATTTAGCCCAGATGATTTCTATTTGAAAAAAGTTGCTTTGGTCACAAAAATATGTTTTTGTACCCATGCTTGTATTTCTTTAGAGTTTAAAGAGTAATTTTATATGGGGTTTTCCGCCATAGCATGTTCTGCCGCAGTTAAGATTTTGAAAACAGGCCTACAAATGTAAGCCGAAAGTAAAAAGCTTTAATAATGGAAGAACAGTCATTTTAATTAAAGCCACCCATCCTAAGAGTGTAAAAGGAAGAGTCACCCATCTAGCTATTAGACCATTGACTTTAATTAGCAATTCCATGCAAGTCAAATAAATCGCTCATATCCTCTGAAAAAAAAGATATATATATGCCCTGCGAAATGGTCTGGGCCATTCTTAAAAAAGCTTCCATACTCGCAATTAACTCTGTTAGCCAATCTGATGTTTTCTTCCCTTAGAGTTTTAGACCGGGCTATATCCCTAGAGACAACAAATGCTCATCCGGACACTTTCATGGCATCCAATACCATTTCAATTGAAGCAGAACTCTTGTTTTGTTAAATGTAAACCAGATGATTTCATCTTTCATATGGAATAAAGTTAGCCCAAGAATAGCACTGAGCACTTTATACAGCTGTACAAAGGAAGGGGGGTTAGCTCTTCCTTGTCTTAAGACGTATTATGTTGCACAATAAATGTTTAGATTTAATAAGAAATGCACTTGATAAAGTCACCTTCAGAATGAATTTATGAATGGAATGTTGGGAAAAAACACAGGCCTGCGCCACATGTCCTACTGTGTTGCATTTTTTGCCATAGATGTATGTAAAAAATTAGTGTCTGCAGGTTTATATTATGCTTGTTCAAATTTGAACATTGTTTCCTGAAATTTCAAGAAGGTATGCAAGACAAATAAGATTTTGAATCGATTTCTAGCATGACTTCGCTAGATTAGGGCACAGTGTGCATGTAAAAGTCATTTGAGATACTGTCAGGAGATTGGTTCAAGCAGAAAATATGTTTCGTTATGAGATATTTTCTGCATGAATCTATCGCACACAAAATCTCGCATTTAGGGGAAATGATAAAAATATCCCATGTTTTGCATGACGCATTTAGGGGAAATGATAAAAATATCCCATGTTTTGCATGACGCGAAAATTGTGACTTGCTCAGTGTTAAACATGTGTAATGCCAATAACACTGTTCCTCCTTTATATCTGATATTTCATGTTTGCACATTTGACTACCCAGAGTGTACATCACTTCAGTTGCATTACAAATCGTGTAAATTTTTTTGTGAAAGGAGCATGGAGTTGGGGCTGTTTAGCAGATCTTACCAGAACTGGGGTCCAGATTGCTAGATATCCACAGTCCAAAAATCAAAGGATATTCATGAGTACATCTAAAGACGGATTTCTCATAATAAGGTAATTGCTTCTTGTGTTGCATATGTCATCAGCCGCAAATAAATTATAATAAAACGGGTTTCTAATCCGTTTGATTATTGATTTATTCTGCCTGCCCCCAAGACTCCTGAAGAGTCTTGGGGGCAGGTCCAGGTGGAAGACACTGTGGTGGGGGAGTGAGTGCTAGTGCACCCTTGTCCCTTCACTGTGCATGAGGTGTTTGGCCGGCCGTTTCAGGCCGGCCAAACACCTCATGCGCAGTGAAGCTTTCTCCAGCCCCATCTCCATTGCTGGGGCTGGAGAAAGCAGGCACAGACTCCCAGTGTGCCTGGGAGTGCAAAGTTGAAGCGCTCAAGCCAATCCTGACACTGCCTTCCTGCAGCGTCATGATTGGCCGCACTGCAGTCTGGAAGCCTGTCCCAGAAGCAGGAAGAGTGGGATGGAGCAGACGGCGGAGGCGGCAGCGATCAGGTAAGTTTAATTTTATTTTTACATTTTTTATTTTGTTCCTGAGTCCCCCCGTCCCACCCTATCCCCCCAGCTTCATCCTCCAGCCAACCCGCCACTTTGGCAGGGAACAGGCCGCGACTGGTAGCCAAAAGAAATCACCATACTGGAAGAGATATTGTTACCTATCTTCAGTCTTGTAGAGAGATGTGGCCTTGCATTGAGGATTAGCTTTAATGGAGCTGGAGTGGCTTCAGAAACTTCAAGGGAAATAAATTTTCATTATTGCCGCTGAAAGTAATTGTCTTGATTATGTTAGTGAATTTAACTTTGTGATGGGTCTGGCTTGCCTCTGCTTAAGAATGCTACTTGGCAGCCACTTCTTTGTATTTTCTTAGTCATACATGTATTAAATCCGATTTCAGAGATAATGAGGAATTTATATGATTTTAGTTTTGTGGTATGTTGTTATGTAAGTCTGTCCATTTACATTAAGGAGAATCTGTCTTGGAATTTGGCTTTTCTGATGCAGTGTCAATGCTGATGAATTTCATCTTTGTCCGACAGAGTTCGATAATATTCATTCATATCATACCCACTTTGTTCGGCTGATTAAAACCATAACAGAACACGCAAAACATTCTAAATAAAATATTAAAACCTATAAAGAGATCATGTTCAAGTAATCTTAAGAACCATACAAATGTAAGCAAGAGAACAGTCCTAAGCCTTTTGGATGGTTATGTGTAAGTATATACAAAAGTTCATTAAACAATTTCTCCAGGGCACAAGGGGACAATCAATCTAAAACTGAGGTCATCCCGAAATTCATAAAGGATACACTTCATTAAAATGACTTCCTGTTAAAACACAGTACATCACAGAAAAAACACTCAGTCTAAAACAGATGTCATCATTAAATTCATAAAAAGGATATACTTTAATAAAAATACATCCTATTAGAACACAGTGTATCCCAGTAGTAAGAAAGACTACAACATTACATAACATATTAGCCCTACATTCACTTTCAATAGTGGCTGAAAGTTAATAAGCTGTAAATATTAAGACTGTCCGTTGTATTAATCAGCAGGTATCGGTGAACATAAAATGAATAATAATAATAAAACAGTACACTAGGAAGAGACATATTATCTTGTTAATATTTCGTGAATTAGAAGAACATGATTACACTGCCACAATAACCAGAATGGCTAGCTCGACGGCAGCCTATTCCTATGTCTGATGGCTTCATTTAAGAAACTTGCCAGCCCGACACAGACTGTAGGTGAGGCTAGCATTTGTAGATAAATCAGAGCGAGCCTTAGTTGAACACATTTGCAGCCTCTGAGCAGGGGGAGGATGAACTTCCTGCGCAGGGAATAGTAGTGAGCGCAGAAAAACATTAGATGGAGAGTATCTTGCTCAGAGAAGTTGTCACAAGGATAGAGCTAAAATAAATCAGGTTTAGAATATCTCTAAACTGTATGGGTGCACTATACTCCTGGTTTAAACGCATTTATCCATATTTGTATCGTGTGCAGTGTATTACGTTCCTCAAATGCATTTATTCAACATCCTAAACACAGAACAGTAATGTGTATCTTCAAGTAGGATTTATATGTATTAGAGACACTATCATTCCTGTATGCATAACGTGCAGGATGACATTCTATTCATATCGATGTAACTGTGTGTTGTTTAAGTTGCCTGTATGGTAGGCCCGAGCTGCAAGTTGTTGACAGTTTCGAAACCCTTGGCAGCCAAAATAAATAATTAAACGAATTGTTTGTGTGAATGATAACAGTATGCTCTTTGTCCTTTCTGTATTATGCGCAGGGACAGAGAAATCAGACTTCTACATGTTCGGTGGAGAAGGAGCATCCTAAGAGCAAGCTCCCTAGCCTTAAGCTATTTTGACTCATTTGACAGGAGTACTTCTAGGAAGTAAACACGTGCTGACACCTTTGGGAAATGAGATAGGTGGAAACAGCCAGGAATATCACCAATGAGAATAGTGTAGGGAAAGGTAATTCATGCTTTCCTTCCTAATAAAAACGGACTTGGATTCTGCCTCCATCTTGGGGTGTATCCTAATTTTGAAGTTTATCACTTTGTCCCTTCTATCCCGCATTAATTATATGCGTAGATTTGGCTCTGTATTGATTTTTCTGTACCTATATTTGCTAATCCTCAGATGCCTGTATATTCAATTACTTTTGGCTTTATAATAAAATCCATATACTAGAATTCGGAGTTTGTGGTCCTTTAAATATGACTAAATTGTAAGTATAATTTTGAAGTGTTTACTCCCCTCAACCACTTTCTGCAGGCAAATAAAAGACCATCAGTGCTAAATTTGGAAGGGAAGGCAAGGACTAAATTTAGAGTAATAACCAGTAACCAAGGAACCATATTCAATCGGAATCTCATCAAGACAAAAAGATGGTAAGCTTTGTTTACATAAGATAGATACGGTTGCATCTGCTGGTCCAGGCTCAGTGTAACAAACCCTCTCATAGCGGTCTTGCCCAGGGGGGTGGGGGTCAGAAACAAACGGGGGCAGCCAAGATTCTCAGTCTGATCCTTAATATATTTCAGCCAGGGGATATGTAAAGCCTTCTCTAGAATAATACGTTGATTTAAATTTGGGGTCGGTTGAGCCCAGATTCTCAGCCAACGTAAGAGCAACGCGACTACAATCTGGTCCGAAATATAGCCCACTCCCAGTTCCTCATGTAAGTTAAAAATCGGGGTAGCTACTGGGAACGAGAGAAGTTTGCTCATAAAATTGTTTTCAGCCCCTTGAATTCCCTTCACATTCATATAGCCCCAGATGTCTCTACCATAGGTGGCCATAGGGACACACTTCGCATTATAGACCTTCAGAAGCGCAGGAAACGGCTTCTACCCTATTCTTTTTGCAAAATCCAGGGTAGCCCCCAATGCTCTGACTAAAACATTCTTTTTTAGTTCGCGCTGCACGCACCAAGAACCTTGGTCATCGAAAAGTATCCCTAGGTATAGGAATGTGGACACTTTAGTTAACTCGCCCCCTTACAGTAGAATTTGGCCTTGGCCGCCTTCCGGGAGCCTATGGTCATGGCATGCAATTTTTTAAAATTAGTGATTAAATCCAAAGAGTCCATAAAATCTATAAAACAGTTTTAAAGTAGTTGCAGCCTCTTGCTGTTCTGGACACTAAAACTGAATCATCAGCGTACAGAAGTGCAGGAATCATCTTGGTGCCAGCTCTTGGTATATCTTTACAACAAGATGTTAACAAGTACCTCAGTTTGTTGACGTAGAGGGTAAACAGCAACGGAGCCAATATGCATCCCTACCGGACCCCTCTTCTTACTGCCCAAGAGTCAGTCAGGCTCCCATCTTCATTAAAGCGTACCGCAGCTGTTGTGTTATCATGGGCAGTAGCCAGAAAGGAGATCAGGTCAGACCAATTAACAAGGTCAAAGGTGAGGTTAGGTCCATAAAAGCCAGGTGTAAGTCCCCCCCTTGGCTACAGTATACTTCCCAATCACCAAGTGAAGATTGAGGCATTGATCCAAGGTCCCATCCTCTGCCTGAAATCATATTACAGGTAAGAGACATTGTTACCATGATCAAGCCAGGTTGTTCGGCAATCGAAGACTACTTTACCCATGATTTTAGCCACAGAATCAAGAAGCGAGATGGGTCTATAACATGCCAGGTCAACCCTGGCACCCTTTTTAAAAAGGTGGGTCTTGAATACAGTCTGCTAAAGTACCTCTAAAATTTTAAATGGTCGCCCGCCCCTCAATATCCAGGGACATGCGCTGCTCTGTGAGTTCTATTTCGCTCGAGACAATACTGAAAGCCCTCTCAAGCATGCTGTCGATACTAGCGGATAATGGGCGTGCTGGTGGTAGCATGGTACGTTTTCTCATAATGGCTGATCGTGGTGGGGCTACATTGGTGTAAATGCAGGGTGATCCCAGTAAAATCCATTAATAGACAATGGGGTGCTCACCCGTGTTATCACTGATTCCGAATGCTGCTTAGAAAAGGTGTGGCCAAGCCCAGCCTTGACCGGTCTCGGACGGGGGCAGATGGGCCAGCCCTTGGCCTGGGCTTTGCCCGGGTATGCCCGCACGCGTCCCGCGCAGCGTAGGCCCGCTGTTGAATTTAACGTGCCTCCTGGCACAGAGTACAGGCATCGGTGGTGGCGTCAGAGGGCACAAGGGAGTCTGGGGCTTGAAGTCCTGGCTCCACTCCACTCCCCCTCCTCAGTTTGGGCACAGTGGTCGCAGTAACGGGTTTCTCTTGCTGCAGGAGCCCGCTGTTGAATTTAGCGCACCTCCTGGTGCAGAGTACAGGCGTTGGTGGTGGCGTCAGAGTCCACAAGGGAGTCTGGGGCTTGAAGTCCTGGCTCCGCTCCTCTCCCCCCTCCTCAGTTTGGGCACAGTGGCGGCAGTAACGGGATCTGTGGGGTCGGCTGCAGAATGGTTGGTGATTTAGTGAATGTTCTTGATTGAATAAACATTCAAGTACATTGGTGTCATCTACAAATTTGTGAAACTTGATGTTATGGTTGGCATGGCAACCCTAATTGGTTACATGTAGGGGTTGACTATGATAGGATCATTATTTCACCCTCGAGTTGCAAACAGTCCCAGGAAGCTTCATGAGCCCAAATGGAACTTGGCAAGTTGGTGAGTTGGACTGGTGTTAGATAAGCTGCCATTGAAGACTGCTGAGAAGTTAGTTAGGAAATGGAGTGATGGGTTCCTCTTGTTTGTGAAGAGAAAGGTTATTGCCTGAGGGCTGAACCTTGTCATGAAACATATTGACAGTTATGAAGATAATGGTTTGTTCAAACCTTTTTCCTGTAATTAATGATGATTGTTTTTCTATGACTGGTAGATTTGGTTTGAAGGTTGGGAATGAAAAGGCGCTATACTTAATAAACTATTAAAAATCTTTAAATATGTGGCAGATAACCTTCATCACACTTTCAATGCATCTGAAAAAGTTAGTGAAATACCCATCTAGCCTGGCAAGTCAGGCTGGACTGTTCCTCTCAGAGCAGGGTCAAGATTGATTTGCATATAGCTGTGTCCAAGTTTCGATAGCATGGAAGGCAAAATATTGATGGGTTGGGATTGTACCCCTAATGATTGCCAGTGGTTAGACTTATTGCAAGCATTCCTCTCATCACCTTTTGTGCATTTGATGTGCCGCCCTAAGTGGCCAGTGTATGTCCAGGAATGAGTCTACTGTACTACTGGAATGAACCGACACCCAAATGACGAGCTGCAATCAGGGCAAAACAAAACTGGTCATTGGTTGCTTGTGTTCCGTTTCAAGGAGAGCCTGGCAGTTCTGGCTCGACTGTTCCTATTGGAGCAGGGCCAAGACTGATTTGCATATGGCTGGGCCCAAGCTTAGGTGGCATGGTAGGCAAAAGAACGATGAGTCAGAATGCTACCTTGAGTGATAGGCAGTAGTTAGACTCATTGCAAACCTTCCTCCCACCACTTTTTGTGTGTTTGGTATATTGCCCAAGGTGGTAAGGGTATACCCAAACACGGGTTCCATGCCCAATTGAACCAAGCTACTCAAAACTGACAAGCTCTAATCAGGATGAAGCCAGTGTTGTTTTGCTTGTGTTCCAGTTCAGGAAGGACTTGGTCTGGCAGTTCAGGATGGGCTGTTGCTTCTGGAGCAGGGTCAAGACTAATTTGCATATGGCTGGGTCCAAGCTGAGGTGACATGGTGGACAAAAGAACAATGGGCTGGAATGCTACTCCGAGTGAATGCCAGTGGTTAGGCTTATTGCAGGCATTTCTACCATCACCTTTTGTTTGTTTTTTGTAAAGTAAACAGGCATAAAACATATTTCTGCTCCTGATACAATTAGGGCATTGCGGATCATCTACAGATATATATTATGCTCCCACAGATTGCATCACTTTAAAATGAGATCATCGCCTTAATCAAAGCCAAATTTTAATTAAAGTGGAGTATGGCACTGTGCTCTTTAACTTTGGATATAATGCAAACCTGTCTCATAAATCTTTATTACATCAAACTCTGATGATGCAGGTCACAATTGTCTTGAAAGTCATAAAAGTAATGCAATGGAAGGCAGGCATACCTCCAGTATGCTATGTTTGGCTAAAACAAGGCTGTGGTGTCATTAATAGGGAATGGACACTGGCAAAATGTAAAACAAAATTTTGACAAACAGGACCTTCGGGGCAGTATTAAAGATACATTAATCATGCCCTATACCAGCGGATCCTTCTGGTGTTTTTATATGCACTACAGCTCAAAGTTGACTGTGGATGCATTTTAACACCCTGGCACTTCTAACCTACATTCAAACTTCCCAGGGAAGACTGCTGTAGTATTTTTGTACTCTAGCTCTGTGCCACCTCTACAGTACTATGAATGTTGCTCACTTGTCAAGGAATACATTAAATCAACTGATTTACTTTTCATTCACAGAAATCGTAAGTGGTTTTGTCAAGAAATGTGTATCTAGTGTCACTAATTCATCTCAGTATTAAGCTACCAAACTTTCGGCCACCTGCTTTGGCCTGCTTAAAATGCTCAAAAAAATTCTTCATCTTCTACCCATGGAGGCTAAACAGGTGGCCATCCAGGGTCTGATCCAGTCCCGCCTGGACTTCAATAACGTCCTGTATCTCGCTGCACCAGACTACACACTGCGGAGACTTCAAACAGTGCAGAACTGTGCAGCCCGGACACTGCTCCAGCTCCCACGCAGACAATCCATCAGAGCTGGTCTGACCAGTCTACACTGGCTGCCAGTCCGCCAAAGAATCCACTTCAAAGCCTTGTGTATCGCCCACCAGGCCTTCTGGGACATAGGCCCCATTATCACCCGCGACCTCCTCTCTCACTACCAACCTAGCAGAAACCTACGGTCAACCCAGACCTTCATTGCCACCGCACCCAGAATAAAAAGAGCCAGATCAGGCGGTAGGACCTTCGCCCATAATGCCTCCAAGTTGTGGAACGCCCTTCCCCTTCATCTGAGCGCTAACTCCAATCTTACCTCATTCCGGAAACAGCTCAAGACTCTTCTTTTCAACTCCCCACAGTAATTTCCTGGTACTATCCCCGCCTCTGCCTAACCATCTGTTGGTCCCTTAGCGCTTGGACGCCCCCGGGCATCAATCGCGCTCTATAAATCCACTTAAAATTACAATTACAACTAGCAATAACTTATGGTGGCTGAATCAGTTTTCGCAGTGCCAAGCACTTTCCATCAGTTGGATACAAATGTCGCCTTAGTGTGCCCAGTTAGACGAGTTTGTTTTTATTTGTATTTCCCATTGAAATCCCGGGGTTCCATATCCCACTCAGTGGTGATTGATGCCCTTACTGAAATCATGCCTCAATGGACGACCTGCATATGGATTTGATAAAAAATAAATGTATAGTAAAAAAGAATTCTCACACAACAGGGGATAGTAGATTTTCAAAATGGACAATAGTCCGGCCATGGATATCAAGAAAAAAGACTGGTCAAGATCAATGCAAAATCAGAGAATAAAACAATAACGTTAAAATATCACCCCCTTATCAAAGCAATCCTTAACTTATCAAAGTACATTTTCTTTCAGGCTTGATCTTATTTACACATTCAAATTATGATGCCAGGAGAAATTTTTCATATTTTATATGGATTCATTACCAAACAAACAACCTTTTCAATATATTTTAATTTGCACTAAATTACTGATAACATGAAACAGACTATACCAAAAGGGGAATAATAAATGTTTTCATAGAACAAATATATTCAAGTCATTATTAAGTGTCTGTTTGGACCATTGTTTTCCTTAAATGGTCTTCAAATCCCTTTATTAAGAACAGTATAGGCCTGGTCATCTGTCAATAGCTTAACACATATTTCAGAACATAGAAGTAAACACCATCATGCATTTTACATATGTATGGTTTGATGTGTTAATGACATTGTTTAAAAAGGACTTTTACAGGGGCACAGAATATTTCACTAAATGCAGGAAGAACTCGTTTGTGAAGTTTTGATTCATGACATAATTTGACCACATATTAAAAGAAAGTATACTAATATTCAATGAAGATGAGAATTGTCAGGGTTGCACTAAACAAGTAATCTGGATCCATGAGGAGCAATGCTAATTTCCACACTTCCCTGAACCACTGCCGACCACGCAAAGGATATTTATTCCAGTCAGCATTCATGTGAACCCCCTTTCCTAAGAGGCTCATTTCACTACAGGTTAAACCACCCTGGCCTTCGAGAATGGCTGAAAAGGACTGTTACTTCTTACTTTAGTAGGATGCTGTTTTGCTATCGAGAACTGAAACTTGCCTTAATATGTTAAATTCATGGAACATCTTGGACTAAAAATAAATGAAAGATCCTGTCAGTGCGTCACACAAATGTGAAGCTGAAGACCATTAAGGTAGAAGGGCTGGCATTAAAAACGGCTGCTCCTTTTTCTTTACTTTGAGGCCAACATGAATTGGGGGCTAGAGAGGTTGACAAAATCTTCAAATCTTGCACAAATAAATAGGGCAACCTTAGCTTTGCATGATCTGGTATGGGGGTGTAGGAGCACATCTTGCTTGGTTTACGGAGTCAATCTACCTAGACACAGGGTGAAACCGGCTCTGGGTTGCTTGCATTCTGGTTCAGGGAGGAACTTTTAAATTAGCTTCTCAGTTACAGGGTTTATATCCAGGCATGTAGTCTGCTCTTAAAGTGCTAGCAAATTTAAATTAATATTTATGTATCATGATACTTTTTTAATGACATTTTGGAAGTCATAAATGTCAATTTATTAATCTTTTATTCTACTTATTGTAATGGTATGACATGTTTAACTATTGTTTTTTGTCATGTAACCAAAATAAAACAATTCGCTTTCATTGGAAGAGATATCACAAAGCCATTGACCCTCGCTCCCCCCACAACTCCCGTTGACCCCTTATGTTGTCCTTAGCCACCTTAAGACTTTGCTGTTTATGTGCTACGCTCTAAGGGAAAGGAGAAGGTGTGGAAAATGAGTAGGACTCACAGTGCTTAATTTGAGCCGGTGGTTTCCGGTGCTCAGCACCAGCAATTAATCATCAACACCGGCGCTTGAGCACCAGTTAAGGACACATTCATTTTTGGTAGACATAGGGAGATTAAGTGATTCACCCAGAATCATAGGATGTTGAGCCGACTTTGAGAATTGAACCTGGTTCCCTAGCTCCAAAGTCGGCAGCTCTGGTCATTACGGCACATCCTCTCCCCACTTGTAGAGTTTAATAGTTACTATTTGGTTCTGTGTTAGCTAGCGCTAACAGGAGAAATGGGCTGGTCGAAGCTGCTCCGGCATATTTTGATTATACAAATTAACCTCAGAGGACTCACATATACATTTGTCATACCCCTGATTTCATGGCCATCAAAAAGGGTTAGTAAAAACAGTGCCATAACACAGTTGACAAACATAGTAAAAATCACTGCCCGTACACAAAAGGTATGCACTCCGTGGAACACCTTGCCACGTGCACTTTCTAAGCAATGACTGAGTCCAGACTCCAAACTTAAAAAACATAGAAATGAAATACCATCAGGACGAGGGGTATTAATTCTAATAGTTCAGTCAAAAATTATGAATGGCCTACATAGTGAAACTGTGAGCTGGTTAGCATACCGTGAATATCTTTCAGGACCCTGAGCGCATTCCGCATGAGTCTGACATTTGCATTTCATAATTCATATTTCGGCTTTAATGCTCTTGAGCCCGTAAGATCTGTGCCTCTTGTCTCGTATTCATCTGTTGACTTCAAACAAGCAATGGTTTTGTTTTATTGCAATTAGCGGCCGTGCTTAGCAGAGGTGGCAACATGCTGAAAAAATAATTGAGAACTTAACCTTCAAATGAAAAATACTTAAGCCTGGTACTTTATTGTAATCATATTGTTCAGCCAGACATGATTTTTGCTGAATAATTCAGCTTTTGTTGTTTTACTATTAATTAAAATGCAAGGTTATTTTTCTTTCTCTGGCTCACATTGTAAATATTATTCATAACATATCTATTATCTGTTCCTGAATGATGCAGTACGAATTTCAATTATTTGTGTTTACAAATGCAGACAGGATATATAATAAGATTAAATGTGTTGACTTTTACCTTGTGACATTTAGGGAAGTAGCTAATCTAAACCTCTGCTGCTACAAGTGGAAACAAGCACTGGCATAGCCAATATGTCTTGCCTATAGCTTTGCCAATATGTTTTATTCATGTTGAACTGGAGTGGAGTGGTGTTGTCTTTAGTGACGTGGCATTGAGTGCAGATGCATAGAGTAGTGTTACGTAGCGCACAGTAGTGTTGTGTGGAGCAGAGTGGCATTACGTGGAGCGGAGTGATGTTACGTAGAGTGGAGTTGAGTAGAGCCAGGGCTCGAGTCGGGGTACCACGCGGGTAGACGGCGTACCCCTACTTATTTTCCAGGGGGGACGCCGTCCCCCCTGCTTACTTATTAAAACGTCGTCCACCCTGCGCTGGCCTGCTCCTTCAGAATGCGATACAGCGCGCACCGACCAAAGCACACATTTCCAGGTGAAGCCTCGGACTGCTTGCTTATCACCATGCCCAAGCCTACGCAGCTCTGGCAACCCGCCCCACCCCTTCTTAACCTTGCGGGGGGGACTCGGACCTACCAGTGGAACAGAGACGTCTGCGACCAAGCAGTAAGCAGTAGTCATAGCAAACGTCACTGGATGGGTGTTTCTGCACCTCAACAGTCTCGCGCGCCATGCCCTTTTTTTTTCGGGCTTTTCTTGCTCTGGCTCCTTTCCCTTTTGACCAGATCCTGATATCGACGCGGTTATCAGTCTCTGCCTGGCCTCGCCTGCTGCCTGACCTGCTAGAGACTTCCCTTCCTGCATCTACGACCTACACCGTCACCTAGGAAACCATTTTCGGCTTCAGTTTCACTTTTAAGGTAAGTGTAAGCAAGTTTAATGGCTCCACTCGTTTTTCACTCGTTTTTTTGTGCCTTTCTGCTCGCTGTGCCACTCTTTTTTCCCTTGTTTTTGTGCCTTTCTGCCCTCTGTTCGACTCGTTTTTTTGTGCCTTTCTGTCCTCTGTTAGACTCGTTTTTCCCTTGTTTTCTGTGCCTTTCTGCCCTCTGTTAGACTCGTTTTTCCCTTGTTTTTGTGCCTTTCTGCCCTGTGCTCGACTCTTTTCCCCTTGTTTTTTGTGCCTTTCTGCCCTCTGTTAGACTCGTTTTTCCCTTGTTTTTGTGCCTTAATGCCCTCTGTTAGACTCGTTTTCCCCTTGTTTTTGTGCCTTTCTGCCCTCTGTTAGACTAGTTTTTCCCTTGGTTTTTGTGCCTTTCTTCCCTCTGTTCGACTCGTTTTTCCCTTGTTTTTTGTGCCTTTCTGCCCTCTCTTAGACTCGTTTTTTGTGCCTTTCTGCCCTCTGTTAGACTCGTTTTCCCCTTGTTTTTGTGCCTTTCTGCCCTCTGTTAGACTCATTTTTCCCTTGTTTTTTGTGCCTTTCTGCCCTCTGTTAGACTCGTTTTTTGTGCCTTTCTGCCCTCTGTTAGACTCGTTTTTCCCTTGTTTTTGTGCCTTTCTGCCCTCTGTTAGACTTGTTTTTCCCTTGTTTTTTGTGCCTTTCTGCCCTCTGTTAGACTCGTTTTTTGTGCCTTTCTACCCTTTGTTAGACTTGTTTTTCCCTTGTTTTTGTGCCTTTCTGCCCTCTGTTACTCGTTTTTCCCTTGTTTTTTGTGCCTTTCTGCCTTCTGTTCGACTCGTTTTTCCCTTATTTTTTGTGCCTTTCTGCCCTCTCTTAGACTCATTTTTCCCATGTTTTTTGTGCCTTTCTGCCCTCTGTTAGACTCGTAATCTAAGATTACGTTGATATATGACTAGATACATCTGCATTGAGATGATGCTTAATTGCGAGATCTGGGTTCAACAGAGATATTGAACTATAAGGGCACCAAAATGAAATGCTGACTCTACAACACAAGTTACAGGGATGGGATTGGAGAGAAATTCTCCAATCTAATTTTTACACGTTGACACCTGTAAGAGGTAGGATTCCACCCACGCATCCGCGGACTTATAAATCACGGTCCATTCTTTGCGCACATAATGAAGGATCTCCTGGTCCACTCTATCGAAGGACTGAAAGAACGAAGAGGCGACAGTAATAGATGCTTCAGTGCTGTGACCAGAGAGGAAACTAGGGTGAAAGATACAGATAAGACTGTTTCCTTCCAAATAGTCCTTAAGCTCGGAGGCGACACAGTTTCAGATGATTTTCATAAGACACGGCAAGCCTGTGATAGGACGGGAATTTGAAAGGCAGTTTTAATCACCCTTCTCTAGAAAAGCAGAGACCGTCTGTGAGGTACTCTTCTTCTGGAAAGCGTAACCCTCTGCCTGCGAGGCACCCCCCTCTATACATAAATAGACTCTGCCAGGCACCCATCTTCTAGAGCACGGGTCCTTCTGACTGCATGGCACCCACCTCTATTTAGGATTAGACCCTCAGCCACAATCACTTTTTCTTTAGCCAGGAACCCTTTCCCTGCCAGGCACCCACCCCTACATAGTCAGAGACACACTGCCAGGCACCCTTTTCTGGCTGGAGCCAAGGGCCCTCTGACAGCCAGAAACCCACCTCTATTTTGGAAGGGACCCTCTGTCAGACACACTTCTTAAGCCAGGGACCCTTTGCCTGCCAGGCACCCACCCACCCCTACGAAGACAGAGAAACTCTTCCAGGCACCTCTTTTTCTGGAGGCAGGACCCGCTAGGTGAATGGTGCTTCTCCTGTTAGTGGAGAGTGCTAGACAGGCAGTCTGTGTGTGCTGGGACGAGTTTTCTGGGTAGCACAGGAAGATGTGTCAAGCTTGGCATTTGCTCTCAGCACATGAGAGGGATAATGAGCCTATGTACTCCCGCCTCCTCGGCAACATCCGAATAAACGTTAAATATCTAGACAAAACATCCCGGCTATCTACCCACCTTTTAAGATTTTGCAAACGGTCAGACATGAGAGTTAATAGGACGTTATATCATTTCGGCAGTATGGTATATAAAATCGTAAGTATCCATTTTAATATGCTTTGCTGTCTGTTACTTTAACTATCGGTCATGGATCATTCAGGTAGCTCTGGGGCACTTGTTAAAGTGTTTTCTGTTTATATTTTAAATATTTACTGATTAGAGGAAAAACAGATTGAGGTGATTTTTCCTACCTTTTTTTTTTAACCAACCAAGACATTAAAATATTGGTCACACCAGTAAAAATCAGTCATCGGGTAACTCGAGTTACAATTGTCTCGCTACAAACCACAATTAACACTTACATTTCTATGCTGGCGTTTAACCACCTGAGGGTAAATATTCCAAAGGTAAATAAGATTTTAGTATACTGGGGCTACTGGGTGTTTTCAAGGGAGCTACTTCCGTCCCTGTGCATGAAAGCTTACAATGTAACCTATACTCTTTCACTATATTGTAAACCATGAAATATCAGGTTTGATTAAAAAGATAAATGAATAAATCTCTCTACCGGGGGCTTAGCTAACATTAATGCAGCAGGTGCAGTGGCACTTGTATTCACTATTTTTACATGTCTTATTTCCAACGTTGCCAGCTGTAAGACTCTATTGTACTTTTCACAGCAGAAATATTAACTTTGTTTAAATGGTGATAAATATTAAGAGACTGCTTAAACTACGAAAATGTAACTGCGCACAAGTCTAAGGTACACTTGCGAAAACTGCATTTTTAAAATTCGGATACTCTTTCCTTCAAGCTTTAGGCATAAAAGGTAAACAACGTTGCCAGCTGTAGGACTCTGTTCTACTTTTCACAGCAGAAATATTAACTTTTTTTAAATGGTGATAAATATTAAGAGACTACTTAAACTACGAAAATGTAACTGCGCACAAGTCTAAGGTAAACTTGCAAAACTGCATTATTAAAATTCGGATACTCTTTCCTTCAAGCTTTAGGCATAAAAGGTAAACAAAACATAGGTTACCCGCGGTTTCACTCAGTACATCAAGTCACTTTTCATTTAAAAATATATTTCACTCATAATAACACTGAAAAGCACACAGGATTGTGAAGTCAAGTTATAGGTCATTTGTGTGTTTCATGAAAACTGATAATAATTAGAATGACAGGGAATTGTGAAGCTGTTTTTAAGCAAAATATTTTGGCCATAATCACTGATTAAAATGCTTTTTAAACTCAACCAGAATTCAGGTGCTTACAATTAAAGGTACTATAAGTATTGATTACGTGAGATGAAAATGTCACTCACCTCTGTAGGCAAGTGAGGGTATTTGGCAAATCCAGGGTTAATTGGTTTCACTGCAAATGACTGTCCTCCTCACAAGTCAATATGAGGAAATGGCACACACAGATGTTTTTTTCCTCATATTACTAACAAAAAATCAAGCAAAAGAAAACATTTGAAATCGTTTGCTAACAAAGTCATAACATTGAGACAAATCCCATGGTAAAAAAGTGTTCTCCGCTTATGCAGATTCACAGAGAACATGAACAAAGGAATGCTAGAACGACAGCCATGATAAGTGTGGCATTCAGTAAATGTAGGAAATGGCCACATGAGTTGATACCAATAGTCTTTCCTTTCCACAGTGTTTCCAAGAGCTGCCACACACAGCAGAGCAAGCACTGTCATAGTCAATATGCCTTGAATTTTTTTTCTTCAGAGTTTTATATAGCGTGAACTTGACCCGAAGGTATCCGGTATCAGAGCCCTTTACATGAGCACCAGTTACGTTACACAACGACACGTTCATTTATTTGTTAGGCATGGGGAGATTTGCACATAAATGAGGTTGCCAAACTCTACATTTCCATATTTATTTCACTGATTGACGCGCACTCATACTTTGCTGTCTGTCGAGTTTTAGCTATTTAAGCTGGCAATTATTACATAACTATCAATCCACTGTAATACCAGCATTATACCATAAATGTATGTTGACATTTCCAATTGACTTTCCTTTTAGTTCCCTAGCGGAATTGTTGTTAGGGCAAGGAAGCATGCAGGTTTCTAAGTTTAGGGTTAAAAATATTCTCTTTTGAAAGGTCGCAATGCAGTCAATAAAGGCAACCTGCTGTGAGGCCAACATCCAAAACCGCTTTAACCTCTTCAAATATTAAAATTTGGGTGCTCAAGATTGATTGAAATCTATGGAATGCCTCAGAACCGTTTCGAAGGAATGAATGACCATGGCAGCAGGATGCCACCATTCCTTCAACTATGAAAATGCTTAGAGTTGCACTACAGCTTACAGTATCTTGGGAGCCATCCTATTCAACAGATCTCCCTGCCTTGCATTTGTCCTGCTCACACCTGCAATGGTCCATCCTGCAAGACAGCAGGGCCGCGTTGGGTCCCATTCTCACCAAGGACAAAACACAGACCACACAGGGACCTTAAGTCACAGGCTTAAGTACTGAGCAGCTTCAATTGTTAAATCTTGCAATATGTGCAAATGATAGATCTGCCTCATGTGATGTCACCTCCTGCCGTGATGTCACTCCCTACTGTGATGTCACTTCCTGATATGATGTCACTTCCGGTTGTGATGTCACTTCCTGCTGTGATGTCACTTCCTGCCGTAATGTCACTTCCTGCCGTGATGTCACTTCCTGTGACACCACCTAAATTGGAGAGTCCCCCCACTTCTTTTTTTAGGACTTGAGCCCTGAGTAGAGCGAAGTGCTGTTGCATGCAGTGGAGTTGCGTGGAGTAGCATAGAGTAAAAGTGCATTGTATGGAGTGGCGTTGTGTGGAATTGTATAGAGTGGAGTGAAGTTGCGTGGTGTGGTGTATAGTGGAGAGGTTTAGGAGTGACCGATAAAAAAACAAAAAAAAGCATTTAGGTTTTGAAAACGAACTTTAATTTATTAATGGTAAAAGTACAAAAAATACAAAATGATAGAAAAGGTACAACCCATCATAGTGACTTATAAATAACATATAAAAAATATCAAGGAAAATGGATCTCTAACTTAGTTTACAAGTGACATACTATGTAGAGCACATTTCCTCTAGAAGGAGCAGTGTGCCACACAGTCTCTATGTGTGGGAATGTGTGAATAGGCCAGCAGGTGGGGAGAGGATGTAGCCTTACGGCTAGAGCAGTCGACCTCGCAGCTGGGGAACCGGGTTTGGGTCTCAACGACGACCCTCAACATCGTGTGATTCTGGGCAAATCACTTTATCTCCCCATGCCTAACAAAAATGAATGTGTCCTGTACCAAAACTGGTGCTCATGTAAAGAGCTCTGATACCCGATGTCTCGGGTCAAGTTTGCGCTATATAAAACTCTTAAAAGGTGAGAGTGAATGTTTGCGGTTATGAATGTGAGTGTATGTAAGACTGTTAGTATGAGAGAGACTGAATGAATGAGAGCATGCATCAGTGTATATGTATAGGTGTCCAAGTGAGAGACTACAGTGTGTGAGATTGAGTGCGGAAGACAAGGTGTGGGGGGTATGTTTAGGCATGAGAGAGAGAGAGGCAATATGTTGTGAGAGGCAATGTCTGTGAGAGATTAACTCTGAGGTTGACTATCAAATGGACATGGCGGGATTGGTAGGGCTCTCCACATCAATTCTTTGGAACTTAAGCTTTACAAATTTTGAACAAGTTCTGTACGTGTACTTTACAGAAGTTTTCTATGCATTAATGAAATGAAATTCAGTACATTCATAGCATAATCTGTCCTAAATTGCAATTCCCAGCTTCCTAAACAGATAACTTGGTTGATTCGGGAAAGTGTTTTGCAGTGCCATTTCTTATCATTGTTTGCAAACAAAGACTATGAAATGAGCTTTACACAAACATTGAAAGCAGTTTAACGGCTAGTAGGCATTAGTAACTGTAATCACTTCAAGTAGGCTTTAGCAATGACAGTAATAAAAGACTAACCGTCGCACAGTGTTTTGTGAATGCACACAAGAGCTAGCACAGATCAGCACTTGATTACTGAAACAATGACAAGGCAGCTGCTTTGATCCAGTCAGTGTAGTTGCACAGCAACCTTATCAGTCACTCTCAATGACCCGCTGCGAAGGCTTGACAGAAATGAACGTCAGACCTTAACCGTTCAACAAACAGAAAACAACAAAAAAATAAATAGCAGCTACTTAGCACATACAAAACAAATGACTCACTTCCACTACACGTGGAGAAGTTTTCTCTTTGCTCAAGGAAACAATCACAAAAATTCAAGTGAGAAACGTTGAACTTGAATTTGTAGCAACACAGTCAAGAAGTGTTGTGATGGGTTTTCGTATTGAATAAATGCCCTCTCAGGGGTGTCTCCTTCTGCTCCGGTGACCCTGCTGGTCATGAAACAGGACTGGCAGGATTGAAAAACGCCAGCTACATCTCCCAGCACGGAGCCTTTGACCTCCTGGGACACCTTCCAAACCCGGGGTAACATGGCACAGTCCCGACAGAGACACTCGAACCCATGGGGGCATGTTCCGGTAGCCCTGCAGAGTTCACGAGCCGGCACCACCGTATCCCGAGCTGGGTGGCACAACACAGCTCAGAATCATTGGGTCCCTGTGATCGGCGGCTGGAGCTGCCGGAAAGATGGTGACTGCCTGGGGCCTCCACGTTTGAGATGGGGCATGGCCCGGACTCGGCCATTCCCGGATGAGAGAGAAGGGGCTACGGCATACTGAAATTCCCTTGGCAACTCCAGGAGTGTATAGCGGCGCACGGAGCTGGGGTGTGGGGAGATGGCCTCGGGACGGCTGGAATTAGCAGAAGGAGTCGGCAGAGGGCTCCATGACAAAAGTATAGGAACACAGGGAGGTTCTCGCTGGGTCAAGGAGGAGCACCTGGCGTTATGGGAGAGCGGCAATCTGAGGCCCGGACAGCGGCAGTGACAGTCCAATCTACATGCAGGTTAGTGAGGCAGAATGCTACTGGGCCCCATGCTATATGCTGCCGGCACGACTAAGGAAGATAGCGAATAAGACGGATGGCGGGCGACATCGAAACGGACCCCTACGACCAGCCGCTCTACCGGTGCTGTGGGGGCATTTTGGGAAATGTGCTTAATGGACCACATTTATGGGTCCTACGACCAGGCAGCAGTTCAGAACAGGAAACATTCTCAGACAGGTCACTGACCCGCACCTCACCACTTGTGATCATCACTTCCAAACATTACTGTCCTCATTAACTCAACAGAACATTCAAACCCAATCTCCCCTATCCCTCTCCACCTTGACAAGAAACCCGGAACCGATCCAATCTCCCTTCCCTGACGACCCACTCTAAGACTCATGGACATCCCCCATCACTCATTACAATCTCACTACCCCTATCATCACACTCCGCCATCAAACACCCACCATGATGGCATCAACAGATCCCACGAGGACCAGCAAACTCAGTTAATAAACACCGCAGGCTGATCTCGAGCTAGGCAGATCAGACACAAACTACAGTCTTTCCGCTACTGACCTCGCTACAGGCACTCCCCTCTTGACCTCAGGAGACCCGACTCTACCCTCGTAAATTATCCCCAACTCCAATACTGACCCTATTCCACCTGTCCAAACCATCTCCATGTCCAATATCACCAATAATCCCTTGGATGCTGACCTCCCTCAAACGACTGCACACTCTCCTTCCTCTGACCCACATGCCTAAATTATCTCCACCTCAAATCTCACTGCCAATCCCCTGGAGACTGACTTCCTCCTAACCATTGCTTACTCTCCTCTCTTGGACCCAAGACCCACAACAGCCCCTCCTAACCTCAAGACCGGAAACATCTATGACCCGACTCCTCACGTTCAATCTATCCCCACTCCGAATCCCAATGATACCGTTCAATCCCATAACCCAGAACTCTCTCCTTCCACAGACCGTAGTCATACACTGCTCCCGCCAAAAAGGCAAGAAGCTATTTCAGCTCACTTACCCAGCAACGGACCAGAATGGAGCAGAAAATAGACTCCCTAGCTGCCGATATCCTACACCTACAACAAGACCTTCCCAACCGGATTAAGCCACCTTGATCATACTCTTCGGGTAGCTACGCAACTTCCCCCCACACAGCCTCTTCCATTGCTCCACTTGGCACCTCATGGCCCTCCATTTCTTTGGGGAGTCAGGCATATAGACCTAGCGAGCCCTCCGCTCCATTTCAGCACTGGAAGCAGATGAGATCAACAACTCTTACCTCGCAATGAGCCAGAACACGGCTCCTCTCGCAATCCCAGTTATAGTTGGCTCAAATAGAATCCCTAGAACTGTCCAATCGCCCAGACCTTCTGCTCAATACACTTCTATCCGTACAGCACACACAAACATTGAGGCTCCCTGTCCTCTATCTTGTGTGCTCCTCAACTGTAGATCAGCAGTACAACATGCCACAAACATGGCTGAAGCTATACTCTCCGAAGAAATAGACATGTTATGTTATGTTAAAAGGTTTCTAAAGCGCTCGAATACCCATGGATATCTTGGTGCTGGTTGAATGGCAGTCAGGTGAGGGTACTAGGTGCCTGGAGATTACTAGGCGCTTAAAGGTTGAAAAGCCAGGTTTTTATTAGCTTTCTAAAACACAGCAATGTTGGAGCTGCCTTGATGTTTATAGGTAAACTGTTCCACAGGACCGGGGCTTCAGTGGTAAAACAACTGCCTCCCCATTTTATTCTCTTAAACCTGGGACAGGGCACCGTCAAGGTATTTTTGGGTCAAAGAACTCTATTTGGAACGTACCATGAGAGAGATTTTTTTAAATAGCAGGGACTTACATCGTTCAAGGCTTTGTAGATAAGGCATAATGCCTTAAATTTGGTGAGCAGTCTAAATATAAAAAAAAAAAATTCGACCTACACTAATATCGGTAACAATATTGAAGGGACAGAATATCGATGTTAAAAATATCGACCCGAAGGTAAGTAATATCGATTTTTTTATATCAATGTAAGTAATATCGAAGTTAGTAATATCGATATCAAATATATTGTTGTTACTAATATTGATGTTACTAATATCGATATTTATATTGTTGTTATGTATTTTATTATATATTTAATATGTATGTGTTATGTGTTTTGTTAAGTTTTCTATTTGTTTTAAAATATATGTATACAATTTGTATATGTTAATAATGGTTTTAAAAGTTATTTCTGTTTTTTTAGTACTGTAGTGGGTTTATAGGGGAATAGGGTGGGAAATAAATTAATTATTAATTTATAGGAATTATAAATTCATTTTAATTAGTTTTTACGTTTAAGTTCTGTAGCAGGTTGTGGGTTTATAGGGGAATAGGGTGGGAAGTAATTTAATTGTAATTAAGTAATAATTTATTTTAAATAATTGTTATTGATAATTATATAATTGTTAATTAATGAATTTTTGGTAATTAATTGTTATTGATTGGTAATTCATTTTTATTAATTGATTAATTGATAATTATGATAAGTGTATTATTCTATTATTGGAGTGGATTGTGTGTTTATAGGGGAATAGTTTTTGAAATAATAGAAATGTAATTAAATTAAAATTATTATTTTTTGGGGTATTGATAATTTATTGGACATTCATTATGAATTGGTAATTATAATGTATTATTTTTTGGTTATGAAAATTAATGTATTGTTGTTTCATCATTAATTGGTAATTAAATATTAAATAATATTTAGTGATACATTTAATTCATATATTATGTAGTCTTTATTAATGTGTGATTAATGTGTAATAATCATTATGTTTGATTATTAATGATTTTTATTTATCAATATTTCTTATTTGGTCAATAATATTTATTAATTATTATTTACTGGTGTTTATTATTATTTTATTGTTAATTAATTATTCATTGGTAATTATGTTTTTAATAATTATTTATTGCTATTTGTAAATAGTTTAGAGTTATTTAATAATTAATTCATTAATTAATTTAAAAAGTTATTTTATTTATAAATATGTTCTTTTTTACTTCTACGTTATCTAACACTTTCTCTACTGTTGCACTCTCTGGAGTTGGAATAGTAATGTTTACCCCTACGCTATCCAACACTTTCCCTACTGTTGCACTCTCTGGAGTGGGAATAGTCATTTTTACCTTTATGCTGTCCAACGCTTTCCCTACTGTTGCACTCCCTGGAGTGGGAATAGTAATTTTTACCCTGCCGCTGTCCAACGCTTTCCCTACTGTTGCACTCTCTGGAGTGGGAATAGCAAATATACCCCTACGCTATCCAACACTGTCCCTACTGTTGCACTCTCTGGAGTGGGAATAGTAATTTTAACCTCTACTCTATCCAACACTTTCCCTACTGTTGTACTCTCTGGAGTGGGAATAGTAATTTATGCCCCCACGCTATCCAACGCTTTCCCTACTCTTGCACTCCATGGAGTGGGAATAGTTATTTTTACCCTCCCGCTATCCAACGCTTTCCCTACTGTTTGCACTCCCTGGAGTGGTAATAGTAATTTTAACCTCTACGCTATCCAACACTTTCCCTACTGTTGCACTCTCTGGAGTGGGAATAGTAATTTTAACCTTTACGCTATCCAACACTTTCCCTACTGTTGCACTCTCTGGAGTGGGAATAGTAATGTATAGCCCTACGCTATCCAACGCTTTCCCTACTGTTGCACTCCCTGGAGTGGGAATAGTAATTTTTACCCTCCCGCTATTCAACGCTTTCCCTACTGTTGCACTCCCTGGAGTGGGAATAGTAATTTTTACCCTCCCGCTATTCAACGCTTTCCCTACTGTTGCACTCTCTGGAGTTGGAATAGTAATTTTAACCTCTACGCTATCCAACACTTTCCCTACTGTTGCACTCCCTGGAGTGGGAATAGTAATTTTTTCCCCTACGCTATCCAACATTTTCCCTAGTGTTGCACTCCCTGGAGAAGGAATAGTAATTTTTTTCCCATACGCCATCCAACACTTTCTCTACTGTTGCACTCTCTGGAGTGGGAATAGTAATTTATGCCCATACGATATCCAACGCTTTCGCTACTGTTGCACTCCCTGGAGTGGGAATTGTAATGTTAAGCCCTACGCTATCCAACATTATCTTTACTGTTGTTGTTTTTTTAGATTTGGAATATTAGTTTTATTCCCTCTGCTATTTAATATTTTTTGTATTGTTTTAGTTAATGTAGTATATAATGAATTTTAAAATTTTGAAAAGTATTTTTTTTTATTTGTTTTACATAATTATTACATTTTTATCTATGTTATTGTTTTATTTGTATAGATGTATTTGTAATTTATATATTTTAATAATTCATAAGTGATTAAAATAATTATTAAAACTGATTAAGTAGGTTTATATAATATTTATTATATGTATATGTTTAATTAATGTTTCATTACATTTTATATATTACTTAATTTTAAACATTATGAAATATTTTTAATTATGTTTATTTTATTTAGAAGTATTATTTAGTTTATTTTACATATTTTTTAACTAAAAAAAATATTTCTAATAACGATATTTTTGACATCGATATTTTTTTCTCAATATTTTTGTACTAACCATGTTGTAGATATGTCGTCGATATTCTTGATATCGCTATTTTTGCTTCGATATTTCTGTAGGCCAATTTTTTGACCTTCGATATTTTGTCAGTGATCCCTTAAATTTGATGCTGTTAAAACCGGCAGCCAATGCAGTTCCTTGATGGCCAATGAAACTGGGTGGAATTTAGGCAGGTCAAAGACAAGTCTGGCTGCAGCATTCTGTACACTCTGAAGTTTCTTCATATTTTGTTTTGGAAGTTTGGTAAAAAGCCCATTAATGTAGTCCAATTAATAAAGAAACAAGTGTTTTTCTGGTGGTCAGAGGGATAAAAGGAAGAATCTTTCTAATAATCCTCAGAGTGGTGAATCTGGCCAAAACAACCGAGCTGATGTTTTTATCAAAGCTTAGTTTGTCATCTATTATTATGCCTACATTTCTTGCTTTTTGTACAGGAGTGGGGAGAGTTCCCCTCACTGTTGGCCAGCATGCCGGGCTCCAGAATGAAGGATTATTACCAAAGAGTTTCACCTTAGTTTTCTCTGCATTTAACTTGAGACAATGCTTTCCCATCCAGCCACTAACTGCTCTCATACAGTTGTGGAACTGAGAGGAATTTACTTCAGTATTGTTCGAGGCTGCTACCACAATTTGGGTGTCGTCTGCATAAGAAGTAGAGGAAAAGCCAAAAGATCTGATCATAGGGGCCAATTCTGAAACTTAAACATTAAAAAGTAGAGGACTTAAAGAAGATCCCAGTGGGATACCACACAGGAGTGAGAAGGGATTAGATGAAAAGTCCTTTAGCATGACTAAATTACTTCTGTCAGTCAAAAATAACTGAAGTAGAGCCAAGGCTTTGTCGACAGTGGCCAATTTTTTGAGACAGTTGCCAAGAGTGACATGGTCAATGTCAATGACTGCCGACAGATCCAGGAGGATAACAACCCACCGAGAAAGGACTCAACCACCTCAGATGCATCTTACTCAACACCCGCACCGCCAGGAAAGACTCCATGGAACTCTGGGACCTACTCGACTCCACCTCCCCAGATGTCGCCTTCCTGACGAAGACCTGGCTGAACCCCTCCTCGGCACATGACATCGCCATAGCCATCCCATATGGCTTCAAGATCACCCGCAGAAACCGCACCAGCGGAGCAGGAGGAGGAATAGCCATCATCCACAAGGAACACCCTCAGAGTCTCGAACAGCACCGACGACACCCTCAGCACCGCTGAACACCTGCACTTCCAGATCCATACCGATCCCAACACCACCCTCAGAGGCACCCTCATCTACAGAATCCCAGGACCACGGCCACAGTTCAGCTATGCCATCGCCCACTTCGTCAGTATGCACGCCCTCGCCTCCACAGACTACATCCTCCTCGGGGACCTGAACTTCCACCTTGAGAACAACAACAACTCCACAGCCCTGATTGACAACATCGCCAACCTCGGTCTCAGACAGCTCGTCACTACACCCACCCACCTCGCCGGCCACAAGCTTGAGCCCATCTTCTACGCAAGTTCCCATGTCTCCTTCAGCCACACCACCAAACTCCACTGGTCCGACCACCGCTGCATCCACTTCACCTTCCGGAAACTCACTACGCACCACCGCACCCAACAGATCCCTCGCCAATGCTGGAGCAAAGTCACCAAAGACCAGCTAAACACCGCCCTCACCCGAAGCCCACTTGTTGACCCCACCGACCCGGACACCACCGCCCGAAACCTTAGACAGTGGATCAACGAATGTGCCAACTCCCTCACCTCGCTCAAGAAACCCTCCAACAGACACACCAAAAAGAAAGCCAGCTGGTTCACCACAGACCTCCAGGCCTCCAAGCAAACGTGCCGACAACTAGAGAAGTTATAGCACCTCGAACAGACACCAGACAGCCATCCGCCAACACCATCAACTCACCAGAACTACCAAAAGGGCCTCCTTCAAAAAACACCTAGTCAACAATGCACACAACAGCAAAGAGCTCTTCAACATCGTGAAGGAGCTCTCCAACCCCAGCTCCAACGACATCCCACGCTCGTAAGACCTGTGCGCCGCCCTCGCCACCTTCTTCCACCGCAAGATCGCAGACATCCATGACAGCTTCAACACCCTGACCGCCCCGACCTCACGACCACCATCCTCACCGACCCCCTGCTAGTCTGGACCAACAAAAACAACGACGAGACGATCAAAATGATGAACACCATCCACTCAGGCTCTCCGTCAGACCCATACACACACAACATCTTCAACAAAGCCAACCCCACCATCACACCCCATCTCCACAAGGCCATCAACATCTCCTTCGAGACCGCGATATTCCCGGAAAGCTGTAAGCACGCCAAAATCAAGGCCCTACTTAAAAAACCCAAGGCAGACCCCAAAGACCTCAAGAACTTCCGACCCATCTCCCTGCTCCCGTTCCCAGCGAAGGTCATCGAGAAGACCGTCAACAGACAACCGACTCGCTACCTCGAGGAGAACAGCATCCTGGATCCGTCCCAGTCCGGGTTCCACAGCAACCACAGCACTGAAACTGCCCTCATGGCTGCTACAGATGAAATCAGGATCCTACTAGAGAACGGCGAAACCACGGCCCTCATCCTCCTGGACCTGTCAGCCGCCTTCGACACTGTCTGCCACCGCACACTATGCACACGCCTCCACAACGCCGCTATCCGAGAGAAGGCACTGGAGTGGACCACCGCCTTCCTCTCCGGCAGAACCCAGAATTTCCGCCTCAGCCCTTTCCGGTCCGAAGCCACTGAGATCACCTGCGTCGTACCCCAAAGCTCTTCCCTCAGCCCAACGCTGTTCAACATCTACATGGCATCACATGCTCATGTCGCCCGGCGGCACAACCTCAACATCATCTCCTATGCCGACGACACCCAGCTGATCCTGTCCCTCACCAAGGAGCCCCTCACCGCCAAAACCAACCTTCACGAAGGAATGAGAGCCGTCGCAGAGTGGATGAAGATCAGCCGCCTGAAGCTGAACTCAGACAAGATGAAAGTCATCATCCTCGGCTCCACTCCCTCGGCTTGGGACGACTCCTGGTGGCTGACCACACTGGGAGCAGCAACAACACCCACAGACACCGCATGCAACCTAGGCTTCATCCTCGACTCTACACTCTCCATAACCAAGCAGGTCAACGCTGTCTCGTCCTCCTGCTTCAACATCCTCCACATGCTCTGCAAGATCTACATGTGGATCCCCACCGAAACAAGAAGAACGGTCACCCAGGCCCTCGTCAGCAGCAGGCTAGACTACGGCACCGCCTCTATGCATGAACCTCGGTAAAACTAATGAAACAACTACAACGCATACAGAACGCCTCCGCATGCTTGATCCTCGACATCCCTTGCCGCAGCCACATCACACCCCACCTGAAAGACCTGCACTGGCTTCCCGTCAACAAGAGGATCACCTTCAAGCTCCTCACCCACGCACACAAGGCACTCCACAACACCGGACCGGCATACATCAACAGCTGACTCACCTTCTACACCCCGAACCGCCAGCTCCGCTCTGCCGACCTCGCCCTCACCACCATACCCCGCATCTGAAGAGCAAAGTCCAGCAGCAGATCGTTCTCCAACCTCGCCGCCAAAAACTGGAACAAAATCCCCATCCTTCTGCGGCAGACACAGGATCTCATCACCTGCAGGAGGCTACTCAAGACCTGGCTTTTCGAAAAGTAGCAGCACCCCTCCCCTCAGCGCCGCAAGACCCTCATGGGGGAGGAGTGCGCTTTACAAATGCTATGATTGATTGATTGATTGATAAGTGCTGTGGAGCCCCCCTTATCCAGGATAGTTCTTAACTCATCCATCATTTTTATTAGTGCCGTCTCTCTACTATATACGGCCCTAAAGCTGAACTGAGAAGGATCCAACAGAAGATTATCCTAATTGAACTTTTATAATTGTGTTTTGATAAGTTTTTCCACAAGTTTGGCCGGAAAAGGTAATCTAGAGATGGGGCGGTAATTGACTGGGTTGTCCGGGTCTAAGTTTGATTTCTTTAGGAGTGGTATGATAGAGGCCCTTTTCCAAAGATCAGGAAAGATACCTGTGCTGAACATCCCATTAAAGATGCCTGTTAAGGGTGTTGCGATCAAAACTGGAATCAGTTTTAATACGGAAGGAGGGCATGGGTCGAACGGTGATCCTGACTTAGTGGAATAGACTAACTTTGACATCACATTCCCCATAGAATTCTGCCTCAATGACCACTCTACCCCCATTTTAGACCTACTCACCCCTCCAGGATACATCTTGAGACACGACAGACCGATTAAAACAGGAGGCGGGCTAGGTATCATTCACAAAGAAGGAATACAGCTTACCACATTAAAATCTACTGAATATCTGGCTCTTGAGTACCTGGGTGTTGAACTTACAGTCAAAGGCACCACGTCCATCAAATTTCACATCATCTACCATCCTCCTGGTGAGAGTGTCCTCTTCGCCGAAGAACTAACCAACCTAATAACACGTTTCTCCCTAACTGACATGAAAGACATGTTCCTGGGTGACTTCTATATCCACTGGAACAACCCAGAAGAAACCAGAGTCCAGAACCTCTCCAACCTGCTTGAAATACCCAACCTCAAACAACTCTGCAATCAACCAACAAAAATCAAAGGAGCAACTCTGGATGCGATCATCACCAAAAATGAGCTGGTCTCTCTGAGATCGATTTCTCCCATTGACTGGTCTGACCTCATACTGTTTAATATTGACTCACATGTCAGATATCAACCAATACGGTCTGACAAACCTAAGCACTGGACCAGGAACATCAAAGAAGTCCCTATAACCAAACTTGAATCCAGGATTTATGCCCATCTACAGCTCCTGCCTTCCACTATGACGGCCGATGACGTCACAGCTCACTTTAATTCAACAATGACAGAGATGTTAGATCAAGTAGCGCCACTTAAACTCAAACATGTGAGATCTATCAAATCTAAATCTTGGTTCAATGTGTAATAACAAAAGACAACTCAGACATTCGGAAAGGACTTGGAGACGAAACCCTTTGACATTACACCTAGCACAACTTAGATCTGCTCGGTTGGCATATAAAAAACAAATTTTTAGAGAAAAGGCCTCTTTCTTCCGCAGCCAACTATACCAGCGGAAGAATAGGCCTAGAGAACTCTTCAACATTGTTAAAAGTCAAACAAACAGCAAATCCCCACACAAAATAAAAGCCACCAAGGATCGATGCGAAGAAATTGCCAGCTTCTTCACAAATAAAGGCACAAAAATTTAGCAATCCTTCATCCAAACCTCAAATCCTCCTTCCCTATCGACCTGCCCCCCTTTAATCACCTGTGACCAAACAGAAGCTAGAGAATAGCCCCAAATGATGAGATGGCACATTATGGTATCCTGTACCTATACCTATCACTGGGAGAAGAGGCTGCTAACGCTTTGGAAGCTAACATCACCGAAAATGAATGGGTCTGTCATTTTGAGGGCATGTTCAAGGGAGACATTGCCCCATCCGCCTCACCCAAAATTGGAGGTATCCCTAAAAAACTTAGTAGTCTTGGAAGAAGTAGGAAGGCGTGGTATCACTGGTCTGACACATAACAAGGCCCCGGGCCCTGATGGTATCCCTCCTGACCTTTATCTGGCAGATGAAGGCGCTTTGGGCCCCGGTACTTGCTTCTGTAACTAACGCAGTTGCTAGGCAGGGGCCCCGCCTTCATGGGCAACCTCCATCATTTTGCCAGTCTTTAAAAAGGGGGAGAGGGACAGCACTGATTGTTACAGGCCGATTTCTTTGATAGACTCTGTGGTAAAAGTGCTTGGCAGAATATTGCTGGATAGGTTATCGACCTGGGTTTCCGATAATAAAATCCTGTTAACCACCCAATATGGGTTTTGCCCTGGCCATTCTACGATTGAACAAACTCTGAACCTCTTTTGAATCTCCAGTAAATACACAGTTGCTCGAAGGGGTACCATTTTCCTCTCTTTTATGGATCTGTCCTCCGCCTTCGATTGTGTAAATAGGGGTAAATTATGCCAGATCCTAATAGCCCTAGGAGTTGATAGAGAGTTGGTCTCGTTTCTCTATGATTTGCACCAAGACACCAAAGCAGTAGTGCGTTATTCTTCAAACTTGAAGGTATCTCGCTCATTCCACTGGAGTCAAGCTATCCAGGCTAAATGAAGGCTGATAGCCAGAAACCGGTCCTTGGATGCTTGGTTCTGGTCTGGGAAAGACATGGCTTGGTAGTTCGGACTGGACTGTTCCCATGAGGCACAGGGTCAGAGCTGATTTGTATATAGCCAGTGTCTAACCCAGGGTGGTGTGGAGTGCAAAAAAACGATGGATTTAGGCCCAGATCCTTGTACTGGGGTGAATGTATGACATTGTTCTACATTCTGTCTATCAACTGTGTTTTTTGCAATTTTCACCCCGAGTGGGCTGGGTATGCTCAGACGTGAGTCCCAGGCTCTCCACACCACTGGAGTCAAGCTATCCAGGCTGAATGAAGGCTGATAGCCAGAAACCGGTCCTTGGATGCTTGATTCCGGTCTGGGAAAGACATGGCTTGGTAGTTCGGACTGGACTGTTCCCATGAGGCACAGGGTCAGGGCTGATTTGCATATAGCCAGTGTCTAACCCAGGGTGGTGTGGAGTGCAAAAAAACGATGGATTTAGGCCCAGATCCTTGTACTGGGGTGAATGTATGACATTGTTCTACATTCTGTCCATCAATTGTGTTTTTTGCAATTTTCACCCCGAGTGGGCTGGGTATGCTCAGACGTGAGTCCCAGGCTCTCCACACCACTGGAGTCAAGCTATCCAGGCTGAATGAAGGCTGATAGCCAGAAACTGGTCCTTGGATGCTTGATTCCGGTCTGGGAAAGACATGGCTTGGTAGTTCGGACTGGACTGTTCCCATGAGGCACAGGGTCAGAGCTGATTTGCATATAGCCAGTGTCTAACCCAGGGTGGTGTGGAGTGCAAAAAAACGATGGATTTAGGCCCAGATCCTTGTACTGGGGTGAATGTATGACATTGTTCTACATTCTGTCCATCAACTGTGTTTTTTGCAATTTTCACCCGACTGCGTTGGGTATGCTCAGACGTGAGTCCCAGGCTCTCCACACCACTGGAGTCAAGCTATCCAGGCTGAATGAAGGCTGATAGCCAGAAACCGGTCCTTGGATGCTTGATTCCGGTCTGGGAAAGACATGGCTTGGTAGTTCGGACTGGACTGTTCCCATGAGGCACAGGGTCAGAGCTGATTTGCATATAGCCAGTGTCTAACCCAGGGTGGTGTGGAGTGCAAAAAAAACGATGGATTTAGGCCCAGATCCTTGTACTGGGGTGAATGTATGACATTGTTCTACATTCTGTCCATCAACTGTGTTTTTTGCAATTTTCACCCCGAGTGGGCTGGGTATGCTCAGACGTGAGTCCCAGGCTCGCCACACCACTGAAGTCAAGCTATCCAGGCTGAATGAAGGCTGATAGCCAGAAACCGGTCCTTGGATGCTTGATTCCGGTCTGGGAAAGACATGGCTTGGTAGTTCGGACTGGACTGTTCCCATGAGGCACAGGGTCAGAGCTGATTTGCATATAGCCAGTGTCTAACCCAGGGTGGTGTGGAGTGCAAAAAAACGATGGATTTAGGCCCAGATCCTTGTACTGGGGTGAATGTATGACATTGCTCTACATTCTGTCCATCAACTGTGTTTTTTGCAATTTTCACCCCGAATGGGCTGGGTATGCTCAGACGTGAGTCCCAGGCTCTCCACACCACTGGAGTCAAGCTATCCAGGCTTAATGAAGGCTGATAGCCAGAAACCGGTCCTTGGATGCTTGATTCCGGTCTGGGAAAGACATGGCTTGGTAGTTCGGACTGGACTGTTCCCATGAGGCACAGGGTCAGAGCTGATTTGCATATAGCCAGTGTCTAACCCAGAGTGGTGTGGAGTGCAAAAAAACGATGGATTTAGGCCCAGATCCTTGTACTGGGGTGAATGTATGACATTGTTCTACATTCTGTCCATCAACTGTGTTTTTTGCAATTTTCACCCCGAGTGGGCTGAGTATGCTCAGACGTGAGTCCCAGGCTCTCCACACCACTGGAGTCAAGCTATCCAGGCTGAATGAAGGCTGATAGCCAGAAACCGGTCCTTGGATGCTTGATTCCGGTCTGGGAAAGACATGGCTTGGTAGTTCGGACTGGACTGTTCCCATGAGGCACAGGGTCAGAGCTGATTTGCATATAGCCAGTGTCTAACCCAGGGTGGTGTGGAGTGCAAAAAAAGATGGATTTAGGCCCAGATCCTTGTACTGGGGTGAATGTATGACATTGTTCTACATTCTGTCCATCAACTGTGTTTTTTGCAATTTTCACCCCGAGTGGGCTGGGTATGCTCAGACGTGAGTCCCAGGCTCTCCACACCACTGGAGTCAAGCTATCCAGGCTGAATAAAGGCTGATAGCCAGAAACCGGTCCTTGGATGCTTGATTCCGGTCTGGGAAAGACAAGGCTTGGTAGTTCGGACTGGACTGTTCCCATGAGGCACAGGGTCAGAGCTGATTTGCATATAGCCAGTGTCTAACCCAGGGTGGTGTGAAGTGCAAAAAAACGATGGATTTAGGCCCAGATCCTTGTACTGGGGTGAATGCATGACATTGTTCTACATTCTGTCCATCAACTGTGTTTTTTGCAGCATTCCTTGTAAGGAGCGGAGTCCGTCAAGGTTGCATATTGGCCCCTTTTCTTTTTAATCTTTATATTAATGCTTTGTAGAAAACTCTCCTGGAGACCAAGACTGATTATCCCCGGATTGGTTGGCGAGGCCTCCCTGTCCTGCTATATGCAGAAGATGCCATCTTGATGGCGAGGACAGAGAGGGGCTTACAAACCATTCGCCAAGTTTATGGGAGATTTGGATCTAAAAATTAATAATTCCAAATCATATATTATGTATCTAGGGATGCGGCCTACTAGATCTTCATTTTCAGGGTAGGGCCCACTCCTATTCCCAAGCATTTGTTTTTTCTTACCAGGGGGTTCTCTTGGACAATAAATTGAATTGGATCCCTCAACTTACCCGTAAGAGAAATGACCTTAACAGGGAATCTGCCGCAATTTTCTACTTTGCCGCGAGATTGGGTAAAAGACCCATGGGGGCCCTCCTGGAGCTGTATAGGGCAAAGTGTCTGTTCAAAGTCTCGTATGGCAGCGACATTTGGGGATATGTAGACGCTAAGGATGTCCAAACTTCAGAAAATAAGTTTATGAGAAGATTGTTGTCAGTCCCTTAGGGTATCCCCTCTTTCATTGCCCACAAAGAGTTGGGCATGCCCTGTATCACAGACCAGATAGCTTTTAGCCCACTGTCATTATGGTTAAAAATATGGGTTAAGGAGGGGGACTCGTTAAATAAGGCTATGCGTAATGAATGTTTATCCCTGGATCAAGCCCAAAGGATATCTTGGCTGAAATACATTAAAATAATTTTAACCAACCTGGGAAGAAGTGATCTTTTTTCTGATCCCGTAAAATAGACATACCTACCCTGAAGTAGGCGTTTAGCATGCACCAGACTTCATTAAGGTAGGAGAGGGCGCTTTTGAAGCCAAGTGTTTGCCACGTTGTTATTTTAAGGTCCACAGTGAAAGTGGAGCCGTACATACTTGGTGAAATGAACACTTATGACAGATTCCTCCTGACCAGGTTTCGGTGTGATTTGTTTTATTTACTTTTATCTTATCCTTGGGGTGCAAATAGAGGGCAAGTTTTCCCGTCCTGTGACGGCGATGGTACATCCCCGCAGGATATGCTCCATTTTACTATGTTTTGTCCATTTTATGCTACCCCGGGAAAATCATACCTAATGCCCATTTTGAAACAGGACAACTCTAAACAGGATCGGCCTGCATTTATATCACTCCAGATGCTGTCGGGCAATTCTGTATTTCACGTTATAAGTTTTTAAAAATTTGCTGTTAAACTGAGGGCGAGCTGTGACTAGTTGTATTGCTCCCTAATTTTTATTCTTGGGTACCTTGTACTTGTTTAGCTATTAGGGCGCAGACTGGGCTATTGACTCAAATGTATTGTTTGTAGTAGTTTTACTCCAACATTATTGGTGTTTGGTATATTTGATGCAACTCGTGTTTATTACTTGAGTTTTGTACCCACAAAGGCTTGTTTCTGACACTGTATTTATTGTATCACACTATTTTATCTTGGTGTTTATATTGCGCTTTTATGGTTTTCTTGATCATGAAACCGAATAAAGAAATGTAATGATGATGATAAGATGACAGCAGGTTCTGTAGGAAAGCATGGAAGAAGAACAGGTGACGAAACACAGCAACATGTAATCAGGAAAAATGAGGAGGAACCTACAGGGCAGCAACTGAAAGAAAGGGAGGTGCAGGTGAAGGGAAAGCCATGTTGATTTTACTAGTTTGAATAAGAAAACAAACACCAAAATGAAGCCCTGCCAGTTAACGAATGGTAGGAACTAATGAATGTTATTTTAGCACTGCTTCAAAAACCCAAGGCTTTCTGGGGAAAGGAAAGTCTGGCAGGTCCTGCAGAGTGTCAGATTTGTCTGTACTAAGACTTTGCGTAGGCTGAGAAGGCACTATGTGACATTACCCCAACTGTGAACTATATTTCTCAGCAGGCCATGGTCTCTCATGTAGTCTAAAGAAGTTTTATACAGAAAGGGTGGCAGTGGTACGACTTGAATGCGGGGTGGGTGCCACGTTGGATGGGATTATGAAGGAAGATTATTATACTTCCCGGGGGCTTGGGTCTTTGGCCCCTACTCGTCCAAACACACCGAGGTTTTTTGGCTTACTCGCTTGCACTAGTGACCATCTAGCCACTTTCCACCCTTATGAACTTAGTTGGAATGGAGTCGTTTTTTTAATTCATTACAAAAATTATGATGACAATGGTCTTGCTGATTTTACATACTGCTGAATTTTGCGCTAGAGCCTTGAAAAAGTCAAATAACAACGCAACACGTGTCGGCTGTTCTTTTGCGTCATCTACGTGTCAACAATCTGTTAAATGATCCACCTATGATCAAGATTGTGCCGTATCTACTGCTCTTCGTTTGAAAATAAACAGTTTACTGATTGCTTGTCAGTCAGTTTGAACTTTACATGTGGTGTGCTCTGCTGTTTGAATTTCTAGTCTAAAGAAGCAGTGGCCATTTTGGAGATCTGGTAATCAATTCACTCATTTTCCACAGAACCTTTGCTAGGTAATCATGATACAATTTTACTTCAGCCAAGCATTTCTCTTGAAAATACTATTTGCTTCCCTCTGGATTTGTATTGAAGTACAACGAGACTGCTGAAAGTCGTTACGTTTGGTAGAAACAAATGTTGAACTATTTGAACATTTAATATGAACTCTTTAAAGTCTGTATATTTGTTGCATATCACTTAAAGGTTCTTCTGTGATGGAACATCAGGGATGTAATCCAGAACTATATTGCTCATGCTATGTATAAGTTAGGTAGAATGTATACAGTATGAAACAAGCCCTGACGCGTAGTGAAGAAGTTCTCATAGCACAAGAGTTACATGTTAGAATATAATACATAAATCAGTTTAGATGGACACATAGTAAAGGTTGAGAATCATGATCAGAGAGTAGACAGAATGTGCACACATATTGCCATAGAGGAGCAGGAATAGAAAGAGGGCTAGCCTCAGAAATAATGAGTGAGGCCAATGGTTGTTATTAGAAGAACAGGAAGGTATTTAGTTATTTCCTGATGAAATGGAGCATGTGATTAAGCCTCAAATTAAATGGTAGTTTGAAGTATGTGTCAGGGGAATAACAGATGAAAGATGCATTATGTTTATGCTGTCTGTGTAGGGGGTTGAGGGGTACAGTTGTGGACTAAAGAAAAGGTAGGTCGTGTGGTTTGCTGGCTTAAATGACCTTGTACATGAGAAAAAGTAATTGTATCTTGATGCATGGCAGGAAGGCGGAGACAGTGAAATTCCTTGCTTGGGGAAATGATGTAGACTTACTTGTGCTGCATAGTGATCTGGCAGATGACTTTATTTTCAATGAACTCTAGGTGTGTTAAAGTGAAGTGCAGGGGGGTCTGTGGTCATGGTGTTGCCTCCGTCAATATGTAGGGGGGCGGGTCCCTTACAGTGTGATCAGCAAGCTGCAGGTTGAGTGGAAGAATCTGTTCCCTCAAAAAACCTCAGGCTCTCCCTTCAAGTAGCCCTATGAGTAGCATGAGTAGCATCAATGTATAATGCCTCTTAAGCACACACAGCTTTTAATTCAAGTATCTGTTTTCTGATATTTATAATGTGAAAAGCAAAATATTGTATATCCATCAGAGGGCTTTGTTGCTGTTAACCTAATAGGGAATGGAAATACATTTTGTTCCAAGCCCATGTTGCATCAGTAAAAGAATTGCCCAAAATAACTGGGAAACAGTTTAATAACTAATGGAAGGAGGAAGAGCCCGGCAAAGGCAGCCTTGGATCAGATATTTGATCCCTGCGCTCAAGCTAGGAAGTCTTAAAAACAGAGAAATTATCCCTCCATATAGCTGTGCAACAATAGTAAGTGAGGCAAAGATACAACAAAACAAAGCCAAAAGTGAGCAAACAATTTATAGATCAAATATAGAAGACCAACCTGTAGACACCTAGGCTGTGCTAGAAGCCAAGTAAAGATGACAGCCTACGCCCAGTGAAATACAGTGTGGCCTACCACTTAGCAGACCCAAGATCAAAGACCTCTGGCAGAATAGTGCAAAGTGGTGTCCAGATATTCAGAGGCGACCACGCACCTCATCCTTGCCTTGGACTGCATGTTATGAAAACTAAAGCTGATGAAACTCTTGAGGGCATTCTTTTCAAGTGAGCTAAGTGGGGCCAAAGATAGTACAGGAAAAGGGAGCAGGGAGGGGACAATAGTACCAGAATGATCCCTTCACATGCTAAACAGATTTCAGTAAAGGCAGTAACCAGGCCCCAGAACTGCAGAGGCACGTAAACTGCTGAAGGTGTGCATTTTAACCGATCCAGCTACAACCCTCGGTAAAGCCAGCAACAGAACTTTATGATCCCACCACAAAAGCATGAAGTTGTCTGTCTTTGATTCAGACAGAATACCACTGAAATACTACAGAGTTCTATGAAGATATGAAAAGGAAGGGGTTCCCCGCTCAAGGGCCCTCAGCGGCAATGTCAGCTCCATCGTAGGAGGCCCATTAATCTCTAAATCCTTGCCTTACTCAACGGCTGAATGGTGGCGTGTACCATTTTTCTCTGTTGTAATGCCTGCGAGCCTTCATCTGAGAGCCCTGCATCAGACCAGGATGGTTCCCTTTGCTGGAATGAGAAGACCTTGTCTCAATTGCTAAAGCACCATAAAAGACACCACCTTCACAAAGGTAAAGGTATAAGCTCTTCTTGTGAGCAGTAGAGACTCTGAAACACTGTTGTCAATAGATCTGAAGATGTGTTGCAATTGCAATTACTGCAATGAAATCAAAAAGCGACAAGGTGATACTAAACTGTCAACTTTAACTAGCAGAGAGCTCTGATGCACAATAATAACCAACGCCAGATAAATACAGGATCCGTGTATGAAAGTGGTGACGCACTGTGTAAAGCGCTCTGACATTTCCAAAATCCACACAATCAGCTCATCCAGCCCAGGGTTTTCTTTTGCATTTTCGGACTTGGTGTTGTGAATATATAATGGAATAAAATCCAATATCGAGAATGAAATGAAAAACCTGGATCAAAAAAGCTACTAAGTCACTCACCTGGGAAATCTAAAAGTTCTGTATCTTTGATGTCCATCAGCAGTGGATATTTTGAAATTTTAATCGGTATTCATTACATTTCAGAATGTCAGAGACGATTTGAGTTATAATTCATCTTTTCTCTGTTCTATATGCTCAGATTTAGTTCACAGCCAATCTCCTAAATCAAGATGTATCTGGCTTGCCCAAATGATGATATGATTTTCAGATCTAGCAGAGTCCTTGTACTACTTCTTCAAGCATGCTCTTCTTTTTTTCTGCCTTAATTTATTTTGCTTAGTGAATGAAATCACTCTAGTATTTAACCGTCTGGTGGAGAGAACAATATCGACCTTCCCTTGTAAAGCTGAATAGATGGCAATGTTCTACCAATGAACGTTCTGCTTGAAATCTCCCAAAATAAAAATGCCTCATGCATCTCCAACCAATCTCCGAGGATTCCAACGTCATTGGAAAGTAACTTTACTTTTCTTTAGCATACACAATTGCTCAGCCCAAGAAGTTGTGCACAGATGTATAAATCTTGTAAGGCGGCAAACATGATGAAAGATTATAATTCTGTGCCCAAATAACTGTTGTTTACAAATCCAGCAAACATAATATGGGCACAGAGTCCATATGACCAAAGTGTCCAAAGGGACGAACAGGCATCTTGTACATATTTTGCTCCACAGCATCATTTTGGTATTACAGAAGAAACAGCAAACAGTTATGAGGCACATTCAGTAACAGTGACTGCATCACATCAGGTATGGCGCATGCACTGTTGAACTGACGCGGGGCAAACAGTCTGTCAGAAAGTGTACAGATTATAAGCTACATGTTAAATGGCTCACAGTCAGGGAGCCCCTAAGGCTGATGCTCTAGTGAGAGTTTGGAGTTCCAGGAGAAGCCCAGCCATCTTTTCACAGGCAGATGCTGTCACAAACCGCACCTGCCTGCATTGGATCCCTATGCTGTCAGTTTTTCTGCATTGCAAGACTGACGGATGGTTTCAAACTGCTGGTCCTTCATCTTTAAATTTTGCGCTGTACCTAGTTCAAGTTTTCGCATGAACCGGGACTGCAATTTTATGCACTATGATATACTGTCCACTGTCTGTACTAGGCACACCACACTAGTGCAGACAGGGATTGTGCACATTTTTAAACAACACAGCACCTTGTACTTCTGGAAATATTATAGTGATCTACCTTACTTGTAGTAGTGTCATATTGTTGTTCATTGGCTGCTACTCTGAAAAAATACCATGTATCCCAATGAAAATCTCATATTGAAAAACAATTCGTCCTAAAGCCCTTTGTGTAGAGACAAAAATGGACAGTTTTGCAGATGAAGGTTTCAAAAAATATTTTCTATTTCCAACAATTAGAATAGTACAATATAAGTTTGGATTGACAGTTTTCACTAAAACATATTTCTGCATTCCTTTATAAAAAAATAATTAAAATGCAAATGATAAAGAATGACTATCTGAAGATAAATAACTAGGAAGCTACTGGGATGTCTGGATGTTAAAAATATCCATTGGTTCATACCTATACAAATATTTTATTGTAATTTTTGAAAATTTCAAATAAAACTTAAATGGTTAAAAGAAATTAATATGCAGTGTTGAATGTACAATATACAATGGTAAATATAGTATTCATTTATATCCATTAGTACCAGTGCCTACGTATCATACCACCTAAACGTTCTACAATCAGTAGTGTAAGCAATATAGGCTGCACCAGTATAGTCTTATCCTCAAAATATCGAGGTGTAGAATAATGCTCAAACTTGTCGTGACTCCACTACTGAGAAGTCACATATAAAAGGAAACACGTTTTTCCCAATACAAATGATAGAGTCAAGAAGCACCACAATCCATACAATTCAATAGTGAAGTACAATCAAATTATTCTCAATATATATAATTTCCGTAAATTATGAAGATGGGAGTCTCGAAAGTTCTTATATTCAACCTTTTTTCCTCTTTATTTTCTTAATCAGGTGCAAGAATTCATGCAATAGCTCAGCCAATGTGTTTCTTCCTATGCAGACTTCATCAGGGCTGTAAACACAATTGAATAATAATTTTTTAATATTAATTCCAAGGTACAAGGTCAAAGTAAAACTCTATTCAAGACAAAACAGGATAGATATAGCAATGATTCACAATATATATCATATCACTGATTTCACAAAATATCAAATATCACACAGATCAATATACAATCACGACCCCGTCCACATACAATTTAATGTCTTCATAGTGACTTATTCACCATGATAATGTTTCATTAGTTAAGAGCTTTCTCGTATTTGTAAACAATGGTGGAGATTATAATTTATGGGCCGTGGTTCCGATCTTATATTATTATTCTTTGCCTCTTAATATGATACTTTAGGCATTGATTCCTTTTGACTCACAAGACGCTACGGGGTATTCCCAGCGCACTCTGCTGATACATCATACTGGGAGGATAGCTCCCCTAATATTGGAATAACTGGAACACTAAGTGAGTTTGGCTGATTAATTAATTTCTTTTTATTTTACTTATTCGAAGGGATAAGCATATTGTATGGAGGATATTGGCTATTTTACATCTAAGGGTAGGCTTTTGACATCAAATAATATTCTCTTTTGAAATTAGTTTCATTTGCGACATTTATTGACGAAAGATGGCTATAGCTTGATTTAGATCGGCTGGACAAAAATTAAGACTTGCATGGTTTATGACAGACGAGTGCTCACCACCACTGATGGCAGTCCCTCATATTCAACCAATTTTGACTGTCCATACAATTTTTGCTCTTCAAAATTTAATGAACTTTATGAAATATATTCCCACTATCTTGGTTCAGGTAAACTTGTTGAACTTGCTAGATATCTATTGACAAGTTATATAGGTTTATTTTCTATATGAAGTCGTTTACTAATACGAGAAAGCTCTTAATGGAACATTATCATAATGAATAAGTCACTATGAAGACATTAGATTGTATGTAGACAGGAGGTCGTCATTGTATATTGATCTGTGTGATATTTGATATTTTGTGAAATCAGTGATATGATATTATGTATTGTGAAACATTGCTATGTGTACCTTGTTTTGTCTTGATTAGAGTTTTACTTTAATCTTGTACCTTAGAATTAATATTAAAAAATAATTATTCAATTGTTTTTACAGCTCTGATGAAGTCCGCATTGGAAGAAACGCGTTGGCTGGGTTGCTGCATGTATTCTTGCACCTGATTAAGAAAATAAAGAGGAAAAAAGTTGAATACAAGAACTTTCGAGACTCCTGGCTTCATCATTTGCGTAAAATATATATATTGAGAATAATTTGATTGTACTTCACTGTTGAATTGTACGGATTGTGGTGCTCCTTGACTCTTATCAATCATACCATACACCCATTATCTCTTTACTCTTCACCATTTGTAATATTTTCAAATCATTATAACTATGTTTTATAAAAGCTAACGCTTTGAAGAAACCTGAAAACAAAGAGTAGCACTTTATAAATTAAATAAATATATAAAAGCTTAATAAGCATGTCCTAACTAGTAATCATGTATATTTTTCTAGTCCTTGCACTTTTTGTTATCTCCGTGGTATATTGGATGTGACAAACAGTGCCCACTTTCTTCAAATAGGGTCCACTATTGTGCATTAAGGTAAAATGTTCTGGAGAGGATATGCGTGGAATATGTGAACAGTGAGTGAGGAAGACTGTTGTCTGACTGACAAGCCTGTTGCACTGCTGCAGATGGAACTCTTATTACATCATTTGTGACATGCTAAGGTCTTATAATCCAATTGGGATTTCAAAGAGAAGTGTGCCCTATCTTTGTTTAAAATGTAAATCTGTGGTGTTTAAACCGACTTACCCTTTGTATAAGGTGTGCCCAAAATGCACCCTGTGATTCGCACAAGCTAGAAATGTCATTCATGTGACCTTTTCCAGCCATTCTTGGGTTTCTGAACTCATATCCGGTGTGAGTTTTACTTTATGTGAGATGCATCTGTATTTATGAAATGTGTCATAGTTCCACGAGCCAGCCATAATGGAATGTACTCATTGGACTGCAATAATGTGCCATGTAATTACTCTGCTTAGCACCTGGCAGGTCATAGTTCCTCAGTAGGCCAATCCAGTAGCAAGACTAGATTTTGCATGGCACAGGAAGTAGCAGGGGGGAAACCTCGATAAATTGATTATCGTAACTCTATCAAACATCTTGCAGAATGTTCCAACATGGGAAATAAAGAGGACCTATGGCTTCATTCACCACAGAGATTTCTATGAAGCTTGGAGGAAAGAAACCGTGCCTGGCGCAAAGGAGCTTGGCTCAAAAGAGAAGGGTTCTGCAAGTTTGCTCTCAGTTGCATCTTGCTTTCTTCCCAGAATGGCATGCAAGAGTTTGGACAGCCAGTGGACTGAAACCTGGAAGTGTCAATAAGAAGTATAGGGGTGATTTGGCGTCATTCAACAGGGCAGGGATTCTCAGATTCCAGAACTCTGTACCTCTAATTATAACCCTCCACAGAGAGGAAAGACAGAGAAAAGGAGGAACAATACAAACTGGCCAGGCCTTCACAGTGGGACCCTGAAGAAAATAGGATACCCTTGAACATTTGTACAATGGTCTTATTTGGGGTAGCCTAAGAGTAGGTGTTATGGTCTCATTCCTGACACGAAGGCACCTTAGAAGTGGCTAAAGACCTGTGTGCTTTGAAAGTTCAAGCAGCAAGAGGGGTATGGGGTGATGCTGCCAGGAAGATCCCCAGTCAGGACTTCAACAGGGCTGGGCTGATGGGCAGTTCCAAGCCTTAACAGCCTATCCGCTTTGCAGGAGAAAATATCTGCACTACCTGAGGAGTTAAACAGCACCAGTAGAGACACTATAAGACCACTCCTGGAGGCTGGAACTTGTCATCAGGAGCTAAAAGCTACAACCATTGTCTAATTTGGCCCAGTGGTGTCAGAGATATTTAAAAAAATGAAATAGATGCTTTTATCGTAAAAGTACCTTCCACCAGCCAGTTGTTATGAGGGTTATAGGCACCAAACATGAAGCATTTAGGCAGTTGGATTTGCCCTCGGGACATAGAAAGATCCAGCACTATTCTTTAAAACTGTCCCTTTAAATGTGGGAGTGGCTGCCACAATCCTCCACTTCAGGTGAGGTGACTCTGGGTCACAAATACTGAGTGGGCTTTTAGGCATGAAGAGAGCAGCCTCATTGTCTTTCCCTCACTCCCTGCATCTATAGCGGGAGACTTGTAGCTTCTGCAGCAGGTCGTCAGCATCAGAGTCATCAGAGAAGCATAGAGTATCCAGATCCACCAACCAGTGATACTCAAAGTGTGCCAGAAGGGTGGAGTAGCCAGACCTTGAGTGAGTGGTGGCACTTGAGAAAGGAGGCCCCAGCAAAATGTTTCCAGTGGGCGTATCAAAGGTTTTAACTAAAACAGAAATCAAAAGGTTTATATCCAGTTGCAGTATTAAAGCCAAAGACCTAGGGAGAAGTTGTTCCCCATTAGACCCCTAGGCTATTAAAAACACTAGATACATACATATGTGGAAGCTACAGTGGTCTAGTGCACTACAAAGTGATGTATTAAAAATGGAGGTGGTAACAGAGAGCAGCTGCAGGCTTCCACATGTCCCTAACTGCAGTGAGAAACATTCTCACCCACGATCTCCGAGGGTGATGATTTTGAAACAAGACGAAAAGTTGAGCATCGTGTCAGATGGTACCAGGGCTGAATTTGTCTGTGTCCTGAATCCACTGTGTTTTGGGTCCTGAGGGTTTGCTAGGACTTTTGGTTTAACAACAGAAATATTTTCTTCCAATGAAATGTTCAAGTATCTCAAGGCCAATAGATCAAACGCTTCTACAGTGACAGGTAAAATATACTTATATTGTGTAACATACTTAAACGTTCATTGATGTTGATTCCAGCGCTTTGCAAATACTTTGTTTGTGCTCAGATCACGCTAGGAGCCATTTAGAGCTACTGCGTGCAACGTGTTTGAATTTTTAAAAAACGCCGATTTTTAATTCCTAAATTGTTGAATTTCCATACTGCTTGCACCCAGCACACCTGGCACTCAGTAGGCACTATTTTCGCCGTGTCCTGACGATCAGAGCCGATTTTAGGGCTGGAGATCGAGGTGCAGTATTGACATATTGTACGGCGGCCATATTGAGTGAGGGGGCGAGAGCAGTGAGAGAGCTCCAGTGTCCCCTACTTAAGGAGCCCCTAGGAGGCAGGCGCGAGATTCCAGCGCTTTGCAAATACTTTGTTTGTGCTCAGATCACGCTAGGAGCCATTTAGAGCTACTGCGTGCAACGTGTTTGAATTTTTAAAAAACGCCGATTTTTAATTCCTAAATTGTTGAATTTCCATACTGCTTGCACCCAGCACACCTGGCACTCAGTAGGCACTAATTTCGCCTTGTCCTGACGATCACAGCCGATTTTAGGGCTGGAGATCGAGGTGCAGTATTGACATATTGTACGGCGGCCATATTGAGTGAGGGGGCGAGAGCAGTGAGAGAGCTCCAGTGTCCTCTACTTAAGGAGCCCCTAGGAGGCAGGCGCGAGATTCCAGCGCTTTGCAAATACTTTGTTTGTGCTCAGATCACGCTAGGAGCCATTTAGAGCTACTGCGTGCAACGTGTTTGAATTTTTAAAAAAACGCCGATTTTTAATTCCTAAATTGTTGAATTTCCATACTGCTTGCACCCAGCACACCTGGCACTCAGTAGGCACTATTTTCGCCTTGTCCTGACGATCAGAGCCGATTTTAGGGCTGGAGATCGAGGTGCAGTATTGACATATTGTACGGCGGCCATATTGAGTGAGGGGGCGAGAGCAGTGAGAGAGCTCCAGTGTCCTCTACTTAAGGAGCCCCTAGGAGGCAGGCGCGAGATTCCAGCGCTTTGCAAATACTTTGTTTGTGCTCAGATCACGCTAGGAGCCATTTAGAGCTACTGCGTGCAACGTGTTTGAATTTTTAAAAAACGCCGATTTTTAATTCCTAAATTGTTGAATTTCCATACTGCTTGCACCCAGCACACCTGGCACTCAGTAGGCACTATTTTCGCCTTGTCCTGACGATCAGAGCCGATTTTAGGGCTGGAGATCGAGGTGCAGTATTGACATATTGTACGGCGGCCATATTGAGTGAGGGGGCGAGAGCAGTGAGAGAGCTCCAGTGTCCTCTACTTAAGGAGCCCCTAGGAGGCAGGCGCGAGATTCCAGCGCTTTGCAAATACTTTGTTTGTGCTCAGATCACGCTAGGAGCCATTTAGAGCTACTGCGTGCAACGTGTTTGAATTTTTAAAAAACGCCGATTTTTAATTCCTAAATTGTTGAATTTCCATACTGCTTGCACCCAGCACACCTGGCACTCAGTAGGCACTATTTTCGCCTTGTCCTGACGATCACAGCCGATTTTAGGGCTGGAGATCGAGGTGCAGTATTGACATATTGTACGGCGGCCATATTGAGTGAGGGGGCGAGAGCAGTGAGAGAGCTCCAGTGTCCTCTACTTAAGGAGCCCCTAGGAGGCAGGCGCGAGATTCCAGCGCTTTGCAAATACTTTGTTTGTGCTCAAATCACGCTAGGAGCCATTTAGAGCTACTGCGTGCAACGTGTTTGAATTTTTAAAAAACGCCGATTTTTAATTCCTAAATTGTTGAATTTCCATACTGCTTGCACCCAGCACACCTGGCACTCAGTAGGCACTATTTTCGCCTTGTCCTGACGATCACAGCCGATTTTAGGGCTGGAGATCGAGGTGCAGTATTGACATATTGTACGGCGGCCATATTGAGTGAGGGGGCGAGAGCAGTGAGAGAGCTCCAGTGTCCTCTACTTAAGGAGCCCCTAGGAGGCAGGCGCGAGATTCCAGCGCTTTGCAAATACTTTGTTTGTGCTCAGATCACGCTAGGAGCCATTTAGAGCTACTGCGTGCAACGTGTTTGAATTTTTAAAAAACGCCGATTTTTAATTCCTAAATTGTTGAATTTCCATACTGCTTGCACCCAGCACACCTGGCACTCAGTAGGCACTATTTTCGCCTTGTCCTGACGATCACAGCCGATTTTAGGGCTGGAGATCGAGGTGCAGTATTGACATATTGTACGGCGGCCATATTGAGTGAGGGGGCGAGAGCAGTGAGAGAGCTCCAGTGTCCTCTACTTAAGGAGCCCCTAGGAGGCAGGCGCGAGATTCCAGCGCTTTGCAAATACTTTGTTTGTGCTCAGATCACGCTAGGAGCCATTTAGAGCTACTGCGTGCAACGTGTTTGAATTTTTAAAAAAACGCCGATTTTTAATTCCTAAATTGTGGAATTTCCATACTGCTTGCACCCAGCACACCTGGCACTCAGTAGGCACTATTTTCGCCTTGTCCTGACGATCACAGCCGATTTTAGGGCTGGAGATCGAGGTGCAGTATTGACATATTGTACGGCGGCCATATTGAGTGAGGGGGCGAGAGCAGTGAGAGAGCTCCAGTGTCCTCTACTTAAGGAGCCCCTAGGAGGCAGGCGCGAGATTCCAGCGCTTTGCAAATACTTTGTTTGTGCTCAGATCACGCTAGGAGCCATTTAGAGCTACTGCGTGCAACGTGTTTGAATTTTTAAAAAACGCCGATTTTTAATTCCTAAATTGTTGAATTTCCATACTGCTTGCACCCAGCACACCTGGCACTCAGTAGGCACTATTTTCGCCTTGTCCTGACGATCACAGCCGATTTTAGGGCTGGAGATCGAGGTGCAGTATTGACATATTGTACGGCGGCCATATTGAGTGAGGGGGCGAGAGCAGTGAGAGAGCTCCAGTGTCCTCTACTTAAGGAGCCCCTAGGAGGCAGGCGCGAGATTCCAGCACTTTGCAAATACTTTGTTTGTGCTCAGATCACGCTAGGAGCCATTTAGAGCTACTGCGTGCAACGTGTTTGAATTTTTAAAAAACGCCGATTTTTAATTCCTAAATTGTTGAATTTCCATACTGCTTGCACCCAGCACACCTGGCACTCAGTAGGCACTATTTTCGCCTTGTCCTGACGATCACAGCCGATTTTAGGGCTGGAGATCGAGGTGCAGTATTGACATATTGTACGGCGGCCATATTGAGTGAGGGGGCGAGAGCAGTGAGAGAGCTCCAGTGTCCTCTACTTAAGGAGTCCCTAGGAGGCAGGCGCGAGATTCCAGCGCTTTGCAAATACTTTGTTTGTGCTCAGATCACGCTAGGAGCCATTTAGAGCTACTGCGTGCAACGTGTTTGAATTTTTAAAAAACGCCGATTTTTAATTCCTAAATTGTTGAATTTCCATACTGCTTGCACCCAGCACACCTGGCACTCAGTAGGCACTATTTTCGCCTTGTCCTGACGATCACAGCCGATTTTAGGGCTGGAGATCGAGGTGCAGTATTGACATATTGTACGGCGGCCATATTGAGTGAGGGGGCGAGAGCAGTGAGAGAGCTCCAGTGTCCTCTACTTAAGGAGCCCCTAGGAGGCAGGCGCGAGATTCCAGCGCTTTGCAAATACTTTGTTTGTGCTCAGATCACGCTAGGAGCCATTTAGAGCTACTGCGTGCAACGTGTTTGAATTTTTAAAAAACGCCGATTTTTAATTCCTAAATTGTTGAATTTCCATACTGCTTGCACCCAGCACACCTGGCACTCAGTAGGCACTATTTTCGCCTTGTCCTGACGATCACAGCCGATTTTAGGGCTGGAGATCGAGGTGCAGTATTGACATATTGTACGGCGGCCATATTGAGTGAGGGGGCGAGAGCAGTGAGAGAGCTCCAGTGTCCTCTACTTAAGGAATCGGTTGTTCTCCGCGCTAGCGGGCGCGTTTGTGAACGCGCCATCTCAGCGCCGGAGTCACGCCAGAGTCAGCCCGTCTGCGCCCGTCCGCGCCTCGACGTGCTTCTGGGCGATGGCTTCATCATCTAACTCGGACCCTGACTCAGCACAGGTATCTCCTACAGCCAAAGATGTGATAAACCCCTTAGAAGCCCCTCATATTAAATATACGTCAGCCCATTTGAAGGCACTACAACCGGCTATTAAATCTTCCTGCAGACTCTTACACTTAGAGGAGGGAAAGGATTCCTGTCCAACATGCCACCTACATATTGACCCAGTAGGGACCAAATCCACGCAGAATGATACCTTCAAAACTCAGCAAAAATCACAAATATTTTCCTTCATTAGTCTCAACTGTCGCTCCTTACCAAAACATAAATCAGAAATTTTTAATTTGCTCTTAGATGAAACACCGGATGCACTGTTTGTTACAGAAACATGGCTCAAAGATAGCTCAGGACCTGATATAGTTATGGCACTTCCTGATTCCTATGCCATTACCAGACTGGACAGGGATAAGAAACCTGGTGGAGGAATTGCTGTAATTTTTAAAAAATTATTTCACTGCGATTTTAAGCCGCTTTCATGCGGGGGTTCTGAGGCAGCGATTTTTAAACTTACACTAGCCCCTAATTTCACCCTATCCGGTATCCTTATATATCGTCCTCCCGAGGCGGCAGCATCCAAATGGGTCACAAATATGTCTGAACTCATCGGTCCACTGGCTATGAGAACTGCCAACTTTACTATTCTAGGTGATATAAACCTGCACTTAGAGGATGAGGATTGCTCCTTGGCCAAAGTTCTTATAAATGACTTAGCAGCTATTAATTTAACCTTAAAGAATTCCGGTCCTACACACCGTGCAGGGCATCTGTTGGATCCCATCTTTTCCAACCTCAACAACATTGAGACGCAGTCTGCCCAGCCTTTGCCTTGGTCCGATCACTTCCTGATTAAATTTAATCTTCAGGTTGACCTATCAAACAACGATAACATACCTTTACCCACTCAGCTCATAAGGAAATGGAAAAAACTTGATATTGACAATCTCAATGCCCTACTGGAAAAACATCGCCCTTGCACTAAGACTACTGTTCAACAGCTCTCCTCCACAGTACAAAACTGGCTTCTTTCAGCCATTGATTCCATTCTGCCTAAAACAAAGTTAAAACAAAACACCCATCGCTCTCCTGCACCTTGGTTCAATGATATTTTACAAAATGAAAAAACTAAATGTAAGAATCTCGAACGTCAATGGAGGAGGTTTTACTTACTTGCAGATAAGGAAAAATATAAAATTCAGCTAACAGCTTACCAAAAACAGTGTAACAAAGTCAAAGCAGAATTCATCTGCACAAAAATCACAAATGCTTTAGACCACTCTAAAACACTTTTCAAGTTAGTCAAAGAGCTGGCGGGATCCAATACGTCCCAACCTCCACCTGAGCTAAACAAAACGCAATGTGACATGTTAGCCAACTTTTTTATTCATAAAGTTGATAAAATTCACCAAGACATCAACTATGCTGCCAATGAACACGACTTCACTCCTGAAGCGACCCCCAATTGCTCATCACATACGTCAGGTAATACCATAGGTACTACTGATTGCCCTTCCTTGGATGATACATCTTTTGCCACACTAGATAGTTGGCCCCTGCTGAATCCTGACATGGTTCAAGGGCTACTAAAAACCATCAAATCAGGCTCTCCTAGAGACCCACTGCCATGTTCAATCTTAAAACAACTAAGCAGTAACGTTCTAACTACAACTACCGATCTCCTTAATACGTCGTTACTTGAACAAACTGTACCCAGTGAATGGAAGCATGCGATGATTCATCCACTCTTAAAGAAAGCTGGCGCAGACCCCAACCTGCCAGCTAACTTTCGCCCAATATCATTGCTACCCACCTTTGCTAAATTATTAGAGAAGCATGTTCATCGTTGCCTTACAGATTTCATCACCACTCATGATCTGTTACCATCTCACCAGTCGGGATTTCGTGCAGGTTTTTCCACTGAGTCTACATTGCTAGGAGTGACCGAAAACATCCGTCGCATGGTAGATAAGGGCGAAACAGTAGCACTTGTGCTACTCGACCTCAGCGCGGCATTCGACACCGTGTCGCATGCGGTCCTCGCCCAGACTCTCCACTCCCTAGGTATTCGCGGGGCAGCTCTTAATTGGTTCAGATCACTATTAGAAAATCGAACGTTTCAGGTATTTTCGCAAACTGCCTGTTCTGATACAAGGACATTTAAACACGGAGTACCTCAGGGCTCCATTCTCAGCCCGTTGCTTTTTAATGTTTATATGAGTCCCCTGTCCAAGATTGTGGAAGACACTGGGCTTTTAATGTTTTCTTACGCTGATGACTCTCAGCTGCTTTTTTCACTATCAGCAGCAGACGCTGACAATTCATCCTCCCTACAACTCGGACTTAGTAAAATCGCCGGTTGGATGCAGAAAAACTTTCTAAAACTTAACGGCGAGAAAACCGAGTTAATCGTGTTGGGTAAAAACAAAGATCTTTGGGGACCCCAACACTGGCCATCTGAAATGGGTACCCCCCTTACCCCTGTCGCGCATGCCCGCAACCTGGGAGTCATTATTGACGACTCACTCAGTCTACACCAGCAAGCAGTAAAAACTTCATCCACCTGCTTCGCCATATTGAAATGGCTTAAAAAGATCTGCTGGATGCTACCTGAAAACACCAAGAAAACAGTTGTCAACGCCCTGATCACATCCAGATTAGATTATGGCAATGCTCTGTACCTGGGGGCAAATAAAGCTACTGTCCGCAGGTTACAGTCAGTACAGAATGCAGCAGCCAGACTACTCTGGAAAATTCCCATCACTACTCCAACTACCAAATACATTAGGAAACTACACTGGTTAAAAATTGAAAATCGGGTCAAATTCAAATCCCTATGTTTCATGCACAGGATTTCCACCAACACCGCCCCAAAATACCTACAAAGCCTGATGCGCCCCTACCGTCCTTCTAGATCTCTTCGGTCCTCTATGGCAAATAATTTTGAAATCCCAAAGATCAAGTTGTCACGCATGGGTGGCAAGTCCTTTTCTTTTCTAGGACCCACACTTTGGAATTCAATGCCACACTCATTGCGGTCTGAACCAAGCTACATCAAATTCAGGAAAGCCCTAAAAACATGGCTATTCAACATCTAATTCCTGTAACCGCATTGACACTGGGATCTGTCGCGCCGGGAAACCCTTTGCTGGGTAGCTGTGCGCCATATAAATTCAAACAAATAAATAAATAAATGTTGAAATGTTCATTTTTCACTGTGATTTTCATTGTGAATATCGCTTGACAAGTGCTTAATTTGCTAAGGAATGTGTTTTGCTCAGCAGTCTACACCCAGCACTATCAAAAGTTGCGTTGCCAAGTACCAAGGTTGCTGACTCTTGACTCCAGCTCATCCCTCTTTACTCCACCACCAGAAATTCCCTGTCTCTCCACCTCAAACATGCAGGTTCTTTTCTGCCCCACTTTCTACCTTTGACCCAGTTTTTCCATCTTTCTCTTCCTCCTTCTTTCCCCCATGTATATTTCTCTTTTTCCGGTTAAAAGGAAAAGTAAGTTCCGGTCTCCAAAAACATGAGTGACAGGGGGCCTTATCTGCAATCATTGGTTCAAATTAAGCACTGCCTCTCCCAAAGCCAATATGCATACCATGTTATGATTGGATACCTCACGATTAGGCATACATGATAATATTGTGGATTTAGGATTTTAGGTCCCTGCCACACCCAAAAGTTAAAGGTGCTGCAGAGCTATGGGGTCTTGTCAAACTTTAGGGGGGTTAGCTGGCCATAGATGCATACTTTAAAAATAAATATTTATAAAATTTGTAAAGCTAGTTAAGGGGTTTTCCAATGAGTGTTTCACCTCCCATTATGTCCATATTTGCACTTTTTGAGTTTGTAGCCTACAGCAGCTCCTGAGTCAGCCCTGAACTGCTCCAGCGTGCTACCCTGCCAATCAAGCATTCTTAGGGTATTTGTTCTCCAAATTGGGAGCCGACAGCACTGGGGCCTCAGAATACCAGAAAAAAATGCCAGGGACACAGTTGGGGCCCAGTAACACCTAATTGCCGGGTTCCCTAACCTGCATTTCTCTTATTAAACAAATATATTATTATGCCAAAATAAATAAATGCACTTATATTGCAGTATGCAATACAGTGATATTCTTGTGCTGACAGCTGCAATGGAAAAATGTGTCAAAGTTATCTCATAGGATATCCTGGTGCTCCTCAAGTTTACTATAAATGCACATTTACAAGCTCATCCTTTATCCTCCTCTCCTCTCCAACCACAACACAAGCCCAGTTATGCAACCATTGAAATATATCGTTATTTACCACATTTCTGTAGCATAAAATAGTAAAACCACAGTACAAACAAGCAAATACATAACAATCCATCAAAATACAATACTACAGCTGTACATTATATATAAACATTTCACAATATTGCACATTTCCTTATTTTTAGTATAAAAGATATTTAAAAAAAAGCAACCGAGCAGCATAGCAGAAGGCTATGTCATTGTTGAAGAAATAACAAAGAAGGCCTACATTGACAAACTTTAAAATCTTTAAAGATTGGCAATAAAAACTTTCATCTGGACACATGATAGAAGGATCAAAAGAATACACTATGTAGGCACGACTGGACAGACTTTCCGTCACATGGACTGGGACTCAAATCTTACACGGTGCAACTACTAGCAGGAAACCCCACAAAAATAGTTACAAGATTAAAATTAAACCGGTTGAGGACAAATCGCTGCCGTCTATTAAGGGTAAAAGAAAGACACTGTTGAAGGAGAGGTGTGACACAGCGGCCAGAGTGGCTGACTCCGAGGTTCAGTATTATGTGACTCTGGGGAATAGCTCACTTAATCTCCCTGATCCCCCCCCCCCCAGTGCCTGGCTACTCTTTGGGGTGATAAGTTTGCGTTTTACAAATGTGGAATTATTATTATTATAATGCACTCATGAATGTGCACCAGATTGTAAGAACACATCATACATTTAGGATGATCAAAAAAATCTCTCATCAAGGAGGCCTTTTCATAGAATAGTTTCTTTAAGATACCTTTTTCAAGGAGGAGGCAAGACTCTGGAATGGCAAATAAACCCGGTTGACCAATTGTCTCCAAGGTAGCTTTCACATGTGCAAGCAACAGGATATCTAGGGCAAACTGAAGTCAGAGACAATCCTTTAAAACAAACTTGGTAAGAGCATTCTCATCCTTTAACCAAATTGAATACCACAATAAGAGGGATAATTGAATTCCGTCCTCTATATAAGGGATACCCAATTCAATGTGACATATGGCATTCACACAACATCAAGAGACCTTCAATAGACTTTTCCAAAAATTATGTTCTAACTTGTTGTATCATCTTTGCATTAGTCATGCCCCAGATACCGGCCCCACAGGTTGCAATAACCATACATTTACTAGAATAAATATAAGAAATCTCTTTCACTGGTTTTGAGCGCAACTTTTCACAAAACAATAATAGATTTTTCAAAGAAGGCTTTCTCATTTGATAACATTGGTTTCCAGTTATAATCATCATCAAATAGGATACGTTGATAAGAGAAAGAAGTGGCCAACCGATACCTTGGAATTATTACTAAACTGTGAGTTTTTTTAGCCGGTCTTGCCCCACAGATCATTGTTAATGTTTGACTCTAATTTGCCTTCAAATCTAGTTTATTCATGAATACAATAAAATTATTGATTAAACTTTGACGCCCTCATCCTGTTCTGGCTGCTAAAACCGCATCATCTTTGTACAACGGAATGGGGAGGAGACGAGCCCAATATAAGGTATGTCCTTTGCTCTCAACTTCAAAAATGTTTACACTCTGTAATTTTTTAAGAATATAAAAATGGGGCATCCTTACCTCACTCCCCTTTTATATTAAAATTATCAGTCTATTCTCCGTCCTTACCTTAACAAGCAGAAGCACCTAATACAACTGTCTTATGAAGGAAATTATACCCAGCTCAACTCCTAAATCGTTCATAATAGACCATTGTTAAGAGTGTGAAACAGAGCCAAAGGCTGCTGTGGGGTCCATAAAGGACAGATATAAAGATCCCTTTTGACAGCAGTATACTTGGTTAGGACTAGACTGGGATTTAGGTATAGGTCCGGAGCGCCCAAGCCTTTCTTAAAGCTGTATAGATTGTCAGCTAGAATGTCATGCTCGGCTGCCCAGTCCTCCAGTCTACGTAGCAGAATACATTACATAGCTTTAACAGTGGTATCCAAAAGAGTTACTGGCCTGTAGTTCTTTGTCTGGGCTTTATCCCCTGTTTAATAAATGGTAATATACTGATCTATTCTATGAAGGAGTAGGGCCTGCCATTGCTACTGCATTAAACACATTGGTAAGCAACGGGGCCCACCGATCTGGCCTATCTATAAAGACATCTAGTGGACCCTGTTTGCGGACTGGCGACTTACCCTCCTTACTTTTGGCCAGTGTCCTACAAACCTCAGCATACTCCAACACCAGGCGAAGACTGGTAATCTCTATAAATTCCCTTGAGCTACATCTACTTGATCCTCCGGGGACTCCTGAGTAGTATAAATGTTAGAAAGGTGGTCTATCCACTGGTGTGCCAGAATATGAACTTCTGCAGAAGGCCCCAATGGGACACTAAAATAGGGGGCATTAACCATCCGCCAAAAAGCAGCATTGTCTTTTTGTAGGCTGGCCACATGAAGAGCATTTTAGGCATCCTCCTTAATCTGCTTTTTTATTACTCCCAAACTTAATTTATAAGATTCTTGTGCTTTCCAAATTAACTCCACAGTTTACAGTCTAATAGGAAGTGTGGTTTGGAGAGCTGTATGGGCTTTGGTACAGGTGCTATCAAACCAACCTCATGGCTTTTGTGGGAGAGATTTGCTAGAGTTTAATAAAGACTGCCTAATATTGACCGAAATGTCTATGAAAGTTAGCCAAATCTAATTGGCCTCTGCTTGCATGTCAAGGCATGTAATCACCTCTAAATGCTTTTGTTGCATAATAGATGAAAATAAATTAGTGGTATTCACCTTGGCCTATTTTATACTAAATCCATTTTTCCGGGACAGAATGGATTTTTAGGCAACTTTTGGCTGTGTTTTAGTCAGGGCCCCAATCCCCACCCTCAGCATTAGGGCATGAATGGTCACTATCACAGGTGAAATAGACTCAAAATCACTGACAAAATTACTCAGAGTTTCTGAGACCATAATGTAATCAATGTTGGAGATACACAGATTGCTCGTAAATGTGGGAGCAAGATTTGAAAGTACTAATCCCATACCATTGATCATGATCTAAATATACTTCACTAATAGATTTTTCAATATATTCCTATTGGAGTCATGTGAGAAGTGTGTCAGCTCCTCCTCTTTCAAGTCAACAAATCCACACACCAGCTTAGTTGGTAGTTTGCAGTAGTGGGCATTAAAATCTCCAATACAGAACAGTCACAGAGGTTTAGGATGATCCTTAAAGACTGCTTTTATAGAATCATCCAGGTCAGCCACCACCTGATTTTTCTTAGAGTCAAAGCAGCTGTTTTAAGTTCAGAAAAAAGTTTATTAGGATAAAGAATTACAATAATGTGCACAGTATAAAAAACAATGAAAGCAGTTGTTTTAAAATTAACTAGAAGCCTGGCCCGATCATCAAGCAAGCATGAACAAATGGGAAAATATAGTCATTAAGTAACTTGACCAACTTCCCAGAAAATGTATTTATATGTTGTGAGACCCCACTGGCTCTTCTTGCACATGAAGGCTAAGCCGAAGTACAATACGTTGAATAATCATAAATGTGACCTCCCTGCAGCAGCCACATTTCTTGAAAACAGAGAATGTGAAATTTAAATATATCTTCCCTCCAGTCAGCCATGACCAACTTTCTATTTAGCCCGCATATTCCATGATAAAACCTAACTTCGTACAAGGTACTCCCAGAGCTAAAATGTTTAGGAGGGTTGAATAACATAGAGGTTTGAGGTAATAAAATAGCATTAGTCAGAGTAAGGGCATTAGGCGGAGGTAAAAGGGACGGGTCAGAATTTACAAGCTTAGTGTAAGAATATCCATACTCATGCTGCAACCTGTCTGAAGGGAGTTAATCCTGACCATTAAGATTGCTTAAACATCCAAACCAATTACCCATCCTTCAACCATTAGCGTTTTGTAAACTGGGTCTGGTGTTAGACTGGAAAGAGTGTTGATTCTCATAAAAGGTAGGTCTATAGAGGTAACCTAAAGAAACATCTGCAAAGGACTTAGAAATAATGTGGGTACTAGAGAATAGAAGAAGAATTTCCTCTGCCAATGCAGGCTGAACAAAAATTAATAACAATACAATACCCATGTGTGTCTTCTATCCTCTATCCCCTCAGCATTTGTTAGGCCAACCCTACACCCCAACCATTGTATACATGTATGTTTAAGCTCCCTCCTTGATTCATGTTTACCATCTCAAAGTGGTGGAGCCCTTAATATATCCAATACATAGTGAGCTGACTCAGATGGTAGGTCCATATTGATCAGTGGGGAATTAGTATGGTTATCTGAGGAAATCAAGGGGGTGATACCCCAATGTTAAATGCTGCCTCATCTGAAAGAGTCCAAGTACCTTTCTGAATTCTAAATTGAGATGTATAGTGAGCATTCCCTGCCCGTGTACAATCTTTAACTACTTTGTGGTCCAATTCGTCATTTTGCGCAATGGATGATATAAAAAACAGTCAGGGTTTAGACTAGAGGGCTGTGCCTAAACTGAAGGTCCGAGGGAGCCTACACAGGACTCTAGGAGAGTTTCAACTGAAGACAGTCTTGTGGAGATGGTAATTAATTGGGATGTAATACGCCTCTCCAAGGCTGAAATCAAGGCCTGGCATTTTGGAAGGTCTGGAGAACCGGGATAAGCAACGTCTCAGAGATGGTAGTGCCCGATCAAAATGGCCATTTAACAGTTTGTGCTCGTGCCATCCGTGGTTTTGATCCCTTTCTAGGTGGTGGGCGAGGAACCTGTGGGGGAGTAATAGGGATAGTTGATTCTGCACAACCATTTGCATTAACACCCCTAGATTTAGTGGAAGAATTTAAAGTGTTTTCTTCTTAGTCCGAAGGGTTAGAGGGCTCACTATGGAGGTCAACCAGTGGAGAGACAGATTTGATGGTTGCCTCAATTTTGGCCTCAGCATTACAGATCTCTTTTTTTAATGCTCCCATGGCTCCCAATAAAAAAAAATCCCAATGTCCCAGCATTCCCCACAGAGATAGTATCATGCTTCCTCTTGCCCAGTATGTAGAGGTATGATCAATCAACAAGTAAATTATCTAGAATACAAATACAGACTAAAGGAAACTCAAGTTCCAAAGTCTGCCACAAGACCATAGGGCCTCCAAGCTGATGTCAAGGTGTGTACATCTTACTCAGTTCAGAGCAGTAAGATGATGCAAATCGATCAAGGCCTGTAAGGGGGCTGTGGGTTCCTAGGGTAAAATCACAGGGGTGTGGCCCAGCCCAGCTTCTTCTGGCTCTGTCCGCTGCTGGCCTGGTCTCAGTGGCGTCTCTAGGGAGGTGCGGAGGGTGCGGACCGCACCGGGTGTCGCCCCATGATGGGGTGACACCAATCTGGTAATGCTGGCTGGCTCGCTCTGCACTGCACAGTGGAGTGCAGCCTGAGCCTCAGCCTCAGCCTCGCCCTCACCTCTGCTCTGCACTGCTGCCACTGCCAGTGCTGCTTTTTATTTATAGTGCAAGCCGCAAGCGCACGTTGCGCACGCTGCGCATGCACCTGCTTACAAATTAAAATACTGCAGTCAGTACAGTGAGTGCAGCACGTCGCCACGCACGCACACAGCACCTATAGTGGTGATGTGATGTGATGATGGTGCGATGCGGATGCGCGGCGGCGACGGCGTACCCAGTTTGTGGGTCCCAGGGCGTCAATCTTTAGCGCTACCAATGATGGCCCTGGGACAGCCCCCGCGCGATGTGCTCCTCTGACGCGTCGCGGCGGTCGCACGCCACCACCACGTCTGTGGGAGGAGACAAGACGGCAGCGCAGGGGAGTGCGTGCTGCGCTGCTAGAATAAATAATTAATGTGTCACCTTCTTTGATATCGCGAGCGCCGTCGTCTGCCCTTCAAATTTGGGACTGACTTCTTGGGTCTGGAGGCCGAGGTGAGAGAGAAATATCATTTATTGTAAATTAAATATGAATGAAGTTAGAAATGTGGCAGTGCCATGGCCATGGTTTGTGTCCTGATAAAATTCGTCTTGTTGATATATTGCACAGAAACTCTGTTTAATTGCCTGGACTTTGGCCGCCGACCCTGAAAAAGTCCCTCTGCTATAGAGAAGATAATGGGGGATGATTATTTTTGTTTCGCATCAGTAGATGGTTTCCGTGGAGGCGCTTTGAACCGAAATGCCTCGAGACATATGTCTGGCTGCTTGCTTCGTATGCCCGCTACTTGTCCTGGACACTGGACTTAGAGCTCACATTTAATTCAGATGCTGCCCAAACACATTTAGGCCCAGATCTCTGTACTGGGGAGAATGTATGACATTGTTCTGCATTCTGTCCATCAACTGTTGTTTTTGCCCAAACACATGGGCACAACTTCCTCCTGCAGGAATGCGCCTGGCTTGTTTTATTGGCTGCAGGCCGTCGATGGTGAAGGAGGTGGATCCTATTGAGTAGAGCTTGGGGCCTGGGAATGATGATCACGCTGCCAATGACTACATGTGTGATTCCTGGCAGACCGCGCTATACCTTTCCAGTTTGTAAATCCATACTTCTACGGATTTAGCTTGTGCATGTCGGTCTGTGGTGCAATCTTGGTTTGGCTACTCCCACTGCGGATTCACTGACTGGATTTGCCAATTTTCAAACTAAAGAGAAAGGTAGGAATGAAGACTGCAGCACATACCAGGCCCTCAGTTTATAGACCTATTTTAGCTACAACTTATGAAGCCAGGAAGTCCAATGACTCATAACCCAATTTCGGAGAGGTAGAAAGATCAACAGGAGTGTGCAAGTAATTGAGTCCCAACTTTCCATAGCATGTTTTTTGAGCCATCACTTTTAGAGATCAAATCTAAAGCTGCCCTTCCATGGTAGTTCACCAGACGTTTTGTTATAAAGGGTATGAATGCAGTTGTATCTCTTATCATGGGACCCAGGAGACAAATACCAGAACCATGCACATTTTGAGTAGAGTGATAGTGCCGCAGGGGAGTTGGCTGGACACTCTCCCTGGCGTCCCTCTTTCTTGTCCCAGGCATTATGTCATGAGCGATCTCCCTCCCAGCCTTAACTTCTTACAATCTTTTACCCCTGACCTTGTTGAATTAAATTTTTCTTCTATGGCCTTTGTAAATATAGAAACTAAATTTACAAACGTTACTAAGGATTCTGTATGGTCCCGTTATTTGCCATCTGTGTCCACTGGCGGACTCGAAGCGGAGAAGGTCCATGCGGTAAGTCGTGAGGGGGTGACACCATGAGTTACCCGCACCAGGTGATACCAACCCTAGTGACGCCACTGCCTGGTCTTTGCCCGGCCTTTACCTGGGCATGCACCCAAGATCATCCAGCAATGCAGGGAAAGCAAAACGCTCTTAAATTAATTAAATCCACATTTGTAAAGCGCACAATCACCCGTAAGGGTCTCTAGGCGCTGGGGGCCCTCGGGAAGATTAAGCAAGCTATTACCCAGAGTCACATGGTGCTGGGCTAATCGGCCGCCAGTGCCGTGGATCGAACCGTGATTCCAGAGTCTGTCGCCCTGGCCGCGGCGCCACACCTCTTCCACTGAGGTGGCGTTCTGGGCAGCTGTACCTCCTCCACAGAAGCAGAGGGGGCTGGTAGACGTAGTCCCAACCCAGCCAACAGGGAAGTGCTGCGGAGTCAATTACTGCATCCCGTGGGGAATGCAAGGTGCTCTAGGTTAGTCTTATTGCCTCAGGTAAAGGTGGCCTTTAACCAGAACCTCAGCAAGGAACATTAGAAGACAAAGAAACTCACAGAGAATGACACTTTAGGAGCAATTATTTCACAAAACATGTTTGAATAGGCAGCTAAAATCATAAATACTAAATGTTGAAAGGTGGGAAACATCAAGGGAATATGGTATTCCCAATGTCAGAGTACACTTCGGCTCTGTCCTCAGGTAAGCTCTTGGATGGCCTAGATGCCTAGACAATGACATCAGAGAGGCACACAATGCTATACGTTCTTGCATTTTTCTGTATTGGCCCACCATATATTCATGAAATTACCAGTCCGAAAAGTTGACAAGCGTCCCCACATGCTGGTAGACAATTCAGAATGGTACCGAATTTCTTTTGTTTTTTTCTGAAAAAAGATTCCCACTCTGGGGGTCTGTTTTCTGAAGAAAAAAAGTGCTCTCAGGTTCATCTTGCCACCATGGCATGACCGAACTGCCATCAAAGTTTTTTCCCCATAAGTACTTAATGCCATACAGGCTGAAGCCACTTGCTTTGGGAGAAAAAAAGGCAGCCATGCCATGCCCAAAGTCGAAGTAGAGTGGTCCAGTTGTGGTGTGCCCATCACACCAGCCATATGCCGGACAACCTGACCAAATCAAGATCAGTGCTTCAATATCTGTTTCTGTTTCTTCAAAATCTTTTCCCGGGTACGTTTTGCAAGAGTACTACCTGTCTTTCTGCAATACACAAATGACTGGTCATGTGTTGGTTAATGCACAATCCCGAAAATAAAAATATTATTTCATTCTACCCTTGTAGCACACACAATACCATTCACCTTCCATATTCTTCCCACTTACTTCTTTTCTCCTTTACCCACCGCACAAAAGTTGGGAGTTGATTTTGATAATGAAATGAGACTCTACATTTTCATGAACTTCATCAACACGGCGTCACATAAAAAACCCGTCTTCACCTCACTCGCCCTTCTTGAAGTGACAAATGCACTTCATCATCACCAACTTTATTTCGCATTAAAAATGCATAAAAGTGTGTACATTCCGTTACAAATAAATAAATATTATTTACAGTAATTCAGTAACAATCCTCTAAAATCTTAAACAGCACGGCCGACATGCTATTATAAGATACCCATAATATAATTGCAATTAATTTCATGGCCGATATACGCCTTGACAGTATGAAAAAAAGTTAAAACTATCTGAAGGGTATAGCTACAGGAGCATTAGCAGCAATCTAATTTCATCATGATAAAAACCTGTTGGAATCAAAGTTACCTTCACAGGTGTGCCTAAAATATAAAATAACTACGTCTGACTAAATTAGTGAGACAGTAGGAGTCCTTACGTATTTTTAAAGCAGCATTTAGAAAAGACGCTATCATAAAACATATAAACGGCGATTCCAATCGTTGTAGTACTGCGAGAGCTAATCTATAAGGGCGTAAGGTCAGTTTTTGCAGTATTGGAACAATTAACCTTTTCGTCTCTGTTATATAGAGGGAAAACAAAAAAATGTGAGAACTAGATTGTTTTGAATTATCGTCGCATGGACAACAGGAAAGCTAATTTATTGAGTATACGTTGGATGGCTATCTCAGCATCAAGGGGATATAATTTAGGCAGAATCATCTTATTAATAGAAAGCAGTGGTGAGTGTTATCTACAAAGGAAAGATAAGAAAAGTGCCCGGACAGGGAGGGGGGCATCGCCTGATACATTATTACTGTACCGTTTGCTTCATTTTTATTCCACCGGTCTAGGTTGGCTTTAGTTATACAAATATCTTTTAGTTTAGATTTTGAAAAAGTTGCACTTGATTTCCCTTTCTTTATGGCAGCAGTTTCTATTAATCTCTCTCACATTGCTTGAAAAACTAGGCTTATTCACTCGCACCAGTTTATTCTCTCCAGATCCTACTCCATCACCCCCCTCTTGGCATCAGGGAAGCATGCACACAGAGTGGCAACTCTATAGTCTTAGGTACTGCTCCAATGACAGCCAACACCACATAAATAGCCCTAAATGCCATCTAAGAAAACAGCCTCCTAGTATGCCATCACTGGAGCAGTCTCATTCTCAATATAATATCTGGCAAAACAGTCATCATGGCCATCGACCTAAAGGGGCCCCACTTCCATACAGCTCATCCAAAAATAACACATCACGCTTCCTTCCTGGAAGTTAAGCTGTGATGTTTGATTAAACTGCTGCACTTATACATAATTCCTCTCCTTTTCTAAATAATGTCTTTGTTGTCATGCATTTCTACCTTTCTCCTATGTGTCTGAGTACTGTTAAGCAACATCCACACCAAATTTGCGTTCAAAGCACAATAGCAAATATAAATAGGTCTATGGTACTGAAATGAGTGTCATGTCTATTAAGTTGTGGCATGTGTGCTTAGTGTATATTCATTCCATCTAGCATCACCATTGTGTCTGTAGCAGGTGATGGTTCACATAAAGTAGCACATTGTGTCTTTATGATGATTAATATTGGCATTCCTACAGATTTTCGAATATTCGATGTTTGTATTTCATCACTACTCAGCTCCATCGGGTTAATCCGTGGCAGGGTTGAACTGGGGCAGAAATAGTCCCGGGCACCAAAATAAAGTGCCTCCAATTAGTGAATGAAATAGCTAAAAAGTGGTCCTTGTTTGAAATAGAGGCAGTTTTGAACGTGTAATATTCACTGTATAAATATTTTGCAAGGTATGGAAGACTGAATTGATTTGAGCTTACTGTAGATACTGTATGTTCTAATATCAGGGAAAACAACAGTAACAACTGGCCCAGCAGAACATACAACAGGCCACAGACCTAAAGAAAACTGGCCCACACACTGACCTGTTAGACCAGCCCATCGCCTGATGGCCCTTTATGCCAGTCCAACCTTGATCTGGGGTGTCTCTAGGATTCTTGTTTGCTATTACACGTGCACGTGTTTCAATGTGATGTGACCTTTTCTGATACCTGTTTTCTGATACTTATAATGTGAAAAGCAAATCAACAGGTAACAGAAGGCAACGATTAGGATGGGCTGGGGGGGGCTAGCCAACCTGGCATAGACAGTCAGAGCTCTATGGTCGGAGCTTTAATCAGTGGAGCCTTTTGGGGGATCTTTAGAGTGATGATCCAGTCCCGATCTGAAGGGCGTAATTAAAGTAATGAAAAATATAATCACATTTGAGAACCTGTACTAGTTGACGTGCCCCCCTCTTGGTCTCACCCTACCCTTCTACAGAGGTTCCTGCCTCCATGCCAAATTCCTCCCCATACTTTAATTGCATTAGTCTCCAAGCACACCTACACCACCCTTCAAGCAATGGTTAATTCCCAATTACTTTAGTGGCGTTACCATTTAACAGTCTTGTGCGCTACTCCTAGAAATGGTTCCCGTGCAAAACTTCAATGGGATCAAACATTTGCATCTCCCTTTCAAGAGTGGCTCAGCTCCTTTACTTCAATAGAATTTCTGGCCTAGAAACCAGCATCAATCTCCCAAAAAGGGTGCAAATCTATTGACTTCAGAGGGATCAAACTTCGCATCACTCTCCTATCAATTATTACCCTCTTTACCCTCTTTTAGCCTCTTCCAGAAATAATCCAACCTTCCCATGGAGACACCAAACATCCACATCAACATTTGAACAGTTTCACCTCCCTTGGCTTCCATGCTATCATGCTGAAACATCACACTTCCAACAGTGGTTCATCTCTACTGACTTCTGTGGAATCAAACTACCTTATCACTCCAACTCGGGATCTCCTTCATCAACTTTAATAACATCACTTTGTAATAGCTTTTAAGAATTGCATCATAGCAGGGCGCAAACCAACCGTTGAAGGCCACAGCAGAAGCACAAGTAAAGCCAACAGCTGGAATCAACTTCCTGACCATCTCAGCATGCCTTCCAGATAAGACTCCGCTCTCAAGAGTACCCTGGAACCCCCACATTGATATTGACAACAAGTGCCTCTCCCTGTGGGTGGCTCCTGGCACTATAATTGGACCTCTCCCTCCTTAGGTTGGGAACAATGGTGTCGTTTGAGGAAGTTCATATAAACTGTATACTATTTAGCTTCTATCTCTTGACGTTCTAGATACCAGTTGGAGAGGAGATGTACTGCCAGAATCTGGTCTTGCTTTGACTCCATTACCATGTCTATGCAATCCATTGTTCAGTATCACGAATCCACAAGCAAGTAATTCGCGTAAAGCTTTCCATCGGGATGTACGGAAGAAAACACACCAACGGTCAAAATAATGAGTGTACTGAGGCTTAACGCAAAATGATTGGGCCTACCTGCAGAATGTGATGAGATGTCCCCTGGATCTTGCATATTTTATTGATATTCCTCGAACTTGGGCTGAATCGGGCCCGCTGAAAGGGTTGGGGGGCCTCTTCGAGGTGTGGAGCTGTCCTGCGCCACAGGGTCTGCAGAGCCTGGGTTACGCCCCTGGGAGAGATGACTGTACAGCTCGCATACACCCCAGTACTGTTATGAAAATAGTAACCAAACTTAACTGCTAACAAAGATAATTCACGCAAAGAGTGCACAGGAGTATGACAGTGCTGTTTCAGAGACAAGACGAGTGCGTCTTTTGTGTTCACTAATGCGGCCTGAAGGGGTAACTGGAATTGTGAACACGTGAACTATGCTGCTGTTCAGCTGCACCCATGCAGTTCATATAGCATATTGCAAGGACAGAAGATACCTGTAGCAAAGGCAGGTGCACTGCTGCCTATAGTTCTAATACCTGCTCTTGCACAGTGTGTATAATCGTCACTTTTCCTTGTTATCTTTCCCTGTTGATCGTTGGGTACCTTCTCCCAAACCCGCTGTCAGACCCAAGAGAACATGAACTTCTAGAAAACTAGTGGACACAAGACCAATAGCTCTCCAAAGGGGACCTCTGTGTATCCCCCCATTCTGTTGAAATCAACCCCAAGATCCCCCTTCTGGGTTGTGCTAATATCAGGATAGGAGAGAGTAAGACTATGCTTTGCTTGGCAATGTGCTGAGAAGCACAAACTAGTTTTAGTCCGGCACAAGCTTCGGCACACCTTGATCTGTGTTGGCTTCAATGACATTATAATGCAGTTTCACGTCCCAACAAACAGTTCAACCCCATTGACTTCAAAGGCATCCAACTACCTTATTACACCAACAATATTTCACCTCCATTGACTTTTTAAATAACTTTTCACAAACCTTCATCACTCAAACTAATGCTTCACTTGCTTAGATTTAAGCATTTTCGCCCTCCCAACAATAGTTCATGCCGATTGGCTACAATGGCATTCCACTCCAGTGGGCCAGCACAGGCCTCCAGCAATGGTCCAGCACCAGGCGCAAACTTCAGCATCACTCTTTGAGCAGAGGTTCAGCTCCATTTGAACTGCACCGTTACTGACACAATAATGGATAGAATGCAGATGCAACACTAACAATGACAAAATAATGCCACGATTTTCCCTGAAATGACTTAGGAAAATGAACATGTCCAGGCAGCTGCCAGGGGAAACGAGTGCCACTGTCAAACATGGGCTTTGAGACCTTCACCCACCCACAGAACTATGAGCCACTCAGACACAGAAGGCCACTGATAGTGACACATGTTTTACAGCAGCTCCCTGGACCATCGCTGGCAGAAAGAGCCAGCAAGTGATGCCCTGTGTGAGGCCATTAATATTCACTACTGTTGGGGGGCAAAACTGTTCATTAACTGCTTGCGTGCTGCGGTCATTTTTGCGCTGTGCGGCTATTTTGCAAAAGCCGCGTTACATGACGAGCTGAGCTCGTCATGAGCATGCGAGCGGCGCAACTCATGACGAGCTCAGCTCGTCATGAGCACGGAAGGGGTTAATATTCAGAGCCATTAATGAGCATTGGCGTGTGGGACCTCCGATGCTTGTTACTGTGTGGATTTTGCCAAATCAATGGTCTTGATCATCAGCATTTGTAGAGCGCCTGGTTACACCAACGGTGTGTCCCCGCGCTGAGCAGAAACTCAGAAATGACACGAGATAGGTAGGAGAGCCCTAGCTGTAATGTTTCAAGGTCTATTATTAAGGGTTATAGGTGGGAAAAACCCAAATTTTTAGCCTTTTCCTAAAGGCAGCTTCACATGGCTCTTTCCTCAAATCCATTGGTAATGAATTCCAATGTTTTGCTGCCAGGTATTTGAAAGAGCAGCCTCCTAGCCTGGCCTTCCTAAATCTGGGTACTATTACCAATGACTTTCCTTCAGATCTTAGGCTTCTATTGGGGGTGTAGGGTGTAATCATGTCTTGTAGATAACTTAGGCCTTTATTTGCTAGGATATGATGGCACATTGCCTTGAACAGGATCCCCTTGCCCACAGGCAACCAATGCAATTTGGCCAGGACCTATGTGTTGGACGATCTTCTAAGTAGATTCAGCACTAGCCGGGCAGGGGCGTTTTGGACTGATAGCAGTATCATAAGCCTTTTTTTTAAAACACATAGTGTTAGAAATGGGGGTCTCTAGTTGGCAGCGGCTGGCCACAGTCCAAGTAGGGACCCTTCTTCCTAAGTCAGAGTAAAGGGGCTACACCCTTTGATAACCCCTGCTCAACACTGTGGTAATGTAGCACGAGCAGCTAGGCTTATCTCAGAGGCCGTGTGTAAAACATTTATGATCATACACAGTAACACAGTGAAGGACACTACAAAGGGACACCACACAAGTAGTTATAAAAAATAAGTATCTTTATGTATAGACTTAACACAAGACCAATAACGGTAAAAAGCCACAATACTGAAAAAGGGGGGGGTACTCTTGAAAAGCTCGAAAAAGAGTTCAAAGTGTTCAAATAGGGGTTCCGTTCAAGGCAGGGGTCTCTGCCACTCATTTACTTACAAAGTACCTGGATTTCATAGCAAAACAAGCAAAATGTCGCAAAGGAGCTGTAGCGATGATTTTCCCCATGCTGGGCCGGCGATGCGTTGAATCCTTGCCGCGAGAGAGGATGATGCGCCGGTCTGCAGGTGCGTGCGGGACAAAGAGACAGGCTTCTTCACGCTAGGCCAGAGATGCGTTGATCACTTGCCACAAGGGAGGATGATGCACTGATCCTGTTGTGTGTGCGATCTTGTTGCGATGAAAGAAAATGGCGCCCGCGAGGGAGCGACGATCTGGATGCGATGCGAGGAAAATGGCAGACACGCGGCACCCGCTCTGCGATGTCGTGATGCGATGATCTCGATGCGATGACCTGGGGTTAGCGAGCCTTCGATAAGCCTGCAAATGTGCGACGCGATGATCTCGGGGGTTAGCGAGCACTTTGTGGCCCGCAAGCTTGCAATGCGAGGATCTCGGGCTTGCGAGCGCTCGGTGGTAGCGGCGCAATGATTTTTCTTACGCTCTTCAGCTGCAGCGGCTCGCAAATGGGCGTTAGCGACGATTTCAGCACTCTCTTTTCTGTAGTAGAACTAGAGGCCCTGGAACTCACAGGGGCCTCACCTGCAGATAGAAATCCTCGCTGGGAGGAATCAGGAGGCTGGTGGGGAAGTCAGATGTGCCTGTGACTCCAGCAGGAGGCTAGCTCTCTTCTATCCCTTGGGTGATTGCTTTAGCAAAATAAAAGTCTCTCAAAAGTCCTTTTCCCTCTTTTTCCAAGTCCAAGGGGAATTACTGCAGGCCAGTCCAAGAAACAGCACACAAGCACAAGGACAGCCCCCTCTTGCAGATTCCTTCAGTACCATGGACAGAGGTTCCTCTTGACATCCAGGAGCAATACAAATTGTAGGGGTTTGGGCACAGATATTTATACCCCAAAAGTCTTTGTTCTAAAGAGTCACTGGTCCCTGAACCCAGTCAGAACCAGTTCTGCTCAGGCCTGGAGCACTTTGTTTACCAGGCTGCATTCTTCCTTTCAGAAAGAGGGGGTATGCCATCAGACACACAGGAGGAGGTGGAGCCAGCATTCATTTTGCCAGGCACAGCCCTGCTCAGATCAAAGGGTCACCCCTCCTCTACTCCAAATGCAGATCTCTCTAATCAACCCAGGTCTGACCCAGCCTGCCTTGCCCCTCTAAACCCAGACAGTCAATACACATAACAGCGCAGCACACTGGAAGGCTTAGGCAAGATAAAACCTGCTTTCTAAAAGTGGTATTTTCAAACACAGAATGTTAAAACCAACTTCACTAAAATATGTATTTTATCATTCTGAGTTCAGGCATACTAAACCTGAGTTTCTACCATGTTCTCGGAGTCAGATAGGACTATAAGATGTAATAGCCAGTCTGCCCATTCTAGCCTATTGAGAACAGGTAGCCTTGCAGCAGTGAAAAAACGAAATGGGGTGTAATTCACTACCAGGACATGCTACACATATCAAGCCATGTCCTACCTTACACACACCATACACCCTGCCATAGGGTTGACTGATATGATGCCAAGGGAAGGTTCAGGGGCTGGGAAGTGTGGGCACTTCACAACCAAGATGGCAATTCTGGACTGCACGCAGAAACTGCAGTGGCAGGTCTGAGGTACACCTTACAAGCTGCTTCTGTGGGTGGAACAAACCAGCGCTGCAGGCCCATCAGCAGCATTTGGGTTACCAGCCCTGGGCACACAGGCTACACTACTAGGGACTAACAGGTAAACCAAAAAAGCCAATCAGGGATATACCAATTCACAGTCATATTCACACAGGGAGAGCATTTGCACTTTAGCACTGATCAGCAGTGGTAAAGTGCCCAGAGTCATAAAACCAACACCAGCAGGTCAGAGAAAATACAAGAGGCAGGCCAAAAGTTTAGGGATGACCCTGCAAAAAGGGCCATTTCCAACACATAGCTATAGAACATTGCCGTAGTCAATCTAAGAGGTGACCACTGCATGTATTATAGTTTTTCTGGCTTGAAACGGTAGTAGGTCAATGACTTTCCATAGGGTTTTCAGCGTTCCAAAACATTTTCCCATTTTTTGGATTTGATTTTCATATATCAGGTTGGGGTCAAGCCAAACACCAAGGTTCTTGACTTCGGATTTAGGGGTTGGGAGCTGGCCAAGTGCTTCCGGCCACCAAGCTGATGTCCAGATAGAAGGTGCTCTTCCCATTACCATCACTTCTGTCTTACTGCCATTGAGTTTTACGCCGTGGTCTGCTATCATGCTGTTACTTCCTCCATACATTGGGAGAAATTGATATGCATTATGTTCTGGGTTTTGCGATAGTGTGACGATAGGCTGAGTATCGTGAGCGTAGGATACAATGGACACTTTGTGGCCTTCCACTATATTACCGAGGGGTCCCATATATAGGTCGAACAATGTGGGGCTCAGTATTAACCCCTGGAGAACTCCTTGTAATAGGGGATATCTCTTGGAAGTGAATGTGTCTTGTGTAACCTGGAAACCCCTTTCCGCTAAGAAGGATTTTATCCAGCTCAGAACTGTACCCCTGATTCCACAAGATTATAATCTCTGTAGGAGGAGGCCATGCGAGACTGTATCAAATGCTGCACTGAGGTCCAACAGGATCAGTGCAGCTGTGAGTCCTTCATCCGCTCGTTGTCTTAGAATGTCTGTGGTCAGGAGCAAGACGGTTTAAGTGGAATGTGCGGCACGGAAACCTGATTGTGAGCAGTGTAGTAGGCCATTACTATCGCTGTGTTTTGTGAGCTGAGTGTTAACTATTTTGTCTGCGATTTTAGCAAAGAAAAGTAGGAGCGAGATGGGGCGTAGATTATCTAGTACCTCTTAATCTATTTGTAGTTTTTTCATTAATGAGCCATAGCTTGCTTCCATTCATGGGGAACTTCCCCCAATTGGAAGGAGTGGGAGATAAGTTCTGATGTGAAAGGTATAATACAATTTGCTCCTTGTAATAAGATTTAGGAATGGGCTGGGTCCCTAGGTGAACCTGATTTCATTCCGTTTACTAGTTTCCTTATTACATCTGGCTCTGGCATTATAAATTCCTCTAAGAAGTCTGCAATTCTATTGCAGGTTTCCTCTGATGTGGAGGGGGGCTCTGTTAGTCTATCTGCTGACTGTATGGATTTTAATATGGCAAACATCTCTTTTGAGTAGTTTTTGGCCATTTCAATTTTCCCAGTGTAGAACTCACAACGAGTATTCTTTATCAGAGCGTAGTATGTTTTTTGCTGTTTATCTTCTCCTTTAATGTTTGCACAGTAGTTCTTACGCCACCTGCGTTCCAACTGTTTGCACTTTTGTGTGGCCTTCATTGAGGTGTCCTGGAACCGTGGAGCTGAGATGCTCCCCCTTCTTGTATTTTTGGTCGTCCAGGATGCAATTTCAATCAGCGGTCTCTCAGGTGGTGGCAGCTCCTGAGGTTCGCTGGGGGAATTTACAGCAACACAAACTGCTACACCGCGCATAATACTTTTAGAAAGCCTGAGGACAGCGCAGGCATGATTTAGATGCTGGTGCTGTTCCGATATTTTTAAATTATTTTAAAAGTGTCACTCACCATTTTTGCGCACTGTATTGATTTGTAAAGCGCTACTTGAGTTGTAGCTCGCCCCGTTCCACCGCGGCTGACTGTGCCGTTTGTGTGGAGGGCGAGGCGCCATCTTGGACTGGGTTGGACTGGAGCTAGCGGTCTAGCTCTTCTGGGGAGGCAGGGCATAAAACGATTGACAGCCCAGGGCCCTCCGAGGACTCTGAGGTGGTGGCAGCTCCTGAGGTTCGCTGGGGGAATTGACAGCAACACGAACTGCTACACCGCGCATAATACTTTTAGAAAGCCTGAGGACAGCGCGGGCATGATTTAGATGCTGGTGCTGTTCCGATATTTGTAAATTATTTTAAAAGTGTCACTCACCATTTTTGCACACTGTATTTATTTGTAAAGCACTACTTGAGTTGTACCTCGCCCCGTTCCACCGCGGCTGACTGTGCCGTTTGTGTGGAGGGCGAGGCGCCATCTTGGACTGGGTTGGACCGGAGCTAGCGGTCTATACCTTCTGGGGAGGCAGGGCATGAAACGCAATGTGTCTTCGAGAGCGCAGCGGGCGCGCCGATGGTGCGCCGAAGGTGCGCCGGAAGTAAGCCCGTCTGCGCCCGTCCGCGGCCGGCTGGGGCCAGGGGCCATAGACTATGCCCAAACATTTTCTTTCTCATCGGATGATTTACTCTCCTTAAAACCTCCTGATCATCTCTGCCCAACTTTACCCCCGCATATTTTGAAGCGCACTTTTAACTACAGCATCGCTAAAGACTCACTTTCCGGCCCGATCACAAACACAAAAATTCCCAATTTACCGGCACTCACGTAAACACTAAGCCACAGCTGAAACTTCGCTGCATGTATTTGAATACACGATCGATGGTGAAACATCAAATGGACATTTCTTACTACTGACCTCTCAGAATCCTGATATTCTTCTGATTACAGAAACCTGGCTTACCGAACACTCACTAACAGACATTTTAGCTGCACTCCTGTCCGATTACTACATCATAACAGCTAACCATCCTTCTGGTAAATCGGGTGGGGGGGTTGCCGCTATTATCCATAAAAATCACAATTTCATTGCACTCCCCTCCTTGGTTTTAACAGATACTGAGAAAATTGTCATCAAAACCGACACTGACAGTGGGGCCCTTGTATTAGTTTTGCTTTATCGACCCCCATACTCCATGCCTACGTTCCCTATATTACTTACAGAACAACTAGCCTCGCTGGTAACAAACTACCCTAAAATCGCCCTGATCGGGGATCTTAATTATTGATTTGACAGCACAGATGTTGATACCCAGGCATCAGAACTTCTAGACCTGTTCACAGACATAAATCTGACCCAATATATACACTCCCCTACCCACGAGAAAGGTCACAGTCTGGACCAAATATGGTGCCATAACCTTCCACTTTCCCCTATTTCCATAATGCCCTGCATCTGGTCTGACCACTTTCTCATTCATTTCACATTCACAATCAGCAGGTACATGAGATCGTCACCTCGGGCGGGTGGGGAAATCAGGAAATGGATAGCCACAAACTTACCGGCCTTTCTAGACACACTGGCCACGTCATTGCCCTCTACAAGTACCGACCTAGACAGTATGGAGATGGCGCTTCTGCAATGGCTCCAACAGGCGGCTGACACTCACGCGCCTCTAGTGAACTTCTCTCGTTCACGTAATAGTGATGCCCACAAATGGTTTACTCCTGATCTAAAGCATCTAAAGCTTGAGATCTGGCAAAAAGAAAGGAAATGGCGAACAAACTACCAACCAAAAGACAAAGAGGCCTACTGTTTTGCTCGAAAAAACTATCAAAAAACTATTTTAAAGCATAAAACAGACTATTTCTCAGCAAAAATTTTAAACTCTCAGAATAAATCTAAAGATGTTTTTAACATAGTTAACGATCTCTGCAACAATGAGAGAACAGCCCCTCCTGTAATCCCCACGCAAGAACTATGTGACTCTCTAAATAATTTTTTTAAACACAAGATCATCACCATAAAACAGAGCATACCCATACCCTTAAATCAAGCTCCTATGGATGACAGTTACTTTAACCCTATTACACTAGAATCCCTCCCTCCCATTGATACAAAGTCCTTCTCGGAACTCCTTTCCCGTCTCAAATCAGGTTCTCCTAATAATATCTGTCCACCATATTTTTTTAAAGAGATAGGATTAGCTATTCCACAAGGCATTCTTCCTATACTAAATGAGTCACTCTCACAGGGTAAGGTACCCAGCAGCTTCAAGAACGCTCTGCTTATTCCCCTAGTAAAGAAACCGGGAGCGGACCCATTGGATTCAACCAACTACAGGCCTATTTCTCTCCTGCCCTATCTGTCTAAACTTTTAGAGGCGTATGTCTCTAGTTGCCTGTCAAACTTTATTGAGAGTACTGAGTATCTGGAACCAAACCAGGCAGGCTTCCGTCCATGCCACTCTACTGAAGCTGTGTTACTAGCAGTACAAGACACTTTAAGGTCCAATGCAGATAAGGATATCTATCAGGCCCTTGTGCTCCTCGATTTGTCGGCCGCGTTCAACACGGTTGACTATGACATTCTGATCAACCGTGTCGAGCAGGCGGGCCTCAGGGGCCCTGCTCTGAGCTGGATAACCTCCTTCATTGAAGGCCGCACACAATCAGTGCGATTAGGGACTTTCACAGCTTCTAGATCTCTCTCCACCTGTGGGGTCCCCCAGGGATCCTCACTTTCCCCGTTATTGTTTAATCTATACCTCCGCCCATTATTATACTCCCTAAAGAATTATAAAGTCACCATTTTTAATTATGCAGAAGACCTTCAGCTTGTCTTTCCCTTAAATACTCCAGACTCTGTGGCCGAGTTCCAAAAGACTATGACACACATACAGAGATGGATGAATGTCAACCATCTTAAGCTGTACCCGGGTAAGACGGAACTGATCTTGCCTGGGAAAAGCGAACTGAGCTGGGGTCCATACTTTTGGCCACTTGACCTGCCCCCCCCCGCTAAATCTATGTCGGTCAAGAGCCTGGGGGTCACGCTCAGCGCAGATCTTTCTCTCAAAGCACAGGTGGGAGCTGTCGTATCTGGCAGCTTCTTCCAGCTTAGAAAGATTTAAAAAATAGCACACTTGTTGTCACATTCTGCACTGATTCAGGTGATTATCGCACTTGTTCTCTCCCGCTTAGACTTTTCAAACAGCCTCTACTTAGGACTCCCAGCAGGTCTTTTGAGAAGACTACAACTAGTCCAGAACCAGGCGGCCAGACTTATCTGGAAACAACCAAAATGGCAATCTATTAGACCTGGCCTGGAAAAGCTACACTGGCTTCCGGTAGCTCAAAGAGTGGCCTTTAAAACCGGAGGCATCACCTTCAAAGCTCTACAGAACAAAGGCCCCAATTTTATCAGGGAGCTAGTGTCAAAATATGTCCCTTCACGAAACCTCCGTTCCGCTCACAAGGCACTAGTAATTGTACCTCGGTTTAAAAGGAAACGACAGGGCGGCAGCTGCTTTCACCACCTAGCGGCCTCCCTCTGGAACTCCCTACCACTGTCGATCAGACAGAGCCAGGATCTCCTGATATTCAGACAGACCTTAAAGACCTGGCTTTTCAAACAGGCCTACCATTAGAGTATTATGTTGTGTTTATACTACCCTCTTCGATAGCGCCATGAAGCCCACGGGCGTACGAGCGCTTTAAAAATATATATTAACATAACATAACATAACATAACATCCATGATCCCACTTGTCTGTTGGCTAGGTTAATATCCTTGTCCAGCTCCGGCTCATTTTTTCGTAGCGCCTGCGTGAAGGAGTCAGGATTAAACTTCTCCCACTTCCTACGGGTTACTGAATTTGTGGGTAAGCTGACTCTTGGGTTTGTGTGTGGGATCTTAAACGGGATTATGTGGTGATTGGACCATGGGATTGGCCAAGATGCTCCCACTTCCAAGTCAGTTATGTTAGTGAAAATAGGATTTAAAATGTGTCCTGCTTGATTTGTAGGTGCGTTAATTTTTTGGGCAAGGTTGAAGATCATGAGGTATCTACACACAGTTTGTGCCTCTGCTCTAGTAGTTTCATCAAAGTGTATATTAAGGTCCCCTAGAACGAGGAGTTTGCTGTGAGGTATGACTGTGTGTATGATTTTTTCACCTAAGCTGGTTATGAATTGTGTTTCTGACCTCGGAGGATGGTAAATCGGAAAACCAGCTATGGTATTGTTACCTGCTATTGAAAGCGTAAAAAAAATCCCCTCACATTTGTCAAGGTCTGATTCTTTAATGTCGCATTTTATCGTTGATTTATAGAGTATAGCTCTCCATGATTCATGTAGACATCATTTTCATCTAGTGCCATCATATATATCAGTTTCAAAAAGGGGGTGGTGATGGACAGAGTATCTGAGTTAATCAGAACACTCCTACCCAGTCAACAGATCTGGGCTTGATCCATCACCGTTTTTTAGCTCACTGCACCATCCCAGTTCAGAACCTGGCTATATGCAAATTAGTCTGTCCCTGGCCCAGTGCATCATGGGAACAGGGCAGACCAAACTACCAAGCCAATTCTTCACTGGAAAGGAAAGAAGCTTCCGGGGACCGGTTTTTGGCATTACAGCCGTCTTCGGCCCGGCTTGCTTGAATCCTGATGGTGCAGTGAGCAAGGGACTCATGTCTGAGCATACCCTTCCACACTTATGGTGGCCAAAATAATTTCAAAAAGGGGGTGGTGATGGACAGAGTATCTGAGTTAATCAGAACACTCCTACCCAGTCAACAGATCAAGGCTTGATCCATCACCGTTTTTTAGCTCACTGCACCATCCCAGTTCAGAACCTGGCTATATGCAAATTAGTCTGTCCCTGGCCCAGTGCATCATGGGAACAGGGCAGACCAAACTACCAAGCCAATTCTTCACTGGAAAGGAAACAAGCTTCCGGGGACCGGTTTTTGGCATTACAGCCGTCTTCGGCCCGGCTTGCTTGAATCCTGATGGTGCAGTGAGCAAGGGACTCATGTCTGAGCATACCCTTCCACACTTAAGGTGGCCAAAATAATTTCAAAAAGGGGGTGGTGATGGACAGAGTATCTGAGTTAATCAGAACACTCCTACCCAGTCAACAGATCAGGGCTTGATCCATCACCGTTTTTTAGCTCACTGCACCATCCCAGTTCAGAACCTGGCTATATGCAAAGTAGTCTGTCCCTGGCCCAGTGCATCATGGGAACAGGGCAGACCAAACTACCAAGCCAATTCTTCACTGGAAAGGAAACAAGCTTCCGGGGACCGGTTTCTGGCATTACAGCCGTCTTCGGCCCGGCTTGCTTGAATCCTGATGATGCAGTGAGCAAGGGATTCATGTCTGAGCATACCCTTCCACACTTGGTGGCCAAAATAATTTCAAAAAGGGGGTGGTGATGGAAGGAGTATCTGAGTTAATCAGAACACTCCTACCCGGTCAACAGATCAGGGCTTGATCCATCACCGTTTTTAACTCACTGCACCATCAAGTGTGGAAGGGTATACTTAGATGTGAGTCCCTTGCTCACTGCACCATCAGGATTCAAGCAAGCCGGGCCGAAGACGGCTGCAATGCCAGAAACCGGTCCCCGGAAGCTTGTTTCCTTTCCAGTGAAGAATTAGATTGGTAGTTTGGTCTGCCCTGTTCCCATGATGCACTGGGCCAGGGCCAGACTAATTTGCATGTAGCCAGGTTCTGAACTGGGATGGTGCAGTGAGCTAAAAAACGGTGATGGATCAAGCCCTGATCTTTTGACTGGGTAGGAGTGTTCTGCTTAATTCAGATACTCTGTCCATCACCACCCCCTGTTATGAATCGTTTTGGCCACCACAAGTGTGGAAGGGTATACTCAGATGTGAGTCCCTTGCTCACTGCACCATCAGGATTCAAGCAAGCCAGGCGGAAGACGGCTGCAATGCCAGAAACCAGTCCCCGGAAGCTTGTTTCCTTTCCAGTGAAGAATTGGCTTGGTAGTTTGGTCTGCCCTGTTCCCATGATGCACTGGGCCTGGGCCAGACTAATTTGCATGTAGCCAGGTTCTGAACTGGGATGGTGCAGTGAGCTAAAAAACAGTGATGGATCAAGCCCTGATCTTTTGACTGGGTAGGAGTGTTCTGCTTAACTCAGATACTCTGTCCATCACCACCCCCTGTTATGAATCGTTTTGGCCACCACAAGTGTGGAAGGGTATACTCAGATGTGAGTCCCTTGCTCACTGCACCATCAGGATTCAAGCAAGCCGGGCCGAAGACGGCTGCAATGCCAGAAACCGGTCCCCGGAAGCTTGTTTCCTTTCCAGTGAAGAATTGGCTTGGTAGTTTGGTCTGCCCTGTTCCCATGATGCACTGGGCCAGGGCCAGACTAATTTGCATGTAGCCAGGTTCTGAACTGGGATGGTGCAGTGAGCTAAAAAACCGTGATGGATCAAGCCCTGATCTTTTGACTGGGTAGGAGTGTTCTGCTTAATTCAGATACTCTGTCCATCACCACCCCCTGTTATGAATCGTTTTGGCCACCACAAGTGTGGAAGGGTATACTCAGATGTGAGTCCCTTGCTCACTGCACCATCAGGATTCAAGCAAGCCGGGCCGAAGACGGCTGCAATGCCAGAAACCGGTCCCCGGAAGCTTGTTTCCTTTCCAGTGAAAAATTGGCTTGGTAGTTTGGTCTGCCCTGTTCCCATGATGCACTGGGCCAGGGCCAGACTAATTTGCATGTAGCCAGGTTCTGAACTGGGATGGTGCAGTGAGCTAAAAACGGTGATGGATCAAGCCCTGATCTTTTGACTGGGTAGGAGTGTTCTGCTTAATTCAGATACTCTGTCCATCACCACCCCCTGTTATGAATCGTTTTGGCCACCACAAGTGTGGAAGGGTATACTCAGATGTGAGTCCCTTGCTCACTGCACCATCAGGATTCAAGCAAGCCGGGCCGAAGACGGCTGCAATGCCAGAAACCGGTCCCCGGAAGCTTGCTTCCTTTCCAGTGAAGAATTGGCTTGGTAGTTTGGTCTGCCCTGTTCCCATGATGCACTGGGCCAGGGCCAGATTAATTTGCATGTAGCCAGGTTCTGAACTGGGATCGTGCAGTGAGCTAAAAAACGGTGATGGATCAAGCCCTGATCTTTTGACTGGGTAGGAGTGTTCTGCTTAATTCAGATACTCTGTCCATCACCACCCCCTGTTATGAATCGTTTTGGCCACCACAAGTGTGGAAGGGTATACTCAGATGTGAGTCCCTTGCTCACTGCACCATCAGGATTCAAGCAAGCCGGGCCGAAGACGGCTGCAATACCAGAAACCGGTCCCCGGAAGCTTGTTTCCTTTCCAGTGAAGAATTGGCTTGGTAGTTTGGTCTGCCCTGTTCCCATGATGCACTGGGCCAGGGCCAGACTAATTTGCATGTAGCCAGGTTCTGAACTGGGATGGTGCAGTGAGCTAAAAAACGGTGATGGATCAAGCCCTGATCTTTTGACTGGGTAAGAGTGTTCTGCTTAATTCAGATACTCTGTCCATCACCACCCCCTGTTATGAATCGTTTTGGCCACCACAAGTGTGGAAGGGTATACTCAGATGTGAGTCCCTTGCTCACTGCACCATCAGGATTCAAGCAAGCCGGGCCGAAGACGGCTGCAATGCCAGAAACCGGTCCCCGGAAGCTTGTTTCCTTTCCAGTGACGAATTGGCTTGGTAGTTTGGTCTGCCCTGTTCCCATGATGCACTGGGCCAGGGCCAGACTAATTTGCATGTAGCCAGGTTCTGAACTGGGATGGTGCAGTGAGCTAAAAAACGGTGATGGATCAAGCCCTGATCTTTTGACTGGGTAGGAGTGTTCTGCTTAATTCAGATACTCTGTCCATCACCACCCCCTGTTATGAATCTTTTTGGCCACCACAAGTGTGGAAGGGTATACTCAGATGTGAGTCCCTTGCTCACTGCACCATCAGGATTCAAGCAAGCCGGGCCGAAGATGGCTGCAATGCCAGAAACCATTCCCCGGAAGCTAGTTTCCTTTCCAGTGAAGAATTGGCTTGGTAGTTTGGTCTGCCCTGTTCCCATGATGCACTGGGCCAGGGCCAGACTAATTTGCATGTAGCCAGGTTCTGAACTGGGATGGTGCAGTGAGCTAAGAAACAGTGATGGATCAAGCCCTGATCTTTTGACTGGGTAGGAGTGTTCTGCTTAATTCAGATACTCTGTCCATCACCACCCCCTGTTATGAATCGTTTTGGCCACCACAAGTGTGGAATGGTATACTCAGATGTGAGTCCCTTGCTCACTGCACCATCAGGATTCAAGCAAGCCGGGCCGAAGACGGCTGTAATGCCAGAAACCGGTCCCCGGAAGCTTGTTTCCTTTCCAGTGAAGAATTGGCTTGGTAGTTTGGTCTGCCCTGTTCCCATGATGCACTGGGCCAGGGCCAGACTAATTTGCATGTAGCCAGGTTCTGAACTGGGATGGTGCAGTGAGCTAAAAAACGGTGATGGATCAAGCCCTGATCTTTTGACTGGGTAGGAGTGTTCTGCTTAATTCAGATACTCTGTCCATCACCACCCCCTGTTATGAATCGTTTTGGCCACTACAAGTGTGGAAGGGTATACTCAGATGTGAGTCCCTTGCTCACTGCACCATCAGGATTCAAGCAAGCCGGGCCGAAGACGGCTGCAATGCCAGAAACCGGTCCCCGGAAGCTTGTTTCCTTTCCAGTGAAGAATTGGCTTGGTAGTTTGGTCTGCCCTGTTCCCATGATGCACTGGGCCAGGGCCAGACTAATTTGCATGTAGCCAGGTTCTGAACTGGGATGGTGCAGTGAGCTAAAAAACGGTGATGGATCAAGCCCTGATCTTTTGACTGGGTAGTAGTGTCCTGCTTAATTCAGATACTCTGTCCATCACCACCCCCTGTTATGAATCGTTTTGGCCACCACAAGTGTGGAAGGGTATACTCAGATGTGAGTCCCTTGCTCACTGCACCATCAGGATTCAAGCAAGCCGGGCCGAAGACGGCTGCAATGCCAGAAACCGGTCCCCGGAAGCTTGTTTCCTTTCCAGTGAAGAATTGGCTTGGTAGTTTGGTCTGCCCTGTTCCCATGATGCACTGGGCCAGGGCCAGACTAATTTGCATGTAGCCAGGTTCTGAACTAGGATGGTGCAGTGAGCTAAAAAACGGTGATGGATCAAGCCCTGATCTTTTGACTGGGTAGGAGTGTTCTGCTTAATTCAGATACTCTGTCCATCACCACCCCCTGTTATGAATCTTTTTGGCCACCACAAGTGTGGAAGGGTATACTCAGATGTGAGTCCCTTGCTCACTGCACCATCAGGATTCAAGCAAGCCGGGCCGAAGCCGGCTGCAATGCCAGAAACCGGTCCCCGGAAGCTTGTTTCCTTTCCTTTTTTTTTTTTTTATTACATTTTTATTTGAGCAGATTTTCAGGGTACATAACGAAAAGGATATTAAAAAGAGAAAAAAATATATATATATATAAAAGGAATTTACAAACATGAATTCAAAATAAGAAATAAAAGTAAATGAATATTGGTTTGGACAATAGAAATAAGAGCTTATAATACATTTAACGTTTTTAAACAGATATATTAAACTAAATAAGTACTGCAACATTACATAATTCATTTCACCATCATTTCATAAAGGCTCTTAAGTATCCCAAAAATTTTAAAGAAAGAATATCTACAAAGAATACTTTCATATAATGTTTTCCATTTAGGAAAGTTATTAATTCCTTTGCTTTTCATACCAGATGGTAATTGGAGCCCATATTTGTTCACCAAGTGTTCTCGATTTATTACCTCTGGTTCTATAAATTGCTGTTTCTTGTTTGTAAATGCCTAGCAATCTATTCAGCCATCCCTGAAAGGTCGGGCGTCATGATCTTTCCACCGTGCTGCCAGGATAATTCTATAGACAGCCGTACCTACATATAAAGCCAAGGTTTCTTTATTACTATGACCTAAGGAGTCATCGTATCCTAGGATAAAAAGAGTTGATGATACTCTTACTTAATGTCCGAAGATTTCGGCCCAAAACTTAACAATGCATTTTTTAATCTCCTCAAGCTTTGGGCATTCCGCGAACATGTGAATGAGATTTGCTGGTCCTAATGTGCATCTAGGGCAGTGGTTCCCAAACTTTTGACTCCTGAGGACCCCCATTGAGTCCCCACTGGAAGCCGGGGACCCCCAAGCAATTTGTATGAGTTAAGTTTCAAAATTAAAACAGTAATTCGAAAAAAATACACACATGTGCACACAAAACAAATACTCAAAGTACTAAGGATTTTGGGGCCAGATGTACGACCATTTCATTTAGCGCCTCGCAATTGGCGACACATTGTGAGTGGCAAATTGCGAGCCGCTAAATGAAATGTACAACAGTGTGTTTAACACTGTTTGGGATTCCCAATGGGGTCGCAAATTGCGAGGTTCTTTAATATTAATGAGCCACGGGAATGCCAGCCCTCCTAGGGATGGTGGCCTGCTGGGCTCTGCAGGCCACCATGTCTCGGACTGCTTTTAACCTCATCCCTGCTTGAGATATTCTCCTGCTGTGCTGGACAGCAATAAAAATGGGTGTGGTCATGACGAGCTCAGCTCGTCATGAGCACAGGAGCACTGTACTGCATGACGAGCTGAGCTCGTCATGAGCATCGAAGTGGTTAAATAAAGATATTTTAGAAAAAAAAATGCAGCTTGTTTACCATGCATTTAAGATAAAAAAGAAAATGAAACGTTTTCGTTTCATTTCCTAAGGGCAGGCAGAGGTCCCTGGGACCACTGCCTGCCCTTAAAAAATAATTTTGCATGCATTTGCAAATGGGGCTTCCCATTTGCGAATGCATTACCATCTACTTGAAGTAGGTGGTAATTGCGACTGTTTTGCGACTGCAAAATATTTGTACATGGTTTTGAGACTCCCTATTTGGAAGGGAATGCCCCTTCCAAATAGCAAGTTGCAAAACCTATCTAGCGAGTCGCAAACAAATTGCGACTCGCGAAATAGGCTATGTACATGGCGCAATAGGTTTTTGCATGCATAAACGGGTTCGCGAACCCGTTCGCGCATATAAAAACAGATCGTACATCTGGCACTTAGTATTTTATATTGAAGTAATAGCCCCTCTGTCACATGTATTTCATTTGTTTTATAGCATCTCTCATACCATTGTAGGATGTCAGAGCACTTTACATCACACACATATAGAGACATTGAATCATACATGTAAATCAGTGTGTATATAAAATGTTTAAAGAGTGCTTGGTCTGGAAAAGCACAAACTCAGGATTCAGAACATAACACAGTGGCTAGCACTGACTTTAACATTAAAAATGCATTTCCACCCAAATAAATCTTTTTAGCAGCATCAGGATAATGAATAACCGGGAAAAAATATAAGTTAATAACTGGTACCATGCAGTTTGCAAGCAGCTCTTTGAAGACAGTTTAAAGGTCCCTCTGCTATATTATGATTGTCACTTTATGAAGTGCACAGTAACAAAATAATTTCTGTGACAAAAGCAGTAACCACAAACCTATGCACATAAAATACTGCTTTTTAAGATGCATGATACATGTTCTTTGCAGTAGGCACATTAACCCTCTGTGCTACATTAGTTCAATCAAAGCTGCCACTGAACAAAACTATCCTCAGCTCCAGCAGGTACATTAATCACTGGCATTCTCTTGACACTTTTATTGTTGCTGGAAGGCTGCTAATTATACAAGAAATGTTTCTGTGCTTTTAAAACTGTTGCCTACAGACCCCCTGGGAATGTGTCACGGACCCCTGGGGGTCCGCGGACCACAGTTTGGGAAACACTGATCTAGGGCATTGATCATGTGCCCTTTTTCCCCAAGTGAATAATTTAGAAGGGGTAAAGTATAGATTATATATTGTTTTGTAGGTTTGGGCTTTTAAATTGGAGGCCAGCAAAACATTAGAGGATAAATGTAGAGACATATCTATATCAATATTTGCGTTATTTAGTTTGTTGACCCAGTTTGTTTCGATATTTTTGAGATCATCAGGATGATTCCTAATAAATAAATCGTAGATATTGCCTATTCTAGTTGTACGTTTGCCTATAAGATCTAAAAGTGGTATAGATTTTACATCTATATTTAATATCGACTGTCTAAGGGATGTGGAGATTTGTATGAATTTTAAATAATCTGTAGGGGGGATTTGATATTTAACATAAAGTTCTTCAAAAGTAGTTTTACATTCTCTGCCGAGAAAATCACCAACTGTTACTAGACCTAGTCTCTCCCACCGCCTAGATGTATTATCGTTAAGATAGAGTGGTATTATTGAGCTATGCCATAAGGGTGTATATTTAGTATATCTTGGTATTGTTAGTGTTTTGGTAGCTCTTTTCCAGGTTTTTAAAGTATCTGTAAGGATCTTAAATTTGATCTTTTTAATATAATATGGTTCAACTTGTCTTAACAGTAAGCCCCTGGCTTTGCTACCCAACATTATTTCGTAAATTGATGGTATAATCGGGTCTCGGCTGATGTCCATATAGCTTCGGGTTGAGAACAAGATAGTCATTTGTTGTAAGAGAGTTGCCCATAGATAGTATGTTAGGTTTGGAATAGCCAATCCGCCTCTAGAATATGGTAGTGTCAACTTAGGGAGCGCTCTCCTAATTTTCCCGTAATTCCAAATAAACCTTGATATTGCTGACTCTAACGTTTTGATTGTATCTCTGTTAACTAAAAGAGGAATTGCTCGAAACATATATAAAATCTTTGGAAATACACTAATTTTAATATAATTTCCTCTGCCGATTATAGAAAGGTGAAGATTATTAACTCTAAGTAGTTCTTTTTTGATTTTATTAATAAGTGGGTCATAATTTAACCGGTTAATTTCACTAATTTTTGGCGATATATTCACCCCCAGATATTTTGCACTATTGACTCTATATTGACTGATAAAAGGCGTGTTTTCAGTACAAATGACCATTGTTTTATCCCTATTCAGGGAATATCCTGAATATAAACCAAAGGATCGAGCGATTTCATCTATCTCAGCTATAGCCTCTGTGGGATTTGTTGTTACTACTGCCACGTCATCAGCGTAAGCGAGTACTTTAGTGCTGTGTATACCTACTTTGATTGGGTCAATTAAGGGCGAGGTTATGAGTCTAAGGATTAGTGGATTGATATATAGGGCAAAAAGTAGTGGAGAGCACGGGCATCCTTGCCGCGTGCCTCTCTGGATGTTAATATATTCAGACTCGCATCCGCCCACCATGACCTTTGCCTTAGGGTCCACATAAAGAGCTTTAATAGATTTTATGAAGACCGGGCCGATGTTATTTATAGCTAGTATCTCCCAAAGGAACTGCCATGAGACCCGGTCAAAGGCCTTCTCTGCATCTAATAGGATCATCGACAACTGGCCTCCCTCTACTCCCATGATGTCAAAAAGGGCGATGGCTCTACGAGTATGGTCTGTCGTACTTTTGCCAGGTATAAAGCCGTGCTGCCAGGGGGAGACCAGCTGTTCGATGATCCGGCTCAGACGATTGGCAAAGATCTTGGCATAGGTCTTTGAGTCTGAATTAATGAGTGATATTGGTCGATAAGAAGTTGTTTGTTCTGGTGGTTTATCTTTTTTTGGGAAGATAGCTATGTTAGTTTGTTTCCATGATTCAGGGGGTTTACCATGCCATTGTATCCCGAGAAAAAGATCATGAAGAAATGGAATGATTAAGTTACCCAGGATTTTATAGAGATCTAATGGAATTTTGTCTGGCCCTGCTGCTTTTCCTGTAGCTAGTTGTGATAAAGCTAATTCTACCTCCGTTCTAGTTATTTCTTTTTCAAGATCTTCTCTTGTAGCTTCATCTATGGTTTTACCCAGATTTGTCTCTGTAAGCCAGTTGTTTAAAAATTCTTTAATATCAGATGTCGACTGTCTATCTTCATTCTGATATCATTTCTGATAATAGTCTTGAAATGATGTTGCTATACCATCCTTGGTAGTATGTTTCTGTCCCCCATACTCGATACTTTGGATGGAATTACGCGATTGTGTCTGGCGAGTTCTAAGAGCCAGATATTTCCCTACATTTTCTCCAGTTTCGTATGTTTTATTTCGATTTACTTGAAGAATTTCCGCTGCTTTTTGTGTGAGATCACTATTGATCTCAGCTTTAAGAACTAAGATCTTACGGAGAGTGTCTTCCGAGTGATTCCCGTGGTGTATCTGATTGGCGTGTAGGTGTTCTAACTTCATTAGATCATTTATTAGTTGTGCAAATAGTCTATCACGCTCTTTTTTGTGAGTTGCTACAAAAGTAACAGTTTCTCCTCTTAAAGCTGCTTTGTAGCTGTCCCATACATTCAGCCTAGATGCACTATATTGATTCATATCGAAAAATTCTTTAGTCCATTGTCTGATATGCGTTATATAGTCCTGATTAGCAAGAAGTTTACGATCAAATGACCACTGGGAGTACACTTTCTTATACCTGAGAACTTCAAATGTTATACAAAGTGCATTGTGGTCTGATATCGTCTTGGGGGCCTTAGAGATAACAGCGTTCAGGGCAATATCGGCAGTCGACAATATATAGTCTATACGTACATACTTGTTATGAGGATATGAGAAATACGTGTATCCAGGGTCACCTTTGTTCTTTAAAATCCAGATGTCTCTTAGATTGTGACTAGTCATCAACTGCTGTATTGTCCTGAATACTTTGGGTTTACGTCCTGTGTACACATACTGAGACTGTCTATCCTGTGCATGGCCCATCGTTATATTAAGGTCCCCACATACTATTAGCGTGCCTGCCCACAATGCCAGCTCTAGTTCTAGGTCAATAAACAAAGTGGGATCATCAAGCTTTGGGCCATAAATCGAGCAGATGGTAATACCTATGTCAAGTTGTACAATGGCCCACCTGCCATGTGGGTCAGCCTTTTTTGCGTAGTGGTTTACCCAGCTTCACTCTTGCCAGGATGATAACTCCCCTGATCTTAGAGGTCTGTGTAGTTGAGACCAGAATGTTATACCCAGGGATTTTAAGTTGGTCTATTTCGCCTATTGGAATATGGGTTTCCTGTAAGCATATAATATCCCACGAGTTTTGATATATTATTTGATACAGTTGAGCCCTCTTCCCCCTGTCGTTAAGCCGTGCCACGTTCCAACATCCTAGATTTAGCTTCCCCATAATATTATTTCCAAGTTTAGACAATATGTAGTATTATTTGAATTCATGTATTGAACCAGAGTAAATGTGCTGTTTACCAAGGTAATATTAGTATCCTTTAACCTGCTCATTTTATACTGCATTTTTCCCTCACCCCCCCGGACCCCTACCCACCACCCCCAACAAAACCCTCCCCCCTTACAACCCCCAAAGAGGCAGCTAGACTCCATAAGAGTCTATCATGATGGATTAGCACTGCCTAACCAGTTCCAGAAAAAAGCATGCAACACTAAGAAGAAAAGAAATAGATAGAATGAAGGGATAAAAAAAATAATATATAAAAATTGTGCGTTCAGTAAAGGACTATTCAATCCTATAATTAGGATGTATTGCTAGCATCTAGTGCTACAGTCAATATCTTCCTGGTTTATTTAGAGTCCCAGTAGAGTCTACAGACTGTAGTCTAAAAAAACTAGAATTAAATTTATTTTATACTTTCAAGATATTCCTTTGCTTTGATCTCTGATGTAAAGAACTTTGTTTGTCCGCCATATATGACTTTCAGTTTGGCTGGATTGTTCAAATATACCACCGCTTTTTTCTCTTGAAAAGGTTTGATTAGCTGTCTGAGTCGCCACCTCCTTTCTACTGTGAAATGGCAGAAATCCGGGCGTACAAAATACGATATAGAATCTTTACTGCGGTGTTTGTCTGGTGTAACTTTATCAGAGATGGCCTGTCGAAGCGTAAAGTTCCCAAAATAGACTAAAACAGCTCATGGGTATTTCCCTGTTGTAGCTGTGGGTTTTAAGGTCAGAGGAACCCTGTGAGCCCGCTGTATCTCATAGTTCCAATCCCAGCTAGCGAGTTCAGGAAGGGTGTCACGCAGTAGCTGTATAATAAATGCTCGACAATCCTCACCTTCAGATTTTTCAGGTATGCCAAGGACGCGTAGATTATTTCTACGCAGCCTATTTTCATAATCCTCAAGCTTCCACCTTATGTCCTGGAGCTCAGCCTCATGAGCTTCTACTCACTCATTATTTGCTGCTGCCTCTGTCTCATTCGATACTATACGATCTTCCATGTCGTTAATTCGATCGGTGAAGGCACCTACGGTCTTAGAAAGCTTGCGCACAACACCTTGGACCTTTTGTAATGCAGCTCGTGCCTTTCGACCATCCTTAGATGTCTCTTCGCGATGGGATGCAATGGCTTGTAGTACTGTGTCCATGACTTGTGTTAGCGTAGCTCCTGGCGAGTCGATTTGCTCTGATGTTGAGGTGTGGACTAAGAGTGGCAATTGAGGCATTACAAGAGTAGGACTTTGGTTTGAACCCAGGTTTGTTGGGGTATAGTCCCAAGCCAGGTCATTTGCCCCATGGTGTCCTCCTTTTTCTTTTTGAGTATAGTCCTCCTTCTGTCATGCGTCTCCTTTGGGGGATCTGAGTCAGTCTCTGAGCTTATGTTTGACTCAGGATCTTCTTCTGCTTCGTCAATCTTCTCCTCCTCTGTATCGCCCGACCAGCTGATATCCTCCGAAAATTAATAGAAGTCTGTAGGATCTGTAAGATCCTTATCTGTTTCTATTATCTCAGCCTGATCGGTAGCGATAGTTTCTGTCACATTATCAGTTATCAAAACGCTCTCATTTACTCCTACATCTACATTTACATTCAGTTTGGTTGTTTCTTGTTCGGGTATAGTGCCTTGCTGAACAGATGTATTTTGATCAGTACCAAGCCCCCTATTGACGTTTTGTGAAAGCAGGGGGGGTATAGGTGTAGTTATAGGTGCTTCCAAACTCTGTTGGGCATTATTGTCATTGTCATTGCCATTAGTATCCTCATTAGTACCCTCACCGGTAAGAGCAGTAGTAGTAGGAGGAGCAATAATATTTAGGGGGGTCTGTGCAGATATTTCTAAGATATCTATTATCGCCACTGCAGCACCTGAGTTAGATACTGTGCTGCCATCACCCATTAGAGACATACCTTTCACCACATGAGGCATCAGGAGTTCTGTTGGTATTTCTACGTGATTCAAAGCCCCAGGAGTCTCAGGAGTGGCCGTCGCAGAGATCCCTTGCCTTTCCATTTGCTCAGCAGGGGCCAAACCTCGAGGCACCTCCATGCACTCTGCCATAGATGCAGACTCCAGTCGTTCAGCAGGTGTCCCGGCTGGCGAACAATCCTCCACCCGCATAGAGGCCTCGGGGGCAGAGGTCGCCTTTGATTCTTGCTGTGCGTGTTTACCTGTGGCTTTCTGGCTTGCTGCACGCTGCATCAGTGAAATCACGGTCGGGGCAGTCAGGGCAAGAGATGATGCGGCAGTGGACTTAGTCATACCCTTCCGAGTCGGTGTTCCCTCAGTTACAGGGCTGCCACCACAGCGAGCAGCCCCCCGTCTAATCATTGCTTCCTGGTCACGGAGAGCTTGTTTCGCCGCTCTAGTCTTTGCTGCGGCGGCTGCAACCGCGGCAGAATTCTTTGGAGCCATGGTAGTGAAAACGGCGCCCTCCGTATTTTCCACCTGTTGCTGCCGCCGTTGGGAAGGCTGGACACCTGGAGAGGGGCGGCCACCAGTCAGCAGCCGTATCACTACGAAACCGATCAGGGAGGCAAACAACGAGAGTTGCGTTCTCAGCACCACGGCTTTGCAACCAGGAGGTAAGTTTACTAACTCGGCGCTCTGTTTATTCTGCATTCTGCATCACGAACAAGTTTTTCAATTTAGCTTGCGTTAAATATTCTTGCTGTCTCTTGTTGATTTTTTTTTTTGTTACCGAGACAGCGTGAGGTCATCTCGGGATATTATTTAGATTCCCAAACCGATAGTCAAATTATGAGGCTTTTTTTCCGTTCATTTCTCCCAATATCGGCGTGCTTCCTCTGGAGCCAGTTTAGGAGCTGCTACCGGCGTTCTAGCCTGACGCCGCCATCTTGCCCTCGACAACAGTGATTTCCCAGCTTTTTTCCTTTCCAGTGAAGAATTGGCTTGGTAGTTTGGTCTGCCCTGTTCCCATGATACACTGGGCCAGGGCCAGACTAATTTGCATGTAGCCAGGTTCTGAACTGGGATGGTGCAGTGAGCTAAAAAACGGTGATGGATCAAGCCCTGATCTTTTGACTGGGTAGGAGTGTTCTGCTTAATTCAGATACTCTGTCCATCACCACCCCCTGTTATGAATCGTTTTGGCCACCACAAGTGTGGAAGGGTATACTCAGATGTGAGTCCCTTGCTCACTGCACCATCAGGATTCAAGCAAGCCGGGCCGAAGACGGCTGCAATGCCAGAAACCGGTCTCCGGAAGCTTGTTTCCTTTCCAGTGAAGAATTGGCTTGGTAGTTTGGTCTGCCCTGTTCCCATGATGCACTGGGCCAGGGCCAGACTAATTTGCATGTAGCCAGGTTCTGAACTTGGATGGTGCAGTGAGCTAAAAAACGGTGATGGATCCAGCCCTGATCTTTTGACTGGGTAGGAGTGTTCTGCTTAATTCAGATACTCTGTCCATCACCACCCCCTGTTATGAATCGTTTTGGCCACCACAAGTGTGGAAGGGTATACTCAGATGTGAGTACCTTGCTCACTGCACCATCAGGATTCAAGCAAGCCGGGCCGAAGACGGCTGCAATGCCAGAAACCGGTCCCCGGAAGCTTGTTTCCTTTCCAGTGAAGAATTGGCTTGGTAGTTTGGTCTGCCCTGTTCCCATGATGCACTGGGCCAGGGCCAGACTAATTTGCATGTAGCCAGGTTCTGAACTGGGATGGTGCAGTGAGCTAAAAAACGGTGATGGATCAAGCCCTGATCTTTTGACTGGGTAGGAGTGTTCTGCTTAATTCAGATACTCTGTCCATCACCACCCCCTATTATGAATCATTTATATCAGATCACAGGTTAATCATCATAGTAGTGTGATATGATTTTCAAAGTATATTAACCACTTGAATGTAAAAACAAACAGCACGTGAACTCATTCCATGTGCATGTGAATATAAATTGCATATCAGAATTCTTTTTATTTTTATTCATAATGATGGTGCATATGAGGGAAACAGTTTTGCTGACTGTACACAGGTGAATGTTTTGTTGTGTAGTTCCTATATATCCTATTCAGGATCTGCACGTTCAGATAACACAAACTGTGGGTATGGTGGTATACTGGTACCAAGCCCCCCACCGAATATGTTAGCCTGTTTGCATAAGCTAGCTCACAGTGCCACTAGAATCTCCTCTTATCGGGGAGAGAATAGTTTCTGGCAACCTCAAAACATGACAACCCTGATTCCTCAGAATCGTGGAAACAATATACTACTTTTCACTCAGTCACTCGAGCTCACTTAGTTTGTCTCAGAGATACACAGAATAAACAGTCTGGGCGTTTCAATAAGGATTTATTGAACAGTTGTTATTCTTGTGTAAAATTGATGTGCTGTAACAACCATTAGACCATGGGTACTCACAAACTTTCTCTCGGGGGCCAAAATTACAGTGTGGTTTGTGGCCGAGGGCCGCACCGGTAGGGGTGGGGTCAGTGGGGGCGGGGCTAAAGTAAAAATAATTCAAACCTGTTTCAAAACAGACAAAGCGACAATGCTGTATTTCAAAAGCAGAGGTAACTACAAAGAGCACATTTTGGTAATACATTTTTATTAGCAGACAATAGCAATCTTAAGAGGCATTGCATAGCTTCATACACCCTTTGACCTCAATTCCATCACAGTCTCTCTCCCTCTCTCTCTCTCTCTCTCACACTCTCTTAGTCAGTCAGTCTCTCTCTATGTCAGTCTCTCTCTCTCTTTCTCTCTCTGTCAGTCAGTCTCTCTCTGTCAGTCAGTCTCTCTCTCAGTCAGTCTCTCTCTCTCTGTCAGTCAGTCTCTCTCTGTCAGTCAGTCTCTCTCTCTTCAGTCAGTCTACCTCTGTCAGACAGTCTCTCTCTCAGTCAGTCTCTCTCACTCCGTCAATCTTTCAGTCAGTCTCTCAGTCAGTCTCTCTCTCTCACTGTCTGTCTTTCTCTCTCTCTCTGTCTCCCTCTCAGTCACTCTCTTTACCTCAGTCAGTCAGTCTCCCTACATCGGTCAGTCTCACTGTCAGTCAGTCAGTTTCTCTTTTTTCTCTCTCAGTCTCTCTCTTAGTCAGTCAGTCTCTCAGTCAGTCTCTCTCTCTCACTGTATGTCTTTCTCTCTCTCTCTGTCTCCCTCTCAGTCACTCTCTTTACCTCAGTCAGTCAGTCTTTCTACATAAGTCAGTCTCACTGTCAGTCAGTCAGTTTCTCTTTTTTCTCTCTCAGTCTCTCTCTTAGTCAGTCAGTCTCTGTTAGTAAGTCAGTCTCTCTCTCAGTCAGTCTCGCTCCCTCTCTGTCAGTCAGTGTCTCTCTCTCTCTCAGTCAGTCAGTGTCACTCCCTCTGTCAGTCAGTGGCTCTCTCTGTCAACATCTATTCCTGTCAGTTGCTCTCTATCTCTGTCAGCTGCTCTCTATCTCTGTCAGTGACTCTCTATCTCAGTCAGTGTCTCTATCTCAGTCAGTGTCTCTATCTCAGTCAGTGTCTCTATCTCAGTCAGTGTCTCTATCTCAGTCAGTGTCTATATCTCAGTCAGTGTCTCTAGCTCAGTCAGTGTCTTTAGCTCAGTCAGTGTCTCTATCTCAGTCAGTGTCTCTATCTCTGTCAGTGTCTCTATCTCTGCCAGTGTCTATCTCTGTCAGTATCTATCTCTGTCAGTATCTCTCTCTGTCAGCATTGGGAATTCCTTAATACACGTATAAACTGTATTTCCTGATCAGAGAGGAGTAGCTTTCTCATGTTTCATATCTTTGGAATGGTAATGATAAATCCTCCTTACTGGTGAAGTTGGATTTAACATTACTCTTTTAGAAATGCCATTTTTATGGAGTGTACATTTCACTGCACTACAATACAAACACGAATCATGGCTACACCTCCTGTGCTGCTGCCCGACCTTAGCAACTGAAAGGAGGATCCTTTTTAGAGAGCTTTGCTTGAGACAAAATTAACCACCTCCCAGGAGGCCTCTGCAGTATGCTTCAAACAAAAAGAACCTTATATCATGGCACACTGCGGAAGATTTTCACAAACTATCAGGGGTGCTATGTACCCTGGCACGGCCTCCCGACTTAGCCCTTGAACTGTCCAAACGCTGATACTGGATTATTGTAACCAAAGACCTGCGACAGAGCATTCTCCTACACAGTCGCAAAGCACAAGCACTTTACAAGAAAAAGAGTTCCAGCAAAAAAAATGGAAACCAAAATGGTCTTGGTGATATGAAGGAGCTAGTAGGGTGACATTCTCTTATCTGACCAGCCAAAGGGCAATGCCCAATTGCAAACATGATAAGAAGCCCCTAGTCAAACGCTGGCATTTAACTATTGAATTTTCTCAGATTTTTTCTTTTTTTTCTTTACCTCTATGAATTGTGATGTCTGTTATTAATGTTTTATTGTAATGCAATGGTTTTAATTAACGTATGCAAGCAAATAAATAAATAAATTACTCTATGTGTCTGAGAGACTGTCTCCAATGCACATCTGGGGTGGGTGATAGATACACTTTGTGCATTCCCTCTAGACATCCACAAACACAGGAATGTGAGGATCATCCTGGTAAAAACTGTTAGTAACTTAGAACCCTATTTGACCTGAAACATGACTCATCATCAGCGACGTTTATTGACTTATTTTAGGCTGAATTAATTCCAGCGCTTAGTCGCTTTTAATCATGGCTGTTTCAAGGAATTGGAGCTGCCCCTATGTGACTGTGACAGTGTCACGGTTAATGAGACAGTACACACCGTCATGATTTGTTCAAAATATAACACGCTGCAATATAAGTTTCTGCGTCCAGTTTTAAAATCTATTCATTTTACACAAGTTAGGCCGGCCTTACAGTATTTACAGTTTTTAAACTCACCCATAGTTTGTTTTTCTTTTGTATGTTATCTCTCGGGCATTAAAGTTGTGATCAAGTGGATGTCTTTCTTCGTTTTTAATTGACTTGACTTTTATGATTTTATTTTTAAAATAGAGTAAAGATTATATGATGATGATCCGCATTCTGAGCACTCATATGCATTTATCTGCATTCTGATGGGTCTGAAGGGAGTGACCTGCTTGGGGCCACCCGGGTCACTGATGACCACCCCTCAGCCTTCCGTACAAAATGAAGAGCTAGTCAGACAGTAGAGAAAATGGACCAATAACTGTTTATTCATATACATGCAGAGCCCCGTCTGCACAGTCTCTGGGAGTGTTACAGAGGGAAGTAAAAAAGAGCCAGCATAGAGATACATTATGTACATTTCATAGTTGGGCGAAGACACGCCCACAGTGGAATTTTCCAAGCAGTTGTAGCTGGACAGTGAAATACAAAAAAAAGGTTTCTGTTCTTGCACAACCTAACACAGTCCAAGGTCGTTTCACCCTGGGCCGCGACCGAACTCCACTACCAGACAAGTGGGAGAGGGCCTTTATCTAGTTGGATAGCTATGCGCTGGCATGAACAGTTACTCTTTACTGAAATAAAACTTAGCACTACAGAAACAAAACTTAGCAAAGGGCATTTCTCAAAAAAGGACAAGAGTAGTTTCGAACAGCCTAAAATGGTACCTGCAAAGAAAATGGTGTAGCGAATGTTATCTAAAACATGGCAATGCATGCACGTCAATGGGCCAAATCTCACAGGTCTTCCTGGGGAGGGAAGAATAGGGGGGTGACACTTCAGTAGGTAGTGTCCTGTCCACACACAAGCACGGATTTACCCCCCACAGATTGCCTTGCAGACAGGACTTGGTTGAAAGGGATCCGTGTGCACTTCCGAGAGCTGCTTTGAAGTCAGCCCCTACATCATAGGCACTTTTGGTTAGAAGTACTGGGTCTCTGACCCCCTAAAATCAGACACTTCTGGATCTTGAACTGTACCACTGCCGGAAGGACTGCTGTTTTGCTAAAAGGACTCAACTGGACTGCTTTTCTGAAGTACTGCTTTTCTGCTGTTCCTGTGATGCTTGCTGCTTGCTGCTTCCTGACTCTGCTTAAGGAGAGCTGGACCAAACCATCCCTCCCAGTGATCTCCAAGGGCTTTCTGGCTTACCTAATATTTTCAGAAGTTTCAGGGCCACAGAAGACTTTCTACAGTTCTGCTGGTGCTGCTGGACTCTGCCTTCTGTGAGTCCTACCCATGCCTTCAGTGGTGCCTCTGATTTCTGGGCCTCAGAAGTGGGTTCTGCAGCAGTTTGCTAAAAAAACGATGCATCGTCACCTTTGCGCCATTCAGAACTGACACATCGTCTTTCAGCGCCGAGGCTGTTCAATAACAGCAGTAGTACAGCCTGCACAATTCGACGACGACGCATTCCTTCACTTCAGTGAAGCTCGAAATTGACGCAGTGACCTGGCTGCATGGAAAAGATTGATGCATCGTGCCCTCAGTGTTGATGCTTTGCTGCATCCAAGGTACTTTTTCAGTGGGCCCTGCATGGGTCCTGCCCTCCATCGCGGTTGCCTGTACTTTAGATTTGCACTGGTCCCTCATGACCTCAAGTAACCTTTTGACCCCTAATGACTTTTAAGCACTGTTTTTTGCATTTCATCTTTAAAACTTCATATCTCGACTTCTACTGATTGGATTCTTGTTATGTTGGACCCATGTGGAATCTTTTTGTGACGCATTCATTGTGTTACTCTGTGTGTGTGTGTGTGTGTGTATTGCACAAATACTTTACACATTGCCTCTTTAGATTAGCCCCATTGCTCTGTGCATAGCAACCAGAGGGTGAGCACAGTTTATCATTTAATGTGCATCTAGCTTACCCTGACTTGAGTGGAAGTGTTGTGTGTCGATTTAGATTCCGTATGAATTTGCCGATTCATGCCCTTATATAGGTACAATTCACATTGCCCTTATTTAGGCATAGAGAACCAGCCCTTATGTTGGCATTGTCCATGCTAACCAAATACAGGCATGGCTACTTACATCCGTTCATCTACATCACAACGAGTTCTTGGAAAACCAGACTCTTAAGCCATTATTACTTCCCCTTGTTTGGATATTGATGTCTCCAAAAACTTATATGCATGAACATCTATTCCTTAGGGGTTCATTCATGACGTTCTTATGCCCGACTATTACGTAAATACTGGCATTCCTAAACACCTTCAAGGTATAAAAATACCTTCACTTGCTATGGCAAGGCACGGTGCGGTTCGGCTACCTACTTGCACGACGTGGCTCGCCACAGCAAGTCCCGAAGGAAGTCAAGTCCCCAACTGATGCACTGACCAGGCACTATCATCTTCCTCATCGAGAATCCAGCTCCAGTGTTTCTGACTCCCCTTGCGGGGTGTTAGAGATCGAGTCCCAGGAAAGAGATACCAACCTCCCTCATTCTAAGGTATGGGGCTGATTAGACCCTAGAGAAACTTTTGGCACCTCTTGGCACAACTAAACCAGACTAAAACAGCACCTACTTATTCCCTCGTACAAGACTTAGGTTAGGGACACTGGGGTAGGATTATTTTAGAAGCACCAGATGAGTATTTTAGCCTGTGTTATTTATGTATGTATTTTAAGGAATATACGTCATAGCTACAAGACATGCTATTACAGTTTTATTTCATCTCACTGCTAACGCTGTACATTTTATACTTCGCATTCTGTCTTACGATTGTAATAGTTCATATCTCTTGCATGAGAAATAAGACTGGTCAATAAACCCTTTTCATTGAAACGCCCGTCTCCCTATTTCTGTGCAACACTCTGTAGAAACGAAGCATGCACGATTGACTGAGTGAAAGGGTTATCAATTGTTTCCATGACTCTAAGACTATTCCGACTCTAAGGGAAACAAAGTTGTCATGTTTATGCGGTTGTCAGAAACTAATCCCTTCTTGTTCATTCGAGAACGTTTCTAGTGACCTCTGAGTTAGCTGGCACACACAAGTAATTAAGTTTAATGTACTCGATAGAGACATACTGACCTCCGCCCTATGTAAAAACTATAGTATATATTATTCCAATGCGCAGAGCCTATCAGGGATTTAGGAACTACACTACAGTGGTTCCTGCCTGGCCTGGGTGCATACCTCAGCCAACCAGGAACCCTATTGTTAACACTAATGCTCTCGGAAATAGGAGCTTACAAATGCTTGATTAGATTCCACTCAGCCCAAACATCAAGGAGGAGATATGTTAGTGGTTGGACGAGCACTATATGATGCAAGAAAATCCCTATGCCCCCTCTTCCCCAATAATTCAAGCAACAGATGACACACAAGTAAATGTGAGGTGAATGCAGAAGGAAGCAAACAAATACTACAACTGAACAAAGCTGAGAGCAATGTATAGGGATCTTTTCCACTTTGTTTCCCTTCTGGTTGGAAAGAGAGTTCTAAATTGCGCATAAAATCTAATGGCGAAGAGCAATTTGAAAAGACAAAGGGGGCACATTGTCCTTAGCTGAACAAAATTGCCCTTGATATTTGCCTTTTGGCCTAAAATACACCCCATCGGGTTGTTCTGCTGGCAGTTTATCTTCTGGGGAGAAAAAATATGCATGCAAATAGTTTGAACAGATATTTTCCATCATCAGTCCTCCTTGAATACTCTCAGACATTTTTCATAAGATCAAGTTGAGATGGCTTGTCCAATAGCACACTGTTTTTCCTGCAACATGGACTTCATGCTTCCAATTGTCAACCTGGCACATCTAAATGACCCAGCATGGATAGGGAATTAAATGTTGTTCCCTTGGCCTCAGGGACTACTTTACACTTGCTCTTTCCTTCCCTCAGTCCCAATTTTTTTTTCTTTCAAAGGGTATAGGCAAAATCAGCAATGGGGTAGTAGCAATAATACTGACTGAACCCCGGTGGCCTCGGCGCCATTGGTTCCCTTTTCTGTCTTGGTGGAGAGGAGTGGAACAGCCATGGCTCATTCCAGTTTACCCGTCTCATATTCATTTTTCTAGTTTGTCAGAGGCAGCTTCACTCTGGCTTTGCCTGGAAGCACAGAGATTGAACAAATAAGTCTTCAGAGGACGGGTCGTTCCAATGAGGTTTCTGTAAATATAATGGGATCTACACGGGCAGCAACACTTCAAGTTTATATGAGACATTGGTTCTAAACAGTGTGCGTGAGGAGCATTGCATACTAAACATTTGATCCATTTCAAATACTGAATTTTTAAAGATATAGTTTTTTTGTATGGACATGTCCTTCAATAGTAGCTATTAGATTCTTCAGAAACATAGGGTTGTGAATTTTCCACATAAACCCATTACTAGGTAGACATTTGAGGAAATGTAGAAAATTCAAAATCTGTTTCTCATCCTTTTTGTTATTTAGATTTCTCGTTTGTATTATCTGCACTTTGAAAAGCTAATTTGAAACCATTGAGTCAATCTTCCTTTTAATTTATGACACACAAAGTATTGTTAGTAGAAATTATTCGGCCTGTAGGTCTGGCAACTCAGAGGCCCTACTTTGTTGGGCTCCATTTATTCATTTTTTCCAGAATGTCTTGTCTTAAAACCAGATCCTTCTTTCTATTTGAAGGTATTGGCTAGAATTGCTTCGAGAAAGAGATTTGTTTGCTTATATTTTTTTAACCTACTGTGCATTAGCAATAAGTAGTTCTGCTTCCTATAGATGAAGGTATACCTCCATCTGCCTATTTGAACTGCCTATTTTCAATTGTCTGGTTCTCTTTTGGTTTCTGTTGCTTCTTCGACTAAAGGTAAACAGCACCCTTTTGCCATTTTGCCTAGATGTTTGAGAATGACCATTGATGAAGCCTTCTGATTCTTCTAACTGAAGTCATACCTCTACTGCCTATTTGAACTGAAGATATACATGGTAGTTCAACAAGGGACATAGCCGTATCATGAGGAGAGGCCTTGGGTTTCCATTAAATGAGGTAGGTATAGCTGCTGCATAGTCTACTCCCCATACTTTCATTCAACCTTGTTTGCAAATGGCTAATATTTATTTTACAACCTTTGGAGAAGTGGTTTGAATGCACTTCAAGTAGATGTTTTCTATTGATAAATATGTCGTTTTAATTTGATTAATAGATGAATTGTTTGTTACTTCCTCACTTAGTAAGGGCAGTGATGAGAAAAGTTTGAAGTTTAGTTTATTATGCATAGTTAATTAAAACCTTTGTAGTTCGTATTGCAAAATTCTTAAAACATCATTATTTAAAACCATTAAAATATATCATGAAATTGGAAATTTGTTATGAGAAAAGTGGATAAGGATGTTAAAGTCTGATTAATTACCAGTAATTGTGTCCTAGCTTTCCTCATCACAGTCCTCCATTCCACCATTGTGGTCAGTCATTGCTGGGTATTACAAGAGGGGTGAAAAATCTTTTGACCTGCGGCAGATAGAAGTGAAGTTAAAAAAAATGCACATTTATGATTAAAATTTCTTGGGGAAATGTATGACTGAAAGACAGAAATAATGAAAGGAAGGAAATAAAGAAAGAGAGAGAAAGAGAGAGTAAGTGGAAACTATGAAGATTACTAGTAAGTACTCAGACCACTGACTAAGGGCTGGATAGTGAAAACTTAGAGAACCATCTTTTAAACATTCTCATTAAGCAGAGCAACAATAACTAAGTTACAAAAAAACTTTAGCCCAATATCAAGTATTTAGTTTGAGATTCTGGTGTGGAAACAAAGCGTGGATAAACTTTTTTTATATATATAACCAATTTTAATGCATTTGTATAGATAGTGAGCAGTTCAACACATCATAGTTCATAAAAGAAAATAAGGGTGCAATTATGACTGATCAATGATTACATCGACATCAGCCCATGCAGGGGCCAGTCCCTCTATACAGATAAGCCATGATAAGCCCACCATTTCCCCCACACACTCATGTTTTTGAGGACATCCACGAGTCTCATATATAGGCTTCACCTGTCACGCACACCAGTCTAACCCTGTACCCCAAACAGATAGCGAAGGTGTTGTAGATTGCTTCAATTAGCCCATTATATCTCGTTTGGCCACTAAGCAGGCCAGGCCCTCGAACAATTGATCAGCGTGGGGAACCCCCTAGTTCCTTCACCGCCCCTATAAGGCCACTCTAGGGGTTAATGTGATTGGGCGGCCCAGGACCTCAGTAATTTCCCTCTCCACCCCACTCCAGAGTGGCATCACTCCAGGTCAGTTCCATGCGCCATTTAGGAGGTCAGCAGTGGGTTGTTTACAGTATGCACACAGGGAACCAGTACCAGGCAACATCTGTTGTATGCATGAAGGGGACAAGTAGGCCTCGTGCAGGTAATTTAGCTGGATCAAATCCTGTCGTGCGGAGATGGCCAATTCTCTAAGGGCCATACAAGCCTCTCGCCAATCATCTTCATCTAGGGTTCCCACCCATCCACTCACTTTCTGGCGAAGGGAATCAAAGTTATCTGGGGCATGGATAATCAATGTACAATAGATTCGGGTAATCGCTCCCTTCCCCAAGCGCCCCATGAGTATCTTCGCTTCCAGCGGGCTGTGTTTAGGGATTTGTGTGCTGGAATGAAGGTGCACTGCTAGGGCGTGTTGCATTTGCAGAAAGCGATAAAACTGTTTGTGGGATAAGGCGTAGTGTTCCTGCAGCTCTTGGAAGGACATCAGCGGCGTACCCTTATAAACATCACCCAAATATGTGATACCCATACAGTCCCAATGATGGAATCCCTTCAGGGTAGAGAGCTCACGGAGCCTCGGGCCACACCACAGAGGGGTGAATTCGGTTAGCTTGTGGTCCCAGTAAATCAAGCGTAGTGCTGCCCTCCAGCAGTATATTGCCACCCAGGAGCCGGAGCAGGAAGGCATTTCCCTAGACACTGGGTCCCCTTCTAGAGCAGTGAGCAGGCCCTCAAATCCTAATGCTCGGAGTTCAAGGCGGTATGCTGGGTCATCCCACTGTCCTGTAAACCATTCGCTGATGGGCACTAGTTGCACAACCAGGCAGTACGTGTAAAGATCGGAGAATCCCAGTCCCCCTATCAAAGGGCGGCTTGTATGCCGCTGCTAAGACCACCTTCTGTTGCTCATTGGCCCAGATAAAGGAGGTCAGCTTGGAGGTTAGGAAGCGGAGCCATTGCCTGTGTATGGGGTATGGGAAGTTTGCCAAAATGTATAGATACAGGGGAAGGCACACCATCTTAGTCTCTGCCAACGATGGAAGTCCTGATCAAGAGAAGAGGGCAGACCCTGTAAATGTAGTTTCCATGCCAGGACGAGGAGATGGGATATATGTATCACCAGGTATTTAACCCCTTCACTGCGGCGGCTATTCTGCCGCAGTGCTAAGGGGGCGGGGCGGCCGCGCGGCGGGCGTATGCTGGTGACGGAACCGCTCCGTCACCAGCCGCGGTTGCGCTGTGCTCATGACGGAGCGGTTCCGTCACGGCCCCGCCCGCTCAATGGAACGCTCAGCGCAGGCGCGGAATCCGCGCCGTGCAGGCGTGCCGAGCGGGCCGTGACGAAACCGCTCCGTCATCAGCACAGCGCGACCGCAGCTGATGACGGAGTGGTTCAGTCACCAGCAGGGGAGGGGTTAAATGTGTTATGCTGCAGTGGACTAGCTGAGCACCAGCAACAGCCTTCAGCATCCCCCTCACCTCTAACAGTACCGAGTTGGCCAAGTTAATATGGAGGCCGGAGGCCTCTCCATAGAAGCAAAGAATCTCTAAACAGCCGAGAACAGAGCTCGGAATGGATCAATTTTTGAAAGTGAAACAACTACTTTACAAACTCTTAGCGTCAGGGTAAGCTGCGCAGCTATACATAATAAAATAGCAAACGTTGCTTTTACTTAAAAAAGTAAAGCTTCTTTAAAGAGCTATTTATACCAAGCAAAAATGTTCTCTTAGCTTGTAAACGTATCACCACAGGAGGTTTTCATTACATTAGATACTGATGCTTTGAAGCACTTATCATTTGAGGATATTAGTTCAACTTCACAGCTGTGGAAAAGTTGTGCAAGGAAAGATAATATTCAGCAATATTGTCACAGTATTTGCATGAAGTGTCATTGCAGGGAGAGCTGAAGTTTAATTTTAAATAGGTGGAAAATGCCTGAGAAAATGTCAAGACTGGATGACGTCTTTTTTCCGCATCAGACAAGTTGTGTTCTTGTCTAAATTAAGATGTTCACATTCGGAAATCAGTTAAACTAAAGTGTTGCATGAAGGAATACAGACTCTGATTAGAGGTGGATTGAAATGTACCTCCTACCAAAAATATATATATATTTTGTATTTTAAGTGGGATTTTGCCTAGTTGTTGTAACTTTCGCAGAACACTTTCCAAATTACTTATGTAGGTCATTTTCTTCCATTATAAATGCACACAGACATTATGGAAAACTGTATTAATCTTGTCTCTTTGAAGCGTTCATTAACTCAAAGGGATGGTCAGAGGGGAGAGCTGTGACTGAAGATGGTTATTACATGTATTTTCTTCACAGGTCCAAGCGATATTGTGGAGCTTAATATGAGAGAACCTCAGAATGATTATATTCTGGTTCCTACCAATCGCGCTCAGTTTATGGAATGGTCTCTATTAAGTGGTTTAAGGATGCTGCGCAGCATGTATTGTTTGGAACTCATTTGGAATGATAAAGGAAGAGGTGACTGAGAAGTGGCTTTTTTTGCCTTGCAGAATTTTGTGTTGGCCTCGATGGAAGCAGATTTTACTGGATTGTTGGTACCCATCATGTCCTGATCCTGTTTGGCCTCTTTTGTCTACAGATCCTGAAAATGATCTATTCCTGTTACTTTGAGTGGATGTAGAAAAGATACCTTTTCTGTCTGGTCAACCCAGACTTTTCACATTTTATAGACTCTACTTGTGCTGTTACACATCAAATTACCTTATTTAATTGTCTTGTGAGGCCTCTGTGAATTGTCACAGCAGGGGGCATAGCCAAAGCAGCCAAGATGGCAGGAGCGATTAAATACCACTCCCGACCAACGCCAAAATCCCTCAAAATCCTTGCATTATCGCTTTGCGTCCGTCACTCAAATTCACATGGCTATATACCTCTCTCAGGGTTACATAGTTGCTGACACTTGCCTGCTGCCTTGCTGTGGTGCGTAAGGGGAGACAGCGGCATGCTGGCAGGCAACATGGTGCCCTACCCAAGATGCTAACTGGGCCGAGCTGCAACATCCCAGGGCCTGGTGCGACTGGGCCAGGAGGACTGTTCCCATTCATCTGGACATGGCATGGGGCCTGTCGGTGGCTGATTGGGAGCAGCATCGGAGTCTGGGACTGCTGTGCATATTAGTCGCGGGTGGCTCTTGGGCTATGATTGAGTCCTGATTGAGCAATGCACGAGGGTCCCTGACTGAGTGGGACCCTTGGGTGAGGAGTAGCACAGCGGTTAGTGTGCCTGGTGAGCAGGGAATCCATGGCCCAGGCAGACATTGCAGGCACGTGGAGTTTTCTGGGCCACACTTGAACCTGGTGGGGTGGGTGAAACAGGTCTCTCAGCTGCTCAAGCTGCCCCTGTAATTGCACTAGGGCACAAGCAGGCTGTAGGGGCAGATCGTGCTGCCCTGACTCCTAGGCCTACCCCACACCCTGACTGCTGCTGGGCCCCACTGAAGGAAAATGCCATACACGGCTTGACCTCCCTCCTGTATGGGTGCAGAGGGTGTGCCTACCCGGAGGATGCTGACTGGACTCCTCCATCCCACGAGGTCAGCCTCCCAGAAGAGGCCTCCGGCTGCTCGTGCTCTGACTGAAAATCATGAGGCAAGCGGGCTGGGGTGAAGCCTACGATGCACCTAATCCTTCAACAACCTCCCCCCTTCAGAGAAAGCTGTGTTCTTGTGGTGGATGGGCTTGCAATGCACCCTGGGGCCCGATGGACATCTCTCCTATATGCCTCACATTGTGCAGCTTGATCCCATGGGGGCCCTTAAATGAGACTGAGCGGTGAGAGCACTCATTTGGCACTGGCGGGTCACACTCCTCCACAATGAAGGATCAACCTCCAAGCCTAAGCCCCAGATGCTAGTGCTGCCTTTAAGGATCCTAGGGCAAGCAGGACGGGGTAAGACCCACTACAAGAATGATCCCTCAATGCTCTTTCCTTCAGGACAAGGCATGACTTAATCAACAGATGCATCCGTGCTATTGGACGATGCTTGGTGGCCATCTCTCCCTGTTGTCAATATTAGTGCCTTCCCTTCCACTGTTTGCAGCTGCTATGGGGAAAGGTAAGGGCCCATCACTAGATGCACAACAGAAGATTGACAAATTTACCACTTGCCCTCTGGAGGCAGCCAGACAGTAGGGATGTGGCCCAAATTTTGAAAGCCATCCACATTTCCTGTGAAGCACTTGAAACAAAGATTGGTGAGATAAGGGTGGACGTTGCCCTTCTATGTTAAGATCTCTGTAAAGTGGCCCAGAGTCTCTACCCTCAAAGATGATGCCAGCAACCTCAAGGCGAAGGTGACTGCACTGACCTTCACTACCCAAAAGCTAGAAGCAAAGGTTTAAGATTCAGAAAGCTGCTCTCAGCGTAATAATCTTCAATTTGTAGGAATCCTAGAAGACATTGAATCTCACTGGCCACTACTCTTTATAAAGACTTGAGTCAGATCCTGGCTTCCGAATGGGGTTATTTTCCCATGTTTGTGGTAGAACGAGCACACCGAGCTCTGGATCAGAGAGCCCCAGAAGGTTAGCCCTTGTGCCCCATCATTGCAAGAATCCTGAACTACAGCAAAAGGGACATCATCCTGCATGATGCACGCACCCAGGCGAAGCTCACTTTATGATATTTCCCAATTACACGAGGGCCGTGCAGGAGCAACGTAAATAATTTGAGACGGTGAAACTAAAACTGAAAGCGTTAGCCTTGCAATATATGTTGCTTTTCCCAGCGATACTGAAAGTGATCTACTAGTTCGGAACCTATTATTTTGATATACCGGAGGAGGCCTGGGAATGGGCGGCAGAGAAAAGGACACTCAAATGTCATTATCCTCCAGGTATGGCTTCCAGGGGTGACCTGAGACCGCCTGTCATCACCTCCCCACTGCTACAACCACGCTGGTGAACCATATTCAGGTGGGGACGGAGTTCCCGCAAACATTCACCCTAATTCTCAGATGTTGAATTCGGGGAATCCCAGGTGAGGAGGGAGCAGCCCCTGCTGTCCCACCATTCAGCGAGAGTCTAGACTGTGTGCATGCAGAGGCCTCTGGCGATAAAGGTCCCCAGAGAGAAATGAGCAACAACCATGAGACATTTCTAGATAGGTCTTGCTTCTGGTTACTGCTCATGGGCTTGGCAACTGTTGAAAAGTGATCCTGATTCAGAGGAGTTCCACCTTCAATACCCCGCAATGTATTCTATGTTTGTTGTTGATATACTTTGGGGTGACAGATACTTCTGATGTCGTAGTGTGGGGTGGGGTGTTGTTATCGGTTAGGGCGATGTAACTGTTTCCTGTTTGAATTAGTTCTCACTTGTTAGATCACTCTGTACTTGCGCACACCTGGCTCCACTTGTACTGCTTCATAACCCTGTGTCAGCAGATACTAATTACGTCCGCAATAGCCCCTATGGCTAACTTTCACCCACTTTCTTGGAATGTCGATGCATAGACCCCAACTGCCCCTTTTTGCACAAATACAGCTACAACCTTGCTTTTTATTCGGATTTAGTAGAGGTTCCAGAGGAGTAGCTATATTGTTCCATTGACATTTTCCCTTCGTGGTCACACAGGTCAGCCATGACCCTCAGGGCTGCTATATTGGGGTGGTTGGGACACTAGAGCAGAAACCTTATGTTTTTAGTATCTGCATAACCCCAGAATGACAGAAACAGACCCTTGCTAAGCTCACAGAGGTGCTATCTTACCTGCTGTCAGAGGTGGTAATCCTTGGGAGTGACTTCAAAGCCACTCTGAACCTCGACAAGGATGTCTCTGAACCCCCTTCGAGGCACCGCTGGAAGATGTTCCAGGGGTTTGTTTCTTGGAGAGACTCCCTAGGCCTCTATGATACCTGACAGGTGTGGTAGCTGACAACACGATCATATACACACACATCTGCAACTACCAAACCTTCTCCCATATTGATCTCCTACTCCTTCCTGCTACTGATGTGACACGCACAACAGCTGCAGACATTTTTCGCTGTGGAATCTCAGGTCATTCACCACTTATGCTGGATGTGTGATGGTACAACGCGGTAGAAAACACAGCAGTACCATCACAACGCAGGTTTTACAACGCAAGTCATTACCACGACTTGCGCTGTAGGGTGCTGGACTTAGGAATAGTAAGATTTACTATTCCAACACCAGCCTACGTACAGTAGGGAAGGTGTTGGAATAGTAAATCTACTATTCCTTAGTCTAGAGCGCCTGACTTGCGTTGTAAAACCTGCGTTGTAATTGCACTGCGGTGTCATTACCGCATCGTAATGGGTGTTTACCCTTATGCTCAATGTGGGCACCTCTACTCCATGTAAGCCACCCCTCTGGCTTTTAAACGCATGGCTCACTTCCGACGACCAGTTTGTGGAATATATAGATAGAGAAATCCATTCATACTTCAAGACAAATATTGGATTGGTTGACAAAATGAGTATGGTCTGGGCAGCAGGTAAAGCCATGATTTGAGGTGTGGCCAAGACATTTCTCAAACATGCTGAACAGGACAAATTATGTTGCATCACAGAGCTGGAAACCCGCATCTTACACCTGGAGACTAAAATAGCCACTGACATGTCTGAATCCCTGTGTCACAATTGGAGCTTGACCCGGATATTCCAAAGACAGCTAACATTCAATGAAGCTCACCAGTGCTGGAAAGCATCAAACATGGCGATAAAAGGGGTAAACTCCTATAGTGGCTTGCTACCAGAGATGCAAGGTCCCCCCCTTTCAGACCCCCAGGGCCGCACTTCACATACCCCAACATCGATAGCAGATGCTTTTGCAGACTTATGAGCAGCTCTATGCTCATTGACTGAGGCCTGCTCAAAAGATAGCTACCCGGGACTTGGCTTAGCGAGCCATCATAGCGGACGCAGCCTAAAGAAGCTCCGTCCCGCCATCTACTAATCCGCCGAAATATCCTGCTTCCCCTCGCCCCTGAGGGTCCCAGCGGGGAGGATTTGACATCGGACACTGGCACCGGGACCCGAGCGCAATTTGGGCCGCATAAGTGCACCGGGGGCGGCAGTTCGAGACCCCGCGCTGTGAGGCCTCCACTGAATGGTGAAGCCGGGACCTCGAGTTTCGTAGATCCCGGCGGTGAAGGAGGGGGTCGGGCGGGCAGTGCGGGTGCTGGTCCCCAGGCTGGTGAACCAGGCATGGACACTGCTCAGTCCCCTGCGATCTCCAGCGATGGCGGGGAAAATCCCCTGGGACCACAACAAACACGGCTACCAGGCGCGAAGGAGGTGCGGTGAGGCCTGGTGTGGCCGGTGACGCCGGGGCCTAAATTTTGAGTACCCCCAGAGACGGAGCTAGAAGTCGGCCTGAGGTGCCCCCCCCCCAGTGCCGCCACAAACATCGGCGACATCTACTGTAAGGAGGAGGAGGAGGTGCTGAATGAGAGGCGTGCTGGGGGCCTGATTTTGCCGTGCACCTGAAGGGGGCAGGCAGCAGCTTCGGCGGTGATCGGACAGGGCCGCACTAGTATTGGGGGTCGCACCTGGGCCTCATCGGGGGACGCATTGTACTTGGCAGCCCACGGCCAGGGTGGGGCTGGCAGACAAACGAGTCTAGTAGACTCTAGACCTCCTCAACTGGCGAATGCTGGCCGTGAAGGTACAAGTCTTGTTCACGTGGCCCCAGGCAGTGCAACGCGCAGGAAGCAGCATTGAGAGCCCTGCCACAGTCCCCGTGGGCAGTGAATTGGGCCACATTCGGCAAGCTGTGGGACGCAGAGACAATCATATACCCTTCGGCGGTCAGAACGGGCCACGGCGAGGTGACGAGTAGAGCGGGACTCTTGCCCTAGGGTCGGTATTGCAGCCTTCGGGCAGAGGTCCGAACAGAGGTGATCGGGAGCGTCGCACCGCGGTGCAGGTGCCGCCCAGACGGCAGCTGGTTGCACGTGAGGGACATTGGCGAGAGCAGCGCTAAATTGGCGGAGGTGACAACGGCCGGCCCCCGGAGAGACTATCACTAGTAGCCGGTAGCTATGACGCGAGGAGGTAGCGGTGCGGGGCCCTCCAAACAAGGCCCCATAGATAAATTCACAGGCCCCAGTGGCGGTGCGGGGGCGACCGGCGGCCGTCAAGATGCTGGGCCGGACAACTCCGCACTTATGGCAGCCATAACGCAATCCCGAGATATGCTGGATGCAAAGATAGGGGCCGTAGGTACCGATGTGACATTATTGCGCCAAGATTTGAGGAACGCGGTGTCCCGTATCACCGAGGCTGAAACACACCTCTCGGTAGTGGAGGATGACGTCGAGGCCCTAAAGCGTAAAGTGGCAACTATGGAATCAGTCCAGAAGGGCTTAGCTCTCCGCGTGGAAGATGCAGAGGGACGCGCCAGGCAGAATACCCTACGCTTTGTGGGACTGCCCGAAGGATGTGAGAAGGGCAACATGGAGGGCTTCTTGACGGAGTGGCTGGAGAGCTGGTGCCCCCCGGGCTCGCTTTCCGGCTGTTCTGTGATTGAGCGGGCGCATCGGGCCCTCATACAGAAACCGCCAGAGGGAGCACAGCCACGACCAGTGATCGCTAAACTCCTAAATTATCATGACCGGGACACTATCCTGAAAATCGCCAGAGAGAAGGAGCCGTTGCTTTATGAGAACCGTCGAATCATGATTTTCCCAGCCTACACCCGCATAATACAGCAGCAGCGGCAATCATTCACAGCGGCCAAGGCCCGTCTGCGCGAATTGAAACTTCCATATGCCTTGCTGTATCCGGCTCTGTTGCGGGTGGTGTTCCAGTCCCACACTCACTTCTTCAATACCCTGGAGGAGGTGTTTCAGTGGACGGACGAGACAGTGCCAGTCAGAGTGCATACACCCCCCCGGGTTAGAGTCGGACTCTTCCCGGGGTGGGCCGCAGTCACAGGCCTCTCGAGGGACTCAGCGAAAGAATAATTGGAGGTCCAGGTCCTGGCAGCGATCAACATCCGAGAGTGTGTCGGAGGGGGGTAAAGGGGCCCCTGTCAGCCTAGTTGTTGGAACCTGAGGCTGCGATTTGCTAAACTTTGGGAATGTACTTTACAGCAACTCAGCGCATTCTGCTGTGTCTTAGTGGACATATATCTCCTACTATTTTCACATATTGGTCCAGTTGTGTGGGTAGGTGGCTCAGTTGGAGTGGGGGGGAAGTACTGGGCGGGCAACATCCTGAGGAGCGAGAAGGTAGTGGGTGACTCCAGGGTGGGGGACAGTTGATGGGGATCCATTGGGGTAGAAGGCCTCCGGCCTCCCGTTGGGGGTCGGATACATGCTACGCCGCGACAGGTACTTCAATGTTTCTGAGGTATGGGGGGGTTGGGGTAGAGGGGGGGGGCTGTTGGAGTTTGGGGTTGGGGACTGTTTCAGGGGGGAGGGGTCGCATGGTCTCATGTGAGTCTGGACTGTTGAATTGTGTGCACCGGTTGGGCCCAATGGCTGGGCGATCACTTTTGATGTCCCTTAATGGCAGGTACAGAGTGTAGAATGGGTCGGTCCGGGGGCTCCCTTAGAGTCCTCAGTTGGAACGTAAGCGGGATCCTGGATAAGATCAAGAGGGGGGCTGTACTACGGCAGGCGAAGAGGGCGGGTGCAGATGTGCTTCTACTCCAAGAAACCAACCTTCTGGGCACAAAAACACCTTGCTTACAGCGATATGGCTATCACCAAGTGTTTCATGCTGGCTTTACGAGAGGCTCTAGGGGGGTGGCTATCCTCATACATTGGAGGATCCCCTATGTCCACTCAACTCAGTGGTTCGATGTACAGGGTCGTTATATTATCATCAAGGGTACCATAGGTGAGGAACCGCTGGTGCTAGGTAGTATCTATGCACCGCCCCCCCCTGCAGTGTTCCCTGGTCAAGAAGCTGTTTGGTGTATGGGCTGACATACCAGATGCCCTACAAGTTCTAGGAGGGGATTGAAATGATGTCATGGATAGTCACAGGGATAGGTACCGCCCCGGGAGCGGTGGGGTGGTGGGTCCCCCCACTAAACTACACGACATGATGCAAGGTTTTAACTGGGTAGACACCTGGCGGCACCTACATGGAAATACGAGGGGCTACACCTATATATCTGCAGTTCATAAATCCTTCTCCAGACTAGATTACCTCTTTGTCCCAGGTGCAGTGCAACATAGAGTAGAGGCAGCGGATATCCAGCCACCCGGACTCTCGGACCACTCTCCCACCAACGTAGACATTGGTTTAGATAGGGAGCGGCGGCCATTCCGGTGGCGCCTCTCCCTGTGGCACCTGCAGCAACCAGAATATCAGAGGCATATGGGCGAGGCCATCGCCAACTTTCTAACAGAAAATGTAGGGTCGGTAGTAGAGGTGAGCACGGTGTGGGAGTCAATAAAGCCAACCCTCAGGGGGGGGTGGATATAGCATGGTGCGCGGCAGCGCGAAGGAAGCGTAGGGAGAACCTGGTCCGGGCAGAGGCAGACATTGCGGCGTTAGACCTCCAAGGGAGTACAGAGGGGGGGCGACGCGGCGGGGCAGCTTCTTCTGGCGCAGCAGTCCTATGCGTCCATGCTGATGGATGAAGCTAAACAGATATGGCTTGCTACACCCAGCCGGATCTACCAATGGGGGGACAAATCCGGAACGATGCTTCACCGGCTCTGTCAGGGTACCATCCAGGCCCAGGTCCTTCCCTGGATATTAGACGCTGCGAGGTCCGCGGTCACAGATCCAACGGCATTGGCAGAGGGGTTCGCCTCTTACTACGCCGATCTCTATGCCCCTCATGAATGTCTCACAGCCAATGTGGTAGACAAATTCCTAGCAGATATGCCGCCGCTTGCTATCCCGGACGAGGTGAGGGACCGCCTGGAGCTCCCCTTAACAGAGGAGGAGCTGGGCACAGTGCTGGGTGAACTTAATACAGGCAAGGCGCCCGCGCCTAACAGGTTCCCCAGCGAATTCTACAAGAAATATCACCTACAGTTGGGGGCACATTATAGAGTGGCTGTTGAGGAGGCCAGGGAGCGGGGCAGCCTTCCACCCGACTGGAGACACGCAGAAGTGGTTGTCTTCCACAAACCTGGCCTCCCCCTGAGCAGCATGCATCGTACCGCCCGATCTCCTTATTAAACGTTGAAGCAAAAATTCTGGCTAAAGCGTTCGCCAATCGACTCCTGCCCTACGTGACCGATCTTGTCCACCCAGATCAGGCCAGTTTTATGCCCCAGAGGGCGACCAGACATAACATTCAAAGAGCGCATGTGGCAGTGGCAGCAGTCCGGAATACAGGGGTGCCTACGGCGCTCCGCCTGGCTGATATGGACAGGGCGTTCGATTCCCTGAGTTGGGTCTATTTATTTGCCCTTCTATCGAGGCTGAATCTGGGTCCTCGCTTCCTGTCGTATATCCAGCTGCTGTACAGTGACCTGACGGTCTCGGTCAGGGTGGCAAGCGCTACTTCCTCTAGCTTTAGCATTAGAAGGGGCACCCAACAGGGTTGCCCTCTCTCGCCCTATTTATTTGCTCTGGCCATGGAGCCGCTGGCCATGTGGGTGCGCATGCATGCGCAACTACACGGCTTCGAGTGGGAGCGAGGCCTGTCCGATAGAATCGCGCTATATGTGGACGATGTCTTATTTTTTCTAACAGACATTGACAGGTCGGGGTCACGCATCATGGAAATCATGCAGATTTTTGGTGAGACGTCTGGACTGTACATGAACCATCGCAAATCCACATTATGGGTGCTGGGGGGGAGCACCCGGGCCGGAGCATGGGCATCGGCGCTACAGGTGGCGACGGGAAGGATAAAATACCTGGGCGTCTTCATATCTGAGGTCCCAGCGATATCCTGGGAGTGGAATGTAGTGCCGGTGTGGGAGTGGGCCAAAGCAGACATCAAAATCTGGTCCCGCATGCCGTTGACCATCTACGGCAGGTCGGCGATCTTCAAAATGGTGGCCCTCCCCAGGTTGTTGTATCAACTGCAAAACCATCCCTACCCGATTCCCTCCCCATGGTTCCGTCAGGTCAACGCGGTGCTGGGACAGTTCCTCTGGGCCGGGGCTGCAGTACGGGTCGCAGTGCGCACGTGCTTCCTCTCCTCCTACTGCGGCCGCTTGGCGACGTCCGATATCTTATCCTATTATCAAGCATCCCATTTACTCGTTCTAAATGATTGGTGGTATGGAGATAGGAGAGACCCAGCATACGCTTTGGAGCACCATCTAATGGGGGTCCATTCGCTTCATACCATACTCTATGCGGCGCAGCTACGGAAGACGCTGCCGCCCGGCACGCAGTTAGTTTTTCAGCTTTGGCGGCAAGCTCTGCGGCGTATGGGTTGGTCAAACCCATTGACGGGCGAAAACCCCTCTGGCGCAATGGTAGATTCCCTGATCTGGCCGCGTTACAAGGTTTTGGGGGGTGGGACAACATTGGAATCTCCACATTGGGGGATGTCTTGTCAGGGGTGACCCTTAAGTCCTTTCAAGAAATAAGGCAGGAGTTTGGTATGCCCGGCACTCAGTTCTTTCAATACCTTCAATTTCGCCACACCCTTTCCCCGTGCTTGGAGGGATTAGAATCACTCCCTGAGTTTAGTCCCCTAGAGGCCAAGGTGTTTATGGGAGACCTGGGTCGGATGTGGGGGCCCTGGATGAGGAGGATTAGAGGGAGGCACTAGCCGGGCCTCGGGGTGCCGCCATCTTGATACGCCTCTGGCTTATACAATTCAAGTACCTCCATAGGGTGTATTTTACCAGAGGGCGGGCCTAATAGCGTCCCCAGACTGTTTATGATGTGGGCAGGAAGTGGGGACATTCCTGCATACAGTTTGGAGCTGTCCTGCACTGGCTAGATTTTGGAAAGGGGTGTGGGACAGTTTGTCTGAAGTACTGGGGTGGGAACTCCCCCGTACACCACAGTTAGGGCTCCTGCATGTATTGGAAGGGGTGGGAGGGAACGTATATAAGAGGCATTTGCTTATGTTGGGCCTTACTCTGGCCAAGAGGGATGTGGCTAGAGCTTGGAAAGACACGCGAGCTCCTACGGTTGTAGCATGGAAAAGGAGGCTTGAATTCTGCATGGGGCTAGAGAAGCCGATTTTTGTTGCCAGAGGCTGCCCACGGAAACACTACAAAATGTGGAAAAGGTGGGCCGATTTTAGGGGCCTTTGGCTTGAGCCTCCGGTGGACCAAGACCCTCTGGTAGATGTGGGATGAGATGTTAAGGTGGGGTGCATGCTTTGGGTTCAAGGATTTTGTACAGAATCAGAGACTAGAATGATGACCGTGTGACGGGGGTAGGGGCTGGGGGAGGGGGGAGTTTGGGTAGGTGGAGGTTTGGGGGAGGCAATGTTTATCCTTGTATTTTGTAATTGTTGAATGATTCTCTCAGCAGAAAATGGGATTGTGCTCTATTTTATGCAGCTCCAATGTCCTGCAGCTACCTCTGGGGTACAGAGGCCTGCATGTTGTGTACAATCTTCAATAAAAAATTAAAAAAAAAAAAGATAGCTAACCCATTATTGATTGAAGTGCCTCTCCCACGTCTTACAGGGCCTCAATGGGTAGACCTGGAGTCCCCTCTTATGGTGGATGAGAACGGGTGGCTATTCAGGCTCTAAATTCTGGGGAAACCCTGGGTCCAGATGGGTTCGCCCTCCCTCTATCACCCTCACTCTATCTATCTATCGCCCTCACTCTATCTATCTATCGCCCTCACTCTATCTATCTATCGCCCTCACTCTATCTATCGCCCTCACTCTATCTATCACCCTCACTCTGTCTATCACCCTCACTCTATCGCCCTCACGCTATCTATCGCCCTCACTCTATCTATCGCCCTCCCTCTATCGCCCTCACTCTATCTATCACACTCACTGTATCTATCTATCCCACTCACTGTATCTATCCCACTCACTGTATCTATCGCTCTCACTCTATCACCCTCACTCTATCTATCGCCCTCACTCTATCTATCGCCCTCACTCTATCACCCTCACTCTATCTATCGCCCTCACTCTATCTATCGCCCTCACTCTATCTATCGCCCTCACTCTATCTATTGCCCTCACTCTATCTATGGCCCTCACTCTATCGCCCTCACTCTATCTATAGCCCTCACTCTATCTATAGCCCTCACTCTATCTATCGCCCTCACTCTATCTATCGCCCTCACTCTATCTGTCTATCGCCCTTACTCTATCTGTCTATCGCCCTCACTCTATCTATCTATCGCCCTCACTCTATCTATCGCCCTCTATCTATCGCCCTCACTCTATCTATTGATCTATCGGTCGCCCTCACTCTATCTATAACCCTCACTCTATCTGTCTATCTATCGCCCTCACTCTATCGCCATCACTCTATCTATCTATCTATCGCCATCCCTCTATCTATCTATCGCCCTCACTCTATCGCCCTCACTCTATCGATCTATCCCCCTCACTCTATCTATCACCCTCACTCTATCTATCTATCGCACTCACTCTTATCTATCGCCATCACTCTATCTATCTATCGATCGCCCTCACTCTATCTGTCTATCTATCTATCGATCTATCTATCGCCCTCACTCTATCTATCGCCCTCCCTCTATCTATCTATCGCCCTCCCTCTATCTATCGCACTCACACTATCTATCTATCGCATCACCACAGCATCACTCAGCACCACCACAGCATCACTCAAGGGCACCACAACATCACTATGCGCTACCACAGCATCACTGAATACAACAGCATCACTCGTCGCCACCACAACATCACTCAGAGCCACCACAGCATCAATCTGTGCAACCATTCAACAACAACTAGTTCAAATATGTTGTCTCAATGTTTCAAGCTTTATTACAAATGTCACAAAAAGATGTTAATATTTCACTTCTGTTCTAGGATTTTCGTCACAATAAAATACACTGAACATAATCTTTACAAAAGTTATTTACAAAAGTTTAAGCTATGCCATTATACATTACAATAACTTTTATTTAAGTATTACTTACAAAAAAAAAAGCCATTGTTATTTGTAATATCAATACATCTAAGTCACGTAAATACAACACATATTGGATTATAAATGCTATAGGTGTCACATTTGCAAAAGTTAAAACTATTGTCATTGTAAATGACAAAGCTATTAATTTAGCTATTTTCAAAACCAACACATAAATAAAATAATTTACATTTACAATACCAATAGCTCAAACTTTCCTAATGCGAGACCTATTGCATTGCAAATGTTTGTTATATTTTACATCTAAGTGTTCCTCGGAAGCCCACATATAAAACATATGACATTGTGGCCAAGTACACATTGGGGATGCTATTCACTCATAGTAAACAGGCGTCCGAAAGTTGTTCTCACTGTGTAAACAAAAACACATTTTCCCATAACACACCTAGATTGAATTAAAATCCTTATTTTGTGTCCATACCAGAGAAAATGCTAGAAAATGAACGAAAAGTTATTGTGAGTTAATTTCAAAAATCTTATTCAATGACTATAAAGTAGTATTTTGATAACTTTAGCGAAATGTAACTTTAAAAAAAGTGTACTTTATGCTGCTTAAAATCAGTTTGTCGTTCAGCCTTATTCAACTGGCACACATTCCTGCCTGACAATAAGCAAATGCTTTTTGAGGACCATGGCTTGGCCTCGACCTAGGAAGGCAGGGGTGCTGTCACTAATTGGTCACTTAGCAGATATTAGCTGTATAGGAGAGCAACAACTGACGGAACAGAGCACTGTATTAGCACTTCTTTTGAATTAGTGATGATAAATGGGACTGGCAGGAACTGCTCCCATTCATTCTCTGGACAATCATAGACTTTCTAGTTCCAAACTCCAGAGATTTAAACATTTGTTTAGACCCTGGAAGAGGACAGGGGACCTTATCTGAAAAGCAGAGTAGCCAGAGAGGGGTCAGGGCCCCACCTGATGGAGAAAGGTGAGAGACATCATATATTTATGGCTTCTGACATTATTAGCCATCTCAGTATTGTGCAAGTTTAAAAAGAAATATTTACTACTATTTTGTCCCCAAATATTTTATAAGGAAACATATGGTGAAATGCACTTGTGAAAAAAGACCCTTTAATTGGAAAAACCTGCCGGAACCAGTGGAAACCCCAGTTTTCCAATATAATTCCCAATTCATGATGGCTAGTCTTCAAATACCAATGTATTCTTGCACCATGTAATTATCACCCATATGGTACTCTCAATTTTGTATGTATTCCTGATAAGTTTGTAATCAAGACCTTAGATTGATTGTTTAGGTTTATGTTGCAAGCATGTAATGTTTCCTGTAAATCATACATAAATAAAAATCCAAGTGACCCAGTGGGCGAAATGAAATGTGTTCCATATGTGGCCTTCTACAGATATAGGACCAAAGGGAGATTTATGTACACTTTTTGAGATGTCTTTTTCCACAGCCATGTACATTCACTAGTTACTAGGCAGTATGTGCGCTGGATACTGTAATATATCACTGATAACTTTGTATTTGCAGTTCCAGTGCCAACCACTTGGATAATCAACTAATTTTCTTTTATTCCTTGCTCTCCAAAGGTAGCTTCCATGACCAGACAGGAATTGGTAAAGTAGTTGGTATTAGGTTTTGTTGGACTTTGTCCTTCCTGCAGGGTCATCCCCAGAATTCTTGCCTTCCTCTTCCTATTTTTGCTGAATTCGTTTTGTTTGCCTTAGGACTCTGCACTTTACCACTGCTAACTAGTGCTAACGTGCTTCTGCTTAAAACATGGTAACATTTGCTTCTATCCAATCGCCATATTTAATTTACTAATAAGTCCCTAGTAAAGTAACACTACATGTGCCCAGGGCTTGTAAATTAGATGGTACTATTGGGTCGGCAGCTCTGATTGTGCCACCCACTTATGTAGCCTTTTAAACACGTCTCAGGCCAGCCATTGCAGAGCTTGTGAATACCGTTTTTAAACTGCTACTTCCACCTGGGAAAATAAACCTTTTTCCAGGCACAAACATTCCTTTTTAATACAGATAAGTTATCCCTGGGTTTGGCCCTGGAAAGCCCAGAGGGCTGAGTGCAATGTAGGTAAAGAGTAGGACATTTACTGTTACAGGTCCTTGTCCTTTTTCACTACTGCAAGGCCTATCTATCCCATAGGATAACATTAGAGTTGAATTATTTCATTTTATAAGTGTAATTTCATAATGGGGAGAGATAACTAGTTCATGGGTTTTTTTCTGGAATTGCAATTTAAAATCCTATGGTGAATCGGATTTCAAATTGCAATTCTGAAAATTCCATTTTTAGAAAGCTATCATTTTCCTGCTTTAGCCATGTAGTGCCTGTAGCCTGTCTCTGGGCACATGACTGGATGTGGGTCACAGTTGGGCTTTGTGTATTCCTCCTAGACAGCCACACACATTGAGGAGCTTAGGTGTGACTGGATGGGCCATCACTGGCAGGATGGTTGGGTGGAGCTGGGCAAGACCAACTTACACTTGAATGGGCTCCTGTCCTGTCTCCCCACAAAGGGCTGCATACCCACTATAGTTAGTCTTGAGTCAGGGCTAGGATGACAGAGCATTTGTGCTCCTGAAAAGCATCCCTCTAGAAGCTTCCTCCCACTTTAATGGCATAACTGTATATAAAAGAAGGACCTCAGACACCAACTCTTCAGTATACTTCTGGACCTGTGGATATTCTTCCAGAAAGAAGGACTGCTGTGCTGCTACAAGGCTGGTACTCGGATGGACTGCTAATCTAAAGGAACTGATGGCCTGCTGCCCTCTTGCCTGGGGAAAAATAACTGGATCTGTGAATTAATCTTGAGCCCAGTCTCAGGGCATAAAAGGCTCCCCAACCAACTTCTGGACCCAAATGCAGCGAGTTCTTGACCAACAAATGGCGCCTATCAGGACTTTCATCCTTGGTGTGGCTCACAGGCTCTTTAAACCAAGCTTTTCGACTCTTCTTGACCAGGCCAGTTTGCGCTGGAACTGTGCCACTCACACTGAAATCCAGCACGAGCCGCCGCTGTCCCATTTCTTCACACAGCAGCATTGACAGCCTACAGAGGACATCAAACGTGAAGCTACAGCCCGCATGTTCACATTGCCCGGCCTAGTCTTCGCACCACACCAACTCCTGCCTCTGATTGTATACCTGCTCCTCGCGTCTCCTTCCAATGCAAACAGGAATCTTGGTACAACACTTGAGAAGGTAAACCATCAGCGGGACTAATCTAGGACTGTATCTGATATGTGCTAGGCCTGAACTTTTGACTTTCCCCCGGTCTATCACGACCAGATAGCGATGATTGGTGCTTTCTGCATTTAGACACTATTTTACAATTTATTCTTTAAAAATTCATAACTTCAGTTCTACTGATTGGTTTTTTGTTGTTTTGGTCTTATTTTATTTATTATATTAATCGTTTTGTTCTTTTTGTTTGGTGTTTTCATTGTTGTAATGTTTGAAGTGTTGCACAAATACTTTACACATTGCCTTTAAGTTAAGCCTGAATGCTCTGTGCCAAGCATTTTGGAATAATAAAAGGAGCCACCAATGCTTGTGGCGCCCCTTCTGTAATGCACATTGATGAGGCACAACAGTAATGTTGATGTCCTGCGAAGTCGGTGCACCTTATATAAATATGTGCATGCACAGTATTACAGTGCTAAGGTGAGGAGCTTACTGTCATTTTGTAAAACCATTATATTCATCTACATTGACAAAGGTACCACCAATTGGTTAAGAAAAATATTTTCATACAATTGTTTCAATTTCCTTACCCTCTTCTGTCAGGGGCAATACGCGATTAATCATAGTATGTATGATCTCAAAGGTATTAGTCAAACCAATAGTAAAAAAGTGTCACAAACAAAAACTAGGTCTCTGCCCTTCGACAGTAATAAGCTATATATATATATATATATATATATATATATATATATATATATATATATATATATATATATATATATATATATATATATATATATATATATATATATATATATATATATATATATATATATATATATATTATATTAGATACATTTGTGAGTTGGAAGTTGATAAATACAAATTAAGAGTAATTTTAAAATGGTGGCAAAACATTTGAAACAGTGCTACTTAATGATTGTCATTCCATCACTACATATGTGATGATATATATATAGTTGTTAAAAGGCTTTTTAGTATGTACAAAGTAAACAAGCAGTTATAGGTTTTACTCCATAATCTCTCTCTGCTCACAGGCAATGAACTTTTCTTACAATAGTCCCAATTAAAAGTTGTCAGAAATTCTATAGAGAGATTTTGAGTGGCCAGAATTTATGATTCCTTCTGGAATTTCTGCAAAGAATTCCTGCGGTTAGGTACACGGATTGCAGAATAACTGCCCAGACCTAGAATTACGAGATAACACATAATTTCTAACTTCCGGACCATATAACACATGCATCTCCATCCTGCTCCAGGCAGGTGTTAATTGTATGTGAGGACTCGTCATCCTTCCAAAGGGCATAGCAGGCTTCACATAAAAGTGAATTACTATTCAATCAGGGCAGTAAGTATCCCAAAAATAAGGTCAATGAGGAGACGGAGGCCCTTGCATAGGTAGTACTGAAGCACAGAATCTATCAGGTATCTATGTCAAGCAACATACAAAATACAGCTTTAGAAAAAAAATTCTGGCTTGTTTTTAAAGTCAGACAAATAAAAGAGGCTCCAAAACGAAGGTTGGGAATGAGTTCCATACCTTGCCTGCGCATCCAGAGAAAGACCAGATTGAGTTGCACGTTTTAATGAAAGTTGATCGTTCCTGTAGTCCTGAATCAGAGCTGTGGAGCTGATGGGTACCTCCAGATATCTTCTGCTTCTTGGCCAGCTAATGAGAGCAGTCAGAATGGATACGGGGGTGTACAGTGCATGTGATGTTATGGTTGGATCAACCTTAGATAGAAAGCCAGTCCTCTAAGTGATGGACTGGAGTAATATGGTAGGAACATCCAACCACGGAAATCAGATGGGCAGCTGCATACAGGTTGGGTTTGAGCAGCACCAAATGCGTTTTGGGAATGACTGAGAGAGCAGCGTTTCTGTCGAATAAGCTTGCTAGGACCAGCACTTTAGTTATTAGGGGTTTGCAGTAAGAATAGTTTCATCCTCTTGACAGTCTAAGTTGGTGTTTTGCATTTCTAGCAATAGTGTAGATATGTCTGTGATGATTGAGTTTATTATCAAAAAGAAACCAAAAAATGTGGTACTAAGAAGGATGTTCTAGGAATAGGATGTTAGTTTTTATCAAAAAATTGTTTCTGTAATTGAGGACAATCTAAAGAATTTAGAAATGGTGGACTGCAAGTGGAAAAGGAAAACAATACCTCTCTCCTGCTTCTCCACGGCATTGTCTTTCTTACATTTCACTCAGAGTCAAGCAGATGAGCTACCAGCTCTGACCAGTAGCGGCCCGTGGTGGGAGTGCTGCCTGGTGCTCACGTGGGGCAGGGAAGGGGCAGGGTGGGGGGTTAGTAAACTGCGGAATACGGCCGCAAAGAGGTAAGTACCCAAACAAATAAATAAAACGAATTTCGTTGTGCGTGCTGCATCGCATTTGGTTATGCAGCCTTGCAAGGAAATTCGTTTTATTTATTTTTTGTGTACTTACCTCTGTGTGGCCGTATTCCGCAGTTTACTACCCCCCACACTGCCCTTCCCCCGCCCCACGTCAGCACTCCCACCAGGGGCCGCTATTGGCTCTGACGCCTATCTTGGTCAGCAAGGATGTTGTGCAAGTTCGAAAATCAGCAGCATCAGTGAGAGTGATCAGCATTTCAGAATCATGGAGTAGGTATAAGAGAGCCCTCCAGGATCTCCACCTTCTTTTTTTTTATTAGAGCCTTAGAGCCATTTCCTACCTTCCTTATGTCCTAGGAATTCCCACATAGACTGAACTAATTCTTGAGGTCCTTCTTCATAGCTGACAATTGTAGCAAATTGTTTATTGTAACAATTGTCATCATACCATTCAGCCAGACCAATTTTGAGTGTACAGTTTTTCTTCCTGATGCTTTGGCTTCTTGTAATCTATGGCTGTATGATTTTTAATATGTTTTAGTAATAATAAAAAAATGCTTTCAGGCGGAACAGTCCTGGCTCTCACGATGTCAGATCACTTTTGACGTTTAATGTGAGTTCCTCTGTTGAAACTTCCCTGCACTGCTATTCCAGTTTGGTTTCCACACCACAATGCAAGAGGACTTTCACTCTTCAATGTAATTATCAGGTGTTATCTAGATCACATAATTCAATGGGACTGTATTTTATATTTCCTTTTATGTCCTGTGGCGGGGTGAACATACCTGTTAGCAGTTCCCTTCAAGAATCCACTTTGCTGGGATGTACTCTAGAATTTTCTAAGGTAAACAAATAAATTAAAGAGAAGAAAGACTAGAGAGTGAAACGGGGAAATAAAGACTCCCAATGAGAGATAAAAAAAAAAGACTACCAGGATATAAAAATGAAGTTAGGATTAATTAGTACTTAGTAGACGGGAGGAGAGACAGACTTTGGAGGACACTAATTGGAATCCAAAACCATTGACTCTGCAAAGCCTGATCCAAACCCAGAAGTAGAGATAACTTCAGCATTGAGGATGCTGTGGAGGTTTAGAGTGAGGACTGATGGAGTCCCTTCACCATTAAAGAGACCTGCTGACATGCCACAATTAAAGAGAACTGTGACCTGACCAGGTGGGTGTTTGGGCATATAGACCACTACCAGTGTATGGAAGGGAAAAGGACAGGTATTCAGGCGTAAGGCAACCACAGGCCGGTATTACAAACAACATAGTCTTCTTTTACCCTTTTTCCTCCCCCTTTCTCAGACTCTAGTTCAACCTGGGAAACAAAGAAGGACAGATTGTCCTAAGGATTGAAGTTAGAGAGAGAAAGATACTCATATAAGAAAAGGAAAACAAAATAGAAATCATGAGACGTTAAGTGGAATAGGTCTTTGTTGTGTTACAGTAAGACTTACCTGGTGTATTTTATATGAAGTTCAATGTTGGTGGGGAAGAACACTTAATTCCTGAAGAACCAAGCAATGCTGAGGAGGAAGGAAGAGCATGAATTGTGTGAGTGACTCTTTCTTTGGATTTAAAATTACTTATATGTTAAAAAAATAACGAGAGCATACATTTTTTGTTAATCTTTACTCAGTCTTAGCTGTTATGATTAAACCCATGTTTACATGTCCAGATGCAAGGCAACAGTACTTGTATTTATGCCAATGTTCCACTCTCAAGTATGCAAAAAAATGATGGATGGAATGCTTGAAGTAATTACTTTGGCCGCATCCCAATCCATCATTATTTTCCACACTACGCCACCTCAGTTGGGACCCAGCTATATGCAAATCAGCCATGACCCTGCTCCATTTGGAACAGTCTAGCCCGGACTGCCAAGCCATGTCCTCCCTGAACCAGAACACAAGCAACCCAGAACAAGTTTCACTCTAATTATAGGCTCATCAGCCGTGTATAGCTTGGTTCCAGTGACACAATGTGCACGTGACCCAAGCCTGGGCATACCCGTACCACTTAGGCAACAAACTGAAGTTTACCAAAAAATCATGGATGGAATGTTTGAATTAATCTCAGCCACTCATAATTACTAGGGCCTAGCAGATGAGTCCTTAACTAGAGCAACACAAGTCCTGGTTTGCATGTTTTCCGGTTCAGGGAAGACCTGGCCTGGCAGTTCGGGCTGGACTATTCCAATTGCAGACGGGTCAGAGATGATTTCCATATGGCTGGAAACAAACTGAGGTGGCATGATGGGCAAAAAACGATGGCTTTGGATGCGGCCCCTAGCAACTGCCAGTGGCTGAGATTAATTCAAGTATTTTATCCATCACCTTGTTGTTATTGTACCACTCTCAGCAGAAGTTCGTTGGTTAGTGTATTAGCCCCATGAGCTATGTGGTAATTTTTGAGTCATTGTTTTCAAGTAGATTTCTTGCAGAGATTAAACCTTCTTTTGAGCAAAAAGATTTTATGTGTGCGCCTACTCTTTCTTCGTATCTGCTGTGGTGTCAGAGCCATATCCCTATTTTCCTATCTTTCAAAAATCCCCAGAGATGAGAAGAATGGTTTTACAGCAATGGGCCTTATAATAGCCTCACTAATGGAGTCAAATAATATGCCTTAAAAAGCCTCTTTCTTCTACTGTCAATACTCAATGATGACCTTTAATATTAAGCTTTCGAGCAAGATGATGCCACTCATTTGGCTATTTTGTAACACTTCCAAGTACCACTTTCTCAAATTTCTTGTCCGTCTGTGCCCACCTCAACTCATATCTGCTTCACCAACTATACGTACCTTTTGTAGAGAAAAGCTCTATGTTGGCTGTGTTGACAACTCTCAATTGTGACTGTGCACATGTCAGCAGATTCTTTTTTATCATAAAATCAATCACTTTGGCTCTCCTCACAAGCTTTGCACACTGGTTATTCACAAATGGACTCCAAGTTTTTGTTTTGCCCATATTTTTATATAGCGCGAACTTGACCCGAAGATATCAGGGCGCTTTAAATTAGCACCAGTTACGTTACACAAGGACACATTCATTTTGGTTAGGCACAGGGAGATACAGTGATTTACCCAGAATCACAGGATGTTGAGCGTCAATGCCAGGACTCGAACCCTGCTCCACAGATTTGAGATAGACTACCCTAGCCGTTAGGCTACATCCTCTTCCCCGAGTTGTTAATCGACTGATGTACAATAAGGACAGCTTGCAAACTTGCCATTTACAGAGGGTGCAGAACGAGATGCCTCATGAATATTAGACATTTGCGACCCCCCTGTGATTGGCTTCAAACACAGGTATGTTGGCCTTCAAGGTACAGCAGATCACGATCCGTCTGTGTTTACATTCCAAGATGAGCAACTCTTTTTAATTTTTTTTAAAGTAGCCAGAGTTCCTCAAACAAATCGGTGCTCGTTTACTCGTTTAAAAGAATAAGAGTTTTACATTTAAAAAACACCAAGTAGACCAGACAGTGGTCTCCATCACTATTGCCAACTCCCGCTGGGGCAAGGCTGCCAAAGGGAATTTGCGAATCAGTTACCACCTACTTCGAGGAGTTGGTAACTGGTCAATGGTTTACGACTGAACCTGCGGTAGCAAACCATTAATATATAACATACTATATTAAAATTTGGAAAGAACATCAATTTCATGCCTCAACCCTTCTAAATGTTACTCGGTATGGGTAGCAAAACCCATTTCATGAGCCAGAAAAACTTTTCCAGCTTGTAAAATGAATTTTGTACATTGGAATTAGACATTTTGCCATTGCAGACCTTTGTTATTTTGCAAATTACAGGGCTGGGAATCAAAAAATTGCCAAGTGCATCTAGCTCCAACTTAGCCTCTTTTGTCTCACTGCATCCTGGACGAATGTCCCTTTTTAGGGCTTTGTCACTGCCATGTAAAGGTGAGGGTGATGACAGTGTCTCTTATTTCCTTCCACATTTCCTGAAGTATCTTAGGGATTTTCAGCTCCAAGGTCTCAGAGCCTTATTTGGATTTCCACCAACTCCAAGTTTGACATAATTTCATTATGTAATTTATTCTTTATGTTGTCATCACTTTCTTGTGCTTAATGCACAAGTTACTACTTGTGTAACAATATATCTGTAAGAGACATTAGTTAATGATAGATTCCTTACCCTAGAATATCCCCAGGCGTCAGACTGGATCCAGAAAGTTTTGCTTAGCAGTACCCCTGCGCGTCAGTAGGTGGCATCCTGAAGCTCCGCGTCCGTCACTGGCGTCGTCAGCACAGAGAGGACATCACGGAGAGTACTTAGGCGCCACCCTTGCACGCTGACGTCAGTTCTTTACACGACTTTCCGCGCCAGAAACACAGAGCCATGCAAGATACTGACCATTGGTGCATAAAACTAGGGCCCTAAAAGGGGATGACCTTAACCCTAGTAATCAGTTCGCACAACGGGGAGGATGTTGGGGCGGTAAGGAATCTATCACCTACTAATGACTCTTACAGATATATCATTACACAAGTAGTAACTTGTGCACCTGAAAGAGACATGTTAGTGATAGATTCCCCACCTTAGAATAGATACCCCAGCAATACCAACCCCGGTGGTGGGACTGCGAACGAGATTACACCAGAAAGTCACGGAGCACCCAACGGCCAAAGAAGCTGTCTCTCTTGACCTGACTGTCAAGGCAGTAGTGCTTGGTAAACGTGTGCAGCGATGCCCACATATCTGCCTGACAAATGTCCTGCAAGGGAACGCCATGTACCAAGGCAGTAGTGGCTGCAGTAGCCCTGGTCCAATGGGCACGAAGTCCCACATGAGGCTCCTTCTTGGCCAAGGAGTAACATGCTTTGATGCACAGAACGACCCACCGGGAGATGGTCCATTTGTGCACGGCCCAACCCTTCTTGGCCCCCACGTAGCCAATAAAGAGCTGATCATCCACCCGGAACTGCTGCTTATGCTGCAGATAGAATGTGAGCGCACGTTTTGGATCCAGACGGTGGAGCCTCTCCTCTTCCCTGGAAGGATGCGGAGGTGGAAAGAAGTTGGGCAAAGTGATGGTCTGCCCGATGTGGAAGGGTATAACAACCTTTGGCAAGAAAGAAGGACGGGTCCTTAAAACCACCTTGTCCAGATGAACAGAAAGGAAAGGAGGTTTGGAAGAAAGAGCCTGGAGCTCACTCACTCTTCTGGCAGAGGTGATAGCTACCAGGAAAGTTGTCTTGAGAGTAAGAAGACGTAAGGGACAGTTATGAAGGGGCTCAAAGGGAGCACACAACAGAAAAGTCAAGACAAGATTCAAGTCCCACTGAGGCATTATGAAGGGTACGGGTGGAAACGTATGCGTAAAGCCTTTAAGAAAACGGTTAACAAACGGGGACCTAAAAAGAAAAGGCTGATCTGGAAGCCGTAGAAAGGCGGAGATGGCCGAAAGATAACCTTTGATAGTGCCCAGAGCAGAGCCCTGCTGGGCCAAAGAGAGAAGGAACAGAAGAACCTCAGAAAGAGGGGCAGAAAGGGGATCCACAGCCTTTGCTGTGCACCATGGCACAAACTTGTTCCATCTGCAGGCATATACCGTTTTGGTGGAGGGCGCCTAGTTGCCAGAATGACATCACAAACTTTGGGAGTAAGATCGAATTGTGTCAACTGTCGCCGCTCAATCTCCATGCATGGAGGTGGAGGCCGGACTGGTTCGGGTGGAGGACCGTCCCCCGCTGCTATGACAGAAGATCCTCCAGAAGAGGCAGACGGATCGGGGAATCGATGCTCATACTGAGTATCTTGGGATACCATACTCTCTGAGCCCAGTCCGAAACCACAAGAATTACTTGGGCCCAGGCGCGCCTGATCTTCTTCAGCACTCTGGGCAGAACTGGTACAGGCGGAAAGGCGTACAACAGACCGCAACTCCACTCGCGATGAAAAGCATCTCCGAGCGAGTGCCTCCTTGGAAATTCCAACGCGCAGAACTGATGGTATGGTACGGTCTCTTTGGTGGCAAATAGATCTAACCAAGGCTCTCCCCACTGCAGAAAGAGACCTTGCGCCATGTCCGAGTTCAGACGCCATTCGTGATCCATCATGCACCTGCGGCTCAGTTCATCCGCCCTGGTGTTCAGCGAACCTGCCAGGTGTTGAACCACCAAGGAAATGCCTTGATGTTACAGCCATTTCCAGAGGTGCAGAGCCTCCTGGCATAGAGTCCAAGACCCCATCCGCTCTGTTTATTGCAATACCACATGACGGTGGTGTTGTCTGTGAACACCTGCACTACACTTCCCCTGACAGGGGAAAGGAATGCCTTCAGTGCAAGCCGGATCGCCCGCAGCTCCAGAAGGTTGATATGGAGCCGGGACACTGCCGGAGACCAGAGGCTTGTGATCTCCGCCTCTCCCAAGTGGCCTCCCCATCCCAGGAGGTACGCATCCATCACCACTGTGTGCTCTGGTTGGGGAAGAGAGAGGGATCTCCCACTGACCCCATTGTGATTCGTGAGCCACCACAGCAGCTGTCGTGCAGTGCCCTCCGAGATCTGAACATGGTCGGACAGGTTGCCCTGATGTTGCGCCCACTGGAACTTCAGGTCCCACTGCAGAGCCCACATATGCCATCTGGCATGTGTCACCAGCAGGATGCAGGAGGCCATCAGGCCCAAAAGCCGTAGGGTCATCCTGACTAAAACCCGGGATAGAGGCTGAAAGATTGGAATCATAGTCTGAATATCCCAGACTCGCTGCTCGGGAGGATAAACCCGAAACAGCGTTGAATCCAGAAACGCTCCGATGAAGGGGAGCTTCTGTGAGGGACTCAGGTGAGACTTTGGCACGTTGATGGAGAACCCCAGCAAATGCATGGCGTCGGCCGTAGTCTGGAGGTGGTGGACGACTGCCTGGGGCGAGCCCGCCTTCAACAGCCAGTCGTCGAGGTAGGGGAAAACTGACACCCTGACAGGCGCAGATGAGCCGCGACCATCGCCATCACCTTTGTGAACACCTGAGGGGCACTGGTAAGGCCGAAGGGGAGCAGGACAAACTGAAAATGCTCCTGGTCTACCATGAACTGCAGGTAGCGCCGGTGGGCCGGCAGGAGGGGGATGTGAAAATAAGCATCCTGCAAGTCCAACGCTACCATCCAGTCTCCAGGGTCCAGGGTAGCCAGAACTTGAGCCAGAACCAGCATCTTGAACTTCTCCTTCCGGAGGAAGCGAATGACGTCGCGGAGGTCCAAGATAGGGCGCAGGCCCCCCTTGTCCTTTTTGGGGACCAGAAAGTAGTGGGAATAACAGCCACTCCCTACTTCCTGACCGGGAACTCACTCGATGCCCCCCTTGGCCAGGAGGGACGTGACTTCCTGTTCAAGGAGAGCCAAATGATCCACCGACATGTGGTAGTATTGAGGTGGCATGGCGGAAGCGGAGGACAGAAAGGGGAGAGAATAACCTTGGCAGATTATCTGCAGCACCCACTTGTCTGATGTAATTTCGCGCCAGTGGTGGAGGTGGTGGCGGACCCTGCCACCCACTGGCGTGGGGTGCTCCCTGAAGCTCGAATTAGGAAGGCTTGGAGGCGTAAGCAGCGGGGGTGGAGGTGGACTGACCCACGCGCTGGTTTCCTGACCCGCCCCTGTGGAATTCACGGCTGCGGTCGCGCTGAGGCTGCTTCTACACAGGCTTGTTGGGGGAGCGTGCTTGGGTGCCCCTGCCCTGGCCACGAAAGGAACACGAGTGTTCTTTATAGAAAGTTCCAAGGACTTGGCCGTAGCCTGAGAGTCCTTAAAGCGCTCTAGGGCATTGTCGGCCTTATCGCCAAAGAGGCGGAAGCCATCAAAGTGCCTGTCCATGAGCGAGGCCTGGACATCGGAGGAGAACCGAGTCGAAAGCAATCAGGCAGGGCGCTGCAACGCCACAGCCGTGGAAATTGCCCAAAACCAACGATCAGCGGTATCCAAACCACACCTGATGGCAAATTTAGCCGCATCCTTACCTTCAGCAATTGCTTGAGAAAGGACAGCCTGAACCTCTTCAGAACACTGAGGCAAGACCTGCGCTACAGAACCCCACACTGCGTGGGTGTAACGGCCCAATAAGCAAGCGGTGTTAACTGACCGCAGCCCCAAGCTGGCCGAGAACAACCTCTTGCCAAATTGCTCCAGCCTTTTAGAGTCTTTATCCGATGGAGCCGTGGGAAAGGCACTCTGCGGCGTCGAGGCCTGAATGACCAGGCTCTCAGGTGTAGGGTGAGTGGTCAGGAAGGCAGGATCAACAGGCGCCGGGCAATGACGCAGAGCGTCATTTTTGTCCACCGGTACCCCCGTGCCGGCCGCAGCCAAGTGCCCAAGGGGACTTCGGTGAGGGTCTCATCGAAAGGAAGCAGCGGCTCCGAAGATGCAGACACCGTCTGGAGCACCTCTGTAAGGAGGTTGGTTTTGAGGGCCACTGTAGGGAGGTCTAGATTGAGAGCCTCTGCAGCATGACGGAGCACCACGGTGTAGGAAGCACCCTCCTCCAAAGTAGGCGGAGGAGAGGCAAACTCCGGGTCAGAAGACACGTTAAGTTCACCCTCATCTTCAAGGTCGTCCGCCCAATCTTGCTCGGAGTCACATTGCTGGGCAAGTGGGTCCTCAGATCCGTCCCAGTCTTCGTCTGGCTCCGGCGTAGAGGGGGCAGGTCGCGGCGGCAGAGCCGGAGCCATTGAAGTGACGAACGGTGCAAGGAGCGGCACCGGAAATGGAGCCAGCCGAGCTAGAGCCGCATCCCAATTCGGATCCCAGGTCGGAACAAAATGTCCGGGAACCGGGGTAGGGGGTGGGATAAACGTCACCCAGTGCGGCACCGGGGGTGGAGCCAATGGTGGCACCAGAGCCAGCAACGCTGCACCTCGTGGCGCTGGAGCTGGAGCCAGCGGCGCAGGATCCTGTGGCGCCGCCGGGCCAACAGGATCTGGACACTGGCCTAAAAAGGCGGTCCATAGCAGCAAGAAACTTTGGAATCTGTTCGGGAGTCGCCGATGGACCCGGGTATAGTGGGTAGGCTGCGAGACTCCCCGGCTCCGGAGGAGCCACAAGGGCAGAACCCCTGTCCCCCTCGTCCAACTCCGGGGAGCGACAGGGGGACATCGGGGACCGAACACGCTTCTTCGACATCTTTTTATGGCGTGGCTTACTGAAATCTGAAGGCGAAGACTTAGAGCCCGAGGAGCGACGGCTCCGGTCCCGCGAGTAGTCTTGTGAATGGCCCCTAGACCCAGAGCGGCGGTCAGAGGAATGCCGGACCTCCAGCAACTTCTGGCGCCGCTCCCTCAAGGCCTTTGGGGCCATGGCTCAACAGTCTCGGCAGTCCCTGGAGTCATGGTCGGTCTCCAGGCAGTAGAGGGACACATCGTGGGGGTCCGCCACTGACATGTTACGGCTGCACGGCCCACAAGACTTAAAGCCGGGCATCCCTACGTGCACAAAGAGACAAGAGGGAGAGACAAAAGTCTCAAAATAGTAGTCAAAAAATGACTGAGGTACGTGCTCAATCCGGATCTGCGCTTACGGCGCGGAAAAAGAAAACTGACGTCAGCACGCATGGGTGGCGCCTAAGTACCCTCCGTGATGTCATCTCGACGCGGACGACCCCAGTGACGGAAGCGGAGCCGCAGGATGCCACCTATTTACGCGCAAGGGTACTGCTAAGCAAAACTTTCCGGATCTAGTCTGATGCCTTGGGATATTCTAAGGTAAGGAATCTATCACTAACAGGTCTCTTTCAGATCTAGGAGGCAAATTCTTCCTACCAGTGTTCCGTTTATTATTATTTCCTTGAACTGTGAGCACCTCGAAAAGGTATCAAAAGACACAGACAGGGTCTACTTCATTCCCTAAGGCCAAATGCTCTTCCTTTCCTTCTTCACTAGGCCAATGCTGGCATGTACCTTTTGTGTGCTGCTACCCCACTGCTCCTTGTTGAACCTGTTGGCATTTGCGGATTGGGACACATTTGCCACATAACCTAGCACTCCCCTGCTACAATGTTTTCTCACCTGTCTGCTTCGCAAGAGAGTGTCGTCCATAAACTTAATTTCAACAGGCTATGATCATGTACATCTGAATGCTACAATTTGTCGTCCCAGAGCAGCTGGTCCGTGATGCTTCATTTTGTGGGGATGGGAGACCCCTAGATTTTCCATATGGCACCCAGATGACTGCCTAATACTTATTCTGATATCCACATTGGTATCTGTACTAATATTGGAGTAGCTGCTGCCATACACAGTGTATTTTTTATCTCTTAGCCCATACAGGTGTACTGCTCATACAACAACAAACCAGGTAAACCACTACATCTCCGTAATAGCATCAGAAGAACAAATCTATTTTTTACTGAAACAAATCACCCAACTATTCCTCTTCATCTTAGGTGATTAAAGGGCCTCAGAACCCCCAATGAAAATAAATAGTCCACTCAATGTAACAACATCACAGGTGGCAAGCAAAACCTGACCTATTGCAGTGCTACTTAAATAGGACTTTACATGTATCATGCATGCCACGCCTCAGGCATCAATTGAAGTCCACAAACTCTTCAAGGTAAACTGTCACAGTCCCATTGATGTACCCATTTCAGGTAATAATAGGTACAAGGTAGATCAGCGGGTACTACACTGAAGGGAATTGTTGGAGGTAGGTCTACACAATTCATAATCACGGTGATAACCATCAATGAAAATCATTTAGAGAGCCTGGAGATACAATTTGGTTACCTATCTCTAAATTGTAGAGAATTTACCAACTGATGCACTTTTGGCGATCAAATCTGGATCCACCCACTTAACTCCTGCTCACAGCCTCTACCTGTAAATAATTTATTTTCTATAGATAGTTTTGAGGAATAAGTCCAAGCTTATATGGCATTATTATATAACAACACGTTTCGATGCCAACGATATTAGAATCAAGTGGCAGGACACTCTTGGCAGAACGTTCTCAGATGAGGAATGGCAATATATCTTAATGGAGCACAACAAAGGCATTAGGGAGCCCATACTTATATTCAACTATTTTAATATATTACATGAATAGCGTTGGTTCCTATTAGGGGTGGGCGTAATGTTTCATTCAGCTCATGGAATTGGAAGAATTTGGTGGCTCATGTTACTCTTGTAACGCAGAGTTCCGGCCAAATTCCACCTCTCACCACATGGCGGAATTGTTTCCTGCGAGGACCCAGATATGAGAGCGAGATTTGGCTTCCCCTCGCTCAAATTTCTAAAGCTGGGGGTTGCGGTCAGAGGGCTGCTTTTCGAGTAGATTTCCTGCAGCGCAAGTAGATTTTCTACTTGAGCGGCTGCAAAACCAAATAGAATAACTCAGCACTCTTGCACATCGCATTGGGGCAGCGCTGCTCGTGCTACTTCCGCAAAATTGCAACACTAGCAGTGACGCATGCATATTTTCCAACCGTTGGTGGAATCTGCGGATTTCCGCGGAGTGAAACTCAACAAGTTCGGCCCACCCCTGCTAATAATCCACATTCTTACTGTGACTATCTACCGTCGTAGATCCGGCAGTGTTGAGCCAAGAGACTCACTTTAAATGTACTGTATATGCATTTACTTAATGTGGATGTCCTGCAAATCTGGCATTTCTCTGAATATCATGACCTAAGAACAGACACTCCAGCGTTAGATCTAACTATGAATTTCCATCAGGGTCTCAAATATTCAAAAATATCCTGATGACAAGAAACATCAGGCCCTTTGAGAGCCTTTTAGCTATAAAAGCTTTTCTGAGTACTGCTTTGATGATTTAAATAGCTATGTTACCTTTATACGTGTTTCACTTTTCTGCTGCAGGCAAAAACCATCAATTGGGAATATTAACATGATCTAGGCAAAATGCTCACTTTTTCGTACAGGAATACAGAAACCAACAGAGAAAACATTATCCTCTTGCCTTTTGCGAAATATGTTGTGCTGTTTTGCATGCCTTGTTTCAAGTTTTTAGTAACTTTTGAGCCGAGAGGGTTGCTGAAATCTTACAATTATACAGCAAATGGTGGATTTTGTAGCAAATGTGCCAAACACACCAGCAAGAAAAATACTGCAACCACTACAAAACTAATAATTTATATTTTTCCAGTGTTTTTTGTACATGTTGATACAAAAAAATGCCATATAAGAAGTACTGTACATTTTAAATTAGGACCATAGGAATATTTCTTTATACCTAGCATAGATCTTTCCAAAAATTGAATGCAAAGGGCGGGTCAAATAATAAATAGATTAAAGGAGACAACGCACAATCTGTGTAAGCATTGAAGCCTGGTGGATTGCTTTATAGTTTGTGTTGTTTTTTTAAGTTGGTGCCCCATACAATATTTACCCATTTCAAAGTTCACTTGCGTTCATGAACCGCACCATAACTTTACAGTCGGTCCGTTGGGCCCCTTCCTTTACCGTCAGTCATTCTGTTTAACTTTCTCTTCAAACTTATGTAAATAATATTTTTCTGGCCTGCAGAGTGTGTACCGTGTATAGACATAGAGCATGTATAAAACGTCGAACTGACTGGGGACTGCTAATAGTGGACACAAATGCCCAAAAATGCAAACCACGGAGATTTTCATCAGCATGTGATTAGTTTAAAGCCTTTAACTTCGCATTCTGGCTGCTCAGCAGGACACCTCACAGAAGCAACGTCTCCCGATCAATTCTGGGCACAGCCTCACCTGCAGCAGGGTCTAACGAGGTTAATCATTATAAATGGCTTCTGTAATGTGGTGCTTAGGTAACGGATGGGTCAAGCGCTCTCTGTCCTGCCTTCAGACGCTTGAGGGAATGCCTTCTTACTTCGGTGACCTCACCTTGCCTTGTACTCTGCGGGCAGATCCAAGAAGCTGTCAGCGTGCCGGCTGCAACTTGCCACTTAGTATGATCAGCGGCATATGCAGGCCGACCAAAGCCCTTGAATTCAGAATGCCAGCGAGCAACAGAGGATTCTTGAGAAAAGTCACATTCTGTCTCCGGATGAGTGACTAGATATTCATTTGAAAACGTTCCTTTTAGGTTTCTGAATCTATTTGCATAAGTAAACACCGAAATGTAAACATAAACCATGCTCAGTGCTGCAAATGTCTCGAAGGTCACATGCCAGAGCTATAAAAACACTTACATTTTCAGAACCATATAAAAATATGTTCATGATATATATAATATATATATATATATATTATATATATATATATATATATTGTCCACAGCTCCCTCACAGGAAACAAATGGGTCGCACTCCACGGGTATTCTTTTTGCAGTTTTTCACGATCGTGAGCAAGGTATTTGTAATACCGAAACGCGTAGATCGGAACATCTGCCTGTGGAAATGTAACTTAAAAACAATAAAAAAACTGCAAAAAGAATACCCGTGGAGTGCGACCCATTTGTTTCCTGTGAGGGAGCTGTGGACAAGATATCAGCAGTGTGGTTCAGCTGCAGGGCGCCGCACCCGTACTGAGCGCTGTTGGAGTGGCGAAAGGAACCAGCCATGGAGAATGAGAATATATATATATATATATATATATATATATATATATATATATATATATATATATATATATATATATATATATATATATATATATATATATATATATATATATATATATATATATATATATACACTCCACACAAAGAATTGGCAGGACACACTTCTTGGTAGTTTTTAAGGTTGATTTATTTCAGATCGTGTAACAAACTCCTACGCGTTTCGAACCGTAGTTCCTGTTCACGGCAGTGTTTTACAAGTGTCCACTTTCACTATTTATACCATTACACCCAAGTGTTTGTTGTGGTGCATTCTGGGCCATGTAGTGTATGATTCAATAAACTTTATTGTGCGATTGTCTTTTTGCGCTTTCGTGTTATATTGGTGGTAGTGTTTCACAACGGGGTTAACGGTGTGTTACTTGCCACGTTGCGCTTGTCTAAGATTAGATCAGTTACGAATGTTGCGATAACATTTACATTGGTCGTGTAAGTAATAATATGACTGAGTGTCAATTTGCATTTCTAGGGCCATGGGGATGGGATGAACAGCACTAATAGTGGCTTATGGAGGGGGGTTGCATGTCCACCTCTCCTTAAAAGAAGACCCTGTGGGACGGAACCTCCAGGGCTATAGATGCTTGTGGAGGGGGATTCATTCCCTGCTTACCTAATACTAAGAATTCAGACCCAAGGGGACCCTGGGGCCTTTTACCTCAGGGAGGGAGCTGTGCGACCCCCTTCCTATTAATTTATTATCTGCCCTGGGGGGTGGGGTCCATAGGGGACTCAATGAGTCTCGGAAAGGGAGGCTGTGCACCCCCAACCCATAAAGGTAAAGGCCCAGAGGAATGGAGTCCCCAGGTCAATATTGTTTTGGGTATGGGGCCGCATGCCCCATCCCCTTTAAATATATGCTTAGGCCCCGGGATGGGGTCCCTGTGGGCACTATTGGCTCATTAAACTTAAAAAACAACAGTTCCAAGGATGTAGTCCCCAGGGCTCACAAAGGCTTGGGGAGGGGGACTTCACGCCCACCTTTCCTTAATTGAATAAAATGGCCCCCAGGGATGGGGTTCACGGGGGGGCCTCACGGCTCGGGGAGGGAGGCCATGTGCCCCCTCCCAAATATTGCAAAAAAAGTGACAGCTCATGAAGCAGCAGAGATTTGTCTTTACGTGAGGTAATAAAAAATTACCCTATGCTAAAAAAATCCTGGAAATTCACTGGAAAAAAAGGTTAAAGTGGCGCTATAGTTAGGTGGAATTTTCAGTGACAAAGTCACATTTAAATCTTTTTTTTAAAACACAGCAACTGACCAGTTATAGTTATCCAGTCATACAAAATCAAAAGTCCCGGTTCAAGTAGTGGCAGACTAGAATCGCTGAGAAAAAGCTGAACATGGGTATTGAGGTATACTGATACTAAGTAAGTTGTCCAATGGACACAGCAGACCAGACTACAGGACTAAGTCTAAACAAATTCACACAATATGTAAAAGTAAAAAACGCTGATGCTAAAAAATTGTTATAAAGATATACAAGATTTATTTTAAGCCTCCCATCTGGGTTACAGTCTAAAATATTTCATCAAACAAAATATAAAATATAAAATACCATCTGTGATGGCAACATTGTTAAAATTATACACAGTCAAAGTGTTGTAAAAAAGTCGACGCGGCGTTTCGGTGTTACTCAGTCTTGACACCTTCTTCAGGACACAAACATTTGACTTCTTATCTTTATCTTACGTGAGAGAAGCTTTTCAATTGCTGTCTCTCTTGATGATTACTTATCACCAGGATACCTTCATAGTGTTTCATGCACAAGCAAAAAGTCTTATGATACGGACTGAAGATTATCTATTTGCACGGAGGAACCACCGTTGATGATAGAGGGGGCTCCTTTTTAGGTTTCGAGGAGTGGGACGACACGGAGGAACAGGGAGGCCGACTTGAACTAATAAGATTCTTTACTTCCTGTTTTTAAAAAAGGATTTGGACAGGTGCGAATAATCTTCATATCCATATCCTGAACTTCTACCCACATCAAATGGGACACGAAAAAAGAGAAAAGGACTCTCCATAAATGAACTAATCTGTCCTAAACTACATTGAGATTGACTCTGGTCATCAGTGCGGGCCAAGAACAACTTGGCCTTGCTCTTTGATGGCCTTTGGGCTCATGCTATGAGACAGGACACACAACCTACCCAGTATCTTGTCTGGACCCCAAGCATCAAAGACACACATTATGGCGGTTGGTACTAGGCATCTACCCTTCAGAGTTACCAGCACAGAAGAAACATGAAAAGTTTCTGATCCAGTCTGATGCCTGGAGTAATTCAACAGCTAAAGAATCTGCATGTAGGACTATTCATCGGAATTCTGTGTTTAACCAAAAATACCAATAATTGTAATGAAGGGGAAAATAATAGCCATGAGTTCTTAAGCCCACTTCACACATCTCTTAGCTAATAAAAGAAAAATACATGCAATTCAGTAGGTTTCGCCTTTAACGAGCACAGTCAGCTGAACGGGCCATTTTGGCACCTTCGTAGATAGATTTCCTGTGAAGGATGATAACCGAATGAAACTGGATTTAAGACTTTACTCTGACTAACGTTCTTTTTACCTTAGGAATCCTCATTGACCATCAAATGTCATGGAAACCTGCTATATCTAGCAGGAAATTGCAGTTCCAGCGCACAACATCAGCACTGACCTCATTCTCAAGGAAGCTGGGCAAGCCCGCTCCTGCAGTAATATTGCAAGTCTATCAAGCCAAGTGCATGACTGTGGCTACCTACGGAGCAGGTGTATGGGGCTACGACCCTGTCCATGAGCTCCAAGTAGTTGAAAATGATTTCTTGAAGTACATATTAGCTCTCCCCAGAAGTGCCTCCAATTACGGTAGCCATATAGAGCTCGGTTGGGACTACCTATCTGACATCATAAGGTACCAACCGATTCTCCTCTGGCACCGTATATGGACTAAGGAGCAATGTCTCCTAACCCGGTCGCTAATAACAGACTGTCTGACTCTGACCCATTGGAAAAGGATTCCTTGGCTATTGTACATTTTTAATTTTCTGAATGACTTGAACTGCCTTGAGTTTTTTACAAACCCTATGTCACTCACTACCATATCAAGAAAGTCTTTAAAGAACCTATGTGTCTCGCATTTGAGTGATTTACGTTTATGCTCTGAAATCGGCAAACAGTCGACTATCCATCTAACAATGATTCAATCCTCATATGGCCTGCAACCTTATCTGTCTTTCTACTTGTCTAATTACGATAGATATGTTTTAACCCGATTTAGATTTAATTCTTTTTATCGTCTTGTTTCATTTCCTATGCCCTCTGACTGGTCACGCGAATTGATCAAATGCCCTTGTGACGACTGTACTCCCCAGTCTACACTACATGTAACTTTATTTTGTACCTTTTATGAAATTCCTCGCAAACGTTGGTTGATCCCTCTGCTTAGATCATTAAGACTGAGAAGATGCAGACCTGCCCTTCTGGCATTACAATGCCTAGACACCCCTTTTGTTGCAAAAACAGTCGCTTACTATTTAAAAGCTTGTATAAAAATCCGCTCTCAACTTGCGGCCCCCGCACAGTAAATATTTATTTTTATATTGCTGTCATTCTGGGTATCAACATAAAGCAAACTGATTTTATGCTTAAACTGACGTTTTATTGTACATAGCAATCAACTCCTATATGAAAAACAAATTGTTGTAAATAATTGTATATGTACTGTATGATTTATATTTGTACTTTTATGATTGTAAACTCAATCGAATAAAGTTACTTTTGATTTGATTTGACCTTAGAGTCTAAGGTACATTTTCTCATCAACAACAACAAAGCAGCAGTTGGAGCCCAGGAGTGTTTTTCAGATCTTTGTAAAATAAAACATGTCAGAGGAATGACCCTCCAAGAAAACATGAAATGGCAAGAGTGCAAGTTGTTAAATGTCCAGGCTTCGAAACAGGAATCAGGGGGCTAACTGCCTTTACCTTTCATATTTTTGAACTGCAGCGATTCCTCTAACTCTGGAATCACAAGAGAGAGAAACATTTTTTGGAACCTTTTGACAAAGACGGGACAGAAAATAATCAACAAATCTCAAGTAATGTGTTTCAGAGCCTATCCCAGTGTTTTCAGTCCAAAAGTGTATTTGGGCCTCATAAGAAAGTGGGATACCCAAACTAGTACAATGCACTGGCCAGACGCTTCCTCCTTTGGGAGAAAAATGGTTCTGCAAAAGAATCAGAAAAATATCAGAGGCAAGAGGAGAAGCCCATGACACTCAAATTCGGGCTCCAGCCCACTGGGGAAATGCCTGATGGAATAAGAGGCATATCCCGTTGTGGCTCCTCCCTTCAAATGTTCTTTCCAGGCTACTCTCCAGGCACACCCTTGTATAAAGATGTCCCATACAGGCCTTCAATCTACAGCCTCTAGCATTCCCTACAGAGGCACAAAGAGGTGTGAGGTTTCTGCACCAGCCTAACAGAAAATATGATAAAAAAAGACAAAAGGTTGGGACTCGCCCAAATAATCAGCTGCAACTTGCTAACCAAGTCTTCAATGAACTTCTATATAGAGCCCAGTTACTATCCAACACATCTCAGTATCTGGATCTCCACTGTCCAGCCACGGAAATGCAGGCAATACACTTACACTTTCTGGGGAAGTTGCCCTTGCCCTCCATTGTGTACCATGCCAAACCAGACATATCTCAATGGATTCCATTTTTCTTTAATAGTCAATAATGTAAGAAAAACCTAAGAATGAACATCCGGAGTATTTCGCACCACTATTTGCAATGTTTGTATTTTGTACCCAGTCAGTACCCATATTTTATTTTACTTTTTTTTATTTAAAAAAAATATTGATTCTTATACCTAGTACATTACATTAATTTATAAAGAAGCATTTCAATTACAGAAAAAGAAAATCAAGAGTGAAATTAATTAAATAAATTTCGAGGGATCATAAAAAAATAATAATAATAATATACAATTTCTAGTTACTTAGTGTGAAGAAGAAAAAGAAAGTAAAATACACTTTGGAGGATACGTTCATATCCAACATATTGATAAACATTCAGGAGGTTTCTCTCCATATAGCAAGGGAGCCCAAACAAAAAGGCCCCATTCCCTCATCTTTCTTCCCCTTCTTTTATGAAGAGCAGCTTCAATATTGTGAATGCCTAGTAGCCTAGCTAGCCACATCTGAAAAGTAGGCGCAGTACTATCCTTCCATCCTCCTGCCACCAGGATCCGAAGGACTGCTAGACATATAAACACAAAGGCCTCCTTATCACATTCAAGCTTGAGATTATTGTCAAAACCAGATATCGTAAGTGTAGGGGATAGGTTAACATGAATACCTAGAGACCCCAAGAATCTCTCAATCTCTACACAGATTCCCTTAATCTTTCCACATTGCGAAAACATATGGATTAGGTCGGCCGGTCCCTCCTGACATCTAGGACATTTATTGTTCTCCCTTTTGCCCCATTGAAAAAGCTTAGCCGGGGTATAATACAGATTAAAAAGGACTTTATATTGTTGTGCCCTTAAATTGGTAGAGCGGAATACTTTATTCGCTAGTTGTAGAGCTTTATCTAAATCGAAATCCGGATCACCTAATTTCATCATCTATGATGATTCGACTTTATCCATATCATCTTGTATCGAGTCTATTAGGGCTTTATAAATTATTTTAATTCCAGCTACGCCTTCTAACAGATACTCGATTAATTAAATTTTGCAGCCTGGGTGTATTCGTGGTCTTATCCCATATATTATTTGTTGAATCTGGAGGAACTTAAATGCGTGACCAGAAGGAATGCCGCATTTAACTTGGATATCACTGAAAGTAAGTAATTTCCCCGTGCCAATATTAAAGATGTCCCCCATTGTTCTAATTCCTCGTTGTTTCCATATAGACCCCATCCTGTCACTACTGAATTGAGGGAAGACATTAGAGTCCCATAATGGCGCATAATAGCTGATTTTAGGAATTGCAAATGTCTTCTGGGCAGCTTTCCATGTTTTCCAGATTGCATCCATAATTTTATATCGAGTTCTGTTATAATATCCTTTTTCTGTTCGGCGTAGCAGCATCCCCCGACCATCGCTACCCACTAAAAGTTCAAAGGAAGATGGCGGATCTACAGGTTGATTGGGATTAGGAGACGTATCCAGTAATATATCCATCTGGCTCAATAAGCATGCCCACTGGTAGAATCCGATATCAGGAGCTGCCAGGCCGCTGCTCTCTTGCGGGAGTGATAGGTATCTTAGGGACCTTCTGATTTTACCGTAGGACCATGAGAAATTAGTGGAATACTGCTTCTATACTTTTTATCCACCCCTCACCGACCAGAAGCGGAATTGAGCGAAAAAGGTATATAATTTTCGGTAGCATAGTCATTTTTAATACATTTACCCACCCAATTAAAGATAAATGAATAGTATCTATTCTTTTTAACTCCTGTGTAATGGAGGCTACCAATGGAGTAAAATTCTCTTCAATAATTGAATTGACTACAGGGGTTATCATGATCCCGAGATAAGTTGCTGAGTCGACCCACCTCCCATCTTGTCTTACCATATTACTCGTGCAGACTATTTGCGTCTTATTCTCATTAAGGCGGTAGCCAGAGTATTTACCGAAGTCCCTAGCCATGTTCGTAAGAGCTGTTATTGCCGTTTCAGGATTTGGAGTTAGTATAGCCAGATCATCGGCATATGCCAAAATTTTGGTCTCGTAGCCTCTACGAACAACTGGATTAATTTACCTCAAAACCTAAAATTCTACGAATCATGGGGTCTATGTAAAGGGTAAAAAGTATTGGGGAGCAGGGGCATCCCTGACGAGTCCCACGGGATATTAAAATCTCTTCCGATCTACCACCCATCATCTGTATCCTAAACCTGGGTTCACGATACATTGCTTTAATAGCCCTGATTATTTTAGGACCAAAACCCCTTCGCACCAATATCCCCCCATAAAAAACGCCATGTAACGCGATCAAATGCCTTCTCGGCGTCAAGGATGATCAATGCCATCTGATCCCCCTCAGCAGCATGCACATCAAACAGAGTGATTACATGTCTAACGTGGTCCATTGTACCCCGACCCGGGATAAACCCATGCTGCCAAGGGGATACCAGACCATTGATGATCCCTCCCAATCTTTTAGCCAGAACCTTGGCGTAGATCTTTGTATCAGAATTCATGAGGGATATTGGTCGATAGGCTCCGGGTTCATCCTTAGGTTTACCCTTTTTATGAAAGACCACGATGTTTGTTTCTTTCCATGAGTTAGGGGTTTCCATACTATAAATTATCCCATTAAATAAATCCACTAGTAAGGGTACTATAATATCTTGTAAAGACTTATATACTTCCAGCGGGATACCGTCTGCTCCTACGTCTTTCCCAGTCTTTAGGTCGCTTATCGCCTTGATTACTTCCTTGCTTGAGATCTCCTCCTCCAACCCAAATCTATCCTGTTCGGTTAGTTTTGGCCCCAAATCGTCCCATGTTGTGTTAAAGAAATCTGACCTGGCCTCCTCTTTATATAGTGCCTGATAGTAGTTTTTAAAGATTTCTCAGATCTCTTCTGGCTCGGAGTAGTTCTGGGTTCCCTCCCAAATATTTTTGCTGACATTTTAACTACCCTTCTGTTTAATTCTGAGAGCCCATATTTTATTTTACAATGCTGCAATATTATGGTTACTACTTCCTTTGAGTGCAGCCTAAACCTCACAGTATTTCCATACAAATGCATCCAGCCATTACTTTTCGCTTCCAACCCTTGAGCTCATCAGCTGACCTGGTGGTCTAGCAGTAGCCTAGCAGAAGACAGACTGCTTGCCTGATTCTAGAGCCTATCAAAATACCTCATATAGCACTATCCTGACATGCATCTGACTTTACTTCAAATTTCTTATTGTTGTCTGTTCTTTTTTCTTTGAAATGGCACTCTTCCTTCCATTCCATCCTCTGCATACCTCCTCTCTCTGTACATATCCTACTCTGTCACATGCATGTTTCCTACATCTCAATTATTGGATTTCTGCAAATTGCCCACAACTTATTTCCACAGTTAATGATCACAAATAACTTCTATTAATTTAATCCACCACACTGAAACTCGATGGATGCAGAGAATAGTTTGTCTGGGCACACGAGACTAATTGTCCACAATACACAATAATACCAGGCTAACTATTGACCTTGGGTCCTGCGTAAAACACTTCCGTGCCTTGTCAGGGGTAGCAAGCGCTATATAAATGCCAGTACAATACAATGCCACAGAGTTGTTTAGGAGGAGGATTATAGGGTTTATTGCGAGACGAAATGGGTTTTCCTTGAATTATCAGTACATATGTGTGGATTTTTGAACCAGGTTTTCTCACAGCCTGACTGATGAGTTGGGGATACAATTAAGCAGCGTGGGTGAAATGGAGAAAGCAGAGGACGTAATGACAAACAGTTTATGGCATTTCTCTTCAGGTATGAGTTACTAGCAGTACAGATAGAGGGCCCACATACACGTGGTATTAAAAGGGCATCAAAGAGGAGCCCTGTCGGGTCCCATATACACACAATAGTCTGCTCAATTGTCAAAAAAATGAGTGAAACCACCTCAGTATAGCGCCAGTAATTGCCATGTTCACAGATTTTTTGGCCAAACGGCATGATCCACTGTATGGAAAGTAGCAGAAGGCTCCAACAAAACGACTCCTGCAGTCTCCCCCTAATTCATGATGGCACCGGTTTCATCAAGAACAATTGTTAGTGTTGTTTCCATTCCGTGCCTTGGCCTTACAGTCTTAATATGCTACAGTATCATTAATATACCTTACATTTTACATTACTGTTTCTTTTGGGGCGCCCACTATTGCCAAAGACCAGTGTACCCTACCTACAGTTATATTTTTGGGAGTTGCCCAATGACATTTTTGTGTGTTCACTTTCTGAGCGGTGTGCACAACTAACACGTAACACGATGCAATATGAGAGTGTTAGCGTTCTATCTACAGAGAACAGCGCACAGAAACACGTTTTTTAAAATATCCAATAATCACATGAATATCTTATTAACCAGGCCTACTGTACGAGTGAGCTTGCACGTTGGTGGTCCATCAGCTACTCAACACACAATGCCTAGCAGGTACTGTGCCTCCGGATTCCTGTATTTCCTGTGCCGAGAAAAAGTAATCCAGAAATGTGTGCTGAAGATCATCATTCTCCCACTCACCCATCAGTATCTGTATCCTATGTGCTTTACTGCGTCATGCTGAAGTTTCTCCAGTCTAGCACATGCTACATGCTGCACTGGTGAAATCAGTCGCTCTCCAGATGAGGTGTTGTTGGTAATTGTGACAGTCAGCACATGGCTCAATCTGAAGGCCACACAGAAGCTTCGAGAAGCTTGGCTAAACTCAAAAGGTTTCTGCGTCCTGCACTACAGATTACCCGGTCCCCGGAGTTCAGTCACTTCATACTTTTGTTATGAGTAGACTATGCTCTCGGACATGCTCTCTGCCTCATTCAGTCAACACCAAGGCACTCTTTTACTTATCCGAAGTCATTCTTGCTCGCTTTCTGACTTATTGTTAATGACCTCATTCTTTCACATTCACCCGTGCTCTCTGACTCATTTGCCCTCCTTCTCACATTTTTTTCTGTTTCACTTACAAACACGAGTAAGCTCTCATTCACTCTCATATCCCTGGCAGACACTGCTAAAGGCAGTAGGAAATCCGCCATTACAGTACAATTATACTGCACTGTAAATTCTTCGCTTGTCATCCAGGCTAACTGAAAATAGCACTCAGATGCAAAATATTGTTAGGTGTTAATTGTTTGGAAATCCACTTAGTTGAAAATAACCAAATACAATATAGTAGTGAAATGTCTTTATAACGCAGTGAGGTAAAAATAAGGTAAGCCAACTATATTAATTTGGTGTTTTTATATTTGCATGCCAAAGGCATCAACATTGTTCATGGGAGAGGGATTACCAGGGATATTGGGAGAATATGAGTGGAATAGATCTGTGCTTAGAGCCGACATTCGATAAAGATGAGGTCAGTCTTAGTACTTCTAACATCAGATCTGCAGGCTGTGTGTATGTATTTATTTCACTGTATTGGTATACAATTGGCGCTTTCCATACCCTTGCGATGCTGAAGGAGCTTTTTGTACTACTGAGGGTGCAGCTACTCTATGTGAGGCCTACAGTTTGAGGTTACTGTGGAGGTACCGCGAGGTAAACTGGAGATCGATAAAGCAAAAATTCGAATTTAGCAGAGTGAGGAAGAGTATGTCTGTGGAACAGGTAAGCATACCAGAAAATGAATAGGAGGAGCAATGCCCGGAGGCTGACTTGGCCTTAAAAACCAAACAATGAGTACAACCATCAAAGTAAATGGCGTGTAAATCACACAACAAACAAAATGTAAAGATTATTCTAAATTTAAAAAAGAATGAATTTCTTTCATAGCTGTGTTTAAGTTGAGTACATTAGATGATCAAAGAATTTGCCAAACCCTGCATGGACACCACAGACATTGCCCTCCCAAGATCTCTGCGAGAAACTCAACACCTTCTTCCACCGCAAGATTTTAGACATCTACGACAGCTTCGCAGGTCAGGAACAACCCACCCCAACCGCAACCACCGCACCGTAATGCTCCAGATCCCAGGCAACACTGCTCAATACGGCTTCCCTCACTGCTGACAACACCCTAAGGATCATGAAAACCATCCACTCTGGGACACCCTGCCCCCACCATATTTTTAACTGAGCAGGTGCCACCATCGCCCCTGAACTCTGCCACTCCATCAACTGCTCCATCGACTCTGCCATCTTCCTTGAGACTGGAAACACGCAGAGAGCTACCCCCTGCTGAAGAAACCCCTTGCCAACCTGACGGACCTCAAGAACTACAGACCAATCTCTCTGCTCTACTTCCCAGCCAAAGTCATTGAGAAGGCCATCATCGCTCATCTCACAGAATTCATCGAGACAAACCACACCCTGGACCTATCCCCATCTGGCTTCAGAGGCAACCACAGCACTGACACTGCCCTCCTCGCGGCAACAGATGACATCTGCACTTTCCTTGTCTGAGGCGAAACAGCAGCTCTCATCCTCCTGGACATCTCTGCCACTATCAACATCTCCCACCACACCCTCTGCACAAGACTCCACCACACCGGCATACACAGCAAAGCGCTAGAGTGGATCCGCTCCTTCCTCACTGGACGAACCCAGAGAGTCAGACTCCCACCATTCTCCTCACATTCTACAGAGATCACCTATGAAGTCCCCCAGGGCTCCTCCCTGAGCCCCCCTTCTTCAACATCTACATGTCCCTGTTCACACCCATCGCCCGAAACCACAGACTCAACATCGTCTCCTACGCAGACAACACACAGCTGATCCTCTCCTTCACTGACAAACCGACAGTCGCTAAGAGCAACTTCAATGACGGGATGAAGGCAGTAGCCACCTGGATGAAGGAGAGCTGCCTATAACTCAACGTCGACAAACCCGAAGTCCTCATCCTGGGCTCCACTTCCTCTGCTTGGGACTCCTGGTGGCCAGCAGCACTCGGAACCCCCCACTCACACACCGACCTCACACGCAACCTAGGCTTCATCCTCGACTCCTCGCACTCTATGAACTGCCAAATCAACGCTGTATCGTCCTCCTGCTTCCACACACTCCACTTGCTCCGAAAGATTTTCAAACAAGTCCAGAAGAACGATCACCCAGGCTTGTCAGCAGCACGCTCTACTACATCGACGCACTCTATGCCGGCATGACCCAAAAATCCAAAAGAAATTGCACAACATCCAGAATGTCCACTGGCTTCCGGTCAACAAAAAAATCACCTTTAAGCTCCACACGCACGCCTACAAAGCCCTGCACAACTCCGGACCCGAATATCGGAACCACCGCCTCTCCTTCTACAGACCGACCAGACACCTTTGGTCCCACCATCTGGCCTTGGCCACTTTCCCACAGTTCCGAAACATAAAGGCTGGAGGAAGATCCTGCAAAGTCCTGGAATGCCCTACTTCTGCACCTCAGGCAATCACTGTCACTACCTCAATTCAGGAAGGACCTCAAGACCTGGCAGTACTACCAAACCCCCCTCTGCCCCAGCACCATGAGACCCTTACGAATGAGTAGTCATGCTTTATAAGAACCCTGATTGATTGAATAATTAGGTCATGTCATGGTATAGTGTAGCATGTATTAAAAGCAGCAGTGTATATGATTTTAGCAATATAAAGGAACACACTATGCTCTGAGGATGCTGTTAATGAACCACGAAGGACAATCCAATTTGTCTTGTACACAGTATGTATGAAAAATAATATTACACATGCATTAACATTATTATCTATGTAACAGTAACAAAGTTAGCTGTTTGTGTAGTACACAACCTAAATATAATTACTTTAAGGTGCTCTTAAAGTCTACTACCATGGAACATAAGATGCCGAGCAGTTAAGTTAATGGCAGAGGATCACACAAGTTGATCAAGTGGGCACGCCGAGATTTGAGCCTGTTTCATGATTACTGCCTGTATATTTTAGCCACTGATATCTCCCTCTTCTCTCCAATTTAAGACTAACGGACAATGCTTTTGGTTTAATTCTTTCAGAAGCTGATTTTGTACAAAAATCTTAATAAGTAAATGCATCACATGTTAAATCAATCCAGCACAAGAGGTGCTTTAAGTGGAAGATACGCGTAAGGAAAGACAGGACACATTTAATGTTTCCAGGACTGCGTTCACTTGACTTAGCAAACACTCAGCTTTCAGGACGTGTTCAACAAACCATGGACGACAATTAGAAAGATTAGCAAAATAAAGAGGTCTGTTGATACCACAGAGTTTACTCACAGCAATCAATTGGAGGCCTCCGAGGTAGAACTTGGCTGTAGACAGAGTCTGTTTTTAACCTTCAGAAAAACACAAAAGCAGCAATGCAGGCACAGTGTGTAGTGGTCAAATCACAGGGTGTGGAAATACACAGTACAATTGATTCAGAATAAAACCTGGCATGTGGCATGGAGGTTTCTAAAAAACAAAAACCTTGCTTCCCACTTGTTCTCGTCTGCCTCGCTTAAATGTGTTTATTCAGTCTGATCCCCACTTTACACAAAGAGCTCTTGTGCTACTGATCAGTAGGACCCTTTTCTTATGCTGCTCATGGCGGCTTCCTGTAATGGGAACCCCCCACCCCCTGTCGACCTTGGAGGGAACCGCGCCCGCGACCTGCCCTGGGGTGCTGATTGTGATTGTATAATTACTTGTCCCTACCTTCCAAGATTATTTCACCTCGGGGACAAAATCATGCCCCCAATCACCTTATCGCCTCTGCATTATTTTGGCTTTGAAATATTATGACCGTTCTGCCTAGTGGGCTGTAGCTTAGTGCTAAAATACCCACCACTACTAAAAATCAGCCATGGTTGAGATATTGAGATCAGTATTTCAGGCGAGAATAATTAAAGTTGGAAAATGTTTTGTTATGTTATGATTGTTGGTTTTATATTTTTTATTCATGGAATAAAGTCTATTTGAATAATATAGATTTCCCATGGCTGATACATATTCTTGGGTGTATTCCTTTGTTAGCAACGCACACGAGTTCCCTTTTTTTGCAGGCTCACAGAAATTATGTAATCATAATAAGCAATTTTCCTTATCAAAATATTAACAATATAAGCAAGGCTTCCTCTGACTGATAAGCACATGGCCCTGTCAAATTTGTTGTCTTCGCCTAAAGCTGCTTTCATATTCATGAACTTACAATAGCTCCTTTCTGATTTGAGGATATTCCTGTCCATTCGTGGAATCTTCTTCCCACCAATCCTTCCTGTGTGCTGGGTGTCCACCCTGCACAGTTGGGATATTTAATTACATCCTTCAAGCAGAGTCTCAGACACAATGCCAGTATGCCTTAAAGAAGGAAGGGTTGCTCAGAGGTTAAAACACACAACCTTGACTCTGAAACCCTGGTCAGTTTTCAGCCATTCATAGGCCTTCTAATATTATCAAAATGATGGACAAAGTGATGGTCTCAAAACCTAAGTTCCATCTAAAAATGATTAGTAATAATTCCTTTGCAGACACATTTTAGAATAGTTTGCAGGCCTTTACTTAATGTTATTTTGGTTAATATAGGCTAATCACGCAGGAAGGTAGGGTTTCAACAAGCCAACATTGGAAGTTCTAGAGTTAAAAAGGGTACGTCATCGGAATAGCAAGTTGAGCACGGGTTAATTGGTTCACTGCTAAGTGGAAGCAGAAGTTTAAAGGGAGATGATCAGTGAAGTCCAATAGGTAATGTTGTCAAAGTTTGAAGGGTATGTATAAGGGGGCGGAGTTAGGGGAGGAGGGTAGAGAAGGTAGGTTATTAAAAGTATAGCAAGGTTTTAGTTCTGTAAGGTAATAGGCCGAGAATGTTTATGTGATAGGTACCTGTTTCAATAAAGCGGCCTTTCCACACATACAAGGAGACAGTGTCCTGTAATGTACCCCATTTCACCCAAGTCTCCTTGTTACACAGATTCCTCATTGTTTCCTTCAAACCGGCTGTGTATCGTTATCCCATACATCGTTGGATTAGTTTACTGCTTCTATTAAGATCATTTGCAAGCTGCCAATTTTGGCTTTCAGAAGTTTCCATAAGCTGAACCCTTCATGTCCTATGTCTTGTGTTCAGAGATTCCTTGCAGTGGGAATCTCTAAGTCAGGTTTATCAAACAACGCAAGGCCACTTTGGGTGGCCCTGAGTTACTTGGTAAATCTGGAGTAACTCGAGGCTTTGCAAGTCGCTGCCTTGCGTTACTCTGCCCTGGGAAGGCGCTCCATGGATGGAGTGTGTATGTTTCCACACACCCATCCATGGTTTTTGGTGCGTTCGCAAATTTACCAAGACTGGTAAACCGGGAAATTTAGGCATTTTGCAGCACACTTAGAAATAGGAAAATGTCTCGGAGGATTGTTTTTGTGCAGGAAGGTGTCCTCTCCTGCACAAAAAACAAATACAGCACATTCCTGCCCTCTCCCTTTCACGCAGCGCAGCCCAGCCCAGCAAGGTGTCTTGCTGTGTTGTGTTGCGTGAAAGTATGATAAATCTTGCCCGCTGTGTTTTTCCCATTTATTAGTAATATTAGAACCGCAATTTGCCAATATGTGCAGCAGTAACACAGCGTCTATTTCTATTATAATTTTCTTCCTCCAAAATGACCTTTACGTCCCATTTGTCTTCCCATTTCAGTTGGCGATCTGAGAGAGAGTTTAGTACTCTTTTTTACCACAGTTCTGTTCAGCCTGAAAAAAAGGGATTTTGCAAATATATATATAGCCTTTTTGTATGCCTATTGATGACACGGTTTATATTGTTTATATCATTTTCTGAGAGTGTAGCAAGCCACAAAGAAGGCTCATCAGCCCCTCATTAGCTTCAAAGAGAAATACTGTTTTGTTCTCTTTGCAATGGCTGGAGGTTTGGTTCAGCAAAAAAACAGAAAGACAAATGAAGCTAATGAGACCGCAGGATCTTCATTTACATATTAGATGAGGTGCACACTGAGATGATTACCATCCAAGATTAATTTTTATTGTAATATGCCAATTTTCCAAGAGACTGGATCATCTGTATTATGAGCCTTGGATAATGTGGAGGTGCACATTCGAAGCACCATATTCCAGCAAAGCCTTTAATGTTGTACTTGGCTCGAAGTGATTCATTCAGGGGACTGTCATTAAAGGCGTGAAGTGATATAAATTCGGATCATGCACCATCCATGATTGCAGGGGATTATTGGTCTCCTGAGGATGAAAACATCAGCTATACCTTCCTTTACACTGCATTTAAACTGACTTTATAGGAGCTTGCCATCGTCTGCTGTGATTGGTCCACTTTGCTAGCGCCAACGAATTTCACGTACCAAACCGAATGAGGAAAAAACGCAGGGCTGTTTGAGGCCCATTTAGAGCTCCATGCCTACGTCACCCATGACTAGCTCTGAATTTTCAGATTTACTATTTATCCTCACCTGCAAATCTAATGGTAAACTTTATCAGGTTGTGTGTGATTAGGGGTATGTTTGTAGTTATATGACAAGCTTGTCGTACTGAGTGTCTTTGACATCAAAGTGCAAGAAAAACATAAAATAAAAATGTTAGTACAAATAGGATTTAATGCACAAAAATTAAAGCTACATTTCTGCTGGATTGTTTGCAGTCAAAATCATCAGTATCTTTCTTCAAGTTTCCCAGGCAAATTTAAAATGAAAAAACGTGAGTGGTGATAAACAAAGGATCTGTAGAGAGAGTTCATAGCGGAAAACGTCAGCACCTTCTATTACCCTTGTTCAAATGCCATTTCCATGAGCGTTCTTTCTAGTGGCCTGTGTGCCCATGCCCTTTGCAGAGGAGGAATTCTCAAGACTCAGAACAAAATGTCCTGTGTGTTGTGGATTGATGCAGAATAGGAGATAGAAAAGTGTAAGAGATCCTCCAATCCTAGCCCGTGGGCCATCTGCAGCAGCCTCGCTATGAGCGGGGCAGTGACGGTGGTTTCAGGGCAGCTTGAGAGGAGATGACTGTGTTACAGCCAGGGTCCCCTGTCCAATGTGAACAAGCGTTTTCAATGCAATATGTCTACCATTTGCGAGAGTTTCACCTATTGGCATTTTAAATGACAATGCCTTTTATTTATGTTTTGATAATTAAGACATAAATAAAAGGCATTTTCATTTACAATGCCAATTGCTCAAACTCTTGTAAATGTGAGACCTATTTCACTTCAAAGAAGCGACCGCCATTGTCCCAGGCTGCTCGGAAAGTAAAAGCGCACATGGCACGCTGAATGTTGCAGGAAAGTATGTTGTGACCGCGATAGGAGAAACTCATTAAATAAAATAGTGCTTACAGACTAAATAAGACGTACCGTGTAACAACTGAAGTAAAAGGGACAATCCTCTAGGCGGTACTAAGGAGGGACTAACAAGCCTATTAATGAACCAGAAGCCAGCATTTACAGAAGACAATGACAAATATGGACGGAGAGTGATCAGAGCTTCAAGCCCATACTCCAATACAGCATGCCTCGCAGAGCAGCTCATGCGCTGCCCAGGCTTGACCTAAAAAGCAGATAACAGCTTCCTGACATTATCCTCTCAGCCTCCAAATAACCTCAAAAGCACCCTGCTGTCACAACAGCCTCACTGTAAAACATGACAGTACTACTTACTCCAGCCGCTTAACCGCAGCGCAAATTCTCCCACAGTATGGGAGAATTAATGAGTGGGCGGGGCTGTGTCGGCCAACGGACGTGCGCAGCACCAGCGAGGTAGTTCTCGCGACGGCCGTTGGCCGACTCGAGCATGGAACGGGCTAGCGACCATTCGAGCACCACATGATGCAAATGAAAATAGTAAGCCCTCATATTAGAAGGTATGTAGTCATGGATTTTCAATACACTCCAGCGCAACAGCAGTTTGTAAACAGCGAGGGACATTACCATCATTTTCAGTTGAGGTAAGGGTATACTGATGAAGTCAGATGACTTATCCCCTGAATTCATCAATATGCCTGTTCCTCATATGAAAGCCTGGGGGTCATATCACATCTCCCAGGGATGCAACTGCATCTCAGACTAATCAATACAAGCTAGCTATGGGGCAGCCTTGGAGACTGTGGCAGACGGCCCAATTGTGGCTGGCGAGGCAAAGGAGAGGTCCAGACAATTCCGGGACAGGAAGAGCTGGGACGATTTAAGCACCAGTCACAATATCACACTTTCCCTGGCAACAACAGTTGGTGGGTTCTCTATTCTGGTTGCATAATTCCCACAGTTTGTGTTCCATGCACATTGTTCTGCTTTGTTCTCCTTTGGTTCCCTTTGGTGGTTAAGGCAGCTCAAATTAGCCATTTCTTCCACAGATTCTGAACTCTGTTTGCTATTATTCAGGAATCCCTGCTCCAACTTCTAACACTCCAAGCCATCCTCGCAACTCTACTATTTTAGGAGGACCTCTGTATTCAGTTCCCAGATTGCATCCTGGTTGCCTGAGGGGCTAGTCATGCTATCTTCATTTCCATACTCCGGGAAGCCTTTCTACTGATACTCACAAGACATTGTATCTTGTGTTACACAACTATAGTAAATTAGTTATACCCTGTCCTATGGAGTTATGTGCAGTCTGAGTGTCCTTGCCTCATGTCTTCCACCAGCCCACACGCCTGAGGTCAGCGGGCCAAGAGCTTATGGAGAGTTTAATTTCTCTCCATTTCCTGTTCTCTTTTTCCCTGTTCAGTAACTTCAGATCCTAGAGTTCACTAAAGTCTCTTTTGATTAAAAAAGGAAGGAGTGTGGTTAGCTTTGGAGACCCTGGCCTGACTTCCAGTGAAACTATGACATAATGTATAATCTGGTAATCATCATTTCTGGTTATGAATAAATATTGATGTCTCTGATCAAAGAAATGAATAGTTTATTGTTCTCACTGAGCACAATAGGGCATCTTATACAGAACATAAGAAACAGATCATACAGGTTGGATAGTAAAGTTGCTTGGGTATCACTATCAAGCTCACAACACACCACTCACCAAAATACACCATAATACAAACCCCCCTAAAAAAGAACACATTAGGATAATCAGATCAAATATGAAACTGACTGACCACACCACTTCTTCCATCAACCACCTTCTGTACATACTCACAAGTGCTTGGTACTGAGCATGAATACTGATCAAAAGACTCACAATATATTTCAGTCCCCTTTTGTCTCATGCAACAAACTCATGTTATTTCCGACATAATTCTGACAGAGATACATAAATAATCTTTCACTCTGAAGACCATGCATCACTTCAAACGGAATCAGACTCAAGTCTACTTGATGGACAATAAACATGACTACGGAGGGCAACAGTAGTTGTTGGCGAAGTGATTTGATACCAGCAATGTGAACATGAAGGTCGGTCAGTTTAGTGTGTAGATTTCCATGGCAGCAAATACATCTGTTTTTCTCAGAGTACACTGCAGGATATAGGCAACATTCTATACAATCTTTAAGAATGACGTGGATATGGAGTGATCTGAGTACAAAAAGAAGTTGGCATTCACAATTGTTCATCTACTAGTGCTGCAGACACTCGTAGTCAGTATGTGTCTGGATGGAAAGTAAGGATACGCTGGCAGTCATATAGCTTGAGGAAGTAGCTCTGACAACCTTGGTGAATATTAGTTTTAGAGTGATATCAATGATAACTTGAAATGTTATATTGCAGCAGCAGTTGTGCACTTGGGGCAGGGGCGGCTCTAGGCTCATGGCTGCCCTGGGCAGGAAGCGTAGGTAGGGGGCCAGGAAGAGGGGGTCCGGGCATGGCGGTGCCCCCCGGAGCTCAGGAAGGTGGGGGTCAGGGTTTTGCAAGTGGAACAGAGCCGGAGGCGGGCAAATCCCTGCCAGGGGCCACGACACAAATATTTATCCATCCTCAGAGGATTATTATATTAAGGATATATGTTGGCGTGGTGGTCCTGTGCAGGTGCACAGCTTGCACATGCCTAAGGCCGCCCCAGCTTGGGGCAGTGAAAGAAGGGGGAGGAAATACTGCCAGTGATTTTCTGCGTCTACTTGCAGCAGTACATTACTAGGGTTCTGCTTCAACTGCAGTCAGCTTCCAAAGGGCCAAGAGTGTTCAAAGGTATAGGAAAGAAGACCCAGACTGCTTATTCAACTCCCTGTTGGATAACATGAGAGTCAACTAAAGATGTTCCTTAGTTCAACATATTTAGTGATTTTTGGTCCAGGGGATGACCTTACAGAAGGCCTTCTTAATTCACATAAAGGGGGTTGAAACGGGAAGGATCAAAGTAATGATGTTGCTGTGAAAGTATTGAAAGAATAAGTATAGCTTCTTTGTAAACCAAAAATTCACTCATCAAAAGCATTGTTTTTATCCCTAGTGTGAGTCACCTTTGGAACACTTCTCGAAATAAGAGATCAGAAAACGAAATTATCGAAATATACGTCACCACGATCTACGGCTAAAGCATTATCAGACCCTTGCATTACATTAATATAATATTGTTGTTCCTTTATCATTTAAATATAGCCTATTTTCTTTGTATGGTTCATCACGTTGATATATGTGCCCTTTCTATTGTAAGAAATACAATGTCTAGTGAAAGTCAATCTGAAAAGAGACATGAAACTTTATATAACTGAATATGTGTTTTAAAAAAGTGGTCTAAATTAAACTGATTTCTTTAATTTCACTTACATGAGTGTTATGGCTCAAAAGCATGGTCTTCGCGTCAGCTCAAGGTACATCAGTCAGTAGAACTCCCTTGAAATGCCTCTGGAGGCAGATGGAGAAACACTCCAGTGACAAAGGCTATGCCATGGATGAGTCGAGGGAGAAATTGCTCCTTTTGCACAAGTGTTTTCAAATTAATCTTGCAACTGTTACCTTCTTTTTTTTTGTGAAAACTTTATTTTGAGCTTGAGGTTAAAAGATACATTTGAGTAAATCAGCATATGTCTCATCTGTAACGCAAGGAGTCAGCGAGTACTCAACAGACACAGCCATTCAGCCCACATCCCGGAGGCTGGGAGGCAAGTAGGTACCAAAGACATGGGCTCCGTATTTATGACAGAGCAATAAACATGCCGAAATTACAGCCAAATAAAGGAAAAAATCATCACCACGCTCTTTTTCTGTTTACTAGAACAAATGGAAAAAACTTTCCCTCCCCTCCCCCCACAACTCGGCATCAGTGAAACCCAGGGAAATACCTTCCGTTCAGGTCAGCAGGGCCCATCCGGGCGTAGGTATCACATCAAAAACAAACACAGATCCATTAGGGATAGCAAGTAAATCACCTATTTACAGAGGGTATACGTGCGGTATTAGGGTGACACCAGTTCGGAGCAATCTCTTCATCACCACTCCCGTTCACCTCCTCCCCGGAGACCGACCCCTGTGGAGTGAACAGCTCAGGACTAATGGCATCGGAATCACTGTCTACAGAGCCCACTGCACACATCATGCGCCACGCTAACAGGTCCTCCTGCAGTTTCTCATCTCTACGTGTATGTTGCATGTGTGTTTCCTCCGCGAGGGACCATTCCTTGAAGTCTCGAAGCCAAGCTGTCAGCTCCGGGGCTCGACTGCCCATCCAGGTGATGGCCACCCTGCGTCTGGCGAGCACCAATAGCAGCTGCAACAGCTTATAGGACAATTTACTCTTTTTGGGCTTGGGTACCAGGGCCAACAGGCACTGTAGTGGATCCAAGGCGATCCAGAGTCCCGTAATCTGCCTAATGCGCCCAACTACCTGTCCCCAGAAGGTCGCTACCGGGGGGCACTCCCAGGCTAAATGGAAAAAGCCCGCCCCACTCTGTCCACATCTAGGGCAGTCGTCTCGTCGGTCATTGGAGATGCGGTGTAAGGACACGGGGGTCATATAAGCGCGGTGCATAAAATTGAAGTGGATGAGCTTGAACCGTGCGTTACACTAAACCATACGGGTCAACATACCGATTCGTTTGCGCCGGTCGGGTTCCAGGGGGACCCCGAGATCCGTCTCCCACGCAGCCCAAGCCGGGGAGACCGGAGGATCCGAGTCCTTCCGCATCGCGGCATTCAACAATGCAGTAAGCCATCGGCCCCTGCCACAGGAAAGGAGAATGTTGAGGGTGTGCGACATCGGAGGCGCCTCCGGGAACTGCGGCCAGGTCACTCGCGCCATGTCCTGCAGTCCCCTATAATGTAGGTAATGTCCCTCCATCAGGCCAAAGGCCGCCGCGGCCCCCTCGAATGTCACAAAGGAGTTATCTGGGTACAGGTCCGCCAACGTTTCACATCCCCCCTCCCTCCAGGAACGGAAGGACATGTGTTCTGCCATCCGCATTACGGGTGCCAGAATCCACACAGGCAATTCCCTATGGAAAGGGGCTCGCCGCAGTATTTTCTCTACGAACCGTTGCCAGATCGTTGCAGCGTGTCTCACCACATAGGGTAAGGACCCATCCGCTCCCCGTCCCTGCATCAGTGCCACCTGGAGTGTCTCCTCATCAGCGCGTCCCGCCAAGAGGGCCAATTCCCAGTTATCCGTGCCAGAGAACCAGCGCGCAGCTGGGTGGAGCTGCGCCGCGAAATAGTACAGGTCAAATCTCGGAGCCTCCAGACCTCCCTCCTCTCGACTCCGGATGATAGTGCACAAAGCAATTCTACTACGCTTACCCGCCCAAAGCAATGACGTAAGCAGTGAGTCAAGTGTGCGAAACAGGCTCGTCGGGATTGGGCACAGCAATTCTGTAGGATGTACAGCAGTCGCGGAAGCATCACCATTTTAGCCACCGCCAATCACCCCATGAGGGAAAGCGGAAGCGTGTTCCAGAACGAGATGGACTGCTGAAGGGACCGCACCACGCGCCCGGCATTGCGGGCCAGCAACTGGTCATCCGTCGACGCCACCTGAATGCCCAGATATCGGAAGGCTTCCAGTTCCCACCGCAACCCCAGATGTGGGAGGTGCGCCCGCTGGTCGGGGCCATATCCCGCCAAGTGGAAAATGAGGGATTTATCAGGATTAATCCGGAGACCCGAGGCCGCGCCGAAGCGTTCCAATAGCTGCAGCAAAAGTGGCAGCGACTCATTCGGGGAAGTCAAATAGAATAGAGCATCATCCGCGTACAGGGAGACTACATTGATGGTGTCCCCCACTCTGACACCCCACCGCGCCATTTCCATCCGCACTAGGAGCGCCAAGGGTTCAATTGCCAAGGCAAAGAGCAGCGGCGAGAGGGGGCACCCCTGCCGCGTGCCCCTGCCCAGGGGCCAGTCCTCCGACCGGGCTGCACCGAGGCGAACCCGGGCTCGAGGTGACCCATAAAGGATCCGGATCCAATTACAATAAATGGGGCCCAGACCCACCATTCGAAGCACTTCCAGTAGATATCGCCAATCTACCGTGTAGAATGCCTTGGCCAGATCTATGGACACCAGGACCTGGGGGTCCTGTCTATCACGTACTTCATGTATAATATGGGTCAACCGACGGAGGTTCATCGCAGTGTTGCGACCGGGAATGAAGCCGCATTCATCCTGATGCACAAGATGCGCCATGTGCGGTGCCAAACGATTCGCAAGCATTTTCGTGAAAAGTTTTGCGTCCGTGTTAATGAGAGTAATGGGACGATACGCTGCCGGGTCGCAGCTGTCGCCTCCCGGTTTAAGAATCATGCACACCTCCCCCTGAATCATAGAGGGAGGGAGGGCGGCACTCTCCAGCGCCTCACCATAGACTTGCAGGAACCGGGGGGCTAGGGCCTACCCAAATGTCTGCTAAAACTCCGGGGGAAACCCATCCCCACCAGGGGACTTGGCCCGCGGCAGACTGGCCAGCGCAACCTTGAGCTCATGCAGGGATAAGGGCACCTCCAACTCCTTCGCCGCCTCCTCCGATAAAGTCTGGAGGGGCAACCCCTGAAGGTAAGCCCGAGAACCGGACTCCATAACCGAGGGGTCTGCAGCATATACTGCCTGTAGATGGGCCCGTAGAACCTCCAGGATACCCTCCTCAGAATGTACAAGGTTCCCCGCAGGGTTCCGCAGAGCAGCTATCCGTTCCGGGGCGAATTCCCTCCTAAGAATTCAGGCCAGTAGTCTCCCAGCCTTATCCCCTTCTCGATGGAGTAGCTGACGATACTGGCCCAGAGTGTACCTATCAAGCCTAGTTAGTATGTCCTGGACCTCCTCCCTGGCCGACCTCTCCGACTCCAAATCTGGGTCATCTGGGTCCGAAAGAGCCTGGCAGTTTCGTTGGCGGTCTTCCGCTTTATCCAGGTCATGGATCAACTGCCTCCGGACGCCATAGGTCAGGCTCATGCACGTACCTCGCACTACCGCTTTCATGGCATCCCATTTGACCGCATAGGACAAATCAGCCCCGCCCCAGTTCAACTCCAAATAATCAGTAAGAGCTGTCTCCACCTGGGCTTTACCCACCGGGTCTTGTAACAGATCCCCGGGCATCCTCCAAGTCCGAGGACGAGATGGCCGGGCAAGCCACTGGACCACGCACGTCACCGGGGAATGGTCTGACAGAAAGCGGGCCTGGTGGGTGACCGTCAGGGAAAGGGATGCATCCCTATTCGCAGTAAGGACCCTGTCTAGTCTGCTATGTGTATTATGTGTCGGAGTGTAGCAGGTATACAATTTTTGTAAGGGATGGTGCTGTCGCCATATGTCAACAAGCCCCAGATTATCCATCACTACCCGAAGGTTCGCCGTCATGCGCGGTTTCGTGCCGGCCCTGGGGGAATGCCTATCCAGATCTGAGTCCAACACACAGTTAAAGTCCCCAAACCAAAGTAGGGGGGCATCTAGCTCCAAAACCAGGACATCCTGGAGCCGGGAGAAGAAGTCAGGGTCATCAACATTGGGCGCATAGGAATTCAAAATCGAAAAATCTCTTCCATCTAGTTTCACCCGCAGTAGTAGGTACCTACCCTCTATATCAGCCTCCACATATTGGACCGCAAAGGGTACCCCGGGGGCCACCCATATCAAGACCCCCCTAGCATAGGTAGAGAAGGAGGAGTTAAACATCTGACCCCTCCACTTTTTAGCCAATTCTTGAGCACCCTCATCTGTTAGATGTGTTTCCTGCAGACATGCGATGGCGACACCGTGGCGGCGGAGGAAGGACAGGACCCTATGTCTCTTGGTGCAGGTGCCGAGCCCCCGCACGTTCCATGTCATTAACTTATAACCCATGGCCTGTGTGAAAGCCCTTCCGGGGCAGTAAGCGCATTCCAGTGGGTTCTCCCGCTTGTGACCCTGAACGGTGCCTCAATGCCATCAACCATCGTCCCCCAATACCCCACCCAACCTTTGAAATCCCCAAACCCTTCAACACCCCCAAAAGACACCCCACCACCCCCTCCCACGAGCATACAGGCAGTAAAAACAACAAAACATGCTACCTTGCCCTCCCCTGCCAGTGCCAGGACGTGCACAGCCACCCCATCCGTTCCAAACAACCCCCACACACACACCAACCCAACCGGTACTTCCCACCCACCCCCCTTCCAGCTCCCCGCTAGACCCTGACTAACATAGCAAAGTTTAGGCAAGACACTACAACAGAATATGCAGTTACCCCAGCCTGGATTCCCCCTCAACTGGATGCAAGTCCTCCGCTCCATTCCATCATCCCTGGGAGTCAGTGGAGCCCACCCGCCTCACAAAACATCAGCAAGAGCATCAAAGTTCCTCCCATCACAAGGACAGCACTGTGGAGTGAACAAGTACCTCAGGATGTGACCGGCTGCGTCCTCGTCTCGGGTAGTCCGGTCTCAGGAATCACCGGTGCCTCGGTGTCAGTGGTGGGCACCGTATCTTGCAGAGTGTCCGGAACCAAAGTGTCTCTGGGGAAAGACCTGGGCAGAGACTCCGGACCCGCCTCCCCCCCGGGTGGTTCCAACAGGAGAACGCCATCCTCACCCACCATGATTCTAGGCTCTGCAGGATCCCTTGAGGCAGACCGGCGTCGTCGTCTCCCGCGGCGCCGTCTCTGAGGGCGGGTGCCCCACGTCTCCCGGGGACCTCCTCGTTCTCCCGGCGGTAGATCTTCGCCACGTATCTCGAGCCACTCCCAGACCTCCGCCGGGGATTCGAAAAAATGTGCACGACCTTGTGAGAGTACCTTGAGCTTAGCTGGGTACAACAGCATATAATGCAGCTTCATTTCCCTGAGCTTCTGTTTCACGGCCAGGTAAGATTTCCGCTGCTCCTGTACCTGCTGGGTGTAGTCCGGATATATGGAGATGCGGCTGTTTTCAATAGTGAGATTGTCCGCTTCCCTTGCCGCCCTCAGTATACAGTCCCGGTCCTTGTAGTTCAATATCTTGGCGATAAGCGCTCTCGGTGATTCCCCCGGGCGCGGAGGCGGTACCAGGGCCCTGTGCGCACGGTCGATAACAAAGACACTGGACAGTCCCTGTGGGCACAGGTGGGTTCGAATCCAAGTTTCCGGAAAACGTTCGGCGTTGCCCGCCTCCAATCGTTCCGGTACACCTAGGACCCTGATGTTACTACGGCGTGCCCTACCCTCCGCGTCCTCCGCACTTCGTTCCAGGGCATGTGTCGCAGCCGTGAGGGTCGTTACCGTTTTCTTGAGGGAGGCCACCTCACCTTGCAGTTGAGTGATATTGCCCTCAGCGTCAGAGACTTTATCCGCCATCTTACGGAGGTCCGTGCGCAAGAGGTTGACATCAATAGAGACTGTCTCGATCTGCCGCTCAAGCGCAGTGTGGGAGCCCTGTATAGCTTTCAGCAGTTCAGCTCTGGATGGTTCCGCCGGCCCCTCCGGACCCTCCTCCTGGCCAGCCTGACGGGTAATTCTTTGTGAGGGCAGTCTCTGGGTAGTGTACTGCGTGATTGTGTTGGGCTGGGTGGACTTCGACATCTTGTCTTTACGCATCGCCGGAGGTCACAGGACTCAACAATCCCTCTCTGGGAGATTCCGAGACTACTCAAACCCCCTGTCTCCCCAGCACAGGGCACCAGGCAGTTCCTCGAGGATCAAGGGGACCCCAGGCCGCAAAAAGGCAGGACCACACACCTGCGTTGGAGGCTATGTTGACCACCCACGCCCCCACCGGGTAACGGCTAACACGTGGGGCAGTTGAATTCGACCACCCGCTCAGCCTTGGAGCGGTCAGGAGATGGACGGATCCAGGGGTTCCAGGAGAGCGAATAGAGGATGCACCCCACCTCCTTCGCTCAGCAAGCAGCGAGGTTCAGGTCCGGCAGGCCAATGCAGGGATCAGGGATGTCCACTCCCGTGTGCGCAAGGGTCTTCAGGCACCCGGAGATCCGGGAGGCCCGTCCACAATGCTGAGCTCCGCGGGGAGACCGGGCCCCCAGTCAATCACCCAAGCCCAGGAAACAGCGCCTCAGGAGCAGCCAGAGCGCGATCAAGGAGTCCACCAGGCCGCCGGAGGGGTCCAGGGGAACCAGCACACTCCAGGGGGGGCCAGGGCCCAGCAGCAGCGGAGGGAAACGACCCCACCAAGTGTCGAGTCCAGGACACTGGAGGGCGGCCCCCTACGTCCTTATTTCACGGCCCAACTGGAAGGCGCCCAGGTACCCGGCCCCCACACGCAGGGGGGGGGGGAAGCAGCACAACGCCACCGCTGGGGTCCGCAAACCCCCGCCGCACACAGGCCTCAAGGCAGTCCGTGTTCCGCTACGTCGCGGACAAGATGGCGGCCCAGCCCCGCAGGGCCCTAGCTCCAAAGTTCAGGGCCTCCGGGCGGGACACAAGGCCACACCGCCCCGGGCGGCACGTAATCTTTTCCAGCCCCGGCTCCAGGGGTATCGATCCAGGCAGGGGGGCCCCCCTCGCAGATTGCTCGGGAGCCTCCAGGCAAGAGGGCGGGTGACGCGCCTCACCTCCGGTCTCCCGACAGGTCCCGGATCGCGCCGAGTACTCCCAGAGAGCCCTCCGGGGCTTCGCTAGCGCTGAAGCCTCAGATGGCAGCAGGCTCCGCCGATGAAACAAGCACACGGCGGGCACCAGGGAGCCCAGCGAGGCCACTCCCGCCGCACGCCTCCGCCTCGATCCCCGGCCTCGGGTAGATGCTGAGCCGGGCCCCTCCGCAACAGCGCTCCCGTCCTCAGGAGTCACGGGCGCCGGCGCCACCAGCCGCCAACCAGGGGGTCTCCAGGTCAAGGGGAACTCCGGCAGGCGAATTAGTTCACCAAAGATGCCTGAACAGGATGAATTACAGGATTTTCAGGTCCGTCGGACGGGAGCTGGCGGAGCTCACGTCCTGCCAGCCATGTTGCCTGGCCACGCCCCAACTGTTACCTTCTTAAATCGAATGTCTATTTACTTAAGTGTTAATGGCATAGATGAGGATAGAATTAGTAGGCCTTGAGATCATTCCTGTTCTTTGTGCTGACTGTACTGTTCTTCATAGTGGACTGTGAGACAAGCTTTCAGCCACTGATCAGCTACAGCCATCAATCAGTCAATCAATCGATATTTGTATAGAACGACTTATCACCCTGGTGGAGGGGGCGGGGGTATACAGTCGCTGAATTCCTTTCTGAAGTTGGTGAGTGAAGGCAAGGTTTGGAGATGCCGTACTGTTGATTGAATGTCAATGAGAAATTCAATGTAACAGTTGTGGCAAATGCACATTAGTTAGACCAGTCAGTCTTAGGATGGTCTTCCGCCAAATGTTTTGCATTCAACCCTCCTATTTTATTTGCTAGCCTTGAGACTCAGTGCACTTTCCCACTCCTAACCCATGCTAAAGTGCATGTGCTCACTCCTTAAACATGGTAACATTGGCTTATCCCGAATTGGCAAATTTAATTTACTTATAAGTTCCTAGTAAAGTGGTACTACTGGTACCCAGGGCCTGTAAATTAAATGCTACTAGTGGGCCTACAACACTTATTGTGCTTAAGTAGCCCTTTCAAACATCTCTCAGGTCGGTCATTGCAGCCTCTGTGTGCAGTTTTAAACTGCCATTTCGACATGAAAAAATAAACCTCTGCACAGGCCCTAACCTTCCTTTTGAATACATTTAAGTATCCCCTAGGGTCACCCTTAGGGTAGGCCCTAAACAACCCAAAAGGCAGGGTGCAATGTACTTAAAAAGTAGGACATGTCATTTTTAATTTTACATGTCCTTTTATTGAAAAGCTCTTAAATTCGAGACCAAGCGCCATCGAGTAGCCGGAGCAAGGAGAAGCCAACGAGGGAGAAGCAGAGGGCCGAGTTGAAGGAGGAATAACAGTGACATGGGAAGGCGGAGAGACAGGCGGTTTCCCTGGAAGTAGAGTTGGAGAACCAGGCTGGTGGAGGAAAGCAGACAGCATCCCCAAGAACAGAGAAAAGGGAAGAACCGGACAAGCCAACCCTTCTATATACAGCCACCACACCCAGTGGCAAGGAGAGTGACACAGACGCCCAGGTCCCAAAGCCACGAACGGCCCTGGATATGGGTCGTGGCCAGAGGCAAGTGCAAGCAGGGTGATCCTTTTGGTGGGGTGCTACAAGTGTCTAAGGACTTGGTTCGAGAGGAGGGAGGAAAGCATGCAGTAGCTCCACAATGAGTATTCCCTCATTAGCCCTATTCACATACACATCCTGACTGGTGAAGGTGGCACTGTGGTCGGCTAACCGTTTTTTTTATATATACTTCCAATAGCCTATTTTTGGTTTGTTTTTCCCCATTGTGTGCCCCGGTGACATGACGCCTCAGGGACGCCAGGGAAGAGGACCCAACACAGGCTTCAGAAGTTTCCCAGGCAGGACCCTGAGCCTTCAGCCGGATTGGGACTTTCACAGAAAGCAAATTATTCCATTGACCCAAATTAAAACATCTCATTATCCCCAAACCACTTACTTGTGTCTAATCTCCTTACACTACTACAATCCCCTTGGGAGTGAGGGTGTGTTAACATCCAGTCGCCCATTGGCTAGGCAGAACTACAGCTCAGAAAGCAGGTTACCTACCGGATCTAGTTGTCCATTGATATCATCACTGGTTTTGAGGGTTTTCGCGGGTCATTAGGACTTCTTACCACAGGCCCAATATTTCCTCTGGTCTCCTGAACATTGTATGAGTGAAAGGTGGCCATGTATGAACCTTCTTGATCCTTTAGAGCTACATTCAAAGCAATGGTTATAAGAAGCTGGGTTACTGGTTTAGTGGAGGTGAAAGCCCCACTCAGGCAACAACCAAAATCCTTGTCCGGGTGAACCACAAAAGTAACAAAATTAACGTGTGCTTAACTGTCTGGTAGCTTGGCACAAAACCAGTCAGGCTTAAATTAGAGACAATATGTGAATTATTTAAGCAACACACAAATAGTAAAAGTGAAAACACACAAAAAAAATCCAAAATCAATTTGGAAAAATATAATACAATTTAAGGAATACAATTACAAGAAAATGATCAATATCCAATCAGTAGAACCGTTGATACTAATTTCTATAGTTTTTAGTGAAAATAGTGCATAGAAACAGAAAGTGTCAAGTTCAGGGCAACGGCAATGGCGGCTGGGTCAGGAAAAAGGACCAGATTAATCCCACGGAAAAGTTAGCTGTCGTAGCTGAAGAGCAAAGTGCAGGACTTATGCTGACGGTTTTTGTGGACAGTTGCTGTTGGCATAAAGAGCAGGTCTCACTGGAGCTTTACATTGGTGGCTGTTACAGGTAGCAGAGGTTTAGCCCAAATGGGCCCATTCGAGGTCGTAAGGAGCCCAAGCAGCTTTTTCTTTTAGTGGAAGTTCTCAATGATGCCAGGACCTGGGTGGTACCTCTTGAGGATAAGGACTTATTCCAGCGAGGCCCGCAGCAGGGCTCAGGCAGGTCCATATGCAGCTGGTCAGCTGGACAGCAGCAGGCAGGTCTCTGAAAGCATGTTGTGTTCCCCTAGCTCAAACAGGAGGCCAATTAACTGACACTAGGAGTCCTTTATTTCGGTCAGAAACGTGATCATAAAAGTTCAATAAAATCACATTTAAATTCAGTAGTCATCAAAACAGTTATAAGATAAAAAAATAATACATATATAAAACTCACAATTCACCATATGACATCAGGCTCGCATTTACAGGGGCCAAACAGCTCTAAAGTGGACAGTGCAATAGTTATATAGAAAAAACGTGGACAGGTCAACTATCACAGAAGCCTAGCATAAAGTGTCTAGTGCAAAATCATATGAATATCGAAAGAAAGCACAACATAAAACTGCTATCTTGGAAGGCCAATGAGTTATAGAGCAGCTAATTCAACATTCACTCTGGGTAGCCTAGGATTAAGGTAAGCAGATTCAAACTTCCTTCGCCAGACAGCAAGGCAGTCCTTCAAGCAGCAGGGCATTCCTTTTGACAGTAGAGCAGTCGTCCTGTTGAATCATCCACAGGTCCATAAGTGTTGTTATGAGTGATTCTGAATGTCCTCTTTTTATATATGGTGCCAGCAGTTGTGTGTTTGCGTGGGGGAATACCCTGACCTACCCCGAAAGCTGGTTCTTGCCAGTTCTTCCACTGGCCCAGGCTCCAAACTTTCTAGGGTGACAATAGCAGGGAAGGCCTGGTGTCTGCTTCCTGTGCATGTGCTGAAGGCAACACCCTTTGAAGGTAAGTGGGGACGGGCATAGCCCTTCCCAGTTATCCTGTAATGATGACCCATCTTGTCCACACCTAAATCCCCTCTACCTCTCTGGAAGCAATATACAAACTCCAACAGCAGAGCTGTGCACAGTTGTGTGACCCAGGGCACTGGTAGAAAGGAAAAGTTGGCTGGGACAAGAAAATGCCATCTTTTTAATGGTGGCATTTTCAGAATTATAACTTAAAATCTGACTTCACCATTAAAGGGGATTTTAAATTACAAATCATGTTCGATAAGCTTTATCCATTACAGTAAAAACCACAAAAGCGCCACAGAAATACAACAAATCTATAAATATATACACACATACACAGTAGAAAAGAACAACCATAAAAAGCTATCTCATAAGAGACTACGTCCACCCGAAAATCGTTCAAACATCTCTAGATTTCCTTAGTCTCATTGCGGCTTTTCAAACAGCAAGCTACATCAAAAATCATAACTACTGAGAGTAGTTATAAAAACAGAAGGGCAGGTCAAACTAGTTTGAATTGACAAGCCTTTAGCAGGGGGACAATGAAGGCTTTCCTAGCCACATCGTAATATCTGCAGAGCATGATAAAATGCATATAGTCCTGCGTAGACACCAGCTCAGAGCCTTGGGGGTCATAATAAATGAATGTCCTGCTAGCCCCGTGGAGATTCCAAAGGATGGAGTATCAAATTAAGTCTAAACATGGTAAATAGATAATGATTATAGTTACAGGTTACAATGGTAAGGTAGGGCTGTCTACATTGAGTCGATTCCAGCAGGGCATACCCAGAGAGCTTCTGTAGAGCCACTTGTTCCCTATCTAATGGCTTACGTTTCAGAAAGTTATCTCTGACCCAAATCCGGTCTACCTTTACAGTCCCCCCTGGGTTAGTGAAGAGCTCAGTCCTCTCTAAACTCTGCAATGATTCTTTGATGTATTTTTGCCAGAGGATTCGGAAGGCATAGTCAAGGTAGAGGCAGTCTAACAAGACCTCCTTATTCAGCGGAGTTCCACCTTTAGATCAAATATCTACCCAGAGAAAGAGAGGGCGAAGTGCTATTGTGTACAATAGATAGTTTACCCCCAATTCTTCATGCACTATAAAGGAGGAAATGCACGGGAGAACACAACAAAGACAGCTTAAGAATTTGTTTTCAACCACCTGTAAAGAATTATGCTTGGTATATCCCTAAGTGACACTCCCATATAAAACTTTGCAGACACATTTTGTCAAATAAACTTGCGCTAGTGCCCTAATCGGCCTCCTACCCAATCTAGAGGAAAACCTCCATATGGACGCATTAATTCCTATTACATCCATCCTTTTTCCACTTAGCACAGAATCCCAGCACATGTCTAAATTGAACATGACAGCTAAATACAAAAATGCTTAGATTTTGTTGTGCTAGGTCCTACCACCATCACATGAGATGTTCTAGTATTAATACTTAGATCTAGCTCATCCATGAAACCCACAAAGGCATCCAGGAGTGCTTGCAAACCCCTCACAGTTTTGCCGTTAACAATGCGTCATGTTACATAAAGCAGGACGAGCAGGAAGGGGACTCCTATCTGGAGGCAATAAGCCTGGGTGTCTACTTTGAGCGTATTAATGTATAAGATAATATTAATGTATAAAATAAAGATAAATAGAAAGGGGGACATAATGCATCCCTCTCCGACCCCCTTTCCGGTTCTAAAACATTACGTGCAAATTGAGTCATTAGTGTACCTGTCACCATTGTGTGAGTGTGAAGGTCCCTCAGAAAATAAACTATGTCCTAATCTGCCCCCATAGCTAGTATAATCCTCCATAATTTCTCTCGGTTTACCCGGTCAAAAGCCAAGGTAAGATCCATGAAGGTGAGATGTATGGAGCCATTAAGTGCCACTGTCTATTTACTCAAAAACATTTATACACCAGCCATCAGTCTATCTACCAGGCTTGAATCCGTACCAGGTATGATGTTATGTTTGATAGCCCAGGAAAGAAGTCTATCCAAGAGAACTCATCCCACAACCTTAACCACAGAACTGATCAGAGTGATCAGTCTGTAGAATTGAGGGTTATCCCTATCTCTCTTTTTGAAGACTGGGAAGCTGATAGAAGTAGCCCATGAGTATGAAGGTTCCGTCCTGACTGCAGCATTTAAAGTGTTCATGAATAGAGGCCCCAGTTCTCAATATCACTCAAATAAAGGTTGGGCGAAATCAAGTCAGGACCGAGAACCTTATTTTTAATCAGACCCACTATACCCTTCCTCACCTCATCCGATGTAAACTGGAGATTCGAGATCCCCACCATGGGATGCTTGCAATCTGGGTTTGCCAGAGTAAATACCCCATTATAGACCCCTTCAAAATGAAAGACCAAACTGTCAGTGGTAATGTAATGTGACAGTGAGGCCACATCATCTGGAGCAAAATAAGGCTGATTAATGATGCTCCAGAATTTAGCACTGCTCGTTAGGCAGATAGCTTCTAACAAGCTCTCCCAGGATATGTCCCTTATAGCATTCTTCTGCCTACTGATTTCAAGCTTGTACTTCCTATGGCAGGACACAATACTAGCGTGGCCTCTAGACTTAGCCTTTAAAGCTCTCTTTAGATTTCTTAGTGCTTGAGAGCAACCACTATAAAACCATTTAGGTCCATTATGATGCCTAGTCACTGCAAGGAGGCTAAAAAGATCTGAAACTTTACGAGCTATAGTTGAAAAAGCCCCCAAAACTCCACTTTTTTAGCTTCGTTAACTACAAAGGTTAAGAGCTCATACACACAACATGAGAACAGACATTGTCTAGAACACACAGTAGCTACCTGTGTCCACCTGAACCTTCTACCCTGGATAGATAACTTCAAACTTAAGGCCTCCACCATCCCTCTGGATGCTCACTTCGCCTACCTGTCCTCAACAAGGGAATAGGCAAATGGCGTTGTGGTCACTAAAAGGACTATGTTCAATTTTAGAATCAGAGATCTTTAGGAAGATAGGGGTTGAAACAAAGACAAAATCTATAATTGAACTTCCACTGAGTCAGAATAAACAGGCTTTTCTAAGAAAAAGACAAGATCATGTTAATTGAGTAAGGCATTCAAAAACAATTCCCTTGTAACGAATGTTCCATATGTAGATCATCCAATGGCAAGCATCTCTGAGGCCTATTGGATGGCTCTCACATTAATGGAGATTAAAATCCCCTGCCACAAAAACATATGCTGCTACCAGTTTCCCCTCCTCAAGCTTACTCAGAAATGAGTCCAGAATATGGTGATTATTCACATCAGGTTACGATGTTTTAGCATTAAAAAAGTTCAACAGCATGAGTTTTGGGGCACCTGCAAAGGAAAACGATAACACTTGTAAAACAGAGACTCCTGTGAGAGTACCTCAATTTCTACTTGAAGTACAAGGGACACAAAAATAAGCAATTCATATTTAGACCAGCCTGAGCTACATTCAGTTGTAGGAATAAATAAGAACGTATACTCTTCCAAAAAGCTGTCAGAGATAGCCCAAGTCCCTTGTAAGCATATCACCCCAAAGTTCTTCATATAGTTTAGCCAATTGATGTCATCCGTTTTCGTGGCCAGATCCACAGTATTCCAGCTGATAAGTTTGAGATTGTTTAGATTTGCTACAGGCCGATCAGCTTAGAGAAGATCAATAGACTCCTGGATGGGGCTGCGCAATGGTCTTGATGGCTGAGTCAATCACAAATATCCAGTAAGCTCAGTGCAGCAAATGTGAGAGAAGTGGACAATACACCCGGTTCCAGTGCACCCCTGAACTGATCAAAGAAGTGCTGAGAGGGGACTCGCTTTGGTGTTTAGCCCACTGATTCTGGCCTATAAAGGTACCACAGCAGCAGCGCTAATATAGAGGTGATTGTGGGCAGGCATATAGATGCAAGGACTAGGCCAGTAACAAGGGGTTTATTAAAGTTTATAAAAACACACAGTCACCAGCAAAGTTGATAGTGTCATTAGCAATCCATTTTACTCTCCTCACCAAATTGATCCAGTCATATGAACCCTCAAAGAGGAATACAGCCCCAACCGATGAGTGACCTTGTTAGGTTTTGCTTGAGCCAGCGCATGCGCTGCAAGACATTTAGTAAGTGGGTTTTCAAAGTACTACCCAAAGTTTTTGCTGGCCTCAAGCTTGTGGTTACGCGTGCGTGCACGCGCACAGCTGCCATCTGGCTTTCCTACCTCTTCTGCAGCATCGCTCGCGATTACTTTCACTTTCACGGCCGCGTGGCCAGTGTCTAATTAATCAGCCCTATGCCAATGCTTGTTTAATCAGCCCTACACCCCGAGCCACCACACACACCACTCGCGGAAGCTTTTTGTCCCCAGGCCCCAAAAATACAGCTGGCATTTTAGTGAGGCTAAGGCAGCAAGCCGATCACCTCCTCTCAGCATCTCTTCCTCAGCATCGCTCGCAATTACGTTCGTGGCTGCGCGGCCATGTCACTTTCACAGCAGCGCGGCCGATGCTTGTTTAATCAGCACTATGCCAATTCTTGTTTAATCAGCCATACACCCCCGAGCCGCCACACACACCACTCGTGGATGCTTTTTGTCCACAGGCCCCAAAAATACAGCTGGGTATTTAAGTGAGGCTAAGGCAGCAAGCCAATCACCTCCTCTCGGCGTGCCTTCGGCCGTTATCTTGAGTACCCCACACAGGTCTCACAACGACCATTGGCCCGCCGGCGCGAATGGGTACTGTCGCGCCCTAGGTTCAACAACACTGCTGACTATGTTGGTGGAGCCCAGCCATCGGGTTGCTTATCTCTTCAATGAGCTGGCAGCGCCAGCCTCCGCTGTCCTTTCAGTTGTGTCGCTGGCCGCCTTCATGGATTCTTGAGGCTTGCGGCAGCCATCAGTCTTCTCTCCAGTAACCATCACCCAGTAAGTAATCAACGCTCCTTTTTCTTCAGCGTGGTTGCAGTGTAAACTTTGTATGAATGTTACATGGCGACTCCTCTGATGTGCCGGATGATGGTGATGGGACTTCTAGAAAGCAATAAGACTGACAAAAGTAGGCATGAAATGGGTGCATGCCACGGTGCCTACAGAGGATTACTGGAACTGTGGCTTTACTTCACTTTATTTGAGGACGTCATTTGCTAGTTGCTACTCGGTGGTTTCAAATCCTGTCTTCTGCTTCCACTTTCTAGTAATTGTGTGGACACAATTATGCTGTCATCTCAAAATATAAACATCATGCCTTGTTATTTTTTTTATTATATTGTCGGAACGCGTCCGGAGTCAAGTGAAATTGGCACAAGTTATCTTGACTTGTACACTTACTGACACTCTCTGAGGTGCATCGTCGTCATGTCAGATCATGCCTTGTGATGTTATGTTTAATCGTGTGTATTTTGTGGTTTTGTTAGGCGCGATGAACCTGCAGGCGCTGGGCCGGGAGGGCTCCCTGTATCTGGAGCAGCAAGTCGGATCAGGGCTTTTCGGCTCTGGGGTGTGCTTGTCCAGTCCAAACTGATAGAAGTGGAATGTAATTCCAGAAGAAAAACAAGATGACAAAATGTTTAATGCCTTCTTATTATATATCCGTTTGGGAATTTTACAGAGCAGTGTGTGTCTCCTTTTTTACTGCAGGGCTCTAAGAATGTTGACGATAAAGAGTCAGCTCTTTCAGGGTCAGTTGAGGTATAGCTGGACCTGGTGCCCCCCTGGACTTGTGCATTCACTGCAGGGGCCTGTGTTGAACCTCCTGCTCTCTGTGTTCTCTCGTACTTTCATCCTTCTGAGTAGATGGGGCCAAAGGGCCTGAGCTGCCTAGATTGGAACTGGGAAACCAGGTTTGAGTTCAGCATCGGCTCATTTGGGGATTCTGGACAAATCACTTAATCTTCCCTGCCTCAAAAATCATACCACGTGGAATGTAATCTGGTACTGGCATTAATCACTCTAATGCCCTTAGAACAAGTCCTCACTATATGAAAACTGAAAAAAGATCAAAAGGAATCCGAATCATTGGGTTGGGTATCAATAAATATCCAATGCCTGCCAGTAGCGCCACAAGGCTTTCTCTAGGGCAAACGTGTGTGTTACAAAGGTGCATCTTATGGTATGTTAGAATCTCATTGTCGAGGTACAATCTTCTCCAATGTTGTCCTGTTGAGACCCTTTTTCTGCGTAAAACTCAGTTGTAGGTGCATTTGTAGCTCTGTTCGAACTGTGCTCTGACTCTTAGTGTAGATGCCTTGAAGATTGAGCAGCTGAGTCAATGTGCTGCTGGTTCAAGGGTCAACAGTGCAAACTCAGAAAAAAAACTGTTTTGTTTGCACATCTGCGAGAACCAGGGATTACACATATAATACACACATTGGGCATTAAAGATATTGTTTCACACTCCAGCCTGGACACCCCCGAGAATTGGATGGAGGTATTACATCTTGTTATTAGCAGTGTCAGTTGAGGATGTGGGTGGAGTCAATAGAGGAAGTGGGTTCAGCCGGGAAAAGTGGGTGGCCTCTGACAAACATTTGAGCACCTGGACTTCATATTTTACAAATTTACCACTGCTTATAAGTTTCCAAAAGCGAGACCTATTGTCTATGCCAATGCTTGTTTTTGAGTTGGGTATGAGTCTTGACTTTGTTATTCTGTAATGGTTGTACATTACCTAGCACCACAATAGAGGGAGTAGCATCAGGGGTAAATTAATAGCAACCTCACAAATCGACATGGGCTGACCATCTCATTTAGCATAGGTTGTATCATTTCCTGTGTGGGAGCTGGGGATAATACTGACATTCCCTCCACTAGCCTGTGAAGGTGCCCCTCCTCTCTCACTGTCAGGTCACCTAGGAAACTGATTACCAGGGTCAGAAACTTCATGAGGCCTTGGGCTTGCCGCCTCCCTCATATGTCTTTGTGGGTGAATGGAAACCAAAGCACAGTCTGCCCTTCTTGTCAGCTCTTGAGCTACCACTCTGTCTGTTCAGTCTACTCCTAACTAATCACTGTAACTAACAACTCACTGCAATGTTGTCTGGCATGCAACACATTAGCACCATGCAACAAAGAAACATGAAACTAAGCTTTATTAGTTCCACTGCTCTCTAGTGATGTATGTTTTGATGTGTGCTCTACTGACTAACAAAATTGCCGGCTGAGAAGTAGCAGCTTCGGGATGCTCCCAGGGCAAGGGATCGCCCCTAGCATAAATCCCTGCAAAGCCCTGCCGCCATGTCTCTGCAAGAAAGCTTGGGAAAAAAATACCAGATAGAGGGTGTCTCTAGAAAGTACCCACAACAGAACAGAGTATTGCAACTGAGCTTTACAATATGGGGTAACCCGGGGCCCTGTCTCTGCAATGACTGCAATGACCAAGGACCTCAAGGGGATCACAGTGGCTTCTGGGGGGATTGCAGATGCTCTGAACTTTCTCCAATTGGGGAATCTGAAGTCTACCGTGCTGCAAAAGACGGCAACTCTCTATGTCCAGTGTAAAGCCAACCACCCTCCCTCCGGTCTGGGCGACATCACTGATCTCCTCTCTTGCCTGACCTCCACCTGAGAACGGAGTTGATCAAGTTTCAAAGGGACCCTGTGCACCCTGCTTCATTGAACCATGTGCAGCCAGGAAAACTGCATTGCTACTGTGTGGGGGCTACCAGGGTGGAGGAAACCATGGCAGCTTCGCCACGCTGACCCCTTGACCAGGAATTGCTCCCTCTACCCGCACTGTTAATGAAGGCCACACCTGAGAATCTCCCTACCTCAATCTTGCACCGGCGGGCGCTAAATTCTAGTCCCGACCTAATCAGGATTTACTACGTCAAGGACTGCTGCCCTTGACGGTTTGCGACACTGGTTACCTTAGTCTCTTTGAGGATGCTGGTACCCCTCCACAAAGGCACCATAGCCACTACTGCGACACAGGGAAGGGGGCCTCAACCCTGTACACCAATTACCAGATAGCCCAGACTCACTGAAAGTGAAAATCGACTACATTCACTAAATGGCACCAGCCATCTTTGTATGGGCACACAGCCTTTCCCTCTCCCTGTCCAAACCAGCGGACATATCCCAACCGGGAGAAACTGCAGAAGGACAATGCACTGCCAATCTAGTAACCAACGGTCATTTTGGAGTCTATCCCTTCCAATTAAGAGCACAAAAACTGCTAAGGACTATTCCTTCTTACGGAGGGAGATCATAGAAAATGATGAAGGACTACACACTCACAGTCCAACCCCACGCCATCAAGCTACTTCACACAATAGGGGCACTAAAACAGTTGAAGGACTACATTCCTTCATATCTAGGGCGATAAGAGAAAATGAGGAAGAACTACACCTTCAGTGCAGCCCAACCTCAGCTAGTTGTGTCACTGAGCCTGGAGCAGGCATTCTCAAACCTCCTACTGACTCTCACAGAGTATTTTGCCCAAAATCTGAATTATCACTAAGAGCACTGCACCAGGACCTAAAGCAGCTTTTTGACAACCATTCACTCATCCGGATGCTTCACTTCAACCCAACATTCCTACTAACAGAGTCACCTTCTGAGCATTGCATCTGATAATTGCGTCCACATCTCGGGCACTGTACCTGGCTCAAGAGGACAACTCTTGAACACCATTGCTAGTCCTAGATGCCACATCCAAGCTTGTTTTCTCCTTGGAGAAATAATCCCAATTCTAGATACAGCTCCAAAATAGCCCATTGTGCTCATCCCCAGCTATTGCACCCGGGGGCTCCTGGGTTTGACAGTCACCTGTAATCTACAGCAGCAACTATCCCAGGGGTGAGCCATCTCCTACAGTGGGCCCATGACCTCTTCCTCCCCTAGCTCTTGGCAGCCTCTGAACTCCCACACCACACCTGACGATGGCGTCACACCACAAATCACACCAGACTACAGCATCTCCTCTGAATTCCCCCATGGAAAGATACAGCCCCAGCTCATATTGCATGCAACTTCCACAAAACATACTGCAAAAATCTACAAACACAAAATCCTCAAAGTAAATTCAGAGACATTAGTAACAGACATCTTTTACAGTCCAATACACGAGGCCTCAAAACGGACCACATCTACACCAAGAGACCCACTAAATGGAGAGAGAACTTCCTACAACACCTTCCTATGACCAACATAACAAACACCCCTCATGGAACCAAAGTTGATATCACCACTTCCCAGATCTTTAGAAGAATATAGTCTATAACCATTTACACATATGGGAACATCCTAATCCAAGTCTCCAAACAAAATCTGTACATGTTTGGCCACCACTTCCTTGCTCTCTGTGCCTCTATGCCTTCTGCTCCCATTGACATCCCCTCCCTCCACCAGGGTGCCTACCCCTGTATTATCTCCTCTACCAGCTGATAAGCCTCCTCCTTACACCCCTCGCAATGTCTCCTCTTCCAACCCCCCTATAGCCTCCCTCACCACCAGACACCATGAATCCCTTGTTTCACCCTTAGAATCATAGCTCCCACCCCCAGACACCTGGAAGCCTTGGCTTCACCACAAGAATCACAGTCTCCATCCATCACTGCACATTAACCCTGCCCAGTTACAGTATCTTACAGCACACGTACTGCTCCAGTCCCTCAATGACAGCAGGTTGGATACTTCATCACCCCCCACTATTGCGTCAATGAACGCCAGCCCACTGCACTCCCTCCTACTAATCCAATCACCTCTCAATTGATCCTCATAATAGCCCCCTAGCACTCAAAATCAACACTATTCTGTATGATCTCTTCTCACCACATAAAGACACTGAGATCTGTCACAACCCGTCTCCTCCTCATGCATTTAAGGCAAACTTGGGTCCAGCCGCAAACTCTGCCCCCCCTTCCTCTAACCCATGACAAACTATCCCTGACAGTCACTATCACTGCAAACCTAGGTGTGCCTCATCTTGAATGTCACAGCAAGAAGCTGAAAAGCAAAGCTGTACACGTGACAATGCTCCAAGCCATCCTCGCTTCCATAAGATCCAGGTAATTCTTGACACTAGTAGGACCACGGCCACCACTCACTCTCGTTGGCCACCCACCCAACTAAACTCCATCCAACTCACTATTCCAAGCCCCAGCTCATTATCTACTCCTGCTGCATGTTATTAAACTGTTGGTGAGCAGTTAAGCATGCTACCGAAATAGCTTAAACCATCCTACGACACAACACCAACAGCTGTTTTTTAACTGAAATCTTGCTGAATAATCACTAATCCCCTTTTATCGACCTTCTCATCCCACCGGCCATCTCAATAATTTGATGCGACTGTAAAGAACACAGTGGTGGGGGGATAGCTATCATCCACAAAAATAATCTTTGCTTACCCCCCCCCCCATAACACACCCAAAATACCCCACCTTCAAACATCTAGGAGTTCAGCTCTCGTGCAAACCCCATCAAATGTCATGTCATCTACACCCCGCCAGGTGGAAAATCTCCATTCTTCTAAGACATAGCAGACCTAATTACGCAAAACTCCCTAAAGGCCAGCATAGACATCATACTAGGTGACCTAATCCTGCCCCTGTACAATGCTGAAGGTCCAATAGTACAAGCCCTATCCTCCCTCCTTGAAGTGAACTATCTCACTAAAGACGGCAACAAGCAAACCCACAATAAAGGGTCTACTCTTGATGCCTTCATTTCTAAACACAACACCATATCCCTCCATGCCATTCTTCCATCAGACTGGTCTGACCACCACCTAGATCTTTTTGATTTCAATGCTATCCATTTTAAGATCCTTCCCACTCCATCTGTCCTAAGCATTGGGTGAGGAACACACACCAAATACACCATTCAGAGTTAGAAGCTTTAGTCAGTTCCCAAATTCTCGCTCTAATAGACATAACCTCAGCTGATGATCTCATCTACCATTACAACATAAAAATGGCAGAACTTCTTGACATGATAGCCCTGAGGAAACTCAAGAATTCAAGAAGCATCCCCTCCAGATCATGGTTTAACAAAGACCTCAAGAAGGAAAGGCGTCAACTTAGACTGTCGGAAAGGACTTGGAAGCAGCAACCCTTGCTAACCATCTCTCAGTCCTCCAAGCAGAATGGCTACAATACAAAAAACACATCTTCAGAGAAAAATCCTCCTTCTTCCGAGTCCAGCTTGACCAATACCAATCTAGGAACAGACTTAAAGACCTCTTCACCATCATCAAACAGCAAATCTCATCCTTCCCACCTCACTCAATTTGTGACTCTACTAAGAGCTGCAAAGAGTTAGCCGCATTCTTCTGTGAAAAAAATAGCAAACATGAAACTCTCACTGGACCAGCCCCCCCACTCTTTACCAAACATGTCTCCTATAACGAGAGAATCCATCCAAGACCACTCTGCAAATCTATGGAGGCTCCTCCAAACGCTGACCCTCAGCAATCCGGAACACCATCCTCAATTGCTTGCATCTGAAAAATGAGGCATCCAGGAGGGAATTCGACACTATCCCTTTAGAAGAAGTCCTCAAAATACCTGCCTGCCAACCTCTCACGCCTCTGACCACCTTCCTTCCATGCTTGTCAAAAATCTTAAACACATCATCTCCCCCACATGGATTAAATGGTGAACTTCTCCTTATCCACCGGCTCCATGCCGGCCTCCCTCAAACTCAGCCAATTCACTCCCCTCAACAAGAAGCCGACGCCAACCAGAATGATCTTAGCAACTACAGAACACCCAGCCTTCTCCTCCTTGCCAAAACCGTTGGAAAATGTGTGCTTGCTCAACTCAACAATCACCTTGAAAAATACAAACTTCACAACACCTTCCAATCTGGGTTCAGGAAAGGCTGCAGGACAGAACTGCAATACTGAACATCACTGACAACCTGCACATGTCTCTGGATGATGGCAAGGCTTGCCCCTAGTCCTCCTTGGTCTCTCTGTGGCCTTTAATACCATCAGCTATGATATTTTCCTAATCACCCTCTCACAGCAGGCAGGCATTAATGGTACAGTCCTTCAGTGGTTTGTTTGCTTCTTAAACAATCACTCTCAGCTAATTACAATAAACACCTCCACCTCAAAAGTAAAGCCAATCTCACAAAGTGTTCCTCAATGTTCAATCCTATCCCCTGTCCTATTTAGGCTCTATATGGAACCCCTTACAATGATCCTGAAGCAAGCCCAAACTGCCTACCATCTGTATGCACTCTACATTAAAATGTCTGCTAATTCCATTTCATCCAACCAAAAGATAAGTCCTACCCTTTTCATCATCTGCCTTGACATTCTCACTGCATTAAACTGCAAATCAACTATCTCAAACTCTGTTAAATCTCTAGGGATTAAACTTGACAAAGACCTGAACATGAAAGAACATATTAATGCCTCAGCAAAAAGTGCCTTCTACAAGCTGAAGCACCTTAAAAAAGTCAAACCTTTCATCCCTCTCAAAGATCTAAAGACCATGGTTAAATCCTTAGTCCTCTCCAAGCTGGACTACGGCAACGATAAAGGGCTCCCCCAAATCGCACCTACTCCATTTGAAAGCTACTCTAAACGCAGCAGCCAGCCTAATATCTGGGGAGAGCCGCTTTGACCACATCACTCCAATGCTCAAGAGACTCAACTGGCTACCCATGGAGATGAGGTGTATATTAAAAACTTCCCACATAGCCCACAAAGCTCTATACACTAAAAAGCCATCCTACAAACAAGCAATCAAAAGCTGGCCAAAATAGACCTCTTCAAAGTTCCAACACCCTACTCCTGAGTCTGCCCAAATTTAAGAAAGAAAAACAACATTCCTGCTCATTATCCGGGAATGCGCCGAAATCTGGAATTCGCTGCCGCAGGACCAATCAATCATTTCCTCACTTCAAAATAACAATTAAGCTACTTCTTCTCAACACATACATAAACCTTCCTAAACTGACCACCTTGCCTGGTGCGCCTACCTTTCACCCTCCAATGAATCTTATCTTCAAGACCTGGAAAAAAACTAAGACTCCACCTCCACTACTACAGAGGCCTTTTAACAAATCTACCTCCGAACTATTTAGTCTGCTGTTTCCTTGTGCCTATTGTAATCTTCTTTTACATATCATCACCATGTATTCAGTATTTTTCTTCTACTTACCACATATGTACCTTATGCACCTGCTGCTATGCCACCATTCTACCTCACTGAGTACTTTTCACAAATCCTTGGGCCTACTGCAATTCTCTTTTATATATCATCACTAAGTATATATTTCTTTCCTGCATACCTCATAGGACCCTTCTGTAACTGCTGCAATACTTTCATATCTACCTTACTATATATTTTGTATTTTTATGTTCGCCACGTGCACCTACTGATATTGCTACTGTGCTAACCCTGTGAAGTGCTCTGACACCTTCGTGTCAAGTTTGCGCTATAGAAAACTCGATATATAAATAAATATTGCAACCGTGCTTCTCCTTTCTGATAGGAGGAGTCATAAGCAATGGCTTCAGGAGATATCTAGAGGGACCTGCGTGGAATTCACAGATTAAGATGCAATATTTTACATTTACATGTTGTGCCACTATCATATCTAATTGATAGTAATTAAGTTAAGCACACAGTTTGTTACGCATGGACAATACCATTTCACAAAGAGAATATTTTAATGCAATCAAACTCATACAAATCTTGGAACATGACTGTCACTCTGCATTATTATCGACATACAAATTGATTATTTGTGTCCTAATACACTTGTGAAGCCCAAAAAGTTACCGTTGTTAAGATTTTTCATAGCAAAACATTCCAAGAAACAGTTGACTTGACTGTGGCGCATTGGTTCTTTTACGGGGGAGGGTGCAGTTTGCCATACTCATCTATAAGCCAAGTCCTAAGTGTGTGAGGTGTCTCTTTGTTTTTTATCGTATGCAGCTATTGCACAGCATCATGAAGTCATAACTTCAACCTTCGAATCTGTGACAGCAAGGGAATGAAGAACAGGTCAGTGTTGCATGCCATCGGCATATTGAGGGCGAGCCACGTTTCACAGTTTGTCTACCCAGTTTCTAGAACTTAGAAGAATCAATAGGATTTATGTACAATTTACTACCCCTATCGTATTTGGGAAACAAGCAATGGACTACCCGATAAGGAAGCTTAGGGAGTTCAATGATCATTGCTGAGATGTGTGTGTGATATGCATCTTGCTGTTTCAACCAGGGCAGTTGACTCAGCCTTCATTTCTTCTGAAGGGGGTAAAACTAGTACCAATTACGACTGGGTAACATTATTACATAACAATGTTTTAGGGAAAGTGCCATGCAAAAAAAGTGTTATATAATAGCTGTTAGAAATAGGGTTTCTGGTTGGCTAAGGTAAATGTTATGTGAACAGATTTTTTAAACACACAAATACCTGGGGACGTCAAGGTGCTATACACCCAGGCAGAACCCACCCATCTAGTCACTGTGAGCTAGATACACAGGTAAGATAACCTGTACTCACCCTCTGGTAGCTTGGCACAAAGCAGTCAGGTTTATCTAACAAGGCAATGTGTAAAGAATTTGTGTAGCACACCCACACACACAGTAACACAATGAATACACTACCAAAAGACTCCACACAAGTTTACAAAAAATAGGTTAGTGTATTATAAACAAAACCAAAACGACAAAAAATACAATGTATACTTTTCAAGTTATCACATTAAATACCCATAGTAATCACAGTGCTAAACAGAGTACGTTTTGCAGTCACGAAGGTAAATGCCATTCTAGGAGCACGTATGATCTTGTGGTTACAGAGAAGTATTTCCTCACTGTGGCAGGGGAAAGCAAAGCGCAAAATGAGACCAGAGGTTCGTTGTTACACAGGGCCCTCTGGACTGGAGAAATTCAACAAGAGACGAACAGCCCGCAAACGTGCAGGTCGGTGACTGAAACATTGGGGGTGAGACTCCTCGGTACAGTACCTTTCAATCAAGTTGTCGGCGGACCTTGTAAGTGGGGCCCGCATCGTATGCTGACTTGTTTCACAATAGCTGTGCATAGATGGCTGACGAATGCCAGGCCCTTGGACACGGCCCTGGTCACACAGGCAATGTGTCGCAGTAGAGCCACACTGGTAGGCACTTCAGCTGCTGGGAGTACAGCAGTGACTTAGATCGGCACAAGCACAGTTAGAGAAACGGTAGCCTCGTAGACAATGCCGATTGTAGAAAAGCAGAGAGTGGAGTTCTCGGAAAAGGGGAAGTGCTGTTTTGTACTAAGATCGAGGCGGCGTTCGGCTCACAAGCTAATTCATGTAAAACCCACTTGCAGGACTCCCCAACTACTGAGTACTATGACAGTGGAAGGGGATGAGGTCTTTGATGATCCTGAGACCTTCTGAACAGAGGGCATGCCAGCAAGCCATTGGAGAACACTTATAGTTCCTCACAGCACAAAGATAGCAGGCAGCAGGCCAGCACAGCAATGCAAGTCACAAAGTGGCAGTCCCTTCTGCAGCTCAGCAAACAGCAGGCCAACACAGCAAAGCAGTTAGCACAGTGGCAGTCCCTCCTGAAAGCACAACAGTCCTTCTGGCAGTGTGCATATGTACAGCCAGCAGCGTCTGATTACTGGCCCAACCAAGTGTCTGATTAGATGGGGTCAGTTACTCAGTAGTTATACCCAAAAGTGACCTTAGATGTGGGGGTGACTTCACAAGAACTCTCTGAAGCTGATAGGTCCCCCTTGCAGGCCATTCCTGTCTACCAGCCTAGTGATTGGGGGTAAATCAGCCCTTTGTGGGGGGACAGAACACTACCAATGCTAGTGTTAGAGAGGAGTAGTTCTCACAGTAGTGAAAATGAATTTAGCTGTTTGTCACGATCACGACAGGTACAACCTAAAAGTAGATAGCCTTTCTTTTAGTTACACAGCATCCTGCTTGTAGTGCTACATAAAGTCTACACTAGGGATTACCTATGTGTAATAAAAGGGGAGTTTAAGGCTTAGTTTTGAATGCCAAATCGAAGTGGCAGTAAATTGCACATAGAGGCCTAAGACAGGTTTGAAAGGCTACTGCTGTCGGTGGCACAATCAGTGCTGCAGCCCACTAGTAGCATTTAACTTACAGGCACTGGGTATATTGTATACCACTTAACAAGGGACTTACAAATACATTAAATATGCCAATTGTGTATACACTATTTACACACATATTTTGGGAAGAAGCACATGCACTTTAGCACTGTTTAGCAGTAGTAAAGAAGGTAGGAAAAAGGAGGAGGGCAAAAGGTTTGGGGTGACCCTTCAGACAGGGCCATTTTCCAACAGTAACAGATCATTTTTTTGACTACACTTCATTAAGCATTGGGCATCTAATGTAGTGCCAAGACATGCCTCTGAACAGCTGCCTCCTTCCTGTCTGCTTGCAGTGTTTATGAGGACTGTTTTTTATAAATAATTATGTGACTGGTTTCACTTGTATGTAGGTTGTGTGCATTATCTCCTACTGGTGTTTGGGTCTGGTGTTGTTATAGCAATGCAATGGTTTGCAGGTATTTTGTAAATTCTTTTTCCTTTTCATTTGTTTCTTTTGACATATTTTAATAAATGCTTCCGTTGTAGGCATTAGTTGTCTAGTGAATAGATGTTTAAAGGGACATGGGAAGTGGAATTTATATTAAGACTTACCACTGTAATGCACTGGGGTGGCTCCCCCATTGGACCGGAGGAGCGTGACCCCACTTAAGTGCCTCTCAAAGCCCCAGAGATAAAAAATAAAATGGAAATTCATTGCCACTTTATTTTTCATCCTCCCATCCTGAACCGAGCTTCAGGACGGGGCTGAGCCTGCAGAGTGACAGCAGGGAGGATTGGTGGGCAAATGACTGCTTTTGCACTGTTTGAAGTGCGCATGACACTGTGGCCAGCCGTCTACCAACGGCCAGCCACACATGCACACTTTAAACCTCTCAACCCAGCTGTCTTAAGACAGGTATGTTGAGAGCAAAGTGCAGGCATTCAGTTCCCTCAGAAGCGCAGACAGAGACCGCTTCCACTGGTTAACAGCACATGGGCAGGACAGGATTGTTTGAGGGAGTTTGCTGGGCCTGAACTGGAGTACCTACAGAAGAGATCGGAATGCGAGGAGGACATCATCAGGATCCGTTAAGTGTTTTGCATTTATTTCATTTTCTTAATCTACCCCCCTTCAGTAGATGCCAGCCGCCACTAGAAATGCGTTCTGGTTGTTCTACTGAGAGACTTCCCCAATGCCAAGCAGCAGAGGTATTCAAACTGTGGCGACCCCCCCTTCTTTGGGGAGCCTGAATTGATCTCATGGGGAGGTTTAGGCTCTGGCCAACAAGGGCATTTTGTGTATGCCCTTGAGGAACAGAGGTCAAACATCATGTGTTTTTAGTGAAAGATGGAATGAACAATCAATAGCTCCTATTTTCACTCATGACCTGGCTGGGAAAATGCATGTCAACAAACATATTTCATTGCATTCTTAAAAAGCATGCAATTTATTTCAATTTCAATCTTTATTTGATTATATATATATATATATATATATATATATATATATATATATATATATATATATATATATATATATATATATATATATATCCAAGCTCAAAACATTTCCCATGACGAAGTGTATCACGCACTCCAGGGGTAAGTGGCAAGATTTTATTTCAGCCCGCAAAGTTGTGCAACAGACGCGTTTCGGACACCAAGTCCTTCGTCAATGTTTACACATTGACGAAGGACTTGGTGTCCGAAACTTACCCCTGGAGTGCGTGATACATTTCGTCATGGGAAATGTTTTGAGCTTGGATAATTGACCGCGAGTATCGGCGCGGATTCCGCACCCGCTTGAGAGTGCCTCTGGACTGCCGATGCAATTGGCAGCATATATATATATATATATATATATATATATATATATATTCACTGAAAAAACCATAGGTTATAAACCATATATAGTTAGGAATTAGCATTTAAAAAACCTTACTTTACTCACACAAAACCATTGAAATTCCATATATAGTTAGTTGTACTAACTATATATCGCGCACCCGCAATCCACTGCTGATCATGTCACATATTACATCATTCAGGACATGGTCAGTGACATCACTGATGACATCACTGATGACATCTCAAATGACATCACTGATATGTAAGACATATTTTAACTTTACAGAAACATACAGTCATTGGATGTTGTCATCAGTGATGTCATCAGTGATGTCATTTGAGATGTCATCAGTGATGTCATCAGTGATGTCATTTGAGATGTCATCAGTGATGTCATCAGTGATGTCACTGACCATGTCATGAATGATGTAATATGTGACATGATCAGCAGTGGATTGCGGGTGCGCGATATATAGTTAGTACAACTAACTATATATGGAATTTCAATGGTTTTGTGTGAGTAAAGTAAGGTTTTTTAAATGCTAATTCCTAACTATATATGGTTTATAACCTATGGTTTTTTCAGTGAATGTTCAAGGTTTTGTAAATGCTAATTCCTAACTATATATGGTCTATAACCTATGGTTTTTTCAGTGAATAGATATATATATATATATATATATATATATATATATATATATATATAACATTTCTATGGCAAAATGAAACCCCTTATTTTGTTCCTTTTCAAATTAAATGTATTAAGTGTTACCACTTTATTCCAATCAAGATGACTTCAGGTGTGCCATACTTTTGTCATAAGTAAGACTGTTAGCGTTCTAGTTGTTCTTTAAAACACTCTGGGACATTCTGTCACTGGGCTATAGTTGGGCTACATCTGGCTGATATTTGGGCTACATTTGTTTTTTTTTGTCTCTGGCGGCCATCTTTGGGCTACATTGGGCTTCATTGGGCTACATTGGGCTATATTTGGGCTCCAACATATATATAGCCCAATGTAGCCCAATATATATTTTTCAAAGTTAATTTTCGTAAAAACCACTGGAGCATATATCTTGAGACATAGCAAAGGCACATCGGGCTACCAGTCCCTACAATTTTGCCAAGTTTCGTGGAAATCCATTCAGCCGTTCGAGCTAAAAGTGAGTCCAACCGCCCTATGGAAAACTCAATGTTAAAAACACGTTTTGGGACCCCCTTTTTTCTCGGCCCCCGCTTGACGAAACCCCCCCAAATTTTCAGGGGCTGCTCAGAAACAAAATGTTCCATTTTCCAGAAAATTTCAGCCAATTCCGTCCTCAAACGCCAAAGTTATTCAACATAGAATTTTCAAAAATCCCATAGGAAAAAAATCCTAACTATATATACCTACTGGCGACCGCCAGTAGGTAATATATATATATATATATATATATATATATATATATATATATATATATATATATATATATATATATATATATTCACTGAAAAAACCATAGGTTTCACACCAGTTATAGTTAGGAATTAGCATTTAAAAAACCTATTAAATTCACTGAAAAAAACATAGGTTTCACACCAGTTATAGTTAGCTGGAAATTTTACTCGCATAAAACCATTGAAATTCCCACGTTATAGTTAGTTGGACTCACTATAACTTGCGCGTGCAATGCACTGCTGATGACGTCACATATTACATCACTCATGACATGGTCAGAGTAAAATTTCCAGCTAACTATAACTGGTGTGAAACCTATGGTTTTTTCAGTGAATTTTATAGGTTTTTTAAATGCTAATTCCTAACTATAACTGGTGTGAAACCTATAGTTTTTTCAGTGAGTTTCAATGGTTTTTTAATAGCAAATCTCTATAGGTATGAAAAGTAATATTTTTTATAACGAATTTTATATTGTATAATTATGTAATAGTATTTGTAATTTATTTTTTATTTTTTTTGCCCCGGAGCGCTCCCGGGGCGCATACCGATGCGCTCACCGGTAAGCGCAGTGCTTCGGCGCGCCCCGGGGGCGCGTACTGGTGAGCATCCCGTTAGCGATATTCCCGCGAATGAAAACAACATCGTGACGTATCGCGTAGCCGCGTGATGCGTCATATGACGCACTACGTAAGCTCACCCGGAAGCACCCAAGCGCATACGATTGAGCAACATAAGCGCGTCAGGTCATGTGACCTGAAAATAACACTTTTGATTGGTTCAGAACACTTTTGGTTTCCAAATGATGAGAAAGCCCAGGTCATGAGACCTGAAAATAACACTTTTGATTGGTTCACAACAGTTTTGTTTTCCAAATGATGAAAGACCCCACCTTTTTTCCTCATTTTCACTTTGTTGTTTGAGTGAAGAAGACCTGCATTCATTCTGTGAGAAATGGCTTCACTAGTAGCAGCTGCAGGTGCATCTGCACCACCACCACCTCCACCACCACCACAAGGACCACCACAAGACCACATTGGTGGTCAAGAAGAAGAGGAGGACAAACAGGAGGAGGAGGAGAGGGACTTTCTGCCTGAGGACAATCCCCCATACAGACCCAAGGAACATTTTATTTGGAACTTTTACAAGATGCCAAGGGGTGCAAAAAAGGTGAATGCAGCTAAGGTGACTTGCCTCATCTGTGGCCAACAACTGTCAAGAGGGAACCCAAAGAAGAAGTATTCTTTTGGGAACCACACTATGATTCGACATATGCAGAGGAAGCACCCGAACAATTATTCGGCAGCAGAGGTCAGGGAACTGACCAAGAACCCTCCCCATCCCTTTTCTTCAAGCGCCTCCAATCAACCCACTCCATCGGGTGCAGAGGCTAGGGAGATGGTCTCTAATGTACAAACCAGGTTTGCAAATTTTAAATTTGTTTGCAAATATTGCAACAAAACAATTTCATATGGTGAGCAAAGCATCACTTTACTCAATTGAGCTGCAGACACCCATCACTGCAGCAAGCAACTTTAATTTGTTTCTATTTTTTTTGCTCCAGTTGAGCTGTTTGCAATTCCCTGTGTTTTGTTTGACCCCAGAAAAACTACAAAAAAATATAAAATTGTTCAGAAAAGCCAAAAAAAGTAAAAAAGTTCAAAAAACAATAAAAAAATATAAAACAACAATAAGAATAAAAAAACAGTTCTTTTCAGAACTACCTCCAATTTATATAAAGATGCTACATTTAAAAAAAACTCTGTCTTTTTTTTTTCTCCATGGTACGCGTACCGATACGTGTACCGGGGCGGGCACCCCCCCAAAAAAATAAAATAATAATACTGAGTGTGTGTGTGTGGGGGGGATGGGTGTGGGGTGTGTGGGGGGGGTGTGTGGGGTGTGTGTGTGTAGGATGTGTGGGTGTGTGTGGGGTGTGTGTGTGGGTGTGTGTGTGGGTGTGTGTGGGGGGGGGTGGGGGGGTGTGTGGGGGTGAGGAGTGTGTGTGTGGGTGTGTGTGTGTGAGGTGTGTGTGTGTGGTGTGTGTGTGTGGGGGGAGTGAGGTGTGTGTGGGTGGGGGTGTGTGGGGTGTGTGGGTGTAGGTGGGGGTGTGGGTGTGTAAGGTGTGTGTGTGGGTGTGTGGGGTGTTTGGGTGTGGGTGGAGGTGTGGGTGTGTGAGGTATGTGTGGGGGGGTGTGTGGGGGGGGTGTGTGGGGGGTGGTTGTGGGGTGTGTGTGTGTGGGGGTATGTGTGTGGGGTGTGTGTGTGTATGAGTAAAATGTTCAGCTAACTATAACTGGTGTCAAACCTATGGTTTTTTCAGTGAATTTAATAGGTTTTTTAAATGCTAATTCCTAACTATAACTGGTGTGAAACCTATGGTTTTTTCAGTGAATTTCATAGGTTTTTTAAATGCTAATTCCTAACTATATAAGGCCTGAAACCTTTGGTTTTTTCAGTGAACTCGCAAGGTTTTTTAAATGCTAATTCTATTAGCGGATAACGTTTATATATGTTAATATCCATATGGGACCACCTGAACAGCCCTAGGGAGGTCAGGGTGTTTCTACAAGGCCCCCAAATCTTTTTTTTTTCTTTTAAAAAAATGAGGTAAGCGCACGGTACGCGTACGGGTACGTGTACCGTGCGCGTACCGTACGCGCACCGTAAGCGTACCCCGCGACTTTCCGACATTTTTTTTTTTTTGGGCCTTGGGGGTCCTTGTGGGACCCCCTGAGCAGGCCTAGGGGGTCAGGATGCTTCTACCCTGCCCCCTTTTTGAGTTCTACACGTTTGTTGTTCTGCTTTCCTGTGCCTCAGTCTACTGAGGCACAAGATGGCTGCCAACAGTTTCTGTTTTGGAGTGTTGACAGACATTGGCAGCCAATCAGAATGCAGCTCGCGCACTAGAGGTACGCGTACGTGCGCGTATGGTACGCGTACGGTAAGCGTACCGTAAGCGTACAGGTGAGCTCACGGGTAAGCTGCTATAGATATATATATTTTTTTTAACCTAAATTACTCAAAATCCACTGGAGCACATATCTTGAGACATAGCAAAGGCACATCGGGCTACCAGTCCCTACAATTTTGCCAAGTTTGGTGGAAATCCATTCAGCCATTTGGGCTAAAAGTGAGTCCAACCGCCCTATGGAAATTAACATGGGGAAAACACGTTTTGGGACCCCCCTTTTATCTCGGCCCCCGCCTAACGAATCCCCCCGAAACTTTCAGGGAAGGACCGGAGCGCCGCGTGACAAATTTGAGGAAAAGTTCACGTAGATTCCTCAACCGGCGCCAAAGTTATTCCCAATAGAATGTTGCAATTTCCCTATGGAAAACAATCCTAACTATAACTACCTACTGGCGACCGCCAGTAGGTAATATATATATATATATATATATATAATATATAATATATATTTTCTCCAATCCTTCGTTCCTCGATCTGAAAAATGGCGCTGACTCCGTGGGGTTCTGAACAAAGAGGAATCTTTATTCTTCAACGAGAATAGCTCTACGCGTTTCGGCGGGGAACCCGCCTTGTTCACAACAACCTCGTGGTCAGTGCTACGAAAATATATACAAGTTTTTGGAGCTTAGTGATGACGTGCAATGGTTGCTATGGTATCCCTCCTCCCCTCCATTGACATGGAAAAGGTATGTAACGTCCATTTCATTACATGTAATCTGTCTTTTAAATTACACATAACCTTTGCTGAAAACAACTACTCATATTAACCACATGTGTGTTGTTGATTTTGTTCAATGAAAAATAACCCATTCTATGATAACTTTTACATAAACACATGATTTTTCTTTTTTTCCCTTCAAACAACAGTATTTCTATAAATAAATCACCATAGAGTGTTTGTTCTATCATAGGAGGGCATCAATCGGTAATCAAAAATTGCAACCCTTTGCTTTGTGCAAAAAAACAAAAAAGATGATATGAACTTGTGACCGTGAAATAAAAAATAAAAAAAATGTATATATACAAATATTGTATATATATATATTACCTACTGGCGGTCGCCAGTAGGTATATATAGTTAGGATTTTTTCCCTATGGGATTTTTGAAAATTCTATGTCTAATAACTTTGGCGTTTGTGGACGGAATTGGCTGAAATTTTCAGGAAAATGGCACATTTTGTTTCTGAGCAGCCCCTGAAAATTTTGGGGGGGTTCGTCAAGGGGGGGCCGAGAAAAAAGGGGGGTCCCAAAACGCGTTTTTCCCATGTTAATTTCCATAGGGCGGTTGGCCTCACTTTTAGCCCGAACGGCTGAATGGATTTGCACGAAACTTGGCAAAATTGTAGGGACTGGTAGCCCGATGTGCCTTTTGTAGGTCTCAATATATGTGCTCCAGTGGATTTTGAGAAATTAACGTTTAAAAAAAGATATATATCTGTAACAGCGGACCAGGCAGCGCCCCAGGACGCGTACTTTTCGCGCAACGGAGCTTTGTGAAGCGAAGCTGATTGGTTCTCCGGCGTCTGTCAACATTCCAAACAGTCCGTAGCGGCCGCCATCTTGTCTCTCGGTAGGATCGAGAGACAAGAGGAGGCCAAAGCGAAGGGGCAAATGACCATAAGGGGGCATAGTACATTGTCGCTCACCCCCTAGGTTTGATGTGGAGGTTTTAAAAGGGCCCCGCGGGGCAAAAAAAAATAAAAATAATAATAATCGAACAGCTGAATGGATTTGCACGAAACTTGGCAAAATTGTAGGGACTGGTAGCCCGATGTGCCTTTGCTAGATCTCAATATATGTGCTCCAGTGGATTTTGAGAAATTAACGTTAAAAAAAAGATATATATCTGTAACAGCGCACCGCTTCGCGTACTTTTCGCGTTACGGAGCTTTGGGAAGCGAAGCTGATTGGCTCTCCGGTGTCTGTAAACATTCCAAACAGTCCGTAGCGGCCGCCATCTTGTCTCTCGGTAGGATCGAACAGCTGAATGGATTTGCACGAAACTTGGCAAAATTGTAGGGACTGGTAGCCCGATGTGCCTTTGCTAGGTCTCAATATATGTGCTTCAGTGCATTTTGAGAAATTAACGTTCAGAAACAAGATATATATCTGTAACAGCGCTCCGCTTCGCGGAGATAAAATTATATGTGTATTACCTAGCTGTTGCTAACACCAGTTAGCGACGGCTAGTAGAAGATAGCGACCATCTTTGGTCCCACTTTGCATGTGAGTGATATTTATCACTAATGACATGCAAAGTGGGCATGCCAAGATGTTAGCGACTGGAAACAGTCGCTAACATCGCTATCTCCTATTATCAACTTTTGGAAATATTCGAGATAAGCGCGAATATCTCCAAAAGCTACCACCTGCCCTGAGCAGTTCTTAGCCATGTTATCCAATGGGAGGTGGATAACATGGCTAAGAGCATTAGCTCGGTAATGCATGAATATCGCTGAGTTTTCAGCGATATTAATGCATTGCGGTCGTTTTTTATCGTATTTCCGATAAACCTTGATAATAGCAAGGTTTATCTGCGATAATTTCTGACGGTAAAAAAATCGTTGCTAAGCATCGTTAGGGATAAATATCGCTTAACTTTGGTAATATGCCTCAACGTCTGTTAACGTTCGATTCGAAGGAAATCAGGAAGTGTTGAAAAACATTGTCTGCGCCATCTTGTCTTTTTTCAAATGCCACACTTTTGTCGTGCACGGCAGCCATTTTAGATGCCTTGACCAGACCCACTCTGTGCACGCTGTCGATCCTTAGCATGGCTCCCCACCCTCGCAAGCATCTCCCCCAGGCAGTGGTCACCCCCGCTCTCTGTCTTATGCATGGGTAATAAACCTCCCCCCATCTGCGCTGCTCTTCCCTGAGAATCACACCCTGTGCCCGCCCGACACCTCCCTTTCGCCCTATTCACTACCGCACCCTCTGACACTCCTTTTCCTCTGTGTCCGATTGTCCAGGCTGGTCCTAGGGTATCAGCTAGCCCTGCAGATGTAGTTTATGGCCACAGCTGTAAAGAATCACCCCTCTTCAAAGGAGTTATAGTAGATCAAGGCCCACACTCGATGAGATCCGTCACAGCAGAAGCGTTGCTATTATCTGAAAACCATCCTGTATTGTGATTGGGGAGGGGACCGAGCCTGAAGCGGAAGATTCCAGGGATGACTCTTTGTACATCAAAGTTTTTACAATTATGTGTCACATTAAAAATATATAGCACTCCGACAAAGTAGTAAGATTATAAAACTTTAATAATTTATAAATATATACAAGAAAACAAAAATAGTAATAACATATAAACATTTTTAGGGAAAAACAACGAAGTAGCGGTCGGCTGTGCGAATAGTCCCAACGCAGCACAACGTCCAGATTTCCGGCGTGGGGCGTCGCGGGGGGTGGGTCATCAGTAGCAAACTGTTGTGCGAATAGTTCCAAGGCAGCAGAACGCGCTGAAATCTAGATGACACGAAAGTGATGTCTAGTAAGTTGCCACCCAGCAAATAACGGCATGGGGCGTCGCGGGGGGTGGGTCATCAGTAGCAAACTGTTGCGCGAATAGTTCCAAGGCAGCAGAACGATGGCACCAAGGTGATGTCCAGTAAGTTGCCGCACTGGTTTTGGTATCCTACAATGCTGCTCCGAATAACGGCGTGGGGCGCCCCGGGGGAGGCGGCGTGAACGGGCCTCTCCAGGTGGAGTGTCATCTGTTGTAGTGGGGCGCCCCTTTACCGTTTCAGTTGCCATTCCGTCCGTTTTTGGTCCACTGTGTCAAAAGCCGCAATTCAGCTGAGTTGCGCCCACTCTTGCGGTGCAGCGATAGGCGGCTGTCACAGGACTCTCAAAATGGCGGCAGGCTGTTTCCTTTTTGGGCCTGGTCCACTGAAATGGCCCTGGGACACCTTGGAAATCGGACGCTTGTCTGCTAGGTCTTGGACCCCATTCTCGAAAGCGTCCCCTCCGCCTTGAGAATTCATCAAAAGTTTTGGGGGCTCCGACTCCTGCAGGCTTCTGGTGGGGAGCGGCTGCCATGATTGCTCGCGGAATGACCACGACTGAGCTACGAGATGGTGGTGCTCTCATGCTGACGCCAGCTTCAGTCTGAAACATCCAGAAACAAGGTGGGGCTTTCATCGTTTGGGAAAAAAAAAAAGTTTTCATCCAATGAAAAGTGTTGTTTTTAGGTCACATGATCAAGCCTTCCATCATTAGGAAACCAAAAGTAAAATGAACCAATGAAAAGTTTTATAAACAAGTCACATGACCTGTTATGCGGCATAGGGTGTAAAATGCGGAGAAAATAAGTTGGCACGTGAGGCGGCGTCAGTAGCGGACCGATGTGCGAATAGGCCGAAGGCAACACAACGCGCCAAGATCCGGATGGCACCGAGGTGGTGTCCAGCAAGTTGCAGCACTGGTGTGGCCATCCTACAATGCTGAAAGTCGGCGTGGGGCGCCCCGTTGGCCTGTGAGTTTGCGTCAGTAGCGGACCGATGTGCGAATAGGCCGAAGGCAGCACAACGCGCCAAGATCCGGATGGCACCGAGGTGGTGTCTAGTAAGTTGCCGCACTGGTGTGGCCATCCAACAATGCTGAAAGTCGGCGTGGGGCGCCCCGTTGGCCTGTGAGTTTGCGTCAGTAGCGGACCGATGTGCGAATAGGCCGAAGGCAGCACAACGCGCCAAGATCCGGATGGCACCGAGGTGGTGTCTAGTAAGTTGCCGCACTGGTGTGGCCATCCTACAATGCTGAAAGTCGGCGTGGGGCGCCCCGTTGGACTGTGAGATGGCGTCAGTAGCGGACCGATGTGTGAATGGGGCCGAAGGCAGCGCAACAATATTTTCGGAATAGAAGACACCACTAGGCGCTGAGATGCCAAGATCCGGATGGCACCGAGGTGGTGTGTAGCAAGTTGCCGCACTGGTGTGGCCATCCTACAATGCTGAAAGTCGGCGTGGGGCGCCCCGTTGGCCTGTGAGATGGCGTCAGTAGCGGACCGATGTGCGAATGGGGCCAAAGGCAGCGCAACAATATTTTCTGATTTGAAGACACCACAAGGCGCTGAGATGCCAAGATCCGGATGGCACCGAGGTGGTGTCTAGCAAGTTGTGGCACTGGTGTGGCCATCGTACAATGGTAAAAGTCGGCGTGGGGCGCCCTGTTGGCCTGTGAGATGGTGTCAGTAGCGGACTGATGTGTGAATGGGGCCAAAGGCAGCGCAACAATATTTTCTACAATATTTTCGGAGTAGAAGACACCACAAGGCGCTGAGATGCCAAGATCCGGATGGCACCGAGGTGATGTCTAAGTTGCGGACCGATGTGCGAATGGGGCCAAAGGCAGCTCAACAATATTTTCTGAAGAGAATACACCACAAGGCGCTGAGATGCCAAGAACCGGATGGCACCGAGGTGATGTCTAAGTTGCGGACTGATGTGCGAATGGGGCCAAAGGCAGCGTAACAATATTTTCTGTATGGAAGATACCACTAGGCGTTGAGATGCCAAGATTCGGATGGCACCGAGGTGATGTCTAGCAAGTTGGTGTGGTCATCCTACAATGCTGAAACTCGGCGTGGGTCACCCCATTAGCCTGTGAGATGGCGTCAGTAGCGGACCGATGTGCGAATAGGCCGAAGGCAGCACAACGCGCCAAGATCCGGATGTCACCGTGGTGGTTTCATAGTTGAGAGGCACTTCATCTGCAGTGGGGCGCCGAGATCCGGATGGCACCGAGGTGATGTCTAGCAAGTTGCTGTACTGGTGTGGTCATCCTACAATGCTGAAATGTAGTGGGGCGCCCATTTACCGTTTCAGTTGCCATTCAGCTGAGTTTCGGCTGCTCTTGATGCTACAGCGACAGGCGGCTGCAAGAGGACTCTCAAAATGGCGGCCTGTTCTTTGGATTTGGGCCTGGTCCACTAAAATGGCCCTGGGACACCTTAGAACTCGGACGCTCGATTTTTTTTTCCTTTCCTGTACATGCAAAAAAAGGTAAATGCCCGGTACGTTACACGCTTCATCTGCCACGATGAACTCTCCAGAGGAACCGAAAAAAAATATAATTGTGGTAACTATACCATGCATCGTCATATGGAGAGGTGGCACCAATTAATTATAGTGCTGCATAAAGGAGAGATTTGGAGGAGAACCCCTGACCTGCTAGTACATTCATCAAAGAAGTGGCACTGAGAGCTTCAGAGGCAAGGGAAACGGTCCCAAATATTTAGAAGAACTTTGGAAAGATTAAAATGACATGTTTAGATTGTGGTAAATTAATTTCATGTGGACAGATGAGTGTTACTCTAATAAATACAGCATATGAACATCATCATAGTCGATGGTTGGTAGAGACATTTTGACTATATCCTGGACCTGCCCGTCCTCGCCCAAAATGGCGCCGGAATAAATGGGACTCGTAACTCCTTGTTGTGTACTGGTTGCAGAACCTTGAAATCACGAGATACGTATGCAGTTTTGAAGCACGTGGCGGGCGGGGACGAGAATTGATTGAATATTTCGACATCCCTATTGATATTAAGTTCTGATGTGTTATTGATTACTGTACTGTTGAAAATTCGAATTAACGTCACCCATGGTACTTGCCCGCAAATGTATATCTAGATAATTTTATTGTAACTGGCCCTGTCGTATTTTAATTATAAAATGTACGTCCACCGATTCCGTAACTGTTCGACACCTTAGTTCTTGCAACCTAATGGCCCGCCCGTTACGTTCCTCTACAGTGTAAATGTCTATTCATCATATACGATTACAGTTTGCTCCGTGGCAGGCCCACGTGGTTATAGGCTCGTATTTGTATAATGAAATTTTCACAATAAAGGTTTTTAAAAGAAAACATGGTAGTAGTATATACATTGGTAAAGTTTTTAATAATAGTCACTGTTTTAGAATCATTAAAAGGCAAGTGAAATAAAGCAGACCAATTACATGAAGGGTAAAAGGTATAATACGAAGGAACGCAGTAAAGATAAATGGTCAAGGGCTGTTGTGTTTTCTATTCCTGCAACATAAAGTGATCGATAAGAATCTCATATTCAGGCGTATCGGCGACTAAGACAGCAGGTCGACCCTCTTTTGCTCAACGGCTCCGTCATGGGACGAAGAAACGCTCTTTTTCTCGAAAAAAGAATATATTTTACTTGCAGGACAGTTGTAAAATTTCCGGGAAAGTACATTAGCCTGGAACATTATAACATATATTTAAGAAAAAATAATGTTCGGAAGTAATTAAAAGCGTAATTTTTAGGTGATATGACCAAGGCTTTCATCATTAGAATAAGAAAAGTAAAATGAACCAATGAAAAGTTTTATTAACAAGTCACATGACTTGTTATGCTTACGTTACGCGCTGCGCGCCCCGGATGACTTCCGGATGCGCTAACGCGGCGCGTCATATGACGCATTACGCGACAACGCAGGTCCAGAATATAGTCAAAATGTCTCCACCAACCAGCGGTCGAAACACAACCCCTTTCAGCAGGCTAAATAGTTCTGTTAAATGACAACAGAAGGGACAGGCAACAAGAACCATCAGTCAAAGAGGGGAGGGCTAGTTCTTCTCTACCGGGTTACATTGGGGCGCTACCGGAACTGATCGAATTGGTAGTCTACAGTGTTTCTGGATGTTTCAGACTGAAGCTGGGGTTAGCATGAGAGCACCACCATTTCGTAGCTCCGTTGTGGCCATTCCGCAATCAATCATGGCAGCCGCTCTTTATCGTTATTTTGGGCGGGGTGGGTGGCGGAGCCGAGCTGTTTTGCAGCCATCATTGTGTGGAGTTCAGTTCATCTCACTAGTTTTGTATTTGTCATGAGGGGTTGTTCCTAATGTTTCTATTTTAGCGAGGTCAAAAAGAGATCCCATTAGTGGCCTACTGATTTTGCTCGATTCCTTTTCTTTTTTTTTATACGATTTTTCGTTATCTGCAAAGACTAAACAGAGTATTGCGACTCTGTGTTTGTTTGTAAATAGAGAATGAACCAAAGAGAACTAATTCTAAAACAGTAAATACTTGGATAACAATCAATCAAATGGAGAGAGAAGCAGGCACGACGGATTACAACGGGGGCAAAGGCCTGCGTTAACTACCTTTCACTATCTGCAAAGAGAGAGTACTCCTAATAGAAATGAGGGGGGGGGGCACCATTCAAAGCAGATCAGTGTGCATAAACACGAAAATGTTTTCACTTACCACGTACTTGACATTCGACAGCTTATGATATTTGCTATTAAAAAACCATTGAAATTCACTTAAAAAACCATAGGTTATAGACCATATATAGTTAGGAATTAGCATTTACAAAACCTTGAAAATTCACTGAAAAAACCATAGGTTATAGACCATATATAGTTAGGAATTAGCATTTAAAAAACCTTATTTTACTCACACAAAACCATTGAAATTCCATATATAGTTAGTTGCACTAACTATATATCGCGCACCCGCAATCCACTGCTGATCATGTCACATATTACATCATTCATGACATGGTCAGTGACATCACTGATGACATCACTGATGACATCTCAAATGACATCACTGATGACATCACTGATGACATCTCATTTGACATCATTCTTGTGCTAATACGATAAACCTCTTCAGACTCTAATATAACCTTAGATACACTCAGTGTATACAGACACTCACACACTGCCACTCATCCATGGAGTTACTCACACACCCAGTCAGTCATGCAAAGAAACAATCTCACCTCCATTTCTTCAACTATACAGTTAAACACACCTTACTTATTGAAACATATACTAACACATATTTACTCTCTTATACAATCCCTGATACAAGTTCACAATGATCGATACAACCACTCACTCATTCAGTGGCTCTCATGCACAGTTATTTATATATGCCAACTCTCACATGTACTGTGTTTTACATATGTACTTACTATGACATGTAGCATTGAGATATCCATTCACTCATCAATACACTCATGCACACAGTCAACTGCCCATGTAGCTGTTTCCACATGCACTCTTGAACTCATACACCTAGTGAATAAACTGCTCACACATCTATGCATAGAGTCACACACCTTCCAGCCACCCCCACACAAACTCAATCTGCCATAGAAATACTTGGGCAACCAATTAATAACACATATAGCCTCTCGTATAGCTAATGATCAACACATGCAGCAGTTTACAGAACAACAGACATAATGATGCACAAATTAAGACAGTTTAGTCACTAACCCATGCACTCAGTGAGACACATTTAATCACTCACTCATACATTCAGTCATGCACCTACTAAATCCTTCGTCCAGACACTTATACATCTACTCATTCTTCAATATGTAAAACATATTTAAACTTTACAGAAACACACAGTCACTGGATGACGTCATCAGTGATCTCATCAGTGATGTCATTTGAGATGTCATCAGTGATGTCATCAGTGATGTCACTGACCATGTCATGAATGATGTAATATGTGACATGATCAGCAGTGGATTGCGGGTGCGCGATATATAGTTAGTGCAACTAACTATATATGGAATTTCAATGGTTTTGTGTGAGTAAAATAAGGTTTTTTAAATGCTAATTCCTAACTATATATGGTCTATAACCTATGGTTTTTTCAGTGAATATATATATATATATATGTCATAATCATAAAAGATAAAAAGATATATATAAAAGCCACGTTAAAACCTTAAAAAGCCTTACTAAACATGATACAGTACAGTTCATTCTGAGAAAACATGTGTGAGCATTTAATGACCTTATAAAAATGTTATAAGAATTTGCACCCCAGCCTAACCTAGTCAACTAGGCACACATTATTTTATTCCAGTGTAAGGTACCTTTTAAATACTTAATAACCGCCAACAACACCTCCGGATCAGATAATAGCTGTAAATATAAAAAGGCAGGGTGAAACTGAGTGAAACCCCTCTCTTTCAAAGCTGGTTATAAATACCTTCTACATATGAATTCATAATATTTACAGACAAAAAAACGGGTGAATCAAGGTCTGGGGTGAACTGTCATCACAAAAGAAGGTTAAAAGAACACAAGATCGAACTGGCCCGGATGGAAACAGATCCTTGAGCGTACAGAACCCAGATGAAATCTAGTAAGCAAAGATCTGTCCCTTGGATGTTTGATTGCTGTGAGATAAGGTTCAAAACCAACAATGGATTTCAGTAGCAAATAGGATTAATTGGAGTTTTTCTCCAGCACCCAGACTTCCCCGTCATCTTTAAACTTATTTAAATTTTGTTTCTTAAAGAGACTACTGTTGCTCTTTTTAAGTAGTAATGGCCGGTTAAAAAGTTCATGCAGTCCAAATAATGGGCATCTGCTTTTATATAGTTAATCCACGGTATCTTATGGCCGTATGTGCATTCCATTCAATCCTCAATCATACTCCTGTTGAACCCCAGTCTCCTGTCTACCCAAACAGGTATCCAGAGTAACAGTGGAGCCAGTTTAACCTGATCCTCCACATAATTCAAACCTAGCTCCTCATGGGTTGCAAACAAAGACCTGTTTGGGCCCAGCCCCAGATGTTTTCTGCAGAATCGGTCCTCTTCAAGCTGGATCGTCCTACACCTACGGTACCGCCAAATGGGTGCACCATATTTCAGCACTGGGAGACATTTCATTCTGAAAGATCTGCAGCAGGGGCAAAATGGGTTCATGACCCACCGACAATGAAAATCTAAACAAGGTGCAGCAGGCTTGTGTGAACTTGGAACAGCAACTGGAAATGCAAGAAAGCCAGTTGTTCTGATGGTCGAATGATACCCCCAAGTAGAGGAAGGTGGACACCCTAGTAACTGTTTTCCCTTTGATATCAATACATCGTGTTTTCGCTTTCTTCCTCCTGCAGACCATATAATGGTTCTTTGAGATGTTTTTATCTAGGTCCAGATAATCCATGAATGCTACAAACTTATCTACCAGACGTTTTAACCCGTTTGCCGTTCGGGCCATCAGTACGGCATCATCGGCATATAGCAGGGTAGGCATGCTGACAGACTTTACCCTAGGCAGGTCAACTCCATTCTCACTCAAGTAATTATTCAGGCTATCATTATATAATAATAACAATATAGGAGCCAACACACATCCCTGCCTAACTCCCGTGGGAGACTGAAAGATTCAGTTGTCTCCCCCTATGTGCCGTATCTAATGCAGACATTTACGTCTGCGTGTAAAGCTCCATGAAAAGCAATCAACGTGGCTGGCAGTCCCATTTCCCCAAGGATATTCCAGAGCTTGGGCCTAATCACCCGGTCGAAGGCACTACTGAGGACCATAAAGGCAAGACAAATAGGCCCCTGCTTCACCACAACATACTTCCCTATGATAATGATAGCTGTAGCTCAGAGATCTGGTTCAGCCTTATATAGATCCATGGGTATCCCATCTGGCCCAGGTGCTTTGTTGGACGGGTTACCCATGATAGCCTCATAGACACCCTCATACTCAAACCAGATCTCTAGTGGGTACAATTTATCAGCATCATCCAGACGAATGGGGAGATCTTTGCCCAGAGCGTATACCTTATGGTAATGGGCAACCCAAAAGTCTGGAAAGATAGAAGAGCCTATGTCATCTACCTTCTATTAACCTGCACCCAAAAAGCCTTAGAATTTCTAGAGGAGCAAGTGGACACCAGCCGATTTCCAAGATGCTTCCTTGAGTTCAGCCTTTCGCTTCCCTAAGGCTAATTTGTACACCCTAATGGCATCTTTAATAATGTCCTGGTTATGAGGTTTAGTGTTGAGAGCCTCTCGCAAATGGTTACCCGCCAACCTACAGACTTTATCTAGCCATCCCGGCTTTGCACCCCTGGGACTGCCTCCCATATCCCTTATGATATTTGCAGTAGACTCATTTAGCTGGTTAAATGCATCCACAATTATGGCAGGTAATGTTTCCAAAGATAGCAGGGGCTCCATAATAACAGCACTACTGAGGCTGACTACAGATTTAATCACTATAGGCATTGGGAGGATGCACCACTTTACCCTCAAACCCCAGTCTTTCATAGTTAAACCTGGCAATTCTGGGTCAGGATTTTCAGGAGTACAGTTTCTACTGGGTTGTGGTCACTAAAGTTGGTTTTGTGAACCACACCTGGGGTGATATAACAATCCAGACACCTCGAACAAAAAATATAATCAATGATGGTTCCTTTACCCCAACCCACAAAAGTGGGGAGTTCCCTAGACAAAATAGGTTCCACAGGCATTACATTCATTAAACCAGCTTGTCCAAAGGCCTCCAATAGTTTGTGTCCCCTCAGGTCAGACCTGTGATCTCCAGTCGCTAGGTCCCCTAACACAAAAAGGTTACCATCTATGGATGTTTACCCTAGCTTAGCATAAAAATAATCACCTATTATAACATTACAAAATTGAAAATGGGCATCTGATCAGGTCTCGAGGCGTGATACAACTTCAAAAAGTGCCTCAATCTGACACCCAGGATCACTGGTAAAATTGTAGAAGTTCACTGGAAAAAAATTTAAATCTTTAGAGAGGGCCACCAAAAAAATCTGAACTCCTCTATGTTTAAGGGGCTTTGGAAATACCTTCAAATTGGCAGAAAATCGGACCAGGATGATTAGTCCCCCTCGTGGCCTATATCCTGGGGAAGGAATTGCTGCCTCACAAAAACGTTCATAACCATCCAGGCAAACCGGACCAACAGCCCAGGTCTCCAGAAGCAAAATAACATCAAAAGCAGAAATAAAATGTTGCCATTCAGGGTCAACCTGTTTATCCCTAATCCCTGCTATATTCCATTTTATAATTCTTAAAGACTGCTAAGGAACACTTAGGGGTGTAGACTCAGCAGGAGATTACTAAAATAACCGATGTCTAGGCAGGGAGGGCTAACACTAGATGCACAAGGAGAAATACCCTGTAGTCAATCATTTTGGCCCAAAGCACATAGGGGATCTAATCTGTTACTCACAGAAATAGCTATTTGTTCTGAGGAAATAGCAGGTTGCCTAGAAGTATGAAGATTCAAACTAGTCCTTAAAGGGGGATGCAGCTGTAAGGTACAGTAGAAAAAGCCAAGTGGGGGAATTAATCTGTGTTTCCTTATTGTGCAGAGAGCCCAAACTAGATAGTAGACGCTTGGCCAGCACAGGTGACCTACCGTTAATCACAACACAGTCCCTCCCTAGTGATTTAGGCAGAGGACCAACCCACCCTTCCCCCAAACAAAATGTCATCAGAGTCCTTACAGTCAAGATGTACATTATTTAGCAGCCAAGTGGCATACTTTGTTTTTGAGTTGGGCTGTAGTTTCTATAGTGTTTGTGCTAATACTTGGGACCCCATACAAGATAGCTACATAAGAACAACAGTCCGGGGGTAAATTTAGGCAAGGGAGCCATGCATCTGGCTCTGTCTTCCTTCCCACTGGTTGCCCAGGTGCTGAATGGTCCAAACAAGACCTTCAGGACCTATCCTCTTCTGAAGAAATCCTGGCTGCAGACGAAACTAAGGGAGCCAAGGGCCGAGAAAGCAGCTGGGACAGCTGGGGTGGATTAGGGATACAAATGCTCCCTCCATCTGCGACTTAACCGCTGGACAAAGTAGCTTGTGCATAAGTTTTAAGCAGATCAGGCCCCATAGTCCTTCCTCCCAAAGACGAGAATGAATTTAAGGCATCTTTAAGTGGATCAACCCCAACAGTCAGTTTGTTTATAGCTGACTGCAGGGCAGATAGTCGTTCCTTTAAGAGGACTATACTGAGCAGGATTGCATCCTTAAATTTGCCAATCACATCAGACCAATCCATGGCAGAAAAATTTGCTGATTCTGAAGAATTAGCACTAGGCTGGTTCAGAGATGAATTACAAGGTCCTTTTGGGCCCCTTAGCTTGGGTGGTTGTTTGGTTTGCCTCTTCTTTTTAGGCCGGGGTGAGCAGTTACTGTTATTAGGGGTTTCAGTGACTGGAATGTCAAGAGACTGAACCTCCGGAGAAACGATGGGAATTCTTAGCTTGGTCTGGGGCACTGGGTGTCCTTGGGGGTGGACTGTGAGGCCTGCATGGCCAACCCTTCCCTAGTGAGAAACCAGATACCCCCAGCCTCCATCGATAACCCGCGTCCGGCCATGTCAATCTCGGAGGTAATAACCCCCACTGCTCTAGCTAGGAAAGAGTCCAGGGTGGTACTGGTTGTAGGTTTACTACTCGACTCATGAGGGCCCACAGGGCTTTGCATTTCAGCATTTTGTGCCCAAGAACCTCCTTAGTCAAAAAAGCAAAAATGTCAAACTGGGGCCACCGTACCCAAAAAACAGCTTAACAGTAGCTTGGAGGTATAAAATATAGTAAGAGAGACTCATCACCAGGCCCCAGAGTTCAAACTGACCCCGCCGCACCAGGCGCCGATGCAGGCAAGAAGAGGAAGTAGAGGAGCCTGGGGGCTGAAGTCCGTGCCCTGACTCAAGATCAAAGCGAGTTTTCAAAGGCCTGCTCCGGCTGCGTAGGCTTAGGCCCAGGCCCTATGGAGAAGATGGTGGGAACCTACTGAATGATGATGGTGCCCCCATTCCCAACGGGATAGTCGCAGGGGTCCAGCAGTGGCCCAGCAGGAGTTCAGGCAGCTCGATGTCGCCGGTCTGCGACGCCGTGTCTCTCGTCCCGCAGCTCCCCTGGGATCGGCAGCTTAAGAGCCATACGGGACGTCCCAGAGCAGGTCGCCTGTTCTGCGTTCTCCAGGGGCGGCTGGTGACATTTGAAAGTGGTGAGGCGTAAACTAATTTGCATATTGCACCGCAGCGATCGAGCGCAGCGAGCGAGCCCGAACAACCTTGCATCCATCCATACATCATTCATGCATCCACCCATCTATCCACCCACCCACCCTGCATCCATACATTATTCATTCATGCATCCACCCATCCATCCATCATGCATCCACCCATCATGCATGCATCCATCCATACATCATTCATACATCCACCCATCCATCCACCCACCCATCCTGCATCCATACATCATTCATGCACCCACCAATCCATCCATCCACCCATCCATCCATCATGCATCCACCCATCATGCATGCATCCATGCATGCATCCATCCATACATCATTCATGCATCCATCCATCCACCCATCCATCCATCATGCATCCACCCATCATGCATGCATCCATCCATACATCCATACATCATCCATGCACCCACCCATCCACCCACCCACCCATCCATCCATCCTGCATCCATCATTCATGCATCCATCCACCCATCATGCATGCATCCATCCATGCACCCATCCACCCACCCATCCACCGAACAATCATTAATGCACCCACCCTGCATCAATCCATCATTCATGTATTTTTATGACCATATAAAAATAAATGATGGACTCTAACAAGCCTTTAGGATCGATGTTGAAGGATGTGCCAGTTTACATATTACATCACCGCTACCTTTTTATGCTGGAAACCTTCTACCGCCCATGTATTTGCCATCCTGTAAGCCCTAGGTATGTACTATACAAATTCACATACAAACATACACCAACATGCATGCAATAATAAATGCATATATCATGCTATTCCGCCTTTACCGTTTGTTAACATTTTGAAATGTTATAACCTTAGTTCAAAGAGTACATTATATTTGTGGTGACAAAGTTGTTAACTCATTTTCTGGAAAATGTTTATAAAATGAAATCTGTTGAAGGCTGTTGTTGCAACTATCAAAATAGAAATTCGGAGAATTTTTACATTTCCAAAACCCCATGCCGTGAAATAAACGGGTGACCTGGAATAGACGCACACATTTCTGCAGCAGATGCTTTAACACACTGAACTATCTCAAGTCATTTGTGCAAGCTAGATTACTGGAACACTGAAAAACACACACTCTTACCTTGCTGCCGGTCCCGGTCCGCGCCACCTCTGCGCTCTGCTCCCCACACGTCACAGGCTCACAGCGCCCCTGGCCAATCCTGGCGCCAGGGGCACAGGTAACCTCTCGCCCGCAGCACGCCCATTAGGGCTCCTGATGGGCATGCGCAACGCCGCCAAAACACAAGTGCGAATGCGTTGGCACGGGTAAAAATTCACCCTCCGTCCCCACGCATGCGTACTTGTGTTGCCGCCTGTACAATCATGTCAATGAATCAACATGACGCCCGCCCGGCGGTCTGACGTCATATTCATTGACATGATTGTCATGAGGGAGCTGCGGGCGGCGTCGGGCAGGGGGGACTACGCCCCCACGCCCCAATGGACGAACCGCGCCTGGCGTTCTCTCCCTAGCCGCTGGTGTCTGCTACTCGGGTTCAGGGTCACTCCTCGGACCTCACCGTAGGTCCCAGCACACCGTGGTGAGAGTGATGCTCAGAGGCCGCTCAGTGTCCCAGATTGTGTTCATTAGAAACCATTTCTGCATGGTCAACTGGAATTTCCACCAGAGTGTGCACGAATATTTTTCACCTTTTCTGATGTGCATAAATATTTTTCACCTTTTCTCATGTACGTACAAGCCAAAGAATACAGTGTGAAAGCCCATTTACTGTGGAGCGCCCACCGGCTTGACTGGGGTTTCTCGGTATTTCTCAAGACCAGCTTCTCTGAGAGGGTGAGTCGCTCCTGGACTTCAGGGATTGTCACTCCTATGTGTTAACCAGGCTTCACAGCGACAGCCGATCCTGATCATTACTCAACATCAACTTCTCTGTGTAGGTTCAGCATACCTGAACATAAGTTCAAATGTTTAACTGTTAAATATGTTCAGGGCGGCCAATGTCATATAACTAAGAGAAAGTATGGTTTGTAATTCTAAGGGGAACCAGTTTTTTTTTATAATCATGTTTCAGCATTAAAGAGTTTGAAGACCACTGTCATCAGAATAAATTAAGGCTTCAAATGAGGGTGTTTCTGCTTTCAGCAAAGCATAACTTGCGAAGAAACATCTTGTTAGTAAGTGTTAACTAATGAGGTGTGTGAGAAATCATCCCTAAAGCTGCTACTTCTATGCAATACTCTCAGACAAAATACTTAGCAAAGTAGTGAATATAACTTTACAAAGGCCGCAAAAGAAATGAACCCCTTGCCACTTCTCACACCGCGATTTACTCAATAAATCAGGTAACCATCTGTAAACTGCCATGGCCGAGCAGTGGGAACCAAAAGGGAGGAACTCAGGAGCTGACATAAATTGCTGTGATTGCCATCGGTGACACTTCAACAGACTGGAAGGAACACACTGAATGATTAGAACCTGGCAGATGCAGACAGCAGAGGAAAGAGGTAAATAAGGAGACAGATTGATGAAACGGAATAAATAATGACATAATGAAATGTCAGATAAAGAGCAGAATACACACGGAGCTGAAAAATAAAGAAGCGGGAGACAGGTAAAACAAATGACAGACAAAAGCGAGACACGCTGGTGAAGCTGCATGTTGTATAATTATCCGTACTGTACCAGTTGGGCACGGAACACGAACGAGCAGGAGATAGTTTTCCATCTGCTGATAAACTTACACTCGGCTTCCTCCCTGCTGGCCCGGGTGAATCAGCCATGTATGCAACATGTCACATTTTGGATGAATTTCCACTGTGTGATTGAGTGGTGGGACACAAGGATAAGTCGAAACTTCAGAACCTTAGAATATGCTAAACGATTTTTTTTAATTGTTCGTTCTTCTTTATATTTGTTACAATTAAATCAATTCATTGTCATTTTTTCTAAAAGTGAGTCTGGTGTTCGCTTATTTGAAGCCTCGAGGAACTTTTCTTCTTTTAGCTCAAAACTATTTCTCAGTATGGCCCATTACAATTGGAGAAACCCCCCCAGCTCATAGCTGTCTCTTATTTCAAGGTTAACTTCATTCATTACACAGCTTCATTTTTTTTGTGAGTATGAATAAATCTTTATTGTTCAATTAATTAAAATTGTTACAATATTCTGTCAATGAAAAAAAAGCTTGTTTAAAATCTCCCACAATTAGATAAGAATGAGAAGTTGTTTAAAACAATTAAAATAGTAAAAAGGACTATTACTGGAACTGTTGTCCTATCTAGCAGTACATGGGACTTGAGGAAAAGTTTTATCATAGTATCTCTTACTTGATGGCCGACTGATTGCTTTTATGTCTCAGTTTTCAATTTCAGAGCGGGCAGGATTGGGACTGTGAATTTCCCTTGTCGGCCCGCAATTTGAGTTGTTTTAGCGGAGAAGCAGATGTCAGAAACCTCTCTGCAACTTTGTAGGCCAAGCAACCTACAGATGGGAAGGACCAAGGGCCGCCGCTCACTGACTAACTTTGGGCAGCAGCACAACAAATGGAGCCAAGATTCACGGTGGTAGTTTACACAGCTTCGTTAGGCTTTGTTTCCATTCTCTTCTCAGGTTCTTCATCGTGAGGATGCCAAGATTTCCTTCGAGAGCCTCCAGTTTCCCTACCAATTAAGTCTTCTTAGGATTAGTCTTATATTTTCCTTTAAAGGAATTGTTTATTACTATTCTTTTTCAACACACATTAAAAGCATAAAAGCCAAAAAAATGAGCATTATGTTACATAATAATGGACACACAACCTGACAATGTTTCCTAGATGCTGTCATTTGTTGTGACAAATATTGATATGAGAATGTCTATGGAGAGTTAAAACTAGCCTAGCTATCAAATGTTTTTGCCAGAAAGAATTACTTCGACTCACCAGTGATCATCATGATGAAGGGAAATGGCCCCCAACTCTCGTGTCAGCGTTCTTCACTACCCCCTATTTGGACCACAAAATGACCAGGTATGTCTCCGTCTAACGGGTGCTTCATCAAGTCATTTCCCACTGTGTGACAAGGTTCTCCTATGGAAACTCCTGAAAATTCTTTATGTAGATGCAGGGGCGGTTCTCCACTATGGAGGAGGAGCATCGCCCCCCCTCCCCCAGCAGCGCCACAACTTGAAAAATAAAATGACGACAACATGGGTTTATTATCGTTTTATTTTTCAGCACAAGCGAGTCTTGGGGGCGGGGCAGACAATGACAGGTTGTGAGGCTGGAGGGGGAGTGGTGCTCAGTACTGCTGTCAGTACGCATGTGGGTTTGGCCTGCTGTCTCAGGCCAGCCAAACACATAGCAAACTGAGCTTTTTTGAACACTAGCTGGCTTGCCGGGTTGGAGACACCAAAGCAGAGGCTCCCTGTCCCCCAGGGAGAGGAATTTCACAGCACTCAGGCCAATCCTTATGCTGCTTTCAAACATGAGAGAAGCATCAGGATTGACTGCAGGGGAATCCAGCAGCCTGTGCCCTGCAGCAGCAGAAGAGCACTGAGTTGGCAACCAACAAAAGGATGTTAAGTGATTTAATTTTTCTTACTTTTGTTGTCACCGTTACAAACCCCCTCCCCCACCACGCCACTCTGCTGTGATACCGACCGCCATTGTATTGATTGTGCAGGATCTTGCAGGGCAATTGCGCTCCCTACACTCCGCTGTTATATTCCATATAGGTACCCTATATAGGTGCAGGTAATACTGCAACCTTTCACCTATATCCTTCCCTACATTTCAAACATAACGGTTCATAGGGATCGACCTTTTACCTAGCTATGACACTGCATTCAGAATGCAGGTTTTTCCCTGGTTTAATACTCCTACATTATGAATGAGCCTTCTTGGAAGCACTGCAGGACTCACAGCAGGATGAACATCTCCTGAATAATATATATGTTACAGTTCAAGCCCAATGTCATCCTTTAGGCTGACACAGTAGCACAGCAAGGTAGGACACCTGGGGACACCTGTGGGTTGATTGGGTACTTATTTAACAGTAGAATCTGAGTAGTTCAGTCCTGCTATTCTCAGAAACCCCTACTCACAAACACCAGAGATGTCTGGAGTGGGTCGGCACAAACTCCGCCACAGCTGAGTAGGCAAAATATCCTATCTATTAGCTGTTGGTTAATCAAGCTTGAAGGACACAGTGTTCCTAAAATTGTGCATTAAAACCTTATCTTAGTTCCCTTGAACAAACTTCTTCTTTACAAAAATGACTGAGATAGGAGATAACCCAGTTGTAAATCTACACCTCTCAGCTGGAGAAGATACAGACGCAATTACGATTGCAGAAAAATTCAGATACACAATCACCCTGAAACTGTTAGAAAATTGTTTATCAGCCAGGGGTGGCTTAGTCGTTTTCGTGATTGAGGTATTTTATTTGTGGGTTACTTTCCCAGCAGCAGATTCAAGAACGCAGACATTTCACTACTATACAGAAGGAGATGCACCAGTGGAATATTGTCACAGGACATAGAGGTTCCTCTCACGTACCAGGAACATTTATACTGGTTAAAAGGCGCCCTAGCGCACGGAGGTGTAAGATTAGGCCCACTCGGAGGAGAAGGGACAACATGGCCAACATTAGCGGCCTACACACCACATCCTGACATTAAAACAATTAAGTATGGGTGAAATTTGCGAATTCGCGGTCAGCGAATTCGTGCGAAATTGCAAAAAAAGTCTGCGAGTTCCAGAATTTTCCCGCGAACTCGCGGATTTTTGTGCCATTTGCACAAATATGTGACCACGTGTGCCTGTAACTTTGCCAGCGCGCCAAAAGATGCTGAGGTCCCTTGAGTGAGCTGGCCATTATAGTGGGGATGGGCGGGAAGACGTTTCATACCGCTAGTGTGTGGTGGACGGGGCCAAACGGGTGGGGCTTCTATGCGAGTTCACATGCATCTTGTTTATAAAGGGTCAGAGACCGAGCAGAGCAGCAGATGAGGAGAAAGCAGCCTCCTGGTCACAGGAGCTACACGGGGATGGCGCTCGGGAAACTCATGGATGCAAAAATACGTTTGGCAAAGGACCCCAGAATCCTTCAGATGTCCAAGATAGCTCTGCTGCGGGTGTTGGTACAAAACCATTTTGATCCTGCTCAGTGGGTTCAGGCGTATGCAGCTGCTGCTGCTGGACAATGTCCCATCTCATACTATACTGCCCCGTACAGGCATATGCTGACGCTGGGCAGTAGGGTTCAGTGGCATGCATGTGCTCCACGCCTGGTACAGACGCATACCGGTGCCAGGGGGGACACGTGTTTATTGGTGCTGTGTAGCAAGTTATGACTTTACATTTTGACTGCACCAGACGGTGGTACCACCTACATTAGTCAGGAGCATCCAGGCACCAGACTTCATGGTGCAAGAGCATAATGGTGCTGTGCGGTACGGGTATATATGTACTGGGGGCAGGGGGGCACTTAGCACAATGTGTGCTCACACCCAGAGGGCATAAATGATTTTCACACTGAGAGGGCTCCAGGGCAGTTCAGCAGCACGGGGGCTCACACCCTCTGGGCCCCAGGGCAGTTCAGTAGCGTGTGGGCTCACAACCCCTGGGCAGCTCAGCAGCGTGTGGGCTCACACCCACAGGGCTCCCGGGAAGTTTAGCAGCACCACCCTCTGGTTCACCACTGCCACCCTCTGGTTCATCACTGCCATCCTCCGGTTCATCACTGTCACCCTCTGGTTCATCACTGCCACCCTCTGGTTCATCACTGCCACCCTCTGGTTCACCACTGCCACCCTCCGGTTCATCACTGTCACCCTCTGGTTCATCACTGCCACCCTCTGGTTCATCACTGCCACCCTCTGGTTCACCACAGCCACCCTCTGGTTCATCACTGTCACCCTCTGGTTCATCACGGTCACCATCTGGTTCATCACTGCCACCCTCTGGTTCATCACTGCCACCCTCTGGTTCATCATAGCACCTTCTCGTTCACCACTGCCACAGTCTGGTTCATCACTGCCACCCTCTGGTTCATCACTGCCACCCTCTGGTTCGCCACTGCCACCCTCTGGATCATCACTGCCACTCTCTGGTTCATCACTGCCACCCTCTGGTTCATCACTGCCACCCTCTGGTTCATCGCAGCACCCTCTGGTTCACCAGTGCCACCCTCTGGTTCATCACTGCCACCCTCTGGTTCATCACTGCCACCCTCTTTGCTTCACCACTGCCACCCTCTTGTTGATCACTGCCATCCTCTGGTTCATCACAGCACCCTCTGGTTCACCACTGCCACCTTCTGGTCCATCACTGCCACCCTCTGGTCCATCACTGCCACCCTCTGGTTCATCACAGCTCCCTCTGGTTCACCACTGCCACCCTCTGGTTCATCACAGCACCCTCTGGTTCACCACTGTCACCCTCTGGTTCACCACTGCCACCCTCTGGTTCACCACTGCCACCCTCTGGTTAATCACTGCCACCCTCTGGTTCATCACTGCCACCCTCTGGTTCATCACTGCCACCCTCTGGTTCATCACTGCCCCCCTCTGGTTCACCACTGCCACCCTCTGGTTCATCACTGCCACCCTCTGGTTCATCAGTGCCACCCTCTGGTTCATCAGTGCCACCCTCTGGTTCATCACTGCCACCCTCTGGTTCACCACTGCCACCCTCTGGTTCACCACTGCCACCCTCTGGTTCATCACAGCACCCTCTGGTTTACCACTGCCACCCTCTAGTTCACCACTGCCACCATCTGGTTCATCACTGCCACCCTCTGGTTCACCACTGCCACCCTCTGGTTCACCACTGCCACCCTCTGGTTCATCACTGCCACCCTCTGGTTCATCACTGCCACCCTCTGGTTCATCACAGCACCCTCTGGTTCACCACTGACACCCTCTGGTTCACCACTGACACCCTCTGGTTCACCACTGACACCCTCTGGTTCATCACTGCCACCCTCTGGTTCATCACTGCCTCCCTCTGGTTCATCACTGCCACCCTCTGGATCATCACACCACCCTCTGGTTCACCACTGCCACCCTCTGGTTCACCACTGCCACCCTCTGACTCATCAAAGCACCCTCTGGTTCACAACTGCACCTTCTGGTTCATCACAGCACCCTCTGGTTCACCACTGTAGATTATGGGGAGAAAGCACACCTGCCCAGCCTCAACCGGGGGCTGGTTAATGTGTTACTGAATTTGAGCTTCAAGTCCGGCACCTGCTTCCTTATCTGTAAGTGCTTCCTGTTGTGGTTTAATTTTTGTGACAGCCTGGAGCATTGTGCCATACTGGTAACTATTCTCTGACCCTGCTTCGAGGGTCAGAGCAGGGTCAGAGAATAGTTGCAAGTAGGCAACAACTCTGGAGGCGCCGCTCAGGAAGCACTTACAGGGTTACAGCAGGTGCCCAAGTTGAAGTTAATTTCTTTGTAACCATTTTGTAAATGGTTACATAGAAATTAACATCAACTTGGGCACCTGCTGTAACCCTGTAAGTGCTTCATGTACTTCAGTTTTTGAAAATCCGTCCCGCACGCGATTTCGCGGATTTTTCTGCAATTTCGCGAGATTTGCGGACCGCGAAATTGCAGAAAATCCGCAAATTCCACGAACGGAACGGATTTTACGCCCATGCTAAGAAACAATGCCACCAGGAGACTTATTCATCCAACACAATGATTTAATTAAAATCTACAGTAACATGACATAATGCGTCATGTGGACTTTCACAGTCCAACCAGCAACAGTTGCAGCAAATGGTACTCATTCTCAGGGTACAGCAACTAAAATCACACCGCAAACATCACACGCAGTAATGAGCAAAATGCCCATAAAATGCGAACAAATGGCATTTGGTAGCTCAGAAAATAACACAGTTAGAGGCGGTATTCCCGAATACTACCCCGTATGAAAAACACAGAATGCTAACAATCTGCTTGCCTATGGGGAGAACACCACAAGTAGGGATTGTACCACTTGGGGTACAGTCTGTGCTGCCATTTATACCAGAACTCATGGTATTCCTTTATTAGCAGTGATACCTGATGTATTAAGACAAATACAGAACGAGTACAGAGCAGAACCTACTCTGAACTTAGGAATGAAGTTACTAGGTAAGTATGCCCAGGTATCAGCCATAATTTAATTTAGCTAATATTAAAGGGGAGGTAGCATCAGTGGTTATCCGCCAATGCCTAAGGGAGTTCAGTCCTTTAGAACAGGAACACAAACTACCCAAAATAATTGAAACTGCGTATGCAGAATGAGGCAGAGACAGTTTAGGTGGGAAAGCATTAAAACAACAGCTAATGGGCAGTCCTGAAAAGGACACTTCAAAGCAGACACCTGCTTCTTCTAAAAGAAGTGGGATAATAAAAAACAACAAACATTTAAAGGAAACAGACCTCAATCCCGAGGTAGATCTCCTCCAGAGGAGCCCTCCAAAAAGAGGTATAATCTCAGGAATAGGGATGATATTAGTGAACCTGACAGGTATCAGGATACTGATACACATTTCCCTCGTTCCTTTCAGAGTTCATCGAAAAAACTCCAAGAGGGAAGGACGGTCAGAAAGTCAAGAAGAGCTTACAAATTCCAGAGACAAGCAGCACGCTCAAGAGTACACTGCCAAAAAAGAAGAAAAGCAAAAGCAAAAGCCACAGTTCAAAAAGAAGAAGGCTGCAGGTCTAAAGATCAGACATGCCCAGAATTCTGAGGACTTGACTACTGAATGGGGAATGGACTCTGACGATGCTAGACAGTGCGGCAGAAGTAAAAATATCTCGCCAGAACCTGATGGAATTTTCGGTGACAGCAGACTTGAATGATTATATCACTGTAGAAACACATGACACTAGGGTGAGTGTCACACATAAATTGTATGAAATAACACTTCAGATGGAGGGGGACAAGTGTAGAACAGTGAGAGGTCTCTTTTGGGAGAACCTTACGTTTGGCTATGACATTGTGTTAGCTGAACGAGATTGGCTGCCAGCATACGTCATGGATTGTCCTAAAGGAGAAACAGTAATTCTAGCAGCATTCTCGGATCATATTCCCAGGCATTTGCAACAAACACATGCATGGGAGTGGGCGGCAGCCTAAGCTTCAGCATCATATAAAAACCAAGTTGGATGGGATGAGGATTCAACCCACCACATAATCCCTTTAAAAAACACCCCTACAACACAGAGGCAGTATCCAGTAAAGCAAGAAGCTAAAAAACTGGTCAGGGAGATCTTAGATCAACTTGCATACCAGGGGGTGATTGAAACATGCACCTCTTAAATGAACAATCCTTTGTTTCCAGTCATGAAACCCGACAATACATACCATCTAGTTTTAGATTACTGACATTTAAACACTTGCACTAAGACATTTACAGTCCAGAATGCACACAGTGCCGCATTAATTAATAACATTGTGCAAAAAAATACAAAACAACACTTGATATTGCAAATGGATTTTTGTGCCAAAATATAGCACCTGAAAGCAGGTATTTAACAACATTCTCAGCGCTAGGGTCCCAGCGGCAATTTTGGCAACTCCCCCAGGGTTAAAAGAACAGTCTGGGGTTGTTTTCGGCCAGAGTAACAGAGTTACTTCAAAAATTGAATGAAGAGGCATTGTCCTATGTTGATAATATTTATTTGATGGACGATGACCTAGAGGAAGACTTGAACAGGGTGTATATCATAATTGTGGGATTTGCATCTGAGGGCTACAAATTTAGCTTTAAAAAATCAAAAACTGCCCACCTCAGTGTCATGTTTTTAGGAAACAAGGTTTCAAGTAAAGGAAAAAGCCTGGCAGCCATTATTTTTTAGAAAAATGAGCACTGCTCCAACCTAAAAAATCATTGAAAAATTTACAATCAATACTGGGATTCCGAAATTTTGATTGAACATACATTTTGGAATACGCAGAAAGAGTAAAACCTTTCTACGACTTAATTAAACCTGATTTCTCAGAAAGAAATTGGACATGGGAACATTCAGATACACTACATTCCTTTCAAGCTGACACGATTCTGTCCAAACACTTACAGACACGCATAAACGTACGCAACCTGGTGATCCGTATAGTTGTGGGTAAATCTGGGTACACCTATCTAACAAATGGGTACAAAGACGCAAAAGGTGGCACAATTAAGCATAAAATGCTATGGGAACAGGTAGAGAAGTTGAAATCCGAACTACCAAGGACTCACATGATACACACACTGAGTCATCAGCGTGATGGCATTTAAGTTGAAGGGAATTCATTGGCTGATGAAGCCACGAAGGGGGCTGTACGTATGGCTTCCGTATCTGCAATCACTCGTTCTAAAAAGAGAATAGAAGGTGAGATTATGCTGGCTGTTATTGTTTCAAGCAAAAACAGCAGTGCAGTACCAAAAAGATTTCCACTCAAGTACGCCTACAAGTTACATGCCGCCTTTAACATTCCATTTGCTCAGATTCCTGAGTAGAAGATCGAGTAATTCCAAACATGGATTGTAGGTTAGGTTTAATCGTAGCGGCACGCAAGGGTATAGGTTCTGCACATGCAGGAGTTACGGTTTCTCTATTAAAACGATGCTATTGGTAGCCTAGTTTAACAAAGCAGACTAAGGACTGCGTCTTGAAATGCGACATCTGTTAGCAGATGAAAGGTTCCACTGTAACACGTCCTGCACAGACCCCATTGCTACTAGCTGACAAGCCACTAGCATCTGTCTATCTAGACCACTGTGGACCCTTAAAAAGAAATGGGTCTAAAAAGTATGTTATGGTAGCAATGGACTCCTGCTCCAAATTCCTATGAGTGTGGCCCCAGCCCTCGGCTGATGCTCGAACTGTTATAAAAGATTTGTGAGTCTTCATAGGAATATAGGCAATTGGCACATTACATTTTGACCAGGGCACTGCAATTAGCTCTAGGGTTTACAAGGAGGCCATGGGAAGTTTGGGTGTAGCATTGCGGTACTAATCTCCGTACCATCCCGAGGGAAATTTGGCAGTGGAGAGAGAAAAACTAGACTTAAAGCAATCTTTAACGGCTAGAGTATTAGGCATGGGCAAAAGCTGGATAAAACATCTTTATGGAGTTCAGCAGGCTCTCAATAACATGCCAAGAAGTTCTCTGGGGGGGGGGGTCACTCCATATTAGGTCCTATTTGGGACAAGAATGTAGGTACCTGGTCTTGATTCTGATGGTGCGGTGGCAGATGAAAAGCCTTTTGACATCCATGATCGTTTGGCTGTTTTAAAGGATCTAAATGAATCAAGGACACAATTAAGTAACGTCCAACTGAAGCAGACCGCCACTGAGGAAGTCAAATCAGTCAAGTCAAGTCAAAGATAGCTTTTTTTCGATAACAGGTATCTTAAAAGCAATAACATTCATACAATCATTAATAATAATACGATTTATCAGATAAGCAGCAGTTAAAAAATATGCAAATCCATACACACAATAGTTTCTTATTTTCAAAAGATAACAAGGGCAAGCTACTGCAAATAAAAACTTGATACAACAGTAAAATTAATTCAATTCCAACTTATATACATAGTATTATGTAAAGCGACAGTGCAATAATAATAGATGGACCAATGATCTCAGAATAAAAGTAATATAAAAACATGATAATTCATCAAGGTGTCTCACGTAGGAATTTAAACCTCACTAGCCAAACACGGCCAAGGTACTTGGCAACGCCAATGGAAAAGAGGGTCCTTGCATCCGACTTCAGGATGCGCAAAGCAACACTATGTTCATGGGTGTCCAATTGACTGCAGATGGGTTTGAGCCATCTTGTTCTAGCCCTCCTACAGGCGGGGCAAGCAAACATAAGATGGGCCACACTCTTGGTTGGCGTCTTACAGCAGGGACAATCCACTGTTGTCTGATGTGGGGGGCTTCACTCTACAGTTAGCTCTCATACCATAGTCATGGCAAGACCTTTCTGGATCACAAAAGTTGGGGATCTGGTCAGATAGAAAATAGCGGATAAGAAAGAATTTGGGCCATCCTACAGAAAACCTGTACCGGTCCTAGCCATTGAAGGAACAAGAACTGTACTTCTGCCGCCTCTTGCCGGAAAATAGAAAAAAAGATTTGTCTACAAAGTAGCAGACGCCCTCCTCTCACTACTATTCAAGTAGTTCAAATGGAAATCCTTATCATGTTCGAAGAGTCACCTGTAAGGAATGAAGGACTATGCCATAATGCCATGGAACTCGTTCCCCTTAAACCTGAAATTGAACTTCAAAATGAAACTCAAAATAACAATCAAGTTGCATTTAGACCAAATACAGACTTCTACATCAACATGCCTTGACAAGAGTAAAATACGATTTCAACAAATATTGATGCAATTCCAACAATTGAGTGAACATCTTCTGGCTACTTCATAAACTTTGATACGTTTTCTTTGGATCCAAGTGAACCTGAAACAACGCCAGCCCAAAAATCATGTAAGCAGCAAGTTAAAGACTTTTTTAACTTTCTTAGAAAGACTTACATGGTATCACCATGGGTAGAACGATGGGTATCTTCTGGGATTCTTTTCTTTCTTTTATGGTTAAGCCTAGTGATAGTTTTTAACATGCTTATTAGTGGACAATACATTCGGCAAAGCTCTGCTGCCCAAGAAGTGAACTTACTTTGAAAACCACATCAATCATTTCATCGAGAACAAAGAGACTTGTCATCAGTCAACTTTACAGCAGATCCTGTACCGGATGGTATAGTTTGGGACAAGGCTGATTTCGACATATTCAGCCCGACCAAACTTTAAAAAATTCCACATTTATTTAAAATATCACTGAGTGATATCATTACGTCAAGAACATTTTCCGATGACTGGGATTTTGAAACTGTGAATAACATGTTGTCTGCTTTAGAAAAATCTGCTGCATTTTCTAATAGTGAAATATTGGAGAGCTCAGCAGATTATAATTCTATGTATTGTTATCAACATTATGGTCATCATTTTTTGCATAAATCTGCTAATCCTAGAAATGTGTTCACATACCATCAGTGGGAACATTGTCCACTACCGCCAAAAGGCAGTTCAAAAACATTTGCACAGAAGTTTCCATATTTTTCAGGGTTTAATATGTCTGACCCGGCCTAATTTTATTATAAGGTTGCACCAGCACAGAAAAATATGCTGAACAAGGTTATGACTTATGGAAAGACACCATGGACTTAAAATCAGTCTGGGGTACTAGAGAATGACAAGTGCAGGTAATAGAAGCTTTATTTAGAGCATGCCTTATCCCTCAACAAATCATGTTTTTGAACGAAACAGTACAACATCTTCCCTTGGTCTAGCCAAAAGCAAGGACTTGAACACACCTCGGATGCCAACACTGCCCTAGGGTAATGAAACATCACACGAAGAGGTTACATTAGATGACATCAAACAATACAACAGTTCAGACCCCGATTGGAGGAAATGGATGATTTGGCCCACAGACACCAATAGCTGTCAATCTAGATTCTTGGGTAGTACCGAAGGGTTCAGTATCCATAAGCCCGATCCGCGCTATGTACAGAGACAACATCCTAGGGTAGTGACATCCTACAGTGTTGGGAAGTTGTGCCTTAATTGGCTAGAAACCTCAACACTCACAGAAGTGAAACAACACTTATCCTTACTCACACAGGACATGGATCTTAGGGACTTTTTTCTAGGTCCCAGGAAACAACGTCAGAAACGTTTTATATATGCTGCTATTTACTCTGCCTACAATAAAATTTGGAAAATATCCCAACAAGAGGCAGCAGAAAGAATATGGGAAATAAACTGTATTAACTTAGAAAAATCTCTAGCAGTGGTAGACAGTGGGTTAACAACATTGACCTCCAGGATATATTCCATAGGCAGCATTGTAGCTTCTGCGAAAGACATACTGGAATAGGATTTGGCAATATTACAACACGAGCAATCTCAGTTACGTTCTATTATGTTGCTGAGCTGGACATTGCAATCTTTGCATGCAGGCTATGTGCCTTGGCATTTTATCAACAGTACGTCTCTATTTTCTGAATACAATCTAACAGATAAACAGATAGAAATGCCACAAAGGGGAGCAAAATATAAAATGCTGCATATCGAAACACCGGATAGATTACCATTTACAGTGGCAGAATCACACAGAATGGCTAATCCATGGCCACATAACTCTACCGGTCACTACTTTCATTTTTAGTATTGCCTTGAACAAAAGCAGGCAGGCAAATATGAAAAAATGGGTAAGGAATACATTAATGAATCTTGGGAATTACCATACAGATTTTGAAGACGGAGTGGGGATCGAGAAGTGTTTCTCAGTGGTACAAACTGTGAGAGCGCTTTAAGAGGATCGCTCATATGTCAGGACATTCTATTACAAGGGTCTTGTAATAGTTCTGTAGTGAACTTGTCCTGTCATCTGAGGGGTGCCCCAGCTGCCGTGATTACTCTAATATTTGGGCTACTTTTGAATGGGAGTTATTTGGTGCTGAACAGTCAAGGCTGCAGCGGAATGCTCCTGGGCATCGCAAATCTGGTAACCGTGAGTTCTAGGGTTACTTGTTGTATGCAAGTATTGTTTCCACCCACACATACAGTCAGGGAGGCACCGTTATGGCATTCACTGAATGTTTCTTTAATACTGTTTGATACTCTAGGCAGAATGAAAGCCATGCTTTTACAGAAGTCTGTGCCCTTAACCTCCGCTGGAGAAGTCTTCAGCTGAGATACAGGCGCTTATTAATACAAACTGCCCTTTCCATTTCATAGAAAAGGTAAATTGTATCTTTAACATGTCTGATACGACTGTCATTGTCCACCTATTTAAGACCATAGGTTCTGGACTTCTAAGCAACTTTCAGACGGTACTTCGAACTATACCAAACTTCATACACTCCGTATTCTGAAGCATCTTAGGAGGACTTCCGCTGATCCTGTTTCTAATAGCAGGTATCCTGATTGTCTTCTATCAGCTTCGCAATGGACATCCCAGTCACTAAAGAGATGGAAAAAGGGCTCCTGGAGCGGAAATACTGTGACCAAATGGTACAATACCTAGGCACGCCTCTCCTGAGAAAACTAAGTGCAACTTGGTTCCTGTCATTTCAACCAGTCTGATTGGACAGCATCTTACCTGTCCTCTGATGCCTGTTTTGTGATGAAGACTGTGTGTTAGATCTTTTTTTGACACTCCCATCATGTGAGCAAACGGACGTGAATGCTCTACTGGACCCGATAACGGCCCATGTTCTGCAGTGTCCTCAGCGCATTCCAATGTTGTTGCCAGCATTCCTTGAGCCACAACAGGTTGTAACTGCACCTGTTGGTATGAACACCGGCTCCTCCACTGGCACACAGGCTTTGGACGGCGCACAGGCTGCCCAGCACCGGCTGCGTACAGCGCGGAAGATCATCTGTGCTCAATTGACGTACTCTGCGAGGTGCTACAGGGACCGTCTACTGGAGAAGCAAGCAACGAAAATGTTGGATCTACCAGCCAAGACACAAACAATTGACTCATTTTGGCTCATCGTGTGCTGGAAGAAATTCACCCTTTTTGAATAACAAGCTTAATTTGGCACTCAGATACAAAATTGACATTCCTTTTTCATTTATTGGGCATGAATGGCTTTCTAATGCTTATAGTAGTTAGGACTATAACAACGAACACTTTTAAGTTAGGGCCTGCAAAAACTTTTTTTTAACGTTTTTAAATCTTTTTAGAAATTGTTAGATGTTTTTAAACATTTTTTAACTAAAGAAATGTTTTTAACACTTTTAGTGCACACCAATGTCTAGTTAGAATGGTAGTACACTTATAGGTCACATATGTCGTCCAGTCGGAAGAGGAGTGGGTGTTATATTCCATATAGGTAACATATATAGGTGCAGGTAACACTGCAACCTTTCACCTATATCCTTCCCTACATTTCATCCATAACGGTTCATAGGGAATGACCTTTCACCTAGATACAACACTGCATTTAGAATGCAGGTTTTTCCCTGGTTTGATACTCGTATATTATGCATGAGGCTTCTTGGAAGCACAGCAGGATGAACATCTCCTGTATAATATCTATGTTAAAGTTCAAGCCCAACGTCATCCTTTAGGCCGACACAGTAACACAGCAAGGTAGGAGCCCTGGGGGGACACGTGGGTATACATACAAAAACAACAATTGATGGACGGAATGTTGCACAATGGCAAAACATTCACCCCCAGTCACAGATCTGGGTTTAATCCATCGTTATTTTGCTCACCACACCACCCCAGTTCAGACATGGCCATATGCAAATCAGCCTTGACCCTGTGCCTCATGGGCACAGTCCAGCCCGAAATGCCAAGCCATGTCTTCCCTGGACTGGAATCAAGCATCCTAGGACCGGTTTTTGGCTATCAGCCATCAACAGCCAGGATAGCATGATTCCAGTGGCATGGAGAGCACGGGACTCACGTCTGAGCACCGTGCCATCTATATATACATCATGTCTTGCTTAGACAGACAGAGGAGACTGTGACTTCCCGGCTGACACACTGACCAGAGACGCTGAAGTTCCTGCATGCAGACGCTCTAGCTTGCAGTGGTCTAACATCCCTTACGGGGTGTCCAACTCGAGACCAGGACTGGGTCCCATATTCTCTCCTTTCTCAGGTTATGGGGTTGACAAGACCTTCGAGGGATTCTTGGCATAATGCATAACACCTACACCGATGCTAGGTACATTTAGGTACATCTAGTTAGGGAGACATCGTAGGAGTACGCACTTTCTTATCATGTGTTTTATGTACTTGTATGTATTCATGATTACTGCAAGATGGTAGAACTATACCATCCCTTTACTCTCGTAGTACTGGTAATCATATATCTCTGCTACTGTCTGATGGTTGTTACAGCAAATCTATTCTACACTAGAATAACAACTGTTCAATAAATCCTTATTGAAACGCCCAGACTGTTTATTCTGTGTAAAATGGCCATTTTGGTGAGTCGGGCCAAATTGCTGGGATGGAATCAACTATTTGTTTCAGATCTTACACGGTACAGGAATATATATTTTGCTGTGGGGACAAAAGTGGGGTGGTGAGTTATCTGAAATGTTCGAAAGCAGAGTATTATTCAGTGAGACTGGCTAGGCTTTACTATGCAATACTAACAATGCCCTAAAATAGGTCCTTTGGATTCCTAGTAATAAATCCCTACCTCAGTCTTGGTAGCGTGGCACAGGGCAGTCAGGCTTTACTAGAGGAACATATATTAAGCATTTTAGATTTTTGCAGAGTGTGACTACAGGGGGCTCCCCTGGCCCTCCGCCAGTTCGAGTTTGACTATGATATGAACTCGGTGAGTTGAGACCATTGTTTGGCCTGAACACTATAACAAGAAATATGTTAGGTGATATGTTTTACTTTGAACTCGAGTAGGTTGATGTATGTGTGTGTGTTTGGCAGCTGTTGATTTGCAGTAGTATTTGGTAATACCTGGACTTACCTTATTGGTTTGTCTCAATATTCGGGAGTGCGTATGATTGGATACTACCCCTTGAAGACTAACATTGCATTAATATAATGCATGATATTTGATTTTCGTTTTGTACCCCCTGCACCCTCTGTATTTTTTAGATGGGTGATGGGGTGATGTATATGAATGGGAGTTTGACTCTCTAGCCTAATTCATAGATGGTTTTGTATTCCCTTGCAGTAATTGTATCTCCTGCGCGGGGAATTTCCTCCACACTGAAGAATATCTTTGTGTCTTGAGCCCCGATAATTGACCAAGGGGTTTTTCAACTGGGACTGGTCGAAGACGGGTTTGACCCTAAACTGGGGGCATTTTGGCACAGTCTAAACATGTTGACAATCACGGCAGTTTAAGAAGGGGTGTTAGGAGTACCTAGATAGCTCTAGACACGACCATCCTTCACTATTTTAACCCTGGCCGGGGACCCTTTAATAAAGTTTAATTGTAGGATACCCACGAGTTAGTTTTAGTCACTTTTCACTGCCCCATCTCTATCACTGTTCCCAGTCACTTGATTGGCACCTATTACGTTTGTCTTGTGTTGTTTGTCTTCCCCTACCCTATGCTCCATCCTGTACGTGGCTACGCCAGGGTGCATTTTAAGCAGACCCGATGATGAAGCATGTCACACACATTTGTGTGTGAGTGAAGGCAGTTTTATACAACACTAATTGTGCCACTGCATGTTCTCGCTTTTGAATCTTCCCTACCTCTTCTGGTGTTACTATGTTTGAGCTGGGGGTTCGGGGTAGGTGAGTTGTTACCTCACCCCTCCTTTTGTGTGAGAAAGCATTTTAGAGTACCAAAACCAATTTGTAAACATAAACAGATTTTAACAAATTTAGACAGCAAAATGAAGGTAATTGGATGGTTATAATTGGAGTTATGGATTTTAGAAGGAAAAATAAATCAGTGTAAATAAATACTGCAAACCTTTAGCATTGTGGTCAATGGGGAAAAGCATTAGTGGCAAACGGTCACCTGCAGGTGGAGTTGCATGGACCCACGGGGGTCATGTAGGTCCCAGGACCAGGCTACAACACTCAGTTGAATTTTACCTGGCGCGTAGGGCCCGGGTGCAGAGCTGCTCTGGCTGTCTGTGGTACTGAGCGGGAGCAACAGATCAGCTGGTTTTACCGCTTAGAAGATGCTGGTGAGGAAACGGATGCCCCTGAGGTGGGTGGTTGAAGGTACTGAAGAGTTCCCTCATGTTGCAGTGTCAAGTGCAGGTACTGATGGCTGGAGTGGCCACCAACAAGCTTTGGCAGCGGTAAGGTCAGTGAGAAGATATTTCGACATCCGGAGGTCCAGGGGATAATGCTATTTATTTATTTTCTTGTATAGTGCATGACTCGACCCCCGAAGGGGTATCTCCGTGCTTATGCTTTTACCAAGAAAACCTAATCATGATCGTAGACTGTAAGGGAGTCAGTGTGATGATATTTTAACAGGCCGGAAATAGATAGGTTTTTAAAGTCTTCTTGAAGGACTGAAAATTGGTGTTTTGTTTCAAGGTGGAGGGGAGTGAGTTCCATAGAGTGGGGCCTTTGTAGGAGAGGGCACGACCTCCCTGTCTAGCTTTTTTAATCCTTGGAACCTGGAGCAGTTGCTGACTGCTAGAGCGCAGAGTGCGTCCAGGACTATAGGGGTTGAATTTTTCTTTCAGGTATTTAGGTCCAGTGCCAAACAGACATTTATGTATTGTGCAGCAGATTTTAAATATTACACGCTGCCTAACCGGCAGCCAATGAAGTTTGTCCAGGAGAGGACGTGAAGCAGTCCTTGGCTGAGCATTGAGAACAAGTCTCGCTGCAGTATTCTGGACTACTTGTAGTCTTTGTAGTTGTTCCTCATTGGCCGAGATCAGCAGGCCATTGCAGTGGTCTAGCCTACTAATTACCAACGTCTGGACGAGTGTTTTCCTATAGATATCAGATAGGAATGGGAAGACACGTCGTAGCAGTCTGATGACACGGAAGCAGGATCCTGCTACTTGATTTATGTGTTCTTTGAACAAAAGTGCCTTATCAAGCCGCACACCGAGATTTTTTACGGTCTGTTTGGGACTTGGTACTGGTCCCAAATCCGGGGGCCACCATTCTGTAGACCACAGGAGGGTGGCCTCCCCGAACAGCATGACCTCCGACTTGCCTACATTGCACTGGAGGCAATTTAAAGCCACCCAGTCCGATATTGCCCTCATTCCGTCCGCAAAAGATTTTTGTAATGCGGGTGTGAGGGTCCAAAAGGGGAACAAAAGCTGAGTGTCGTCAGCATACGACACTGGGGCGAACCCATGTGCTCTTACAATGTCTGCCAAGGGGGCCACATGCACATTGAAAAGTGTAGGGCTTAGGCATGAGCCCTGTGGCACTCCCTTGGTGAGCTCCTTTGAGATGGAATGATGGGAGCCCAATCTGACTCCTTGTAAGCGGCCCGAAAGAAAGCTCTCCAACCAGGACAGAGCCACGCCTCCTATGCCCACCTCCCTCAAACGACCGAGAAGTATCTCATGTGACACCGTGTCAAAGGCAGCGGATAAATCTAACAGCACCAGAATCATAGAACCCCCTCCATCCAGTGACATCCTGATGTTATCGGTCACTGAGAGGAGGGCAGATTCGGTGCTGTGATTGGGCCTAAACCCAGATTGAGAAAAGTCTAGACCCTCCGCTGCCTCGATGTACTTGGACAAATGGGTGTTCACATGTCTCTCGGTCATTTTGCTAAGGTAAGGCAGGAGGGAGATGGGTCGGAGGTTTGAAAGGTCCGTCCATGGAAGTGCCGCGTTCTTTCGGATAGGGTTCACCACCGCTTTTTTCCACTCCCTGGGCACATGTCCTTCCCTGAGAGAATGGTTTATTACTGCTTGGATATAAGGTCCAAGCAAAGTACTCAGGGAGGCAGCTATTTTGGCGGGCAGAAAATCATCAGGAGACCCCGATTTTATGTGACTCATGAGAGAGGGTAGATCCAAATCACTGACTGCTGGAAATGCCATAATTGAAAAATCTCTCTGTGTAGGAAGAGTAAAAGGAATGGAGATGTTGCTCTTTTGGCTGGAAGCTCTCATGATTTTTTCATAGATCAAATTGATTTTATTTTCAAAAAACAAAGAAATTTCGTCACATAAGGATTGAGAAAAATCATCTGGGCTTTCGCATGCGACTGGTTTTACAAATGCTTGTAGAATTTTAAATAATTCCTTAGAGGAATTACCCGCCTCTGCGAGTTGCTGAGCAAGTCTGTTCCTCCGTGCCAGTTTAATATTTTTATAATAGTTAGACTGGGCTTCGTGATGTGCTTTCTTGCTTTCCTCTGTTCGCATTTTCCTCCGTTTCTTTTCTATCCTCCTACATCCCTGCTTCTCTATTCTAAGAGCTTCAGTATACCATACTTCCTGCTTGGAAGGAGGGTATTGTTTATGTAGCTTCAGAGGGGCTAGTTTATCAATTGCCTCTGTGAGAGAGTTGTTAAATTTGAATAATGCGGACTCCACAGTGTCCTTCTCTAGGAGGATAGGCTGCTTCTATACCCTCTGTAATTCCTCCACCGTTACTTTGTGCCACTGTCGACGCCAAATAGGTGGGAAAGTGTTCTTTTGAGAGGATTTATCCACTCTTTATAGGGAAAATTCCACTATAAAGTGGTCAGTCCAATTTATTTGAACAGTGGGTAGACATCGTACTTTAGAGCAATTAGAGAAGAGCAAATCTAGGAAGTGACCTCCTGTATGTGTGGGTCCGCTATTCAGCAGATCTAAGCCAAGAGTGGGTAGATCAGCGAGCAAAGATATAGTTTCTGGGTGCGCAGAAATATCAGCGTGAATATTAAAATCACCGAGGAGAATAAAATCTTCCTTTGCTTTAAAATATGGAGCTAAAAGCTCCAAAAGAGCAAGAGAGAAGCCCACACTAGATCCCGGTGGGCGATAAACTAATGCTCCTTTCCCAAAAACGTTTGTGGCAGAATTAATTTTAAAAACTCATTATTTCAATTTGTGGGCAATACTTTTGTTCTAATATGGTAACCTTCAGGTGTTCTTTATACATTATGGCTAAGCCACCACCTATTTTCTCTGGGCGATCTAAATTTACAAACTTATATCCCAAGGAAACCCCCACTGATATCGCAGGGACGGTATGAGGTTTTAGCCAAGTTTCCGTTAGGAAACATAAGTCTGGTTGCAGTGTATGTACCAGGTCCCATACCTCAAGTTGGTGTTTAGGTAGGGAGCGGACATTTAAGAGAAAACACTTTGTCCCTTTTTGTGGTGGTGTTTTCGCTTTATTATCCTCAATACTAGAGCTAGCATAGGATGCTTGAAAATGGCAGTTAATACAGGAGAAAGGGCCCTCTGGACATGGCCAGGAATCTCTACTGCATCCTTTTTGTGGGGTTGTCCTTAAGTTTAATAAAGTTTCCACAGAATACCTGATCATGTGTGCCCCTACAGATGATTTATCCAAAGAAAACAGGCCCATAGCCCTTAGCCCCGTCCAGTCGCGGACGGGCGCAGACGGGCAGCTCTTTGGCTGCTCTTCGGCTGCTCTTCGGCGTGTCTTCGGCGTGTCGACCGCTGCGCGCTCGTTGGGGGGCGATGGCTAAATAGCCTTGAAGGAAAACCACTAGAGCGCTAACCGCTCCAGTGATTGCCGGAAATGCCTGGCTCTCACCTGACCCGCCCTCCGCACAACGGTACTAGTTACCCTGTCGGAACGAGGCGGGCAGGAAAGAAAATTGAGCCGAGGCTTCCCCGCTGCCTTTAGCAAGTGATTCCCCTCCTATTAAATCAGGTATGGAGAAACACAGTAGCACTCTATAAGTGCAGAATCTGGAGTGATTTCTATTTAGCACAACACAGATTAAAAAGTTTTAAAAATCATCAATCACATTACAGTGAGATTACAAATATCTCACTAGCACAGCAAAGAGCGCAATTAGGCAGATGAGGTAGAAGCAAGCGGGTCGGGGACACTGCCACCGTCGCCTTACCGCAGCTTCGCCGAAGTTGGTGCTCCGCCTAAATAGCCTTGAAGGAAAACCACTAGAGCGCTAACCGCTCCAGTGATTGCCGAAAATGCCTGGCTCTCACCTGACCCGCCCTCTGCACAACGGTACTAGTTACCCTGTCGGAACGAGGCGGGCAGGAAAGAAAGTTGAGCCGAGGCTTCCCCGCTGCTAGCCACCTGAAACTTGCTGAATGTCAGGAATACATTTTCCACAATGCACTGAACCAGCTACCTGTGGGCAAACCCTGGGAAGGCCCGATGACCAGCAATTCTTTGGTCACAGGAGCGTGCTCTCACCTGCGTGCTGGAGGGTACTAGTGCCACAAGTCCAAAGAAGTCTAGAGTTGCCTTTGGCACACACAGGGTCTCTCTGTCTGGAGAAACTGGTCTTTGGTTCAGGACAAGTCACAGTTGTGCTGGAGGAAGGTGGTTGCAACAGATGCAGAATACTGCACCTTTGTTTTGTGCAGGTCCTGTAGTAGCAGACTTGGGTCTCTTCTTTGTTCTCTGTTGCAATGTAAATCATAACTGAGGTTCTGGTGCCAGGAGTTCCCCTTAAATCCTAGATTTAGGGGTGTGGGTAATAGTTGCCAATGGGCTACTAGCCTTAGTTGCTTATCCACACCTGAGGTGACCACATTCAGCAATGTGTTCCACCTTTGCAACCCAGAACGCTCTAATCTGCCACTTTTAAAATTTGCAGAAACCTTCTTTGGCTGTACAGATCAGGTAGCCCACCCTAGGGGTGTGGTTAGCCCTCTGGGGTGTACACCTCTTAGCTATATAATTGGCTACTTATTCCTCTGGGAGGCAGCCTGGATGCATAACAGAGGCGTTGTAAGCTTTAAAACTCACTGCCTTGATGTGCCACTTCACTAGTGATTTTGGCTCCTGGTAGCGTTCACACTACCTGGCAGGAGGTCAAAGTCAAACCTTGGCAGCAGCAATTGCGGACAGGGAACAGGAAAGGCTAGAACAGCTAGGTGGGCAACTGGGACTGGTCGAAGACGGGTTTGACCCTAAACTGGGGGCATTTTGGCACAGTCTAAACATGTTGACAATCACGGCAGTTTAAGAAGGGGTGTTAGGAGTACCTAGATAGCTCTAGACACGACCATCCTTCACTATTTTAACCCTGGCCGGGGACCCTTGAATAAAGTTTAATTGTAGGATACCCACGAGTTAGTTTTAGTCACTTTTCACTGCCCCATCTCTATCACTGTTCCCAGTCACTTGATTGGCACCTATTACGTTTGTCTTGTGTTGTTTGTCTTCCCCTACCCTATGCTCCATCCTGTACGTGGCTACGCCAGGGTGCATTTTAAGCAGACCCGATGATGAAGCATGTCACACACATTTGTGTGTGAGTGAAGGCAGTTTTATACAACACTAATTGTGCCACTGCATGTTCTCGCTTTTGAATCTTCCCTACCTCTTCTGGTGTTACTATGTTTGAGCAGGGGGTTCGGGGTAGGTGAGTTGTTACCTCACCCCTCCTTTTGTGTGAGAAAGCATTTTAGAGTACCAAAACCAATTTGTAAACATAAACAGACTTTAACAAATTTAGACAGCAAAATGAAGGTAATTGGATGGTTATAATTGGAGTTATGGATTTTAGAAGGAAAAATAAATCAGTGTAAATAAATACTGCAAACCTTTAGCATTGTGGTCAATGGGGAAAAGCATTAGTGGCAAACGGTCACCTGCAGGTGGAGTTGCATGGACCCACGGGGGTCATGTAGGTCCCAGGACCAGGCTACAACACTCAGTTGAATTTTACCTGGCGCGTAGGGCCCGGGTGCAGAGCTGCTCTGGCTGTCTGTGGTACTGAGCGGGAGCAACAGATCAGCTGGTTTTACCGCTTAGAAGATGCTGGTGAGGAAACGGATGCCCCTGAGGTGGGTGGTTGAAGGTACTGAAGAGTTCCCTCATGTTGCAGTGTCAAGTGCAGGTACTGATGGCTGGAGTGGCCACCAACAAGCTTTGGCAGCGGTAAGGTCAGTGAGAAGATATTTCGACATCCGGAGGTCCAGGGGATAATGCTATTTATTTATTTATTTATTTTCTTGTATAGTGCATGACTCGACCCCCGAAGGGGTATCTCCGTGCTTATGCTTTTACCAAGAAAACCTAATCATGATCGTAGACTGTAAGGGAGTCAGTGTGATGATATTTTAACAGGCCGGAAATAGATAGGTTTTTAAAGTCTTCTTGAAGGACTGAAAATTGGTGTTTTGTTTCAAGGTGGAGGGGAGTGAGTTCCATAGAGTGGGGCCTTTGTAGGAGAGGGCACGACCTCCCTGTCTAGCTTTTTTAATCCTTGGAACCTGGAGCAGTTGCTGACTGCTAGAGCGCAGAGTGCGTCCAGGACTATAGGGGTTGAATTTTTCTTTCAGGTATTTAGGTCCAGTGCCAAACAGACATTTATGTATTGTGCAGCAGATTTTAAATATTACACGCTGCCTAACCGGCAGCCAATGAAGTTTGTCCAGGAGAGGACGTGAAGCAGTCCTTGGCTGAGCATTGAGAACAAGTCTCGCTGCAGTATTCTGGACTACTTGTAGTCTTTGTAGTTGTTCCTCATTGGCCGAGATCAGCAGGCCATTGCAGTGGTCTAGCCTACTAATTACCAACGTCTGGACGAGTGTTTTCCTATAGATATCAGATAGGAATGGGAAGACACGTCATAGCAGTCTGATGACACGGAAGCAGGATCCTGATACTTGATTTATGTGTTCTTTGAACAAAAGTGCCTTATCAAGCCGCACACCGAGATTTTTTACGGTCTGTTTGGGACTTGGTACTGGTCCCAAATCCGGGGGCCACCATTCTGTAGACCACAGGAGGGTGGCCTCCCCGAACAGCATGACCCCCGACTTGCCTACATTGCACTGGAGGCAATTTAAAGCCACCCAGTCCGATATTGCCCTCATTCCGTCCGCAAAAGTTTTTTGTAATGCGGGTGTGAGGGTCCGAAAGGGGAACAAAAGCTGAGTGTCGTCAGCATACGACACTGGGGCGAACCCATGTGCTCTTACAATGTCTGCCAAGGGAGCCACATGCACATTGAAAAGTGTAGGGCTTAGGCATGAGCCCTGTGGCACTCCCTTGGTGAGCTCCTTTGAGATGGAATGATGGGAGCCCAATCTGACTCCTTGTAAGCGGCCCGAAAGAAAGCTCTCCAACCAGGACAGAGCCACGCCTCCTATGCCCACCTCCCTCAAACGACCGAGAAGTATCTCATGTGACACCGTGTCAAAGGCAGCGGATAAATCTAACAGCACCAGAATCATAGAACCCCCTCCATCCAGTGACATCCTGATGTTATCGGTCACTGAGAGGAGGGCAGATTCGGTGCTGTGATTGGGCCTAAACCCAGATTGAGAAAAGTCTAGACCCTCCGCTGCCTCGATGTACTTGGACAAATGGGTGTTCACATGTCTCTCGGTCATTTTGCTAAGGTAAGGCAGGAGGGAGATGGGTCGGAGGTTTGAAAGGTCCGTCCATGGAAGTGCCGCGTTCTTTCGGATAGGGTTCACCACCGCTTTTTTCCACTCCCTGGGCACATGTCCTTCCCTGAGAGAATGGTTTATTACTGCTTGGATATAAGGTCCAAGCAAAGTACTCAGGGAGGCAGCTATTTTGGCGGGCAGAAAATCATCAGGAGACCCCGATTTTATGTGACTCATGAGAGAGGGTAGATCCAAATCACTGACTGCTGGAAATGCCATAATTGAAAAATCTCTCTGTGTAGGAAGAGTAAAAGGAATGGAGATGTTGCTCTTTTGGCTGGAAGCTCTCATGATTTTTTCATAGATCAAATTGATTTTATTTTCAAAAAACAAAGAAATTTCGTCACATAAGGATTGAGAAAAATCATCTGGGCTTTCGCATGCGACTGGTTTTACAAATGCTTGTAGAATTTTAAATAATTCCTTAGAGGAATTACCCGCCTCTGCGAGTTGCTGAGCAAGTCTGTTCCTCCGTGCCAGTTTAATATTTTTATAATAGTTAGACTGGGCTTCGTGATGTGCTTTCTTGCTTTCCTCTGTTCGCATTTTCCTCCGTTTCTTTTCTATCCTCCTACATCCCTGCTTCTCTATTCTAAGAGCTTCAGTATACCATACTTCCTGCTTGGAAGGAGGGTATTGTTTATGTAGCTTCAGAGGGGCTAGTTTATCAATTGCCTCTGTGAGAGAGTTGTTAAATTTGAATAATGCGGACTCCACAGTGTCCTTCTCTAGGAGGATAGGCTGCTTCTATACCCTCTGTAATTCCTCCACCGTTACTTTGTGCCACTGTCGACGCCAAATAGGTGGGAAAGTGTTCTTTTGAGAGGATTTATCCACTCTTTATAGGGAAAATTCCACTATAAAGTGGTCAGTCCAATTTATTTGAACAGTGGGTAGACATCGTACTTTAGAGCAATTAGAGAAGAGCAAATCTAGGAAGTGACCTCCTGTATGTGTGGGTCCGCTATTCAGCAGATCTAAGCCAAGAGTGGGTAGATCAGCGAGCAAAGATATAGTTTCTGGGTGCGCAGAAATATCAGCGTGAATATTAAAATCACCGAGGAGAATAAAATCTTCCTTTGCTTTAAAATATGGAGCTAAAAGCTCCAAAAGAGCAAGAGAGAAGCCCACACTAGATCCCGGTGGGCGATAAACTAATGCTCCTTTCCCAAAAACGTTTGTGGCAGAATAAATTTTAAAAACTCATTATTTCAATTTGTGGGCAATACTTTTGTTCTAATATGGTAACCTTCAGGTGTTCTTTATACATTATGGCTAAGCCACCACCTATTTTCTCTGGGCGATCTAAATTTACAAACTTATATCCCAAGGAAACCCCCACTGATATCGCAGGGACGGTATGAGGTTTTAGCCAAGTTTCCGTTAGGAAACATAAGTCTGGTTGCAGTGTATGTACCAGGTCCCATACCTCAAGTTGGTGTTTAGGTAGGGAGCGGACATTTAAGAGAAAACACTTTGTCCCTTTTTGTGGTGGTGTTTTCGCTTTATTATCCTCAATACTAGAGCTAGCATAGGATGCTTGAAAATGGCAGTTAATACAGGAGAAAGGGCCCTCTGGACATGGCCAGGAATCTCTACTGCATCCTTTTTGTGGGGTTGTCCTTAAGTTTAATAAAGTTTCCACAGAATACCTGATCATGTGTGCCCCTACAGATGGTTTATCCAAAGAAAACAGGCCCATAGCCCTTAGCCCCGTCCAGTCGCGGACGGGCGCAGACGGGCAGCTCTTTGGCTGCTCTTCGGCTGCTCTTCGGCGTGCCTTCGGCTGCGCGCGACCGCTGCGCGCTCGTTGGGGGGCGATGGCTAAATAGCCTTGAAGGAAAACCACTAGAGCGCTAACCGCTCCAGTGATTGCCGGAAATGCCTGGCTCTCACCTGACCCGCCCTCCGCACAACGGTACTAGTTACCCTGTCGGAACGAGGCGGGCAGGAAATAAAATTGAACCGAGGCTTCCCCGCTGCCTTTAGCAAGTGATTCCCCTCCTATTAAATCAGGTATGGAGAAACACAGTAGCACTCTATAAGTGCAGAATCTGGCGTGATTTCTATTTAGCACAACACAGATTAAAAAGTTTTAAAAATCATCAATCACATTACAGTGAGATTACAAATATCTCACTAGCACAGCAAAGAGCGCAATTAGGCAGATGAGGTAGAAGCAAGCGGTTCGGGGACACTGCCACCGTCGCCTTACCGCAGCTTCGCCGAAGTTGGTGCTCCGCCTAAATAGCCTTGAAGGAAAACCACTAGAGCGCTAACCGCTCCAGTGATTGCCGAAAATGCCTGGCTCTCACCTGACCCGCCCTCTGCACAACGGTACTAGTTACCCTGTCGGAACGAGGCGGGCAGGAAAGTAAGTTGAGCCGAGGCTTCCCCGCTGCCTTTAGCAAGTGATTCCCCTCCTATTAAATCAGGTATTGAGAAACACAGTAGCACTCTATAAGTGCAGAATCTGGCGTGATTTCTATTTAGTACAACACAGATTAAAAAGTTTAAAAAATCATCATTCATATTACAGTGAGATTACAAATATCTCACTAGCACAGCATAGAGCGCAATTAGGCAGATGAGGTAGAAGCAAGCGGGTCGGGGACACTGCCACCGTCGCCTTACCGCAGCTTTGCCGAAGATGGTGCTCCCCCTAAATAGCCTTGAAGGAAAACCACTAGAGCGCTAACCGCTCCAGTGATTGCCGGAAATGCCTGGCTCTCACCTGACCCGCCCTCTGCACAACGGTACTAGTTACCCTGTCGGAACGAGGCGGGCAGGAAAGAAAGTTGAGCCGAGGCTTCCCCGCTGCTAGCCACCTGAAACTTGCTGAATGTCAGGAATACATTTTCCACAATGCACTGAACCAGCTACCTGTGGGCAAACCCTGGGAAGGCCCGATGACCAGCAATTCTTTGGTCACAGGAGCGTGCTCTCACCTGCGTGCTGGAGGGTACTAGTGCCACAAGTCCAAAGGAGTCTAGAGTTGCCTTTGGCACACACAGGGTCTCTCTGTCTGGAGAAACTGGTCTTTGGTTCAGGACAAGTCACAGTTGTGCTGGAGGAAGGTGGTTGCAACAGATGCAGAATACTGCACCTTTGTTTTGTGCAGGTCCTGTAGTAGCAGACTTGGGTCTCTTCTTTGTTCTCTGTTGCAATGTAAATCATAACTGAGGTTCTGGTGCCAGGAGTTCCCCTTAAATCCTAGATTTAGGGGTGTGGGTAATAGTTGCCAATGGGCTACTAGCCTTAGTTGCTTATCCACACCTGAGGTGACCACATTCAGCAATGTGTTCCACCTTTGCAACCCAGAACGCTCTAATCTGCCACTTTTAAAATTTGCAGAAACCTTCTTTGGCTGTACAGATCAGGTAGCCCACCCTAGGGGTGTGGTTAGCCCTCTGGGGTGTACACCTCTTAGCTATATAATTGGCTACTTATTCCTCTGGGAGGCAGCCTGGATGCATAACAGAGGCGTTGTAAGCTTTAAAACTCACTGCCTTGATGTGCCACTTCACTAGTGATTTTGGCTCCTGGTAGCGTTCACACTACCTGGCAGGAGGTCAAAGTCCTACCTTGGCAGCGGCAATTGCGGACAGGGAACAGGAAAGGCTAGAACAGCTAGGTGGGCAACCTCTAAGGTAACCACCTGGGTCCATGCCACGTTTATTTTGCCATACGAATCATTTCAGTGGTGATGAGGCAAGTTGCTTGATACAACACATGACATATTTCAGTGTTACCATAATGGAACTTGCAACCTCAGGTTCCCCAGGTGTCAGCCCATGTTATCGTATGGTCCGCTGATCACTTATAGTAGCCTTTAATGGAACGAGGCTACTACAGGGACATATAAGCTTACACTTATATAGCCACACCTTTAATAGAATGCACCCTGCCTTTTGGGCTCAGGAGGGCTTTCTTAGGGGTGAATGACATTTATTAAAATTAATGGTTTGACCTTGCCACACATGGGAGGTCAAAGTCGAGTTTGAGCAGTTTGAACCGCTCATGCAGTCTGCAATGGCAGGACTGCTATCATCTGTTTACCTGTGTCACTCAGGGTGGCACAAACAGTGCTTTAGGCTCTGTTGACCCCTTTAACTCCCAGACCCAGGGTATAACTGATACTATTTACCAGGGGCTTAAAAAGGGTTAAAGTCCTTGCCAAGTGGGGTTACCAATTCACACGTATCAGTTTTAGGGAGACAGCACTGGCACTGGGGCTTGGCTTGAAGGCTTCAGTACATTTTCAGAGTCAAAAACAGCACATAGTAGTACAAATAGTAGCAAAAAGTGGGGGAACATCTGCAAAAAGCCTGTTTTCTTACATGAACCATTCTAGTTTTTGAATAAAAGATAGTTCCATGTGTACATTTTGGCTCGGTTTTTCATTCTGCATATCTTTCCAGTAAACTAGAAGACAGCAAGAATGTGTGTTATTATTTGAGGGGCTGACTACTTATCTCAAGGAATAATATTGACCATTGTCAGCCTGAACTCTCAAAGTCTCAAAATTAACATTAACTCAACTGCCTCATAGAAATGGCAGAAAACAGACAGGCTTAACTTAGGGCAGTAATAAAGTCAAAATTTAAAACAATAACAATCCCAAACTGAATTGGAAATATAGAGTACAAATTAATAAACAAAATGACACCAATATGACAAAATCCAGTAAGTGGCATGGATATATGAATTATTAAAGTTTTAAGCAGGAAGAGTGCCAAGAAACACAAAGTGTCAATGATTATGGTAGAACAGAACCAAGATGCAATTTGAGGCTGACCCCAATGACGTGATGAAGCGCTAGTCAAATACAGCAATCAGGTTAATTGTGATCAAATATTTTACCTTCTGACTTAGTCATTTAAGTCCCAATCCGCCTCAGGAGCATACTTCTAAAGCCCACAGGATCTCAGGGGAGGTACATTGAGACTAGCAAGGTATCAGACATAGACCAACAGGAGGGTCCAGGGCAGGTCACTGGTCAGCTGTGCAGTTGCAGGAAATGCATTTTTTAGCGTGTTGTGCCCCTCAAGCATAAACAGGAGGTCAACCTTATGGCCCTTGAAGTTCACTTCTTTTTTCCTATGTACAAAAGAGAGCAGGCCCAGTCCTCTTCTGTTCTTCCTCAAGTTTAGCAGTATTCAGAAGTGGGTAACAGGATAGAAATGGCTCTTGGGCATGCCCTAACCAATGAGGTAAAAGTTTCAGGGGCCTACCATATCCAATGTGCGCATTTTCAAGATTGCAAAAATCTTCAGCGACACTAAACCTCTGCTCTTACGGTTGTGTGAGGCATGTTCCATGGTAACCCTAGTGTCCTCCCAAATCTAACTCTAAAATCCAGTTTAAGGTAGCCAGTGCACCCACAACAAATTCAGAGACAGAAGCCTGCTAGGATAAAGTCAGGGTTCCCGTCAAGACTAACCAGGTGCCAATGATGTCCGAAAGAGCATAAGAGTATCTCTAAATATCCCTCTTCTACCACATGCGCCAGAACTTTCTTAGAATTATGCCACTAAGCACCATCAGGGGGGAAAAGAGGAATTGGTGAAAAGAGAGACTACCTCAGAGATTGATGCGCCACCTTTGGATAGCCTAGTTTTTAACTCTGCAAGTTTCTTCTACCATAATTGGGAAGGCTGAATTCAATTCTGCCCCTTCAAATAATACAATAAGCAATCATTGCCAAGTTACATATATATGCTTCATACTTTTTGACTTAATCATTACATACATTTTAAGTAGGTGTACTTTCCTCTTCCTTTAACAATACTTTTCATTCCCAAATTGCTATACCCAATTCCTTCTGAGGTCTAGCTTCACTCTTTAGGGAAAAATAGTCTCTGTTTTATCTTTTATGCAGAAGAGATATTCTTCTAACCATTAATTCAAATTGTTTTTGTAGGAGTTCTACTCAACTGTTTATTTAGTTGGATTCATTCTGTCCTCCCCACCATATCAATTTCCTGAAAGAGCATTGTATGTATGTATCTGTATATTTAAACTTTGTATACAGAAAAAACCAAGGTTACAGGGACGTTATAGTTAAGCTCAGATTTCCCCCATACAAAACCAGTGACATTTTTCAGTTCTAGTTACCTGAGCTAACTATAACTTACACCCTCATGCAGTGCATGGCTTATGACCTCAATATATATCGCTTAACTACAGCCGAACTACTGGACAGAATTACACTAGATTTGGCAGAAAGCTAGCTCAAGTTCCAGAAAGCATGTTTCTTGTGATTTGGTGTAAATCCGTTCAGAAGTTTCAGCGGTAATAAAATAGAAACTAATTTGTAGATCTAGGGAAGCGGATCCACCTGCAGTAAATCTGCGGCTCCACGGGTCACAGCGAGGCCATGATTGGCTAGCCGCAAATCAGGAGAAAAGTTGCCTCCGCCATTTTATGTGTCGAGAATGGGTTACCGTGGCTGAAAAGAAGCATGCAAAACAAATGAAGGGATTGGGGTAGAGGTGCCCTGACCCTATGGGTTTGTAATAAATGAGGTGAAAGCATGTTTAAAGGGCAGTAAAATACCTGGAAATGTTTTTTTAGCCACTTGCAAGATCCTTGGAGCTGTCGCGGCACTCAGCTTGGCCCCCTGTGTAAATCTGCAAAAGAAAGATGAAAGGAATGCTGTGATTTGTTAACTGGAGCAGCATAAGAAGAACGCATGGTGAGGGATAGCCATTTTAAATGCTTTACTACTAAGAGAAGAGGTGATTTACAAGATTTCTGACTGGACATTTGGAATGGATGCAGATGTGGTCGGAGATAGAAATAAAACTAGGAGAAAAGCAAAAAGCTTTTATGGGTATGTTAATTAGGTTGTATTATATTAAAGTATATTTAGATAAAACATTGCGAGTGTATGTACGCTGAAAGAAAATGTGAACCTTCTAGAGACTTTACCAGAAGGGGAAATACAAGGGAACTTAGATGAGAACATTAACTAAAATTACAGTGAACGAGAAAGAGAAATCAGTATACTGAAAATATGGTAGTGTTATTAAACCAGTATGAAATTATATTTGGGTGTTTGCTTACCGTGTGTAATTTAATAGCATGTAATTTGTACATGCTCATACAGTCAGGCAGGCACTCCCACAAAACTACTTACGTACCTGTAAAAACCAGGTCAGGGACAATCAATATTTGCCCGGCGGTATCGCCTCTTTAACCCACAAAATATTAATCAATGAAGAGGCAGGCCCTGGAGACTGGAAGGCAGGAAACAAGGTTTATTCTCTCCGGAGGAGAACACATCAGTTCAGACAGCCAGTATTGTCACGAGGTGCTCTACCCGCATCTCTGAGGCCTGGCCTCTTATACACATTTTCATGATCTTTATTGCAGGTAACATATTCTTGTAATGCTTTGAAGTATGAAAGGACATCCTCTGAATCTCCCCTTCAGGCCCGTTCCCACACACATTTACAGTTGAAGTCCCCACCCTGGTCGCAACAGGTGATGATTATCGCGCAGCTGGACATTCCGCCGATTCACGGAATGTGGGAGGTTTGATCGGATCTCATAGGGTGGGGGCTTTGATCAACTCGAGGGTCCTTTAATGAGGGAAGCTTCCTACTGTACGGGGGGGGCAATAAACAGTATCCGCAGAGCTAGGTGGCGGCCTGGGAACGAGGAAGACAAACGGGCACACAGGAAAAGGGGGTTTGTATCAAAAGGGCCTGGGACCATGAAAGGAATGAAGGGAGGTGTCGCGCTGGGAACAGGATGGGGTTCTGAGGCAGAGCTGCGCTGAAGAGGGGTTTATGACCCAAGGCATGTGCGAGCGGGGGGTTGTCAGCGTGCGGGCTTTGTGAGGGCGAAGGGCTATGCTGGGGGCCAGTGGCGTGCAGAGGGTGGTTCTGATCGAGGCACCTAAAATGGCGGGTGCGCACGACAAAAAGTGTGGCATCAGGGGAAAAGGCAAGATGGCGCAGATAATGTTTACCAAACCGTACTAATTTTCCACAGTCCTCCCTTTAACATATCCAAGACATCTTGCTGGCCTATTTCATATCCATGTCTATTGTGGTGGTCATAATTAAAGAAGTAGGAACCCAGGTGAAGGAGCTATAAACATTACATTTAAAAATTTTCGGCTTAGGAGGCGGGTCTATCGATAAAACTCGTTTGCAGGAAAGTCATAGTAATGCAATATCGGACAAAAACGATTCTGTAGTGAGAGCATTGAGTACATTTCATAGAGCTTATAATCATTCGGAATATGAACTGATAGGTTATTGCATATGTAAATTCTTTTCGCATTCGGTTGGAGTATAATCAATACAATGGTGGCTGGGAGAGAAATGAGACATAGTAAAAAACGATAATCAAGGGTGTCATTGTTCGAAGTTAGTGAGTTCTCAGCTTTCTTTGTCGTCCTCTGTTGGCACTGTGGAGCACCGGCGGTGGAGCTATGGGTCCAGCTCTATTCTAGGTCCCGCGTTGCAGGGCATGACCTTTTCCTCGCTTTTCTGGTCAAAAAGGTCCTTTTCGCCCTGTGCCCTTTTGAGTCGATTGTCAAGAAGTTCAGGTGGAAGAAGTGTGTGTGTGTGAGTAGTCCTTAGGGTAGGTCGGAGAAAAAGGGGGATGGAGCAGGGCCAGATCGGGAACAGACCAGGGGGACGGAAAATTTCAGGTAGGCGGGCTCATGACCGAGTTCAGAGAGCGGGGACTTTTCGGCACACGTTGAACATCGAGCAGGGGCATCAGGTCAGCCCTTTCCTCTCATTTTGTCGGAAACAGTGCCTCGTCCTGCAACTCCTTACTGTCGCGGTCTCGCCTTGGCCAATGTCGCAGATGTTCCACGGTCTGTAGTCAGGCCGCGTGCTCCCACATCCGGTCTCTTTCTCCTCCGACAGTGGTACCCTTAAATGAGTTTGAAAAGACAGTCTTTAGAGAATTGGCAGAGGAAGGTAATCACATAAGTCTATTTCTCTCCCAGCTCCAAGCAAATGAGAAACATCCGTTACATTGGGGTTCACGACCAACATATAAATAATTGATGATGGGCTTGTTGGATTTCCTATAACTTTCCTTCGTAACTATTTCTTTGGTGTTTGTTGGTGTTACATTCATTGTCGTGGTACGAGATCTGGTACCTTTTCATTGCATTTTGTTTATTACAGTTACGTCAGTTCTTCTGACAGAGACCCACCTTCCTAGTACGAGCCTTACAAAGCTATACCGTTCCCCAGGGCTTTATATTTTACGAAAAAGTGCAACGTGCTATCACCATGGTCTGATAGGTATCTTTCTGAGGGACGAACATAGGCTAAACAAATTTCCATTCTATCAATGCATCCTACCTTTCAGCTAAACATTTTACTTTCAACAGGGTTCATTGCAACGATTTCTTCACTTCGGTCTAATCTTAACTTTGCAAACATCATTCTAGTTCCTACATAGCCTCTTACAACCTGACTACTTAATTAAAAACCGGGGTCTTATGGAAAACAACTAGGGACATAGCAAACTGTGGTGAGGGACTATCGTCTTGCTTTGTGTCATAAGGGCGTTATTTAGCAGAAGGCCACAGTTCAGTTGGTAAGCGTTCAGTGATATTTCTCGAATTCTAACCTCTGTAGCTTGCTTATCAACAAATCATTTCTAGGAACAACGGCTGGCCTGTGTTAGTCGTAAGTCGACCCATCTCTTACAACCGGGGGTGAGGGACATTTTTTAAAAACTCTCGTCCGGGGCAGCTGATACAAAACTGGGGGCGTTCTGGGAAGATGGGGATGTTTCGATCACCTTTACTGTTTGGGTATTGCGACAATTCGGGACGGGGAAGGTCGCGTTATCTGAGGCATTTTTTATCATAGAAGCCACTGACATGTAGTTCCCTTATTACGGGTCAGATTAGGGAACCTCAGTCGTCTTACCTGTCCTTTCCCTTTTGGCCAATTCTAGGTTTCATCAATTTTTAGCAGAAAGGAGAGGTAGTGATGCGGCATCAGGGTGATTTTATTTAGGACAAATTTTGTGCAAATACTTGCGGTATTTGGAGCCAATTGGATGGTGCACTAGGGGTGGCGGTTTGCCAATTTAGGTGCTAGTCGTTCGGAAGAGTGAGAGTGTGGAGAGAGAGGGAGAGAGAGAGGAGAGAGAGAGAGAGAGAGAGAGAGAGAGAGAGAGAGAGAGAGAGAGAGAGAGAGAGAGAGAGAGAGAGAGAGAGTGCAACAATAGGCTAAATAGTACACGAGCGACATGGGGAGTGGCCGTGTATTTAAGATAGGCTATTCAGCGCATTACACAACATGAGACATTACGGGTCTGTGTTAGAATTTCGAAAGCATGCAGTTTGGGACGGACGAGCATTAGGCCGGGTACAGGGGACATGCATTGAGTAAAAAAGGGCACCATTGTGTCGCACTTCTTGCATTCTCGGTCCTTTGACCAGTTAAGTCAACGCTTCAGTCACACAAAAACATTCTCTCATTTTTCAGACATACGTGACATGTGCCCATTCACGCAACACGGATTAAGGGTGATCGTGTTTCATCATATCATACAACTTATTGGCTCTTTCGTTACAAGAGCAGTTTGTGGGTGTGCTTAGGTGCCACCTTGCAGCGTTAGTCCGCTTCGTGTATCAGACATGGCGAGGCTTCAGATCTTCACCATACCTCAGTCGCGATTCCAATGTAACCTGTAGAGGGAGAAAGAGAGGGGAAGGGAGGGGGACAACATTCGAGCATATCCAATGCATGGGTACGAAAGTCCTTTACTTACCTCATACTCGTCTTATCTCCTCGGGATAGAATCCCTGGGGTCTTGATTTCTGAAGCCAGGGGGGGGGGCAGTGTGTCCTTATAGGCCGTGTGTAGGGAAACGTTAGAAAATCAGAAGCATTTAGTGAGGTATCTAGTTGGTAGATGTATCTAGCTATCGGGGTCCTTAAATCCTTTCCAACGCTGTGATGTTCTAAGGCTTATCAGTTCTTCGGTCAACTCTGTTCCCTAGTACCTATGAGTGTCGTACCTTTATAACATTCTATCATTTACACCGCTTCACCTTACCCGTCCTCAGAAGTCGAGGTCCTTCTCCATGCGTTAGTTCCTGAGCCAGTCGCATACTTGGAGGCAGAGTATCGTGTCTTAGATTCGATACTCCATCCGGGGCTGGGCAACCATCTTCTAATAACCCTAAAGAGAGAGCAAAGCAGGGTGCACAGAAAAACTCTCCCGCTGATCCCACATTTAAAAAGCATGCAATACCTGTTCATAGTTTGAAAAACCTTTATTTGCACAATCGTTCAGCATGTAGATATGAGAGTGTAATCGTATTTGGCCGGACACGGCGATGGCTGAAGTACGTACAGTAAGGGGGGCTATTTTGCAGCATTAAAAACATTAAAAAGGTTTTATTTAGTCATTTTGCAGGAAACTAAAAAGGTCTATCAAAAGGTGAGGGATCAAGGGGCATTTATTTCATAATTGGAAGCACAGTCAGGCTAGTTGCAATAAAATTTCCTATATGCATACCGTGGGCGTGTGTCACCAGCGAGGTGATGTATCGGCTACAATAATATCATAATAAATCGTACATTGAAAACAACATTTTTCACGGGGTCCTTTTACATGTTCGTCGAGTGAACCCTCCCTCGTTTTCGTCAAGTGTACAAAGGATCACATATATATATATCTCAGAACATCGAGTCTTTTTAGCTAAAAACACCACGAGGTGTTCGTAAGTTCTCATTGATACCGGCGCCATTTTGGGCGGGGCCGGGTTAGTCCGGAAGTAGCATCAGGGACAAAATGTTTCCTACAACCGGCGGTTGGACCAGAGTCCTTTTCGGCAGTTCAGAAACTCGTGCTAACAGAATGGGTGGCTATGTCGTGGTTATTTCGTTAGCGACCAAGGCAGTTGTTCCTCACCGGAAGCCTGCAGGGGCCGAGGGCTCTGGGGACTTTTGTAGAATCTTCAAAGCTGTGGAGATGCTGTCGGAGGTGGGGGCTCGTGCCCCGGTGGGCAAGCGTCCGAGTTACATTGCTGGTCAAAGTTACTCTAGCGGCCTAGACCCGCCTTCCAGGGGGCCCAGACGCCATTTTGAGGCCCTGCAGCAGCCGCCCTTCGTCGAGTCTGCAAGAGTGGAAGAGACCTTTTGGGGTGAAAGAAATGGAACTCCGTGTCGTGGGAGCAGGACATTCGGCTAGGGTGCAGCTGTGGTGCCCCCACCGGGGGGGGGCGAGGGTGACTCGTTCGCGCCGTCTCCCTCTTACGGACAACACATGATGGCCACTCTACATCCCGTGCCCCACAAGTCCCATGTCCCGTGCTGCGGAAGTATGGCCGCCTGCAGTGCAAGTCCTGTGCTGCGGAAGTATGGCCACCTGCAGTGCATGTCCTGTGCTGCGGAAGTATGGCCACCTGCGGTGTATGTCCTGTGCTGCGGAAGTATGGCCACCATTGCATGTTCTGTGCTGCGCAAATATGGGCGCCACCGTTGCATGTTCTGTGCTGCGCAAGTATGGGCGCCGCTGTTGTATGTTCGGTGCTGCGCAAGTATGGGCGCCGCTTGGCTGGAGGATTTCGGCGCCGGGCCGAGGGCTGGGAAACCTCCTATCCGGGGAGGTGGGAGAGGCCCGTTCGCGTCGCCTCTCCCTCCCAGCCCACCCTGTACCAATTTCAGCAGAGGTATTTGTGATGGCCGGACTGGGGCTGGGAAGCCTCCTATCCGAGGAGGTGGGAGAGGCCCGTCCGCGTCGCCTCTCCCTCCCAGCCCACTCCGCGAAGAAGAGGATGGGACAGCCATTTCATGTCGGGCCCGTGGTGCCTCCTGGACATCCCACTGGCGATTCGATCGACGGTTGTCAGCAGGCCCCGCCCCACACGTGCTGTGTGGTTCACCTTCCGGATGGGCGTGACCGGTGACCTGCGGCATTTCGGGAACTTCCGGAGTGGGGGTAGGTATTTTGTTTGGACAGGCATGTCTGGGTAATGGGGGGTTGTCTATGCAGGCCTGTAATTGCTCCTTTCTTTTTACAGAGTGGGGGGGCAGCAGAGAGTAATCAGTCCCATTGCACTCGAAGTTTGAGTTCATTAATGGAATGTATACTAATCTGTCCGAGACTACTCTGTGTATTGTTTCTGTAAGTTATCTGAAAAGGGTGGCTTTTCTTTTTTTTTTTTTTTTGTTAGGGAACAGTAGCGGTAGTACAGGGTTCGTCACCGGGTAATTTAGAGCTAGACTGGGTTTCCCGTCTTAGCGTTGTTTGATCTATGAGGACTCAAACATGTCGCTAAAATTGGTCTGGCGAAATCTGTGCCATCGGGCATAATCAAACGTGGTGGTTCTATCCGGCCTGTCCATGTCAGTCTGATTCATCTTTGTCTCGCGCCTTTTCCCTTTCTGCCGGCCTGTTATTCCTGTCGGCCCTCTGCTCCTACCCTCGTTCAGTAGAGTCGGGCATTGGGCTTTCCAGTGCCCGGCATATTTACAAAAAGCACATTGGTTTTGCCCTAAGTCTGGTCGTCCTGTGCGTAGTGTCGGGGGATTACTTTCGGGTCGTTGTGTCCTGGGGTTGTCCTGCCGATATATTCCTTTACCTACTCTGTCCTCGTCTCTTTTCTTTCGTTGTATTGCTTCTTTGCGCCACATACCGAGACTGTCGAGCATAATAGGCGTTGTCTTATTATTACGAAGGGCTATTTCTAACGTTTCTATTTTATCAAGATCAAAGGATCCTATCAGTGGCCACTGTTTCTCTTGATTTTCTTTGGTATACCTGTGCCACAGCTTACTATAGGCTATGGTAACTAATCCATAGTTTATGAACATGTCTTTATTAGGGGTGCCTTCCAGCGGAGCTAGATGGTCCACCTCTAATAAACGGTCCGGGCTGAACCAACTACCAACCAGTGGGGAGAAGACAGACATGACGGCTCGCAACGAGGACAAAAAGTCAGCACTGCCTATCTTATCACTGCGTGCAAAGACTAGACAGAATATTTCTATTCTACGTTGTTTGCAGGCAGTGAATACCTCATGAACCAATATCAAATAATCAATAAACAACCAGTGGGGAGAATAAGTAGGCCCGCAAAAGGTCTGCGTCCTCTACCCTTTCACTATCTGCAAAGGGGAACCTGTTCTTTCCTGTTTGCAGACAGAGAATCTCCAGAAAACAATCCGCGAACATTAGTTCGGGGTTGAAAACAATTAATCAGTGTGGGAGAGGGAAATCTCCCGAAAACAATTCGTGAACAAATAATCAATATCAGTGGGGGAGAAAGATAGGCACGCTGGCTGCGTTACCTATCCTTCACTGTTTGCAAAGAGAAAGAGCCTATTGTTTCTCCGTTTGCAGACAGTGAATCTCCAAATAAGTCAACAAAGAGTAATACTAGTATTTTCCGGTCAATTAAACAATCATTTCGCAATTCGTCGTGTTTACACGACCTTACCCGGACCGTATGGACAGTTTCCTATCTTCCGAATCCAGCGCCCGATCGTCCTCTTTTCCTCGTATTCCTCGCGGCACTCCTGATGGTTCCCAGTCAGGACCGTAGATCACTCGAGAGAGGTCTGTTCGGAACTAGTGAAGTTCGGATGATCGGCTGCCAGATGAGGGTCTATTGGGCAAGAGCTCTCCCGATCGTTGCAGTCGTTCACTCTGTCGTCAGGACCTCTCCCACTGGATCCACGTGTCGCTGATGGGCCCCACGCTTGGGACGCCAATTGTAAAAACCAGGTCAGGGACAATCAATATTTGCCCGGCGGTATCGCCTCTTTAACCCACAAAATATTAATCAATGAAGAGGCAGGCGCTGGAGACTGGAAGGCAGGAAACAAGGTTTATTCTCTCCGGAGGAGAACACATCAGTTCAGACAGCCAGTATCGTCACGAGGTGCTCTACCCGCATCTCTGAGGCCTGGCCTCTTATACACATTTTCATGATCTTTATTGCAGGTAACATATTCTTGTAATGCTTTGAAGTATGAAAGGACATCCTCTGAATCTCCCCTTCAGGCCCGTTCCCACACACATTTACAGTTGAAGTCCCCACCCCGGTCGCAACAGGTGATGATTATCGCGCAGCTGGACATTCCGCTGATTCACGGAATGTGGGAGGTTTGATCGGATCTCATAGGGTGGGGGCTTTGATCAACTCGAGGGTCCTTTAATGAGGGAAGCTTCCTACTGTACGGGGGGGGCAATAAACAGTATCCGCAGAGCTAGGTGGCGGCCTGGGAACGAGGAAGACAAACGGGCACACAGGAAAAGGGGGTTTGTATCAAAAGGGCCTGGGACCATGAAAGGAATGAAGGGAGGTGTCGCGCTGGGAACAGGATGGGGTTCTGAGGCAGAGCTGCGCTGAAGAGGGGTTTATGACCCAAGGCATGTGCGAGCGGGGGGTTGTCAGCGTGCGGGCTTTGTGAGGGCGAAGGGCTATGCTGGGGGCCAGTGGCGTGCAGAGGGTGGTTCTGATCGAGGCACCTAAAATGGCGGGTGCGCACGACAAAAAGTGTGGCATCAGGGGAAAAGGCAAGATGGCGCAGATAATGTTTACCAAACCGTACTAATTTTCCACATACCCACCACTCATATGGCTAGACATTGACTGCAACACTCAGTCACAAAACCATAAAATCAGTCACACACTCATTTACTCACCTATACGTCCAAGTGTGAGTACTAGTTTGCCCTTACAGCAAAGGAGGACATGCGCAGAGTGCAATCTGCACAACAAGAAGAGTTTGAAGTGGACTACCAAAAAACTCTTGAAGAGGATGAACCCTGATTGTAGTCGACCTAGGAATGAGAGTGTAGTGTATTTCAGAAGGAGGGAGATGAATGGAGAAATGTGTGGGTAAGGTTTCCAGAGGAGAGTCAGGATCCCCAGAGACAACCCTCTCTATTGAATATGGTTCAGGAAGCACTGTTTGCTCCCAAATCCAGTCGCCTGAGGATCTGAAGGACATGCAGGCTGACTGGGAACTGAAGTCCCATCTGGGCTAGCTGGGTGTAGCAGAGAAAAAAGGTGAGGTTAAGAGAAATTTGGAGGAGAAAAGGGTCTTGCTGGCTGGAGTGTTAAGGAGGTGCACTTGAAGGCCAAATAGCTGTTAGAGTCTGGTGCATCTTTACTGTTGTCAGTGTAGAAGAATGAGTTCAAGTATTCAGAGACTTAGTGCCTGACTTTAAAAAGGGGTTCAATATAGACAGTTTATTTCTGGCATAAGAAGTACCTGTAGTGGTACAGAGGATCTCTTAGGAGGATTGTAAAGGTGACTTTGAAGTCACATTTCTGGTGATGAGACAGACAACATGCTATAAAGGAGGTCATTGTCAGTAAGTAAGAATAAACCCCAGTAGAATGCAGGTTGAAATTCAGTGTTAGTCAGAACCTGTGTGAGCACTACAGGGAGGATTGTATAGGGTTGTTTTCAAGTGGTTGATAAAAGTATTTTTGTTTTTCACGAAGGTGTTTCTAACAGTGGATTAAGAAGAAGCAACCTTAGGAACTTGTTCTACAGACACTTATTGGAGTTCTTTTATCTTGTTTCATCTGATACAGCTCAATGACATCCGCGTTATCACTTTTGAATGTAGTAAATGGATTCTGTAATGCTTATATATTTCTTCAGATCTGCTTTTTCGAACTGTCCACTTGTAGGCAACATTATGTTCATCAAGCAACTTCCATGTTAGAGAACATCTAGATTTTTATAGTACACATTATTGTGTTTCACTAGAATAACAAGTTGTTCTTCCAAATCTATCTCTACACTCATAGTTTCAATATAGTGTTTCACATCTAAAGGAAAATACACAACAGTACCTTTAAGCGCTTTCAGAAGCTCAGTGGATGATATCTTTAATGTTAGAGTTTGCTTCTCTCCGAAAGTAAGTGATCCCAGGGATAATCTGCACAACCCAGGGTTAGAAACTAAGCTACTATTCCTACTTTTCTTAACATGTACTTAAGCTCAACATGATGAAGATACCAGTACTCATGAATCCCAATATTTGCAGAGGCAAAGTAAATAGCACACTGTAAGTACATGGTTGGGGTCCTACTGTATCAATGTAATCCTGGCAAATACTACAAATACTACTACACTCCCATATACACAGGAGCATGTCTACACCTCCCTTGTACTCCGTCACCTATTTCTTCCTCTACATTTCTAGGAATCATCTCTTTTTCTCCAATGGTGGTACATTTTGTTGTAAAAGTTCAAGTTTCAGTGTGTTTCTGTATTTGTAAATAGTTAAATAAGTTATCTTATGTTTGTTTGTTAATTGCTTGGTTTAAATTGTATTGTAATATGTTCAAAAATACACTTGTAAAGTTATAAATGTATTTACTATTAAGTTAATATTCAATTGATCTTTATTTCGGCATTACATGTCCATAAAAGATTTGCACAGCAAACACATTTCGTAAATGAAATACATGTCAAACCCCATTTTTAAAACAACTGATGATTATTGCTAATAAAATCAATACAGTTTTAAAAAAGACAAGTATGAAACATAGTAGCATACCTGGCTAATGAACATTTGGACATGGAGCTGAAAAAGTTACCATAAAAATACGTACAATCAAGCCACTAAACAAATAAAACCAAGTGAACAAGTGGTATACAATTTTGACCTTATAGCTTTAGGCCTTTTTTCCTGCGCACAAAGTGGATAGAAAGCAAAAATCTGCTGACACTAAATACTATTGTTTGGGTTGTATCAGATTTGATCATTCTTAGTGCCATCTTACATGACATTATTCTCAAAAGATTTTATAAAGGTTTGATCCACTTTCGTCTGGCTGACACATAGGCTGGGCAGAAGAAAAGGATGTGCTGGTCAACCTCCTTGAGCTTACCCTCGCACATAGTACATGTTTCGCTGGTCGTTGGGTCATCAACAACATTGCCCCTTCTAGACCAGCGTGCCAGGGTTGAGTTGGCCAAAAGGTTACCATATCTTAGTTTCATAAAAAGAGTTTTAGCTAGCAGGGGCTCAAATTCATCTAGGAAATTCTCAAAAAGAGGCTCATCCTTGAAGCTTAGAAAGTTGTTTACTAAAGTCCCACCACTATTTCCATTAATCATTTGGTTATTGATAAAGCCCCAAAAGGCCATTTTCACATTTATTTTTAGAATTATACGGCACCCTTTCCGGATTCTTCCAAAATTGAGATAAACCTATCTTGGTTAACCACAATCTAACATGTTTTAGCCAAACATTGGAATTCAATGCATCCATACCCATTAACTCTCTTAGCCCATTTCTATAGTCAAGCAGTTCTGGTGTTTGCCAAAGTCTCACCCAGAACATTAGAGGCCGAACAATAGTGTGATGGTCGGTTCTTTTGACATTTAGGTCCAACTGAAGTGGTACTAAAGGAGTGCCTTTTGGTCGCCCTTACAAGGCTTCTCATGAATTTGTTCTCCAAAATTGTAAAAACATCCTTTGACATTGGCCCCCAAATCTCAGCACCATAAAGAGCTGCCAATTGAACTTTGAATTTAAATAGTTCTAATGCTGGTGACACAGCTTTGCTGATGCTTGCACCCTGCTTCCTTAGGATGGGTATAGTATTCTGAGTAAATATTAGCTTACTTTTCTCAATTTGGGGCCTCCACGTAAAGTTAGAGTCAAGGGTGATCCCCAAATAGGAAAAGTTTTGGACCGATTCCAATTTTTGGCCATTTAATGTTAGGTAGCCTTTTTGTGGTTTGATAGGGTTTAAGGCCATACATTTAGTTTTTTTGGCATTGATTTCCAGACCTTTCCTATTACAATAGTCACTAAATGAATGAAGTAGTGCTTGTAGGCCTTTCTTAGTTTGAGAAATTAAAATGGTATCATCCGCGAATAATAACGCGGGTATCCTTTCCCCATTTAATTTTGGGGAGTCATTTTTGCAACCCTCTAAGTGTGCAGGAATATCATTCACAAAAAGGGAAAATAAATTGGGGGCCAGGACGCAGCCTTGGCGAACGCCACGCTCAATAGGTATATTCTGGGTTAATTCCCCTTGGGGCCCCATCTCACTTTAGCAAAATTCTTGGAATGCAACCCAATTATCTGAACCAACAGGCAGTTGAGTAGCCCTGCCTTATAGAGGGACCTCCATATAAGATCTCGTGGCACTAGATCGAAAGCTGCTCTGAGATCTACAAAAGCAACGTATAAATGTCCCTTTTTAATCTGAACATATTTCCAGTAAAGGCAACAAAATCTAAAATCTTGGTCGATGGTACTCACTTTGTACCTAAACCCAGCATGAAACTTCGTGAGGACCGAGTTATCTTCCAACCACAAGTTTACACGGATTAAAATATGCCTAGAATACATTTTCTGGAGAATATCCATTAGGCTAATTGGTCGGTAATTAGAGGGTTCCGACCGATCACCCTTTTTAAAAATTAAAACAATCTCAGCTCCCCGCCAACTTTCTGGAAAATCTACACTACAAGACAGCATATTGCACAAATGATTTATATAAGGTGCCCATACCTTTAGATCATGCTTGTAGAGGTCCCCAGGAATTTTATATAAGCCAGGTGCTTTACCATTTTTCACTGCATTAATGGCTGTTTCAGTTTCCTCTATTGTAAATTCCAGGTTAGTATTAGAAGGTGTGGACCATGGAGCCTCCTCACTAGTAACGTTAGTGGCTTCATCGTATTTTTTATATAGGGTAGTAAAGTGGTTAACCCACGGGAGTTTGTCAAGATAAATATCTTTAGCAACTCTCCCTTCGTGGTTCCCATTGGCAACTAACCTCCAGAAACCTATATTGTCCTTAGCCTTTGCAGCTACCAGCATATCCGCCCAATGATTTTCCTCCCAAGCTTTCCTTGAATCAGCCTGCACCTGTTTATAAACTTTTCTTGCCAACCTAACATCGTCCGGAGATTTAGTTTTGATCGCCAACAAGAGGCTTTCTTTGCACTGCCTGCATGTCTTGCCATACCATGCCTTACTATGGGACAGATTTTGCAATTTCTGATGGTTCTTTTTTGGCATTTTTGAGACTAGGAGTTTCAGGGTTTTGAAAAGCTCATTGTGAAGTGCAATGAAGCGTCCAGGATTATCGGCCTCAGGTGGGGAACCTATGAAGGCCGACAATGAACTTGCGAATTGTAAATAAATTTCTGCAAGGATGTCGTCATGCTCCAGTATATGAGACCACTTTAGGGCTCGTCTGTTGTTACTAACGAAAATTTCATCACGTGTACCGCTATGTGGATCAGTTATCTTTGCACTCCAAGCCCCCAGTATCAAGCATGCTTCTAGCTGTAAGTCCAAGGGACAGTGATCACTCTCTATCCTGTCCTTCACCTCTAAGTCGATCATATGCTGCCAGATAGTCAAGGAAACGATTACAAAATCTAAATTGCTTTTGCAGTTGTTCCTAAGGAATGTTGGCTTTTTAGACGTATCCGACGGGAGACGTCCATTGCAAGCCCTAAGACCATGTTCCGCGGACAAATTCACTAGTTGAACTGCTAGAACTGAACAATGTACAGGATCGTTATTGTCCACCAAGGGAATGTTGTTTGCCTGATCTTCTTCATCAAAAACATCGCTCAGCCCTAGGATTGGTTCATAGTTGCAATCTAGGTCACCCGTTATAATAACAGCTTCTTTGTCAACTATTCTACTTAAAAAGGAGTCCAGCTTTACCAAAGTTAATAATTCCTTGGATACTGGAGCGGGTCTATTGTAGACCTTAATTAAATAGAGTGTTTTCCCTTCGCTAGTTGTAATTTTTAGTGCCAGTATGTCCAACGAGCTTGTGTCTATGACTTCTACCTTAATACTCAAAGTTACTTTGACCCAGGTGATTAAACCGCCTGATGGCCTTCCCCTTACAGAGGGGATGGCGCCAATTCCAAAGGACTTATAGCCTACCCTATGAGGCGTGTCGAGTGCCCATGATTCTTGAAGGAGGCAAAAATCACCAGAATCAATATTCTTTGCCCAATCGGGATCCCTCAGGTTCTTTGTAACACCAGCTATATTCCATGATATTAATTTCAGGATCTTGTCATTACTGCTACTCGTGGGTAGTGGCTCCAAGTTTGGGGACCTGATATTTAAAGCGATAGCTCCCATAGATAACTCTCCCATGAAGTTCTGTCCTTCCAGGAGTTCAGTTCGCTCTCCCTGTATGGTGACACTATTTATAAGCCCTGGTTTATGTGTAGATGGGTCCTGTAGTCCGTCCCCCTGGGCACAAGCTGCCACAACTACTCCTTTGCTGCTAGTAATACTAGGGACTTCTGTATGTCCTTTCCTATGGTCATGATTGAGCATAGGACTCATCAAACATGGTCTGCCTTTGGTGCTAGATGTACAACCCACAATTGGCTTCAGTCAATCTACTGCTTCTAAGCAGCTAAATCTATTGAAAGTTGATGCCCCTACCCATTGGTTTGGATTGCCCATGCCCCTATCATGGATCCCGCTCTGAGCGTGATAATTGGCCCTAGTCCAACTTCCGCCACCTTCAGGACGCGTCCTGGGTGGATAAAAAAACAAAAGAGGTCAGGTTTCGATTGCGGAGTTCCCTCCTTGAAAGTTCCACGAACGAAGCGCCAGGATACCCGATGGGTGACAGTCATTGCGCTATATAAATACACCAATACAATACAATACAATATATGATACACAGTTCGTGGGTCTTCAAAGTTAACTACCACACAATCACCAGTGGTTGATTTTCTTGAAGGGCCTATCCAAGGGACCCTTCGAACCATTAAGATTTTACTCTTTATGTGAGTGGGTAAGGGCCTATTTTCATTGCCTAGCTCAGGGACCCCTGTCAGGACAATTACATAGGGGCTTACATCTGGTGGTAAATTGATATAAAAAAACAAAAGGGAGAGCAAGGGATTGTGTTCACATTGCGTGAACGGGGGTACTGCGAGCTTGCTAGTTTCTTCCGCAAACTCAAACTAAAAGCTTTTTTTGAGAAAAACCCTCGTAAGGAGACTGAGGAGATACCCAACGAAACGGGACTGAGAATCAAGTCCACATTCATACCACCACCCAATACCATCCCAGTGGAGATTAACACGTTCGAACAAGCAGTATTCAATGACATCGAGCATATGGGAGTAACCAAACAATTTCTCAACAACAGCAAGGCAGAACAGAATGCGATCATAAAGTTTAAAGCAGATAACACTGTGATAATCAAACCGGCAGACAAAGAGGGAGGCCTGGTTATAATGAACAAAAATGACTACGACACAGAATGTAGGAGACTGTTAGGGGATGTGAGGAACTACCAACCCCTACAAAGTGACCCCACAGAAGATCTTAGAGCAGAAATCCTACAACTAGTAGAGACAGCAGAGGCAACTGGGAAAATTTCCAAGCAGGAGGCAGATTACCTAAGTAAAACGGAAGGCAAGATCCCTTACTTCTATACAGTGCCGAAAATGCACAAAGGAATAATCCCCCCTCCAGGCAGACCAATCGTCTCGGGGATTGGTTCACTGTTAGAACCACTCTCAAGGTTCTGTGACTTTTTCCTCAAGACTATCGTACAATCCACATCCACATACTTGAAGGACACTAAGAATCTGTTGGTACTCCTCAATGAAATCAGAGTGGATGATGAAACCATCTTGCTTAGCTTCGACATCGAAAGCTTATACAACAGCATACCACAGGATGCCACCATTAATGTACTCAAAACCACCCTGGAAAGAAACAACTGGGACCACCAAACACCAAAATCGTTCATCCTACAATGTGCCACCCTTGCATTGAAAAGGAATTATTTTGAGTGTGAGGGATCTTGGGCAGTGTTTTTGCCCCAAGTGTGGCGGGACTATACGTTTGAAGAAAAATTCATCCTGGCAGAGACAAACCCTTTCGCCAACTACATCAAATTTTGGCGACGATACATTGACGACGTCCTAGCTATCTGGCAAGGACCGGAAAAAATACTCGGAGAATTTATCATATGGATCAACACTTGTGACCCACATTTAAAATTTACACAATGTTATGATAAACAAAAAATGGTCTTCCTGGACCTAGAAATCTCAAAAGAAGGAAATGGTTTGACATCCAAAACCCACTTCAAACCTACTGCCAAGAACAATCTCCTCAGTTATGAAAGTTTCCACCCCCGCCCACTCAGAGAAAATTAGCCCTACGGGCAATATCTAAGGTGACGGAGAAACTGTAGCAAACTGATGGACTACAAAGCCCAAGCAAAGGACCTAACCAGCAAACTTAAACAACGTGGGTACCCCTCTAGGATCATTGATAAATGCCAAAAAAGAGCCAGAAACCAGCCCAGAGACGTGCTCCTAGAAGACAAAATAACTCACAATGACTCTGTCCCACTCACCTGTGTCACAACGTACAACAGAATTTCGAACCAAGTGAGCAGGAGCATCAACAAGCACTGGTCCATACTAAATACAGGCATACTACAATGGGAAAAACCACTCTTCTCGTACAAGAGGGCACCCAGTCTCAAAGACAGTCTAGTCAACACCAGACCAAAAGTGAAACCATCCAACCTGAACCCAAGTGTTACAGTAGCCTGGAACCTCCCGCCGGTGACAGGACATTTCAAATGCGGGGATTGCAGCGTGTGTCACCTCACGGAAAACACAAAGACTCTCAACTTGGAAGAAGTGAAGGTCTGGGAACAACGTTCACACACAAATTGCAATAGCGCAAATGTTGTGTACTTGATCAAATGCACATGCGGAAAACCCTACATTGGCATGACTACACGCAAAGTCAAGCAACGCATTTGTGAACACCGAAGCACCATACGGTGTAAGAAAAATGCAACCAAATTGACAAATCATTTTCTCGAAGCCCACCACATTCCAAATGATATGAGGTGGACCATTATCGAGAAGATCCCACCTGGACCCAATACACAACAGCTCTTATATGAGAAAGAACAACGTTGGGTCTATAGACTATCAACCCACAAAACAGGGCTCAATTACAATATTCCGTGGGCGTCAGTTCTCAAATGAATCAGACCTTGAGTGTACACCACCCGAAATACACCCTTACGAATAGCGCCAGGCAATAGGTTTAGCTCATAGGGCAACCAACCCAAATAGTTACCCGTCTCAGTATGAATGGTCTAATTTTCATCACTCCCTTCGTGACACAAAACAATGTGTCTATATCGAATTACCCCTCCAGTTGGACACCATCTATGTAACGTCCATTTTTCTTTCCAATACCGACCCCTTTCTAGTTCAAAACAGGAACCTAGTCGGACCTTTGCACCAACTATGGCACCTGGCACCCCTAAGCGATAATGTGCCCGTGCATCTATTGTCATATGAAAAGTATATACCACCGGTATTTATATAAATTTTGTAGCCAGTACCTATAATGATAATTCTCTGCATCTGTTTAAATTTAAACCCAGCACTGTAATTTAACACCCGCTTGTTCCGTATTCCAGGATCGAACTCCATCCTGGGGATACAATTTTGAAACTGCACGGCCCCCGTAGCCGATGCAGTCTCCCTGGCTCCCATGACAATGCCCCACGTGTTCGGCAAGAAGACCCGCCCTACACGGAAACCGACCTCCTCTATTTCAGTTCCCGGACTCCCGGTCACAATGTAGCAGGGCGGCGGACCGAATTAGGTTCACAGCTTCAATCCACACAACCAAACTGTAAGTAGAATCCTTGTCAGACCAGCCCAGAGAACCACGACGGGCACTGCCTAACAACTACGCTCCGTAGTTCGTTTTTCAGATTCGGCGCATATTCCTTCGCCGGCCCCTAAAAAACGATATTCGTGAATTGATACACTTATTTCGTTTCAGAATACGTTTTAGATTGAGGATTACCGTTCTCTGCCCTACGATGTCTATCAATACCCCACTGAGAGTAAGCCTCATACTACGAACTATATGTTTGTTTGTCCTTTATGTTTCTGTCAGTGTGTTCAAGTTTGTGAAGTATGACAGTTCATACACTATCTATTTAGATACAGCCTCGCCCTCACAATTCTGGATTCGAGATATTCATGCCACTTAAAACTTGATGAGATACACGTGAGTTTATAAGAAACATATTTACCACTCAGCACGCAGAATTGATAAGCTTGCAAGATGTGGTAATTATCAACAGCTCAACCACGGCCTATTATAAACACGCCCTCTCACTGAAAAGGCACACCCAACAGTCCCTTTGCGCCCTGACTATTTGTGACGCTGAGTAATCAGATTATCCTAATGGGAGTGACAGCATGCAGGCACGATCTCAAGACACTGCACAACGTTACAGGCATGTAGTAGTCTAAATTTTGACATTTGTCTTTTCCTTCTTTACAGGTATTTTGATTATTTTTTATGCTTACCCATTGCGGCATAAGCTGACACCACAGGCACACTTTTGCCCACGTGTGGTACCCAGAGAGTAGGACTGGGTGCGTCTTTTAGGGGACGCAGACCATCCACTCCTCTGGTTTTTTGGTCCTGAAGAAAACCTGGTTAATGAATACCTTTACGGTTGAAACATGTAGACCAGACACACATAGAGATACACGGGTCATAATCACCCTCACTCTATCTCGCCATTGTTTTTAATATTGTCCAGTTGCTTGAAAATAATTTTTTTTTGTTTCTCACAAGTTAAACCAGGACAATTTTTAACACACCTTTTTGTTTATGCACCTTCACTCACAACCTGCTCCACTGTAAACAGGTGTTGTAGCACACCCTGATGGCGCTAGGTCATTAGGGTGGACCCCGATGATGAAGCATGTCACCACTAGGTGGTGAGTGAGGGGTTTCTTAACAAAAGGAGAACTTTCTCACTTTTGTTCAATCACACACCCCATTAGGAATCTTTGATTCTACGGTGGTGGTACTCCTCTTTTTTGTTTATATCGGTAAATTGATATAACCTCCCCTCGGTTTTCTCTCTGTTTGATACCCTTTCTGATCCTGCTGGTTGGACTTAATAACATTAGTGCCCTGTGCTGGGGTTTCCTTAACTGTTGCAACAGAACTTACTGGATTTACCATTGTTGCATTTTTATTGTTCTCACTCGTTCCCTGGATCAAAGGCTGGGGTATGTTCGTATCTAGTGCTGATACCATTAAGGCAGCACCCCCGGTTGGTTTAGAAGGTAATCCAACTATACTGAGGCTTGCCAGTGTTATAATACTTTTTTCAACCTCTAGTAACTGGTTTTCTATGCGTGTCAGTCTGGTTTCCAGTGGGGTTAGAAGTTTTTTTTAAATTTCCCCCATATTTTTAGCAGGATTGCAGTCCCCTCATCAGCCATCCCTGCACTACTGTCTCCCACCACGTCTCTAACTAAAGAATCCTGTGATTCCTCTGGTATATCTAAATTAACAACGATTTGAGCATCATCCTCATCCCGCCCATTCCGTACTGCCTGTGGAGCAAACCCTATTTCCTCCCCCTCTTTGTTCTCTGTGTCCCTATTCCCCTGTGCTTTTGTAACTTTTACTTTTTTCTTAGCGTGAGCAGGAGCGGTCGGGCGTTTCCGTTTCGATATAGCACCCTCCCGTCTCCCACGTAGTTGTCTTGTATGAGCCTCGTCTTCCTGGACCTCTAGCTCTATGGATTCGTTTATAATATCGTCCACTGCAACTGGCCTTGTATGTGAGCTAGGAGTGTGGTGCACGTCTGCTTGTAACACAATGAGAGTAGGACAGTCAATGTGTTCTGGGGTTCTGGCAGATGCTATGTGACCCAAGGACGATCTTTTGGCCATAACAGGGTCCTGTGACATTCTTCTGGCCACTGCTAGATCCAGTGACACTCTTTGCTCCATTAAACTTTTTCCCTGATCTATTACCGAGTTAGCTCTGGTAATAAAGTTGTCAAGGGTACCTGTTAGCTGTCCCCCCCCTTTGCTGCCTTGCTCCTACTTTCACGAGTGGCCATCCTGAAAAACGCTTGATCTATAGTAGTACACAGGCACTCGTAGTCAATAGTTTAATATAGAGTACATACAGTTTTTGATCCCACAAGAGTTTACACACAAGAGGGGTGGCCCGGTCCGGTCTTGATCGGTCTGGAACGGACTAGAACGGGCATGCCCTTGGCCCGTGCTTCACCCGCTCGCGTCCCGCGGTGCGCGGATGTGGGTGGAGCTAAGTAGAAGGAGGCGGGGCGGGAAGAGGCTCCAGCTGCGGCGAGTGTCAAGCCGCTGAGGGTGCTGGACCTCGCAGTCCCGCGCCCGTCCTGATTCACCAAAACGGCTTGCCAAATGCTCCAAAGGCGTCCCGAGGCTGAGGGAGTCAGAAGGTGGGCTTCTCCTTGTCACGTTGCGGCTAGCGAGCGGCCCCCGCAGAGCGGGGGCCGCGAGCCGTGAAGTACTGCTGGGAGGCGGGGCGGGAAGAGGCTCCAGCTGCGGTGAGTGTCAAGCCGCTGAGGGTGCTGGACCACGCAGTCCCGCGCCCGTCCTGATTCACCAAAACTGCTTGACAAATGCTCCAAGGCGTCCCGAGGCTGAGGGAGTCAGAAGGTGGGTTTCTCCTTGTCACGTTGCGGCTAGCGAGCGGCTCCCACGGAGCGGGGGCCGCGAGCCGTGAAGTACTGCTGGGAGGCGGGGTTGGAAGAGGCTCCAGCTGCAGCGAGTGTCAAGCCGCTGAAGGTGCTGGACCTCGCAGTCCCGCGCCTGTCCTGATTCACCAAAACTGCTTGCCAAATGCTCCAAAGGGGTCCCGAGGCTGAGGGAGTCAGAAGGTGGGTTTTTCCTTGTCACCTTGTCACGTTGCGGCTAGCGAGGGGCACAAACACACTGATACAGGTAATCATACATATACTCACACACCTATACCGTCATCATTTACACAGTTACATTATTAGGGAAAATAAAGCCACAGAAGACATTTTTACAGCAGCAAACATGTGTCATTTCACACAGTGAGTAATCATCACACTTAAATATTCACAGGCTGCTGTTATTCTGATGACCGCTGCTGATGAACGTTTTCCCCACGGGTCTCTAGTGGTAGAATATTCTACTGTACCTAGTTTCTCGTGCACCATTCAGCTGTACACCCTTTCATGAATTGCTTTGAAGTACTTCCAATTGGAACTTGCACCATGTAAATATTTCTTGGTGGTGCTTCTGGGTAATTGTATGCCACAAATATTACACTACACATATTTAGATCTTACCTTCTATTCCCCAGAAGGTATAGTAAAGTATTTCCAAAACATCACTTTCTTTTGTGCTGCGGTAAATATATACACACAAGTGATTGAAGTGATTTTGTAGAAAACTATATTTGTTAATAGTTAAATGACTTGTGTTATGCTTATTTGTTTATTTGTAGTGAGTGCAATCCACAGTGTTACTTAATTGCAATGAGATAGTGTACATATATGGTTTTTTTCTTACAATCTTTATGATTGCTTTTTCCCCACTGTTCTCCTAAACAGTAAGGGTGGGCGGAATTGGCGAAATACTAGTTTGCGGATTTCACGAACTTGGTACAATAAATCTGCATATACAACTGTGCTTGGTGTGGTTCTAAGAGAATGGGACCAATACTGAATTGTTCAGAATGATATGCTCTTTGTGCTCAAGGCATCTACTTGGTCCTCCCCTAAGGTTAGAGGGGACCCCAAAATCATCACCTATCTCATTGTCTGATGTTTATCATTTCCATAGTTCATTTTTGTGAATTGGTTATATGCTTTTAAGCATGTAAAGTTGGTTTATCAAAGCATTTGTGGATGCAGTTTAATGACTGATTCTGCTACGTGAAACTGATTTTTTAGACAAAAATCCGAGTGTTTTTCACAGAATGTGGATTTAACAAAAATCCGCATAATCCGTGAGCAGAACGGAATTACTGCTCATGCTTACTAAACAGTACATCATTTATGGTGCAATGGGTAAAGAAGCTGAGAACAGTAAAAAAGGTCAAATAAAATGCTAATTTATGAATAATACAGACCTTTACTGTATGAGAAATATCGTGTTGATTGTAAAACTAATAAATATTTCAGTGTTTTTCTTTTTATGCAGATCAATGGCACCATCTATTTGGGCAATGTACTTTACTAATTAGTTCTTCACTGTTGTTCCATAACTTTATATTTTGAGGATGCACACCCAATGACAGGGTGCTACAGTTACTAACACATCTAGGCACAGATCAGTACAGCAACTCACACACCCAGCAACACACAGATACAGGTACTACAACACACAGGCTCCCACTGATACAGCCACTGACACACCTACACGCCTCATCGATACAGTAAGTGACACACCCAACTACACACCGATACAGGCACTGACACATCCAGCCAAACACTAATGCATCCAATACTACACCCAGGCACAAGCTGACACACCCAGTGACTTATCAATGCAGATACTCATTCACCCAGCGTTAGAATGGAGGATCTCTAATTGGCAGTGGTATACACCCTATCAAAGTAGGGACCCTTCCTTCTCGTCAGGATGAGTAAAATACACACCTACATTTGCCTGTGCTTGCCCTCTGTTAGCTTGGCACAGAGCAGTCAGGCTAAACTACAGAGGCAATGTGTAAAGCATTTGTATATAACACACAGTAACACAGTGAAAGCACCACATATGGATACCACAGCAGTTTAGAAAAATAAAGTGCATGTATCTAAACTAAACAAAACGAAAACAATAGAAATCCAACATACAGATGTCAAAATATGACTTTTAAAAGGTAAAAGCAATTCTGTCCATAGAAAACTATGGATGTTACACTTTTAGCACAAAGTACCTGGGATGCAACAAAATTACACAATGAAAACAGGCGTAGGGAAGGTGATTTGTCAGTTCCTTACTTGCAGGGAAGGGGATGCGCCAGTTCCTTGCTCCAGGGCAGTTGATGTGCCGGTGCCTTACTGACACGCAGAGGAAGTGGTGTGTCGGTTCTTTACTGAAGAGGAGGTGATGCGTTGGTTCCTTACTGCGAGTGTAGTTGATGTGTTAGTTTCTTACTGAAAGTCCAGCATCGGTGTAGGTTCGGGCACACAGGTTCAATGCGGGAGAAAATCCAGGTGCTACGGGTCGATGCAGCAGAGATCTGGGTGCTGTGGCGATTTCTGCAGCCGCACACAAGTGATGCACTAATTTTTCCAGGTGCACAGCAGGGCCTGTGTCGGAGATGGTGCAGAAATTTCAGACTTTGGAGACTTGGTGCTCAGGACTCAGTGTGTAGCAGTTTCTTGGGCTGCAAACAGGCGCTGTGGAGGAATTTTCAGCTGCACCGTGGCGATGCATGTGTTTTTAAACCCCACTGCCATTTGCAGTGGGAAAACCGGTGCTAGAAGGGCTATGCATAGATATATTGCAACAGGAGCAGAAAAACAACCTCCAGGGGCCCAAAAATGGAGCTTGGCACCAACAACGCAGGTCAAAACTCCCAACAGTGGAGTTCATAGATGCTGCAGTTGAAGTATTTCTGTCCCTAAGAATTCAGAAGAGGAGGCAAGCTCTACATCAAGCCCCTGGAGATCTTCTCAAGCAGGATTCACATCAAAGTTCAGTCTTTATCAATTTTCAATAGCAACCAACTACAGGCCATCACAGCAAAAAAAACACACAGCAAAGAAGCAGTACTCAGTCAGTCAGTCAATTTACTTTATTCGATGCTTACAATATTTGGTCATAAAAAGTACAGTAAAAAACATCTATACATAATACACATATGCATAAAAAGATAAAAAAGATAAAAACATCATAAACACCATTAGGGAACAGTTAGTAAAAGCCAGCTGATGGGAACAGTTTAGAATTCATTCTCGTGCATAGTGCAATTTCCTAATTCATCATGATTGGATTAAAAAGGACACCACAGAAAAACAGACCATAGGATTAGGCAAAGATTGTAGAAAATACATTGCAATACGACATTGTTTGATATCATATTTACGTCAACATAAATCTTTTACGTGGTTCTGCATAAAATTTGCAAAAAAGGAAAACATGTAGATTTGATTGTGCAGAAACACCATTTCAATGACAGGATGGCAATGCATTTATGGAATAAATTCCAGCTGGATGGGCCAACATGCACGGAATAAAATTCAAACAAAATCTAATTAGAAAAAATCTGTGATGTGAATTTGTCACAGTAAAAATATAAGATGTTTGCCCTTACTGTACCATTGAGCTTTCTAAATATGCTTTGACTGATACTTTTGTACAGTTTGCTTTCAGTCTTGCTTCAGCCCTTAATTTGAGTAAACAGGATTTTCTCTCTTTTTTTGGAAAATTCACACAGTTGCTAGGGAAAGAGAATAGACTTTCTAATTCTAAAGATGAAAAAGTAGATCTAATATAGGAGCAGTACTCCTTCTGACAGCTCTTCAGCCCTTCTACTTGGCAGTAACTCCTCTTGATCCAGAAATAATCAATAGTTCCGCAGTTTTAGGTCCAATGAGTATACCATTTTTGTCTTTGAAGTCTTTGTATAGCAAGACTCTCTTGCTTGGTGAAACCAGTTCTGTCCTCCCCGGTCCAGCTTCACTACAGGAGGTTGGGACAGCATTGTGCAGAGCAACCACATTATTATTCAGGTGTCAGTGACTCCTCCTCCCACCACTCTAGCTTATGGCAGGCCAATCAGCATATGCAGGGCGCACCTCAACTCCCTTTGTGTGAGTGTCAAAGGTGAATGCACAAACAAGCCCCTGTCAATCTTTGTCCAGAGGGTGAATCCACAACCAGGTAGAGGCCCACAGAATGGTAAAGCAAGAACATGCCCACTTTCTAAAAGTGGTGCTTTCAAACACAATTTAAAAACCATCTTCACTAAAAAAATGTGTTATTAAATTCAGAGATCCCAAACTCCAAATCTCGAGCGGTTCCCAATTGATAGTTATACTTGTAAAATGTTACAAGGCAGCTCCAATGATAGCCGATGGGAGAGCCAGTCTTTCAATCATGAAAAATGAAATTGGCGGTAATCCATTATACGGACATGTAAAACACACCAGCATAGGTCCTACCTTTCACATACTCTGCACCCTGCCCATGGGGCTACCATGGGACTAGCTTAGGGGTGCATTACATGTAGTAAAAGACAAGGTTATGGCCTGGCAAGTCTGTGCACTTGCCAGGTCGACATCGCAGTTTAAAACTGCACTTACATACACTGCAATAGCAGGTCTAAGACACGTGCACAGGGCTACTTATGTGAGTGACAACCAGTGCTGCAGGCCCACTTGCAGCATTTGATTTACAGGTCCTGGGCAAACATAGTGCTCTTTACTGGAGACTTACCAGTAAATCAAATATGCCAGTCATGTTTAACCATTCATAATCACAATTTAGACAGGGAGCACTTACACTTTACCACACACTGATGCATAAACTAACACACCCGGAGACTTACTAATACAGACACTGACACACCCAGGCATACAGGAATGCAGACACTGAAACATCAAGCTAAACATTAATGTATCTAACACACCCAGGCATACACTGCTGCAAACTGACACACCCTGGGACATCCCACTACAGACACTGACACACCCAGGCATACAGCAATGCAGACACTGACACACCCTGGCAAACATTTATGCATCCAATAACACACACTGACACACCCAGGGACTTACCAATGCAGACACTGACACATCCAGACATACAGGAATGCAGACACAGCCAGCCAGACACTAATGCATCCAATAAGACACACAGCCACTCACTGATGTGCACACTGAGACACCCAGAGACTTATCAGTGCAGACAAGAACACATTTTATTTCTAGAAGGGGTATTTAACAGTTTTCTAATTTGTTTTCTTCTTTTTTCTTAACAAAAAGTGAACAAGGTAGTAAAAAGGGTAAGCATGGGGAAATGCAAAGAATCAACTGGCTTCACACTTCAAAATCATTATATAGTATTTGGATGCAAAAAAATAAATAAATACAGCAATGCTTCTTCATTATATCCAAGAATGCACCCACAGAAGACATTTTTATAGCGACAAGCATGTGACATTGCAGTAAATAACCATGTCTCTTAATTCCTCACAGGCATCTGGTATTATAAGGCGTGCAGCGGAAGATGGTTGCTGTAAAGGTAAAGTAAAGTCCACATTTGTAAAGCGCACAATCACCCGTAAGGGTCTCTAGGCGCTGGGGGCCGTCGGGAAGATTAAGCGAGCTATTGCCCAGAGTCACATGGTGCTGGGCTGACCTGCCGCCGGAGCCGGGGATCGAACCGTGGTCCCCAGATTCCAGCGTCAGTCGCCCTGGCCGCGGCGCCACACCTCTCCGTCAACTGTCCTGTTGCACCTGCTTTCTCTCGCATCATCTGGTTGTAGACCCTCTCATTAATTGGTTTTGGGTGCTTCCACGTAGAACTTATCCCATGCAAATACTTCTTTACAGTGCCTATGGATAACAGCTTGCCACAAATTGTGCAATTGACCTATTTTGCTGATACATTATTTTCCACAGAAGTTATAGTAAAGTGCTGCCATACATCACTTTCTTTTCTCTGAGGTGGTGTGTCTTCTTCTTCATCCTCAAGAGGTTGTGGATTCTCATCTTGGACGGGCAATGTAGCTTCAGCCATTGTCTACTAGCGGAGCACTGCTGATTCTCAATCTACCTTCTAGAGACTTCACTGGACAAGAAATTGTTTTTGGGTGTGGTTTTCCATGTGGTAGGGTGGGGTCCTAATGTATCCAATCAGAAGGCAAGCTGTAGTGGTATTCTAGAGTGACTTTGTGAATCCAGGGCAAAAAGTTGCAGATTCACAAAACTGGTAAAATGGATACATTTTTTGAAAAACAAATATAAGGTGGTTTATATATATGCATAAATAAGTTCACACTGATGGTATTAATTACAATGAGGGGTCTACATATGCACAATCATTTTTTAAAATTGTAGTCGAATCCGCAGAGTCAGACTCATTCTGATCACCTGACAGGGATTAGCATCCCATCTATATTTCTGGACCCACTATGGTACAGCAGTACAACAAAAATCTTTTTTTAAACTAAAGGTTTGTTTAATTACAATAAAAAACGTATTTGACTTTACATTAAGTACATGTGTGATTTTTAGAGTTTAAAACTTTAAAAAATGTTAGTTGTAAAAAAAGAATAGGTACAGTATAAAAAAACTTAATGGAACAAAATTGTAATACACTAAGGAGCTGCTCACAATGGCAGTGAAACCGCCACCAGCAGGCTGCCAGTAGCGGTTTCACCGCCAACCACTTCTCCACCCGCCATATCATGTTGGCGGGCGGTGTGTTGGCGGACGCAAAACCCACCTGCCACAGTCAATCATTCCGATTGCCTGGCGGACCCGGCCAACATGCGTAGAATGGTGGCGGTGCCTAGCAGGCACCGTCCACCAAATTACGATGCTGCTTAAAGCCAGCCTTTCCATGGCAGTAAAAAAGCGATGGAAAGGCTGGAAGGAATTGGATTCAGGGTCCCATTGCGGGCCCCCTGTGTGTTGGGGGAGGTGGTTGTGCACTGGGGGATACCCATGGGACCCCCCTACGTTTCCCTGCACCAGGTGGCAGGCACCACATAGTGCAGGGAAACACACAACATGTTTTTTTGACATTCCGGTGGGTGCTGCAGCCAGTAGCGGGTCCCAGTCCCCGCATCTATGGTGGGCTGACTTAAGTTCGCCCGCCATCGTAATGACCCCCTTAGTATTACAAATAAACCCTCCAAATTAACAAAAAAAGTCAACATAACCATGTATAGGCTCTATCATGGCAGATGAAATAAGTACCCTTAGCGGCTAAAAAGGCAGGGGAAGTCTGAGATCCAAAAACATACGTTTCTGTACAGACACTCTTCCCTAGCTGAGCTCTGGGATTCCTGCCAATACCTTGCAGACACAGGTGACCTTGATGGGGTACAATCCAGATAGGGGACGATCTTTTGGCTTGCTGTTTCTCACTTAATGTAGTGCCATATCCGATCACATTCCAACCTACATATGCAAGTATCTCATCATCCGGGGTATCTTCGTAAGAAGTTACTTCCTTGATCATGTCAACTATACCTTTGACTAGGGCGCTAGTCTTGAGGTTGTCTTTTACAGAACGTAGGGGTTGGATTTCTCGTGCATATATGAACATTGTCCTATATGCCCATACTGACCCATTGTGACTAAATGGCAGGACCAAATAGGGGCTACCTCTATCCGTGGTGTGGGGCATGAGACCACACACCCAACAGTTAGTTGTGTTCATTACAAGTTGGTGTTGGTGTAATAACTGAACGAAGGAGTTATTGATGAATTCTAATCTCCTATTTGATTTGTGGTCAGGCAAAGGGTGGAAAGAATGAGAGGAAACAGTAGGAGGGGAGGAGGTATGGGTGATGTAGTGGGCGCAAATGTCACATGAAGAGAGAATAAAACATAGCTTATCAAAAAGACTATTACGCTGAATAGCATAAAAATACACACTATTATAAAAAATTTCTTCGTCATCGTGTTCAAAAGTCTCTGCTTAAAGTTCATTTGTTTGGCAGGCCTCTCCACATCAGGAAACTCCATCCTCTCTAAGGTGCTGCCCGCGGTGGTAGGTTGTTTCTGCTAAAGGATGCTTCCGTCAGTCTAGGGCAGCTCCCTTGGACCAACCGGAACCAGCGACCTAACGTCGTCAGCTGCACCCAAAAGTCTTTAATCAACCGCGACCCTAGCAGCGGAACCCGGATGGCGGTTCGAAAAAACTAAAATAAGCAAGTTACCTAGATGGGAGATCTGCACTTCCAAAAATAGGATTTGGGGAAAAACAAATTTTTTTATTAGTCCACAGGTTTTTCTCTCGGCTCATAAAATAAATCACTTTTACTTTAGTCTGTTTTTCTTGGTCGCAAATTGTAGCGTCTTTTCCCGGGTACTGTCTGGTCCAGAAATAGTAGCTCAGGTTCCACAGAGTTCAATTGTTCTGGTGGTGGCGCAGTTTCTTGAAAAATGTTCCCACTTTCACAATCAGGATTAGCTTCTTTTACACGTTCATCAGTTGTGCGCTCTGAGTCAGTGCCCCCTTTCCGGACCCATTGGTCATGTGGCAGAGGGAAGGGTATCTTCTTACAATGGATCCCGTGGACCCAATTGGCCTTCCCCTCCACCCTAACAGCCGACCTTGTAGACAGGAGGACGAGGTGAGGCCCGGTCCATCTGGGCTGGTCGTTTCTTGTTCTTTGAAAGTTGCGGACAAGCACCCAGGAACCGGGGTCAATGGAATGACCCGGTGTCTCAGAGACCGGAGGCAAGGTGTTGTGGACCTGTTGATATAAAACACGCAATTTAGCCGTCAATTCATACAAATAGTCAAGCAAAATGGGGTGTTGCAGCTCGCTAAACTTCGTGGGCCTAGGCACTCCCCATATGTTGGCTGGCCGACCAAAGATTATTTCATAGGGGCTGAGTTTCACTCGCGAATGCACAGTCATTCTGGTGGATAGGAGTGCTAAGGGTAGAGCGTCAGGCCATTTAAGACCTGTGCTCGCTTGGATTTTGGCCAATTTAAGTTTAAGCGTGCCATTGTAACATTCCACTAATCCAGCTGATTGGGGGTGATTTGCAGCGTGGAATTTCTGCCTAATGCCTAGCCCTTCACACACTCTTTTCATCACACAACCCACAAATTCACTTCCGTTGTCAGACCAGACCATTCTAGGCATTCCGAACCTGGGGAAAAACTCTTTCACAAGGGCTTTCGCTGTGGACAAGGCAGTATTGTCCCTTAGGGGATAGGCTTCTACCCATCTTGAGAAGGCACAAACAACCACGAGCACGTATTTTAAGTTGTTGCACCTCTCCATGTGTATGAAATCTAGCTGCAAAACCTCGAACGGATACGTAGGAGGTGCAAAATGACCAGCTGGAGTTGGGGTTCCCCTACCAGGATTGTGCTTCAGACATACCATGCAATTCTTGACAACATTCTCTGCACACTTGGGAATCCCTGAATTCTTCCACACTGGGGCCAACAACTCGCAAATCCCTTTCGCGCTGATATGGGCCATCCCATGAGCCATTGTAACCACTGCAGGCACATATGCATCGGGTAACAACCATCTCTGTTGCTCTGTCGATTCAATCCAACAACCATTTGCATCCATTCTCCCTGTACTTTCTCTCCACATGCTTAACTCTTTCTCCGTGGCCTCAGCTTGGATGGACTTCACACTTTCTATCGTGTCTTCACATATTCCAACATCACCAGTCCATCTTTCTGGGCTCGCAACATACATTCGGCTCATCATATTCTTTGCAGTTTCCTTAGCAGTTTCATCAGCAAATGCATTTCCACGACCAACATCATCAATCACTTTCTTGTGAGCACTACATTTCACGATCGCTACTTTCAGGGGCAACGTCAGTGATTCAAGAAGCTCATTCACCAATTGACCATGCTGAATCTTAGCTCCATGCGAAGTCAGGAACCCACGTTCCCTCCACAATCGTCCAAAACTGTGAGCCACTCCAAAAGCATACTGGCTGTCGGTATAGACAGTCACTTTCATTCCTTTAGATAACACACATGCTCTCGTCAGTGCCACGAGTTCAGCGGCTTGAGCTGAACCATGTGGTATTCGTGCAGTTTCAATGACTGTGTGCAAAGTTGTGACAGCACATGCTGTAGTCACGTTACCATTTGGGAGTTTAAAGCATGAACCATCCACCCATAATGTACCATCACATTCAGCAAGAGGAGTGTCGAACAAATCAACTCTCCCTTTCGTCTCTTCCTCTGTTCTAAGGAAACAATCGTGCTGTTCTGAAGCATCCGATTCCTCTGCAATTGGTAACAATGTGGCTATGTTCAAGGTACTGCACCTTTTTATGTGCACATGGCTCGCTAGTAGCGTCAATTCATAACTGGACAGTCGAGCACTAGTTAAGTGCTGTGTCTTGGTCCTATTTAACAATGTGTCTACTGCATGCGGGACCATCACGATTCGTGTATTATTCATTACTAGACCTGCAGACTGTCGAATAGAAACAGCTGCTGCTGCTGTGGCCCTTAAACAACTTGGCAATGCTCTTGCTACCGGATCCAAAGTTGACGAAAAATAGGCGCATGGCCGCTGTCTATCTCCGTATAACTGAGTCAGCACAGACAATGCACAGCCCTCCTTCTCGTGGACATATAATGTGAAAGGCTTACTGTAGTTGGGGTTACCTAACACAGGGGCCGAACATAATGCTGTGCGTAATTCGAGAAAACTTTTCTGACACTCATCAGACCAAGGAATGGAATTGGGTGTATTTTTAAACGTTAGTGCCAATAAGGGTTTGGCTAATAATGAAAAATTTGGAATCCACTGTCTACAGTACGATGTAATGCCCAAGAAAGCGCGTACTTCTCTCTGCGTTCTTGGCACATTCAATTTTGCTATTGCCTGAATTCTTTCTGGGGTCAGTTTCCTTCCCTCCTTCGATAAGAGATGACCTAAGTAGGTCACTTCTTGTCGGCAATATTGAAGCTTGGAAAGTGACACCTTGTGATGCAGATCACATAGATGACGCAGTAATGTCAAAGTGGCCATTTTACAGATTTTCTCAGTATCCGCAGCGATGAGCAAATCGTCCACGTACTGTACAAGAGTGGCACCCTTGGGCAAAACCATTGTGTCAAGCTGACTTTTCAGAGCTTGACTGTATATTGAGGGGCTTTCACAGTAGCCTTGAGGAGCGCGTTTAAAGCGGAAGCTGCGACCTCCTAAACTAAAGGAAAAAATATCCCTGCTTTCCTCAGCAATCGAGATACTGAAGAAAGCATTCTTCAGGTCAATCACCGAAAACCAGGAGGCAGAGGCTGGAATCATAGTCAATAATGTTGTAATGTCGGGGACAACTGGGAATTGTGGCACCACTATCTTATTTACTTCTCTAAGATCAATCACAAATCTATACACAGGTGGCTGAGAAGGGTCAGTTCGTTTTAAAACAGGCAGAACAGGACTGTTGCAAACATTGCCTCGTGTTTCTTCAATTACGTCTTTTTCAATCAACTCGTAAACAATCGCTAGCAAAGCTTTTTCGCCCTCATTGGATATTCTGTATTGGGGAATTCGTGGCATTTTGACATTCGACTTCAATGTTACAACATATGGTGGAATTTCTAAAAGACCTACATCATTCGGACCAGTAGCCCAAAGAATATCTGGGAGAAGTGCCATTTCTGCTGGAAGTGCATTTCTCGACAAATACATGGGAGAAACCACTTTCTTACCTAAAGTAAGTTGTACTCCTGAGGGAGAACAGTACAAAGTCGCATACAATCTTTTTAGCAAATCTAATCCTAGCAAATTTTCACCACAACCTGTTGTCAAAATAAGGGGTGCTTCGAATTCACAAGGACCAACAGAAAGAGATAAAGGGTCAGAAATCGGATTTCTAACCGGGGCGCCAGAAAAACCTACGGAAACGTTCATTTCGCCAGACAAAGGTGCGCCAGGGAGTTTGGAGTGCATAATAGAACTCTTTGTAGCACCAGTATCCAACAGAAAAGGTTCTGACACATCCGATGTTATCACCTCAACGTAAGGTCCACTCTGATCTACTGAAACAACTCCCTCTCCTTGTCTAAGGCTGTCCTAGCAATCATTATTCTCCCACTGCTCATTTTCTGTGTAATACTCATCAACGTAGTATTGAGCTGTCCTGTCAGATACGGTATTTTGCTGGTCAAACCTGTTCATAGAGTTTTGTGGTGGAAGGGGACGTGCGTCCTGAGGGGCGTTTCCACGCCCTCTACCTCTAGGCGCTTGCTGACTGCCACGACCTCTTACGCCAGAAATTCCATTTGCACGTTGTGGTAGGGCAGGACAGTTATATTTGTAATGACCCTCTTGTTTGCAATATAAACACTGGTTGGGACCTACGCGGTGTTGAGTGTAATCGAATCTTTGCAAGTTTCTCTGATATTGTTGAGGCTGCTGAAAAGTGTTCTGGTAGTGATTCTGACCATTATTACTTTGATTACCACCACCACGTGGCGGATAGGCTTGCTGTAGCAAAACCTTCGTTTTGAGTTCTCTAGTTTTCTTTTCTACTTTATCTTTCTCATCTTTGTCTCTATTCTCGTAGTACTGTGCGGTAGCTAATATCTGGGCTGAAGATGAGACTGCCCAAGAACTTTCCGAATCTTTTAATTTCCTACACAAATCTGGAAGCAGATTGTGCACAAATTTATCGACAAACAATCTCTGACCACCTTCTGTGGTCATATCTTGACCGCTGTGGTCAATGAATGTTTCTTCAAATCTGGTGAAGAAATCTGAAACAGTTTCTTCTTTCTTTTGCTTGCATGCAGATAACTTATCCCAATTTACGCGTATTGCAGGCATTATCGTTTTCATGTAATCTACTATTCTACCAGGTAGTTCCGCTATCAGAGGCTCAGGCTTGGCACCACCAACTTGTTGTGCATCTGCAGCAGTAATATTAGCCCACGTGTCACCTAATTCCTGGTCATGATCTACATGACGAATTTTTCCCCATAAAGGCTGTGGAACAACGTTCCCGAATAACATATCGATATCGGCCAAATTCATTATACATGACCCAGCAGTTTGCGACAATTCTTTATAGTACCCTGCAGGATTTTTACGCGGATCTGGTAGTGTTTGTTTGAGTGCTAAAACTTCAGCTCGCTTCCATGGGACATGTACCCATACGCGGTGAAAGTGGGGCAGGACAGGTGGGACAGCTGTCGCGTCACCCTCTCTCCACTGTGGGGGAACTTCTCTCATAGGGTATTGTCGTGCCTTTTTCCTGCTAGATGCACTAGATTCCGATGGTGACCCAGAACTGCTTCCCTTACTTCGATATGATAATAGCATTTCAACTGCCTTTTCCACATCGGGACCTACAATCATACCCTCTCCAAACTTAAATCGTACACGACACATCTCTCGCGGGATGCATTCTTGATCGTTGTCTTCTAAATCCTCGCCAAGAAAAACACACATCTGTTCGAACACATATCTCTGTGTCACTGCTTCCCATTGATGGAAGACTTCCATGACAGACTGTACACCATATTTTGCAGTGTCCATGACCCATTTCCGAGCTAAACTATTCAGGGAATCTCTCTCTTGATAATCAGGCAGTTGACTTCGCAACTGTCTTCTTCCTATGTTAGGGGTCGTAGCAGGCGACCCGAAAAGAGGTAGAAGAAGATTAGTAACAGTGCTGGCCATTTTCTGCCGAATGGAAGGTGAAACTGAAGGACAAACAGATGAAAAAACGGGGTGAGATAAGGCGGGGTAGAGATGGCAGAAGAGGTATCAGGAATAATAGATGTGGTACTAGGCAAAATCATAGAGGGGGCATTAGGAGATGTAGAAAGTACAGTAGGCAAAATCGTAGAAAACACAGGTGAAACAGAAGTGGTCGGTGGGCCTGGAGGAGGCTGCACCGAAGAAGTAGGAGCCAGATGAAGAACAGCTGGCGGGTGCTGTGGAAGAGCCGGAGGCGCAGCTTGTGCAACTAAAGGTTGCGGGGGTGGTGAAGTTAATAATTGCGACATTAGTGGGTCTTTTTCACGCTCTTTTGCTGTCCCTTGCTGAAGAGACGGCAAAACTGGATAACACTTATCTATTGCCATTTTACGTTGCCTGTGCAACTGCTCATTTATGTGCTCTTCCTCATTATCTCTAAACTGCACGGCAGCTTGCATTACTGAAAGTCCCCCTTCTCTCTTATTTTTCTTAGCTAATTTAATTTCTTTTTGTTTGGCTTCTTTGCGCCATAAGCGGAAAGAGTCAAACATCGCCGGCCGGGCTTTCTTTTTGAAGAGTTTAACTTCAAGGTTGTCTAAGATTTCAGAATCAAAGCTACCATATTGGGGCCATTTTAAAACACCATCTTTCTTAGTGTATTTAATCCATACCTCGTTGTAAACGATGGGGCCTACCCCATGTTTAACGTATAGCTCGTAAGTCGGAGTTCCAACTGGAGGAACCGGACATGAGTCCTCCAATCGGGAGTCCCTATTATTACTACCAAGACAAAACCAATTCCCAAGTCTAAGACTAGGCATCCTCGCTCTCTAGTCTAGTTCCAAAACTTCAAAGCATTTATCGATTACGATATTTCTCGTGAATACACGAGTCCTTCGGTTATGGTGCTTGCAAGAACCAATAAAAACCTTTTGTATCTCCAAGATACCACAAAGTAAGTCCAACTAAGGACTGGGAGACGCTCCACTTATACTTAACTGAAAATATCGATGACGTCACCAGAAGACTCGTCTCAGCGTTTCGCTCTACCGAAAACTTCAAGGGTCCAACATCAGGGCGATAGCCAGGGCAGCAGTCCTTGTAGCCGTCGGGAAGCGGGGAACCTCGCAGTAAAGACCTTCGGACCACGTCGACATGCAGGGGTCGATGAGGTGGTGGGCCCTCCTCCGGAATTTCCACACGAAGCTCCTCGCGATCTTCAGGCTGACTGGTACCACTGGAATCGCCCCAAACGCTGGGCGCCAATTGAGGTACTGGGTTTTTAAGAACCGGCACAGAACCGGTAACCCAGCGGTGCCAGGGGATCAACACCCAGAGACCTCGGGTTCTCCTGAGTCAGACCTACAGAAACTCAGAGTCTTCTAGGTGAAGTCAAAGATTAGTTTATTGGCTGCAACCAAGGTAACAGGGTCCTAGAAGTACAACACGGGTATATTCTCAGGAGACTGCACACTTTCACGAAGTCAGGCTTCTCTTCTTATACATAATTTTCAGCCTTGGGCAAAACATTCCTTGGATTCGTGGTATTTCATTTATAGTTACTGATTACAAAAGAAAAGCAGAGTCATGATGACATGTACATATTTCACGTCGTGCTGCCCATAACAAATCATCCGGCAAGGCCCAACATTTCATCAGATATCGCTGGACCCCTAATAAAAACGGTCACCTCCCCATCATAAAGCAAGTGAAGAAAAGGAGTGGAGAAAGATGTGAGCGAGATATGGCAGGTGTGCGCGCTGAAATGGTTTTATGGCTGGTTGAGCCTAGATGCTATCGTGCTCGGCCACTGGGAGGGAACTGACCTAACGAGTTCGGCCTGGGGCAATGGTTCTAACTTGTACTGGGGTCAGGGAGAAGTCGATTAAGGAGTATGTGTCCTTGTGGAATCAAATTCAACTGGATTAAGGCCTATGTAAAGGGCAACATGTAGCTAAGGGTTTAGAATGTAAATGACGATTTCGAGGTGAAATCGTCACTCGAATACGCCGAAAATACATGTACTTGATGTACTCGTCATTCTCTGTCTTTTGATACCAAATTCGTCCTATTTCGACGAAGTTTTTATTCTCGAGTCCCGTACTATTATATGAATCCAGATTTTTCAGAACCACCACCTGTGTGCCTCCGGAGGGTGGCCCGACACCCGAGAGCCTGCAGGGGTCCCGACGCGATGCTCGGAAAGAGCGCGGAAATCGCAGAACGCCCCACGAGCTAAGAAGAAGCTGCTGAGAGCCGTCACTTACCCCAGTGAAGGAACTGCCTGCTGACGCGTGAAATCCTCAAAAGGAATTAAGGGAGACACGATCAGGCTGCAGCCAAGGTGCGGAGATCGTCGAGTCACCCCAAGCCCAGCCGCATGGTTGTTGACCCGGCTGGAAGCGTAGAAGGCACTGAAAGGAGAAAGCGAAGACCGGACTCGAGACCGCCTGCCGATAGCACCAAAGAGGTGTGGGGTGAGTCCTGAGTGTTTACGCTCCCAAGTAATGAGCCAGGAAAATCAGAGACTTTAAATTGGCACTCACATGAAGAAATCTCGAGCAACTATAAGCAAAGTCTGTCTCGAGCGGCGGCCATCTTAAAGTCAGGCGCCGGCCATAGGCCCCCATTGAATTTATGTGTCGGCCATGTTAGGGTCAGGCAGCTGTGGAAACTGCCAACAAGCGTGAGAAAATTCAACCCTCTGAAGTCAATAGAAAAAACATAAGTATATGCAAGATGCCTAACAAAGAAACAAGCACAGGCAAGTGCAAGAAGGAATAATAAGCAAGTGCAAGAGACAGAATAAGACTGACACACATACAACAAGCATTGGTAAATGCACGACAAACAAGCAATAAAATAAGCCTGCGTAAATACAAGAGATAGAATAAGAAAAGAAGCACAAGTAAAGACAACGGTAGAGTGAACAAACACGAGCGACTGCAAGAATGCAAAATGTAATCAAGCAAGCACAAGCAAGTGAAATTAGCATAAGCAAACGCGTGAAATGTAGTCAAACAAGCACAAGCAGCTACAAAACAAACAGCGGTAAAGACGAGAGGAAACCACAACATACATTGGCAAACACAAGAGAACAAGCCTTGGTGAGCGCAAACAATAAGCATAAGCAAACAATAAGCATAAGCAAATACGAACAAATCAAACGCAACAATTACGAACAAAGAAACATACCGCCAACGGGTGAGTGACGACCAAGCTGATCTCAAGAAACCAAGTTCTTCTAACTGAAGCTTGCGCATTCTACCATCATGCCAGTGAGGAAAGACACGCATAAACCCAACCCCTGCATCGGAGTACCTCCTCCAGTGGCACAGACCCGCGGACACTGTTTAGGTCCCGAATGGTCAAGGTGGCTGGAGTCGTTGGACGAATTCCTCGCAACGACCGGCGAGCGAAGGGATAGCAAACGTCGACTACTATTGCTTCAGCTGGTGGGTCACGAAGGCCGACGCCTAATCAAAACATTTTCAGCAAGAAACACAGAGACATATAGGGAACTCAGAGAGACGCTGCTCGATCATTTCTACACCAAGGAAGGCATGGATCATGAACGCATTGCTTTCAACGCAGCACGGCAGGAACCATTAGAATCCTTACCAAGCTTCATTACCCGGCTGCAACGTCTAGTGAAAGGTTGCCACTTCGACACCTTCACAAATGAAGATGCAATCCGACTGCGGGTGATTGAAGGCTGTTCAAAACCCGACACCAAGCGCAAGATCATTCAAGGGCGGTTCTCGCTAAAAGAGATCATCAGGAGAGCCGAAGTTGGAGAGCGGGTCACAGCGAGGAAAGCATCCGAAGAATTTCACCAGGACGCAGGAAACAAAAAGAGAAGAAAGGAGACATCCCCCACATCCGCGAGGAAAGCCCAGGAGACAAACAAAACCCGAGAGAGGGAGGGCGAAGGCGGACTAGAGACAAGATACCATGAGAGACAAAGTGACAGGGAACTCCCTAAGTCACCAACACAAAGGACAATGGATAAGGGTGTACGAAAGACTGGGACAACCAGGAATTGTGACAGCCTGATTGACATAACGTCGAGAAGTCACTCAACACACTACTCTGGAGAAATATCAAGCAGTGACACAGACCACACAGAGGAGGCCGGAGACAGTCTACTCAACGGTTATGACAAAAATACCAAACACCGGCGAGGGGACAAGTCACGTTATCTCCGGAAACTAACATACTACTCTGGAGAAACATCAAGCAGAGACACAGACCACACCGAGGAGACCGACGACAGTCGACTCAGCGGTTATGAGGAAAGGACCAAACACAGGCGAGGGGACAAGCCACGCCATCTCCAGAAACAGATACACACACACACTCGAACAACTCAAGACGCATACGCTCAAGCCATCCGTGATCAGGAGAAAACAGAGAAGAGTCGAATGTTCCAAGACCAAACCAAAGAAGTAAATACGTGGCTAGCAAACAACCCCGTCACAGCAATAACACAAAAGACACTTCAAGAGATGCACCCAGAGGAGTGTCTCCTCGATAACGTCAACTCCAGGAGTGTGTCATCGACCGATTTAGAAAGCATGTCCACAGAATCCTGGTACCAACAACGGTCACGGTGTCCACCACCTGAAAACACAGTGGAAGCAAAGACCGGGTTCCCTGTCCAAAATAACACACCTCAGGCCAACAACCCGCAATGCCTGAACTCCCGACAAAACAACATGCCATGTCAGCCCCAGGAACATCATGACGTGAAGAATATACCGTCACCATTGAAGGGGTCAGCAAGGCTTATGCAAAGGGGGCACCGAAGAAGCACAGATACAGGTGACTGTACCAGCTGGGCGGGAAGGGACCACCCAGTCACCCTACCCAGAAGGGCCAACACGTTGGGAAAGAGAGGTCATCATCATCAGTTAGAAGGGAAACGTGCACCGATGTTGTCTGGTATGCCTGTCCACGGACAGGAGGACAGTATTGCCCCTGACCGAATAAGACAACGAGAAATAGAAGTGCATGCAGACGCTCGGAAGAGAACAAAAACAACATCCACACATGTAAGAGATCAATTGCCACTCAAACAAGAATTACAAAAGAATTACGGACAGCCAACATCTAGCGGAGCCATCGACAGCCACATCACAAGAAGCGATACTCCTGTCAAGACAGCCGGAAAGACACAACGAAGTATCTCCAACAGACTGCACCCTGCTGACGCCTGAGACACAGACTGAGCTTGAGTCTGTAATGGAGATGTGTCTCATGACTCAAACAGACGGGTCGCAGCCCTGTGCAGCTGACCAAGAAACTATAGACGTTTCGGAAATCAACTTCGTTTGTCAAGAAAGGGGGGAGATGTCGTGTCGTGATGCAGTCTAGTGATTGGGGGGCGGAGCTAGGAATAGGAACAGGAACAGGAGGGACAAGGACCGAGGGGCAGTTAGAGCAGGGCACTGAGTGAATAAAGAAGTAACCACACATCACTCCTGGCTCCAGTACTTTATTACCTGGGGGGACTAGGTGACAGCTGCTTCCTCCAGATAGCGGCTGGAACTGGCGACCCAAAACTACTGGTGTTACGTGGAAAGCGTCAACCGCAAAATGCTGATAAGTATCAAACAGAAACCTCTACTCCACACCAGGAAAAGAGCAGGTACATGAGGGCTATTTGGGTTTAAGGCCTCTGTATTAGATCATGCCTCCTCCGACCCAGAAAAAAACGCGTTTCGGCTGTCGCAGCAGCCTTCTTCAATCTTAATGTGCGCCATTTTGGGGTCGGCCTATATACAAAACAATCATAGACATAGAAAAGTTCATGAGGGCTTCTATTGACCAAGTCATTAAAACAGTGGAAAAAAGCATAAATATTAATTGATACTATATAGTTTGTGGCAAACGCTATCATTCAAAATAAAACACATTATGCAAAAATATTTGTTAATAAAGTGCATAGTGCAAGAAAACGAACCACTGTAATCCAGAACCTTAATTTGTATTCGAAAAATGGAAAATAAAATGCCTTCATGTTGTTTTAACCTAATAGTCACTGTAGACCATTTTACTAAAACCATCGCACTAGTCACATGATAAAATTGTACAAAATCGCGCTGCTTAAACAATGTTACTCCAGGGAGACGCTGTTTATTCTATTGCCAATATTTAACATATGAGAGCACCATGAGGAAATAATCAAGCAGTTACATATGGCTATTTGTTGAAGGATATTAACGGGGTTGGATGCACTCTTTTAACCCTCAATGCCGCATGCCAACTACACAATGTAAAACCTGAATTGCATATGAACATTTAACGCCCACATCTGCGCAGTTCAAACTTTATTGTAGGTACCAGAATACAGGATAGTGTCCAATTGTATTGGCCAGAACTACCGTTCCCATAATGCCTCAGTCTCGTATCAAGCAATTACTTGAATGTGCCGCCTATGCACACACCCAAGTTCGCATTATACATGATGAACTCGGGCGCTGTAGAGCAAGACTCGATGTCACGCCGTCCTTTTTCCTTAAAGGTAATGTTCATTTAATCCAAAGTTCATATTGTTCCTGATGAACTCGGGTGCTGAAGAGCAAAATGCAGTGTCACAGACTCGGGCGCTAAAGGGTGTAGTGAAGTTCCTATATTCCCAATAGGCTCTGCGCATTGGAATAGTATATCCTATAGATTTGACGTAGGACTGAAGTCGACTAGGTCTCTACTCAATATACTAGACTTAATTGTGAGTGCCAGCTAGCTCAGAGATCACTAGAAACTTTCTCGATTACACAAGAAGGGATTAGTTTCTGATAACTGCATAAACATGACAACTTTGTTTCCCAAAAATAAGAAATCTATCTCTAGAGTCGCGGAAACAATAGATAGTTATTTCACTCAGTCAATCGTGCATGCTTTGTTTCACCAGAAGTGTTGAGAAAATAGAGAGACGGGCGTTTTCAATAAAAGGATTTATTGAACAGTCTTCTTTCTCTTGCAGAGGAAATGAACTGCTACAATAGTAATACTGGTCGCAAAGTACAATGCGTACAGTACGAAGAGTATTATAAAATAATGCTGTAAAAGCATGATATGGTCTCTAAGCCGTCGAATACATAGAATACATACATTAATAAATAAAGACTAAAAGTACTCAACTGGTGCTTTTAAAATACAAATACCCCGGTGTACCTAACCTAGGTCTAGTACAAGGGAAGAAGTAAGTGAGGTGTAGATTATTTTCAGTATTCTTTTGCCAAGAATCTATCCAAGAATTCTCTAAGGGTCTAATCAGCTCCGTACCTTGGTTTTAGAATGAAGGAGGTCTTGTATCTCTCTCTCAGGACTCGATTTCCCAACAACCCGCAAGGGTAGGTTGGAAACACTGGAGCTGGATTTCTCGGCAAGAGAAAAGACAGCGTCTTTCTCAGTGCGTATCCGGAGGGTCGGCATCCTTCGGCACTTGCTGTAGCAGGGCGCGTCGGGCAAGTAGATAGTCGAACTGCTTCAAACCACCGTGTGTTTGCTTGGGCAAATGTGGACATATTTATACCTTGAAGGTGCCGAGTTTGACGTAAGGTTAGACATAATCACGTCATCAAAGACTCAGTTCTTTGAAAACTCCATGAGTTCTTGGATAAATCAATATTCATGCAAGGGAAAGTCCCTGACTGCTGAAGGCGGGTTTTTCCAAGAAATCGTTGTGGATTTTCGGAACTAGTGGAAGTAGCCAAGCCGTATTAGGACTACTTAAGCTATGTCTTAATATGGTTATGATTTCTATGCCTATATAAGGATAGGGTGATTTATACCTACATATGGGCATGAATCGGGAAAATTACACTAGGGTCCTAATTTCCTATACAACACCCACTCCACGTATTATGTCTAATATTACTAAATCTGTAAGCTTCTAAAACATAACATAAGCATGTGTTCACAATCCTACCCCACAATACACAAAATGCATTTGAGAAGGTTGCACATGAAAAATGAGCATTTGTTTAGTACGCATTTAAAAGCTGTAGGCGTCATTCAAAACATGAAGTATGATGTTGGTAAAGCTAACTGAATGAACCATGTAATGACATTTATGAAAATGGTTCTAAGTTTACAGAAACAAAACTGAGACCATTCCATATCAGAATATATATAAACTGTTATTGTTATTTTCAGAGGACGAGGTCAAATACTTTCTCTATGAAGTGTTGAATCTCTTGTTCTCTAAGAATAGTTCTACTTTAAGCAGATTACTTTGTGCCAAAAAAAAACCAAAAACTCTTTTAAGTCTTTGGGAAAAATTCAAAAATTAGCCGTAGAAAAAATAGAGTTCCAAAGCTTTGGAAGGATTGTTATGAAAAAGTGTAGGCCAAATTCAGAGTTCATGGAACACTGTGTGCAGATTTCAAAAGTTATTCTCAGTGTCAGGAAAAAACATCAAATCGTCTAAGCTGGCAAAGAAATTGTCTACCACAGTAGATGAAAGTGGAACTACTTCATTAGGCACATCAATTGTGCACAGATGAGAAGCATCGCCGTCAGCGTCAGTTGCCGCGTTAGCAATGTTCATAGCAGATGGTACCTGTGTGCCTGCTGCTCCTCATATCTGTCTTCCAGTTGGATTTTCTGGTGAGATCTCAATGCACGCCGTCATCAGGATTGGTAGCCATTGGGGGCAACATAACACATGAGCCGTTACCGGACCCAGTAATGCGTCTGCATCCGTTGGCGCAACCGATGGTAGTGTTAGACAAACATCTAACACACATTCTTCTCCGCAAAGCAGGCATCGTAGAACAGGTAAGATGCAATCTTGCCAGATTGGTCTGAACAAAAGAAACCAGGTGGTATTCAGATCTCTTAAATGAGCCAGGCCAAGAATCTGTGTAATTCTGTCACGATACCTCATGGCTAGGAGAGCTTGTTCCATGGTTGTCTGGGTATCGTTGGTGACTGGACTTGCCATATCGGAGCAGAATAAACAAAAATAAAATTCCTGCTACCAGTCCCAAAATAAGAGGCAGGTCGCCGAACAGAGAGTGCACGAAATTTGGAAAAATGCCGAGGACTGCTTCAAAGGGTGCTAACAGTCCCGAAAAAATTGTCTTAAATACATGTGCGATGCCACTGGTATCAGACATGTTTAAGATTTGACCTAACATTTCTGCGAAATGTACTGGGCAATTGGTTGATAATAATGCATGTATCTCTGCAGAAGTCCTTGTAACTTGCAGATCATACGTTAGTGGCACAGTTTTTTGCAAAATAATGGCTTGCATTCTGCCATAAAATATCAATTTGTATAGAAGAGATATTCAGGGAAGGTCATAACGCGGACTCCCTGTCTGTCTTGCTTTTTGGATACAATACTTGCATACAAGAAGTGACCCTGGTTGACACACTGACTAGATACGCTATTCCTGGCAACATGCCACAACAGCTGTGATCATTGAGCATAACGTAGCTGCCACTGGAAAGCTGCCTGGAAATTTGGTTCTATCACTGCCGCTGGTGAACCGTGCAGGTGGCAAGAGAGGTTATTTGAAGAACCTTCGCAGGCTCGGTGTAAATTAATACCTTCGCATAAGAGTGTACCGCTTAGTGAGGTTTTACCATTTTTACTACTAAGAAACACTTCCTTTCCCCCACTCCAACATTTGTGTGAATGGTAAATTCCAGGTTGACTTAATGTATCCTTTACCCAACCTTTCATACAGGCCTGCTGGTATATGCCGTAGACAATACTGAAATTGGAAAATCGTCACTGGTATCGTGATGATGCCATGTATTATCCATTCTACAACTGGTTTCTCAGAAACAGTTAATGGTAATCTTTCCAGTTTTTCTATGCTCAGCACCGTATAGTCTGCTCCTCTTTGTGCCAAAGAGATTTGTTTTTCTGTGAGGTTAAAGACAGTAAACTATGACGTGGTATTGATTAGACGCCAAGGCACGTAGCCTGAACACAGATTTTGTAATGTTCAGCCTAGCAGCATTATTTAAAGTAATTGAGACTGGCCATGTTGTAACCTTAGCAACTCCTGCTCTATTATGTCAATGGCAGATGATACAATGCTGTCCAAATAATATATTCTGGAGGACAGAGTCGTTAACCCATTGTCCACTACAGAGAGAGCTTTCTCTAAATTAATACAATCAATTTCTCGTTTGTTTTTTGCAGTTTCCATTTGCGTGATTTTTCATGCTTCATTGGAAGCAGAGTATATACCGGCGTATATGAAACATTTTTGACGTGTTTTACGAGGTCCAAGTAAGAAGTCTCGGGAGTCAATGCCTTCTTTAAGTAAAGTTAAGTGTTGTTTAATTTCTGGAAGTGTGGATTTCTGAAGCCACTCAAGGCATAGTTTACCTACACTGTATGTTGTAACTATCCCTGAATGTTGTCTCTGGTAATATCTTGGGTCTGGCCTGTTCATTTTGAACCTTTGTGTTTTGTTCAGGAATCTATCTTGACAATTATTCGTGTCTGTGGGCCAGATTAGCCATTTATTTCAATCAGGATTAGTTCTGTTCTGTTGTAAAATCTGTTTTACGTCTACCTCCTCATCTGCAGTGCCATTACTGTCAGGTGTGGCTTTAGGTATGGACGGTTTGTTTAAATCTTTTATCTTAGCTAAGCCAAGACATGATGTTTGTTGTATAGTGTCATTTAATAACATTATTTGTTCTGGGATAATGCAGGCTCTGAATAAGGCTTCTAAACCTTCACCTGCCAGTCTTTTGTGCCCCAAACAGTTTTTGTCCCAATGTTGTCTTTCCACAAGTTAAAACCTAATGTAGACAGCTAAGCATAAAAGTTCGCAGAATAAATTTGTTTAGTATTGGTCAGCATGTTTTTCATTCCTGTCTTATTCATATTTTTGAAATAAAACGTTTCTGGATTTGTGACATTAAAACCTGAGAAGTATGGAAACTTTTCATAAAATGTTTTTGAGCTGCCCTTTGGCGGCATTGGACAATGTTCCCATTGATTGTAAGTAAAAACATTTCTAGGGTTTGGCGATTTGTGCAAGTAATGGTGACCATAATGATTAAAACAATACATTTGTTCATAATCTGATGAACCTTCTAAGTATTCATGTTTAGTGAATTTAGCTGACATTTCTAAATCTGTCATCATGTTATTAACAGTTTCAAAGTCCCAATCAATCAAAAATGTGCTGGGTGAGATAAAGTCACTCAAAGAAACCTTAAACTGGTGTAGAATCTTCAACAGCTCAACCGGGCCATAAATGTCATAATCAGTTGTGTCCCATGCTTTACCACCAGGTATAGGAAAGGCTGTGATGTTTACTGATGACAGGTCTCTTCGTTCACAATGAGACGATTTGTAAGGTTGCAGGAGCAAGTTGATGTACTTACTTGCTGTGTCCATTGTACTGTATTTTCCATTCATCATTTTCCCCAAACTTGAAACAAGAATGAGCCAGAGCAGGGAGAAAAGTACACCTAACACAATCCAAAATTCAACCCATGGTGAAACCAGATATGTTTTTTCAAGTTGATGAAAGAGTTCTGTTATTTTTTTCTTTGAAAGTTTTATTTGCTGGCGTTGTTTCGGGTTCCCTGGAATTCTCAGAAAATGTATCAAAATTGATGAAATAGCCAGAGGCAATTGTTGGGATTGCATCCGGATTTTTCGGAATCGCTGGAGCTGTTTCTTCCTTCGTCATATTAGTATAGTCAGAGGCTATATCATTGTAGACTGGTGTTTCTTGACGAACTGTTATTTGGGTTTCAAGAGGCACAAGTTCCATGGCTTTGTTGCATAGTCCTTCTTTTCTCATTGCAGGTTTATCAAAGGTGATAAGTCTTTCAGTTTGAACCTCTTGGATTGTAGCAAGATTTGGTCGTCTGCCACATCTTGGGAGTCCACTGGGCCTCTACTTATTATCGGCCACATGATGTGGTTTGACCAGGTCGATGGACACAACTCTGTTCTCCCTTTTTCCAGCAAGGGGCGGTATTAACACTGATCTTGTTCCGTGGATTGCTAAGACAGGTACTGCTTTTCTGTAAGAAGGCCCAAATTCCTTCTTCACAGCGATCTTTTCCCTGACTAGATCCCCAATCTTTGGAATCCAGACAGGTCTTGCTGGGACAGGTGGGTTTTCTTCAGTGGTTGTTGGCTTTTGTGTTGTTACTCAGACTTCTTCTTGTTTCATTTAAGTCCTGTAAAACAGCCAAAATGTATTTGATATCAAAGGGTTTTTACTCCACCACTGAAGTTTGACAATCAAGATCCTGGATGAGCATTCTAGTACCAAATAGTAATTAATATGGAGTGATTCCCCCCAGAGAATTCTTTGGCAGATTATTATGACTACGTTGGACACTTATTAGATGTTTGACCCACCGGTCACCCGAACCTAATACCCTAGCTGTTATAGATTGCTTTATGTCACGTTTTTTTCTTTCCACTACCGCATTTCCCTCAGGATGGAATGGATTTGAGTACCGCAATGCAACGCTCAAGCTGGCCATGGCCTCCTTGTAAGCTCGAGAGCTAACGCAGGACCCTGGTCAGAATGTAGCATGCCGATTGCGTATGTGCCGATAAAGACTCGCAAATCTTTTATAACAGTTCTGGCGTCAGCCGAGCGCTGGGGCCATATCCAAATGAATCTTGTGCAGGAATCCACTGCGTCCATGATATATTTATAGTTGCCATCCCTTTGTAAGGGACCACAGTGGTCCAGGTAAACACGCGCTAATGGTTTATCTGAAATTAGAAGGGGCGTCTGCGCAGGTCGTTTCACTGTGAAAACTTTCATTTTTTGACAGATTTCACATTCTAGAACATAGTTTCTAGTATGTTTCCTCATGCGTGGCCACCAATATCTCTGTTTTAATAATGATACTGTGGCGGCGTGTGCAGAGGCGAGTCCTTCATGTGCTGCTAAGATTAGTCCTAACCTATATTCCATGTTTGGGATTGCCCTATCCCCCACTCCAGGGATCCGAGCAAAGGGAACATTATTTGCATCAGTTATATATGAGTACTTTACTGGAAAGCCTTTCGGGAGTGTTTTACCACTGTCTTTTACTGAAGCGGTGACAGCTTGCATTATGTCGCTGTCTATTTTTGTTTTTGAACGAGTGATTGCAGCTACGGAAGCCGTTTGCACAGCTGCTTTGACGGCTTCATCAGCCAATGAATTCCCTGCAACATGAACACCATCACGCTGATGACTCAGTGTATGAATCACGTGAGTCTTTTGTAGTTCTTTTTGTAATAGAACTACTTGTTCCCCAAGCATTTTGTGCCACCTTTTGCGTCTTTGAAACCGTTTTGAACCCAGTTCTGCAGATATTCATTGTAAGACTGGACGCAGTAATACGAATCGCACACTATGAGTGTGGGGAATTTGCGATCGGTATTTTCAAGCACCAGCTTGAAAGCCTGTTGTTCAGCTCGCTGAGCTGTACAGTCTCCGAGTGATTGAGTTTTAGTGACCATAGGTCGAAATTTACCTTTGCGCCAGCAACATTTAACAATCGCGCACGCAGCACTATAGGATTGTTTACCCCCAATTGCAGGCTGTGCTGATCCATCTGTATAGATTATACATCCGTAATGTTCTAGAGGCAGAATCTCAGTCTGCAGAGGACATTCTAGTTCGTATTGTAGAAATTCTTGTGTTTTCAAGTAAGGGTCAAAAACGTATTCTACGTCTGTTGCAGCAAGAGAGTTAACCCATTGTATCCATCTTGGATGTAGAGCTTTTGCATTTGGAATGCTTGCCTTTGTTACCGCCTCTAAGGCAGGTACAGGTGTAACGATTTTAATGCGTTTACCCTGGGCGAGGGCTCTCTCTTTGCTACAGCAGTCTGAACCGCTGTCAGAATTTTTTCTGTTGAAGTGAATTTGATTTCAGCTTGTGTGTACAAGTGTGATGTATAAGCTATTGGTACCTTTTCACCTTTGCTAAAGGTCAGGTATGTGAATCCGCATCTCCCTGGGATGATTCGGATCACAAGGTTGCGTACGTTGTCGCGTGTCTGCAATTGTGTTTTTGCTAACATATCTGTTTGCACTGAACGCAACATTTCTGTGTGTTTTTGAGTCCAATTAGTTGGTTTGAAATCAGGTTTGATTAGTTCGTAGAGGGGTCTAACCCTGTCTGCGTAATTTAGAACATAAGTTCTTCCAAAAGTCAGGAAACCTAGAAATGACTGCAAGTTTTTCAGCGTTTTTGGAGTTTGGAGCAGCGCACATTTCTCTAGAAAGTTGCCTGCCAGGCTTTTTTACCTTCACTTGATAACTCATATCCTAAAAATAGGACGTTGAGGTGGGCAATTCGTGATTTCTTAAAATTGAATTTGTACCCTTCAGAAGCGAACCCAAGTATTATGGTGTTAACTCTTTTCAAGTGCACGTCCAAATCATCGTCTGTAAGATAGATGTCATCGACATAAGATAATGCCTCATCATCATACATTTGTAGTAACTCTGTTACTCTGGCTGAAAATAAACCTGGACTATTCTTGAAGCCCTGGGGGAGACAGCAAAATTGTTGCTGTGTCCCCATAATTGAGAAAGCGGTCAAGTACCTGCTTTCTGGTGCAATGTTTTGACAGAAGAAACCATTTGAAATATCTAATGTGGTTTTATATTTTTTGCGCACAATGTTATTCATCAGTGCTGCACTGTGTGCATTTTGTACTGCAAAGGTTTTGCAGCAAGAGTTTAGATGTCTGTAGTCCAAAACTAGACTATATGAATTGTCTGGTTTGGAGACAGGAAACTAAGGATTGTTCATAGATGAGGTGCATGTTTCAATCACCCCTTGGTATTCAAGTTGATTTAAAATCTCCCTGACTTGTTTTTTTGCTTCCTGCTTTACAGGATATTGCCTTTGTGCAGTAGGTTGCTTTTTTAACTGGATTTTATGGTGAGGAGGGTCCTCATCCCACCCTACGGGATTTTTGTATAATGCTGGAGCCTGGGCAACTGCCTATTTTCTGGCATATGTGTATTTTTTATGAATTGGAATGTGATTTGAGAAGGCTGGCATAATTATCTATTGTGGGCACTCCCTGGCAAATTCAGGTGGCCAGTCTTGTTCAGTCTTGTTCAGCTAGAAGAATGTCATAACCCTTAGATAGATTCTCCCAAAAGAGTACCTTTATTTTCCTAGTTATGTCCCCCTCCATCCGGAGTGTTACTTCAAATAACTTATGGGGTACACTAACCCTGGTGTCGGCAGTTTCAACCTGAATGCATTAATTCAAGTCCACTGTCTCCAGATGATCCTTCAGGATCTTGCGAGCAATGGTGCCCTCTGCTGCACTGTCTAGCATTGTCTGGGCCCACTCCCCGTTCTTGAGTTGTGTCCTCAAGATCCTCGGCATGTCTGATCTTTAGACTTGCTACCTTTTTCTTGGTGAATTGAGTTTTCTCATTTTTTGGAACGTGCTGTTGGTCTTTGGACTTCACGCGTTCTTCCGTTTGTTCTGATCATCCTCTTCTTTCTGGTTTCTGCGAAGATGTCTGAAATGTACGAGAGGAACGTGTATCAATATCTTGATATCTATCAGGTTTTCTCACATTATCCCTATATCTAAGGTTATATCTCTTTTCAGAGGGCTCCTGTTGAGGAGACCTTCCTCTGGACTGGGAACGCTTCTCTCTAGGAAGTGTCTCTCTGGTGTTTTCCCACTTCTTTTTAGTAGTGAGATTATTTTTAATAAAAACTTTTTCAGGATTTTCAGTTAGTTGGGGTTCTACTGGTTTCCCACCCAAACTATCTCTACCTAGTTCTTCATAGGATTTTTCAATAATACTGGCAAGCTCATATGGTTGCTCAGTAATATCTGTTTCTTTTAGTTTTTGGCGGATCGAAACGGATGCTGCTTCACCCTTAATGTTGGCTAATAGTATAGCCGAGACCTGTTTAAAATCTTTCAGTAACTTCATACCAAGATTTAAGGCAGGTTCTGGTCCATATTCATTTTGAATCTGTATTAGGACGTCTGGTATTACCACCATGGACGGAACACCATGTGTTTTTGTGTAGATTGAAACAAAGACTGTACTCCAAGTGTCACAGTCCTCCACGTGTGGTGCAATCCCCATTGGTAAACAGATTGTCAGAATCCTGTGTTTCTCATGAGGTGTACTATCAGGGAATACTGCCTCTATTTGAGTAATTTTTTGTGATAACCAGAACGGAATTTGTTCTCGTTTTGCAGGCAATTTACCAATGACTGATTGTATAGTCTGTGGTGTAATTTTGTTTGTGTACCCCTGATGAGGGGTGTGCTGTGGAATCCTCATAGCAGGTTTGACTGTTAAAGTCCGCATGACATATTGCACCAATTGTCTATGTATTTTAATTAGCTGTTTTAGCTGAGCTAATAGTTCTGGACCTGTCATTCTTTCAATGTTGGGATGTGGTGTATAGCTGGCTAGTACCGGCCATGTTGCTCCTGGTCTACCTAGTGGACCAAGCCTGGTAATGTGATTTTGATGTTGTAGGGCGCCAATAAACCAGAGCTGATGCTCTTGGTAAGTTAGTGGAATTTCAACGTCCTTGAAAGGAATGTATTCCGCTGGAGGTTCCTCTATTTAATAGTAGTGGAACACGTGTTGTTGGATTTGCTTGTGGAAAGATAATCCATTAATAGAATACCTCTGTCTGCCGATATTCATGTGCCTCTATGACAAATATAACTCTACCTCCTCTGGGTGATAGACCATTTTCTATAAGTTTTATAGCTATAGTTTCCTTACGTTTTCCGGGATGATTATAGCATCATCGTCTTCTTCATTAAACCCTGTAACGTCTACACCCGGTTGGGTTGCATTTACTGCACCTCCACCGGTTGCGTTGTTGTCGCAGTTATCCGGCATTGTTTAATGAAAGTTTGCAGAGCAAGTTTCAGGGAAACAAAGATTAGGTACACAATATTTTGGAACACTGTATCCTTCAACGTTGAACAAACCAAATACTAATACATAGGATTTTTCGTCCTACTCAGTTATGGCGGATATTATATCCTTTTTACTCACTCCAGACGTCTTTTGGAGTATTTTACAGGAAAAAAGGGGCTGTGTGAAAAGGACGACTGAGTTACTCTAGTGTCTAGCGTTAAATTATCACCTTACCAAACGTTGGGCGCCATGTAGTGCAGTTCCTATATTCCCAATAGGCTCTGCGCATTGGAATAGTATATCCTATAGATTTGACTAAAGACTGAAGTCGACTAGGTCTCTACTGAAAATACTAGACTTAATTGTGAGTGCCAGCTGGCTCAGAGATCACTAGAAACTTTCTTGAATACACAAGAAGAGATTAGTTTCTGATAACCGCATAAACATGACAACTTTGTTTCCCAAGAATACGAAATCTATCTCTAGAGTCGCGGAAACCATAGATAGTTATTTCACTCAGTCAATCGTGCATGCTTCGTTTCACCAGAGGTGCAGAGAAAATAGAGAGACAGGCGTTTTCAATAAAAGGATTTATTGAACAGTCTTCTTTCTCATGCAGAGGAAATGAACTGCTACAATAGTAATTCTGGTTGCAAAGTACAATGCGTACAGTACGAAGAGTATTATAAAATAATACTGTAAAAGCATGATCTGGTTTCTAAGCCATAGAATACATAGAATACATACATTAATAAATAAAGACTAAAAGTACTCAACTGGTGCTTCTAAAATACGCCTAACCCGGTGTACCTAACCTAGGTCTAGTACAAGGGAAGAAGTACATGAGGTGTAGCTTAGTTTCAGTATTCTTTTGCCAAGAATCTATCCAAGAATTCTCTAAGGGTCAAACCAGCTCCGTACCTTGGTTTTAGAATGAAGGAGGTCTTGTATCTCTCTCTCAGGACTCGATTTCCCAACAACCAGCAAGGATAGTTTGGAAACACTGGAGCTGGATTTCTCGGCAAGAGAAAAGACAGCGTCTTTCTCGGTGCATCTGTTGGAGGGTCGGATTCCTTCGTCACTTGCTCTAGCAGGGCGCGTTGAGCAAGTAGATAGTCAAACTGCTCCAAACCACTGTGTGTTTGCTTGGGCAAATGTGGGCATATTTATACCTTGAAGGTGCCGAGTTTGACGTCAAGTTGGACATAATTACATCATCAAGGTCTCAGTTCTTTGAAAACTCCATGAGTTCTTGGATAAATCAATAGTCATGCAAGGGGAAGTCCCTGACTGCTAAAGGCGGATTTTTCCGAGAAATCGTTGTCGATTTTCGGAACTAGTGGACGTAGCCAAGCCGTATTAGGACTACTTAAGCTATGTCTTAATATGGTTATGATTTCTATGCCTATATAAGGATAGGGTGATTTATACCTATATATGGGCATGAATCGGGAAAATTACACTAGGGTCCTAAATTCATATACAACAAGGGCAAGGTTCAGTGTCACGGCATTCTTTTTTTCATAAAGATATTGTCCATTTATTCCTCCATCGTTTCTGCATGCCTTTCATAACTGGCCTAAATTCCGGACTCCCAAAGTGTTACTGAATCAAACAGTCCCGCGTGTATGGGGCCAGCTGTAATGAGCATACATTCATGAAGTCTCTACTTGTGCAACCGCATTCCCCATGTAAACGTACACATAAGCAGGGTCTGGGGAGACCAATATACAAAAATTGATATGCCCCATAGTCCTCACCGCTTTTACACGGTGCCCAGTCACCATGAAACACGCCGGCTTACTGAGAAGGACATTTCAAGACAGGGAGAGGACTGGCCCCTGCGCTGAATGTCCAGTGACTTCCTTGCTGCAGAGACGCTGCCTCCCACTCCACTGTCATCCACAACTTCTCTTCCCAGCGTACATCATGGGGGCCCTCAGTATAGCACTTCCATGCTGCTTCCTCCAGATTGTGGCTGAAACTGGCGGCCCAAAACGACTGGTGTTACGTGGAAAGCGTCAACCGCAGAACGCTGATAAGTATCAAACAGAAACCTCTACTCCACACCAGGAAAAGAGCACGCACACGAGAGCTATTTGGGTTTAAGGCATGTTTATTAGATCATGCCTCCTCCGACCCAGTAAAATAGAGACGTGTTTCGGCTGTAGCAGCAACCTTCTTCAATCTTAATGTGCACCATTTTGGTGTCGGCCTATATACAAAAAAATCATAGACATAGAAAAGTTCATAAGGGCTGCTATTGACCAAGTCATTAAAACCAGTGGAAAAAAGCATAAATATTAATCGATACTATATAGTTTGTGGCAAACGCTATCATTTAAAATAAAACACATAATGCAAAAATACTTCTTAATAAAGTGCATAGTGCAAGAAAACGAACCACTGTAATACAGAACCTTAATTTGTATTTGAAAAATGGAAAATACAATGCCTTCATGTTGTTTTAACCTAATAGTCACTGTAGACCATTTTACTAAAACCATTGCACTAGTCACATGGTGAATTTGTACAAAATCGCGCTGCTTAAACAATGTTACTCCAGGGAGACACTGTTTATTCTATTGCCGAAATTTAACATATGAGAGCACCATTTTTATGCTGCCTGCCAATTCTGAAATTGTGACACTTGTCTTTGCCCGGATTACATGCATTTTGTTTTCCATTTTGTATCGGTTTTTTCAATTGAACACTTCCGTCAATGCACTTTACCATCGAGCAGCATTATGGGATTGGTAGTCCTGTGAGGTCTGAATCATGTGTTTGGAGACTGACATTCATGTCGAGAGTTCACATTGTACATACAATTTGACCTTAGGGCGCAGCAGCTACTTTTCTGTCCCAAAGATTTTTTATTTATTGCCTTTGAGACTGTGCTATCATTATTATGCCAGACGTTACTCTGATCTCGCAACTGAGTTCAGAGGTCACATACCGGTGGGTGTATTACATCAAGGAGCAAAAGCTTTTCCGGGACTTACACTGTATCCACTAGGCAATCCTTACTCGCTCAGCAGCATATTGTTTTTAAACATAGCTAATATATTTTATAGCTTACATTTTTAGCATTACAGGATGAGAAGTTTGGCGACGCATTCTCTATACCCAGAATAGTCCCATTAAGGCTGGCGCTTTACATTTGAGCTGTATGTGAATCCATCTTGCCTATGCAATTTACAACAAATGTTATGCATGATGCAGTCTATATATGTTTTACCTCATATCTTGCTGACTTTCAGCTGAAGACAACATTTCATTTTTACATGTGGTTTTAAATGTACATGGTGGGTGCTGTATGTTTTCTATATCCACTAATGGCCTTGGTGTGAAGGGCCACTGTGTGTATAGTCACGCCAACTGGATTGATAAAGGCTTCCAGAAAGCCGAAACGCGTCTCTCTGTTACCTCAGGGATTGAGTGTGACTTGATCAATTAAAATGATGCTGTATCCTGACTGCCTCGAGTACGTGCCTCCTTCCATGGATGTGTCTGTGGGAGCTGAATGTTGTGTGTAGATATATATATATATTCCTCCAGGTGCCCCAGTACTACAGAGACGCTACTCCACGGGCGATAGTTTTCACAAACTTTATTAGGATGAGCCACAAAGACAGCCCCGCCTAGTGTGTGTCCCGACGCGTTTCGGTGCGCCTGCACCTTAATCATGGGAAGGGGAGATGTCAAGCCCGGACTGGAACATCAAAATCCTTGTCCCTTATGGCATCACGCTCTCCAGTGAGCTGAATGCCGGGTATTGAAGTCCTAATTAACCCTCTCAGTAGGGTCCGTAGTTCATGCCACATATTTACTCCCGTTTTTCTTTCAATGTTTTAAGCCCTCCAGTGGGCTGCAGGGCTGTATTCCTGGCTCCGTTTTTAAATCGTCCGTGCTGGCAGGCTGATGAAGTTCCAACCTCGCAGTCCTGTAAAAGTTCACAAGCGGTGCATCTCTCGCGGCTTGGAGCCTGCCGCGTGTATTCATTCCTCCAGGTGCCCCAGTACTACAGAGACGCTACTCCACGGGCGATAGTTTTCACAAACTTTATTAGGATGAGCCACAAAGACAGCCCCGCCTAGTGTGTGTCCCGACGCGTTTCGGTGCGCCTGCACCTTAATCATGGGAAGGGGAGATGGCAAGCCCGGACTGGAACATCAAAATCCTTGTCCCTTATGGCATCACGCTCTCCAGTGAGCTGAATGCCGGGTATTGAAGTCCTAATTAACCCTCTCAGTAGGGTCCGTAGTTCATGCCACATATTTACTCCCGTTTTTCTTTCAATGTTTTAAGCCCTCCAGTGGGCTGCAGGGCTGTATTCCTGGCTCCGTTTTTAAATCGTCCGTGCTGGCAGGCTGATGAAGTTCCAACCTCGCAGTCCTGTAAAAGTTCACAAGCGGTGCATCTCTCGCGGCTTGGAGCCTGCCGCGTGTATTCATTCCTCCAGGTGCCCCAGTACTACAGAGACGCTACTCCACGGGCGATAGTTTTCACAAACTTTATTAGGATGAGCCACAAAGACAGCCCCGCCTAGTGTGTGTCCCGACGCGTTTCGGTGCGCCTGCACCTTAATCATGGGAAGGGGAGATGGCAAGCCCGGACTGGAACATCAAAATCCTTGTCCCTTATGGCATCACGCTCTCCAGTGAGCTGAATGCCGGGTATTGAAGTCCTAATTAACCCTCTCAGTAGGGTCCGTAGTGGGCTTAAAACATTGAAAGAAAAACGGGAGTAAATATGTGGCATGAACTACGGACCCTACTGAGAGGGTTAATTAGGACTTCAATACCCGGCATTCAGCTCACTGGAGAGCGTGATGCCATAAGGGACAAGGATTTTGATGTTCCAGTCCGGGCTTGCCATCTCCCCTTCCCATGATTAAGGTGCAGGCGCACCGAAACACGTCGGGACACACACTAGGCGGGGCTGTCTTTGTGGCTCATCCTAATAAAGTTTGTGAAAACTATCGCCCGTGGAGTAGCGTCTCTGTAGTACTGGGGCACCTGGAGGAATATATATATATATATATATATATATATATAAATATTACCTACTGGTGGTCGCCAATACGTAGTTATGGTTAGGACCTAGTTTCCATAGGAAATACACAACATTCTATTTGGAATAACTTTGGCGCCGGTTGACGAATCTTTGCGAAATTCTCAAAGGAGATGGGGCTCTCCGCTCTGCTCCTTCCCTGTAAGTTTCGGGGTGATTCATCAAGCGGGGGGCGAGAAAAAGGGGGGTCCCAAAACGTGTTTTCCCCATGCAATTTTCACATAGGGACCTTTAGACATGGCTACAGCCCGAACTGCTGAACGGAATTACACCAAATGTTGCAAAAATGTAGAGTTTGGTTTGTAGATTACGCTTTTTGTTAAATGGTGTAAATCCGTTCAGTAGTTCCTGAGAAAATCAAAAGTAATATCATAGATATATCTATAGACGAAGTACGGGCAGCGTACAGTACGCGTACCATCCCGAGCACGAGCTTTATGCTAATTGGCTGTCAACACTCCAAACCAGGCAGTGTTGGCAGCCATCTTGTGCCTCGGTAGAACCGAGGCACAAGAAAACAGAAAAAGAAACACGAAAAACGCGAAAATGGGGCAGGGTAGAAACACCCTGACCCCCTAGGCCTGCTTAGGGGGTCCCACAAGGACCCCCAAGGCCCAAACTTATTATTATTTTTTTTAAATCGTGGGATGCACGTATGGTATGCGTACCCTGCAGATAAAAAAAAGTGCATTCTTTTTTTTAGCCCCCGGGGCAATGGACTCTTTGTAAAGGGGGGCCCAGAGGGGCCCCTCAGCCCCGGGGTCCGCAACCCCCCGGGCTTATTTTAATAGGGAGGGGGGCTCTGAGGCCCCCCCCAGCCCCATGTACCGCCACCCCAGGGCTTCTTTTATTTGTAATAATGGGGGAGCCCAGAGGGGCCCCCAGCCCCGGGGACCGCATCCCCGGGCATTCCACGAAATGTATGCGGGGGCTCACGGCCCCCCCGCAGCCCCGGGGACCGTCATCCCCCCCCCCCCCGGGCTTATTTTAAAAAAAAACATGTGTGGGGGCGCTCAAGCCCCCCACACGCCCCGGGGACCACCACCCCACGGGGCTTTTAACTGTTGGGATGGGGGCAACGCGGCCCCCCTCCTGGAGCCCTTGATGGCCCTAGGGACCGCTACCCCCCAGGGCCAGCTCCTGCAGTGTCCCGGGTGCCTACCCCCAGGACACTGCTGTTTGCTATGGTAGGGAGGGAGCCTCGCGGCTCCCACCCTACCATAGCAAACTGCTTTGGTTTTTGAAAGAGAGAGCAGGAAACCTGCACTCTCTTTCAAAAATCAAAGCGGACTGCTTTTCTGCATGGGGAGCAGCATGTTAGCTGCTCCCCAAGCAGAAAAGCAATGCCTGCTCCCGCAGGATGCAGGGAGCCGGCAGGGACTGTGTGGGGCTTGGGACTCCCCCACGGCCCCCAACGAGGAGGGCCAGGCCCCGGGGGTTGGGGTCCTCGGGGCCAGAAGTGGCCCGGGAGGGGGGCCACGTGGCCCCCTCCCCAAATAATAATAATAAAAAAAGATGTAGGCCGGCCCCGGGGGATGAGGTCCCGGGACCTTAAGTGGCCTGAGGAGTGGGGCTATGCAGCCCCCCTCCTTAAAAATTAAAAATAAAATGTGGCATGCCCCGGGGATAGGGTCCCGCGGCCCCATTCCCGTTACAAAAAAAATTTTAAATACTTTTTGGGGGTGAGGCCCTGGGGGATGGGGTCCCCAGGGCCCAAAAGAAAGAAAAAGAAGGGGGGCTACACAGCCCCTTCTTAAGAATAAAAAAATTAAAAAACGTGATGGGGAGGAGGTCACGCCCCCTCTCTGCACCACTCTGCAAACGCACCCCCTGGCGCGATTGCAGAGGGGGAAGTAATTCCCCTTAAATACTGGGGGTCCCTGGGGGCCAAGAAGCCCACCAGGAACCTCCAGTATGTGCCAGGGGGACTGCGTTGCAGAGAGGTGTAAAAAGGGGCGTGACCTCATTACACCTCTCTGCAACGCAGCCCCCTGGCACATACTGGAGGTTCCTGGTTGGCTAGTTGTCCCCCAGGGACCCCCAGTATTCAAGGGGATTTAGTTCCCCCTCTGGAAACGCACCAGGGGGTGCGTTGTAGAGAGGTGTAATGAGGCCACGCCCCTTTTTACACCTCTCTGCAATGCAGTCCCCTGGCGCATACTGGAGGTTCCTGGTGGGCTAGTTGGCCCCCAGTATTCAAGGGGATTTAGTTCCCCCTCTGGAAACAGGCCAGGGGGCTGCGTTGCAGAGAGGTGTAATGAGGCCACGCCCCTTTTTAAACCTCTCTGCAACGCAGCCCCCTGGTGCATACTGGAGGTTCCTGGTGGGCTATGTGGCCCCCAGGGACCCCCAGTAAGCAAGGGGACTTAATCCCCCGACTTAGAACACGCTAACGGGCGCGTTTGCACAGTGGTGAAGATAGGGGTTGGGGCTTGAGGTGATATGTGTGCAAACACGCCCTGTGGCGCATTTTAAGTTGGGAAATTAATTCCTCTTCAATCCAGAGGTCCACTAGGGGCCAACTAGCCCAACAGGTATCTCTAGTAAGTGCCACGGAGCTGTATTTGAATTTAATTTGAATTTACAAAAATGTATATAGAGCACGTATACCATGCGGTTTCATGGCGCTAGGAGGATGCTTAGCCAGTGGTTAGTATGGCAGAGTTACTGGGATGGGAAGGCGTGAGAGAAAAGGAAAGTCTTAAGTGCTCTGCGAAATTCAAAATAAGAGGGGATAGATCTAATGTGAAGAGGAAGAGAGTTCCAAAAGATGGGGGCAAGGACCCTGAACTTCAGGCCCCCAGATTTCTTTTTCTTAAACCGGGGGATGGAAAGAAGAAATTTGGTGGAGGAGCGAAGTTCTCTGTTAGGGCAGTAAGTACTAATGGCGGAGGAGATGAAATCGGGGGCAGTCCCCGCCACGGCCTGGAAAGTAGTGCAGCCCAATTTAAAGAGGGCCCGTTCTCTAATAGGCAGCCAATGTAGGGATTGAAGAAGGGGAGTGACATGGTGGAATCTGGGTAGGCCACGGATCAAGCGGGCGGCCTGGTTTTGGACTAGCTGGAGTCGGTGGAAAGCATAAGCTGGGGCTCCATTGTATACAATATTCCTGTAATCCAGCCGGGACAGAACCATCGCCATCAGAATTAATTTAAGGGCAGGGACAGAAAAGAACCGGGAGATTTTCCGTATAGTGCGGAGGGCAAAGAAACAAGAGGAAACAACGGAACTAATCTGAGTGTGGGGAGTAAGATATTTATTGAGTGAAATCCCTAGGGTTTTTACAGAAGGAGAGGGAGTGGGGGAAGTGCCCAAAGAAGGGGGCCAAAAGCTAGGGGACCAGGGACTGGGAGAGCTACCAGTAACAACAAGTTCGGTCTTGTCTGGATTTAATTTCAGATGGTTGCTGTTCATCCAATCCCTGATGAACAGCATAACCGACTGGAAGTTGAGTATACTGGTAGAGGAAGGTGACAGGTGAAAGATGAGTTGGAGGTCATCCGCATAGTTGTATACGGTGACCTCCAAGTTTTGAAGTGCAGAAATAAGGGGAAAGATGTAAAGATTAAATAACAAAGGAGAAAGAGAGGAACCCTGGGGAACACCACACCGGACTAAGTGAGGGGGGGCTGTAAATTCAGCCAGGTGGACGGCCTGAGAGCGGTCCCTCAGAAAGGAGCTGATCCAGGCCAAAGCAGGGCCTTCAATACCCGCCGCCCTGACACGGGTGAGAAGGATGGAAAGGTCAACCGTGTCAAAGGCGGCGGAGAGTTCTAAAAGGACGAGGGCCTGGGGAGTATTGGTGTCAAGCCCCTCTCTAAGGTCGTCCATCACAGAAATAACCACCTTCTTGGTGGAGTGCCGAGGGCGAAAGCCGGCCTGCCTGGAAGCGAGTCCCCCACTCTCCTCGACGAAGGCACCCAGGGCCTGGGTGACATGGGCCTCCAGGGCCTTAGCCAGAAAGGGGAGGAGGGAAATGGGGCGATAGTTGGAAGGAGAGGCAGGGTCAGCCCTGGAACGATAGGCACCGGGAGATACACGGCACCGCGTAGAGACGACTGACAAACAGTACTATATCGTGGCCCTTATCAAGGTGGCACACGTTCTTGAAAGAATACTTCACTCCATGATGCTTAAGACACGATAGATTGAGACGATCACTGTTCAACTTTACTGACTGCCCTGACGAAGTTCTAAGAACTAAACGCGTTGGCTGTTGTTTTTACACTTTGGAATTATATTAATAAAGACTCTTACAATGAAGAAACTGATTGAGCTTCATTATTACTTTCAGGATATCCTAGTAGTGCACAACTCCATCATCGCCAGTTATATTAAAAATATGTAATGTAATTTAAAAGATAAAATATCTAAAAAGAAATACTTTAAAACAATGTAGTAAATCAGTACAAAAAAATATAACAATTAATACATTTAAAAATTATCATTTACAAAACCTTTGAAATTCACTGAAAAAACGATAGGTTTCAGCCACGTTATAGTTAGGAATTAGCATTTAAAAAACCTTAGAAATTCACTGAAAAAAACAGAGGTTTCACACATGTTATAGTTAGCTGGACATTTCACTCATACAAAACCATTGAAATTCCCCCCTTATAGTTAGTTCAGCTAACTATAACTCACGAGCCCGCAATGCACTGCTGATGAGGTCACATATTACATCACTCTTGACACGGTCAGTGACATCACTCATGACATCACTGATGACATCTCAAATTACATCACTGATGACATCATCCTTGTGAAAGAGTAGCAGACCTCCTCTCACCCTAATATAACCTCTGATACACACATTCAAAAATAGAAACTAACATTTTTAAAAAAATGGAGATACCAATACCAGTTACAACAACCTATTAGGTAATTCCAACATCTACATACACACCCACTAATTTATCAACAGTTCTATATAGTCACTCGTAAATGTACTTACTCATCATATGTACTCATACACCTATACATCCTGTTACACACCGATACTCATCCATAGAGTTACTCACCCACATACTCACACATGCAAATAAACTATCAAACATCCATTTACTTGCATATACAGCTATACACAGACCACTACACTTATTTCTACAGAAACGTACACATACTTACTCTCTTAAACAATCACTTATAGAAACACATACTTATTTATACAGGAACTCTTCCAATCTCTCACTCACATATACTCACTTATATACATCAATACTCACATATACTAGTTTAAAACATATGTAGTTACTCATAAAGATACTATTGAGACAGTCATTCACTCACCAATACATCCATACATCCACCCATACAGTCCTGCACACATGCTGTCTTCAAAACACATACAGTGAGTCAGTCATTCATGCATCTGTGCGCTAAGTAATACCCCCCACCAAACCATACAGACACTCATTCTGATACTCAAAAAAACCATCCATTTAGACACTTACTTACCCTTTTATTCTTCCATCGACCTTTAGATATATATATTAAAAATATTTATTTATTTTTCAGAAAGACACACATTCATTGGATGATGTCATCAGTGATGTCATGAGTGATGTCACTGACCATGTCATGAGTGATGTAATATGTGACATCATCAGCAGTGCATTGCGGGCGCGCGAGTTAAAGTTAGCTGAACTAACTATAACGGGGGAATTTTAATGGTTTTGTATGAGTGAAATGTCCAGCTAACTATAACATGTGTGAAACCTTTGTTTTTTTCAGTGAATTGCTAAGGTTTTTTTAAATGCTAATTCCTAACTATAACGTGGCTGAAACGTATGGTTTTTTTCAGTGAATATATATATATATATATATATATATATATATATATATATATATATTACCTACAGGCCGTCACCAGTAGGTAGTTATAGTTAGGACCTAGTTTCCATAGGAAATCCGCAACATTCTATTGGAAACAACTTTGGCGCCGGTTGATGAATCTCCGCGAATTTCTCAAAGAAGATGGCCCGCTCCGCTCCTTCCCTGAAAGACTTGGGAAGATTCGTCAAGCGGGGGCCGAGAAAAAAGGGGGGTCCCAAAACATGTTTTCCCCATGCTATTTTCCATAGGACGATTAGACACGGCTACAGCCCGAACCGCTGAACAGAATTACACCAAATTTAGGAAAATGGTAGGGTCTGGTACGCAGATCACGCTTTTGTTTAAATGGTGTAAATCACTCCAGTAGTTGCTGAGAAAATAAAAGTTAAAATCAATTATATATCTATAAGCGCGCACCGTGCGTGCACCGTGCGCGCAGCTTGCCGTGCACGTGTCAACACTCCAAAACAGAAATTGATGGCAGCCATCTTGTGCCTCAGTAGACTGAGGCACAAGAAAGCAGAAAAAAAGTATAGAACTCAAAAAGGGGGCATATATTTTACATTACCTACTGGCGGTCGCCAGTAGGTAGTTATGGTTAGGATTGATTTCCATAGGGAAATCGCAACATTCTATTGGGAATAACTTTGGCGCCGGTTGAGGAATCTGCCTGACTTTTTCAGCAACTTTGCCTCGCGGCGCTCCACTACTTCTCTGAAAGTTTGGGGGGGTTCGTCAAGCGGGGGACGAGATAAAAGGGGGGTCCCAAAACGTGTTTTCCCCATGTTAATTTCCATAGGGCGGTCGGTCGCACTTTTAGCTCGAACGGCTGAATGGATTTTCACCAAACTTGGCAAAATTGTAGGGACTGGTAGCCCGATGTGCCTTTGCTATGTCTCAAGATATGTGCTGCAGAGGATTTTGAGTAATTTAGGTTCAAAAAAATTTATATATCTATGGCCGCGCCCCGGTACGCGCACCGGGAAGCGCTCCGGGCGCGCCACGCGACTTGCGCACGGAAAGCTGATTGGCTCTCAGGTGTCAGTAAACATTCCAAACAGTCCGCAGCGGCCGCCATCTTCTGTCTCGGTAGGATCGAGACACAAGAGGTGGCAAAAAACAAAGGGGGAAATGACCAAAAGGGGGCAGGTTACACCCCCCCTGACCCTCTAGGTTTGATGTGGGTTCTTTTTCGATTTTCGCAGGGGGAGCGCCCGGTACGCGCACCGGGGAGCGTATCGGGGAGCGTACCACTGGGAAAACACAGTGAAACAGGAAAATAATAATTTAAAGTGATTAGAGGTAGGGTAGCTCTGCATAGAGTTGTTGTGTTGTTTGGGTGTTTTAAGTACCAACATGTAGGTACCAATGTAGAGTTTTAAATTCAATGTACACCTTTTTTTATGTAGATATCTAGCATGTTGTTATAGAAGTTATTGTGGTATATGGAATCCATACCATAGTCTGTCAGGAAAGCAGAAACAGATCCTTTAAGTACTCCCTGAGAAGACCTACGGGATCACACATACACACACACATTCCATACACACACATACATCGCACACATATACACCCCACACCCATACACTGCTCACACATACTTCACACACCCTCACCTTCACGCACACCAAAACACCCCACACAGCCACACCCACAGACACACCTTACACACCCACACCCCGACCTACACCCACTGACTCCCTATAAGTCATACACACTGCATTACTTATCTTTCTTTGCTGCTTCACTCAAGCCCATTCAGGTACTGTTTCCTTTACTCTCTTTTTCCTTTCTCTTTCTCACTCCCCATGTCTTATCCTAATTCAATTTTTCCCCCTCTTTCACCCCTCTTTACTTATACTACCTGGTCTTTTCTCACTTTCCCTCATCGTTCTTCATTTATCCCGGTTCCGCCACTACCCTTCATTCCCCATTTTTTACTGTCCTTTCTTTTTCTTTCAACAGCCAGTCACATTCTCCCACTATCTCTACTTTAGTGTTCTTCCTCTCTCTTCCTTTCTTTCGCTCCTTTAGTCATTTTACTTTTCTCACTTTCACCCAATTACACCTTCTCTATTGTTTACTATGTAATAAACAATCACTCTGTGTTCATCCTGTAGCTCTCTTTCTCTTAACATTACTCTCTTTGTGTTCTTCCCTCATGCTAACTCCTTCATTAAATTTTTTTTTTCTATTTTTTGGGCGGCACGCCCCAGTACGCGTACCCTAAGAAAAGAAAAATTGACAGAGATTCTTTAAAAATATAGGTTTAATTTTATATATGAAAGGTAGTTCTAAAAATAACTGTTTTTTTCTTCTTTTTGTTGTTTTATATGTTTTTTATTGTTTTTTGAATATTTTGTACTTTTTTTGGCTTTTCAAAACAGTTTTATATTTTTTTGTATTTTTTATGGGAAGAAACAAAGAGAAAGGGAATTGAAAATGGCTCAACTGGAGCAAAAAACTGAAAAAATTACTTCTTTTTTTTGGGGCAATCGTGATTGTCACCAACAAGGACGATGAGCTTTACACTCTTTTCCCCATAGGACATAAGCTTGCCACATCCAGTACAAGTGACTTTAAAATCACCAAATCGTTCCTGGATACAAGGCATCACCTCTGATGTTTATGGTCCCGATTGAGTGGGTTCCTTTCTTTTGGAGCTGGTCCTTGAACACTGGGGGAGGTGACTGGCCAGTTCCCTGATCTCTGCACGAGAATAGTTAGCAGGATGTTTCCGGGTCATATGCCGAATCATGGTATGATTACCAAATGAATATTTTTTATCTGGATTGCCCCTTGAGAGTTCTGCACCACAGATTCGACTTGTGACCTTGGCCGCATTAACTTTTTTCTTGCCCTCTGGAAGTGAAGAAAACTCCCATACAATGTGTTCTTTTGGCTTGTATGGGGTATCTTGTTCAGGCAGCCATCTGCTCCCCTCCTCCTCATCCTCTTCCTCCTCCTCTTCACCACCAATGTATTGTTGTGGTGGTCCTCTTGGTGGTGCTGGTGGTGGTGGTACAGATGCTCCAGCTGTTGCTGCTACAGTAGCCATTTCAAAGTACAAAAGAATTGTCTCTGTAGATGAAACAGGTCTTCCTCAGTCAAAGGACAAAGTCAGAGTAAGGGGAAAGGTGTTTTTTTTATCATTTGGAAAAAAAACTGTGCTGAACCAATCAGAAGTGTTATTTTCAGGTCACAAGACCAAGGCTTTACTCATTTGGAAACCAAAACTGTTCTGCACCAATAGAAAGTGTTATTTTCAGGTCACAAGACCCAGGCTGGTGCGTAGCGTAAGCGCGGCAGGACGTTTCGCGATTGTATGCTATCGCGTGCTTTCGGTTGCGATTACGCTGTGCATCATATGACGCATCACGCGTGTACGTGATACGTCACGATGTTGTTTTCGTTCGCGGCCCCAGGGCGCGCCGTAATATTGCGCTTACCCGTGCGTTCACCGGTACGCGCCCCGGGAGCGCCCCCGGGTTAAAAATAAACAAATAATTTTTTGTTTTTTACATATTTATACAATATAAAATTTGTTTTAAAATTTTTCACTTTCTATACCTCTAAAGATTTGCTATTAAAAAACCATTGAAATTCACTGAAAAAACCATATGTTTCACACCAGTTATAGTTAGGAATTAGCATTTAAAAAACCTATTAAATTCACTGAAAAAAACATAGGTTTTACACCAGTTATAGTTAGCTGAAAATTTTACTCGCATAAAACCATTGAAATCCCCACGTTATAGTTAGTTGGACTCACTATAACTTGCGCGTGCAATGCACTGCTGATGACGTCACATATTACATCACTCATGACATGGTCAGTGACATCACTCATGACATCACTGATGACACCATCCTAGTGACAGAGTGACACATCTCCTTTCACTGTAATGTAACCCTTGAACACATATTATAAAATAGAAACTAAAATTTTCAAAAAAATGGAGATACCCATATCAGTTACAACAACTAATTAAGTAATTCCACTATCTAAATACACATCCACTCATTCACCAACAGTTCTATGTAGTCACTCATACATATACTCACTCATCATATGTAGTGATACACCTATATATCCTGTTACACACCGACAGTCATCCAAAAGTTACTCACACACATACTCACACATGCAAATAAACTATTGAACATCCATTTATTTGCATATACAGCTATACACACACTACAACCTTACTTCTAAGGAAACATACACATATTTACTCTCTTAAACAATCACTTATAGAAACACATACTTATTTAAACAGGAACTCTTACAATCTCTTACTCTCACATATACTCAATTATATACATCAATATTCACATATACTAGATTAAAACATATGTAGTTACTGATAAAGACACTAGTGACACAGTCATTCACTCACTAACACACACATATACACACTCATTCACCCATTCACTCCTGCACATATGCTGTCTTGAAAACACATAGAAACAGAGAGTCAGTCATTCATGCATCTATGTGCTAAGTAATACCCCCACCAAACCATATACACACTCATATTCATATTAAAAAAAACCTCTAATAACCCATATACATACACATGTAGCTACTCATCAACCCATGCAGCCACTTATACACAAAGTGAAACACTAATACATATATTTGAATATTTAAACATTACTCGCGAGGTTCTAGGTGTTAAACTTAGGCTGGGGACAGATTGTTTAACTGTCCTGGTAGTCTACCGTCCTCCCTGGGCCTTGCCGGAGTTCCCGGATCTATTTCTGAAACTGGTGCAGGACATGCGCTCGAGGTTCGATAATTTGGTCATCTTGGGAGACTTTAATTATCACTGGGAGCTCACCCCAAGAGAAGGGCAGGCTGGCCATATTGACGAGGCATTATCCTCGCTAGGTTTAACTCAGCAGGTAAGGGGACCGACACATGTGAAGGGTCACACGCTCGACCTAGTCTGGTCGTCAATACCGGTACAGGGATCGACAACCTCACAACCGTGTGTCTGGTCGGACCATTACTTACTGAAGGGAGCTCTCTTGATGAACCTGCTCAAACCGAAACCGGCAGTAGGTCAGAGGCTGGTGAGGAAATGGAAAAACATCAATGGTGGAAAGATGGTGGCACATCTTTCAGCGAATTATCCTCAGACCTGTTTAGCTGATAATCCTGATGCCCTCTGTGGTAACCTAGAGGAGAGGCTTCGTAGCGCGGTCGACCATGTGGCGCCAGCACGCAGGGTCAATTTAGTGAATAGAGGACGGAGGTCCCCTTGGTACAACGACTCCCTAAGGGAGAAAAAGAGGGTCGTGCGCAAGATGGAGAGAGCCTGGCGCAAAGCCTATGATACGAAGGCGAGAAGCGTCTATCTGCTTGAATTAGCGAATTATAAGCAGGCAATTACAGCTAGGAAGGCAGAATTCTACGAGGAAAGGATCATCACAGCGACAAACCCTCAAAAAGAAGGTTTCCGAGTCCTAAATGAACTTAAAAAGGTGAAAGAACAGAGGCCGGAGTTTACTTTAGAGGACTGCCAGAGATTTCAGAATTTTTTCACCAGCAAAATTGCGGATCTTAATTCGGAAATCGCCTGTACTCCCATACATGCTTGCCCCCCACTGACCACGTCGGCCAAAAAGCCGGTGGTTAGACCTCTGGAGCTTCTTCCCCCCATCACGAAAGAGGACCTGCCCCGGCTCACCGGGAGAGTGAAGTCGGGTTCCCAGGCGGACCCTTGTCCCCCTGACGTTTTCAAACTGGCCATGCCAGGAATAGAAGAGGAGGTGTTGAATCTTTTGAACTCCTCTCTTGCATCAGGAAAGGTTCCTAATGCCTTTAAGGAAGCAAGGTTGATCCCTTTGCTGAAAAAGCCTGGGGCAGATGTGAAATGCCTAAAAAACTTTAGGCCTATTTCCCAGATCCCTTTCCTGGCCAAGGTGTTGGAACAGCACGTTCTGGCCGCCCTCTCGGACCATCTAGAAGAGAATGGCCTGCTGGAACCAAACCAATCAGGGTTCCGTGCAAACCACAGCACGGAACTGGTCATGCTGTCCATCATAGACGAGCTCCGAAATAGGGCAGACAAGAGGATACCCGGCGCCCTGGTGCTGTTAGACCTCTCCGCGGCGTTTGACACCGTCAGTCACAAACAACTGTTGACGCGGATGAGAGACTTGGGCATCCGGGGCACAGCCCACGCCTGGTTTGCTTCTTTCTTACTAGGGAGGACACAAAGAGTTCAGTTGGGAGAATTGCTCTCCACTGCATCACCAATCTCTTGTGGAGTGCCACAGGGGTCGGCTCTGTCGCCCCTGCTATTCAACATATACCTTCAACCACTGATTGGACTTCTGAATCAGATGGATTGTCAGGTATATAACTACGCTGATGACACCCAAATCATTATCCAAATGGGTGATGGGGCACCAGCAAATCTGCAAACCATCTTGAAGCAGACAGCTAACTGGATGTCACTGAATTCTTTAAAAATCAATCCGGAGAAGACGGAAGTTCTACCTGTTACCATCGCCGGCAATCCATGGCATGATGGATTCTGGCCGAGGGAACTTGGACCGCCCCCGGAGCCGGCAGTGGCGGTAAAAAGCCTTGGCATTTATGTGGATGACAAGCTTTCCATGCGGAAACAGGTCACCACGGTGGTAGGAACTTGTGTTGGCATGTTGCGTCAACTTAGGAAGATCGCGCCATTATTGTCCCATTCTACCCTGCGAAGGGCGGTCTCTGCTATGATCCTTGCAAGACTGGATTATGGTAACTCGCTCTATTTGGGCTTACCTCAAAAACTCCTGGACAAACTTCAGTTGGTGATGAACGATGCCGCCAGGCTCATTCACAAAAAACCCAGGAGCACGCATGTGTCCCCACTCATGCGTGAGCTACACTGGCTCCCAATAAGGCAGAGGGTGCTCTTTAAAGGGTTATGCATTACACATAAATCCCTTTATGGTAAGGCACCAAGTTACATCAAGTCCCGCCTGACCCCATACACACCGGCCAGGGTGTTAAGATCTGCTGAAGCAACCCTGCTCATGCAACCTCGGTTTAGATTGGCGACAGTGGGCGGTCGTGCCATTTCTAACACCTTTCCAGGGGCCTGGAACAGTCTACCGGTGGACTTGCGCAAAGAACCCAATTTGTTGACCTTTCGGAAGAGGCTGAAGACTGTTCTTTTCCAGAAAGCCTGGGGAGGGATATAAATTTCCTGCAGTGTTTCTTTTGGTTCCTGTGGTGTTTTACTGGACAAGCGCTTAGAGACCCCGGGGTTATATAGCGCTATATAAATCGAAATAAATAAATAAATAAATAAATATGTATTCACTAAGATACACTTAATAAACCAGTTAACCAATCAATTTCTTTTGAAAAAAACAACCATGTAAACACTTATTTAAACATTTATTCTTCCATCAACTTTTACATATACATATATAACACATATTTATTTTTTAAAAAGACACACATTCACTGGATGGTGTCATCAGTGATGTCATGAGTGATGTCACTGACCATGTCATGAGTGGTGTAATATGTGACGTCATCAGCAGTGCATTGCACGCGCAAGTTATAGTGAGTCCAACTAACTATAACGTGGGAATTTCAATGGTTTTATGCGAGTAAAATTTTCAGCTAACTATAACTGGTGTAAAACCTATGGTTTTTTCAGTGAATAAATATATATATATATATATATATATATATATATATATATATATACATATATATGGATTGATTTCTTAGAACCAAAGGTTATTGGGACGTTATAGTGAGGCTCAGATTTCACTCATACAAACCATAGAAATTCAGCAGTTATAGTTATCTGTTCTAACTATAACTTACTCCCCCACAATGCTTTCTAAAACTTTCTAAGATTTTTTAATTTCATTTCCTAACTGTAACCTATAAAGTTTCAGAATGGTTATGTGAGTGGCTGCATAGGTCAGTGAGTGGGTGTAAGAGTAGGTCTATTGGTCTGTGAGTGGGTGAGTGAGTGTCTCTGTGAGTGGGTGAGTGAGTCTCTCAGTGAGTGTGTGAGTGGGTGCATGAGTCCCTAAGGGGGTCTGTGAGTGACTTTGTGAATCTGTCAGTGGGTCAGTGCCCGTCTGAGTGGGTCTGTAAGTGGGTGCATGATTGTCAGAAGGGGGTTTTGATTTGTGTCTGCACATCTGAGTGTGTCTGTGAGTGGGTGCACCCGCAAGGGATTCATGGCTACCAGCAGGGGCCTGCATTAAATGACATAATTGATTACATCACAGATTAAATTGTTTAAGATTTCATTGAGGACATCATTGATAGCCCCATAGTCATATATGAAATTAATTTAATTAAATAAAATGAAAACACATTTATAAGGCACACTAAGCCCAAAGGTGTCAAAGCTCTGAACCAAAAAGGTAACCCTCCCAACAGAAACCAGAGAGGCACTAAGGGAGAAGTCTACAGAGGGAAGAGCCAAGTTTTAAGAGAGTTTTCTAAACAGATTAAAACAATCTTTTTTGAAAATCATAGCAGGGAAAGTATTCCAAAGCTTACCTGTGGGAGCGTACTACCCATCTGGCTTTGCAATATCTAGGAATAGTCACCTTCCTGTCTCCTATACAGCATTGAGTTAATGAGTGTACTTTTGGGGGTCCATACCATGTAAATAGAGTAAACCCTGGAGGACCGCATGTTTGTACATGTTGAAAGCTATGTGGTTCAGAGTTTACAAATCACTAAAGTTTGGGGTTCAAGTATTACTGTTTGTTAATCAAAATAAAGACTTAGAGCACCTAATATGGGTTGCAAAGGTATGTTTGAAAGTATGATGGGGCTTAACCCCAGAGCCTTTTCATAGCAGAATAGACCTGAAACTATATTTAACATTAATAGCTCCACATGTAAATAATAGCCAAGCCATGCTGTAAACATGTACCTTTAGACTTATTCTCCACATCCCAGAAGCCCTACATTTCTTCAGCATTTCTGTTTGTCAGACACCAGTTTTTGCCTTTTCATGCTATCACATTTTGTCCTGTGTTTCCATAACAAAGCACCCTTTAGCTGCCAGTTCTGCTTTCCTGCCTCACCTGTTGCTGCTCAAGCTGCATCTATAACTACTTTTCATTCATCTTTAATAAGCTCAATTTTCCCCTCTGTCATCTCAGCTGCCCCTACATATCCGTCCTTCTCATCTTTCACTTTGTAACATTTTCTGGTGGCTTGTACACACTGGCTGACTATTTTTTTGTCCAGATTAGATCTCTACTCAACAAGCTCAACCTCAGTCTGTGGAACCTGAGCTAAATTATCATTCAACTGAGACAATTCCACAGGGCGTTCTATACCAATTGTGAGGTTTTAATGGCACCCAGATATAATGTTGGGAGCTGGCTAGACAATCAAAATGCTCCATTTGATGGGTATCTCTAACATTAGAGGCCCGCTAGGGGAGCAGTCCTATGCTGGCAGTTCCCAGTCCCTGCTGGGTGCTGGTATGTCAATAATTGCTGACCTGCGTCTTGGCTCCCCTCATATTGTTGTTTTCTTTCCTGTTTTTTGGAGTTGTAACTGAAAGTAGCTTTTGTTTTCTTCCATGCAATTCCTTTGTCTCTCCTTGTGCTTGGGTGAAAGTAAAGCCACTTGCAGTGTCCTGTAGGACATGTCATGCAGCAGCCCCTCCTTGGGGGCCGTGCTCACAACACCCCTTACTCTTCCAACACAGGTGCCATTGGTCAGGTGACCCCACTCATAAAAGGGGCTGGGCGCATGTGCCCAGGGCCAATTTTAGTAAGCAAATACCTCATGTCCATGTCATCATTCATTTAGTATTTGGCCCTTGGCCCAAGACTTAGCAGTGGCAATGAGGCGGACCACACCCAGTGTGCCATGGCATCCCTCCCAGACACCCTCACCGGGCTCTGACGGGGTGAAGATTTCTGCTCTGCCCCAAGTAGGAAAGTGTGTCCCTGCAGTGTCTTAGCCCTGCCCACTTCCACTGTAGGCGAAGTGGCAGGAGAAGAAGCCAGAAAAGAAATTGTCCTCACCACCACTGAACGAGGACGAGAACAGATGGGTGCAGCACCCGCTACCTTGCAGTGATTAGGGCCAGAGCACCTCAACCCCGCTTTGAGCGTGCAGTGACGAGGCATTGTGGACATATGAAATTAGGCGAGAGAAGAGCATATTGTGCCATCCGCCTGCAGCGAACACATCACAAGACTCCAGTATCAAGCATGAAGAAGGTTTAAGGCCTGACTAAGCCTGCAGAGAGTGCCATTTGTGAAGGAGCAGAGAAGGGGCCCGGCTGCGGCACCGCTGTGTAGCAAATGAGTGGTCACGTTAGAACTCACCTTCAGACCTCACTGTTCGCATGAGGGCCATAGAGGAGTCCCCATCCCCATCCCAGAAGGAGGATTAGGTGCAATTTGGCCCTGTCGCCCCTGGAAAGGGCTGGTGAATCGTCAGTAACAGAGACTACCCCTCCCTCTCAGTGGCTGGGCCAGGCTCACTAGTCCATTACGAGCGCGGACAACACTGCATGTTCTCTGGTGGCGATCTGCAACCACCACAGGAGAGAAGACCATTTTGGGCAACCCGCAGCACCAGCATTTCTTTCTCAAAGCACGAAAGGGGCAAATGTACAAGGTACGCCGCACTGGGAAATTGCAGGATGGAAGGTGAGCACAGTGTGGCTGAGCTAATGCAGCCAGGACAGGAGCAGTGAGCGTTGCCCCCTAGTGGTGGTCTATTGCCTCTGCCAGGTAGAGATTGGACCTGTAAATTCCTGCAACATTTCTGCTGCATACTGAGCTTACATGTAGGAAGAAGTGAGCTGCCCTACTACTGCAGGAAGAAGTTAACCGCCCTACTACGGAATGAAGGGGCAACAGCCCCCCAAGGCACACCCTGTTAAGTAATTGAAAAGTGTGGAGGAGCAGGCCAGAGGAGCGCAAGCGGCGAAGACCCTGTGCATGCCACATCTCATAGACATTTTCCCTAAGCCCCTACACTCATGTGAAGGAGAATTACAAAAGGCATTGAAGAATTCACAGCCAGCCAGTAAGAGGGTGCCCTCGGACAAATACAACAAAATCAGTAAGTGAAGGCATACCTTAGAAGGCTGTAGGCTGTGTCCATGACCCCACCACCTACCAAAGCGCTAACAAACATGTGGGAAGGGGGAAAACCACTGAGCTGCCCTTTTTTGCATACAAACTGATCCAAGTGCCAGCGGGAGCAACTCCCCACCTCCATCCAAAAAGGAGGCGAGCGCTCTAACACTACCACAACAAAGCAGAGATACGAAAGAATCCCAAGGAGACGCCTGGTTCATGAGGTGCAACCCACCGCGTGCTAGCACCTAAAGAGACGGAGAATCCCAGAGACACCACAGTGTCAATCTAAGATTACCAGAGAGACACAGACACAAGCAGAAGAAGGTTCAAGGAAAGCAAGGCCAGGCCAGAATGTGGACAGAAGCACGCCACGCCTCTGGTCCAGACACTAGGACTACATTGTCATGCAACCTCAAGGCACACAGTGTCGCACCACACTAAGTGTTCTTGAAGGCAGTGATGCCTCAAGATGCAAGTCCTGCACCACCCAGAGAATGGAGGCAGAACCCCAGCACCCTACTTCCCACAGCAGGAGGTCCCCGAAGAAGGTCAACTATGGAGTAGGTGCTCTAAGAAGTCCCCAGGAGAGGGAACACACAAAATGTCGCCAGACGATACACAGCCCTGGAGAAGAAAGAGTATGGGATCAGAGATTGCCCTGATCATCATGAAGTGAAAGCCCAAGGCTGATGGCTGGACTACAGAGACAGTCGACCACTGAGAGGCCTTGTTGGCCTGTCCCAAAGATGGTGCATGCCACTGCAGCCAGAAAAAGAGACTCGCAATGACAAATCTTAACTGCATCATTGAAAACAAGGTGTATGCTGAAGCACCAAGGAGAAAGAGGACGAGGAAGTGTAAGTGTGACTTGTCAGTTCACATTGGCAAGCCCAGGAGGGAAGATCAAGAGAGGCCAGGCCTGAACGGCACTCTCAAAAAAAGAAAGCGAATCTAGACACACAAGAAGGAAACCATCGAGTTGAAAAAAGGATGACCTGGTGACAGCAAAACGGGAGAGCTGAGAGTAAGCTGCAAACATGCATGAACCGAGTCTCTGCCCCACGCTTCCCAGCGTTTCTGTCCAGACACAGTCACTGACGGCTCAGCAATGCAAAACATCCAGGCAAAAGGATGGAGATGCCTTCACAAAGAAAGAATGTGCACACTTGGCCACCATCAATCCAAGCTGCTCGATGATCCAAGAAAGAAGGCCTATAACCATCAAAGGAAGTAGTCACTCCAGATCGTACAGTTTCACCGCATGACAGGCAACCTCAGCAAGCCAGCCGGGTCTTAGTTTGTCATCCCTACCAACCATGGAGTATCGAACATCTTGAGTGGAGTCCAACACTGCTTTAAGGACTACAGACAAGAAGCACCAGTGACACTCTAAAGATCACCAGTGACACTCTGAAGAGTCAGTCAACCAGAATCTACCTACTCACAGTGAATGCACCCTGCCCCTGCTGGAGAGAGACTTAGCCATGACCCATCTACCCCTGCAGTTACATGAGTGACTAGGCAGTGGTTCCTCAGCAGTCTTGCAGTGGCCCAGATGCGTCACATACTCAGCCCGAGATCAGACCACAGGCAGACCCGTGGCTACCCATCCAAAAGACCTCCTCAAGGGCAAGAGGTGGACTTGACACTGCCAAAACGGTCATATACCAGGACTGGAATACGGCCTTGAAGCGGGGACCTTAACAGGTTGCAGACATGTTCAACGAGTCAAGCAACACCACCAAAGCCTGCTTCATGATGGAGGCCTCGAGGTGGACTCTGACAACGCTCCTGATGCACCCTGTTTTTTTAACTGTTGACACTAACCACAAATCATCAGGTGCATCAAAAGAGGGTGCCAACTCCTCACATGGGACATGAATTCAACCATGCAGGCTGCTGGAGGGTTCCTGACATCTCTGAGCCAGCGTTTGTGCCCTGAAGTACAGAGGTTAAATTATGAATACGAGTGGAGATGTCCTGTTGCAGCTCGTTTCATAAGCCCATATTTACACTGCTGTTCTGCTGGTTGACTCTATAGACTGATGGACCATGTAGTATCCAGTTTATTGTTGTTTTATTTCCACAGGTTGGACTTGTTGTTTTTCTTTTGGATTTTGGGAGGAATGTTGTGTCCTGCAGAACACCTCATGCAGCAGCCCCTTAGGGGTCGTACTGACACCACCCCTCACCAATCCCACACGGACGTCAGCTGTCAGCTGACCCTGCTAATAAAAGGGGCCGGGTACACACACCCTGGGCCTGTTTTAGTACCCACATACCTCATGTCATCATACAGTTAATATTTGGACCTAGGGCCCACAATTTAACACCTCTCTGCTACTGTAAGCTAGCTCTAACCCAAACCTCACTGAAGCAAAGAGCAATTCCCATCAACTACAGAAATGTCATCTTTTCACCTGCTGTGTACTTGAAAGAGCTTGTTTTTGCCCTCAGTGAGGCACTGGGTGGAGCTGGTGCAGCAGCTTATTTTTCAAAGCTGCACAGGAAGAAAAAGTAGAAGCTGAGTGAGAAGTGATTTTTGGAGCTGACATTCACTTCCAGACGGTGGTATAATGGAATGCAAACGGGTTGCTAAATGCCTTATTGCCAGCAGTGTTCTGGTCCATAAATTCAGGCAGATCATTAACAGCTGTTATTTAGCTACGGACTAGAGTGCTTATTATATAGTCACCTGCACTAATATTAATTCTACAACGTATTATTGGACTTTCCTCCATATGATGAGATGTTAGCATTTGATAATATGGAGTCGATTTTGACCTCCATATTGTGGCATATGACATGTCACAGGTCCTATTTCAATCTGTCATTTTTTTTTCAAGTTCATGCTGTTCACTTTCTGTACGTGGTATGGTGTGGTCTACTTATGTAGTTGACCTACCTGCCAATCAGCTTTCAAACCTTATTATGAGTTTAAAAAAAAAGTAATGCTCAAAGAGATTTGACGAACCAAACAGTGGTGCATATAGATTTTCTGTCTGGAGACCGTCATCACATTTTCTCCAATTAACCATTTTAAAGATACAAAATAAATCAGTTAAACAAAATGATAACTGTGTTGCTGCTGTTTATAGTGCAACAATTGTAAAGATCCCCGAATCCTCCTTGGTGTATGCATAAAGCGTAACGACACCGAATCGAAATGACTCCAGAAAAATTCAGTTTCCTTTTGACAACAGCCAATAGCTCTCATGAATACACATTTTTTTTATAACCATATGCATTATGCATGAGAAGACACTTGAGGTACAGGGAATCAGTTGTCCCTAGAAATGGGACCTTTCAAGAGCACATTATGTAAACAAAGTATGGTCTAAGAGAGATGCATCATTCTCCCCTATGCGAAGAGCTATGGGATGCGTGTGAATGTCGAGTTAAGTAGCAGCCAGGACATCTTTTATGTAACATCTTGCAAATGAGCCACTCTAGGCAGTGGTAGATTTATAGAGAGTTAATCTGAAAATAAATATAATGTCCCAACGCTTATGAGAACTCTGGTTGAACTGCAAATGGACCGTGCAATACAAATTGCGGGGATTTCAGCAGAACGATTGGTATTTTATTAAAGTAACGCTGCTTACTCTTTTTTCTTTTTTTGATCTGAATTGATAGGGTGATATGACTTTTCTCCTTGTATTTATGAGATGTTTTCCAAGTATTTGTGTTATCTCTGTGTACAAGCTTTCCAAGAGGGTATTGATCTAGGAAGACTAAACATCTCCAGCAAAGGATTACTATTCATCTTTGGTGAATAGATGGTGTTTTATTTGTACATAAGCATTAACAGGATTTAAAACCACATGATTCATTTCAAGTGCTTGAAAATGAGCAACCGACGCGCCGTTTATCTTCGGCATCTGCTACGCTGTGCTTCATCGTGAGGGGTTAGGAGGAGTCCAGAGTAGGTATCAATTAAAGGAAGTCACGGGAAATGCCTCATCATTATTACTCATTGGCGATTTACGGCGTCTCTGTCGGTGATAATTTACGGATTGGTGTTTTTCTGGTGCTACACTCCAGATCAGGCATTCGTCTTATTGAAAAACGGCGAGGTTGTTTCTAACTGTGAGAGCACTGGATATTTACACCCCTCAGATTATCAACTGCAGTTTTATGTCTCACTGACATGCCTACCTACTTGTGTGGTCAATCGGAAGGTTCTTTCCACAGTGTAATGGTCAGGAGCTTAGCAGAGGCGATTGTTAACCATGCCGCGCAGGGGCCCCACAACTCTTCAAGCCCCCCCAAATACTTCAGGGGCACCTCATTCAGCCTAAATCTTATGAATATGTGTGAGCTATTGGAGAACCAGGGCATCTTATCTTATTATCCAGGGGGCCCCCATCATTTTGCGTTACATCACTGGTAATGTTAGTGGCAGTACTATCATGTGATCATGCAGCGATATTAGAATACCGATATCTATCCATTCATACATTCATCCTTCCATGCCGTCAACTGCTCCTGGCGTGGTGGTGTCTTGGTGGACCACTTGCAGTGGTGGAGGCGAAAAAATGCCTTATGGTTGACGGCTGTGTCGGCATGTACCACTGCCTTGAAATTAGCGTTAGAATTGCAGATCGCTTCCACTTCAAGCCTCCATGGCTTAAAAGAGGGCCTTAATTATTTAACATCTACTAGTTAGGTTTCGCCTGCATAAACTTAAAAGGGACTTACATCCCACCTCCTCTCTTGCCTGGCTTCTCATTGGCTCCTGTGTGCGCCACTTACCCTTCCTCCATTTCAATTGTCTGTAGCAGATTTTCCAGCATTTACCAATGCTTTTTCCTCATCTGCTTCTCTTAACAGTTTCCCACTGCAGAAATACTGATAACATCCGCTCTGGTGGAAATATATTTTCATAAAGTTTTGCCTTTCACTCTTGCAGCATATTTATATAACAATTTATCACCAGGAGAGATTAAGTGATTTGCATAGAATCACAGGATGTTATGCAGCTCCACTGAGACTCGAACTGGATCCCCAACTCTGGAGTCAGCAGCTCTGGCTGCTGCACCACATCCTCTCCCGTGGTATCTGTCAGGGAGTTCTTTCATTCTTCCGGACGATGATTGATGAAAACAGTTCTTTATTCATTACGTAGGTGAAACTGATGCATTACCAATGCTTGTTAATCCTCTGATTAGTTTTGAAAGGAACAGAGCACATTTTGAACCCGTGTTAATATAGTAGCCCGGTCCTTTATATATTGTTAGAGCTTAGGCGGTACCAACGCGATGTCCTAGTTTACATTTTCACATTGGTTTTCACATACTGTCTTGTATTGTTTTACTGAGCAGCTGTTCAACACTACTCTACGAGTGATTTCCTGGTAATAAACAATTGATCATGATAACGATATACAATTTCCCTCCTTGGAGAATAGGAATGAAAAAAACAAGACAAATTGTCACCTACAAGAATATTAAAAGAGGTCACCTTTGTGATAATTGATTTTGTTCGGTGTCCCTGATATTAATTTTATTGTTGTTATGAGATTTTCTGAACTGTTAAATGCATTTTTCCAGTTATTAATCATATTTTTGTTAATGACATTATTATTGTTATTTACGTTTGTTGCAATTAATTAGCAGTTAGCAGTTAAAATGGGGATATGGTATATTAATTCCAGTTGTTGTAAAAAGTTTGATTGATATTGCTGCTGCTAATAGTAATGCAAACTTGGTATTATAAATAGTCTAATGCATCAGTAGCACACAATTATATTTCCGTGGCAATTATACATTTTGCAAACTGGGAGATATGTGAAGTCATATAATATAAATTGCATTGCATAGTTTTTTTGTTTGTTTTCTTTTTAAGCTAATTGAAGTGAAATGAGACTCTTTATGGAAATGTAATAAAAGGTCGACACCACCAAAGGAAGTGTACCAAAGCAGTCTTTATCGGCATCTACCGGAGGACACGGGGCAGCAACCGGTAGACTACACAGTCTTCTCTTCTCTGTCTCCCCAGCATTCCCAGTGATGTACCTAACATTCTCTTGGGAACATTAAACTTAAAGGTACAAAAGATACAACACATTCTCCCTTCACAAAATAACCAAAGAAAAGGAAGAGAGAAAAGAGAACAAAAGAAAAGGCAAGAATAAGCAAACAGGAAAATAATGCAGTATAACAATATCTAATAAAAGAAAAACATGACTAAGTACATCCTTCCACAACAACCAATAAAATATGGAAAGTTACAGTGCTAGAATAAAATCAATAATTAGTAACATTAAGTTTAAAACAAAATCATTGAGATACAATGGAGATCTCCTCCTCCTTTTTTCCACAGGCGGATGTTCCGAATATATTCTAACTTGGGTTGCATTATGAATCAGCAAATCCTTCTTGGGAACAACAGAGTCACAAAACAAGACATCATTCCGCGAACCTCCTACCTGATCATTGCATTGCATTGCACCCGATCACCCGATCATTGATTTTTTATTGCCCCACTTTTGGCATCATACCTTTGTTTGTACTGATTTTCATAACACTTCACTCTCAAATTAGACTCACTAGAAAGTAAACCCTTCTTTGCTCGTAACCATCCGGTGTAAGTTTGGATCCTGCTAATCTACCTTTGAGTTTCTTGAAAGGAGACACAGCAGAAATGCTGTTGGGCATATTCCAGTGAGCCCACAGTTTTTCCCTTAAAATGGACTTCAAAGACACATTCATTTACACATCAGTCTGTGAGCTAGCTCTTAAAAGTCTGTTCATGCTTTCAACTAGCCCATTTGCCTATGGAGCAAAAAGAGCAGTGCGGTGATGAGTGATAGATAAGTCTTTAAAAAATTCTTCCATCTCCACAGAAGTAAATTGTACCCCATTATCGGGGACTATAACATCAGGAATGCCTTCACAAACAAGAACATCCCTAAGAAATTCAATTATGTTTTTTGTAATTACAGAACTCATACAGCAGGTGGACACCCACTTGGATGTGTAATCAATAAGAACAACCACAAATCTTTCATTAGGCGCTAAAATATAAAAATTACCCACAATGTCCATAGCTAACTTAATCCAAGGCTGTTCAGGTAATTCAAAGACGGGTTGCTCTAATGTTCTTAGATTTGTCATTAGTACCACAGGAAATGCAATCTATAACGACATCCTCCACTTGTCAGTCAAGCTCAGGCCACCAATAAGACTCTCTGACTCTGGACTTGGTTAAACTACACCCAAGATGACCTTCATGTGCAAGATTGATTATGTTCTGACATAGAGGTAGGAGGGACCAACCTCTCACCTCTGTAGAGATTCTCTTTAACTATGCATAACTCATCTCAAACACTCCAAAACCCTTTAGAACCCTGAGGAACATTGGATAAAGCAGGCCAACCATTGTTTACAAAGTCCATAACTAATCTCCTTGATTAATAAATAGCAACACCCAAATCACACTCAGATTTGTTTAGGGCTGGTTTCTTGACTGAAGACACAGAACGCTCATTGATATCAGAGTTCAGATTGTCTAAAGGCATCCTAGAGTGAAAATCAGCAGGGATATGCTTCAACCCAGGTAAATATTCTACACAGAAATTGAATTCTCACAAACTTTCAATCCAGCTCTGAAGCCTAGGTGTGGTGTTTTCTGTCTTCCTGCAAGCAAACATGTGGACCAAAGTTTGTGTTCTGTCCTTACTAGAAAAGGCAAACCCCAAAGGTAAAATCTGAAATGGTTAATGGCCCACGTGCATGCCAACGCTTCCCGTTCAATGACAGAGTAACGTTCTTCAGCTCCCTTGAGTGATCGTGAAGCGAAACCAATTACTCTCTCATTGCCATTAATTATTTGAGAGAGTACAGCACCTAAACCATGTAGACTTGCGTCTGTGGTTAACATTGCTTTTTTGTGACTTCAAAATGTTCTAATGTTGGCATGTAGGAAATTTTTCCCTTAGCTTGTTTAAATGCTGTCACACACTCTTCGGACCAGACAAATTCAGCGCCTTTTTTAACAATAACCTCAAAGGTTGTACCACACTTGCAAAGTTTCTAACAAATTTTGATTAGTATTCAGAAATACCAAGACACTATTTGACCTGGTCTTTGTTCAAGGCTGTTGGAGATAGTAAAATTGCCTCTGCTAAATACATTTTTGGACTGATACCTTTACTGGAGATGGTATGACCAAGATAAGAAACCGAACTCACACTAAATTTGCACTTTTCTTTCTTCAAAGTTAAACCACGCTCTTGAAGTCTTGACAGAACCTTGTCTAATATCATGTCATGGCTAAGCTTGACTTTTCCGAAAACAAGAATGTCATCTTGAAAAACAACACCGAATCGATGCCTGCTAGGACCTCCTGCATCGCCCTCTGGAAACAAGCTTCTGCCGAAGCTAAACCAAAAGGCAAACTAATGAATCTGAAAGCTCCCAGAGGAGTGACAAACAAGGTCAAAGCACTTGATTCTTCATGTAACAGGACCTGGTGATTAGCTGACGATAAGTTCATCACACTGAAAACACAAGCATCATTAAGTTTGGCCAGGGCTTCATTGATATTCGGTAATGGTTGTCTGTCCACCCATATGCAATTATTAAGGCTTCTTAAGTCAACACACATTCTAATTTTCTTTCCATTGTCCTTGGGCACCAAAACAAACGGAGCCAACCATTCGGAGGACTCTATTTCCTCAATGACCCCAGATTCAAGTACTCTGTTGAGCTCCTCTTGAAATTTCTATAACATGAGGTTGGGTACCTTCCTCACTTTATGGACTACAGGTTGTGCTTTTGATTTCAAAATTATTTTATGTTTAAATCCTCTTAACAGACCTAATTTGTCACTAAAAACTGAGGGAAATCTTTTAAAAATGTTCATGTCCTCACCTTGCTGCACGACTAAGATAACTTGCTCACGAGCATTAGGGTTTAAGATAATACCAAGGTCTCTTTGGTGGCACCACTCCAGCAGATTGTCACCTCTCTTAACCAAGTAAACTTTTCCTACAGTTACTCTACCTTGGAATGTAATGAACTGAGTGGAATATCCAACCAGATCAATGTTCTGTCCCCCATAACCCACAGGGTTGATGTCCGGGGTCAAAAGAGCGATATTATCCGTCCCAAAAATGTAATTCCAGATTTTGTCACTGATTGGGGTGTACGGAGAACCTGAATCAGCTAAAACAGAGACCGATTTAGCAACAATGAACATATCACAGTTTGGCATATTCACTACATCAGTGTCAATTCCCTTCACATCCTGGTTGGCAAGGTTGGGAGTTTCGGATATTTGGTGAATAATTTGTTCGGAAACTGCTGTCTCATTATCAATAACATTTACCTTGGTATTTCTACACATACGTGCATAATGCCTTCTCTTATCACAATTAGTACAAATTACACTTCTAGCAAAAGAGTTAGGGTAATTGGGACCATAACTCGGGCTTCAGCACTTGGGGCATTTCAGCTTGGAACCTCTAGAAGGATAAACGTTCCATTAGTGTTCTCATTTTTTCCTGAAAACTTGTCTTGTTTGCCAGCAGTCTTTTGAACTACAGCTACTTGTAAATTTGGAATACAGTTTTCACCATCACTGGGAAACACTACAGCTACAGAATCATTGGGTGTGGATGCACTATGCATTTCCTTCACCCAGGACAAAGTGTTTTCAATACTCTCCACAATGTTAATTGCATCTTTTAGATTTGGAATTTTTGCAAGTAGCTTTTCTTGAATCCTAGTGTCATTCGTGCAACGGACTAGTTGATCACGTATTAATGAATCAGTCAGTTGCTCAAATTCACACATGTGTGCCAACGATTTGAATTCCGCTACATAGTTCCTAACTCAATCAGGGAATTGTAAGCACATTTCTCACCTTTGAGGGTGTCAAAGCGCTGGGGGGGGGGGGGGTATGCCGCTCCGTTCAGCCGAAGAGCCAGGTCTTGAGGGTCTTCGTGAAGGTGTTCAGGAACGGGGCAGGTCTTATGTCTGCAGGTAGCTCGTTCCAGGTCTTGGCTGTGATGTTGGAGAGCAACTCTTTTACCTTTTGCTTGAACTCGCATAAAGAATTTGTGCCTTTCCATAGCAACATTAATTCTAGCTCCAAAATGTGTTTGAAGTAATAGGACAGACATCTCATAAACATTTACTGGCTTCCACAGCTCTTCTACCAATGGGTACAGGGTCTAAACTGTCATAAATATTTCTCCCTTCAATTCCAAGTTTATGAAGTAACACAGCTTACTTTCTTGCAGCTGAAAATATTTAGCCCCCAATGGCAATTAGGTAAGAGTAAAAAAGGGGTTTCCATTTCTTCCAGGGTAGAGTTGGTTCACCTCGTTCCGACAAAAATTGTGGTGGGTGACTCATGCCACTTGACGCCATGATGTAAACAAATTAAATTAACAAGCTAACAAAATAAACCAATATAACAGATTAACACAAGAACTCCCAAATTAACAATCTAACACAAGATAAAATAAGAAATTAAATTAAATGTGTCCATACTGTTGTACTATAATATTAATGAACAAACGCACAGTAATCCTTTCAGATCTTCATAATGCTGAAGAATCTGGATAGCATATGTGGATATAGTCTTTCTTCACAAATCTTCTAAAAACAAAAAACAAGTGAAAAAATCTTGAAATGAACAATTAAAAAAATAAATATTAATAATCAAAAGGCCACTGTTAAAACTCACTGAAGCGTAAATTACTGAATTCTACGGGATGAAATCCACACACCGCAGATCAGAGCGTTGGTATAATTATAATTGAGCGTATGTACCACTGAGGGCTCTAGTTTATATAATCAAAATCCTTGCTTCAGACGTCATAACAAGTGCCAACTGGAGCGTGTCTGTTCACGTCATCAGAAACACAAGCTCAGGAGAAAACACTCCAGGGAAAGCAGTTGCAGCTTGAGGTGAGTCTCTGATGTTTCTTTTTGAATAGAGACTCATGCACATGTGAACAATTATTATTATTATTATTAGGAAGATTTATAGAGCGCCTGGTTACGCTCCCCGGCGTGTCCCCGCGCTATGGTAAGTGGAGTAGTCAGTCCAAACAGCCATCACAATCGCTTACCTCCCGTATAGATAAGTCTTCAATTTTTTTCTGAAAGTGGACTCCGAGAGCTCCAAACATAGCTCCGTGGGTAGGGTATTCCACTGCTTGGCTGCCAGATATTTAAAAGACCTGCCCCCCATGCGGGCCTTCTTTATTTTTGGAACTTTCAGTAGTCCTGTACCGGAGGAACGCAGATTCCGTAAGGGCTCATAGCGAGTGACCAGATTCCGCAGCTGGGCAGGAGCTTTACCACTCAGAATACGTTGACACGTGGAAAGGGCCTTAAACTCCACCCTTTTTCTGACGGGAAGCCAGTGTAGGACCTGGAGCGCTGCTTTAGAAGGAGATCTCCTAGGGAGCCTCAAAACTAAGTAGGGCGGCTGCATTTTGCAGCAGCTGAAGGCGATTGATGATCTTTCCCGTGGCCCCCAGATACAGCAAATTGCCATAATCTAGGCGCGAGGTGACGAGGGCATGTACAAGAGTCCGCCGTGCTGTAATGGGTAAGATATCCAAAACCTTCTTCAGAGTTTTCAGGACTCCATAACATACCCCCACCACCCGGCTGACCTGGGGGCCAAAGGCAAGGTCGACATCAATCCACACTCCAAGATTCCTAGATTCCCGACAGGGAACAGGAGTTTCTCCCAGACAGGGTGGCCACCATGCCGAGGACCAGGCAGATGGTCCTCTCCCCACCACGAGTACCTCGGTCTTGCTACCGTTAAGCTTCAAACAGTTGGCGGACATCCAGGTTGCCAGTTCTTGCATGCAAACTCTGAAACTGTCCGCCGCAAGACCAGGCCTACGTGAGAGGGAGATGACCAACTGCGTGTCGTCGGCATAGGATACTAAGCACATGCCATGACTTTCAACTATCGCCGCCAGTGGGGAGACATAAAGATTGAACAAAGTTGGGCTCAGGGACGAGCTCTGTGGCACGCCCTGGCCCAAGCTAATCTCCCTAGAATAGCAGTCTCCTAAGCGGACTTGATAGCATCTGCCTGTCAAGAAGGACTGGATCCATCAAAGCGCGGCCCCTGATACTCCTCCATCATTCAGACACTGTAGCAAGATGGAATGTGCTACAGTGTTGAATGCTGCACTGAGATCCAAAAGTATCATGGCCATGGTCTGGCCCTCATCCACACCTTGTCGTAAAGCCTCTACTGCCGTGAGAAGTGCTGACTCCGTTGAGTGTCGGGGACGGAAGCCAAACTGGGAATCGTGGAGCAGAGATGCCTCTTCCACAAAATTCATCAGTTGGAGGTTCACAGTCTTCTCCGCAACCTTCGCCAAATACGGCAGGAGAGAGATGGGACGGAGATTCTCCAACTTCTCAAAGCTAATATTTGGCTTCTTTTGCAGAGGAAGGACCACCGCCCGTTTCCAGGCACTTGGTACAGTATGGGTCTCAAAGGAGATGTCAAGAAGATAACGGATATACGGCTCTACTAGGAGAACCTAACTTGATAGATCCACAGAGTTGGACAAGTGCCGCAGTAGGCGGGGTGGTGAAAGTGGTCAGCATCCGTTGATACCCCCTCATCCTAACTTCCTCTTTAAACTCAGAGCCTTTACTAGCTTGGTCAGGGAAGGCAGAGTAGATCTTTGCTACCTTATTAGCAAAAAACTCTGCTATTCGATTACAGCTGTCCACCGAGCAGAGTTCCTCTGGAACTGCCATAGACTTCCCAGCTGAAAGTGATTTTTAAATTAAAAACAGTTCCTTCATTGAATTTTCAGCTTCCTTAATCCTGATGTCGTAATATGCTGTCTTAGCCTTCCTAATAAGTCTGTGATAGATACATCTGCTGGTTACATAGTCAGCTTTGGCTTGAGTGGCAAAGGCTACCCTCCACTGTCTTTCTCCGCGTTTACACACAACCTTGGCCGCCCGCACTTCCTCGCTATACCAAGGAGCCGTTCTCTGAGCGCGGCCCTCGGTTCTAGCCGGGGCGAGCGGGGCAACATGATCCAGGGCCTCAGCAATGCGCTGATCTAAATTCGAGTTGGCTTCCTCCACATCCCCTCCCCCAGGGTCGCCCCCCAAAACAAGTGCCTCGTTGAACCTGGCTTGGGAGAAGGCAGCCCATCTACGCCTAGGATGTTTTGGTACAGACTGCTCCAATCGCCTGGCTCCCTGAATATGAATCAGAAAGGGAACCAAGTGATGGTCAGACCAAGGGAAAGGTACAGGGGTCAGGGCCTCCACCTGTCCCCTGTTGGCAAATATAGGGTCCAATAAGTGGCCCCGTTGGTGGGTAGGATCAGTAACTTTCTGCTCAAGCTGAAGAGCATTCATCTCTTCACAGACGTCCCGGCCGTCTTGTCTGCAGGGTCATCTAAGTGTAGATTGAGGTCGCCCAACACTAGAAACTTATCTGCGCGCAATGCGGCCTCTGTAATACCTTCTATCAAGCTTTCGCTAAATCTCGCCGCCGGGCCAGGTGGCCTGTATATTAACAGGCCCTTCACTGTACAGCCTCCATTCACAAAAGTTGAGAAAGCACTCGCCTCACTGTCCTTGATCGTAATCTGCTCCATCTGGCAGCGGATCCCCTGTTTAGCTACAATAGCTATCCCACCACCTCTTCCTATCAATCTGTCTTGCCTCAGTAAAGAGTAGCCTCCCGGAATGGCTTCAATGGCCTCGGGTGCGCAGTCCGAGTCTAGCCAAGTTTCCGTTAGGAAAACTAAATCCCACTGCTTATCACTGATAAGATCATATACCTCTAGTTTGTGTTTGCGTAGAGAACGGACGTTCAATAAGCCACAAACCAGTGCGCGAGACTCAGTGGATACAGCAATAGCCCTATCAAAGGTATAGTGGCATTGCCTACAACCAGTATTATCCTCAGCCCTCATGCTATGTAAGCATGCATGACTGCGGCAGGGATTACGAAGAGATAGTAAGTCATGTGAACAAGTGTATCCGACCGTTCTTCGCACTTAAATAAGGATCCTGTCAAACATACCACCTACACGATGGTCATCCCGTGTCATGCAGATAAAATGAAACTGAATTGACCTTCTCCACAGGGTAGCTTTTGCCCGCTGGGGCTAATGATTACACACAGACAAAATTTTTGCCTGTACGGGCTAAAAATAATCATGCTGAGTTCTTAGGTGGATGCACACTCCTTGTCGCCAATAATAAAAGGTCAACACCGCCAAAGGAAGTGTACCAAAGCAGTATTTATTGGCATCCATCGGAGGACATGGGGCAGCGACCAGTAGACTACACGGTCTTCTCTTCTCTGTTTTCCCAGCGTTCCTAGTGTTGTACCTAACATTCTCTTAGGAACAAACTTGGTGTTATATATAGTCTAATGCACGGGTACTCATAGTGCGGCCCGGTAAGCCTTCCCTGGCGGCCCGCGGACCTTGCAGACATCATACCCGTGTTTGTTTGTCTTTTAAAGAATCTCAGCAAACACCCCTGCTGCAGCGCGATGCAGAGACTCTCTGTGAAGGCCGGGCGATTTCCATCAGAGTGGGGCTGCGGGGGCCTAAGAGGTGAACAAAGCCTCATTAGCATGCAAATGGTCTTTTAAAGACCTGTGAGTGCTCGGGTGCGGCTGGCTGGCTTGCTGAGTGTGTGTGTGCCCAGAAGCTGTCTCAGCCCGGGCACACACAGGCAGGGTGAGATGAAGAGTGAGAGGGAGGGAAATGGAAGGAGACAGAGACAGACAGACAGAGGGAGAGCGAGGGAGGGAGAGCGAGGGAGGGAGAGCGAGGGAGGCAGAGCGAGGGCGAGCGAGGGAGGGAGAGCGAGGGAGACAGAGGGAGAGCGACGGAGACAGAGGCAGACAGAGGGAGGGCGAGGGAGGGAGACAGGCAGACAGAAGGAGAGCGAGGGAGGGAGACAGGCAGACAGAGGGAGAGCGAGGGAGGGAGACAGAGGCAGACGGAGGGAGAGTGGGGGAGACAGAGCGAGGGAGCGCGAGGGAGAGCGAGGGAGACAGCAGACAGAGGGAGAGCGAGGGAAAGACAGAGCGAGGGAGGGAGACAGAGGGAGGGAGACCTCAGAGTGAGGGAGACCTCAGAGTGAGTGAAGGAGACCTCAGAGTGAGTGAGGGAGACCTCAGAGTGAGTGAGACCTCGGAGTGAGGGAGGGGGAAGGAGAGAGAGGGAGACAGAGGGAAGGAGGGAATGGGAAGGAGGGAGAGGGAAGGAGGGAGAGGGAAGGAGGGAGAGGGAAGGAGAGGGAAGGAGGGAGAGGGAATGAGGGCAAGGGAAGGAGAGGGAAGGAAGGAGAGGGAAGGAGGGAGAGGGAAGGAGGGAGAGGGAAGGAGGGAGAGGGAAGGAGAGAGAGGGAGACAGAGGGAAGGAGGGAGAAGGAAGGAGAGAGGGAGAGAGAAATAGAGGATGGTAGAGGGAAACAGAGATAGGGAGAGGGAAACAGAGAGAGAGAGGGAGACAAAGAGAGAGTGATACAGTCAGAGTGAGTGAGACCGAGGGAGAGAGGGAGTGAGACAGTCAGAGTGAGTGAGACAGAGGGAGAGAGGGAGTGAGAGGGAGTGAGACAGTCAGAGTGAGTGAGACAGAGAGACAGAGGGAGAGAGAGGTAGACAGAGGGAGAGAGAGGTAGAAAGAGGGAGGGAGAGAGAGAGAGAGGAAGGGAGGGAGACAGACAGAGAGAGAGAGAGAGAGAGAGAGCGACAGAGAAAGAACGAGAGAGAGAGAGAGAAATGTGTGTATGCTGGGTCTGGTGGCTCAGTGGACGAAGGCGTCCGCTGCAGGGACCTGTGATCAACCTCATGGTCAGTTTTTTTTTCTAGCCCCGCCCCTCTTTCTAGCCCCACCCCCTCCCCCACTGACCCCCTCCCCCCCACCGGTGCGGCCCTCGGACACAAACCACACTGTAAATTTGGCCCCCGAGAGAAAGTTTGTGAGTACCCATGGTCTAATGCATCAGTAGCACACAATTATATTTCCGTGGCAATTATACATTTTGCAAACTGGGAGATATGTGAAGTCATATAATATACATTGCATCACATTTTTGTTGTTTGTTGTATTTGTTTTTAAGCTAATTGAAGTGAAATTAGACTCTTTAGGGAAATGGTTGCAGGTATATACAGGGACATATTTCACAGCTTAGCTAACACACCCAGGGGAAGTGGGAGTGGCAATACACCACAATGCTCTAATAACAAATGTGTTTATGTTTGGCTACATTTAGAGTAAGGGGCACAAATGTAAATGGACACATTTATATGCCTATTTTCAGCACTATACCAATTTAGACTTCAGAAGTAATTGTGCTTGCTCTCATTTTTCCTTGGATTTGTGCTTGGTTTTGTTCTTAGTGGTAATGGCAGGGGCCATACCGTTGAAATGTTTAACAGGAATAGAGCTGTGCACCCATTTCATGAAATCATGCTTCTAAAGTGCCCAAACCAGCTTAGTAGCACTTTCAAATTCAAAGACGTGCTGAAGTCAGCGCTGCTTGCTAAAACAGGGCAGTAGTCAGCTCTCTGTGTTTCTGAAATGTGTGGTCTTCAGACCATATTCTGGCTTGCAGTCTTACATTAATGTAGCCTGGGGGTCATGGGCCCTAGTGGAAGCAATACAACTTGGCCTGCTAGCCACTATTAAAGTACTGCTACAAACGAGGTGCCTTGGACCACAGTGTCACTGCACCTGCCATAGGGATGTAATTTGTGGATCTCAAGTCAGGGACGGCTTTAGAGCTGGTGGCGGTCAGAGTGACAATGTTTGTTGGCGCCCCCTAATGACCACATCGATCACAGATTCCCTCACCACCACCCTTTAAACATGCCCCTCAAGACTCCATAACCACTCTCTCTCAGATGCATTTAATTAGTTATATATCACCACTCATACCAGTGTAGGGTGTCAGAGTACACTACATCACACATACATTAAACAGAGACAATCATTCATATACTTGTAAATCAGTGTATAGGAAATGCTACATAAGCCATGCTACATAAGCCAGACTACAAGCTGTAGGAGTGACATGTCATCCATACTGGTAAGCAATATAGTTTAAGAGTGCTTGGTCTAGAGAAGTACAAACTCAGAATTTAAAAATGGAACGCCATAGCTGGGGGTTCTCTTTAATAAGTAGAATCGATTTGGACCTAAATTAACCCTTGTTGCAACAGTAATCTATGCCCTAATCTATACTTTGCAGTTTGCATGCAATTCTCTGATGAAAGTTTATAGCTTACTATTCTATATTAGGATTGTAACTTCTAAATTGCAACTAACAAAAGGATGTCTCTTTTAAAAGCAGTAACCTACTGACCTAATTACATTATATGCAGTTTGTGTTCTGCATAGTACATGTTCTTTGCAGCGGGCATATTAACCCTCTGTGCTAACTTACAGTGCGTCAAAGCGTCAACTAAATAAAACTCCGATCTCACTCCAGGAAGAACATTAATCACCAGAGTTATCTTGACATTTTTATTGGTGCCTGGAAATTGTGGAGGCTAGGGACGTGGTAGTGGTAGCAGGTGCTTTAAAACCATAATAAACCTGCAAACATGGCACCCCTTCCCCCCATACCAGCACACACCGGGTGGCAGCGGTCGCACCACGCTAGAGCTGGCTCTGTCTCAAGTTCCTCATTTTATCTTGCTTTCCTTCCCATGTCCACAGCTCCACGCCTTTGCCCTCTCTTATCCTTCAAATTAATCCTCTCCTCTGTGTGCCCTTCCTCAGTCTCTCTCTTACCTCTTGTCCCCCACTCTTCCTCAACCCCTTTCTCTCTTCTCTTTTTATTTCTGGTTCATTCCTCTTCCTTTTCCCTTGCCCAATTTACTCATTTTATTTCCTTCCTCTTTCTCACTCAACCTTATTTCCTTCTCCCATTCTGCCACCTTTTCCTGCACTCCTCACCGTTCTTTTACCCTCTCCTTTTCTTTCATCCCTTTGCCCCCTCTTCTTTATCGGTCCCTTATCCTCTATTCTCTTTGTAGCTCTCCTACGGAAAAGTAAATGCATCCAAGCCTCTGGCACACACTGTGTTTAAAAAAAATCTTTAAAAAAATTCGAAACAGGCACCTCTGAAATAACATCAGCCGGTTCAGGGCAGTTTGTGCATTCCCACCACTAGGCCCCGGTACATTGCACCAGCTGCATCAGTGGTAGCTACGCCCCTGCTTACAGGGTTAGTTCATGCACAGTAAACAGCACAAGCTTCTGTAAAACAGATGCTATGCTCTATTCGGCACTTCTATTCATTAAAAAAATGTAAATGTACATGTATGAAGACGTGCCTATACACACCCAGTGTATGTGTTCCAAAATCTTCACAGTATTCCCACCTTCGATTGCCACTGTCCATTCAGGGAAATTTACGTATGTGTAATATTACACCACACAGGGTAATAATATGCATGAAAAATCCCTGTGCAATGCAAATTTCCATATTGTGAATTTCAAAAGTGAATTTGCACTCAAAGGTATCTTTTGGTGCTTGTAGTTTCCATTTTCATAAACACAGATTTGTAAATCAGGCAGCAGGTGTGGTCATTTCTCTGACTCTTTCTCCAAGGCTTCACTATCCTACCATATATATTCACAACCATGGAACAGAAGAAGCCTGAAGAGGGAGAGAAATGTAACAGAGTAGGGGTTTAACATAGAAGCTCACAATACAAAGTCCGAGGCTAGACGAGCACGCATTTAGGGCCCGGACCCTCGGCCCACGCGACGCCATTGGCAGTGTAGGTGGCCGGCCGCCCTATGGGCGGCCGGCCTGAGGAAGTGTTTCTGGTCGGGGCGGTGACGTGTGTCCGGTGGGGGTGTGGGGGCAGAGGCCGTGACATATTTAAGTCAGTTACACAAAGAACTCGGCCTCTTCCTTCGCCCGCACCGGACCTGTTCTCGCCCTGCTCGTCCTCACTCCCTCGCCTGAAACATAGATTAATTTAACTGCTAACTAGTTATTGGGCCCATCGACCTGTAGCTTCCCCTCTCCCGTAGTCGTCTCTTCTTCGCTGCCGGAGGATCGGTTGGAGCAGCGAGGAGCCTTCAGCCTCGAGATCGGAGCAGAGCAGTGGAGTGAAGGAGAGCGGCGGAAGCGTTCGGCAACCGGCTCGCCAGGTGAGGTGTCGGGGCTCGGTGTACTTTGAGCGGGTGCGGGTGCTCGGAGACCAGGTTTTTCACCCCTCCCTCTTCCTTTCCTTTTTTCACGGCACGGAGGGCGTCTCTCGGGCCCGCGCCCGAACACAGGACCCCTGAGCGTGGGTAGAGGGCCCCGGCACCACCGCCTCTCGACCTGGTTTTGCGTGGGCAGGAGAGCAGCGAGGGCGGAGGCGCGCGGCGTGAGACCCCCTGTAGAGAGAGAAAGCGCGTGTAACGCAAGCGAGCCATGCCAGCTAGGGGTCAGGGCCACAAGCGTAAGGACAAGGATCCAGAGATTGCGCAGTTGCTCACATTATTGCTGGCGAAGTTCAATGGGGACGGGGACAGCAGCGAAGGGGAGGCAGATGAGCATCCCTCCGAGCCCGAGGGAGAGGCCCCAGTCAGTCTAGAGCGCCCCCACAGGCAAGGTGTTCCCCCCAAAGCAGCCTTCCCACCTTTAGTGAAAAAGCCCAGGGTACAGAAAGTGGGCGGTCAAGGCAAGCATAGGAGGAACAATAAGGGGGCAAGCGGGAGCCGTCCGACAAGCGTCCCTTTGGAGCCCGTGATTGCGATAGTTCCTGCCCCCATACCTCACTCACAGCCGCTTGTAGTGCCGAGCAGCAGCGCCCCCAGTGTGCCGGTAGCGCCCCCACTTGATGATGGGTCGGGGACTATTCTGGATGAAATTCGAGGGGCCTTGGCAGCACTAGGATCGGCGCCGGTGGTACCGGAAACGGCTACAGCGATTGGCGGTTCGGGTTCAGGGGGGCACGCTGCAGGAAATCCTAAGCGCCTTAAGGGCATTGACACAGGGGTCTGCACCACAGAATGTGGGGGGAGCGGGAGCGGTACCGCAGGTGTCGGCTCCGCCCCCTCCTTTGGTGGCGGCATCTGCACCGGCGGCCGTCGCTCCATGGGCGCCAGGAAGGGCAGATGAGGGTGCGCTTGGCGAGATTAGGGAACAGCTGGCGATCCTAGTGAAGGCGCAGTCCCCTGCCATACCGACTGCGAAACAAGTGGTTTCGACCTTGCCATGCACAACTAATGCTTCAGGAGGTAAGCCTGAGAGCGTGATCAATGAGTCTGGAGGGGTTGCGAGAGCGGAAGTGGGCCATGGTTATGTGTTATCTAAACCGAGTCGTTTGGCAACACATGTGTCACTGGAATTAAAAGAAAAAATTTGGAAGGGGGAATATGTTGATATATTCTCGTTGATAAGACCGAAACGATTGGAAGTGGAGAGCAAAGACAGGGAAGGGAAGGACAACTCATCTAGGGACAGGAGACGGAGAGTTGAGGAATCTATCACGAACTGGCTCTTCGGCTTTCAGGTGTTTATGACGGTAGTCATTGAGAAAAAGCCAGAGTTGGCTGGGTCATTGATATATTACATGAACAAGATTTTGAAGGCGCATACGACACATGGTGGCACAGCCTGGCTGGATTACGATAGAGATTTCAGGTGGGAAAAGGTGCAGGACCCCGACATAGGATGGGACCAGGTGGAGGTTAATGTGTGGCTTGAGAGCGTGAATGGCAAGTCAGGGGATCCCAAAGCAATAGGCAGCCTTTTCGGACTTCCCAGGGAGGGCCTGGGGAGAAGAGGGGGGCATGCTGGGCATTTAATAAAAAAGCGTGCACTTGGCCCACCGACAAGTGCAGGTATAAGCATGCGTGCTCCTTTTGTGGGCACCCCTCCCACCCTGAATTCAAATGTATTAAAAAGTCCAAAGAGAGAGGAGGGGGGGCAAAGACATCAAGCCTTCTCAACCTTAAGTTGCCCACCTCTGTAGACATAGGGAAACTGATTTATTGGCTGAATCAGTACCCTGACCGGTCAGCAGCCAAATTGTTTCGCATTCCAGCTCATGGCATCCCCTCTGTTGAATACTGCAATAACTTGTTGTCAGCCAGGGCACAGCCTAGGGTAGTGGAGTTGAAGGTGGAAAAGGAGCGGGGGCTGGGGTGCGTGGCGGGCCCTTTCCCGGCCCCACCCCTTCCTGACTATATATGCTCTCCTCTGGGAGTAGTTCCAAAAAAGGAGCAGGGCCAGTTCAGAATGATTCACAATTTGTCAGCTCCAAAAGGAGAGTCAGTTAATGACGCTATCGACCCGGCCCTTTGTTCAGTGACATACTCATCTTTTGACGCTGCCTTGAATAAACTGAGGACCCTAGGACCGAATGCTATTATGGCCAAAACAGACATAGAATCAGCGTTCCGCCTTTTGCCAGTGCATCCTGAGGATTATCATTTGTTGGGCTTTCAATTAAACCACCAATTTTACTATGACCGGTGTATGCCTATGGGGTGTGCAATCTCGTGCAGATACTTTGAAACCTTTAGTTGTATGCTTCAGTGGTTGTTTACGCACAGGTCAGGCTACAAGGAAGTGGTGCACTACTTGGATGACTTTATGGTGATGGGTCCGGCCGCCTCAACAGCATGTGCTCAAGCGTTACAGCAGTTGGTGTCCATGTTCAAGGAGTTTAATATTCCTTTGGCCCCAGGTAAAACAGTCGGCCCAGCGACATGTATGTCCTTCTTGGGGATTGAGATTGACACGGTGGCGGGGGTATGCAGGTTGCCAGTAGACAAGGTGCAGGCTTTTTCCCGGGCAATTGACGCGGCTCTGGCCGGTCCAAAAGTAACTCTTCACCAGTTGCAGGTGTTAGTGGGTCAGTTGAACTTTTCCCTCAGGATCATCCCCATGGGCCGCCCCTTCTCCAGATCAATAGCCAGGGCTATGGTGGGCCTTACTCAGAAGCATTACAGGGTGCGCCTCCGGGCTGAGGTTAGAGACGACCTGAAGGTCTGGCGCGACTTCCTAGCAAACTTTAATGGCGCTGTAGTTTGGCCTGCCCCCCGGTGTCCAACTCGGAATTAGGACTCTTCACGGACGCTGCGGGCAGCATTGGTTTTGGGGCTATCTTAGGTTCGTAGTGGTGCGGGGCGGAATGGCCGGAGGAATGGCATAAGAGTGGATTGACAAAAAACATAGCCTTCTTAGAGTTGTTCCCAATTTTGGTAGCAGTAACCATATGGGCTGAGAGTTTCAAGAATAGATCGGTTATATTTTGGTCAGACAACATGTCAGTGGTGGAGGCTATCAACCGGCAAGGAGCTACATGTACACACGTTTTGAGACTGTTGAAACGCCTGGTATTGGCATGTTTGAAATTGAATTTGTTGTTCAGGGCAGCACACATCCCAGGTGTTGACAATCATGCTGCCGATGCTTTGTCTCGTTCTAAGCTGCAGGAATTCCGGAGGTACCACCCCGAGGCGGAGGACCAGATGACAGTGTTCCCACCATCACTGTGGAGGATTGGAGCCCCGCTTTAGCGGGGCTGGTAGGTGCCTCAATGAGTGACCGCACTCGGAAAGCATACCAGCAGAGTTTTCTGTGTTACAGGACATTGGTGCAAGAAGCAGGGTTTTCAAGTTGGTTTACAGATCAAGCAATGTATCACTTTCTACAAACAATCAGCGACCAGGGCAGATCACTCTCTTATGCTAGGACTCATGTGTCTGCAGTGGGCTTTTTCGCTAGATTAGTGGGCTGTCGTGACCCCGGGGCATCATTTGTAGTCAAGAGAGCTTTGGCGGGCTGGGCCAGGAGGGAGGGCCCCAGGCGGGATAGCAGACGCCCTTTAGATGTGAGGACATTGAGGGACATATTGAACGCTCTCCCTGGGATGTGCTCCTCTACATTCGAGTGCACTTTATTCTCGGCAGTGTTCTCCTTAGCCTTTTATGGGGCATTTCGCCTGGGGGAGATTGTAGGAACATCCCGCTCTGACCATGGGGGGGGAATTCAGTTCGGGGACACCAGAATTGGCACCAGTGGTTAAGAGGTGATCTTGAGGAAATCAAAGACAGATCAGTCAGGAAAAGGGGTTGTGATACAGTTGTGCCCCGCGCCGGAGGCACCTATTTGCCCGGTCGCATGTATGCAATCATACTTAGCCATCCGCCCCTGGGTGAAGAGTCAGGCTCTGTTCATTCATGAGGGTGGGGACTGTGTTTCGCAGTACCAATTTAAAGCGGTGCTGCAGAAGGCCTTGGTAGACCTGGGCCTAGGGGACGCTAATTACTCTTCTCATTCCTTTAGGATAGGGGCAGCTACTTTAGCCGCAGGGGCTGGGTTGTCCTCCAATGCAGTGAAGAAGGTGGGCCGTTGGTCGTCCGAGTGCTACAGGCGGTACATAAGGCCTGATTTGCTGTGACGTAACGCAATGAGATGCCTGTGCCTAACTTTTCTATTTCCTCTCCGATTATTAGTATGCCAAGAAAGGTGGTGTGGGTATTGGGACACTCGTTCGTCCAGCGGGCAGCAGTGCGATTACAACAGCGGCGAGTGCGGAAACCACCAAGTTTGGAGGGAACGGAATTCTTGTGGCATGGTGTTGGAGGAATGCGCATCCGGCATCTGCGGCGGCTCGTGGAGGAGATCCGAGAGCGTGAGGGACAGAAGTCCCCTGAATTGATCATCATCCACCTGGGTGGTAACGACATGACAGGCCACGGACGCTTGGCGGTCAAGGAGGCACTGCTCACGCAATTTGCTTGGCTGGGGCGGACCTTTCCTCAGGCCAGGATAGCATGGTCTTGCATGATCCCATGACGATGGTGGGGCGAGGGAATCCGGGCTAGGGTTTTGAATGTGTCAGTAAGACGTCTCAATGGGGAGTTGGCAAAGTTGTGTTCAGAGAAGGGCCGCTTGCTACACCTCCCGCACAAGATGATTTCGGGAGCTTCAATGTTTCACCATGATGGAGTACATTTATCTGACTCTGGCACGGATACCTGGATCAAAGGGATATGGTCCTTTGTGGAGAACTTGTTGGAAGGGGGGAAGGGCGACGGACCTGTGGGCCCTGGTCTATCTTGTGGCGGAGAAGAGACATTGGACCATTGATAGAGACTTACAAAATGGACGGGAGTCCGCCTTGCGCACTCCCTAGGCCAGCACTGAGGGGAGAGAAGGTAAGCTCTCCGCAGGGGGATGGAGGCCACCGGCTAGGGAGGCTAGGGCGACAGGTACGAGCCTCCAGGCAGCCTGGTGGACGAGAGATGGGGCCCTGAAAATGGCGGACAAGGACCCGAGGGTTGGGGCCCATCACTCAGGGGCGCATTGGGTTGCACCTTGCGTGGGCATCTCAACCTGGGGAGTTGCGAACCAGAGGGACCCTTGGTGCTGGGAGAAAGAAGAATATCTGTACAGTTTGAATAATGAATAATGCAATGTGATAATTTGCTTCAATAATAAGTGTTGTTTATAGATGTGTTGTTAATAATCATGTTATGTCATGTTTATGAGTGTTGTCATTAAACATGGCCTTTTTTACACCCACCTTATCTCAAAGTCCTGATTAATTGGTGGGTTGGGCGGGCGTGGAGCATGCTGGGGAATCCGGGCCCTATACAAAGTGCGAGGCTAGACGAGCACACATTTAGGGCCCGGCCCCCCGGCCCACGCGACGCCATTGGCAGTGTAGGTGGCCGGCCGCGCTATGGGCGGCCGGCCTGAGGAAGTGTTTCCGGTCGGGGCGGTGACGTGTGTTCGGTGGGGGCGTGGGGGCAGAGGCCGTGACCTATTTAGGTCAGTTACACAAAGAACTCGGCCTCTTCCTTCGCCCGCACCGGACCTGTTCTCGCCCTGCTCGTCCTCACTCCCTCGCCCTCGCCTGAAACATAGATTAATTTAACTCCCACCCACCCGTCCCTTTAAGGCAGTAGTGTGAAGGTGTGTGTTGCGGAGAAGAGACATTGGACCATTGATAGAGACTTACAAAATGGACGGGAGTCCGCCTTGCGCACTCCCTAGGCCAGCACTGAGGGGAGAGAAGGTAAGCTCTCCGCAGGGGGATGGAGGCCACCGGCTGGGGAGGCTAGGGCGACAGGTACGAGCCTCCAGGCAGCCTGGTGGACGAGAGGTGGGGCCCTGGAAATGGCGGACAAGGACCCGAGGGCTGGGGCCCATCGCTCAGGGGCGCAGGTGGGTTGCACCTTGCGTGGGCATCTCAACCTGAGGAGATGCGAACCAGAGGGACCCTTGGTGCTGGGGGAAAGAAGAATATCTGTACAGTTTGAATAATGAATTATGCAATGTGATAATTTGCTTCAATAATAAGTGTTGTTTATAGATGTGTTGTTAATAATCATGTTATGTCATGTTTATGAGTGTTGCCATTAAACATGGCCTTTTTTACACCCACCTTATCTCAAAGTCCTGATTAATTGGTGGGTTGGGCGGGCGTGGAGCATGCTGGGGGATCCGGGCCCTATATAGTAGAGTCATTGTGGACTATTTAGCCTGCTGCCACACAACATCCGTGTAGTTTTCAGACGTAGCCATGTTGCAGCACCTCACAAATCTTGTGAATGCTACTGGAGTGGAAAACCACCTTGTGTGGAAGTTAGGAAAAAAATTGCACGGTAAAAAAAAACTTGTGAAAAAGCAGCACACCACCCGTTACCCGGAAGCTGTGTGGTCTTGAGGGGGGCGGGGTAAAATGTCCATACCAAGTTCCTATGATATCCTATGTGTCCACACCCTTTTGTCCACACTGTATAACCCTTTTTTTTTCTGGACCATTCTGGACCCAGATTCTCCAGTGTTTGGGCAAACACTGCATGCCCTGGCACCAAAATCCAAGCTAAGCACTAGTTATTTCACTCACACTACCAGGACAGGTGCTTCGACGCTGTGTCCCTCTTCATGCATTAATTCCAGCAAACAATCCATCTCTGACGCTGCCGGTATGGAAGGCAGTATGCCACGTGGCATGGATGACAGACACCCCAATTATTAAAGACTTCCCTTATTACTTCCTAGATGTGAAATACAAACTTTCGGAATCAAAATATTATAATTCTCATCAAGTGAATTTATCTTTAATATAGAGTGTGGCATGTTCCGTGCTTATGATGCTCTAGATGCCACATACCCATATCTATGTATGTATGAATATAAAGTTTCTATTACACAAACCTAGCCAAAAGATAGCATAGAGCCGTACAGGGTCACTGACAATCCTAGAGTCAACGAGTGAGGGGAGAGGAAGCCTTGTTGTGGATGGTTAATACATTTTGATATGGTGTTCTTTCAAGAGGTGACTCTTCAACCCTTTCCCACATTGGAGTAGTGGTGGGGTGGTCCTGATGGGTATGGGGATGTTGTTCCATATCCTGGATACATAGATGGAAAATGTCTGCTACCTTTTTTTTATCTACAGATGTCACTAACTCAGTGGTGGCTCCTACGCAATGGAGGAGGAGTGTTACCCCACTGCCTGGCTCAGAGCCAGCATATGTAAATTAAAACAATGTTCTTGCATCGTTTTAATTTACATTTTGCCGGCTCTTAGACAGCGCTATTGGGAGTGACGGGCAGTGTTATTGGAGGGGGGGAAGGCCTGCTAGTGCATTCCACTCCCTAAGTGCGCATATGTGTTTTGGCCGGCCATCTCAGGCAGACCAAAAAATACATGCACACTTAGGTTTTCTCAAGCCCAGCTACATTGAGCAGCCAGGCTGGAGAAACCCCACAGACTGCCTGGTCTGAGTAGGGTGTCTTTTCTGCCTGCTCAGACTAATCCCTGCACTGCTCTGCAGCACAAGGATTGGACAGGGAGTCTATCCCAGGGGCTGCTGGGACTAACAGGTTGGGAAGAGAGACGGTGCGAGGAGACACGACACTGGAGTGACTGCCGGCAAAAGATACGTTTTCTTTCTATTATATTAAATCCCCCCTCCCGGCGATGCCTCCGCGAGATCCCACCCGCCCTACCATTCGTTTATGGTGGTCGCTCCTGCACTCACTGATATTAATGCAAGACCATTTCATACAAAGTCACTCACCAGTTGTTCAAGAACAGAGTCATTGAGCAATGGATATGTAAACGTGCGTATGTGAGCGAAAGTTAGGAGTGAAATGTTAAACGTAGAGCAGTTGGAGTAGAAGGGTTGTAAATGGACAAGAAAAGAAAACAGGGACATGAATCTTGTAGATGGGAATGGACTTTGACACACTTTCACCAAAGTAAACATTTTGAAAAACTGAAGAGTTGAAGTTTAAGAGAGTGACATTTTGTAAATGTCCTGAGGATCATTTTCAAGGCTGAAAACTGTAATCTGTGATGTATCACCGACCAAAGAGGTCAGGAGATGACAAATATGAAAGCACTGTAGTGTGAACAACGAAAATTAATTAAGTAGTGTCCAAGGACCTACAGAAATAGCAGTTCTCCTGCCATATGCTTATGCCCAACCCACAGGTGTGTCTTTCTGCTAACCGTGCTGTGCGTCATTGTTTTAAGCTCTTATTGCTGTTACCATACGGTGTGCCTGTCTTGTGTGTGAAAGAGACACAGAATTCTGCAGCTCATGCACTGTATTTGTAAACATTCACAGTCTGGAGGGGGATGGGCAAGACCAATGAAAATCGAGTCTTGTCTATTACATTTAATTTTAGCCCTAACCTGCCCTTAATCTCTAATTTACCATGCTGGCAGTAGTCAAACATACATAGAGCAGTGGGCTTAGTATTATGCTATGATCTGCTGTTTTTCTCTCTCATGTGTACCTCCCAAGTATACTCGTTCGTGGACCCTGCAGCTTTGCAATTCTAGGAGGTGCTACGTTAACTAGGGGGAGGATGTGCATTATCATGGGTGCACAGTATAGAGCACGAGAGGCTAAAACGAGGGTTGACCTTCATGTTCGCTTCCTCAGGGTACATCAAGAGAATTGATCTATTGGGATTTCTAAATCAGAATCCTAACCATCACATTACATGGCAGTGCACCAGAGTGGCCAGCTCCCTCCATGATGAAGTCTGGTTCATTGGTTTGACACTGGGCTCATGTTCACAACATCCCTCAGAATAGTTGTTGGACCAGACCACACCATAGAAGAAACCTCAGCAATTCCAGATGACTGAGTTCCTTCGACCTCTTCTGTCCTGTCTTTCCATGTTGGAAACAGTCTAAACAAGACAATCTTAGAGGTGTGCCACTGAATGTGTGAGCCGCAACAGCCCTAAGACGCTTCTCCCCTCCCCCAGTTATTCACACATTCTTCAAAAACCACTGGACTTATTCTTGCAGAATTTTAGGAACGCAGACTGACTGCATGCACACCACCTCCCCACTTCACACTTGGGTGGTAGGAGGAGGAGGACCATTGGCACATTGGTGCTGCCACATAACTAGACAAAAGTGCGTGGCACACAGAGGCCCAACACTCTTCAGCTAATGCCATGCAGTCCAGTGACAGAGTCAATGCCTTAACCTGTCCAATTACCTTAACGAGAGGAATCCCTGCATCTGTAATCTGGAAATGTGCAAAATAGGTCCCTGTATTGTACATGTGAAAACATTTCGTATTTTGCATTCATGTGTGTAAAATACTAGAGAAATATGGTATGTCTTATAGTTTATTTCTCTGCTTGGTATGTTTAATTTAGTCTTCCTTGGGGGATGAAAATGATCCCTATTGCCAAAATGAGTTAGGTTCCGACATTTTTATTATATGCAACACATAAGCTTGGTGTGCACGTACGATGACCCTAATGAGGTTCAAATGCCACATTTCCATCCCTTTCTCTGTGAGATTCATGATTATCACTATCAAGAATCCCTAACGAGAGCTGTGGGGGGCGCACAACATCCTACTGGAAAGTATCAGGTGGATGAATCTTAAAACTGCTGCGCGACATTTGTCATGGGGTACAGAGCTGTGATCTACCACTCTATAGTCTCTTCCAGTCTGCCCAGGGATGTGTCTGACCTTTAGAGCTGCTAATCTGATCGAACTGGTTAATGTAATATATTTCACGATACATCAGGAACATCACAGTAGACACCCTTTCTTCTCACACATTATTGAAGGAGGAAGCAATTGTCAATATCTGTAGCTTCTTGATGCAGATATTTACTGACATCAACTGATATACTGTCGGGGAGACATCAATCTGTCTCCCCCAGGCTCATCTTAATAACACTATTATTATAACTAGATAGACACGCGAAGATTCAATATCTGTCCCCAAAGAGGCGTGTCAGATGTGAAATTTCTCTCAACAACATGCTTCTCCAGTTTCACAGCGGAAAAGCCTGCACAAGGAAGGTACGACTAAATAAAATACCTGTGCACACCACGTTCACTTTCAGTATATTTTTGTGCTCGGATTTAATTATAGACTTCAGTAAACGTATATATTTGCAATAGGCATTTTCTTAATATTTATTTTTATCTGCTACCTCATTTGCTCTTTCTTCTTAGTAATATTAAACAAGCCAGTTAATTGTAACAGTAATAATTATTGAAGTAACACTTCTGATAACATTAGTGATTTGAAAGCCATTATAACTGTTACAACATTGATTTATTTCGTGAAGCTACTCTGCAATGGAATTTAAGTGAGCAGAATGAAATCTTAATTGAGTGTTACAAATTTCATCTTGAAAAGTAAAAACAATATGAGGATGAAAGTACACGGTTCTTCGTATAGCTATTTTCCTGTGAAATCAAATGTACAATAATACTTCACGTTACATAGGTTTTTCGAATACACACAGAGCCTCACACCAAGCTCGAGGTGTACAAGAAGAATTGGTAAGCTATTAGAAATATTTGTCTAAACAACTGCTGATCCAAGTCAGCATGTTCTAAGCTTTAATGAATGTTCTAAAGAATCTTATCATGGAGACACATTCTGTTCTCCCACGTTATGGGCACTGTTCAGAAATGTTTTGCTCATTTAAGGTTATTTCAGCGTGTAAATACGACTTGTGCAAAATGGTGGAATTGCCTCTTTGATGAATTCAGGGTTATACTACCCACAAACCAATGAATTCACGGTTAGGTCACCCACAAACTCATAGGCTCATTGGTATTCACAAAACTATAGGAGGGAGTTTGCAACCCGGGAAACCCCGATACATGTACTCTTATGAAAGGCAGCAGTAGGTGCTCTTCCAGGATGGGAAAGGATCATCCATAGAGGCGGTGAAGAGGTAGGAGATTCGCTATTCCTTATTGAGAAAAGGAGTGACTTGTCCTAATGCAAATCTATGGAAGCTTTCTAAATACAGGATTAAATGCTGCATGTATATATTTTGTATATTGGAGTACTGTATTGCGCTCATTAAGGACTTCTGGAATTCTTGGAAAATCTTTGAAATGTCAGAAATCCTGGCTATATAACCAATGGCCTTGTGACTCGGACCTTATGTACACTCGCCTCCAGCCAAGGAATGCTTACATTTGGTGATCTCTCGAAAATACCCTCAGAAAGCATTCATTAATTCTTTAACAATATTCCAAGAATGGAAATGCTGCAAAATAGTAAATATAGTCCATCAGTCTGCTGTAGTCTCACCACCAGTAGGTTATGTCAGCCCTGGCATAGCTGAACTAACAGAAATATACTGAGCACATTCACCCTCTCACTAATGGATGTTAGATGCATCCATAAAGTCGTAACTTTGTGCTTACTGACTAATATTTCCCTTCGAAGTTTGCATCCAGATTATTCATCTAACCCTACTCAAGAAGATTATAAAGCAACTTGTTTCATAATGATAAAAACTATTCCCTCACAGAGAAAAAAAACCAAAAACAAATTTGTGACCATGCATACGTCCACTTAATGTCCTCTTAGGAATTTCTCACTTAGTAGAATATCCGAATGAGTAATTATCGACCAGTAGGAGAATTGATCTGAAGCAGGTGTAGGAGATTTCCAGTACTACTGCTGGGAATATGCATTTGTTCTAAAAAATCTGCTCCCTACTCAGACGTAAACTTAACAGGAATTGGTTGTGAAAAAGAGCTTTCTGAATCAGGGTATTGGAGTCTATTCATGAACAGAGCCATGTTGCAGACTAGGTCCAGAGCCCTGCAAATCACTGACCAGAGGGATAACATGCAAGGATCTTTAACTCCTCTGAGTAGGCACATTTCACATACATATAAATATATTTCTCTACCAAACTCTCATGCTACTTAAACACCAATCAGACCTGTGTTGACCCTGGAACAAGTGGTCTGATCTGTGTTTTAAACAATGTATTGCCCTTTCCATCAAGTGCTGGATTCTATCATGTGCAAGATCACTATAGATATTATTTATAGGAAAGGTTAAAGTTTAAGTCGAGCCTAGCAGCACCACACATGCGCTGCTTACTATGCGAGGCATGTTATAGTCGAGTATCCTTGTGGAAGCCTCGCTTACTCAAATCTCATATTTTCAATTGACTAGTGTCATTGTCTTTGGTAAACGCTGGCTTCCGATTCATTATGAGGCTTCTAAGTCCTGCCTTGGTACCGCCCTGTCTCCATTTGTTGCCGCCCATAAGGACTGGACCTTTTACTTTGCTCCTAACGCAGCATTCTTTATCTAGTGGGTGAGCACTAATTGTTTATTGACCATGGCTGCTTTTTTTTAAATTGTATGTTCATGCTTAGTGCTGCGCCCGCTTCAGGGACACTGCGCTCCATTTATTTATTTGTACTTTAATTCAGAGCGCGGCACCCGTTTCAGGGAAACCATGCTCCTACGTTTTTTTTTACAATGGCAGAGTGTGGTTCTGAAAATCTGGATTCATATAATAGTTCTGGACTCGAGAATTAAAACTTCGTCGAAACATGACGAATTTGGTATCAAAAGACCGAGAATGACGAGTACATCATGAACATGTATTTTCAGCATACTCGAGTGACGATTTCACCTCGAAATCGTCATTTACATTCTGAACCCTTGGCTCCCATTTATATGTTGCCCTTTACATAGGCCTTAATCCAGTTGAATTTGATTCCACAAGGACACATACTCCTTAATCGACTTTTCCCTGACCTCAGTACAAGTTGGAACCATTGCCCCAGGCCGAACTCGTTAGGTCAGTTCCCTCCCAGTGGCCAAGCAAGATAGCATCTAGGCTCAACAAACCATAAAACCATTTCAGCGCGCACACCTGCCATATCTCGCTCACATCTGTCTCCACTCTTTTGCTTCACTTACTTTATGGTAGGGAGGTGCCGGTTTTTATTAGGGGTCCAGTGTTATCTGATGAAATGTTGGGCCTTGCCAAATGATTTGTTTTCGGCAGCACGAAGTGAAATATGGACATGTCATCATGACTCTGCTTTTTCTTTGAACCAGAATATGTTAACTATTTTCTTTACAACCAAGAATGTTTTGCCTAGGGCCTAGAATCGTGTATAAAAAGAGAAGCCTGACTTTGTAAAAGTGTGCAGTCTCCTAAGAACATACCCGTATTGTACTTCGAGGACACCTGTTACCTTGGTTGCAGCCAATAAACTAATCTTTGACTTCACCTAGAAGACTCCGAGTTTCTGTAGGTCTGGATCAGGAAGAACCAGAGGTCTCTGGGTGTTGATTCCCTGGCACCGCTGGGTTACCGGTTCTGTGCCGGTTCTTAAAAACCCAGTACCTCAGTTGGCGCCCAACGTTGGGCGATTCCAGTGGTACCAGTCAGCCAGAAGATCGTGAGGAGCTTCGTGTGGAAATTCCGGAGGACGGCCAACCACCTCATCGACCCCTGCATGTCGACGTGGTCCGAAGGTCTTTGCTGCGAGGTTCCCCGCTTCCCGACGGCTACAAGGACTGCTGCCCTGGCTATCGCCCTGATTTGGACCCTTGAAGTTTTTGGTAGAGCGAAACACTGAGACGAGTCTTCTGGTGACGTCATCGATATTTCAGTTAAGTATAAGTGGAGCGTCTCCCAGTCCTTAGGTGGACTTACTTTGTGGTATCTTTTGGATACAAGGTTTTGTATTGGTACTTGCAAGCACCATAACCGAAGGACTCGTGTATTCACGAGAAATATCGTAATCGATAAATCCTTTGAAGTTTGGAACTAGACTAGAGAGCGAGGATGCCTAGTCTTAGACTTGGGAATTTGTTTTGTCTTGGTAATAATAGGGACTCCCGACTGGAGGACTCATGTCCGGTTCCTCCAGTTGGAACTCCGACTTACGAGCTATATGTAAAACATGGGGTAGACCCCATCACTTACAACGAAGTATGGATTAAATACACTAGAAAAGATGGTGTTTTAAAATGGCCCCAATACGGTAGCTTTGATTCTGAAATCTTAGACAACCTTGAAGTAAAACTCTTTAAAAAGAAAGCCCGGCCGGCGATGTTTGACTCTTTTCGCTTATGGCGTAAAGAAGCCAGACAAAAAGAAATTAAATTAGCTAAGAAAAATAAGAGAGAAGGGGGACTATCAGTAATGCAAGCTGCTGTGCAGTTTAAAGACAATGAAGAAGAACAGATGAATGAGCAGTTGCACAGGCAACGTAAACTGGCAATAGATAAATGTTATCCAGTTTTACCGTCTCTTCAGCAAGAGGCAGCAAAAGAGCGTGAAAAAGACCCATTAATGTCGCAATTATTAAATTCACCACCCCCCTATGCGCAGAATGCCACAGCACCCCCGCAACCTTTAGTTGCGCAAACTACGCCTCCTGCTCCTCAACAGCACTCACCAGCTGTTCTTCAGCTGGCTCCTACTTCTTCGGTGCAGCCTTCTCCAGGCCCACCGACCACTTTTGTTTCACCTGTGTTTTCTACAATTTTGCCTACTGCACTTTTTACGTCTCCTAATGCTCCCTCTACGATTTTGCCTAGTGCCCCCTCTATTTCCCCTGATACCTCTTCTGCTATCTCTACCCCCGCCTTATCTCACCCCGTTTTTCCATCCGTTTGCCCTTCAGTTTCACCTTCTATTCGGCAGAAAATGGCCAGCACTGTTACTAATCTTCTTTTACCTCTTTTCGGGTCGCCTACTACGACCCCTAACATGGGAAGAAGACAGTTGCGAAGTCGACTGCCTGATTATCAAAAGAGAGATTCACTGAATAGATTAGCACGGAAATGGGTCATGGACACTGTAAGGTATGATGTACAGTCTGTTATGGAAGTCTTCCATCAATGGGAAGCAGCGACCCAGAGATATGTTTTCGAACAGATGTGTGTTTTCCTTTGCGAGGACTTAGAAGACAATGATCAGGAATGCATCCCACAAGAGATGTGTCGTGCACAGTTTAAGTTTGGAGAGGGTATGATTGTAGGTCCCGAAGTAGGAAAAGCACTTGAAATGTTGTTATCATATCGAAGTAAGGAAAACAGTTCTGGGTCACCATCGGAATCTAGTGCATCTAGTAGGAAAAAGGCACGCCAATACCCTATGAGAGAAGTTCCCCCACAATGGAGAGAGGGTGACACAACCGCTAACCCACCTATTTTGCCACATTTCCAGCGTGTATGGGTACATGTCCCATGGAAGCGAGCTGAAGTTTTAGCACTCAAACAAACATTACCAGATCCGCGTAAAAATCCTGCAGGGTACTATAAAGAATTGTCACAAACTGCTGGGTCATGTATAATGAATCTAGCCGATATCGATATGTTATTAGGTAATGTTGTTCCACAGCCTTTATGGGGAAAAATTCGTCATGTAGATCATGACCAGGAATTAGGTGATACATGGGCTAATATTACTGCTGCAGATGCCCGACAAGTTGGTGGTGCCAAGCCTGAGCCTTTGATAGCAGAACTCCCTGGTAAAATAGTAGATTACATGAAAACGATAATGCCTGCAATACGCGTAAATTGGGATAAGTTGTCTGCATGCAAGCAGAAGAAGGAAGAAACTGTTTCAGATTTCTTCACTAGATTTGAAGAAACATTCATTGACCACAGCGGTCAAGATATGACCACAGAAGGTGGTCAGAGACTGTTCGTCGATAAATTCGTGCACAATCTGCTCCCAGAATTGTGTAAAAAATTAAAAGATTCAGAAAGTTCTTGGGCAGTCTCATCTTCAGCGCAGATATTGGCTACTGAGCAATATTATGAAAATAGAGACAAAGATGAGAAAGATAAAGTAGAAAAGAAAACTAGAGAACTAAAAACGAAGGTTTTGCTACAGCAAGCCTATCCGCCACGTGGTGGTGGTCATCAAAATAATAATGGTCAGAATCACTACCAAAATACTTTTCAGCAGCCTCAACAGTATCAGAGAAACTCGCAAAGATTCGATTACACTCAACCCCGTGTAGGCCCCAACCAGTGTTTATATTGCAAACAAGAGGGTCATTACAAGTATAATTGTCCTGCCCTGTCACAACGTGCAACTGGTGTTTCTGGTATTAGAGGTCGTGGCAGTCAGCAAGCGCCTAGAGGTAGAGGGCGTGGAAACGCCCCTCAGGACACACGTCCCCTTCCACCACAAAACTCGATGAACAGGTTCGATCAGCAAAATAACGTATCTGACAGGACAGCTCAATACTACGTTGATGAGTATTACACAGAAAATGAGCAGTGGGAGAATGATGATTGCTAGGACAGCCATAGACAAAGAGAGGGAGTTGTTTCAGTTCCAGTAGATCAGAGTGGACCTTACGTTGAGGTGATTACATCAGGTGTGTCAGAACCTTTTCTGTTGGATACTGGTGCTACAAAGAGTTCTATTATGCACTCCAAACTCCCTGGCGCACCTTTGTCTGGCGAAATGAACGTTTCTGTAGGTTTTTCTGGCGCCCCAGTTAGAAATCCAATTTCTGACCCTTTATCTCTTTCTGTTGGTCCTTGTGAATTTGAAGCACCCCTTATTCTGACAACAGGTTGTGGTGAAAATTTGCTAGGATTAGATTTGCTAAAAAGACTGTATGCGACTTTGTACTGTTCTCCTTCAGGAGTACAACTTACTTTAGGTAAGAAAGTAGTTTCTCCTATGTATTTGTCGAGAGATGCACTTCCGGTTGAATTGTCACTTCTCCCAGATATTCTTTGGGCTACTGGTCCTAATGATGTAGGTCTTTTAGAAATTCCACCATATGTTGTAACATTGAAGTCGAATGTCAAAATGCCACGAATTCCCCAATACAGAATATCTAATGAGGGTGAAAAAGCTTTGCTAGCGATTGTTTACGAATTGATTGAAAAGGATGTGATTGAGGAAACACGAGGCAATGTTTGCAATAGTCCTGTTCTGCCTGTTTTAAAACGAACCGACCCTTCTCAGCCACCTGTGTACCGATTCGTGATTGATCTTCGAGAAGTAAATAAGATAGTTGTGCCACAATTTCCAGTTGTCCCCGACATTACCACATTATTGACTATGATTCCAGCTTCTGCTTCGTGGTTTTCAGTGATTGACCTAAAGAATGCTTTCTTCAGCATCCCTATTGCTGAGGAGAGCAGGGACATTTTTTCCTTCAGTTTAGGAGGTTGAAGCTTCCGCTTTAAACGCGCTCCTCAAGGCTACTGTGAAAGCCCCTCAATATACAGTCAAGCTCTGAAAACACAGCTTGACACGATTGTTTTGCCTAAAGGTGCCACTCTTGTACAGTATGTGGACGATTTGCTCATTGCTGCGGATACTGAGAAAATTTGTAAAAAGGCCACATTGACATTATTGCGTCATCTGTGTGATCTGCATCACAAGGTGTCACTTTCCAAGCTTCAATATTGCCGACAAGAAGTGACCTACTTAGGTCACCTCTTATCGAAGGAGGGAAGGAAACTGACCCCGGAAAGAATTCAGGCAATAGCGAAATTGAGTGTGCCAAGAACACAGAGAGAAGTACGTGCTTTCTTGGGCATTACATCGTACTGTAGACAGTGGATTCCAAATTTTTCGTTATTGGCCAAACCCTTGGTGGCATTAACGTGTAAAAATACACCCAATCCCATCCCTTGGTCTGAAGAGTGTCAGAAAAGTTTTCTCGAATTACGCACAGCATTATGTTCGGCTCCTGTGTTAGGTACCCCCAACTACAGTAAGCCCTTCACATTATATGTCCATGAGAAGGAGGGCTGTGCATTGTCTGTGCTGACTCAGGTATTCGGAAGTAGACAGCGGCCATGCGCCTATTTTTCGTCAACTTTGGATCCGGTAGCACAAGCATTGCCAAGTTGTTTGAGGGCCACAGCAGCAGCAGCTGTTTCTATTCGACAGTCTGCTGGTCTAGTAATGAATAATACACTAATCGTGATGGTCCCGCATGCAGTAGACACATTGTTAAATAGGACCAAGACACAGCACTTAACTAGTGCTCGACTGTCCAGCTATGAATTGACGCTGCTAGCGAGCCATGTGCATATAAAAAGGTGCAGTACCTTGAATCTAGCCACGTTGTTACCAATTGCAGAAGAATCGGATGCTTCAGAACAGCACGATTGTTTTCTTAGAACAGAGGAAGAGACGAAAGCGAGAGTTGATCTTTTTGACACCCCTCTTGCTGAATGTGATGGTACATTATGGGTACATGGTTCATGCTTTAAGCTCCCAAATGGGAATGTGACTGCAGCATATGCTATCACAACTTTGCACACAGTCATTGAAACTGCGCGAATACCACATGGTTCAGCTCAAGCCGCAGAACTAGTCGCACTCACGAGAGCATGTGTATTGTCTAGAGGAATGAGAGTGACTGTCGACACTGATAGTCAGTATGCGTTTGGAGTGGCTCACAGTTTTGGACGATTGTGGAGAGAACGTGGGTTCCTGACTTCGCATGGAACTAAGATTCAGCATGGTCAGTTGGTGAATGAGCTTCTTGAATCACTGACCTTGCCCCTGCAAATGGCGATTGTGAAATGTAGTGCTCACAAGAAGGTGACTGATGATGTTGGTCATGGAAATGCATTTGCTGATGAGACCGCTAAGGAAACGGCAAAGAATGTGATGAGCCGAATGTATGTTGCAGGCCCTGAAAGATGGACTGGCGAGGTTGGAATATGTGAGGACACAATAGAAAGTGTGAAGTCCATCCAAGCTGAGGCCGCAGAGAAAGAGTTAAGCACGTGGAGAGAAAGTACAGGAAGAATGGATGCAAATGGTTGTTGGGTTGAATTGACAGAGCACCAGGGATGGTTGTTACCCGATGCATATGTACTCGCAGTAGTTACAATGGCTCATGGAATGGCTCATATCAGCGTGAAAGGGATTTGCAAGTTGTTGGCCCCAGTGTGGAAAAATTCAGGGATTCCCAAGTGTGCAGAGAATGTTGTCAACAATTGCGTGGTATGTCTGAAGCACAATCCTGGTAGGGGAACCCCAACTCCAGCTGGTCATTTTGCACCTCCTACGTATCCGTTCGAGGTTTTGCAGCTAGACTTCATACATATGGAGAGGTGCAACAACTTAAAATACGTGCTCGTGGATGTTTGTGCCTTCTCAAGATGGGTAGAAGCCTATCCCCTAAAAGACAATACTGCCTTGTCCACAGCAAAAGCCCTTGTAAAAGAGTACTTCCCCAGGTTCGGAATGCCTAGAATGGTCTGGTCTGACAACGGAAGTGAATTTGTGGGTCGTGTGATGAAAAGAGTGTGTGAAGGGCTAGGCATTAGGCAGAAGTTCCACGCTGCAAATCACCCCCAATCAGCTGGATTAGTAGAATGTTACAATGGCACGCTAAAACTTAAATTGGCCAAAATCCAAGCGAGCACAGGTCTTAAATGGCCTGACGCTCTACCCTTAGCACTCCTATCCACCAGAATGACTGTGCATTCACGAGTGAAACTCAGCCCGTACGAAATTGTCTTTGGCCGGCCAGCCAACATATGGGGAGTGCCTAGGCCCACGAAGTTCAGCGAGCTGCAACACCCTATTTTGCTTGATTATTTGTATGAATTGACGGCTAAATTGCGTGTTTTCCATCAACAGGTCCACAACACCCTGCCCCCGGTCTCTGAGACTCCAGGTCACTCCATTGTCCCTGGATCCTCGTAAAGAACTTTCAAAGGACAAAGAACGACCAGCCCAGGTGGACCGGGCCGCACCTCGTCCTTCTTTCCACGAGGTCAGCAGTTCGAGTGGAGGGGAAGGCCAACTGGATCCACGGGGTCCATTGCAAGATAATCCCTTCACCTCCGCCACATGACCAATGGGTCCAGAAAGGTGGCACTGACTCAGAGCTTACAATTGATGACCGTGTAAAAGAAACTAACCCTGACTGTGAAAGCGAGAACATTTTTCAAGAAGCTGTGCCACCACCAGAACAGTCGAACTCTTTGGAGCCTGAACTCCTGTTTCAGGACCAGACAGTACCAGGGAAAAGACGTTACAATCTAAGACCGAGAAAAACGAACTGAGAAAAGTGATTCCTTTTTAAGATTTTAAAAAGACCTATGGACTAATAAAAACCTTTTTTTCTCCCAAACACTTTTTGTGCAGCTCTCCCATTTAGGAAACTTGCTTATTTTTGTTTTTCGAACCGCCATCCGGGTTCCGCTGCTAGGGCCGCGATTGGTTAAAGTCTTCGGAAGTGCAGCCAACGACGTTAGGTCGGTGGTTCTGGTCGGTCCAAGGGAGTTGCCCTAGACTGACAGAAGCACTCCTTAGCAGAATCAACCTCGTCGTCGCGGGCAGCACCTTAGAGAGGATGGAGTTTCCTGATGTGGAGAGACCTGCTAAACAAATGAACTTTAAGCAGAGACATTGTAACACGATGACGAAGAAAAGTTTTATAATATTGTGTATTTTTATGCTATCCAGCGTAATGATCTTTTTGATAAGTTATGTTTTATTCTCTTTCCATGTAACATTTGCGCCCACTGCATCACCCATACCTCCTCCTACTGTTTCCTCTCATTCTTTCCACCCTCTGCCTGACCACGAATCCAATAGAAGGTTAGAATTCATTAATAACTCCTTCGTTCAGTTATTGCACCAACACCAACTTGTAATGATCGCAACTAACTGTTGGGTGTGTGGTCTCATGCCTCACACAACGGATAAAGGTATTCCCTATTTGGTCCTGCCATTTAGTCACAATGGTTCAGTATGGGCATATAGGACAATGTTCATATATGCACGAGAAATCCAACCCCTACGTTCTGTAAAAGACAACCTCAAGACTAGCGCCCTAGTCAAAGGTATAGTTGACATGATCAAGGAAGTAACTTCTTATGAAGATACCCCAGATGATGAGATACTTGCATATGTAGGTTGGAACGTGACCGATATGGCACTACTTTAAGTGAGAAACAGCAAGCCAAAAGATCATCCCCTATCTGGATCGTACCCCATCAAGGTCACCTGTGTCTGCAAGGTATTGGCAAGAATCCCAGAGCTCAGCTAGGGAAGAGTATCTGAACAGAAACGTATGTTTTTGGATCTCAAACTTCCCCTGCGTTTTTAGCCGCTAAGGGTACTTATTTCATCTGCCATGATAGAGCCTATACATGGTTGCCCCCTGACTTCTCGGGCTCATGTTTTGTTTCATTCCTGTTACCTCCCACCTACACAGCAGCGGCGGATTACCATCGGACAAGGGTAGTTAGAGGTGTTTTGAGTAAAGAAGACACTGCAGGTCAAGAATTTGGGGACTTTGCAAAGGGTTTTCTGCCGTTCTGGGGATCCATGGCTAACAGTAGAAACATAAGGCAATTAACAAGGGTAGTTGAATCCACCGTGATTGAAACTGCTGGTGCCCTTAGTAACCTGACTGCTGAGCTCCAGTCGGATCGACTTATGACCCTTCAGAACCGGGTCGCCTTGGATGTAATACTTGCGGACCGAGGTGGAGTATGCAAATTGATCCAGTCTAGTTGTTGCATTTTCATCCCAGATAATGCTCCAACCGTGTACAGGGCCATCTCCAAATTACATAAGATTTCTGAATCTATCCATGTGGATAAAGGAGATTGGTCGTTAATGGGATGGTTCTGGGAACTGATATCTGCCTGGGGATGGAAAATTCTGATGGTCATTGGGATGGTCTTAGCCATTCTTTTTCTGTTCTGTCTATGCATACAGTGTGCTCCTGCAATATGTGGCCTCTGTGTTACATCATGTGTAAGAAAGCCTGTGTCAAGAGATGAACTAAGCACTAGAATGATGTTACAGCAACATCTCAATGACTTTACGAATATCGATCTGGACTCAGACTAACACGAAAATAGATTAATTGCCTATGTAAGGGCAAAAGGAGGGTTTGTGGTTCTGAAAATCTGGATTCATATAATAGTTCTGGACTCGAGAATTAAAACTTCGTCGAAACATGACGAATTTGGTATCAAAAGACCGAGAATGACGAGTACATCATGTACATGTATTTTCAGCATACTCGAGTGACGATTTCACCTCGAAATCGTCATTTACATTCTGAACCCTTGGCTCCCATTTATATGTTGCCCTTTACATAGGCCTTAATCCAGTTGAATTTGATTCCACAAGGACACATACTCCTTAATCGACTTTTCCCTGACCTCAGTACAAGTTGGAACCATTGCCCCAGGCCGAACTCGTTAGGTCAGTTCCCTCCCAGTGGCCAAGCAAGATAGCATCTAGGCTCAACTAACCATAAAACCATTTCAGCGCGCACACCTGCCATATCTCGCTCACATCTATCTCCACTCTTTTGCTTCACTTACTTTATGGTGGGGAGGTGCCTGTTTTTTTAGGGGTCCAGTGTTATCTGATGAAATGTTGGGCCTTGCCAAATGATTTGTTGTCGGCAGCACGAAGTGAAATATGGACATGTCATCATGACTCTGCTTTTTCTTTGAACCAGAATATGTTAACTATTTTCTTTACAACCAAGAATGTTTTGCCTAGGGCCTAGAATCGTGTATAAAAAGAGAAGCCTGACTTTGTAAAAGTGTGCAGTCTCCTGAGAACATACCCGTATTGTACTTCTAGGACACCTGTTACCTTGGTTGCAGCCAATAAACTAATCTTTGACTTCACCTAGAAGACTCCGAGTTTCTGTAGGTCTGGATCAGGAAGAACCCGAGGTCTCTGGGTGTTGATTCCCTGGCACCGCTGGGTTACCGGTTCTGTGCCGGTTCTTAAAAACCCAGTACCTCAGTAGGTTAAAAACGTGCAATTACGACACCTATAGCATTGTAAATGCTTGTTCTGCTAGATCTCTGAGCCTACTTTATGACTATCACCCCCTTTCAAGGGGGGCGATCGCTGCTCTGTCTGTGCACACACACGGCTTACTGTCCTACACAAAGGTGCAGTGTGCCATCAGTCCATTGGAGTAGGATCACAATAACACAGTCACTGACCCATCGTTTCTGTTCATCTCCCAACACTGCTGAATTACCTCTAAATGCCTTCTGAATGCCTAGATTGTGATTTCCACTCCTCTCATGTAAAGCCCCTGGAGGTGCGGCCGGACTGTTCATGGCACATGGCATTGAACGCCCTGGGTGTATTTCACATGCTGACACTTATCCTACAAGCTGTTACACTACAGTTAACAGCTCGGCTGTGCTGCCCTGTGGATCCTGCCAGCACAGGCACAGACATGCCCGAGCCCACAGCACCCTCCCCAGGTGCTGCACACCAGCTGAGTCCACGCAGGCTGGCCTCAGGGCGCTTGGGCACAGGAAGAGCTTAAAGCCTGGCTGTAACGCCCCAGTACCCCCTCAATTTGGCAACAGCCTGCTGTTGGGGCCCGCCCTTGGATAGCATAGCTATCCCGCATGATAGGCCAACACCTTCATGTCCAAAATATAGTCTTTGTGGGTACACGTGGCATCCATTATTGTTTTACCAGGTCAACTGAAAAGACTGTTGGGTCCACTAAAAGCAGTTACTTCCTCCAAGGTGGTGGAGTGCGCCACAAACGCGATCATACGTGGGAAGCCAGAGCCCATTACTTCAGTGCCAAAGCCGGGAGCATACAGTGTAAATGAGACAAAGTAGCCAGGTAGAGGGGGTGGTGAAGAAAACAAGAGAGTCATAGTTTTCAGAGGCCAAGACGTCAGAGGGAGTATTATGTAATTCAATGAGGTTGGAATTGTCCCATGCCATCAGTCAAGTTGTTTTTCATTGTTGGGGAAGGATGGTGAGCAAGCACACACAACCCCTGGTGAGAAAGTGATGCCACTTCAGTGCTGCACCCTCACACTCAAGCAGTCAACCCACTTATAACAGAGTTCCTAAGCGCGCTAAGATGTCATGCACGCAGCAAACATGGCGCTATATAAAACACAGGAAACAACGTGCTCATTTACATCTGCTCAGGACCCCACAAACATTTCAGTGTGCCCTCTTTCTCCTACATCAGTACTATTTCTAGTTGGAACGTAGCGTCCCAATCGCCTACCGGCTATATCACTTGGACATTTTGTTTGTTGTTGAATAAAAAATTCTGCCAGTCCTGGAGGTGATAGAACACTTGGGGCTGGGCTCTCTTTTACAGGGCACCAAATGGACACTGCTCTTGGCTGCGTCATTTCACAGCAAGCATTTGCAATGCAACACGTCTCGCATATGGAAGGTTTTGAGCTATTGGCATTGTAAATTACAATGCCTTTTAATTATGTGTTTGAAAACCTACAAGAGGTGCACAAACACGCACTTTCTACTTATGGTCCTTACTCACGAGAAGCAAATCTGGCAATAACTGCGCCTCTTTTCATGCTAGCCTTGCTTCTTGTAAGCAATGACTAGAAGTACAAACTGCGTGTTTACACACCGCTTGCAGGTTTTCAAAACATATAAATAAAAGGCATTGTTATTTACAATGCCAATAGCTCAAATTCTAGCAAATGCAAGACCTATTGCATTGCAAATGCTTATTATCAACCTCTTGTGAGTAATTTGTAGTTTCAATGTTATGGTCTGATTGCACATTTTTAATGCACACATCTGGACAGTTCTTAATTTATTTTGTAAGTTCATTAGAGTATTTATTATTATTCTGTCCCTTCATCTTTCAAAGACCATGTCGTTTCTATGTCGCCTTCCAAAATGTTAATAGTAAAAGTACCGAATCTGTGCTTTTTAAAATATTTATATCTGATTCGTACAGTGTACGTCTGTATCTTTACCAATTATTAATAGTGTCTCTTGCTGAAGGTTGTTGCAAATGGACAACATTCTCCACCATTTGAACTGCCAACACCATGCTACCATAGAGCTTTTAATACCATTAAGAACAATGGGGTCACCCTGTAGTGTAGCTCCTATTTTCCCAATAGGCTCTGCGCATTGGAATAGTGCCTACAGCAGTAAAGGCCTAGGCCAGACGTTAACTAGGTCTACTACTGTCGATACTAGACTTAATTTTTGGGTTTGCCAGCTAAGCTCAGAGTTCGCTAGAAACTTTCTCGAATGTTCAAGGAAGGATTAACTCCCCTGATTAGACAAGAAGGGATTTAGTTTCTGACAACCATAGAACATGACAACTTTGCTCTCCCCTAATCAAGAGTCAATCTCGAGAGTCGTGTGAGCACAAGGCAATTATTTTACTCAGTCAGTACGTGCATTCTTAGTCTCATCAGAATGTAGAGAAAAGGAAGAGACGGGCGTGTTCAATAAAAGATGTTATTTATTGATCAGTCTCTTTTCTCGTACAAGAGAAATGGATCGATATTATTGCAATACTTATAGTTAAGTAAAGTGCATACATTAGAAGCAATAGTATAAAATAATACTGTAAAAACATTGATATGGTTTCTGAGCCATATGATGTTTAAAATGATTAAAATATATTTACATACACATATACATTTGACTAAACGTACTCAACTGGTGTTTCTAAATACGCCTACCCCGTGTACCTGACCTAAGTCTAATGCGTGGGCGGGAATAGAAAGTTACAGTTTAGTTTAAGTTTGTTTTTGCCAAGTGAATAACTAAAGAATTCTCTAGGAGGGGTTATTCAGTTCTGTACCTGGAATTTAGGATGAATGAGGAATGGTATCTCTTTCTCTGCTCTCGATATTCCAGGCTGCCTGCGAGGGCTGCCCAGAAGCGCCGGTGCTGGGTCTCTCGGCTTGAGATAGCAGCGCGTCTCTCAGCGCGTCAGGAAGGCGGGGCTGCTGCCTGCGGGGTCTGCTTCTGCTCTCGGCTTCGGCAAGTATGGCTGCTCCGTCTTGTCACCACGCGTGTGTTTGCATAGGGCAAGGTCGGCAATATTTATACCTTAAAGGTGCCGAGATTGACGTAAGGATGGACATAGGTACGTCAATAAAGATGTCATACGACTTGCTCGTTAGCACATTCTTTACTAAAGTTCTCTGTGAAATCAAAACAATGGCCGCACGGATTATCCAGGTTGTCATAGGTTTGATTTGTTATGAGAACGTCGTATGCCTTATCAGGGGCTGGAGGAATGTCGCTTGTCTAATTAGATCTCAAGCGTTATGACCTAATCAGATAACACGTTCCTGTGCCGTAGTGTGACTGCGTCAGATAACGGTATCTGCATCATGGGGGATTTCTTGCCTCATGGGCTGACTGTTAGTTAACTAGCTAGTAAGTTTAACCAGAATAGGGTCAGGAATAGGGGGATCGAATCAGAACCTATAGAAATACACGACACCCACTCCACGCTAACTATGGTCATATCTACTAATCTATGCATAGTATAACATAGTACAACATACTATAGAGTATAGTGTATACCTTACCACCCCAAAATACATAAATGCATTTCGAAATTTTCAAATATACTGAAAAATTGCAGTCATATATATTGTATGTACTTAAGCTATGAATTAGATGCAAAAGTGAACACGCATTGTTATGCATTATTGATTGTTGGTATATGAGAAATACACATGAAATGGCTCTTAATATGGCTATACAGAAAAAAAGTCGAAACCATTTCATCACATAAAATCTATTGCGAACATACCAGCGGGCAGCTAAAGTCTATAAAGTCTATAAAGTATCTAAAATAGAAATCTTAGTTCTCTAGGAATAGTCTCTTACTTTAAGCAGAAAATCAGTGTCCCGGGAAAAAATATATAGAAAAATATTTTAGGGGCTTGCTGAAAAAAAGTTGCTGTCCGTGAACTGGATTGTAATTGTTCATGTGACTTTATTTTTAAAGTTGAAGGCCGAATTCAGGGAACGCCGTGTGCGAGTTTACTCAAAAGTCTCTATTTCTGTTCCGGAGAGAACATCATATCATTCAGGCTTTCGAAAAAACTGTCAACAGCTTCATGGGAAAGTTCCTCTAAGTCGGAAATAGGGGTAACCATGCATTCATGCGCATGATTGTCTCCATTGACATTCTGATTTGCATTGCTGACAGAAGGTCGTACCTGTTCGATGCTGCTTTCATCTTGAACTTCACTACTCTTCAATCGCAGTGGTGAAGATTCCAGGAATGCCGTCATCAGAATTGGCAGCCTTTGAGGGCAGCACAGTGCGTGAACCTTGGTAGGAACCAACAGTGTATCTGCATCCACCGGCGCATCCGATTGTAGCGTCAGACAGGTGTCTAACACGCATTCTTCTCCGCATAGCAGACACCTTAGTACAGGTAAAACACACCTTTGCCACATTGGTCGAAATGATAGAAACCAAGTCATGTTTAGGTCTCTAAGCCGGGATAGTCCCAGGATTTTTGATATCCGGTCCCGGTATCCAATGGCTAGGATCGTATCTTCCATTGTCGCGAGAGTTTGATCTGTGACATGGGTTGCCATAACGAAAAATAAGGACTAGGAATAGGATTCCTGCAATTAGTCCTAGGATCAGGGGAAGTCCGCCAAAAATCGAATGGACGAAGTCTGGAAAAATACCCAGTATGGCTTTGAATGGTGTTAATGCCATCGAAAATACTGTCTTAAATACCTTTGAGACCCCTGTGGTATCAGAAATATTTAAGATTTCGCTCAGGATTTCCGCGAAATGTACGGGGGAATTAGTTGATAATAATGTATGTATCTCTGCAGTCGTCCTTGCGACTTGTAGATCATACGTTTCTTTAGATGACGTGAGCCTTGTAGGCGTCTGAAGAAGCACTGTTTTCATTCTGCTTAAAGTGTCTATTCGAATAGAAGTAATTTTCAAACTGGGCCATGCCCTTGCCTCCCTGTCTGGAAAGGAGCTGGGAAACAAAGAACGTCCACAGCACTTGACCTTCGCCGTCGTAGTGACGAGATAAGGAGTCCCGGGCATAAGACTACAGCATCTGCGGTCTACAATAAGAATGTAACTCCCATTATAGAGTCTTTGAAAGAATGGTTCTATTTCAGTTGCAGGTGCGCCTTGCTGGTGACATGAAAGGTTGTATGAATTCCCTTCACAGGCTCCGTGCAAACTAATACCGTTACACAGAAGCGTGCCGCTTAGTGACATAGCACAATTGTTGCCACTAAGAAACACTTTCTGTCCTTTGTTACTGACACATGCATGTGAATAGGGCAGGTTCCATGTTGTTTTAAGGTACCCCTTTCCCAATTTCTCGTACATGCCAGCCTGTATATATTTTTGGCAGTATTGAAACCTGAAGGTTGAGATTGGAATATTTATGATTCCGTGGATTATCCATTCACTGACAGGTCGTTCTGACATTGTCAACGGTAATCTTTCTAGTTTTTCAATGCTCAAGATTGTATAATCAGCACCCTTCTGCGCCATACCGATCTGTCTATCAGTAAGGTTAAAGATTTGAAATAGTGACGTTGTGTTGATTAAACGCCAAGGCACATAGCCTGAACGCAGATTTTGTAACGTCCAGCCAAGCTGTACAATAGAACGCAATTGTGACTGACCATGTTGTAATAACAGTAAGTCTTGCGATAATATGTCGATTGCTGAAGACACAATGCTGTCCAATGAAAAAATTCTGGAGGACAGAGTCATTAACCCATTGTCCACTACAGAAAGTGATTTTTCCAAATTAATACGGTCAATTTCCCGTATTCTTTCTGCTGTCTCAATTTGAGTAACCTTCCAGGCCTCATTGTATGCTGCATATACAGAGGCTGCTATGAAACGCTTTTGACGCTGTTTGCGTGGTCCCATTATGAAATCACGCAAGTCAGCACCATCAGTAAGTAAAGTTAGGTGTTGCTTAATTTCAGGCAGTGTGGAAGTTTGTAGCCATTGAAGGCATAATTTGCCCACACTGTAGGTTGTTATTATCCCTGGGTGATGTCTTTGGGGATATCTAGGGTCTGGCCTGGTCATTTTGAAACCCTGTGTTTTATTCAGGAATCTATCTTGACAGTTATTTGTATCTGTGGGCCAGATCAACCATTGTTTCCAATCAGGATGTGTTCTGTTTTGGTTAAGTATATGGTTTATGTCTATTTCTTCATCTGTTTCAGAGTTATTGCTAAACATTGTTGGCTTTGGAATAGACAGGTTATTTAAATCTTTGATTTTGGCTAAGCCAAGACAGGTGGTTTGTTGAACGGTGTCATTTAAAAATATCATTTGTTCTGGGATCATGCAGGCTCTAAACAAAGCTTCTAAACCCTGTACTTGCCATTCTTTTGTGCCCCAAACACTTTTCAAATCAACATGTTTGTCCCAATAATCAAATCCAAACGTATTCATTTTTTCAAAGAAAGAATCTGAATATATCAATTTTGTGTTGGTTATCATGGTTTTCATCCCTGTCTTGTTTGACAATTTGTAATAAAATGTTTCAGCATTAGTTATGTTAAAACCTGAAAAATATGAATATTTGCCATACACGGTTCTAGAGCTCCCTTTTGGAGGTGTAGCACAATGTTCCCATTGATTAAAATTTAAAACATTTCTAGGTTGTGCAGATTTATGCAAGAAATGGTTACCATAATGGTTATAGCAGTACATGCTGTCATAATTTGTAGAACCCTGCAAATAATCATGTTTTGTAAATTTAGCAGACATTACTAAGTCAGACATCATATTGTTTATACTTTCAAAGTCCCAATCATCAGCAAATGAGTTTGGTTTTGCAAAGTCACTCAAGGAGATCTTGATTTGGTGTGGATATTTCAGGATCTCGACCGGACCATAAATTTCATAGTCAGTGTTGTCCCAGGCTACCCCACCAGATATTGGAATTGCTGTGAAGTTGGCTGAAGAAAGTTCTGAAGAAAGTTCTCTTTTCTCGACGTGTGAAGATGTGTGTGGTTTGAGGACCAAGTTGATGTTCTGACTTGCTGTGTCCATTTTAGCATATTTTCCCTCAATGAAGCGTCCCAAGGTAAATACCATGATGAGCCAAAGTATGAGGATAAATGCACCAAAACCCACCCAAAATTCAATCCATGGAGAAACTAGATATGTTTCTTTCAGTTGTTTCAAAAGTTCCTTCGCTTTGTCTTTAAAGGATTTTGATGATGGCTGTGTCTTTTGTTTGCTGAAGCCGTCAGAGGAATCATCGAAGTTGATGAAGTAACCGGATGCAGTTCTGTCAATTGTTCCAATTGGTTCAGGATTTTTGTTTCTTGCATTTTCACTTGGTACTTCTGTATAGATTGGTGTGTCTCTGCTAAATGTCTTTATTTGGGTTTTCAGAGGTCTAAGTTCTATTGCATTGTTGCATAGTCCTTGTTGTTCTTCCGTAGGCGTTTCGAATGTGATGAGCCTCTTTGATAGGACCTCTGTACTGGTAGCAAACCTTGGTGTTCTGCTACTTATTGGGAGTCCACTTGGCCTACTGTTTGTTATCGGCCACATGTTGTGGTTTTACCAGGTCGATGGATACAACTCGGTTCTCCTTTTTTCCAGCAAGTGGCGGTAGTACAACTGATCTTGTCCCGTTGACAGACAATACAGGAACTGCTTTTCTGTAAGAAGGCCCAAATTCCTTCTTTACCGCGATCTTCTCCCTGACTAGATCCCCGACTTTTGGAATCCAGACAGGTCTTGCTGGGACAGGTGGTGATTCTTCAGTGGTCGTTGGCTGTTCTTTCAACTGTATGTTGCTCAGGTCTTTTCTTGTTTTGTTTAAGTCCTGCAAAATAGCCAAACGGTCTTTGACATCAAAGCTTTTTTCTGTTACCACTGAAGTCTGACTATCAAGGTCAGAGATCAACATCCTAGTTCCGAATAATAATTCGTACGGACTGAATCCCTTCAGAGAATTTCTTGGCAAGTTATTAAGACTACGTTGGACACTTATTAGATGTTTGACCCACCCAGCTCCCGAACCTAATACCTTTGCCGTTATAGATTGCTTTATGTCACGGTTTTTTCTTTCAACAATTCCGTTCCCCTCAGGGTGAAATGGACAAGAGTACCGCAATTGCACGCCCATGCTGACCATGGCCTCCTTATAAGCCCGAGAGCTAAAAGCAGGACCATTGTCCGAATGCAGAATGCCAATTGCGTATGTGCCGATAAAGACTCGCAAATCTTTTATAACAGTTCTGGCGTCAGCCGTTCGCTGGGGCCACATCCATATGAATCTCGTGCATGAGTCCACTGCGACCAAGATATATTTATAGTTACCATCCCTTTGTAAGGGACCGCAGTGGTCTAGATAAACACAGGCTAATGGTTTATCCGAGATTAGAAGGGGCGTCTGTGCTGGACGTCTCACAGTTGATACTTTCATTTTTTGACATATTTCACATGCTAGAACATAGTTCCTTGTTTGTCTTCTCATTTGTGGCCACCAGTATCTCTGTTTTAATAATGATACAGTGGCTGAGACGCCAGCATGGGTAGAAGCAAGCCCTTCGTGTGCCGCTATTATCAGTCCTAACCTATGTTCCATGTTTGGAATTGCCCTATCCCCCACTCCAGGGATTCGAGCAAAAGGAACATTGTTTGTATCAGTTATGTATGAGTATTTTACTGGAAAGCCTTTAGGGAGTGGTTCTATCGAATCCTTTTCTGAAGCGCTGACAGCTTGTAATATTTCGCTGTCTATTTTTGTTTTTGACCGGGTGACGGCAGCTACGGAAGCCGTTTGCACAGCTGCCTTCGCGGCCTCATCAGCCAATGAATTCCCTGCAACGTGAACGCCATCACGTTGATGACTCAGTGTATGTATCACGTGAGTCTTTGGTAGTTCTTTTTGTAAAAGAGCTACTTGTTCCCAGAGCATTTTATGCTTGATTGTGCCACCTTTCGCATCCTTGAAACCATTCTGAAGCCAGATCTGCAAGTATTCATTATAAGATTGAACGCAATAATACGAATCGCACACTATGAGCGTGGGGAATTCTCGATCGGTATTTTCAAGCGCCATCTTGAATGCTAGTAATTCAGCTCGCTGAGCTGTACAATCTCCTAGAGATTGTGTTTTAGTGAGGGTTGGTTTAAATTTCCCTTCGTGCCAACGACCTTTAACAATCGCGCACGCAGCACTGTAAGCTTGTTTACCCCCTACTGCGGGTTGTGCTGATCCGTCTGTATATATTATACAGCCGTAGTCATCTAGAGGCAGAATTTCGGTTGGCGGAGGACATTCAAATTCATATTGGAGAAATTCTTGTGTTTTTAAATAAGGATCAAATTCGTACATCACGTCTGTTGCAGCAAGAGAGTTAGCCCATTGTATCCATCTTGGATGGAGTGCTTTAGCATTTGGAATGCTTGCCTTTGTTACCGCCTCTAAGGCTGGTATTGGTGTCACGATTATTATTCGTTTACCTTGTGCCAGGGCTCGTTCTTTTGCTATAGCTGTCTGTGTTGCTGTAAGAATTTTTTCCGTTGGGCTAAATTTCATTTCAGCCTTAGTGTACAAGTGTGATTTGAATGCAATTGGTACCTTATCTCCCTCATTAGAGGTTAGGTATGTGAATCCGCATCTCCCTGGGATGACTCGGATCACAAGGTTGCGTGTATTATCACGGGTTTCTAATTTTGTTTTAATTAGCATGTCTGTTTGTAAGGATCTCAAAATTTCTGTGTGTGCTTGAGTCCAACTGGATCTTTTAAAGTCTGGTTTAATTAGATCGTAAAGGGGTTTGACCCTTTCTGCGTAATTTGCAATGTAAGTTCTTCCGAAATTTAGGAAGCCTAGAATTGACTGTAGGTTTTTTAGTGTTTTAGGAGCTTGGATTACGGCACATTTCTCTAGGAAATTGTCTGCCAGGCTTTTGCCTTCACTTGATAACTCATATCCTAAGAATAGGACCGTCAGATGGGCAATTCTGGACTTTTTGAAGTTGAATTTGTAACCCTCTGCAGCGAAACCAAGTATTATGGTGTTCACTCTTTTCAAGTGAGTCTCCAAGTCATCATCTGTTAAGTAAATGTCATCGACATAAGATAATGCTTCATCATCATATAGTTGTAGTAATTCTGTTACTCTCGCTGAGAATACCCCCGGGCTGTTCTTGTACCCCTGGGCTAACCGACAGAATTGTTTTTGAGTGCCATTTACTGAGAATGCAGTTAAATATCTGCTCTCTGGTGCTATGTTTTGACAAAAGAATCCGTTGGAGATGTCCAAGGTTGTTTTGTATTTTTTGCGCACTATGTTATTCATTAGTGCAGCACTGTGTGAGTTTTGCACTGCAAAAGTTTTGCAACATGTGTTAAGGTGTCGGTAATCCAAAACTAGACGGTACGAATTGTCTGGTTTGGAGACCGGAAATAAAGGATTGTTCATTTGTGAGGTGCAAGTTTCAATCACCCCTTGGTATTCTAGCTGATCTAGTATTTCATTTACTTGTTTTTTAGCTTCTTGCTTAATTGGGTACTGCCTTTGTGCAGTAGGTTGTGATTTTAACTGGACTTTGTGAGGAGGAGAATCCTCATCCCATCCTACATGATTTTTATATAAAGCAGGTGCTAAGGCCACTGCCCACTTTCTAGCAAGTGTATATTTTTTATGAATCGGTATTTGATTCGAGAAGGCAGGCATAATTACTTCTTCGCCATGAGGGCACTCCCTGACAAACTCTGGTGGCCAGTCTTTTTCAGCTAGAAGGATGTCATAGCCCTTGGATAGGTTATCCCAAAATAGTCCCCTTATTTTCCTAGTCTTATCTCCCTCTATACGTAATGTTATCTCGTATATTTTGTGGGGCTTGCTAACTCTGGTATCTGCAGTTTCCACTTGAAGGTATTCATTCGTGTCCACTGTCTCCAGATGATTCATAAGGACTTTGCGAGCTATGCTCACCTCTGCTGCGCTGTCTAGCATTGTCTGAGCCCATTCTCCGTTTTTCAGTTGTGTCCTCAGTATTCTCGGCATTGTTAACTACCTTGATACTGGCTACCTTCTTTTTTGGAAATTGTGATTTCTTTTTCAGTTGAGCAGGTTCCTTGTCTTTGGACTTGGCGTGCTCTTCTGATCGTCCTCTTCTTTCCGATTTCTGCGAGGAATTCTGAAAAGATTGAGAGGGACGTGTATCAATGTCTTGATATCTATCAGGTTTTTTAATATTATCCCTATTTCTAAGGTTATATCTATTCCCAGAGGGTTCACTCTGAGGTGACCTTTGTCTCGGGTTCGGAGATTTCTCTCTTCGCCTAGGAGACCTTCCTCTGGACTGGAATTTCTTTTCTTTAGGATTGGATTGTTTATTTCCATCCCAGTTCTTTTTTGGTGAATTATTATTAAAAAATATTTTTTCTGGACTTGTAGTCAGTTGCGGTTTTACTGGTATTCCACCTAGACTATCTCTGCCTAGTTCTTCATAGGATTTTTCTATGATTCTGGCAATTTCAGCTGGTTGGTCTGCTATATCTGTCTCTTTTAACCTCTGGCGGATCGCCACGTTTGCTGCTTCACCTTTTATGTTGGCTAGTAATATAGCCGAGACCTGCTTGAAGTCTTTCAGTAATTTCATACCAAGAGTTAAAGCAGGTTCTGGACCATATTCATCTTGAATTTGTTTTAGCACATCTGGTATCACCGAAATGGATGGAACACCGTGCGTTTTTGTATAGATGGAAGCAAAGACTGTACCCCAAGTGTCACAGTCCTCAATGTGTGGTGCGATTCCCATTGGGAGACATATAGTCAGAATCCTGTGTTTTTCTAATGGGGTGGTGTCAGGAAACACCGCCTCTATTTGGGTAATTTTCTGTGCCAACCAGAATGGTATTTGTTCCCGTTTAGCTGGAACTTTACCTAGGCAGGATTGGATGTTCTGTGGTGTGATTTTATTTGTGTTCCCCTGGTGAGGGGTCAGCTGTGGAATTTTAATCGCTGGCTGAATTGTTGAAGTCCGCATTACATACTGAACTAATTGTCTATGAATTTTTAGTAGTTGTTTTAGCTGTATTAATAGCTCTGCTGCAGGCATTCTTTCGATGTCTGGATGTGGTGTGTATCCGGCTAGGACCGGCCACGTTGCTCCTGGTCTTCCTAAAGGACCGAGCCTTGTAATGTGATTGTTATGTATTAGGGCGCCATCAAATAAGAGCAAATGCTCTTGGAATTTGAGTGGTACTTCCACCTCCTCGAAAGGAGTGTACGTTTCAGGAGGTTCCTCTACTTTGTAATAGCGGAAGTACTTTGTTACAGCATTTGCTGCTGGAAAATGTATCCATGTATAGTATACCTCTGTCTGCCGATATTCGTGTGCCTCAATTACGAATATGACTGTGCCACCTCTAGGTGTCAGTCCATTTTCTATAAGTTTTAAGGTTATAGATCTCCTTTTAATGACCGGAATAAGTATTATATCCGCGTCTGCTGCTTGCATGGTAGCATCAGCATCTGCTATTTCAGTAGCTAATCTAATTGCCTCTCTTTCTCCATCGCTGTCTCCCATTTTACTGACAGGATGGTATTATTTTTGTTTGCAGATCAGGTTTCTTTATGGAAACAGAGATTAGATGCACAATATTTTGGAACTGTTTTATCCTTCAACGTTGACTAGACCAAGAACCATACATAGGAGTTCCCTCCTGCGAGGTTTTGGAGGATATAATAACCTTTCACCCACTCCAGACGTCTTTGGAGTATTTGGGAAAAGGGGTCTGAGTGAGAAAGCACGACTGAGTTACTCTAAATGTCTTATGTTAGTTTTATCGCCCTTTCCAAACACGTTGGGCGCCATGTAGTGTAGCTCCTATTTTCCCAATAGGCTCTGCGCATTGGAATAGTGCCTACAGCAGTAAAGGCCTAGGCCAGACGTTAACTAGGTCTACTACTGTCGATACTAGACTTAATTTTTGGGTTTGCCAGCTAAGCTCAGAGTTCGCTAGAAACTTTCTCGAATGTTCAAGGAAGGATTAACTCCCCTGATTAGACAAGAAGGGATTTAGTTTCTGACAACCATAGAACATGACAACTTTGCTCTCCCCTAATCAAGAGTCAATCTCGAGAGTCGTGTGAGCACAAGGCAATTATTTTACTCAGTCAGTACGTGCATTCTTAGTCTCATCAGAATGTAGAGAAAAGGAAGAGACGGGCGTGTTCAATAAAAGATGTTATTTATTGATCAGTCTCTTTTCTCGTACAAGAGAAATGGATCGATATTATTGCAATACTTATAGTTAAGTAAAGTGCATACATTAGAAGCAATAGTATAAAATAATACTGTAAAAACATTGATATGGTTTCTGAGCCATATGATGTTTAAAATGATTAAAATATATTTACATACACATATACATTTGACTAAACGTACTCAACTGGTGTTTCTAAATACGCCTACCCAGTGTACCTGACCTAAGTCTAATGCGTGGGCGGGAATAGAAAGTTACAGTTTAGTTTAAGTTTGTTTTTGCCAAGTGAATAACTAAAGAATTCTCTAGGAGGGGTTATTCAGTTCTGTACCTGGAATTTAGGATGAATGAGGAATGGTATCTCTTTCTCTGCTCTCGATATTCCAGGCTGCCTGCGAGGGCTGCCCAGAAGCGCCGGTGCTGGGTCTCTCGGCTTGAGATAGCAGCGCGTCTCTCAGCGCGTCAGGAAGGCGGGGCTGCTGCCTGCGGGGTCTGCTTCTGCTCTCGGCTTCGGCAAGTATGGCTGCTCCGTCTTGTCACCACGCGTGTGTTTGCATAGGGCAAGGTCGGCAATATTTATACCTTAAAGGTGCCGAGATTGACGTAAGGATGGACATAGGTACGTCAATAAAGATGTCATACGACTTGCTCGTTAGCACATTCTTTACTAAAGTTCTCTGTGAAATCAAAACAATGGCCGCACGGATTATCCAGGTTGTCATAGGTTTGATTTGTTATGAGAACGTCGTATGCCTTATCAGGGGCTGGAGGAATGTCGCTTGTCTAATTAGATCTCAAGCGTTATGACCTAATCAGATAACACGTTCCTGTGCCGTAGTGTGACTGCGTCAGATAACGGTATCTGCATCATGGGGGATTTCTTGCCTCATGGGCTGACTGTTAGTTAACTAGCTAGTAAGTTTAACCAGAATAGGGTCAGGAATAGGGGGATCGAATCAGAACCTATAGAAATACACGACCCATTACTTCAGTGCCAAAGCCGGGAGCATACAGTGTAAATGAGACAAAGTAGCCAGGTAGAGGGGGTGGTGAAGAAAACAAGAGAGTCATAGTTTTCAGAGGCCAAGACGTCAGAGGGAGTATTATGTAATTCAATGAGGTTGGAATTGTCCCATGCCATCAGTCAAGTTGTTTTTCATTGTTGGGGAAGGATGGTGAGCAAGCACACACAACCCCTGGTGAGAAAGTGATGCCACTTCAGTGCTGCACCCTCACACTCAAGCAGTCAACCCACTTATAACAGAGTTCCTAAGCGCGCTAAGATGTCATGCACGCAGCAAACATGGCGCTATATAAAACACAGGAAACAACGTGCTCATTTACATCTGCTCAGGACCCCACAAACATTTCAGTGTGCCCTCTTTCTCCTACATCAGTACTATTTCTAGTTGGAACGTAGCGTCCCAATCGCCTACCGGCTATATCACTTGGACATTTTGTTTGTTGTTGAATTAAAAATTCTGCCAGTCCTGGAGGTGATAGAACACTTGGGGCTGGGCTCTCTTTTACAGGGCACCAAATGGACACTGCTCTTGGCTGCGTCATTTCACAGCAAGCATTTGCAATGCAACACGTCTCGCATATGGAAGGTTTTGAGCTATTGGCATTGTAAATTACAATGCCTTTTAATTATGTGTTTGAAAACCTACAAGCAGTGCACAAACACGCACTTTCTACTTATGGTCCTTACTCACGAGAAGCAAATCTGGCAATAACTGCGCCTCTTTTCATGCTAGCCTTGCTTCTTGTAAGCAATGACTAGAAGTACAAACTGCGTGTTTACACACCGCTTGCAGGTTTTCAAAACATATAAATAAAAGGCATTGTTATTTACAATGCCAATAGCTCAAATTCTAGCAAATGCAAGACCTATTGCATTGCAAATGCTTATTATCAACCTCTTGTGAGTAATTTGTAGTTTCAATGTTATGGTCTGATTGCACATTTTTAATGCACACATCTGGACAGTTCTTAATTTATTTTGTAAGTTCATTAGAGTATTTATTATTATTCTGTCCCTTCATCTTTCAAAGACCATGTCGTTTCTATGTCGCCTTCCAAAATGTTAATAGTAAAAGTACCGAATCTGTGCTTTTTAAAATATTTATATCTGATTCGTACAGTGTACGTCTGTATCTTTACCAATTATTAATAGTGTCTCTTGCTGAAGGTTGTTGCAAATGGACAACATTCTCCACCATTTGAACTGCCAACACCATGCTACCATAGAGCTTTTAATACCATTAAGAACAATGGGGTCACCCTGTTTCCCTCGGAACCTGGGTATTGATATACAAAGCTACAATTGGTTCAGTTGGGTAAGTGTTGAAAAATACCTATTAGAACCTAGACATTCCTTTATAAGAACAATAAATATCAAATGGAAATATTCATAATAGTTAACAAAATTGAGTCCGGCACACCTACAACAATTTACAAAAATATATAAATTTACTTTTAAATTGAATTTTTAACACAAAGTTCTTAAAAAAATTAATTGATATGAGCCGTCAAAAATAAACCACACAAAAACAATAACAGCACAAAAACAATTCAAAAAGTGACTGAAGTGACAAGAAGTGAGTCAAATGACGTATCAAATTCAAATAAAACAAGACAATTATATAAATTATCTGCCCTTCTCTGGTCTTTCACTATAACACGCACTGTCTATTTGTTTCCTAGTTATAGTGAGCCTGGACATGAGCATGTTTCACGTCGACATGTTGGCCCTGTAAATTAGTGTTTGTGTAGATACATCAAATAGGGTCTTCCCCAGGACAAAGGAGCCTATTGACAGCCCTAGTAGTCCAATATGCAATTGAAAAAGTACACTCCTCCGAACCTGGATGGAGTGTGTCCAAAGGTGAAGAGCTTTCTCTTATAAGTCCTCATCAAATGACTTAAACTTTATCAACGTGCCATCATACAAAGACTTCTATTGGCAATGTATAGGGTAGCCTGAAAAATGTCAACATCCACTCTCATAAGAAACAACGTCCGCACTGGTCATTTTAACTGACCTCTGGGGGGTAGATATAATCTCCAGATACAACTCCTGCGGAATCCTTTTCAAACACTGGGTCACCTTTCAAATTAAGAGAGAGGCTCCTTTGAATAAAAAAAGGCTTGATGTCATATAAATAACAACATCCTACCATGCTGCTGAACCCAGCCCTTGTACAGTGTTTAAGGTATTCTGAAAGAGTGCCTAAAAAGTGGTATTGTAAGCAAACCGAGTTCAAGGAATGTTATCCTGTGTGTACAAGCAAATGCCCCTCCTTGCCACAAGCAATAAAGTGGTGTGTTCCATCTCAGCAATGCAATTACTCCATCTCACTATAGAGAGAGGCCTAAGGGCACGTAATGGCCAATTCCCCTCAGATATTGAATGTTCAAATACCTTTTTCAGAAGAAATTCTGCATCACAAATAGATTGTGAGATTGTGTGATGATACGCATAAAACACTGGGTTTACATACAAGACTTTAAGGTAGATAAAAGAGGAGAGAGTGATCACGTCCCGCTATGTCTAGACCTATCTTTGAGGTGGACATCCACCCACCCAACTCATTCAACTGACTTGAGGAAAAAGATCATGCAACCATTAATAAGTAATAACCAGAGATCAGTTGAGTGGTCCGCCATAATGGACCGAGTTGGGCCCCTTACCAATATATATAATGCCTTTAGTGAACTCTTAACTACTTAGGCCCAGAGTCTATACCCATCATACAAATTTATCAAAGACTGGTAGAGAACATAAAAATGTACTTAACCAAACCTCAGACGGGAGTCAGTAAACCTAGACTTAAGACCAAGTCTTCGAACTCTTGGTTTACAAAAGAATGTGCTTTAGCCAAATGACAGCTCCCTTTAGGCTCTTAAGGCCCAAAACATAATTGAGATTAGACATGAAAAAGCAGAATACAGACAATCACAGAAGATAGCACTAAGGAATTGGGAAGATGCCACCTGGTGTGATCTTATAATAGCTGCAAAAACCAGGGACCAGTCTATGTTCTGGAGAATAATAGCCCATGGTAGTAAGACGGCTACTGATACTTTTTTAGAATCTTGCGCTAGGCATAGACACTTTTTGAATTTAGATGCCACCCCCGGTGAGCCAGTTTTAGACCCTTCCAATCTTACTGAGGGGCCCCTGTTGTTAGCACAAACTGTACCTATTCAGTTTAGTATTGAGGACACCACATTAGCTATAACCACCATTAAGTCATCAATGGCGCCCGGACCGGGTAAGATACCAGGGGACCTTCTGAAACGTGCCCCAGGAGTGTGGGTGCCATATGTGAATTTGCTGTGCAATGCAGTAGCTAGGGGAGAGCCCATTCCAGAATCCTGGAAGGGGGCATAGATAGTTTATATTTATGAAAAGGGCAGTGGGGATGACTCCGCAAAATTCAGGCCCATAAGCCTGATAGAAATTCTGCAAAAGGTTTATGCTAAACACATTTTGGCCAAGCTAAAGTATTGGATAGGGGAGAATGACATACTCTCACCTTGCCAGGCTGGCTTCAGATGGAAAACAAGTACAATTGATCAGGTTTTCACACTCTTACGCCTACCCTGGAAGTATACAAAGCTGGAATTTGGACATTTATATGTTGCTTTAATTGATTTGAAAACAGCATTTGATTCAATCCCAAGGGATCTTTTATGGAAAACATTATACCAACAGGGAGTGCCAGAGGAGATTTTAAACCAAATTATAAGACTAGATGAGGGTAGCTTTGCAAGGTACGCTGGGGCATAGGAAGGGAGCTCACAGATGAGATTCCGGTCAGGAGGGGCATGCGCCAGAGTTTTGTCCTGGCACCAACTCTGTTTTTTTACTATATGTGAATGATCATGACTCACCTAAGCTCGGAGGGACCCATATCTGTGCCTTAACATTCGCGGATGATACAATCTTATTGTCCCAAACACAAATGGGGTTACAAAACCTATTTGATAGCCTTAACAATTACTGAAAACTAAAGGGCCTCAAGATAAACCCTACCAAATACATGACCAGTAGACCACATAAAAGGTTCAAAAACAAAGTCGTTTTGAATGGGGTTCCCTTGGAGTGTGTTTCCAACTTTGTATATCTTGGGGTTACGCTCGACTCAAAACTTTCATGGGAACCACAAATAAATAAATCTAAGACAATCCTAATGAGAATTTTTTTTCCCATTACAAAGAAACAATACTCGACTGTGTCAAAGGCTATCACCCCTGCCCTGGAAGTATACAAATTTAGTGCCCAAGCTGCTGCCCTTTATAGATTAGATTTATGGGGTGGCGAAATCTTGCAGCCTTTAATTGTTAGGGAAAACAAAATTCTGAGATTGTTTATGTCCCTCCCCAAATACTCCAGTGATCCTGCTAACCTTTGATATTGGTTTAAAAAGACTGGAACATTTAGCCATCAGGAGATCGCTGTCCTATTTGGTTAGAATTTGGACTACTGCGGAATTAGAAATGTATAGGCAGACCTTGAGTGAGCTACTGGAATTTGATGTTCATGTCACCTTCCCTTGGTTGGCCCATATCCGAAAATGGCTCTGTGACTTAGGTCTTAGTAGGTTTTGGGTAAACCCCACCCTTCTGATGCCAGAATCAAAGAGCGAGATCAACTACATTTATTGGAATTTTATCTTGCACAAAGTCACTTTAAGCTGTGCATCAGGGAGGCTTACTACACAATTTCTGTCTTTTAAAAATTACCTCGAGCTTCGAGCCATTTCTGGATGAAATTGAACCTCAACTAGCATCGACACTCTATCTGAAATTTAGATATGAGATACTCCAGATAATGCCTTTACAGTTAAATGGGCCATGTCCCAGATTGAGGAAAGGGACCCTAAATGTACCTTATGTCCATTAGGTGCAAACGAAGACATTGCACATTTTATTTTTTTGCACAGCATATATAATGCCTAGAAGAAACTGGATTAAGCCGCTAGGTAAAAATTGGAACATCAGGAATTACATAGAGATGCTGAGAATACTAAAATCAGATACCTCACAACTCATTGTATTCAGCATTAGTAGATTTTTATTGGCTTCTAGCTATATAAGGAAAAAGAGAGGGCAACATTTGTTATGTAAATATACTAGATTCATGCCTGTTTATTTGACTTCTAATATATATTATGAATTATTTGGTCCAGTTCAGTTCACATATAGGCAATCTAGCAAGAATGCATTTCATTGATACTTAGTGAATGTTTTATTTTATTCGTAGCACATTTTTAACAAATCTTATTGTCTGTAGGGGTTAACTGAGTATGCCTTTGCACTTTATACTTACATTTTAAGCTGACCAACACTTTTTAGTACCATGACAAAATGGAAATCTTAATTTGAACAATCTTTTGCACCTCATTGCTTAGTGAAAATTGAATAGAATGGTGATGGATTAAACCCAGATCAGTTGACTGGGGGTGAGTGATACACACTGAGTTCACACCACACCCAGGATGCTTGTTTCCGGTCCATGGAAGACATGGCTTGGCAGTTCGTGCTGGACTGTTCCCATGAGGCACAGGGTCAGACTGATTTGCATATAGCCCTGTCTGAAATGGGGTGGCTGAGTGGGCTAAAGAATGGTGATGGATTAAACCCAGATCAGTTGAATGGGTGTGAGTGTTTGATTTGCTCAAACGCTCCGTCCATCATCCCCTTTTGTATCGCTTAGTGAAAACTGTACCTGTTTGTTCCTGCCGGGATTTTTAGTGAAATGTTTTTAAAGATTTTATTAAATGCTTTGATGATTCTTTGAATCGAAGAAAGAGACTTTGACTTTGAATGTGTGTTAAATGTCATTGTGTTTAAGAGAAAAGAAGGCAACTTAAGAACGTGAGCATATAAAGATAGTGTTTCTTAACTGGGCCTAATACGTGACACCACTCTTTGTTGACAGTTAACCTAACATACTTCACAAAGAGACAGTCAAGGGACTAGAGGCTGAACTCACAGTATCTGACCAGTCAGGAAGATGTAGAGGATTTAAAAACAACAACTGACACATTCTTTGAAACGAACAATGGCACAATAACAAGCCAGATAATGTAATGGGAAGCCTATGTGCTTGTTACGAAGACACTTTATTTCAAGAACAAGAGGGACGGAGAGAAACAGGGTACCAAAATACCTGGCCTTGAGAAGGAAATCCTTATCTTAAAGGAATATCATAGAAAAACATAGAATGATCAAAAGGACAAGTTACCAAATGCAATAAAGGAAGAGTATCTGTAGATGTTCCAAAATAAAGATTGCACACATTACCTAAGTACGCAAAAGAGAGTCTACGAGGCTGGAAACAAGACAGATTAACTACTAGCAAGCAGGGACCATGTGGAAGTGTGATACATAGATGCGATAATATTCATGGAAGACAGACAAGTGTAAGGCGACCATCAAGGGACAGATGTGTTTTTGGACCTCATTGAGATAATCTGCAGGTCTAAATTAATAGATAGTTATTTGATGCTGAAGACTTCATAGAAGACTCTACTGCGACTCAAGTAACTGCGGAGCCAAAAGACAACCTGGTTAAAGGGATACCAGTTAAAGAATAGAACAAGTCATCACACAACTTCTGTCAGTTTTATAAGGCACTGAACAATGTATTCATGGGCCCCATAATGAAAATGTTCCTTGAGGCTAAAGATGAACACATACTTTGGGAAGATCTGAGCACGACGACTATATTGTTGGTACATACAAACGGAAAGGACATGAAAGAAAATCAGTCTTAGCCCCCTATACCTTTGCTGAAAAACAACACTGATATACTAAATGAGGGTAATAGCTATTAGAATATTAATAATATTCATTAAACTGATCCATCTTGGTCACAAGATTCATGCTGAACAGCTGCCTAGGGTGAACCTAGCAGGCTCCACAAGAACCTAGCCTACGTCGAGAAGGTCACTGAAGAATTCCTATAATTTCACTAGATGGCAGCAAGCCATTTGATTCATTGAAATGTCTCTCCAAGTTCTTGATACTAGAAAGGATGTAGTTTGCATCACATACTGCCATGGATCGCAGTGTTGTATAATTCCCCCGGGGCCGATGTAATGGTAAATGAAACCCAATTTACAACTTTTGAACAGGGTAGGTGAATTACACAAGGATGCCCTCTATGATCATTACTACTATTTGCACTCAAACTAGAATTAATAGTAGAGTGATGCCTTCATAAGGGGGTTAAAATGGGCAAGAAATGGAATGAGGAAATTACGTTCATTTTAAATTACATTCTGATGTATCTAGCATGCACACATAACTCATTAGCAAGGCTCAAAAGTGTATTCGAGGCACATAAGAGATTTCTAAATCACTTAGGGGAAATCCCTTCTTTTTCACCTGGCCGGATGGACTCCAAAAGGGAAGCTAGCCATGCTACTGAGAATTGAAAGGGACAATTTCAAATTCCTCAGAATTGATCATGAGTATTTTTATTAGGACAATCTAGAGCTTCTTATGTGAGGTTTGAGTACTACCGTTTTCACTAATTAGAGTTGCCACGATCTACGCTCTTCCAACATTCATGTTAATCCCCCAAATTCACCACACATCACCCAAGACTAGTTATTTTACTGAATAGATGAGCTAGTTAGATTCCTACCATGCATTGACAAAGCTCTGATGATAGTGCTGTTGACGGTAAGTAGGGTTCCTATGATAGAGGTATAACATTGCCTAGCATATCAAAGTATTGTTCAGCATAATGGTGTCTATTGACTGAACCGGTGAAATCATAGACTGGCATGCAGTAGTGAAGCAAGGAAACACACATGCAAAATAAAAGATGACCCTCCTCCAGTGATAGGTACGGTGCTAAAGACATTGCATAACATTGCCTGAGAAGTGGGATGGATGAAACGACTGATGCCCAGGACACTGCTGTGTGTGAGAACTCATTTAACGGGACTAAATAAATTCGAAGGGTTCCAAAAATGGGATGTCATAGGAATATCCACACTTGAAGAAATATAAATTGACACGGAGATAAATTGCAAGCTACAAGCTAAATATTTACTAGACAATTCCCAGCATTTCAAATACATAAGACTGTTGTTAAAAATGCAACATGCATGATAGATTGAACACCAATGGAAAATAGAATACTAGGTTGACCAAAACGGCGATCTCATTGATTCACACCACATTAATGAGCAACACCAAAAGAGAACTGACACACCTAAAATCCCGTTGGGAGCAAATTTGGGACAGATGGAGGACTATGATTGGAGAGAGGCCCTGAGGCATCCAAGAGAGATATTAATAAGATGAAGTTTGATCTGATCCAATTGCAAATTCTTCATGGAATTTATGTCACCAGAGTATACACCTATACATTTTAATGCCTCACAACAGACGTGCTTAAGTGGATGCGTAAAGAGTGGAATACTTTTACACACACTGTTGTACTATTGAAAGTTAACTGCTCTGGACACAACCAGTGGAATTGATAAATGAAGCAACAGAGGCGGCAGTGAAATTGGAGGCACCCATAATTATCTAGGAAATGTGGGGAGCTCCAATCACAAATGGAATGAAACACATGAAATGACTTGACAATGGAATACCAACTGCCAATAAATGGATATGTAACATGGACCTGTACATGGCCCCAGAAAGAAAGGTGTACAAAGGTAGGGGGTGCTCAAAAAGATTTGAGAAAATCAGGGGAGCTTTGATAGTAAAGTCTAGACTGGGATGAGGGGGCAGGGCAAAGGTAAATATGGTAAATGTAGAAACTCAAGGTATGGATTGAAGAAGGAACCATTGATGGCACTGGAGTGTGATCAGTGATGGCCTGCAATGCGGGAGACAGTTGAGTGCACTTGGTGCCAACAAGACAAACTTGAAAATGAAGAAGAAAAGAGAGGAACTTGTATAGCATCACATCAGCTGCCAAGCATCACAGAGCAAAAATGTGTTTATCGTGTCACGAATGGTTTAAATTTAAACAAAAAAACTAAATAACATTTTACAAAAATATTGTACTCTCATCTACCAGGTCACTGTTTTTAATTGTAATTCTACAAAAAACGAATGACAAAACATTTCTGATCTCTACTTGCACTATTACATCAGACCTTCCACCGTGGGAGTAAACTAGGATGAAACCTAAACATAATGGGCCATGTAAGGAAAGATACAAACACATTACTAAACCTATTTTCGCTTGTGTATACGTGAATCCACACAAATATACAATTTGCATGGTAAAGCGCTGACATTTTTTTAGCAGTATGTTTTACAAGTATATCTTTTCTAGGAAACCAAAGCTTTTCGCAAGATACCACTGCCAAATCCAATAATCTCCTCAGTGGAGCGAACAGAATATATTCATGCGCTCATTGCTTCACTACCTTATATGAGGTGTTTAATAGCATATCTGATTGCAGAAATATCTGAACATAAGATGTTCAGCTCTTACAGTGTATTAATACTTGAAACGGTGACTCTTTCCACAAATCTTGCAGCCGGAGGGAAATAATCACGAACATCACAAGTGCAATGGTTGTCCAATTAAAAATGATAACACTATAACAGTTAGTTGACAAGAGGCGGTTTAAACATATGGATTGCCGAATTGACTATGAATTCACACCTGTAGGATTATATTTTATGTACTTATTTTTTATTGGTGATTTGACATGCTTTGCTGTGTGAATTAGCATTACAGGTTCTAAACACTCCATATTAGGCGTTATCGGGTGTGATGCAAATGGTCACATGAACTGCTAATATAGAGAGCGCAACAGTTTATCACCCAATCGTTGGCCCCATTTCACAAATCATTTCCAAAAAGTGCATGTTTACTACCACGCATGATTACACTCGTGTATTTACGAATTTCAGAAATTCGGAAAGATTCCCCAGATTACTCCTGGAAACCTGTGATTAAGGGAAATATTTGTCAGATCCTACTTACATTTTGCTGAAAGGTTGCACATGCATAATTTTACATAGATTACAACCTCTCAAGACAAAACGAGTTTGCATTGGCCGATCTTCCCATTCTTATCCTGAGATCTTGCACGTGGCAAAGAACCAACCCCGCGTTAGTGGCTGTTCCCAAACTTTCAGTTCATCCCGGCCTAGAACGCCAATTCACTACACTTAGAAGATTTAGTAATGCATCATATTACACCATATCTGGCTACGGTAACATGTTGTAAATCATTTTTGGAATGCAGAATCCCCTTTTGCTCATAAACCCAGGATATGCATATGTAAGGACAACATACATGCGCATTTGGCTGCATGACTAAGGCCCTGTCTTGGTCCAAAATTTGACTCCTACCAAGTTATGTATTCACACAATGTTCACAATAAAATACTTTGTAAAGTATGTTGATTGTGAGAATGCAATATCCTGCGGGCAAGTACTTCTTTCTCTATACCTAATGTGTCCAAATTCAAAGATCAGTCACATGTTTTAACCTAATATGCAGATGGCTGCCATTCAACAATGTGGCAAGCGGTCAATCCCTTCTTTTGCCTGTTAGGGTGACAATCCCTGGGAGCCACATGACAGCAACTGATGAAGTATTTCGTTCCTTTCTATATAAAGAATATTCCGCTGGTGAATCCTGAAACTTTCTTTACTCAACAACATGATCAGCATGTTGGTAAAAAATATATACTGGTCATTCAACATAGCTGCTTCTAAAAAGTAATCAGTTCATCAATTCTTCCATTTATATCTGAAATTGTGATTAATTGACTTGATGACTGGCGATTGAAGCTCCTCTTGTCCAAGATGACTCTCCTCTCAGTTGTGTCCTACAGACTGATGAAGCACTTGCATCTTTCAAAAATAGACCACACCCATAAATCCGCATGGATAGGTGACAACACACGTGCAATGTTACTAAAAAAAGATTCAGGAAGTAGGGTGTTGGCCTTTTCCCATGGTTGCACAATGAGCAGTGGCATTTCTCCTGCAGAAAAGCTGGTGCAATGTTTTCCTCATTTGACTGCATTGCTGAATTAACTGTGATGCATGAAGGCCTAAATGCTTTAGGCAGAATGGCAGTCTATCGTAACCTTGGCTTTGGGGGGGTTGACTTGTCACCACAGTCATGTCTCCTGGGATTGATTCCAAAACCAAATAACAAAAGATGCATCTTAGGTTCTTACAGTTGGCACTCTAATAGCAAAAAAGAGAGACTGCATGGGGTGGTTGGGGACCAGAAGCTCCACAGTAAATGTAAATGTATTTCGATTTATATAGCGCACGATTCACCCAGGGGTCTCAAGGCGCTTGCTTAGGGAACCCGTCCTGGTATTCCCCTGTGAGAGATACCCCGGCAGGGTATTCACAAGGTGAAAGCCAGACATCCCGCCGTGAGGGGCCGTAGTGGAGATTAAGCAAGCTATTGCCCAGAGTCGCAGAGTGTGACCCCGTGAGTCGAGTAGGCACCGGAGCGAGAATTGTCGAGTCCGTGGAATTTTTGAGCCCGAGGTTCCTGCAGTGTCTGCCCCTTCACTAATGTCACCAAGTCTATCAACTTAACAGAGACATTCACCTGGGAAATTCGTAACCATACCAATTGTAACTCCTCCAATTGCATCTACCTTATTAGGTGCCCTTGTGAATTACAATATGTGGGCATGACCACCCGACCGGTCAAGATTCGTATATCGGAACACCGAAGCAATATACGATGTAAGAAATCCAACACCAAGATGTGTCGACACTTTCTGGAACACAACCACACTGCCGACTCCATAAGGTGGCTCATCCTTGAAATCCCCAATAAAAGATCAAAACAGGATCTATTCCAAAAGGAACAGCGGTGGATACATAGGTTATCCTCAGATAAGCAGGGACTCAACGAGGATATCCCATGGAGCAGCCTATGACTTCATTGATGCAATACCACTCCTCTATGTCCTAGGTATGGTGGATTCAAATTCCCATGCCCTCCTGTATGCATCCTACCTCCTTTTTAGACTTTACCAACGTCTAGTCTGGAACCAGCTCCAATAGTCTGATTGACCACTGTAAGAACAGTGTGCAATTCACAATGAAGGGACACTCGCTGACCATGCTTCTGTAAATATTGCTTAATATACGATGAGTTCCATTGGGTTATATACACGAATGCATATTAATCCATCATTGTCTATAAACTCAATGGGTTTGATTCCCCTCTCCAAGATGGCGCTCATGCTAACGTCGGTCTTCACACGATATACCAGGCGCTTTGGCAACGTCCAATATAATGGGTTCTGACCACAACTCTAGTTGTCTTTTACACTGTTGACTCTCCTCGCTTACAGTGTAATTGTACTAACACCCTTTATTTTGATGCACCCCTGGTTGGTTAATCGTTGATACACCTGGACTGCACCTTCTAAGATGGCGACCACGCTAGCACCACTAATCACGTGATACACCAGACGCGCTGGTGACGCCCCAAACTTCCGATATAACCATTCGAGTACCGGGAACCCGTTACTATCCGGACACCGGTAGCGATGGGTAGGCGTACTAGCTCTGACCAAGGCTTCGAGAAGTAAGTGAGCGGCGCGTGCGTTTTACCGTCTGCTGGGAGCGCAGCGAGATTGTTTCGCTCGCCCCGACACCAGGATACTTGTGTGCTTGCCCGGCGTTGCTGAAGTTAGTGCTGGCGTTTCCTTACCGATAACGCACGAGCACGACTGCCTCTGAATCCCCAATCTAGCTATAGAAGGGAACGGGCGACATTACAACCAACACACGGTTGTGTCTTTCACACTATCGGTGACCCTGGCATATGCATACAGAACTAAGTGTGTGAATGCTGCACTTTGGACGTTTTTACCTATATCCTGTAACCATAGCTAACATTTAATAGAACATGGCTAAAACAACACTGAGGCCTCCGCATAAATTAGAGAATGCATTGACCAAACAAGCTGCATATTATCGAATGGAAGAATGAATGTATAAGAGTGTCCCTACAATGGCATGTCTAATACTATTAGCGTGAAACATTAAGCACAAAAGAAACACCATCTCCAATTCTAGAACCATGAGTTGTTTTGGCGTTTGGGGACCCATGACAAAACTGGAATTACGTGCCTTTGTCTCCCTTATAGCCATTAAACCCCTATTGGCTCTCCCCCTTGAAGTCACACCTACCGGGTACTATTGACACCTGTACTCCTTGACCTGTAGGTGAGTAACTAAGTAACCCACAGTGGTTTTACGAAGTAGACACCATGAAGAAACTGCTGCTATCATGTTTTAATTTGATTTTTAAGCTTATTTTAATTTGAATTATGATAGAGGTGACATGTGGTATACGTGAATTAAGTTGATACTAAACGGTCACTGCTCACAGAATGTCACAGCCACAGAGTCAATTCTCTTCACACAACCACAGTGTGTTCACGGTCAAGAATGGGAAATTGTTGTCTGTGTATTTTGGTAACTCTCTCTTTTGTCTCCTCTAGGCAAGAGCAGTCTTAACCAGGTAGTACAACAGAAAATATAATGTTTATAGGTTGACACTTTATTAGGTCTTCCCTTGTGATAGATGTATAATTATATTAGGTCCTGAAGAATCGCAGCATAATTGCAAAAGCGAGAAACATGTCGACCTCACAGAACGCTTTGTAGTCCTAGATCGTGATACGGAACCTAACTTCTGGCGATCATAGGCTACCCACTGGTAGTATGGGAACCACCAGAATAAACTGATCTCCGGTATCCCGTGCTATATTTTAACGCACCCACCTACACTATCCACCCCTCACCTGGCCCCTCACTTGCACTTCACCCACAGGCTGTTGGAAAAAAGATCTCCGACAAAGAGCCCCTCCTAGAGGTGAGCCCGTTGGACATTGCACCGCCTGTCCAACGAGGAGCAACGGCCGATGATGAAGCATGACACTTGCAAGAGTGTGTGAGGCCATTCATTCCAACTAATGGGATGCCCAGGGTAGCCCTCCACTGAGCACTACCCTCCTATTAACCTTCTTCCCTCCTTGACCATATAACTCTTCACCAAGGAACAACTGAGTCCCCTTTTTGTCAGTCATATGTACGTCAATGACAGGGATCAGAGATGGGGAGATTAAGAGTGGTGGACCGGGGACCTTGGACATGCCCATGGACTATAAAGCAAGAATTTCATCACACCAAATGTATTGCACAGTGAGGTGATGCATCAACATGTAGCACTGACGACTAATGCATTCTGGGATGAAGGGTGCAACCTGTATTTTTGGGTGTTCTATGGTCAACTACCTATTTTGAAAAATTTACAAATATGAAATTAATATTAAAATAAAACCTTGGCAACACTGTATCACTGCCGGGAACAGCTCTTCATAGACACACCTGTTGTGCTTCCCACCTTCAAGACTTCGAAAAATCTGTAAACTGACCTAGGCATACAGCTGGTTCTTAGAGTTGGCTTTCTGAGCAGCTTCACTTCTCAACATTGTCCTATATGCAGGGCCACTGGAATTATGTGATATTGAGGCTGTGGTGCTTTCTGCATAATAATGGATTTTACTGCATTTGGCATATAAACCATGTCCTGCTGCATAATCTGCAGATTTTAACCCAAAAAATGTTTCGAGCTCAAACGGATCCAAAGTTACTAAAAACAATTCAATACATGTTGCCGCGCAGTGGAAGGCCCTTTAAAAAGTTGACTGACCCCCATTCTGTTGCTTATTGTGTATTTGGGTGTTAAACTGGTACCACTGAGGTGAAACCTTGTCCTAGACAGAATTAACCAGTGTAAAAATGACAAAATAGCGAAGAAATACAATAACAAAATGTCCTGCATATTTTTACCCTTGTTACGCTGCTTAATTTAGTCAAATATGCTGCATAATGTGGTCCTCCCTGCCACATAACTCCTATGGCCCTGCCTATTGGCTACGTTAGCTTCAGTCCTGCACCTATTTTGTTTCTTGTTTCTAGTCAAGGCAACCAATGCCAATTTGGATGTGGGAAAGCTAAGGAAGCAGACACGAAGATTAAAAAAATATCATCCCTACAAGCACCATATTGTAGAATTCCATACAGTGTGTGTTTTAGGACTACCGATAGGCACCCAAGCTATATGCAGAAATGCACAATTCGAGGGCACACATTTTGTTTCATTTGAACTTGTTCGAAGCACATATGGCCACAAAGTTAGCAAACAACAAAATGCGGTTTACTGGAATAAATTCAGAATGCACTTTCCAGCGGCCTTTCTTTGTTTTTCTGCAAAACAGCACTATCAAACAACAGCTAGCCTACAGAAGCACTTACACAACGTTTTGCTTATTCTCTGCCACATTGTAGGGTGTCTGCCACTAATGTGTAAGCTTCGGAACAAATAGTTACTGAATACATAGCCCTATGAATCAGATAGTTAACATTGTGGTTGCAAAGTGACGTATAATATGCTCTTCAATTAACAGCTTTTGTTTTAATTAATCCACAATCGAAAAATATCCATAAAAACACATACATTTATGCTACATAAAGGTTGTGATGTCATGATACTTTATTATTTTATTTCACATAAACACTGTATCAAGTATAATGCCATCCTTAGTTAAAACACTCTGGTTTTTGCTCCACATATTTGGGTAAATCAGAAGCAAGGGACAGGTCTAATGTCTTTGAGTTGCCTTTAAGTTATAAAGAACAATCTACAACTGTTTCAGTTTGCGTTTCGACCCATCTTAAGTAAGTTTCGGGGGGCTTCATTAGTACAAGATCTAAGACCGCAGTTAATGTAACCTTTAAAATATGCGAGGAGTCTGCCTAGAGATATAATCTAAACACCAGTAAATGCTAAAGCAGTCCAAAGGTAAGCTTTGTTCTGGTTAGTATTAGAGTAGCCTGGAGGTATTCTAGGGGAAAGGAATAATAATTGACTAACGAGTGGGAAACAACTTCAAACTCACGTACACCGGCAGGCTACCCCCTGGCTCCTGACACCGGCGGATCTCTTGGCTTTCCTCTTGCGGGCTCCTGACATCGGCCCAGGGTCCCCCTCCGCCGCCAGTGACGCCAGCACATCCGCGTCACGGCCGCCGAGAGGGGGGGACTACGATCCCCAAGAGGCTTTGCGGCCGATGCCGCACACCTGCAGTCGGCGCCCGGAGGCGCATAAAAACAACGCCCCCTTCCCGGCAGAGCGGGAAACAACTTCAAACTCACGTACACCGGCAGGCTACCCCCTGGCTCCTGACACCGGCGGATCTCTTGGCTTTCCTCTTGCGGGCTCCTGACATCGGCCCAGGGTCCCCCTCCGCCGCCAGTGACGCCAGCACATCCGCGTCACGGCCGCCGAGAGGGGGGGACTACGATCCCCAAGAGGCTTTGCGGCCGATGCCGCACACCTGCAGTTGGCGCCCGGAGGTGCATAAAAACAACGCCCCCTTCCCGGCAGAGCGGGAAACAACTTCAAACTCACGTACACCGGCAGGCTACCCCCTGGCTCCTGACACCGGCGGATCTCTTGGCTTTCCTCTTGCGGGCTCCTGACATCGGCCCAGGGTCCCCCTCCGCCGCCAGCACATCCGCGTCACGGCCGCCGAGAGGGGGGGACTACGATCCCCAAGAGGCTTTGCGGCCGACGCCGCACACCTGCAGTCGGCGCCCGGAGGCACATAAAAACAACGCCCCCTTCCCGGCAGAGCGGGAAACAACTTCAAATTCACGTAGACCGCCAGGCTACCCCCTGGCTCCTGACACCGGCGGATCTCTTGGCTTTCCTCTTGCGGGCTCCTGACATCGGCCCAGGGTCCCCCTCCGCCGCCAGTGACGCCAGCACATCCGCGTCACGGCCGCCGAGAGGGGGGGACTACGATCCCCAAGAGGCATTGCGGCCGACGCCGCACACCTGCAGTCGGTGCCCGGAGGCGCATAAAAACAACGCCCCCTCCCCGGGACGCGCGCGGGTGGCCGCCGGACTGAGCCCGGGCAGAGGGCGGGCCGTTTGTGGCCGTCCGGGGACGACCAAGGACGGGACGGGCCACCCCCATTGGACCTGCTTTAAGGTATTTCCGTACTTTTGCTGCATGCTTGAAGACCCATATACTGGAAGACCTGGGTATTAATGAACAAGACTGGATGAAGGACATTGAAAAAACACTAGGTGTTAATGTTGAAGCATTAGTGTAAACAGTTTGAATTATACAGGTCATCATTGTCCCAATCACACCAGGAGGAAGGAGGTAACAGCTTCTATTGCGAACTGTAAACCATGACTACTAAACCTAAAACCCGCTCCACAAAGAGCAAATTAGGAACCCCCCTTAAATCAAAAAACTCAGGCCCAGAGTCAAGTGATATAGCACCCCACATAGCCACTCCGACGGTTATTGATTTAATGTTACGGAAGGTTGCGGGGGATATAGAGCGTGCAGAGAGACGTATATCTATGACCCTAACCTCCCTGCCATTGACTCCTATACAAACTGAGGATTCAAACCCCACTGACACGCTAGATAAAGGTAGCCGGGAAAATTCATTAGACGCTGTTCCTTGTGCTCAACTAGTACTAGAGGAAGACGACTCCACAAATAGAGAGATAAACAGAACACCTAAGCAAATAACTAAAAAGCGACGAAATAAGATCTCACAAACAAAGACCAGGAAAAAGACTACTAAGGGTAACAAGTTAAAAGATATAGAGGATGAAGTTTTAATAATAGATCCTAAAGGACCCCCAATCCCCCCGAGGTGGCTTGATTCTATAATTGTAGATTTGCAAAAACATTTGGAGGCATTTATAACTAGCCAAATTAAACCACTAGTAAGCAAAATAGACAAAATAGCTAATGAATTGCAGAGACAGGGTAAGCCCAGGGAAACTCCAACAGTTAATCAACTAGATAAGGCTGTGCCAGCAAATAATCTGCCAGTTCAACAACCCCTAGCACCCAATAACTGTGTAAGTTATGATCAATGCACGGTCGCCCAAGTGCATGCTGTGCCTGAAGGGTTAAATGAAAGGGGGGGGGGAGGAAGATCAAAAACACATGGAAACATGGACAGAAATAAAACATCAGGACAGGGACCGGAAATGCAAAGGCAGACAGAGACTACCGCTATCCCGTATCAAACACATAATCAACAACCATATAGTGAGCAAAATGCTAGAGCTCAAGGGCCCCTTTCATGTGTAAACCTACCCCCAGAAGCAAGCCCCTTTGTTGTCATTTTCACTGGGGTACCTGAGCTCAGAAGGGGGCAGAGAGAGCCCTATACTGAGCTCAAACAAAAGATCACTACCTAGTTAAACATCCACAGACCTTTGCAGGGAGGGAGAGGGGGGGAAATTCTACACCTAAGGAGGACACACTGGGTAGGAACCAGAAGGAAAGACATAGAAGGGAATTGTATTATTGCCAACTTCAGGGACCCGAATCTAGTAGATTATATACTAGCGAATAACAACAGAAATACGACTAGTACGATAAGGTCCATGCCATTAGCATATTTCTACCCCAGGAAACTGGTTACACACCTGTTAAATTTCCAACAGATGGGAAGGGGTAGATTCACAGACGGGCATGGACCAAGGCCCATGGAGAATGGCATTCAACCCTTAGCACACCAGGGTGGTACCCAGTGGACACACAGATATAGTGCCTTACAGTCCCTGGATGAGAACGAATGACTAGGGACATGAAGTGAGGATAAGGGCGAAAAGAGGATAATGTATGATAGGCGGAATGAAGCTGAAGGAAGTGAGACAGGCAAGAAGTTGTAGAATGTCCAAATAATAAAGTTAAAGAAAAAGAGAGGGCTAGGACAGAGAAGGTAACTGGCTTGTGTCTACTCGAGCGGGGCACGAGAGTTGGTGAAGAGCGAGCAGGAAAGCTGAACATTATGTCATGGAATATAGCGGGCTTATCTAAAAGATTTGATAATACTGACTGGAGGAATGAACTCTAGGGGGTCCACATTCTGGCATTTCAGGAGATATGGGCAGTCAATCCTAGCCCATATCAAATAGAGGGTTACATGTCCTTTTTTGTGCCAGCACAAGAAGGTAGAGTAGGAAGAGCGAGAGGAGGGTTGGCGCTCTACGTTGACATAACCCTAGAAGGCAGATGGACTGTACCAACTTGGACGTCACACACCCTGCAATCTGTAACATTTCAGAGTAGAGGGTGGAGGTTACAGCTCTTTAACGTTTACAACCCAGGATCCATAAACGGGAAAAATGCCGCACTATACGAATTAGATGAAAGACTCATGCAAGAGGCGGAACAGAAGAAAGGGGGGGTACCAATGACAATAGTAATGGGCGGCCTTAATTGCCACCTCTGCCCAAATGTGCCACCTGATTTATTAGACTGGGATACCTGCCCCCTTAATGATGGGCCACATTTTGAACATAACCAGGAGGGCATAAAATTAAATACAATAATAGAAATCCACTCTCTAGCACATACCATTGATTTAACAGGCCCAGAGGCGGGAGGCATATATGTTCCAACGTTCAAAGGAAGAGGGTGCTCCACTATTATAGACTACATACTGGTATCCTCCTTTGCCAAAAATAGAATTGCCAAGGTCAGAACTAAATGGAGCACCTTTAGTGACCATAACCCCCTTGTTAGGGAAATTATACATACTTTCGGGGGGGGGTAAGTTTAAATGTGGGGATACTAGCCTTCAGCCAACAGATCAGGGGAGGCGACTAAAGTGGGCAAGGATAAATCCCCATGAGTTCTATAAAACATTAGTTAAAAAAGGAAGAAAACAGGTTGAAGATTGTCTGGACCCCTCAAAAGAAGGATCAGAACTATTGGCGTCTTTTGCATCTTTAACAAACCTAGTGGAAAAATTGCTGGAAGCAAAAGGCCCGAGAAAGGATTCCAAGCAACCAAGGTGGTTTGACAAGAGCTGTTCCAAAGCTCTAAGGGACCTAAAAGCTTGCCTCAAAATTAAGCCAAGGAATAAGACAGGAGTGGCGAATTGTAGATTAGTCTACAGAACTAAAGTAAAGGAGAGGAAGAACGTGCTACAAGCAGAAGTATGGGCAGACCTGAGAGAGGCGGGAGAAAACAGGGACTTTGCAGAATTCTGGAGAATTGTAAACAGGCCCTGTTTTAATGATAACTCCGCCCCGGTGATCAGCACCAACATCCTCCCAGACCAATGGGTCACTCACTTCCAAGGTCTATACAATAAGTCAAAATTAGCAATTCAGGAGGGTGAGTGGCAGGGTACCCGGAGTGATAAAATAATCCTTTCACTAGAGGAGATAACAAATGCGACCCATGGGTTGACCCCGAATAAAGCCCCTGGTCCAGATGGTACCCCACCGGACCTATATAGGGGCAATATAGACCTATGGGCCCCAATCTTAACCAGGGTTTTAAATGCGGCCATCAAATCAGGGCTACCACGCTCCTGGTCCACTGCATTGATCGTACCCATTTTTAAGAAAGGGACCAGGGACGATCCAAAGTGCTACAGGCCAATTTCGCTTATTGATGTCTCGGCCAAAATTTTAGGTCGAGTGATCCTAAATCGGCTCATGGAGTGGACAGAGGAGCATCAAACAATAGTTGATATTCAGTACGGGTTCAGAGCCGGCAAATCAACTAGCGACCAGTGCCTGAATTTGTACCTTCTATCTGCTAAATATACAAAAGCCAGTACGGGCACGGTCTACATGGGATTTATGGACCTGGCTGCGGCCTTTGACAATGTTAATAGGACTAAATTGTGGGCCATGATGCACAAGTTAGGCATTGATGTGGGGTTGATAAATATCTTGAAAGAGTTGCACTGGAACACTACCGCCAGGGTCCGTTTTAGTCAAGAGGGGGGACGTACTGACCAATTTTTATGCTCAGGAGGAGTAAGGCAAGAGAGCATACTCGCCCCTTTTCTCTTCTCACTCTACATCAATGCCTTAGAGAGTGCCCTGACCGCCCTAGATGTGGATTGCCCCAAAGTAGGACTGCGTCAAATCCCAGTACTATTGTACGCGGATGACGCGGTCCTGCTGGCCCGGACCCCGAGGGCTCTACAACTTTTGGTGGATGGATTTGTTAAGTTTATGGCCGTCCTAGACCTATCTGTCAATTTAAATAAATCCTTTGTTATGGTGGCTGGCAAAAAACTCGCAAATAAGTGTGTGTTTAAGATAGGGTCACATACCTTGGGCAAAGTAAAGACTTTTCCCTACCTGGGTCTCCTATTTGATGGTGACATTCAATTTAGCCAACTCCTCGAGGAACATTGTACTAAGTTAGCCTCCTCGAATGGTGCCATATTAGGCTTTGCTCAGAGGCTGGGGCGCTGGTGTCCAGAACAAATAATGGCGTTATATGGCTCAATTAGCACAGCAAAGGCCGTGTATGGTGCGGAGGTGTGGGGTTTCAGGGACTGCAAGCAACTACAAATACAGGAAGATAAATTTTTCCGCAGAATCTTGAAAATCCCACATTCCACCTCTGCTGAAATTGCCCATGCTGAACTAGGGATGCCATACATCTCAAACTACGTTAAGCTGAGGCCAATTATGGCATGGATTAGAATATGGACAAACCCGGAGGCATCTTTGAGCAGGGACATTTTCTTAGACTGCTTGCAAAGAGATAAGGGGCTACAAATTCCCTGGCTAAAATATGTGAAAGACTCTCTAGCGAATATAGACCACTGTCAACTTTTCAGTGACCCGTCTTTGATTTCAAACAGTTGTAAACTAAGGGTGAAAAAATTGCTCCTAGAAAAATTTGAATCTGTTAGAAGTGGTCTCGGCCCTGTAAAGAAATCAATAGCAGCCCATGGCCTTGTAAGAAATGGGGCGGGAATGGAACCATATCTGTTTCTGATGCATAGCCAAAATGACCGATTTTTAATGTGCCGTTTTAGGCTCAATTTGTTACCTAATATTTTAGCCTACCCCGCTGGTTTTACTGTAACAATTGAGCAGAAGGGTGCCTGCGGCTGCAACAATAGGTCTCCGCAGGATACCCTTCATTTTGTACTTTTATGTCAATTTTTTAGAAATCCTAGGCGTCTGTTTTTGGTTGACATTCTTAGGAAACAGAAATGTCCCCACGCTAGAGCTGCACTGTTTTTCCTACAGAAAGCTAGTGATACTCATACTTTATGTGCCATTTTAAGCTTTTTAAAAGTAGCCGTAAGACTGAGGAATACAAGAAATTAATTTATCGTTGTAAATAATCAGACTCTTCTTATGAATTGTACCCTCTTTTTTCCACAGTTTTAATCTATCAAAAGTTCAGAAATGCTATATAATGAAATTTTATTATGTAATATATTTTATGAGGATTTTTTATTCTTCGAAATAAAGATTACTGAACACTGACTAACGAGTGATGCACAAGAGACAGAGGGTCATCTCCGTGAGTAGCTCTTATTTTAAAACAATATAACACCTAGAAGCTAGACTTACCACATCCACTCCTAAGCAGTACATTATAGACAGTCCTATATTTATGCAAACAATGGACATCTGATATTCCATATTAGGCTTTCATTGGAGTTCCAGCACAAATCTATGACCAACAATGAAACCACGCCATTGGTCTCATCTCATCACACATGGGCATACGAATACAGCGTCTGCTCAAGACAACCTCCTCGTATTCTTGCACAGAACACCACTCCAAGGTCAAGGAGTTGGTAAACAAAGACTTATTAAGTGGCCCTATCATAAACCAGACCTACAAACTCCTTAGAAAGAGGCAGATAAACCCGAGCAGAATCATAAAGCACACGCGCTCGCAACATTGGGAAAACTTACGGGCGCTCTAACCTTATGATTCTTGCAAAAGTGGTATGAATCTGACCATGATCCTACTTGTTGATGGCATCTCTGAGACGTTGTACACTCTGTCCCAACAAGTGGGGGCATGTTAGAAAAGAGAGAGCGAAGACACTGCTCTAGCACCTTCTCACCGTCTCTGGATTCTTGCAGTCTGTAATTTTACCAACCATGGTGGACGAGTTAAACTTAATGGACATTAGCGTTTTGACATTAGACCTATTACAAGAACAGTTATCTCATATTTATATTGTATAGTTATTCAGCACTAAATTATGCAACAACTGTTTTTGTGACAAAGCTTAAGCCTTTTTGAGGGTATTATACGTGTATCTGACACTTCCCCCTTATGAAGTGGCCTCCTAAAACACAGAGTGCATTAGAACTTGGTTTTGTGTGCTCTGCATCTTAATCCTTGCTAGTAATCTGCAGAGCAGTTTTCACCAACAAATGCTGTGCACATTAATAGTTTCCTTTGTATATTCACTGTCGTTGACTTATCCACACCCCCTCAGATAGAATACTTTCCGGGCGGTATTAAGACAGTGGGCAAAAGGCATTCCATTCCACTGATCTACATCAAGAAGCAACAATGGTCCTGGGGCTTTTAGGGCATCCCTCCTGCCACTGGTTTAGCACCTTGGCATTTCAGTAGTATGCAGTGCCTGATGAAAAGTTAGATTCACTGGTGCATTCCACGAAGCTGCACAGTTTTTACTGAAATATGGTGATGTCTTGTTATTTCTGGAATCTCCCCCCAAACCGGATGACAAAGGCTCTGTACTAACTTTGATTTGAGTGCTTTAATTATATATAGATACAGTGGCGGCTCCTCCGTCATGGCGGGGGAGCGTCGCCCTCCACTTAAAGCCAGCTGAGGCAAGGACATAAATAAAATAATAAAACGTATTTATCAACATTTTATTTTACATCTTGCAGGCGGCCTGCACGCAGCGCCAATGTGAGGCGCGGGCAGCCACAGTGACTGTGAAGCTGCAGCACCAGGGAGGAGGGGGGGAGTGATGGACCCTGCTAAATGCGCATGATGGTTTGGCCGGCTAAACCGTCATGCGCACTTAGCTTTTCTCCGCCTAGCTGTATTGTACAGCTGGGTGGAGAAACCAACAAAGGCGCCCAGTCTATGTCTGAGCGCAGAACCGAGGCGCTCAGACCAATCCCAGTGCTGCTCACATGCTGGGGATAGTATTCCCAGCATGTGAGCAGTGCTGGGATTGGGAGCTGGGAGCCTGCGCAGTGTGCACCAGGTTCCTGGCAAGGATCGAGAGGAAAGCGGCGGCCGTCGGAGCAGGTAAATGCAATTTTATTTATTTTTTAATTGTCTTTTTTTGTGTTCCATCAGTCCCACCACTTCATAGTACGAGCGGACGCTCCTGTATAGATGTAGAGTCATCTCTGTAGGATAGCACCACAGCTACTGAGAGGAGTCTTTATTTCCTCAGGCAATCTATTTGAAAACTCCAAAGATCTTCTTGGGGGCCAGTCATTGACACACACTGGCTTATGTATTCATTAAAGCCATACGACTAAGGGGGGGGGGGGGGTAAAACACGAGTGAAGTCTGCTGTTAATATGACAAAAATAATTTCAAAAACAGATAACACATTTTCTACAAAATATACACGAAAGCTGAAGAGTAATTCCAGCTGGTCTGAACTAAGGCTATTTAAACCCTTGCATCGTCTACTCTAGGACTTCCCTCTTATCGTCTTATTCTAAGTGATTTCTTGGAAGATTACCAGGGGAGATACAATCGGGAAAGAAATAGAAGAGATTATTCCTTTGAAAAAATATTCCCAGAAGTGATTTGATGAAACGAGCGCCATTTCAGCGCTATCCGCGGTGACGTTTCCCTGTAGCTGGAGGGCTTTCATTCTTCACGGGGACAATTGACATCCTACAGAGTGTTAGAAAGATGAGAAGCCGCCATTTGCACCTCTTCTGGAGGTCTGTGATCAGCTCTGTGAGAGATGTGCTATCTTTAAGAGTTAGTCTTTTCTAACTACATGTGTGATTAACTTCAGCCACGTTTCGCTTCACATATTAAAATGAGCTGCCCGCCAGCTGTGGGGACCCTCGCCAAGCAGAAAGTTGTTTTAACACGCACTGCAGGTGACACCGGAAGGAAACGCAGCCCTTTTCAAACAGATGCATGAAAACTCTCCATGCACATATGACTCATGCAAGTTGTGTGAGCTGCGTACAAAGCAGACATTTAGCTGACTTTATAGAGAGACCAATGCATTTCGGCCGAATTTGGGTTATTCATAGGTCTACATAAGACGGGCAGGTAGCCTGCTTGCCCTGGTGAGCTCATAGAAACACTTAACAAGCATTGGCATAGCCAATAGGTCTCGCCTTTGGGACCTTATAAGTGTTTAGCCAATCAACAGTTGTTGTTGCACAAAGGATATTGTGCTGCATAACTAAATACTTAAACGGTCCCAAAAGCCAGACCTATTGGCTATGCCAATGCTTGTTTCAACTGGCTACCTAATGTAAAACAAGCTCTCCCGTAAACACTTCTTAGTACTTCCTAGGGTGTTGTACAGCCAGCTTGTGCAGCCTCTTGACAGTGGTGCTCAGGATTACAATGCTTACCTTCATTAGTTAGAGATTTGTGGCCCAATTTTTGGAAACAGGTTTAACTGACTCTTGTAAACAAGGCATCAGTCTTTTCTTAAATTATGCCTGCTAGAGGTATTTACTAACCTTCCTTTCACAAAGAGGCATGGCATATGACTGTCAGAGGAAACTGTTGTTGGTGTTTGAAAAATAGACACTGACAACAGTTTACCAAGACCAGTTTTGCATACACTACAAATATGCGTAACTTTCAGCGGTCTAGTATTAGAATTTTTTTACCTATTAAATTAAATTTGTAATTGGTTCTCCATTACTTTAAAATGTTTTCTCTTCCATGTTCTTTCATCACACGTGGAATCTGGGGTTATTGGTCACACACTTTCTGCAGCAGTTACATCTGTACCTTACAACTGTAACTTAAGTCTGCAAAAGAATGTGTGAAAAGCACGTAAAATATATGTATATACCCAGTTACACCTGAGTGGATGAGCCCAACATTTGAATGGCATTTCCTTAGCCAGTCAGTCCTCTGAAACACACCAGGGAATGTCCACAGGAGACACTTAAGAGAAAACGTAAGAGTACACAATTTATGCATACTGGAGTAAATTGTGCACTCTTAACTTTTGCAAACACTATGTAACTTAGACAAGTGTGATTTACACCCATTTATAAGCACAAGTAATCTGTAAGTCGAAAAAATATTTTTCTAAATCAGACCATTTGAGATTTTTAAATATAAATTGATAAAACCTACTACTTCCTTCCTGTAGTCCGGCAAGGAGCTTGTGGTTTTGCACTTTGTTACTCACACTGAATTAGTTTAGCACCATTCACATAAACATTGGGAAACTGTTTGAACATTTAAGGTCAACATTTTTTAATTGGTCATTGTTAAAGAAAAATGTGGACGCACTCCCTTTAGCTCTAAATATATGAAACGGAATAACACTATTTTAAGAAGGTGTCTCAAATAACTACAAACAAAATGCTTTGATTGAAAGAACTTCAAAGTAAAGCAGTCCTTAGATTCAAAAGATTATTTTGTACACCAAGAGAAAAACACTACTTTGGCTTTTCCTTTGTTGCTACATGTAACAAAGACAAGAAAGTCAGGATAATTTAATGTCACAATACAATATTATGATAAAAACAAGAGGTGAAAATGTTCAACCTTCTCTACACCGAGTGAGTGTCTGAGGAACTGAGAACTGCATTTCCTCATTAACAGATCATAAACTCAAATGACAGAGGGGTACATGGTTTAACACAGCTCCATTGCAAATAGTATACTGGCGCATTTGATTAATGAAAACAAGACGTACGTTACATTTCTCTCTGCCGTGCGTTCTGTCAAATAGGCTATTAAGGAAAACAAAATGTAGGCAAGCAAAACCGTCAGAGTTCTGGTGACTCTTTAACATTTATGTTATGCCTCTTTTACATCTGGCAGAGGAGCTTGGGGCTAAGGTGATGGCCTATGCCGATGATACGCAGTTGCTGTTCGCCTGGGATAAGACCTCCAGCTCCGCCTCAGCAGCTCAACAGTGCCTAGTTTCCATCTTTAAATGGCTGGCAGATGCTCAGTTGAAGTGTAATGAACAAAAGTCTGAAATCTTATTGTTTGGCAGGTTTCCTGCTGATTTTCGCGAGCAGCTGTGGCCCCCTGACTCCCAGCTCCCCCCGGTGTCGGGACAGCCTGCTAAAAACCTGGGAGTCTGGTTCGACGAGAGTCTCTCTTTTTCCGCCCATATTAAGAAACTGGCTGGTTGCTGCTTTGGTCTCCTTAAGTCTCTGCGGACCTTTTTCCCGCTTCTCTTCAAGCGGCTAGAGAAACCGTCGCCTGTGCTCTGATCCTTTCCCGCCTGGATTACGCTAATGCTCTCTTTGTTGGGTCCCCTGGATATCTGCTTAAAAAACTTTAGGTAGTCCAGAACACGGCCGCTAGATTGCTATTGGGTATATCGGCAAGGAATAGCGTGACCTCTCAACTACGCTCTCTTCATTGGCTTCCTGTTGCCGATAGGGTCAGGTTTAAATCTCTAGTGTTGGCCCACCGTGCCCTCCATGGCTCTGGTCCCCTCTATCTCCAGAAGGGGTTTTCCTTCTACTTCCCGGCCCGTGCTCTTCGATCGGCGACCCAATGTCTTGCCCGGGTGCCTCGCTTCAGGCTTCAAAGGATGGGTGGCAGTTCCCTCACTGTGAAGGCAAGTGCAGCCTGGAATGCCCTTCCCCTTTCCCTGCGGTCTATCCAGAACCCTGCCACATTCAAAAAGAAACTTAAGACTTACCTTTTTGTTTGCTAATCTCCTCTTGTACATCTCAGGCATCGCGCAGGGACACTCATGAGTAGCCGCGCGCGCTACAAGTGGAATTAACATTAACATAACATAACATTAGCCACGTGTACAACATTTTTACAGGATCAATTAACAGTGACAGGAAGTCAAACGTGAGCAGGCAGGAAATATGTAGAATTAAAGTGAGGATGAAGTCTTCTGCAATATACGGCCTCGTTTCCAGGCAGTACGTTCTTTAGCAGATGAATGCTAAATAATGTGAGCCTCTGCCACTTTTATAGTCAGGGACAAACTTCTGGGGGGGTAGGGACAAACGTCCCTGCCCCCCCAGAATATTTACTGAACTGTATATTCTAGCGGTACTAAGATCTTGGCATTCACTCAAACATGTTTGCTATGGGGGAAGAAACAGGTCAGGATGACACTACTTGTGGTTGGTAAATTTATCGAACGAAAAAAATAAAATACTACGGTCTCGAACAGACTAGGAATAGAAAAAGGCCCCACCGTGATATCACACTAAATCACAAGCAGTAAAAACAAGCCCGCGAGTGGTGCGCGCGAGCAGCCCACCTCTCTTTCCTTCTTTCATTTAGTTGCTTCCCTGTGAAATGGATCCAACAATGAGAGAAGCAGACGAGGAGGGAGTGGGAGGAGGGAGTGGGAGAAGGGAGTGGATTCACGCGCTATAAGGCGTAATGAGCCATTACGGAAAGCCAGATGGCCTGTGCATGTCCACGCGCTCCCGAACGCAAGCTGGAGGCCGGCAAAAGCCTTCGGGCAGGACTTTTCAAAGCCCACTACTAAATGTCTCGCAGACCGAGCAACGCATGCGCTGGCTCAGCGAGACCTAAAAACTGCCTCGGTTTGTGATGTCTTGAAGGGTATCCTGGGGCTGCTTGTGGCTGTGCATTCCCAAATATGCAAGTCCTACAAATAACCTGGAAAGGAGGAGGGAGAGAGAAGAAACTGTGAGATGTTGGGTTGGAGAGGAAGTGAGAAAGGTTTTAAGCCATTTAGCAGAGGTCTGCAAACTGGGGGGCGTTACGCCCTGGTGGGGTCTTAAGTGGTCAGGGGGCGGCTCTGGCCAAGAGAAGCATCTTGCTTTGTTCTTAGTGACAAAAGAAATTAGAGGCAGTACACCACTTTGTACTGGGCCATCACTAACATCTTTTGTCATTTATATCCTGACTGTGACTGTGCGAAAAAGGGGTAACAGAACTTAACTGCAATGTTTAGACATATTTAAACATTGCCAATTTCACAGAATAATTGTGAACATTTGGGGGGGGGCTGATGATTTTTCTTTTTAACATGGGGGGGCACAGCATTAAGAACTTTGAAGATCACTGCCATAGAGAAACGGCACAGAATGTTAAATGCCGCAGTAAGTTATATTGGACCTGCTGCTCAGTTCTCTTTCGAAACTTGGTGAGAGCAGCGGTGACTGCATTTTGTGACTGATAAAGTGTTTATAGTGTGTACAAGTAACTTTTATTACAAGCCAGCCAGTGGATATGGCTAGGGAAGATCAGGATTTGAGAAATTTGTGCTTGGCTCAGCCTTTTAGGCCGCTGTGGGCGATAATAGGAGTACCAATAACTTAGGTAATAAATAAACATTAACCAGTTGGACTTGGACCAGATTTACTCATACACACAATCATTCATTCTTTAAAGGATGATGTAATTAGTCCACTGAAGTTGATAAAGTACACTGGGAAGATGTCATTACACTCCTACATCTTTAAAGGGAGGATTGGCTTGAGGAAATGCAATCAGAAGTGAGACTTGTTATTTGCCGACCCAGCACTTACTTCTTTTGGAGAGGGTACAAATAAAGTGGGAGAACATTGTAGTTTGCCTCATTTTTTAACTCTTGGAGAGACAGTGGCTCCAATATCAGGATTGTCTGTCTGGAAAAGCCGGATGCAACTTTTCAAATAATATTAGCCTATACGTTTTGTACACTATGTTGTGTTGTTGAATTTTAATTTTGTGCTGTTCCTCTTTTGGTGTTCGGTTTTATATACCACTGTCTGGTACTGGCATCGTGTTTTTGATTTTTGTTTGTATCCTGTGTTTCATTGAGTTGGGCCGTTATGGTGTTGCTGTGTAGTGCTGTATTTTATCGGAATTTGGTTTTCTATTGTGTTCTTGAAATTCAGTGTTGTGGGTTTTTTGCATCTCACCTGCAGTCTGTTGATTTAAACGTGCAAAAACGTTACTAGTTTTTTTGATACAGTGGTAAAAGATATTTGGATTGAACACCACACTTGTTCCCCTCAAGAACACCTTATAGCGAGACCACTGGAGCAGGGCACTAAAGCAGTTATCTAACACCAGAGCACTTTAATCCTCACCCAAGACTTTAACAACAGTGCCCTAAATGGTTGTCAGGTTAGTGTCTTAACTCTGACCCTGCTCCATGTTGGCCTGTTCTGAGTGAACAGGGTAGAGAGAAGCACACTGTTGTGTGAAACTGGCAAATACAGGGGCAGGCGAAAGAGGTTTGGAAAATATTTATAAAGAAATATTGGCATACATCTCTAGAATGTCTGACATTTGTCAGACTATTACTAGCATGTTAATGAACGTTTTTAATGTCTTGCTTTTAACTTTCATGAAACCAAGAAAAAGGGTTCAATTCACTTGATTAAAATATAAGTGTGTTAAGGTAGATGAGACTACAACAGTGAAACCCTTCTTCACACTAATGGAAGTTAGGAAGTTAGGTGCAGCCTAGTGTCTGGAATAATTGACCTCTCACCGGACCCTCCACAGAACTGGACGCACAAATAAGTCTTTCAGGAAATTGCCTTTGCTATAACCACTACTGACAGAAAATCGGATCTTGTGACAGAGACAATTAAATAAAGCATTGTAAATATTCCAGTTGAACCCTAAAACAGTGTTCTGACATTTTTCTGGTGATGTGTGAATCTTTAGTAATACTCCAGGCAAAGATAGCTGTCTTACAGACAGGGATCAAAGCCAGACCATCAGCCTTAGACAATAAGGTAAAATATTTCCACAGGCCCCAAACAGAAATCAGGTCGGAGTCTGTATATCTTATTCAGCTGTGTGTGGGGGAAGGATATTTATGTGCCAGAAAAAAAATAAGTGCCACTTGTCCGATTTTCACCGTTCAATTTAACAAAAACATAAAAGCAAACTCCAATAACTTCTGAGAAAGGGTCAAAGGCAATATTTCCCATTGTTCCTTCGGGTGGCTAAACCGATCAAGAAGAAAGGCAACCTGACTATTCAAGATGATTTTACCAATATGGTGAACAGCGGAAGGTTCATAGGGGTGTAGGGGATGTTCGCTCCTACCCTGGAAAGTAATAATTTTACCAGCGGTTAACCAAGATTCTCAAGGAAAATCCTCAACAAGGACAGATGGAATGGATACTTCTGTAACGCTGCAGCTTAACCAATGCATAGGGCATAATCATGCTTCTAATTCAACGTCCAAAGTTTGGGAGATGCAAGGAGACCTGAAGAAGATAGGTCACTAAAACATCACCATGAATAAGGATATGTTCACCTAGTGATCCATGACCACAAAACAACATTCAGAGAGGAGGCAGGTGGTTTATCCTGTGCATTAGAGAAGAAAGGACCTGAGCTGGCACCAGTGCCCTAAGTGTTCAATGTGTAAACTACAGTTCAGAGGGGTGGGGATGGGGCAGCCATCAAATGTTGTCACGTTGTGGGAGGGATTCCAAGAGGATTAGGGGCGAGCACCCTTTTTTATCTTATCATATAAGTCAACAGGAACGTATGACATTCTCAGGCGGGTATTTTCCTGATGATCTACAGTACATATCATCTATCCTCTAAGGATGTCAATGCCATAGAATATGTGGACTAAGTGGGTTACAAGCAAGCCTTTATAAAAGGTCCTCAGCATCAGGTGGGACAGCTGATTTAATACAGTTCAATCCAGATGCTTTTTGAGATGAGCTGTACACTTAAAGAGCCATAGAAAACAACCACCTCACTGTATTTTTACATTGTTTTTAATCTAGCAAATCTTCACTCTTCAAAACGCGACCGTAGGGTTCCTACTCAGAAACTTCAGTAAATTACATGGCATGCCACCTTACCAAGGGATCCTTAAGTATTAACATATAAGGGCTATGTGGGCAAAAAATGTTGAACCAAAATGTTTGAAATCATCAATATAAAACAGTGTGAGATTCAGGGCAGGAAGAGGTCATTGGATTTACCTGCCCCGAGCAGCCATGAAAGGCATGCCAGTCTCTGGCAGGGAAAAAAATCAATGGGCCCAACTCAAAGGTAGCGAACACCATGAGTGTCAGTCAGTCAGTCAGTCAAAAATACTTTATTCGGTTCATATCAAAAACCACAAAAGTATGCTACATAATTCATCAGAGTCAAGACATTAAATTAAAAAAGATATGAGACATTGATTTACAATCCATTCACAACGATTTCATATATGTATAAAAAACGTGCATTATAAATATTGATAAAAAGAGTAAAACCAGCACAAAGAACAATTTAAAAAAAATGAAGCGCTTACTCCTAGGTCCCAAGTATACCGCTATGTACAATGTGTCCAGTTAATTTTCCTCCTCAGTCTCAGTGCTATTGTCAAAAAATTTGCTATGTTAAAAATTTCCCATGTACTTGACAATAGCTGTAAATATAAAAGGGCAGGTTTAACTTGTCTAAAGCCCTTATCTTTAATGAGGGGAATGATGAACTTTTTACGGATAGGGCATAAATGCTTACAAAAAAAGATAAAGTGCATATTGTCTTTAATAGAGAATCCGTCACAAGAACAAATCTCCAGTTCCGACTCCTTGGTCCAACCTGGGCGTTCTGTAAGGAGAAGGTGGAATTTGTTCAATCTAAACTTGGTCAATAAAAATCGATGATTCATGTTGTTGACGATTCTCAAATAAGGTTCTATACCTCTGGTGGTTATTAACAATTGATGAGCCCTTACTGTTGGTTTACATAATTCATTTTCTTCTCTTGCCAAATATGCCAATTGCTTTTATGTGTCTTTAGCCCATTTCACATCCCCCTTCAGCAGCTTATTTGGGGAATCAAACAATTCCGGTCGACCCAATTTAGTTGCTAATTTTTTTATATAGTTCAACTGGGGGATGGAGTGGCCATACTCCAGTGCTAAACAATCCCTCAGAATCTCGTGATTCAGGTCTAATTCAGGGTTCAGCCAAATAGAAACCCATTTCAATAGCGGGGCTAAGGCTTTGCGATCTTCCAAATATTCAACCCCACACTCTTGGTGAACAATGTATCCAGGTGTAGACTGGGGGACGTAGAACATAGATTTCAAAAACTTGTCCTTAGCCACCTGCAAGGCCTTTAAATTTTTTGACCCCCACAGGTCAGTTCCATACATAGCTATTGAAGTGCATTTGGCGTCATAAGTTTTCAACACCGCCTCGATAGGCTTCACACCCAGTTTACGTGCGAAATCCAGGACAGCCAAGATAGACCTAGCAAAGGCATTATGTTTGGCAACCAACTGGGGCAACCAGGTGGAATTATCATCAAAGATTACCCCCAGGTAAGGAAATCTTGTAACCCTAGATAAAACATTCCCTTCACAGTTCATAGTCTTAATTCTTTTAGGTTTACTGCCCACAATCATTACATGTGATTTAGGAAAATGTACACTAAGATCCAGTGCCTTCATAAAATTAGCAAATTAATTTAAAAGACATTGCAACCCCACTGCTGTGCGTGCTATTAAGGCGGCATCATCGGCATAAAGTAGTGCCGGAATAGAAAATTTGCCAGCCTTTGGTATATCTTTACACACCTCAGTTAAAACAGCACCTAGGTCGTTAATGTAGAGGGTAAAAAGTAAGGGGGCCAAAATGCAGCCCTGCCTAACTCCATTAATGATCCCAATCTTGCCCGTACTGTTACCCAAACGATCATACCTAACTGTAGCCGTAAGATCCCTATGTAAGTCAGCAAGAAAATACACAATGTTTTTATCAACACCTAACTTGAGGAGCAATTCCCAAAGTTTGGACCTATTCACTCGGTCGAAAGCCGAGGAAAGGTCCATAAATGCTAAGTGCAAAGTACCCCTTTTAGCAATAGTGTATTTCCCTATTAACAGTTGAAGGTTGAGGCACTGATCTATAGTGCTTCGACCTTTCCTGAACCCATATTGTAGGCATGAGAGGGTATCTGTGTCCTCCAGCCAAGATGTTACTTTACCAAGGACCACTCGCCCTAACACCTTCACTGCAGCATCAATGAGGGAGATAGGGCGATAACAACTAGGATCCCCCCTATTTCCCTTCTTAAAAATGGTTACGATGACAGATTTGGACCAAGTGTCCGGAATACCTGCCAAACAGACCCTATTAAAATCATTAGTTAAGACTCTAGACTAGGTCTTGACATCTGATTTAAAGAGGTCGGCAGGAACACCGTCGGGACCCGGGGCCTTGTTGCTAGTCATCTTCCCGATTGCGTCTGCCACCTCTGACTCTGTAACCGTTAAAGTATAGGCATCTAAAATAGGGGTAGGTATAATCCCCACCCCATGATGTTCCCCTTCATAGACTGACTTAAAATGAGAACACCACGCCTGTTCCTGAATACCACAATCTAATTTGTCATTACAGGGGTCGTGGAAAAAGGGTTTGTTAACGACAGCCCAGAATTTAGCACTGTTCCTGAGCACGTCTACGGAGGTTAGTTTTTCCCAGGCCGCCTCCCTGATCTCCCGTCTTCTATTGTCCAGAGCTTTCTTATAACTTTTCCTTAATAAGGCCACAGTAGCCTTATTCACTAGTTTACAGTTTAGTGCGGCTTTTAGTTTTTGGTTAGCTAACGAGCAGTTACGATCGAACCACCCCAGCTCAGCAGGGTTCTTAACTTTCCCCGTATGTCTAAGGTCTGCAGAGACCTGGGTACAGATTATTGAATAAGCCTCTAAAACCTCATCGTTCCCTGCTTCCAAATTCAGACATGTTTCCAACTCAAGTCCTACTTTAGTTATTAAATTGGTATGGAAGTCTCCAGGTATGATTCTGCTCCATCTAAGTCTACGGGCCTGATCTGTCGGACGAATATCTGATTTGTCCGTTCTGTTTTGAACTATCGTGGGCTTTATGATCAGATCCGAAACACTGAGGACCACTGGATTATGGTCACTAAAGTGTGACCACACAGGCAAGTGTCCATGTATCCTATCCCCCTGTGTTGAGCTGATGAAGATATAATCAATAACTGAATGAAAACCATTCCCCTTAAAAGTAGGTATCTCCTTATCCAACATTGTTGCGAGCATCAGACCATTGTCTGCCAGGATTGTCTCAAGGAGACCACCCTGTGCAGAGTGTTCGAAATGAGTGTCCCCTTGTTCTACAGGACCTAATAGGTCTAAAGACAGACACTCATCCGGACACCCATGAATATTAAAATCTCCCATGATTATAAAGAAGCAATGAGTTTTATTGACCTCCTTATATTCTGCCAAGAACAAATTTAATTTGGCCAAGTGATCGGTCGCGGTGACTCTATCAAATGAATTATAAAAATTGACGATTAAAATAGTTCCCACCCCACTCAAACAAATTTGTACTGCCAGTATCTAGTTGGGTGTGAGTACCAGGAATGGTAGCCGAGATTAGGGTGACCAAGCCACCCTTCGCCCTCCCCATATTAGATTGGACCGCGGGGATGGAGTAACACGAGTAACCATCCAGACTCAGTATGTTACCTGTGTCCCAGGTTTCCTGTAGTCCTATAATATCGCCCATACTGATGAACTCTCTCCATGCTGGGTCATCTATTTTGTTTTTGAGGCCAGCCACGTTCCAGGTTACCAGCTTTATCAAAGTATCCCGTGGACCTTTAGCTCTTACCGTTGTCGCTGCATTGGGGGTACTAACTGCAGCAACAGGGGTAATAATAGCTTTTTGGCTCCCTAGTCACTCGTTTTCGCCCAAACTTGAAAGGTTATCAAATCTATTTAAAACGGGGACGGAAAAATCATAAGGCAATCTCCCTTTAAATAAATCGCTATTCATTTGTCTAATCTGATGTGGTGAATAAAAAAAGCCCAATGGGAGTAAGTTTACGTACTCATTTTGAATTCTGGCTGACCCTGCCTGTCTCAATATGTCATCAACCAGCCTGGGGGATCTAAAGCTTATGATGACACAGTCGCCCTCTAAGCTTTTTTTGGTCTTACCCACCCCATGGTACCCTTCTAACCATCTTAATATTATTTTCCAGACGTTCACCCAGATCTGTTTTGTTTGACTAGTAATAAAGGGTTTTATTTCTTAATGAGGTCCACTGTTCATTTTGACCAACCTTAATTTTCGGGACATTAGCCACGATTATCGTATAGGGGCATGCCTCAGCTGGTAGATTTAATGGTAACTCTCTCTTCTTAGGGGGCTGTGTTTGTGGGCCTATTCTCCCTGCTGGCCCCCGAGGACCCTGTTTCTCACCCATGGTGGCTCCAGTGACTTTTGACACCGGGATAGGAATACTTGGTGCTAAACTCTGAGGTGTCACTAAGGGAACCAATTTCTCTGTGAGACTGGCAACACACACAGGAGGTGCAACCACATTTATACTACTATCCTTAGTAGAAGCAGTTACGCCCCCTGCTGCCTCCATATACTTATTCAGGAGTCCACCTAATCTATTTACCTCCGCAGACATCCGGTCAAGTTTTGCCACTAAAGGTTTAATAATGCCCTTGATCTTTAGGTCAATGAGGCTAGCTAGCTGGTTGAGCTGTTCGTCATCCAATTTTACAGTGCTAGCTCCCACTACTGCATCATCTTCCTTTTCTAGGTTTTTGATAGGTGTGACTGCTTTTTTTCTAATAGAACGGGTGCCCATACGTTTCGACTGTGTTTTTCGGCATGCTCTAACCACTCTGGATACAGGGGTCGGGGGGTGCTGTACCATAGTGTCTATAGAAACGTCCAGCTCAACATGTTCAGGCATTTCCCTATCAGAAGCTTCGGGGTTAATGGGGTTGCTACAGTTGCCCTGTCCCAGTACAACCAGGGGAGAGCACGTAATAGATAGTAACGGGTCGCAGCTTAGACCTAAAGACTGTCGTCTTTCACTGTTGATTTGATTAACCACCTTAACTAAGTAGTTATCCATGGTGCCAAAAGCAGGTGGGGCACTATGTTTCGACATGCTACAAACTACAATGAGGGAGGCCAAATTCAAATAACGTATATTACACAATGTATGCAACACCCTCACCTATCACTTTAAAGATGCTCTTGTTAAAGCTTATCACAACCGTTAAACAAGAACCAGGTATATTGTATGATCTCACTGTATCTTTGAGGTGTAGAGTAGGGGGAGGCCTCAAGATCCCTGCACCAAAGTGTATGTCCCAGCCCTGTCTCGTTCTGCCCCGGACTGCCACAGACTGCCCTGCCCTTGTCCCGGGCTTCTCCCGGGCAGCTCCCGCGCACGACTCGCGATGCGAGAGGTGTTCCTGCCTCTTCAAGCGCCTCCGGGCGCGCTGGTGGCGTGGAGAGTGTGCGCCGCCCCCGGGGCTTCTGGGGAGTGTAGTTCCCTGCTTGGGACTACGGCCGTTGCCCTCCCGGCACTGCTGGTGTTGCCGCTAGTCCTGCCGTTCCCCTCACGGCGTTCGCGTCGGTTTGGGAGCCGATGCCCCCGTGGTCTGCTGTCTGGTCTTAAAATGAGCCCCCACAAAGCTCGCGGTGCTCCCGCCTCTTCAAGCGCCTCCGGGCCAGCTGGTGGCGTGGAGAGTGTGCGTCGCCCCCGGGGCTTCTGGGGAGTGTAGTTCCCTGCTTGGGACTTTGGCTGTTGCCCTCACGGCACCGCTGGTGTTGCCTCTAGTCCTGCCGTTCCTCTCACGGCGTTCCCGTCGGTTTGGGAGCCAATGCCCCCGTGGTCTGCTGTCTGGTCTTGAAATGAGCCCCCACAAAGCTCGCGGTGCTCCTGCCTCTTAAAGCATCTCCGGGCGCGCTGGTGGCGTGGAGAGTGTGCGCCGCCCCCGGGGAGTGTAGTTCCCTGCTTGGAACTACGGCCGTTGCCCTCACGGCACCGCTGGTGTTGCCGCTAGTCCTGCTGTTCCCCTCACGGCGTTCGCGTCGGTTTGGGAGCCGATGCCCCCATGGTCTGCTGTCTGGTCTTGAAATGAGCCCCCATGAGTGTCACTACCAACACTTTTTTTTCTTCTAAAACACAATTAAACTTTTTCTTTTAGAAAACCAAACCAGTTTGCTGAATGAGTCTACAAACATTGTACACACTCGACAAACGTTACTTTCTATCAATTCATCTGGCGTATCAATGGATGAATTGCAGGCAGTGAGACCCCTAAAAGGCAGGGAGGAATCTCTGTTAGGGAAGTGGAGGCCAGTACTTCCACTGACCTGGAGAATGGTGTGCCACAGATTGAGGTCACATTGACCTCCTTAGTCGTCTTCTTATGGCACAAATGAGTTTACCCACATATATGTAGGTTTTATGCACAGTAAAAGAATCGGGTAGTCGTTTTTAATTCATTTTTTGATTTTGTCTGACAAATTTGGCACCCATAAATTGATATATTTTATTGTGGTTTTATTAATGTTTAATGTCAAGTTTTGATACAGTTCATATTAAATTTAACGAATACTCATTTAAAACACCAAATAGGAAATGGTGATGTTATTAAAAGAATGACAACGTCCTTTTTAGGTTTCGGCTAGCGTTGCTGCGCACATGCGCAGCTCGCTCGGCGAGATTTAATGATTTTTAGGAGTTTTGGTAAAGGGCTTTAAGCCCGCCCCTCTTTTCCATTGGCTGGCGTCACCGTTTATGCTAAACGGTGGCCAGCCATTGGAAAAGAGCTTTCCATGACGTGTACTTTGGCTTTTGCAGGCGGCCCACTTGGACGGGCTCGCCTGCTTTCCTCCCATCGCAAAAGGTTTCTTATCTTTATGGGGCCATATGTTTCAAACATATGGCCCCATAAAGACAAGAGAACACTGCCGGGAGCTTCAACGTCACCGCAAGCCGCGCTGGGATTGGCCCAGCATCGTAGGTTGCATAGCTGCGGAGGGGGCTTGTCTCTTGTTTCTTCCTTCCAGTCCTTCAACTACTCTGTTTTTTCATCTCTCCTCCATTTCTGTCATCCTCCCCACACGTTTTCAATTTCTATCACTGTTTCTGTTTCTAGCTTATACTTGTAGTCTCCTGTGTACATATTTGACATATTCAGTTTCTTAGTTCCGAACTCGCGTTAGTTCTTACCTGGAGAGATGTCCGTCGTCTACCTCTATGTGTGTAGCTTCCTATCCTTCCAATTTAAGGGTCCTGGGAAGGCGGGAGCTTTATTTTCGCCTCCTGTCGCAGTGTTTTCTTTTATTTAACTTGCTCACACTTCGCGTCTTTCCCCTCTCAGAGAGCCAGGGCGACAGTATGGTAGGGGCGAGCGGTGCTACACACAGAGCTTTAATTCTTCAGAGTCGGAAAAACTAATAAGGCAGGCCCAGCTCGCCAGAGCAGTCAGAGCCGTGCCGGGCGCCTTCCCGGCAGCGAAGCACATTTAGAGAGTACATTCAACGATCCACTGACTTGTAACTTCAGCTCCCAGAGGCCCGATAAGAGTGCTGTGCGGCCGGAAGCAGATGAGAGCAGCAGTCAGGAGGCGCCGGTAAATACATGCATGATGCAGGCCGCGCCGAGCGGGGCAGGGGTGTGTGGTACACAGAGGCACCAGGGAGCAGGGGACACACAAACACGCACACTGACAATCTAACACAACACACGAACACAAGGGCCTCAAGGTGACAAAAGACATAATAGGCTCAGAGCATCCGCTATCCGCAAACACACAAACATGTGCACTGACAAGTTAACACAACAGATGAAGACAAGGGTATCAAGACGCAGAGCAACAAAGCATCGTCTGCTTAGAGCATCCGCTATCCGCAAACACACAACAAAACACAAAAGTCCACACGAAAACACACAAACGTCCACTGACGAGCTTACACAACAGATTAAGACAAAGGACTCAAGGCGCAGCGCAGACAAAGCATTGTCTGCTTAGAGCATCTGCTATCTGCAAACACACAATAAAACTTAGAGATCCACAGGCAAACACACCAACGTCCACTGACGAGCTAACACAACAGATGAAGTCAAGGGACTCAAGGCACTTAGTGGCACAAACCGCTGATCTGAACCCAGACTCAGGTCAGTTGGAATCTGATCCCTGCCTCATGGCTGAGTTTGGACCCCTGAACTCAAGCAACCCCCCACACCTAGTTGGGTAGTAAAAGGTGATTGTACCTGTGGTGCAGTGGCCCTTAGCACCCGGTGCCACTGCACAAGCTGCACTGATAGCTACAGTAATTGTATATTGGCTATTTGTACATTGCACTTTTTATAATTGAACTTTTAATCAGTTTACCGCTTTTATTATCCAAAGAATTAAGTTTATGAACTGAACTGATAGGTACACCCATGTCCTGTCTCCCCGCCCTCCCCGCTAGCACACACCACACGCAGACACACAGCCCCCCTGCCCCACTCTCAGCAGCTTGCCAAACTTCAGACCTCCCCGGGGTGAACTGTAGATGTTCATCCAGCTCAGAGAAGCCCGGAGCGCTTGTGATGTTGGAGCAGCACAGGAGAGTCCCCCGCCCGGGTGAACACCCGCTCCTGTGTCTGAACACGCAGGAGCTTTGCCCCCCCCCCGCTGTAAACCCACAAGTCCTGCCAATGACGCTTTATTACACTGTGACTAACTTTATTATACGCCCTGCTCTCTAGCACACAACACACAGAAGGCACACAGGCCCAATGCCTTCACACACCCTGCTCTCTAGCAGACAGTATACAGACCCATGATTTAACACACCCTGCTCTGTAGTACACAACACGCAGACCCATGCTTTATCACTCCCTGCTCTCTAGTACAAACACACAGATGGTACACAGACCCAAGCTTAAATACACCCTGCTCTCTAGCACACAACACAGAGACAGTACACAGACTCATGCCGTAACACACACAGCTCTCTAGTACACAACACGCAGACAACGCACGTTCACCAGCCCATGCAGCATGCACCTTGACCCCGTCATTGCACTGCATGCTTCTCTGAAGTACACACACACACATGTCTGTCACACTTTTGTCTCATGCCCCCTCATCCTCCAGTACAGAGGCCGCTGAGAGTACAGGCGTGGTCTTTGTTCACTGCTCCATGGTCCTGCGGAGGAACCAAGGCCTGGGGGGTGGGGGAGCATGGAGGTAAGCCCGGCCCTGGTGTGGGAGCGGAGCAGAGGCCCTGTGGGGCAGATCATCCAAAGACCACCAAGGACGAAGAGACAGGACGAGGGCTCAGCCCTGGGAGACGGGAAGGGAACGTCGATGCTCCCACCCAGAGCGGGAGGAGTGAGGGAGGAACATGACAGCCCCGGTGTGAAAGTGGAGAGTGAGGTCACAGCGCATCAAGGCCAGGGAGAGGGATAAGGCTCAGTCCTGCTGCAAGGGCGGAGGCTGGGAAGCAACTCACTCACAGCGCACCAAGGGCACAGAGGAAGGGAGGGAGGGAGGGAGAGATGAGATAAGTAAACCCCAGCCCTGGTGAGAGAGCAGGGACTGGTGGGGGAAGTACGTAGAGAGGGGAGACTCAGTCTTGGTGAGAGAGGGGTTGCTGTAGGGCGGAGGGAAGCTTTAGCCCTGGTGTGAGAGCGGAGCCTGGAGGGCGGGCGGAGGAGCGGCCCAGTCCTGGTGCGAGAGCGGAGCCCGGGAAGTGAGCACGGATACCCCACCCCAGTGATAGCAGAGCCAAGGGCTCAGCCGCTGGGAGAGCAGGTATTGTGGAAACATTTGTACTGCAGCCTGAACCCCATAAACACCCGTGCTGCAGCCTGCGCTGTGGAAATATTTGTACTGCAGCCTGAACCCCATAAACACCTGTGCTGCAGCCTGCATTGTGGAAACATTTGTACTTCAGCCTGAATTCCAGAAACACCCGTGCTGCAGCCTGCATTGGGGACACATCTGTACTGCAGCTTGAACCCCCAAAACGCCTGCACTGCAGCCTGCACTTGGGTGACATCTGTATTGCAGCCTGAACCCCAGAAACACCTGTGCTGCAACCTGCATTGGGGAAACAGCTGTACTGCAGGCTGAACCCCCAAAACGCCTGCACTGAAGCCTGCACCTGGGGGACATCTGTATTGCAGCCTGAACCCCAGAAACACTTGTGCTGCAGCCGGCACCCCGTAAACACCAGTGCTGCAGGCTGCACCCAACAAACACCCGTACTGCAGCCTGCAGCTGGGAAAAATTTGAAATCCAGCCTTAAAAGAAACCCCATAATATTGTGGAGAAACTTAAAAAGGTTGTAGCGGTGACTACATCAGGCCCAGCCAGCAATGCCACCATGCCAAACCCTTCAAGGTACAATTGCTGTTGTGAACCCTTAACATGCCCTGTGTACCTCTTGAAACCCAGAGAATACCGCCCCCACCCTTTGAACCTTCAAAAATGCTGGAGGCGTTAGCACCTTGCACTACTTGTGTGACATCACCGAGAGCACAGCGCCTCCTGCTACCATCCAGTGATCTCGACACACTCTGGTGAACTCTGTCATTGTGTGATCTTTGGACAAACAGTGCCCACCTGCTCTATGTCACCTGCAGCAGCACAGCACACTACAATATCTGCACTGACAGTACACTTCTTGGACTCTGTCTGGGGTTTCAACCTAGACATAAAGAAAAATCTTCTGGACTCACTTTACAATTAACATGTGTGACACTACTCTCTGGAATACCCATCCGTGTCCCAGCCGCACTAATGACCCAGACCTGGTCCGACCAGCCGTGCAGACACCCCACTCCCATCACTAACCCTCTCCTCCTCTGACCACTGCCTGCAAGATGTGTCCCCCAGCATCTTACAGCCTCCCACTACTGCCACCACGAGCCCTACTGCAAAGCCTACACAGGCTCAGAGGACTCCATTCCTGAATCAGCAACACCAAAAAACACGTCTCCCCACCCAGTGACTTGTCACTACCACGACCCCTGACTCCTCGCGCACAAACCTCCTGTCCACAATACCTGGACTGTATCCAGGGCCACTGGAATTATGCGGAAGGGGAAGGTCAAATTATGTGGCAGGGTTGAGTAACTTATGGAGAAAGAAAAGGCAAACTGTGAAGCTTAATGGGGCACAATTTGTAACAGTATTACTTAATTATTTCGTAATTTATGGGTCGAGCCTGGGCAGTGCCTTGATCGAGTTCGCCAGTTGAAGACTGTTTGCCGTGTTTAAATCAAGGAAAGAGAAGAGTTGCCGGACTCCATAGAAGTAGAAGAGGAGCCGGTGGTCCGCTGCATAGGGCCTTAAGCAGACAGGCCGTGACTGTGACTGTATGTCAGTTTGAGAAGAATTAATTGAGTCCCTGAGGTGCTACTTGACGCACGGCGAAGTTTGGGAGAGTAGTTCTTTATTCACCCTTGTCCTGAGGAGGCCAAGATTCCTGGAGGCCGAAACGCGTCCGCATCGACATGCCATTAGGACAAGAGGAGTCTTTGTGATATTTTGTACCTGATTTAATTGTATGGGTGTACACAATCTTTGAACTTAGGTTCAGAACTTATTAGAACTGATTGCGCGCATACAGGACTTCCTCTAGTGTACCACCTGATCTTATAGGGGGACACCTCTTTGATTTTGTATGACCTTTTGGATGAAAATAAGAAAACAACACTTATTAGTTTGTATTAGAATATTGTTTGCTGTTAGTATTCATTGTTTGTATTTGATTGCGAAATAATGATGTGTATATATATGTGTATTTTGTATGACTAATAACATACATAAAAAAAGAAAATACTACTTTGAAGTACAGATTGCCATAAATAAAATTGGTGATCGTGATGACTACATGGCATGTGATCATTGTGTTAAAAGTTAAAAATTAAGACTGAGAATTGTGTTCTTACTGTAGGGGGAATTTATAGTCCCTGTACTCATAGCAAAGTCCGAGATTGATCCCGCCCTACCACAATCTGTACTTTGCACCTTTGTGCACTGCTCTGTGAGGCATACTGTATTCAGGGACTGGAAGCTCCCCACATATTTTTAATTGGTTTGTGTCACTGCTTACTGTAAACTGTGGCTGTTCATTGGTCAATAGGCATAGTAGTCCCTGCCGATCTTTCCTGGTATATGTGTTGTTACTCTGTAGGCTTTAATTACAGCCTCCGAACACTATTTTCGACATGCTCTCTCGTAGCGTGGCATAGCATAGCATGGGCTCTGGCATTGGAATGCAATAGGTCTCGCATGGTATTGGCATTGTAAATGACAATGCCTTTTATTGATCTGTTTTAAAAATAACACATAAATAAAAGGCATTTTCATTTACAATGTTAATAGCTCAAACTCTCGTAAATCCGAGACCTATGCATTGCAAATGCTTGTTTCATTTGAATCTGGATTATCAGTTTTAATTAACAAAGCATAGATCCATAACACAATTCTCCACTTGTTTAGGCTACATCCACTCTTTGTTGCACTTAGGGTTGGGTCTTACATGGAGTTAATTTGTACATAATAATTACATTTTACATATTGAACACTTTGTCATTATATCTTCGTGCGCTTAGCTCATTTAGCCCCCATCCGTACTGTCAGTTAGGGATCAGTTATTGGGGTGCTTCATTGGTATTGTGCTAGGGCATGAACTGTGGGTCGGCCTGCCAACTCAGGAGGCGGGTAATAACATTCGGGACAACTTAAGCGAAACTAGGACAATAATACTCTTTTTAACTCGATTTGGCTCAACCCTTCTCGTTCCCTGTTTCAATTGGCGCATGTTCACCTCCTCGTCACGGTCTGTAAGTAAAGGGTGCCAGTTCCACATCTGGTCTTATCTACTTGTGGTTTAACTTCCGTTCCCTCTACCTTGGATGTTAACTCGCGTCATCTAATTCACACTGTGTAGTGGTTATGGGGGCCAATTAGCCATAAATGTCAGCGTCTTGCCTCTGCAAGTCACACAATATCGTGTCCCAGTATGCTGCAATTGGGATTTTGCACAAGCCTAGTCTGTGCTCCCTGTGTAGTGCAACGGAATGACATCATCTGGGCCAAAAAGGGTTGAAAGTGTACATTTTAATTCTAACGGGGATTTATTGACATAAGAAAGTTTGTCCAACTGTGAAGCGATTTTAAAAGACAATGTTTAATCCTATACATGTTTCAAATGTTATTTTCATTGAGAATTACGCTAATTTATTGCATGAAAATGTGTTTAACGGTTTATGTGAACCAGAAACAGCATTACACATACATATATTAAAAAAGATGATGGGAAGTTATGTGGGTAAAATGTTTCAGAAAGTCTTTAGTTAATGATTAGGCAATTTTACTAATCTTATTGAAATAGATGAAGTATTTATGGGTCATACAAATGGTAGTAAATCGCTAAAAGTAGGCCCATAGGAACATGACTATGATGTTCAAACAGCAGCTTTTCATTCACACCAGATGATCATATGAATTTCTTAATTACTTTTTATGTTAATCTTTACTTTTCAAAGGCCACGTTGTTTGTTTTGGCGTAAAGTCTCCACCCCCTGCCACAGACACAACATACACCTCACCCTCTGTAATATAGTGCAATAAAGAAAAATGACAGAATAAATGCAACACAATTATTTGCTACCTTCACATAATCACAAATCCAATGAACTGTAAAGTGAACCTGTGATGCTTGTGGACATGGCTTTATTTTATGTCATCTGGCTGTTGTTGCAATGTTGACTCCTTGTGTTGGTGGATTCTAAAGTGATTGGTAATGAGATTGTTTCTGTTATAGTTTCCTGTCTGAAAGGTCACATGTCACTGTCTGGATACTTGAGTGCATTGCTTCATTGATCGAGCAGCTTAGTGGACAATACCTTCGAATAGACACCAGAAGTGAAGAGGAATACTGAAGTAGTTGTTCTGGTAATGTTGCAGCAATCTGCAGGAGATACTTAAGGTAATGGTTTGTCAAAACACTCTTACCAGCCAGATCAAAAGCTCTGATCTAAGCATCTCAGGAAGGTCCTAAAGTAGTAGGAAGGTTTCATATCTCACTTAGGCCACCGATCAATAATGAAGTGAAAACACTTTTTCTAAGAAGAGAAAGTTTAATGAAGGTGATAGAAGCTACGGCCTTGCAACGCTGTGCATGTCTGCAGAATGCTTTACTTGAGTTCAATAGGCTGTGCAAAAGGAAGCAATATAAATATATAGAGCGTGCACCTAACTGTAAAGGGTCGGACCCCGAGGCTCCCATGCACAGACACAGTGGCTTACATGGTAGACCTGGCCCAGGGCAAGTGCGCCCGGCCCCTTTTACTGGCAGGGTCACATGTCCTGTGACCCCTGTGATAAATGGGTGTGGGGTAGTAATGTAAGCCAGCCCTTGGGGAGCGGCTGGTACAAGAAGCATTACAACAGTGACCAGCGGGTCACTACACTAACCACTGCTGGTGCATGGCAGAAGCGCGACCCCAGCGTGCATTTCTTAAACAAATTTGAAATCTTCTTAATCAAGAAAGAGCAGACACTGTGAACAAGGTCGTGCCTGGATCGAAATGTGTAGGAAATAATCCAGTAAATCTCACATTTAAACACAATTTCTGGGAATGCCGACTCATTCTTGAGAATGAGAATTACTAATATGTTTAATAAGAGCATACTTCTGGTCGAACTCCTGCCAAGCATCGACACCTTTCAAAATTATGTGGAATGTTATTATATATATATATATTTTTTGTTTTTGTTTTATATAGCGCAACCTAGACCCAAGACAAAGGGTGTCAAAGCGCTTTAAATAGCATCAGTTTTGTTACAGAAGGACACATTAATTTTTGTTAGGCACGGGGCGATTAAGTGATTTGCCCAGAATCACAGGATGTTGAGCTTTGTTACCGAGATTCGAACCCGGTTTCCCAGCTTCGAGGTCGACCACTCTAGCCATAAGGCTACATCCTCCCCAATATATGTCCTAATTAAAGGTTTTGAAAACGTACTCTCGTATGGAGTCGCGTCCTTAAGACAAGAGGAACCTTTGGGATATGGATATATATATATATATATATATATATATATATATATATATATATATATATATATATATATATATATATATATATATATATATATATATATATATATATATATATACACATATATATATATATATATATATATTCACTGAAAAAACCATAGGTTTTAGGCCTTATATAGTTAGGAATTAGCATTTAAAAAACCTTGAAAATTCACTGAAAAAACATAGGTTTCAGGCCTTATATAGTTAGGAATTAACATATAAAAAACCATTGAAATTAATCCTATATAGGTAGTTGGACTAACTACATTTGGCGCACCCGCAATCCACTGCAGATGATGTCACATATTACATCATTCATGACATGGTCAGTGACATCACTGATGACATCTCAAATGACATCACTGATGACATCTCATTTGACATCACTGATGACATCATCCAGTGACTGTGTTTTTCTGTAAAGTTTAAATATGTTTTACATATTGAAGAATGAGTGGATGTATAAGTGTCTGGATGAAGGATTTAGTAGGTGCGTGACTGACTGTATGAGTGAGTGATTAAATGTGTCTTACTGAATGCATAGGTTAGTGACTAAACTGTGTGAATGTGTGCATCAGTATGTCTGTTGTTGTGTAAGCTGCTGCATGTGTTGATCAGTAGCTATATGAGTGCCTATATGGGTTATTGATTGGTTACCCAAGTATTTGTATGGGAGACTGAGTGTGTGTGTGGCTGGCTGGGAGGTGTGTGACTCTGTGCAGATCAATGTGTACTTGTATCAGTGATTGTATAAGAGAGTAAGTATGTGTTAGTATATGTTTGAATAAGTAAGGTGTTGTGTGTATAACTATATAGATGAGGAAATGGAAGTGTGATTGATTCTTTACATGACTGACTAGGTGTGTGAGTAACTCCATGGATAAGTGGCTGTGAGTGTCTGCATAGGTGTATGAGTACATATGATAGTGTTGCATTGATGAGTGACTGTATGTATGAGTGATTGTATGGGTGAATGAGAGGATGTGTGTGTAGACCTAGGAATCAGTGAGTGCCTATGTAGTAAATGGTATTGGTCAGTCAGTCAAAGGCTTTTATTCGATATGCAAGATATCTTATAAGCACACTTACAGTACAATCATTTTCAATATAACAAAAAAGCATCACTTAAAGAAGTCAGTATAAAAAACACATTTAAGAGGGATAAAAGGACAAAAGATGTCCGCTGATAAATTAGCTAAAACAGAATTAAATCGCTACTGACAATCTCTTACAACGAATGAGCCAAAACTGTTTTAAAAACTTAGCAATTCCACATACGATCGGGGGGGATGTGTCCGTGGTTAGGATGCGTAAAGCTGTTAGGTGGCTGCGTGTGCCCATATTTTGGCAGAGGGGCTTCAACCAAATACCCCTGGGCCTTGCATAATCTGGGCATTCAAACAGAACATGCGCAACAGACTCTACCTTGCTCGGACAACATGCACAATTTGGGGACTTACGAACCCTGGAGCTCCAGTTAGAAACAAAAGCACCAAGAGGAAGGGAACCAACTCTAAATTTAAAATAAAGGGCACGATCAAAGGGAAGAGTAATTAAGTCCAGATAGGGTTCAAATGCCACAGTGTCTTTAATCAGTAAAAAGGCGGCTGTAGACTTGCAATGGGTCGAGTTTGTAATGAGGTGCTCCGCGGCCCATTTCCAAAAAAGGGCCTTTACCACATCTTTCGGTGGAGCTGAACATGATGACCAATAGTCCCCCAAACCAATTTTCTCCATAAGATTTTTGGTGTCTCTTAGCCATCTTATCTTTGCCCAGCCCCCCAGACTCATTATATCCCTCAGGCCATCAGCGTAGGATTTTAACTCTTCACCCCTCCAGATTCGGGTCCATAGGAGGAGAGGGCGAAGCAAGGCTTGATCTTTAATGCTTCTGCAGCCTGTGTCCAACAGCACTGGTACAGATGGAGTGCTCAGGGGGATGGCAATTATTGATTTCAGAAGCTTACTCTCGGCTGTCACCAGAGCGTCCAAACGGGAGTGGCCCCACAGTTCTGCCCCGTATAAGGCTGATGTAACTACCTTGGTCTTGTAAATTTCAATTACCAGGGTGAGCGATCTCCTTGGTGAGGCCCGGTACTCCCTCATAAGAGCTCCTCCTACTCTCTTGTGGTTGAGGACCATTTTGTCTATATGGTTTGCCCAGGACATTCTATCCGTAATCCTAATTCCGAGATAATCGAATTCGGATACTTTCTCTAGGGCAACAGAGTTAAGCATAGGTGGATGGCCCAATTTCCGTGGGGGGTTTAAGACTAGATATTTGGTTTTGTCCACGTTTATTATTAGCCCTTTTGCAACACAAAACTCCTGGAAGCGCGTTAGCAGTTTCTGGAGGCCTTGAGGAGTCTTCGAGATCAAAAGCGTGTCGTCCGCAAAAAGCAGGGTGGGGATCCGAACTCCTCCGAGACAGGGAGCGTCAGCTGGTTCTTGTTGGAGATGTTCCACCACCCCATTTACATAAAGTGAAAATAGGGTAGGCGCCAAGACGCAGCCCTGCCTTACACCCCTGGACACCGGGATTTTTTCAGTGACCTCTCCGTTTTTACCCCAACGGACCTGTGCATAGGTATTGGCATGGAGGTTAATAAGAAGGGACAAGATGTAAGGGGGTAATCCCATTTTATGAAGTACCCTCCATAGTTCTTCCCGGGGGACCAGGTCAAAGGCAGTCTTCAGGTCTATAAAGGCCATATAAAGACTACCCTTGCCTAGATCCACCACCTTCCACCCCAAAAGTGCCAGCCTAAACACCTGCTCAATTGTCCCCATTCCTGCCCGAAAGCCTGCCTGGTAATCTGATAAGATTTTGTTCTCCTCCACCCAATGAAGAATCCTTCCCAATATAGCTTTACCGGCTATCTTTTGGGAGGAGTCTATCAAACTTATTGGGCGGTAGTTCCCCGGGGTTTCCCTACACCCTTTTTTGTAAATAGGGACCACCACTGCCCCTTTCCAAGAATCTGGTACTGCTCCTCCCATCATGATGTCATTGAGGAGAGCAGCAATCACCCTTCCCCATTCTACTGGATATGCCCTCATAAGGTCCCCCGGGAGGCCATCTGGGCCCGCTGCCTTGCGGGGGGCTACCCACCCTATGACCCCCTCAATTTCTGCAGGAGTGAAGAGGTCATAGGCCTGGGGTTCAATTACTAATGAGAGGTTCGCCCCCATATTCAAGTCCCCATCTGGAGGGAGGTATAGCGCCCCAAAATGATTTACCCAGTTTTGGGGCGGGATATTGCAAGGTCTCATAGTTGCAGCGGGTTTATTCCGTGAACCTATAAGATTCCAGAAAGCTCTTGCGTCCCTACTTTTACTTGCTAGCAAGAGGTCTTCCCAGAACTTGTCTTCCCACTCCCTCCTGGCAGTTGTAAGGGCTTTGTTATAGGCCTTCCTTGCGTCTTGTATCTCACAGGGGGATTTATACTTTACTGCCTCAACTAATTTTGCCTTATGTGCCCTACATGAATGGGTATACCATCCATCAGTGGGCTTTATGGATCTTTTATTACCTGGCTTATTAGGATGTTGGGTGAACAGATTTGTCAAGGCCGCTACCAGGGAGACAAAAAGCCCACTCACTCTACCCACTCCTTCAGATGGGGACCCAAGGATTGCCTCTGCAAGGTTTAGGAGGGATGAAATTTCTCCTACCTTTGCCTCAGAGAGGACCAATTTCGCCCATTTTATTCTTCTACCGCAGAGGGAGACTTCTGACTCGTCTGGGGGAGCAGGTACCGGGGTGATGTATCCCTTTCCTCTAGGGCGCCACCACTGGTCCATGTTCAAAGAAAGCGAATTATGGTCGCTTTCAGTAGCAGGGACCACCAGCATGTCCCTTACATGGGTCCACAGGTGTACATCTATTAACAAATAATCAATCCTTGAGGTATGTCCCGGTCTATTGTAAGTATGGGACCCCATCCGGTCCGAGTTTGTCCTCCCATTAGCTGCCCGTAAGTTTAATTCAAGACACAGGGAATATAGCTGGAGGGCCACTTCTGACCACCTCCTGATCGGAGGAATTTCCAGTACAGGAATCCCCATCCTAGCATCCTCCTCGTCTTGGTCGAGGGCTACGTCCGAGCCAAGGGGCTCGAAAGTACAGTTCATATCTCCTGCAACCAATGTACGCATCTTGTGAGGGGTATTTTTTAGGATGGTCTCAAGAAGAGATATTACGGGAGACTTACGTCCACCCTTGGTCCCACGAGCATAAACGTTATAGATATTTAGAACCAATCTCCCCCTTAGGTCTGTTAGGGTAATGTTTTGAATATACGGGCAGCCAGTAGGAAACTCCTCTACTCTGCAATCTAGAGAGGCGGCCACCCAGATAAGGAGGCCGCCCAAGGGACGTCCTCTCCCCGTTTCCGAAGTTTGAGCGGAAACAGAATGCGAAGAGTATGCCACCCTATGGACCGGGGCCATACTCCATGTCTCCTGGAAAATACACACTGAGTGCTCATTCACCCAAGCAGCAAAGTCCGGTAGTGCCAACTTTCTTGCAATCCCTGCGACATTCCAGCTGAAAACCTTAAATGCTAGGTCCGTCACAGCTGGAATGTCTCTGGGGGCAAGAGTATTCCCATCTAAGGGCCTCGTCAAAGATGTTTTAGGGGAACAAGGGCCACAGATACTAGCTTTTATGACTTGCGTCTCGCTAGTCAAGAGGGTTGGGGTGGGCAATTCTCTTAGTGTGTCCACACTACTCCCAGGTTCCAGTCAGTTCGAGCTTGGCACCCACACGTGGTTAGCCCTTGTGCTTCCCGTTTTCCCTGCCCAGGATAGTTCCCTACTATGGCCCAAACCGGGGGAATTTAGACTTTCTCCAGTTAGGTTAACAACATGCCTGGGGTAAAAGTAGGATAAGTCTACCACTTTAACCCCTGGAGCCCCCATATTTTTAATAGGAGTACAGATGGAGGGCACTACTCTAGGGTCTTGGAAATTTATAATTATACAGTCCCCTTCCTGAGTTTTTTTCCCCAGCCCTACCCACCCAACTCTACGGACGCTTAAAATAATCCCATCTACATCCAAAGGAATAGGCTTATTTGCCTTTAGCCAGTGGATACACTTATTCTTAAGTGATTGATGGTTTTCCATCTGGCCTTCCTTTAGAGGGGGGACATTTACCATAACTGCAACAAAAGGTTGGCAGTCTGGCGGGAGATTTACAGGCGGAATCCGTCGCACAGGATTTCTTGGGGCCAAAAAGGTAGAAGCTGAGCCTACGGGATGGGACATAGGTCTGGAGGTTTTCCCTATCACTGAGCCTTGAGATTTATTACCTGTAACAGCCGCTTGTGGATCTTCCACTTTACCTCTGGCTGTCAGTGGCTGCTTTTGTGGGGTGGGCTTGGGTTTTTTTGCAATCAGCACTGGACATACTAGAGACTCCTTGCAGTTTGGCCCTACTTTGGGAGGAGGAAAAGTTTTCGAGATTGGATTTATTATATTATTAGAGTCAGCCTTCTTTAAACAGTTTGGGGGCTTAGGGTCTCTCTGCGGGGGTGGTTCATTCTCCTTTGCACCCATATCCCGGTTTTCACCCACTCTAACTATTTGCTTAAATGTAGTTTTGAGTGAGTGGAGTCCGTCAAGAGTTGATTGCTCTAGTTTATCTATCCTCGCCCCCAGGCCCTTAACCTGAGCTAGTAGAGGCCTCAGGAGACTATTTACCTTCTCTAGGATGTTTTCCAGCATTACAGGGTCAGTAAGTGTAGGAACGTTAGTAGTGTTGTCATCTATGCGAGTCCCCTTAGGGGGGACCGCAACGCTCCCTTCTATATCACCTTCACTCTCTAGCAACCTTGCCCTTGTATCTCTCATACCTTGTCCAGAATGCCTGCGTGCTCTATGGTAAAGAGCAGCCTGCCTAACAAGCCTACCCTTTTTGCGTTTTCTTGACTTTTTACTTTTCAGCCTATTGTCCTGAGGACTTTCGGGTGGTTGGATGTTTAAAGACACACCATCTATGAGCCCCTCTGAGGTAGCTAATGTAGGGATAAGAGAATTTGGTGAAGGAGGGACACTAATAACATCACTCAAGGATTTGGTTAATACCGTTGGAAATAGGGGACTAGGCTCACCATCTTCCACTGAAACAGAGGGGATGGATGAAGCCAGATTTTCCAACCTAGCTATGTTTTGCCCTATTTCCACCAACTGGATCGGGTCTATGGTGTCACCTGTAGCACCAAGTAGAGGAGCAGAGTGAACCTTTTCGCTAGCTGGGGTGAGCGACAGGGCAGCAACCCCCAATGATGAACGTCTTGAGGGTAGGTAGACCTCAGATAGGCGCCGTTCAGACATCGCAATCTCCTTATCAATCACCGCTGCTACCCTAGTAATGAAACGGTCCATTGTACCAAACACAGGGCTACCAACAATGAGTCCTCTCTCACCTTCACTCCTGATGGGTCTGCCTGAGCGGGTAGACATGATTTAATGATCACTACAGGGCCTCGCCCAGGCCGTTGGGTGTACCGCAATTCGGGAGGAAAGGGACGTGGCCCAGCCCGGCCTCCAGCGGCCCCGGACGGCCACAGACGGTCCCGCCCTTTTCCCGGGCTTCTCCCGGCGCGCTCCCGCACGATCCCGCGCAGCGGCTACTGCACAAGGCTAAGTACACGGGGCCTGTTCGCTAATTGGCTAATAGGCGGGGGGGCGTGGCCAGCGGGGAGAGCAGCCCAGGTGTTGGTGGTTGGGCGCGCAGGGGCTCCTGGTGACTGGAGTCCCTGCTTAGCACTCGCAGCCTCGCTGGCCCCAACGCCTCTCTCGCGCTCCTCCCAGCAGTCCTCTGCAGCCTGTGCCCAACAGCCTCCTCTGTCACAGACGCGCTGCGGGACCCGCGAAGCGGGTCCGGCGAGTCGTCCACGAAGAGCCGCCTCCGCCCAGCAAGCACACCAAAGCAGAGAGCACAGCGTAGATCCCGGCAGGTACAAACAACAAAGCAGCAAGGGTCCCAGGTAGGAGTGGGAGAATGCCGCTTTTCTCTTCCTCGGCGGGGGGGCGTGGCCAGCGGGGAGAGCAGCCCAGGTGTTGGTGGTTGGGCGCGCAGGGGCTCCTGGTGACTGGAGTCCCTGCTTAGCACTCGCAGCCTCGCTGGCCCCAACGCCTCTCTCGCGCTCCTCCCAGCAGTCCTCTGCAGCCTGTGCCCAACAGCCTCCTCTGTCACAGACGCGCTGCGGGACCCGCGAAGCGGGTCCGGCGAGTCGTCCACGAAGAGCCGCCTCCGCCCAGCAAGCACACCAAAGCAGAGAGCACAGCGTAGATCCCGGCAGGTACAAACAACAAAGCAGCAAGGGTCCCCCCACTGGTATTGGTGTGTCAATGGTTTCAAGAATGGTAGTCTGTATTTAACACTGGGTGTATCAAAGGTTATATTAGAGTGTGAGGAGGTGCATCGTATTATCACATGAATGATGTAATCAGTGATGTCATCAGTGATGTCAAATGAGATGTCATCAGTGATGCCATTTGAGATGTCATCAGTGATGTCATCAGTGATGTCACTGACCATGTCATGAATCATGTAATATGTGACATCATCAGCAGTGGATTGCGGGTGTGCCAAATATAGTTAGTCCAACTAACTATATAGGATTAATTTCAATGGTTTTTTATATGTTAATTCCTAACTATATAAGGCCTGAAACCTATGTTTTTTTCAGTGAATTTTCAAGGTTTTTTAAATGCTAATTCCTAACTATATAAGGCCTAAAACCTATGGTTTTGTCAGTGAATTTCAAAGGTTTTTTAAATGCTAATTCCTAACTATATAAGGCCTGAAACCTATGTTTTTTTCAGTGAATTTACAAAGTTCTTTAAATGCTAATTCCTAACTAAATAAGGCCTGAAACCTATGGTTTTTTCAGTGAATTTGCAAGGTTTTTAAAATGCTAATTCTATTAGCGGATAACGTTTAAATATGTTAATATCCTTGTGGGACCAAAAAAATTGAGACAAATCACGGCAGACGTGTTTCAGCAGAAATTCCTTTGACTGGGCCTACATACAATTAATGGTGGCTTATTTTCCATATGTATAGGTTAAAACTCCATCCTTCATTTCCATGACTCCCAGCTACTAGAACGCCAGCCCAATCATTATCCTGGGAGCCATTTTCCAACCATCATCCGGCAATACATCTGAGTGCATGATTACTCCGTGACTTCACAGATTTCAATACCCCACATTATCATGAACTCAAGTCCAGTTTTCATTGAAATGTACTTTTTTGTGAGTCCCACAATAATTCCCAAACTACAACATTCATGTTTAACCATGCTAATCTAAAAAGAATTGCAGAGTGTTAAAAGGTGCTGTCAATGTTTGTTTACTCTCAATCTAAACTAGCTGCTAAGAATGTCCCAGCTGCAGGAATGTCCAGCCTGGTCACACCACCTTCTCCAGGTTTCGCAGCCAGTTCTCCCTGGCACGCTATTGTTTATGCTGAGACCTGGAGCCCAGACCTGCAGTGCACGGTCATTTCTGGAGCCTCCCTGGAATGCTGTGTGCAGTTGACAACATCTGTCATATTACATCTGTCATATTATGTTCATTTCTGCATGCCAGACCTGAAGTATTGTATCCTGTTTGGGAAGCACCAACCTGAGGAATATGACCAGCTCCAGACGTGTCCCCTGGGGTACCATGTGCAGCTGTAGATACAACATCTGGAATGGGGTTCTTATTTTTGGGGGACTTGACCAACTATTGTGTCCAGTACAGGATGTACGATTTTTATTTCTGTGTCAATTCCTGGAGGTTTTAGCTTACACATTGTGTGCAGCTGTGGGAGAAACATGTGGGGTATTGTGTACCTTCCTGAAAGAGACATGGGCCCTGATTACTAATTGCTTGGCTCCAGAGGGGCACAAACTGCACATGTAAAATGTACGTTACTGTGTAGGACGACCCATCGAAAACTGTGCAAATATGGAAATCCCATGGTGTGGGGAATAACCGTGTGGGCCAAATTTACTTGTCATAATACTAGAGAGAATTTTCGATTCCATGAGGATTAACGCATGCATGTACCCCTGCTCTAAGCTCTGTGTCTGGTGGGGCGAGGGATAGGGGTGCGGAGTAGGGGGGTAAATAAAAAACTTCTTTCTGGCAGGGGCAGCACCGTTTTTACCCGTTTCCAGAAATGTAAATCAGAAAGGAGGCCTGGCCGCTGCAGAACAAAGCTTCTTGGCGTATTTCCAGGTGGATTCCTGGCAGGTGAAATTGAGTCCAGTGTTGCTAAGTAAACTGGGTGTGGGAACTCTGACCCCTTCTGGATCAGGCGGAGTGGAATTTGGGAAGTTTGTACCTACTTCAGGAATAGACAAAACGAGCTTCATTGCTTTTTGTGGAAGAGGCATGTGAGGTATGGTGCCCAGTTTTGAAGAGACCTGTAGAGTTTAGTTTCCCATACTGGACAAAGCTTACTGTTACTGTCAGATTCTGTTTGAAAATCCCTTTGTCTGCCTTTGGTTTGGCCTCGTGTCTTTCATCAAAAGACTGCCACAAACAAAAGTTTTAAGCAATGCTTTCATTCAACACAGTCAATTTGTTGTCACTTCCCACTGGTTTCTGACAAGCAGCTTACTGAAGCCTGCCTCCCCGAACGACCTCTGCTCACCTCGCTTGTTTTTGGGACGGAGAGACGCACCTCCACTTTCACATTGGAGCAGCTCGTCCTGCTGCCTTCTTTCCACCCCTGACCCCTCGACACACTCCCCGCTGCCTCGCTCACACCGTGGCGCTGCACGCGGGGTGTCCGCCTGGTGCATCGCCGCCCCCCCCTTCCAAATCCAAGGGCGTTGTGATACCCCCTGCAGCTTCGACAACTTCTCAGATCCACCCCTAATCACGCTCATAGCAGAAACACTTAGCGGCAGATACTGCGACGGCCCCTTCTCTGGGCTCATTAAGGGCGTGAATGGGTGAATATAACCCCAGTCTTTAAGAATGCAAATGCAGGAATGTATCGCCATCGTCATTAGCAGTGGTAATGGCTGAATATTACACTTGTCCTTAAAGGGTAAATCGTTGAATAACACCCTGATCGTGCGAGTATTCTGAGTACTTTGCACAACGACACATATTACCATTAAATAGCGAGAGATGCACACCAAAGGGACGCCGGTTTCTCACAACCACGGAGCTGGCCTTTTTGTAACTGCCATTTTGAGGGTACAACTTGGAACTGGTAACTGGACGAAACAGACATCAGTCAATGATCACAGAATGTGGTCTTGCGTGCATCAGTGGCGGAGGCAGGCTCGGGCTTGCCCTCACATTATAGAGTCCCGCCATGTTGCGACGCTGGATTTACGCAGAAGCGAGTAGCTGAACAGATACAAAGTAGCCTGGCCCACAAAATGAAACGATTTGCTTATTTGTAACGCTTCTAAATAGGATGTCTTAGCCATGGTGTTTGCGTCTCCAGGTGGAAATGTTGTAGAGATTTGACGTTTGTAAATGTTATCTGAGTTGGTTTTTAGGGTGATGGTAAACAGTTCGATTTTAAAACGTCCTCCGAATGACCCATGAGATACCCAGGGAAACATATGTGTGATCAGCACGTGGCTGACGTCAGAACCTATAGTAAGGCATGGTTTGACATTCAAACCATTATTTGGGTTGCCTGGATGTTTCAGAAGATATTTTTATTTACTAAGTAGAATACCCTTCAAGCATTTCATCGGACTAGTATAGAACAATGTGCAAAGCTCCATATTTAGCAAGTTGGCCTACTAAAACAATGTGCAGCTGAAGTGCTCGAATTTGCTGGGGTGCTGTTGTCGTATATGTCACACGGCCGGCAGGGAGCGCCAAGCTGCTTGTTGTTCCTTACAGGTCTGTGCAGTGACTCTGGTAGGGCTGCTGGGTCAATATTAGCTGGCGGCGTGTACCTAGCCGTCACGTAATCTGTCACAGGTGGTTGCATCGCCCAGCAGCTGGAGTGCATGTACACATCCGAAGGCCCACAGGCGTGCTCCGCCGGGGACGGCCAAGCCCCTCGTGTTTATGTGCACTTCTGCTCTGTAAAGGTGGCGTTGAACCTGCCGCATGAGGTAGTGACAGAACTTGTTGAGGCTATACGTATGCGGCTGTACTGTGGGGGTTCTTTGTCATGTAATGTTATAATTCCAGCTGTGATGCACATTTCACTCTACTAGATGATGCAGAGATGATACTACTTACCACACCGAGATAGCGTTATGGACCAAAAGCATGTTCGGTAATTTGTTTGTAACTTTCTAGTTACACGTTCTAACCTCAGCAGGAAATGTTCGGCCGTTCATCATTCCGATAAGAACAACATTGTCTTATTAAAGGAAGTCATGGCTATACGTGTTTAATATATGACAGCGCGGCTTAGAAACTATTGTTACAAATTCTTCCTTCCTTGATGAAAGTCACTGGTTAGAGTTGTCACCGTCCCTTCAGCGGCAGTCCGCCACCCCCGCTGGAACCACGGGGGGGGAAGCGGAAACCACGTCCTCCCGGCCCCGCCCACAACCAGGCAGCAGCCATCTTGAGGCGGCTCGGGCCGCGGCGGTGATCTCGGGGGGCAAAACGAGGGGTGGGCACCCTCCATATTAAAATAAAGAAATTAAAATAAAAGAGAGAAGCCCCCAAAGGCCCCCCCAATTTTTTTTTCTGAAAAATCACGTGGTGCGCGCACAGTGCGCGCTTCCAGATATATAATTTTTTTCTCTTTTAATTTTCTCAGGAACTACTGGAGGGATTTACACTATTTAACCAAAAGCGTGATCTGCGTACCAGACTCTACCATTTTGACAAGTTTGGTGTAATTCCGTTCAGCGGTTCAAGCTGTAGCCGTGTCTAAAGGTCCTATGGAAATTAACATGGGGAAAACACGTTTTGGGACCACCCTTTTTTCTCATCCCCCACTTGACTAATCCCCCCAAAACGTTCAGGTAAGGAGAGGAGCGGAGCGGGCCATCTTCTTTGAGAAATTTGCGAAGATTCATCAACCAGCGCCAAAGTTATTCCCAATAGAATGTTGCGGATTTCCTATGGAAACTAGGTCCTAACTATATATACCTACTGGCGACCGCCAGTAGGTAATAAATAAATGAATATAAATATATATATATATATATATATATATATATATATATATATATATATATATATATATATATATATATATATATATATATATTAATTACCTACTGGCGATAGCCAGTAGGTATATATAGTTAGGATTGTTTTCCATAGGGAAATCGCAACATTCTATTGGGAATAACTTTGGCGCCGGTTGAGGAATCTTCCTGAAATTTTCCTTAACTTTGCCTCGCGGCGCTCTGGTCCTTCCCTGAAAGTTTGGGGGGGATTCGTCAAGCGGGGGCCGAGATAAAAGGGGGGTCCCAAAACGTGTTTTCCCCATGTTAATTTCCATAGGGCGGTTGGACTCACTTTTAGCCCGAACGGCTGAATGGTTTTCCACCAAACTTGGCAAAATTGTAGAGACTGGTAGCCCGATGTGCCTTTGCTATGTCTCAAGATATGTGCTCCAGTGGTTTTTACGAAAATTAACTTTGAAAAAATATATATTGGGCTACATTGGGCTATATATATGTTAGAGCCCAAATGTAGCCCAATGTAGCCCAAAGATGGCCACCAGAGACAAAAAAAAACAAATGTAGCCCAAATATCAGCCAGATGTAGCCCAACTATAGCCCAATGACAGAATGTCCCAGAGTGTTCTAAAGAACAACTAGAGCGCTAACAGTCTTACTTATGACAAAAGTATGGCACACCTGAAGTCATCTTGATTGGAATAAAGTGTTAACACTTAAAACATTTAATTTGCAAAGGAACAAAATGAGGGGGTTCATTTTGCCATAGAAATTATGATTAGTGCTGAAGAAAGAAAAATTAGGGCACATTTTGAGTGACTTCTCAAATCCTCTTATATTTCATAAAAAAAATTCTGATATGCAGTCTCCCAAGATGGCCACCAGAGACAAAAGAGCCTGTGCTTAAAAACTCTGTTAGCAAAGCAGGCATTTGAGATTTAAAAATTTTTTAATATATAAAAACGTTATCCGCTAATAGAATTAGCATTTAAAAAACCTTGCGAGAGGGGGCGTGGCTAAGACGGCGATGTGAACGGGAGCATCCCGAGTGAGCTCCGTCGCCCCGCTGCCTAAATAAGCCTTCTTAAGCGACATTCGGGGGGCTTCTTGGGGGGCCCTGTCTCCTATATGAGCCCTGGACGAGAGGTGACCCTCGGAGCGACCACTCCGGTGCGGGAGACCCAGCTGAGGGCAACTAGAGACCTGGACGCTCTGCTACCGGTGCATCACCGCCATTTTCTCACCGCGCCTGGCGGCCGGAGCCTTGGCCTCGCTTCCCCTGCGGATGGCACACAGCACTGAGGGGGCGATCGGAAACACAAACGGATCCTCTGAGGCGGACCCCCGGCTGCGGATTGAGCGTTGCGGGACCAGCGGACGGAAGGGACGGAGCTGCCGGCGTCGGGGCGACCCCCGGGCAGGGGCGTGGTGGTCGCTCGGCTGCTGGCGTGGTGGTCGCTCGGCTGCTGGCCCTACATGAGGACCCGGCTTTGGTGGAGACGCAAGGCCGCGCTAGACGCGGGAAAGCCGCCGGCTGGCCTACTGTTGGGGGACCCTGCTGCTGGACCACAGGCTGCCGCGGGGGCGCCCTAGTGAACTGTCCCCATCGCATCCCCCTCCTGCCTACTGACTGGTGCCTCGGCAGCGCCCTGGGCTACTGCGCCACGACTGGGCCCACTGCAAGTACTGTCCGCCATCTTGCACCCCTGGACTGGGCCTTATCCGCCATCTTGATTTCTCCTGCCGGCGCCTCCACCCCGGGTGTCCGACCCTGCTGCCCGTCGGGGCTCCCGGTGAGTGTGACGGGGCCCTGCCTTGAGGGGTGCTCGCTGGCCTCGGCCCTGCACAACTGTCTAGCCCCGCTGTCCTTGCCTGAGCATCCACGCTGGACCTGAATCTCTGCTCCCCCGCCTCAGAACGGACCTCGGAGCGAATGACGCTGCCTGGGAGGCTGCAGAGGCGGCTCGAGTGCTTCTCCCCTCGCCGGCGGGTCGGACTGGGCCTGCCTACTGGACAGGTGCTGCGGGAGGTGTGTGGCCCGGCCCCCCTGCTTGGAGAGAACTTCGCTGTCGGCTGGCTGGGCGGCCCGCTCCACCCGCTGGTGCCTGCACCCCCGCGGCCTGGCTGGCCGGCCCGGAGCGAGGGGGAGAGGCTGCTGGAGACGCGTGAGTACCCCTCCATTTGCTCTGGGGCCTCGGGGTAACCTGTGCGCTGCTCATTTGCCCTCCGAGAGGAACGACAGTGGTGAGGGAGCGGGGTGCGCCTCAGCTACACCCGAGAGGAGCCGCCACGCACTGCGGGGGCGAGTGGTGCAGCGTCCTTGGATCGAAGAGAGGGCTGGCCCCATAGCGGTTCTCCCACGCACTAGTGACACCTTACGGCCTCTTGAGGGCACAGGCCTGAACTCCACTTTCTGGGCGAAGCGGGTCTGCACGTGAGAAGGTGCTTGAGAGGGGAGAGGACTACTGGTGGTGTACTGCACTACCCCCACGCTACTGCAGCGCCATAGAGGATTCGCGCCCACGGCGACGGGTGACACATTGGGTAGCTGGACACTGCGCTCCGGACTGACAATGACCCGCGGCAGAGGGGGCAAGGCGGACCCGGCGGCGGCGTCCAAGGACACATCGGTGGTTGCCATGTGGGGCAAAGCAGGAGCGTCAGCGCCAACTGAAGAAGTGCCGCCACCTGTTGCTGACTCCCCTCCGGTGACCCAGGCCTTCATGTCATCTTTCATGGCAGACCTGAAATCGGAGATAGGATCCCTGAGATCGGAGGTGCATTCGTGCGTCAAAGAACTGCGCAAGGAAGTGACCGAGCTGGGAGACAGGGTTGATGGACTCGAGAAAATTGTTGATACGCGCACAGAAGATATGGAGCAGCTGTGGCAGAGGGTGGCGACCCTGGAGGAGCAAAACATCGAGATCCAGGTCAAGCAGGAGGACCTTGAAAATAGGGGGCGCCGCAACAACCTCCGTATACGGGGTGTGCTACTCGGGGAGGAAGGGACTGACACCATGGCCTATGTGGCTCAACTCCTACACGAGGTGTGGGGCAACGAAGAAGCCCCCCCACCACTCTTGGATCGTGCCCATCGAATCTTCGGTGCGGGAGGCAAGGCGGGCCTCCTCCCGGACATTATAACCCGAGTGCACTACTTCACGGAGAAGGAGGTCATACTGAAAGCGGCGAGGGACAAGCAGGACCTACGCTACGGAGGGCACAAGATCCAAATCTTCCAAGACTTGGCCACCAACACGCTGCATAGAAGGAAAGTCTTCCGCCCGGTGACTGAGAAGCTGCGGGCTCTTGATATACCCTACCAGTGGGGACATCCCTTTGCCCTCATCTTTCGCTGGGAAGACAAGCGCAGAGTCATCCGCTCCTACCGCGAGGCGGCACAATTGCTTAGACTCTCGGAATCCCCAGAGCGCAGCCCCTCCCGCTCCAAGCGCCAAGAGAGACTCCCGGCCCGACCGGACTGGACCACGGTGACTCGACATCGCCAAACTCCCCCATTGGATGACTGCTCCACGTCCCAGGCCAAGCAGGATATCATAGAATACATTCGCTCCCTTGAAGGTGACCGCGAGGGGCATCTCTCGAAGCCCCGCACTCCGTGAAATGCAGAAGACCGGCTCCCGACCTAAGGTGGTTAACGGCCAGCGAGGAGAACACCGCCACAATCCCTGATATTGTAATGGACAACCCTCGCGGCTTTGCACCCCTTGAAAGGCGATAGGACCACCCCTGCACTTCTGCGGCCCCCAAGAGACTACATTCCCAGACGACGTAGGCGGAGTACACCCCTAGAACTGAACCCGCCGCACCAATGAGTGGGGACGGCTGGGCACTGGAGGCATCCCTGACGAGTCAACAGCGAGAAAAGGGGCTGAAGTGGAACGACATGGGGTGCAGCTGCTCTCCTAAAGGTGACCATGAGGGTCGGTCCCTGCGGCCCTACAGTTCAGGAGTGGTCTCCTCACCGTTGGGACCCGACGCTTCTGAGCCGACTGATATGACACGCCTACCTTTGTGCTGAACTTGTGTTAATTACCCCCGAATCCGCCCTGGGCAGCGGGGCAGACGGCCTCGGGGCAACTGAGACCCATCTCTTTAGCAGAACACCCCCCTCTTTGTCCCTAAGGAAGTGACATTCCTGAGATCATCCAAACCCTCGGGTAGAGGTGGCCCGGAACCTGGGACATTATACTACGGCCATGTTGTCCTGTTGTGGTTTTGTACCTTCTATGTACTTTCTTATTTCCTACTCGTTCTATTCCTCCTACTTCTCATCTGAGCTTTCCCTGTACTTGGCCTCTTCTCCCTTTGTGTATTGTGGTGGTTCGGAGACTATTAAAGGTGCCTGCGCGACTGCGGTGGGTGGGGGAGGCTAACCCCCTTCGCTCCACAGGGTGGAGGATGCTGGGCAATGAGGCGGCTCTAACCCCATTAGTGTCATGGCGGTGAATGTTCCTAAACCCCTAAAGGTCCTGACGCTTAATGTCAAAGGACTTAACTCCCCCAATAAGCGGAATCAGGTATGGCACTATCTTCTCCATCATTCCCCTGACATTATATTCCTTCAGGAGACACATCTTTTGCGGGGGGACACTAGACGCATGGCGCATCCCAGATACCCCACACAATTCTGGGCATCGGCTGACACTAAAACGGCGGGGGTGGCAATTCTGTGCAGAGCTGGCTTTAGGCGGGGATCCACAAAACCCTACAAGAGTGGAGATGGACGCTTCCATCGGGCCACGGTACAGGTGGGAGGGATACAGTTCACTCTAGGTAATGTATATGCACCCAACAAGTCGCAAGATAAATATCTCCAGTCGCTCCTACGGGAACAGTTTCAGACCGGCGAACCGCGCACAATCCTAGGCGGGGATATCAATCTAGTATGGGACCCAGACATAGACCGCGGGGACAACGCGTTTAGCGGCACGGGCGCGATGTCAGCCATGCTAAGGGAGCAGATTACGGACCTAGGGCTCGTCGATGCGTGGCGCTACCATAATCCAGGGATCCGCGACTACACTTTCTACTCGCACTCCCACCGAACCTACTCGCGCATCGACCACTTCTTTACCTCTCTAGACCTGACACGGGACACGCTGAAGGTTGCCATATCAGATATCTTGCTATCGGACCACACGCATGTGGAACTGATGCTGCAGAATCCACTAGCGCACACCCCCCGGGAACGACGATGGACCCTCCCACCGAGCGTCCTTCGGGACCCGGAGGATGTTAACAGCATCCGGTAAGTCATAGACTCGTACTTCGCTATCAACGATATCTCGGAAACGCCATTCCCGGTAGTGTGGGATGCCTTTAAGGCCACCATACGGGGTCACATTACCTCCCTGGCGATAGCGAGAAGACGGGCAGCCTATAAACTGGAGGCTGACCTAACGGGCGAGATCAAACAGGCGGAGGCGCAAGACAGAGACCGGCCTTCCTTGGCGTCCAGGAGGAAGTTAACGAACCTTAGGGGACAACTTCGCCTCCTACGCACCAACCAGGCGGAACACTCCCTACTAGCACTAAAACAAAAATACTATGAGGGGGGGGACAAGGTGGGACGGCTGCTGGCAGGAAGGCTGATGGCGAGAGCAGCCAGAGCCCATATCGCTAATGTACAACGCCAGGATGGTACTAGTGCCGTCACTGAAAGAGCCAAACAGAATGCCTTTGTAGCCTACTATACTTCCCTGTACGCGGGGGAAACTACATCAGTGGAGGCGCGAGCGGCCGTCCTCGCTGACTACGAGGGGACTCCGTTACCGTCGGTATGCACGACAGAGCTGGAAGAGCCCAAACAGGAAGACGAGGTCTCTGCGGCTCTTAAAGGTCTCCCCACGGGGAAAACTCCGGGGCCAGATGGCTTGCCACTGACCTTCTACCGAATCTTTCAGACTCAACTTCGTCCCCATTTGCTGAGGCTGTTCCACTCTTTCTCGGACTCATCTGGTCCGTCCCCTGATATGGGAATGGCGGAGATCGCATTGATACCGAAGCCAGGGAAGGATCCTGCGCTATGTGCCTCCTACCGTCCCATCGCCCTCCTGAACACCGACCTAAAGATCTATACCAAGATACTGGCTAAGCGACTCGACCCATACATGCCAGGGCTGGTGAACCCGGACCAGGTGGGGTTCATCCGAGACCGGCAGGGGGACGACAATGTGCGCAGACTGGCACACCTGGTGGGCAAAGTGCGGCATTGGGACATCCCGGCTTGTCTTCTCTCGCTTGACGCGGAGAAGGCCTTTGACCGGGTGGACTGGGCCTTCCTGAAAGAGGTCCTCCAGAAACTAGGTCTAGGCCCCAAAATGATAGCAAGTATCATGGCCCCATACCTAGGGCCGCATGCCAGAATCAGGGTAAATGGCCAATTAACGCCACTGCTGACGATACACAGAGGCACGAGGCAGGGGTGCCCACTCTCGCCGCTCTTGTTCGCCCTTGCAGTGGAACCCCTTGCGGCACTGATAAGGCGCGACCCTAGAATACATGGAATAGCCCATGGGGGGAGGGACAACAAGGTGGCCCTATTCGCGGACGACCTGATCCTCACCCTTACGCACCCTCGTGAATCCCTGCCAGCGGTCCACGAGGTGCTTTGTCTATATGAACAGGCGTCGGGCCTTAAAATAAATCATACTAAATCTTGGGCACTCAACCTCACTGTGCCTGCGGAGGACATCCCATCCCTGAAGAAGGCTGTGCCCTACCAATGGGCGGAAAACCACATCAGGTACTTGGGCCTTGCCTTTACCCCCCACTTAGACTCCTGGTTCTTGGTAAACTGGACTGAGTGTCGCAAAGCGGTGCTAGAGGACCTTCGGAAGTGGAAGCCTCTGATGATCTCATGGCTGGGACGCCTTAACGCGGTTAAAATGTCGATCCTCCCTAGAATTCTATACGTATTCCAATGTCTGCCCACCCCTATCCCGCTCCACTGCATTCGGAGCCTTCAGCGCGAGATCACGCCCTTTATCTGGAGCGGGAAGCGCACCCGATTCTCGCAGAAGGTTCTTATGGAACCAAGGGATAGAGGCGGCCTGGCATGTCCCAACTTGGTGCACTATTACTGGGCAGCGCACCTCCGCTTCGTGGTGGAGTGGGGCTCACGCGAAAGCGACAAGCACTGGTTCCATATGGATCGAGCGGTCACAGGACGTACCATATGGGACCTGCCCTGGCTCCCGCGGGCGGCACATTCCAGAAGTGCATACCTTGCAGTCCCCATAAAAACGGTCCTGGACATCTGGGATAGTGTAGCCATGTCTAGGGGTCTCACCACGTTCCCATCCCCGCACACCCCGATAGCGGGGAACCCGCAGTTCCCCCCGGCCCACCGGACTCGGGCCTTTGACAAATGGACACAAGGGGACTGCAGAGTAGTTGGAGACCTTTTCCTTGGGGGCTCGCCCAAAACTTCGAAGGACTGCAGGGAGGAATTTAGGGTACCGCTGACGGCTGGCTTACAGCATGCTCAGTTACGCCACTGGACTGCGAGTGATGACATGTACCAAGCGGCCACCCGGGCGTACACGCCCTTCGAGAAGTTGGCACGCTCCCTTGGGGGGCTGAGGAGGCTAATCTCGCAAATATACTACATACTGCAGCACCCTGCATCGACGCCTGCACACCCCTATCAGAGACAATGGCAGTTAGCGTCGGAAACAGACACTGACCTCTCCCAATGGAACAGACTGTGGCGGGATATACCCAAGGTATACCGCAGTGTCCCACAGAGGGAAAACGCCTATAAACTGCTCACGCAATGGTACTACACCCCTCTGCGCCTTAGCAAGATGTTTCCCAACGCCTCGCCGACGTGCTGGAGATGTGGCTCTGCGACTGGTGACTTTGTGCATATATGGTGGACGTGTCCGACCCTGGCTGTTTTCTGGAAGGAGGTGCTTAGCCATATCAAAGGGGTGCTGGGTTTCCCCCTGCCTGAGGAAGTGAGCACGATCCTACTCGGCATTCACCCTACCGCACTCAAGGCACTCACCCGCAGCGACTGGATCCTTACGCTCCAAATGCTGGGTACAGCTAAACAACTCATCGCCTTATACTGGAAGCGAACAGAGGCGCCGCCCAAAGCTTCCTGGTTTGTGCGCCTTTGGCAGCTCCTGGCGATGGAGCTACTCACGGCAAGGCTACAGGCGTGGGACACACGCTTCAAGGCGGTTTGGGAGCCCTTAGTGCGGCACCTCTGCTCTATAGAACATGCGCAACATATGCCCACTAGACTCCGCGCTCTGCACCTCTTCGAGGATGCAATCGTCCCTGCGGACCCGGCCAGGCTGTGTCCTTGACTACCATACACATTACAGATGCTACTGCTACCACACACGCCCCCCTGCACTTTGCTCACCAGCATGCCGCGCGTACCCACCACCCTCTCTCTGCCTGCTCTCAGGCTCCTTTGTCTCTCCTACTTCCTTTTCTCCTACTTGCCACTCTGGCCCTCGTCTCTCTATGAGACAGTTGCGCCCTGTTGGGCAGTTTGTGACAGTTGGGCTAGTTGCCCGCCACATGCCCTACTTGCAAAAGCGGATACACTCTCCCATGCGAGAAGTCTCTGCGCAATACACCCCTAAGCCACGCGGCCGGCCCTCCCTGGAGGTTTGTAGGCAGGGCGCTGTGTTAAAGCTCCTTCCCCGTCCAAGCTGTCACTGAATCACGAGAGTTATCCCATACGCGGCCGGCCTCGGCACGAGGTTGTAGGCTTAACGCTGTGTTCAAAATAAAACAGATTTGAATTAAAAAACCTTGCGAATTCAATGAAAAAACCATAGGTTTCAGGCCTTATATAGTTAGGAATTAGCATTTAAAAAACCTTGCGAATTCACTGAAAAAACCATAGGTTTCAGGCCTTATATAGTTAGTAATTAGCATTTAAAAAACCTTTGAAATTCACTGAAAAAACCATAGGTTTCAGGCCTTATATAGTTAGGAATTTGCATTTAAAAAAACCTTTGAAATTCACTGAAAAAACCATAGGTTTCAGGCCTTATATAGTTAGGAATTAGCATTTAAAAAACCTTGCAAATTCACTGAAAAAACCATAGGTTTCAGGCCTTATATAGTTAGGAATTAGCATTTAAAAAACCTTTGAAATTCACTGAAAAAACCATAGGTTTCAGGAGTTATATAGTTAGGAACTAGCTTTTAAAAAACCTTTGAAATTCACTCAAAAAAATATAAGTTTTAGTGGTGTTATAGTTAGCTGGACATTTTACTCTTACAAAACCATTGAAATTGCTCCTATATAGTTAGTTGTACTAACTATATTTCGCGCACCTGCAATCCACTGCTGATGATGTCACATATTAGATCATTCATGACATGGTCAGATGACATCTCAAATGACATCACTGATGACATCATCCACGTAACAATCACATACACCTTTTCATACACTATTACAATTTTTCATCACTCTTTGTAAAATACAGAGTATCATATTTAAATCCATTGTCACAGCAATACAAGTATCTAAAAATCCACTCAGTGATTCATAGATGTATACACACATCTAATCATTTACCTATGGATTCACTCATACATGCTGTCAATGAACAATACAACACTATCAAAAATACTTATACATCTATATCGACATTAAACAACAGCACGCATCCTATTCACATATGAAGTCATCCTACTCACTTATGCAAACAATGGATCATACTTACATATTTACTTAGCAAAACACTTATACAAACACCACTTCTTCTATTCATTTAGATAGTAAGTCATACTTAGTGAATTATAAAATCATTATTACAAGTATACAGTTATCCATACAGTCACTCACACAATCATTGTGTCTTATGTATACTTATTTATATACAACAACTGACACATACACTGCCTTTTATTTTTCTAGTTTGTTGGAACTGTACCATTGAGAAATATATTTGCTCATCACCACACCCATAAAGATATTCACTCACCCAAACAACTGTTAGAACATGTAGTTTCAACTTCATATATCTACTGAATCAACTATTCACACATCTTTGGACAGTCACACACCCCCCACCGAACCACACACACTTTCACACTCCCATACAAATACTCAGTTAACTAATCAATAACTAATATAGACTTTCACATAGCTAGTAACCAACTGTAGAATCAGTTTACACAACAACTGACAAAGTGATACAGATATTCACCCAGTTTAGTCACTATCCACTATATTTAGTGAGACATTATAAATTGGTCAAGTAAACAGTCAATTACACTGCTACTAAATCCTCCATCCAAATATTTATTTATATATATCCACTTATTCTTCAATGCAAATTGCTATATATATATAATGCATATTTAAATAACGAAGCAAGCCACATTCACTGGATGATGTCATCAGTGATGTCATTTGAGATGTCATCAGTGATGTCACTGACCATGTCATGAATGATCTAATATGTGACATCATCAGCAGTGGATTGCGGGTGCGCGAAATATAGTTAGTACAACTAACTATATAGGAGCAATTTCAATGGTTTTGCATGAGTAAAATGTCCAGCTAACTATAACACCACTAAAACTTATAGTTTTTTGAGTGAATTTCAAAGGTTTTTTAAAAGCTAATTCCTAACTATATAACTCCTGAAACCTATGGTTTTTTTCAGTGAATATATATATATATATATATATATATATAGATATATATATATATATGCTAATTTCTAACTATAACGTGCATGAAACCTATGGTTTTTTCAGTGAATTTCAAAGGTTTTTCAAATGCTAGTTTCTAACTATGCCTACAGAGGTAAAACATGTGAAGAAAGAAGAAAAAATGCACAGAAAAAAGTATAAGAAATGAAGAAAGAAGCAACAGAAGTCCACAAAGACGAAGGAAAGTGTAGGATAAAGCAAGACATCTACAGAAAGAACCAACAGAGGAGCAGAAAGAGGCCTTGTTACAAAATCATCCTGTGCCCACAACTTGTTCAGACGGGTACTGGTGGTAACTGACTCTGACTAACCAGGCGTAGAGCTAGTGGTATGCTAAAAGACACTTAGAATACAGTGAAAACACCTACAAACACTAGGGAACACTATGCATTGGGGTACCCCTGCAATTAGCATGACCTCCTCTGTAAGGCCCTAGTACATAATAGGTCAGGGGGATTCAAACTACCTCTTAAAATGTGCTACGAGGCACGTTTGCACAGTGGTGAAGGGGGGGCCTGGGGTGACTTGTGTGCAAACACGTCCTATGGCCGTTTTAAGTTGGGAGAATAAGTCTCCTTGAATCCTGACGGACCCTGGGGTCCAACTAGCCAACCAGGTACCTCCAAGTAAGTGCCAACAGCCAAACAGCAGTCTCCCGGGGGTGGGCACCCCGGGACACTGCAGGAGCCATCCTTGGGAGGTGACGGTCCCCAGGGCCATCACTGGCCCCAGGAGGGGGGCCGCGCCACCATTGGCTAAGCCCCAGGGGAGGTGGTGGTCCCAGGGCTTAGGGTCCATCACAGACCCCCAAATTTGAATAATTAGAGCCCTGGGGAGGTGGCGGTCCCCCGGGCGTGTGGGTGGCTTGAGCCCCCCACACAGGTATTATGTAAAAAATAAGATTCCCGGGAGTGGTCCCCGGGGCAGCTTGGGGTCCGTGTGTGACCCTACAAATTTATTAATGAAAGCCCTAGGGGGTGGCGGTCCCGAGGGGTTTGGAGGCCCCCACACATAAAAAAACAAAGCCCAGGGGGGTGGCGGTCCCAGGGACTAAGGGGGGCTGTGTGCCCTCCGCAAATAATTGTGCAAAGCCCTGGGTTGGCGTTCCCTGGGGCAGTGTGGGGGGATTGGAGCCCCCCACACATTTTTTTTACATGCCCCTGGGACATGGCCCACCCGGGAGCTAAATAATAACGAAACGCTGGAGTCCGCGCATTTTCAAGGTGTTTCTACCCTGCCCCCTTTTCTGGTTTTGCATGTTTGTTTTACTGTTTTCTTGTGCCTCTGTTCTACCGGTTCTACCAATTCATTTGATGTCCACATTAGCCTGTTGTGTGGCGTTTTTAGCTCCGAGTGAATTTTCCAGATTCATGCTCTTATATAGCTACAATTCACATTGCCCTTATATAGGCATAGAAATCAAACCCTTATTTAGGCTTGGCCCATGCTACCCAAAAACAAGCATGGCTGCTTCCACCCGTACCAAACGTCACAACGATTTCTTGGAAAACCAGCGTAAGCAGTTAGGGAACTTCCCCTTGCTTGAATATTGATTTGTTCAAGAACTCAGTGGCCAATAATAAGTAGTAGGCCCAGTGGACTCCCAAGAAATAGCAGAAGACCAAATCTTGCTACAATCGAAGAGGTTCAAACTGAGAGACTAATCACTTTTGATAAATCTGCAGTGAATAAAAAAGGACTATGCAACAAAGCAATGGAACTTGTGCCTCTTGAAACCCAAATTGCAACAGTTCGTCAAGAAACACCAATCTACAACGATGTAGCCTCAGACTATGCTAATGAAACAAAGAAAATTCCAAAAGCAAATGAAAATCCGGAAGCAATTCCAACAATTGACAGAACTGCATCTGGCTACTTCATCAATTTCGATGACTTTTTTGAAGATCCACGGGAGCATGAAGTAATGCCAGCAACAAAAACTTTAAAGGAAAAAATAACTGAACTTTTTCAGCAACTAAAAGAAACTTATCTGATTTCACCATGGATTGAATTTTGGATTGTGTTAGGTGTACTTTTCCTCCTGCTTTGGCTCATCATGGTTTTATGTTTGGGTAGATTCATTGATGGAACATACAGTACAATGGACACAGCAAGTTAGAACATCAACTTGGTCCTAAAGCCTCACACATACTCTCATATCACAAAAAGAGAACTGTCATCAGTGAACAGCACAGCCAATCCAATACCCGGTGGGGTAGCATGGGACAAAACGGATTATGAAATCTATGGCCCGATTGAACTCTTGAAATTTCTACATCAATTTAAGGTTTCCTTAAGTGACTTTGTGACACCAAGTACTTTCTCTGATGATTGGGACTTTGAAAATATTATTAATATGATGTCAGATTTAGTAATGTCAGCTAAATTCACAGAACATGATTATTTGCAGGGTACATCTAATTATGAAGAAATGTACTGCTATAATCATTATGATCATCATTATTTGCATAAATCTGCTCAACCTAGAAATGTTTTCAATTATAATCAATGGGAACATTGTCCAACACCGCCAAAAGGCAGCTCGAAAACATTTTATGAGAAATTCACATACTTCTCAGGGTTTAACAACAGTGATCCAGAAACGTTTTATTTTAGAATGTTAAATGAGACAGGAATGAAAACAATGTTGACAAATACTAAATTGATTTATTCTGAAAAATTTTATGACAAAATGTCTACATTTGGTTTTGAATTTTGGAAAAACAACATTGAAACAAAAACCATCTGGGGTTCAAAAGACTGGCAGGTACAAGGTCTAGAAGCATTATTTAGAGCCTGCATGATCCCAGAACAAATAATATTCTTGAATGACATCATTCAACAGACAACCTGTCTTGGCATAGCCAAGATAAAAGATTTAAACAAACCGTCTATTCCAAAGCCCATGCCTGTTAGTAATAGCACTACAGATGTGGAGATAGACGTATCCCATATTTTACACCAAAACAGAACAAATCCTGATTGGAAAAAATGGTTGATCTGGCTCACAGACACAAATAACTGTCAAGATAGATTCCTGAACAAAACACAGGGGTTTAAACAGACCAGGCCAGACCCTAGATACTCCCAGAGACAACATCCAGGGATAGTTACAACATACAGTGTAGGGAAACTCTGCCTCGAATGTCTACAGAAATCCACACTGGCTGAAATGAAGCAACACTTGACTTTACTTAAAGACGGTGCTGACTTGCGTGATTTCATACTGGGACCACACAAACAGCGTCAAAAACGTTTCATATACGCCGGTATATACGCTGCTTACAACGAAGCTTGGAAAGTAACACAAATTGAAACAGCAGAAAAAATACGAGAAATTGATCGTATAAATTTGGAAAAATCACTTTTTGTTGTGGACAATGGGTTAACGACTCTGTCCTCCAGAATATATTCACTGGACAGCATTGTATCATCTGCTATTGATATAATAGAGCAGGACTTACTAATGTTACAACATGGTCAGTCCCAATTACGTTCTATTGTACAGCTTGGCTGGACGTTGCAAAATCTGCGTTCAGGCTACGTGCCATGGCGTTTAATAAACACAACGTCATTATTTTCTATCTTTAACCTTACTGATAAACAAATCAGTTTGGCACAAAAGGGAGCAGACTATACGATTCTGAGCATTGAAAAACTTGAGAGATTACCATTGACAATGTCAGAGAGACCTGTCATTGAATGGATAATACAGGGAACAATTACAATTCCGATAACAACTTTCCAGTTTAAGTATTGCCAAAAATATATACCAGCAGGCCTGTATGAAAGGTTGGGTAAAGGATACATAAAGTCAACATGGAATTTACCTTATACACACAAATGTTATAGTGAAGGGAAAAAAGAGGTATTTCTTAGTGGTAACAATTGTAAAAAATCACTAAGCGGTACACTCCTGTGTCAAGGTATTAACTTGCATGGAGCCTGCAAAGGGTCTTCAAATAACCTTTCATGTCACCTGCACGGCACTCCTGCAGCACAGATAGAGCCATTTTTCAGACAACTTTCCAACGGCAGTTATGTTCTAATAAGTGACCACAGCTGTTGTGGCATGGTGCCAGGAAAAGCCTATCTCGTGAGCGTTAGTTCCATGGTCACTTGCTGCATGCAAGTATTGTATCCAAACAGCAATCCAGACATGGAGGCGGCAATATGGCCTTCTTTGAATATCTCTTCTATTCAAATTGATACTTTAAGCAAAATAAAGTCCATTCTTTTACAGACAACTGTGCCTTTAACCTCGTCCAAAGAGACGTATGATCTGCAAGTTGTAAGGACAGCAGCAGAGATACATTCCCTATTATCAACAAATTGCCCTGTGCATTTCGTAGAAATGTTAAGCCACATTTTAAACATGTCTAATCCCAGTGGCATCGCACATGTATTTAAGACAATTTTTTCGGGACTGTTAACACCCTTTGAAACAGTTCTGGGCATATTCCCGAATTTTGTCCATTCCATTTTCGGCGGCCTGCCTCTTCTTTTGGGACTCGTAGCAGGAATTTTATTTTTGATCCTTCTGCTCCGATATGTCAAGCCAAGCCACAGACAGAACTCCAGCTACAATGGAAGAAATAATCTTAGCAATACGCTACCGAGACCAGATAACTAGAGTCCTCGGATTGCCCCGGCTAACAGATCTGAGTGCAACCTGGTTTCTTTCATTCAAACCTATCTGGCAAGATTGCATCTTACCTGTGCTTCGATGTCTGCTATGCGGAGAAGAATGCGTGTTAGACATCTGTCTTACACTACCATCAGCAGTACCAATGGATATCGATACTTTGCTACGTCCGGTAACGACTCATGCAACGTGTTGTCCCCAGCGGCTACCTATTCTGATGACGGCATTCGTTGAGACTTCACCACTACGAGTAGGTGGCGGTGGAGTACGAGAGGAAAGCAGCACCAAACAGGTATAACCTTCTGTGAGCATTGCTGATCCCGACATCGATGATAGCAATCACTCTCACATATGCACAATTTCAGCATTGTCGAACTTTCACCTGATGTTGTAGACCTATTTTTTGCAAGCCTGTCTGATATGATGTTCTCCCGAGAACAGAAAGAATAACTTTTAAAAACAACGAGCACACAGCATTCCCTGAACTCTGAATTCGGCCTTCAGTTTTGATAAACAGACCTACGAAAAACATTTGGAACTATTTTTCCCCTGAGAGCAAAATTATTTTTCCACTTCCAAAATATTTACCTTTTTTTGGCACATAGTAATCTGCTTAAAGTAGAACTATTCTTAGAGAACAGAGCTTCTATTTTTAGAGATACTAGAGACAATATTTTACCTCAGCCTCTAGCACATGTACAGCATTTGTATAAATATGCGATGAAATGGTCTTGACCTTCTTTTCTGTATTCAGAGCCATTTCATGTGTAATTTTCGCAATTCATTCAGCCAATATATATATGCATTTAACTGAATGATATCACTGCTTAAAAAGCGTACAGTACCAATACTCATTTTCGTGTATATACCATACACCATTTCAAATGCAAGTTATGTATTTTGGGGTGGGTTGGAAAACACATGCATCATTATATGTTTAATATTGCTTAGTTTTTAGTAATGATGGACATTAATTCGTGGAGTGGGTGTTGTGTTTCTATCTAGGACCCTAATTCGATATTACCGATTTATGCCCTTGTATGGTTATAATAAATAGTATCCTTATAAAGGCATAAGAATCATATCCATATTTAGTAATAGCCCATGCAGTCCAAATACGGCAAGGCTACTCCCCTAGACTCCTAGAAAGTACAACGCATTCTTTAAACAAACCAAGCCTCCAGCAGCCCGGGAATTCCCCCTGCTTTTGTTTTGATTTGCACAAGAACTCCTGGAGTCCAGAAAGAACTGTAAGTTCTTAGTGACGTCTTATGTCCAACCTTACGTCAAACCCGGCACCTTTCAGGTATAAATATACCAACGTTGCCTTAAGCAAACACACAGTGGTTTGGAGCAGAGCGGCTGTCTACTTGCCAGACGCCCAGCTGATGCGAGAGCCGAAGGAAGCCGACCCTCCCATTGACGCACTGAGAGAGACGCTGTCTTTTCTCTTGCTGAGAAATCCAGCTCCAGTGTTTCCAGTCACCCTTGCGGGTTGCTGGGAGATCGAGTCCTGAGAGAGAGATACAAGACCTCCTACATTCTAGAACCCAGGTACGGAGCTGACTAAACCCTTAAGAGATTTCTTGATTCAGATCTTGGCAAAAAAACAACTTAACTTAAACTGCAACTTACTTACTCCTTCCCACGTATTAGGCTTAGGTAAGGTACACCGGGGTAGGCGTATCTTAGAAGCCCCAGTTGAGTACGTTAGTCAATGTTTTTATGTATGTATATATTTTATCAGTTTTAAAGTATCATATGGCTAAGAAACCATATCAATGCTTTTACAGTATTATTTCATAATACTCCTTTTACTGTACGCACTTTACTTCATGATAAGTATTGCAATTGTGGCAATTAATTTCTCTTGCATGAGAAAGAAGGCTGCTCAATAAATAACACCTTTTATTGAAAACGCCCGTCTCTCTATTTCTCTGCACTCTGGTGAAACTAAGTATGCACGATTGACTGAGTAAAATAGTTGTCTATTGTTTTCACACGACTCTAGAGATACACTCTTTATTCTGAGGGAGCAAAGTTGTCATGTTATATGGTTGTCAGAAGCTAATCCCTTCTTGTCTATTCAGGGAAGTTAAACTCCTCCTTGTTTACTCAAGAAAGTTTCTAGTGACCTCTGAGCTAGCTGGCAAAACTAATTAAGTCTAATATAGTCAGTAGAGACCTAGTCGACCTCAGTCCTACGTCTACACTGCTGTTTATATTATTCCAATGCGCAGAGCCTATTGGGAATATAGGAACTACACTACACTAATTATTCAAGGGCACAACCCCGGCCATTTCCCTGGGACACCGATAAAACCCCCACACAAAATCAGAATATAAAACAGGAGCGGAAAAGCAAAAGCGGGCCTGAATCCGTAAAAGAGAAGCCTTTTCGAATGGACACTGTTCGAGTGAGAGGCCCACAATGTTTCGAGTGCGGCAAGTGGGGACACATTGCTCGCACTATGATGTGTTTTTTCTTTCTCTGTGTTTTGCTGCCTGTCTCTTTCCCTCTTTCGCGCCAGGATACTCCCCAGTAATGGAGCGCGTTATAAAATGGTTTAATACTAATACTAATGTGCCCAAGAAGGAAAAGCACTGAAGAGCCAAAGGAAGTGGGGTATATCCCCAAGGCGGTGATGTACACAGCTGAAATGGGACCCTCCTTCTATGTACATGTTCAGGTCAACCATAAGGGAATAATAGCCCTATTAGATTCAGGGTGTAGGAAATCGGTCATTCAAAGTAGATTAGTGGCATCCTCCCAAATAATCCCTATTACCCTAGTACACATAAGGTGCGTACACGGATACGTGAGGCCTTATCTATTGGCACAGCTCACAATACACCCTATGGGTAGATACCCTTGCTCAGTGAAAGTAGGAGTGGTGGAGTCCCTTCCGGAGGATTTGATTATTGGGGTGGATAATCCTGACTTCATGTCACTATTCAGGTCCGAGATAAGGGAGGGGAAAGAAGGTATCAGTCAGCCTAAGTCCACCTTGTTAACAGCGGAACCATGGCTATTGGATCGCAGTTTTAAATTCGCTCAATCCAATGGCGCTACCTTGTTTAATGCCTGGGAATCCGCTCATGTGTCACAAACCACACCATCCAACACATACCCAAGGTTTGTGATCAAGAATGACCTACTGTACAGAGAAGGGAGGTCCAATGAACACCACCAGCTGGTGGTACTGAAAATATTCAGAGAGCAGATCCTTTTCTATGCTCACACACACCTAACGGCAGGACACTCTGTACAAAATATAACAAAGCACTTCTACTGGCCAGGCATATATAAAGAAACAGAAGACTATTGCAAACAATGTGAGGTCTGTCAGAAAAGCAGTTCCTCTCCAACCCCTACCCATCGTAGGGAACCCATTCGAACGGGTTGGGAAGGATCTGATTGGCCCTCTCCCTCGTACGTCCAAAGGACATACCTATGCCCTAGTTATAGTGGACTATAACACCCGCTTCCCCGAGGCCTTTGCCCTTCGAGCACCCACAACTAAGAACATTGCTGAGAAATTGCTAGAACTCTTCTCTAGAGTAGGGTTCCCCAGGGAAATACTAACAGACCAGGGGACCCCCTTCGTATCGCGCACGATGAAGGCGGTATACAAAATGTTAGACTTACATCGTATACGCACCTCCGGCTACCACCCTCAGACCGATGGTCTAGTCGAGCGGTATAACCGCTCCCTTAAGGCCACATTGAAAAAGATGCTGTCAGTTGAGAATAAAGATTGGGACAGGCTGTTACCTTTGGCATTGTACGTCCTCCGCTCACAGGTACAGAGTAGCCTTGGCTGTTCCGCATTTGAGATGCTATACGGCCGTCAGCCTCGATCACTTCTAGAAATAACAAAAGATGCCTGGGAGCAGGAGGGACTCACAGAAAAAAGAACCTTGTAATTATACACTCAACAGTTGCGATCGAAATTGGGAAAGCTGAGGAACCTAGTCTACTCTAATTTAGAGAGGAACCAACAAAGACAAAAACACTATTACAATAAGGGGGAAAAGTGGAGGAAACTTGAAAAAGGTGACTCGGCCCTGGTTCTCCTACCCTCATCAATTATTGAGATACTTACCACGCCGACACTGCCAGGAGTCCACAGAGCAGCCAGGACATCAAGCCGCCACCGCCGAGAGTCACTTAGCCTCCAAGCATCGCGCCGCCGCTCCGGGGAACTACAACACCCGGCAGGCCTCGCGGCGGCGCGCAACTGACGCTGCGAACGCGGCGAGAGAGCGCCAGCAGGCGGGATAAATCTGCAGACACCCCGGCAGAGCGGGGGAGAGCTACTTACCACGCCGACCCTGCCAGGAGTCCACAGAGCAGCCAGGACATCAAGCCGCCACCGCCGAGAGTCACTTAGCCTCCAAGCATCGCGCCGCCGCTCCGGGGGACTACAACACCCGGCAGGCCTCGCGGCGGAGCGCAACTGATGCTGCGAACGCGGCGAGAGAGCGCCAGCAGGCGGGATAAATCTGCAGACACCCCGCGTCATGGGACGCGAGCGGGACGCCCGGGGCTAAGCCCAGGCAAAGGGCGGGCCCTCTACGGCCCTCAGCGGCAGGAGGCGACAGGGCCAGGGCTAGAAATGCTGTTGGATGCTCGAGGTAAACTGGAATATCCAAGTAAGCCATTGTTGTGTTTATATCTACACGTTAGATTGTGGAGATAGTTCCCTGGCATCAGGGGCAGGATGCCAAAAAGAGGCGCGGTTACTGCTACAAACACTATGGAAAACTATTTGGTCCAAACTGTGCAAAAAATAAATATACAGAGAAGAGAATCTTTGGGGTTAAGTCAATCACCAGACCTACAATGCTTGACCCCTAGTATACTTCTTCCCACTGATGATATCATATCCTTGGAAACTGACCCTGAGGTTCGTTCGGCTCTTTCTATTAACCAGGGCAGCTGCAATCTAACTGAGAACATAGTGCCAGCCCCCGAGGTACTTATTGCGGACCCGGTGAACAATATAGACAGTGACTTGGATCAGGAGATACAGTCTTGTCCCTCAGATGAAGATCAGTCCTTATCTGACCATGCCCCTCGGACAGAACGTTCTGGTGTTAAAACTCAGCCAAAACGGGCAGGGCTAAGGTCGGGGACAAGGAGGAAGAGGGCAAATATTCCAAAGGATAAAACAAAGGAAAATGGAGAGGGGAGAGTAAAACCTAATGTTGATGATGACTTGTTTGTAAAAATTGCTGAGCTGATTGAAAGTAAAATTAAAGCTATTATTAAACCTCTAGTAGCAAAGATAGATAAACTACAAACTCAGGTTAAAAAGTTAGGAGAGCAACAGAATAAGTTAATGGAGGGAGTTGAAAATATTATCACGCTGGTTGTTAACATGGGCAATAACATTGGAGAGCACGCAGATGTTGACGGTGAAGGAATAGATGATCTGCTGCCTAATAATTCCCCAACACAGTTATCGCTACTAAATGCTAACGAAACAGCTGGTAAAGGGGATGGTCCTTTAACAGTTGAAATCCCCCTAGTACAAGCTCAGACAACGGACCCTTTACAATTTATAGTTGAAGCTTCACCTGTTGTACTAGTACTAGCCAATGTTCCCCCCTTAGAAGCAGGCATAGTAGAATCTTCCACTTCTTTGTCAAACAAGGCATTGCAATGGTTTACAAATAATGTGAGGCTAGCCCGGGGGGGAGGTCAGCAATTAGCTCAAGAGATTAAGACCGCAAATAGGGTTTCCTGGCTAGGAAATCGCCCCAAAAAATTTAAAGGGGATTGTGTGGCAGTGAGTTTTTCACATGCAGGCGTCCTACCAAATATCCTCACTAACCTACTTCCGCCCCAACGCAGGCAGGGTACTGTTGTCCCATTAACTTTAAAAAGATTTTATGGAGAACAACGGAATGTCACCTACCCCAGGACCCCTGCATTCGGGTGGGACAATAATAGGGACATAAATAATAGATGGGGCCAAGATCATCATTGAAATACTGAATACCACCCACCTCATCCAGTTCATCATAATTCTTTTGCACAACCCCTTTTGCTGTCTAACCGTTATGCTCCTCTATCCTTTTTGGATCAAAATGATTGACTTTCACCTGCACATATATGCCATGAGGAGAAACAAGTACAAGTATTTAGTATGCTTACCTGGAATATTGCAGGAATTAAGTCTAAAGTAGGAAACGTGGCATGGACAGATTTTATGACAAGGTTCGACATAATTGCTTTGCAGGAAACATGGGATACAAATAACAGTTTTTCTTTAGATGGCTATAGTCATTTCTGTATCCCTGCAGTGCCTAGCGCTGCAGGAAGAGCCAAGGGAGGCTTGTTAAGCCTTTTCAAAATAGATATTAATGGTCGACTAAAGAAATGTGATTCTGGCTCCGAACAATGTCTAATAGTTGAACTTTTGTCGGTAGAATCTCCCAATATTTTATTTATAAATTTTTATAACTCCAACGCATCTGACTGTACTCTATATAGCCTAGATAGATTGGACCAGTTTCTGTCAGTCTACAGTGAAAATGTTAATTCTTTTGAAATCATTTTCTTGGGTGATTTTAACATACACCCGTGTTCATTAATGTGTGTTTGCGATGAAGTAGAATCCCCCCCGAACTGTTCACCTATCCATCTTCAACATAACAAACAGGGGGAATGTTTAGAGAATTTTTTAGCAAGATGGAACTTATATGAGTCTGGGTGCGGGGAAGGGGGGGTTAGGCTCCCTACATTTAAGGGAACAGACAATGGCTCTATTATTGATTATATATTTATTTCATTGTGTTTTTTAGATAAGGTTTTAATGTATAAAACTGTGGTTTCTGTTTTCAGTGATCACAATCCTGTCTCCTTGGACTTAGTAACTACTGGTCTCATAGGGCGTAAACATGATCCCTGTAATGGTAAACAAGCATTTAAACTTAAAGACCAGGGACGGAGATTAAAATGGGATAGTATAACCCCTGAACCCTTTGTACAAGAGGTACTCGCTGATGCTGAGGACGAGGTTGGTGTGTGCCTATCTAGTGAGGCTGAAAATAGGGAAGTGATACTTGCCTTTGGTAGCATTTGTAGTAAGATTAACCACAGACTGTCTACTGGCTCTAAACCTAAGACAGTGCCCATCAAAAGATTTGATCATAAATGTTCAAAAACACATTCTGCACTACTAAATGCTTTAAAGGCTGTCCCAAAAGACCGAGATCTTATCACTATCTGCAGAGCTCAGTATAAAAAAGCTATAGCAGCCAGGAAAAAAGAGATTAAAGATGAAGCCTGGAACAAGCTCTTAGATCCAGCAATTTTGAAAAACAGTGGAGAATTCTGGAAGATTGTCAACCAACCCCTATTTACAGGGGAGGAGAATTCCCCCCTTGAAACAAACATATCTGACGAAGGTTGGATTAAACATTTTAGTGACATATATTCCAGTCATACCAGTGGAGATCCTGGGGCTCAGGAGGATGATATTAAAGCCATTGGGACTCAATTGCACTTTGAGACATCGGAAGTTTTACATGCAATAAACTGTACCCTAAAGAAAAAGGCGCCAGGACCCGACGGTGTACCAGCGGACGCCTTTAAATGCTTCCCTAATTTTTGGTCTAGACTACTTTGCAGGGTATTTAATGCATTAAGCCATGATAATATACCTACATCATGGAAAACATCTATAATTATCCCTGTGTTTAAAAAGGGAAACAGGCAGGATCCTGCATGTTATAGACCAATCTCATTGATTGACTCATCAGTTAAGATCCTAGGAAGAGTCATCTTAGTGAAATTAAATGAGTGGGCTACTGAGAACAGTATCCTTACAAATGTGCAATATGGTTTTAGACCAAAAAGAAGTACCCAGGACCAATGTCTTAATCTCCACTTGTTGATAGAGAAATACACCAGGGCTAAGGAGGGGTCCATGTACCTTGGTTTCATGGACCTCTCCTCTGTCTTTGACCTGGTTAATAGATCGAAGCTCTGGGTAAAATTGCTGGAAAGGGGTCTGGATAGGACCATTAGTCAACCTATTGGCTGACCTGCACTCGGGCCTTACTGCCAAAATCAGAGTTACCTCGAGAGGCAGGTGTACTGACGCCTTGGCTTCCGAAAAAGGGGTTAGACAGGGGTGCATTTTGGCACCCCTGTTGTTCACTCTATATGTGAATGCCTTGGAGCCTGCTCTTAGGGACGTGACCCCTGATATTCCGCGTGCAGGGGAAGAGGGGATTCCTGTCCTCCTCTACGCGGATGACGCGGTCCTTCTTGCGCGTACTGGGGTGGGCCTCCAACGCCTTCTGGATGCCTTTGAAATCTTCATGGCCTCACTAGATTTGAAAATAAATACAAAGAAATCTCAAGTTATGCTCATGGGCAGAGTAGCAAGAAAAAATTGTCACAAAACTTTTCTTTGAGGGCAGGAGAAGCTTGCCCGAGTAACTGCCTTCACTTACTTAGGAATTACATTTGATGAGAAGGGAAATTGGGGCCCCCAGGTCAAGAATAGAGTAACTGCTTTAGCAAGAACTTCTGCAGCCCTTCAGGGGTTCTCCAAAAAACTTGGGGTTAGGCCAATCATAGCCATATTGAAAATCTATAAGGGGAGGAGGAGCTTGGCGGGCATCCGAGATGGCCGCGTGAGCACAGCGCTCCCCGGACCCCCGCCGCTCCCGGCATAATATCCTGTATGAATCCTGATTTTTCGCGAGGATTTATATAGAGGACGTTGGGCTGATCTACCTGGACCTTTCAGAAATTGATTTGGACACCGGGTGCCTGAGTTATGATGAATTGAACTTTTGGGCTCCGCCCTTGAGGTGCGCCCGGGACTGGGTGAGGTTCGGTGGCCGTCTTGGAGTTGAACAACAACGGCAGGGGGATTTGACTGGTGGATCCCCTTCTTAAGTTTCGGTTTCGATTCTGCCTCAGACTGGGACATTGGTGAGAGGGTCGGGCCAGAACTGGTGCCAGGACACACGTCGGCTGTCGGGCCTTTGGCTGGACTATCTTCCTCGTTTGCTGCCTCTATCCTAGTGATACCCCTCTGGCGGTCCTTTGGTCCCGGGGTCTCCATTTCTGGTGCCCGGTCCGTTGACCCTGCTGAATCTTCTTGTGACGCATCTTCAAAATGGCGGGCAGAGGGGACCGGGAGACGCGCAAGACGAAGACACCTCTGCGCGGGGGTCCGGTCCAATCTAATGTTATGGACCGTTATACCCACTCTAAGGGGTCCCCCGGTGCTGTCCTGCCCGGTCCCAGTGCGTCTGACCACGTAGTGGATGCGTCGACGGAGCCCTCCTTGCAGGACATCATGGGCGCCATTTCTGGCATGAGGGAGTCAATAGGCCAACAGTACGAAACCTTGGCCCACAAACTTGACACTGTGGCAATCGAGGTGAATCTGATTCGTGCCGATCTCTCCAAAACGAACGAAAAGGTGCAGTCATTGGATATCAAATCATCCAGCCTCACGACGGACGTCTCTGAGATACAGACGGAGATTGGCAATCTCCGTAGGGTGAATGATTTCATGACCCGGCGCTTGGAGGACTTTGAGAACAGGGCACGTCGCTGTAATGTTCGCGTGGTTGGTGTGCCGGAGAACCCAGAACCCCACTCGGTCGATCTCCTAGTTGAAGACCTGATCCAGAACCACCTATCTCCATCTGGCCTTAGTAAATTTTTCACAGTGGAGCGTGCACATCGTGTTCCGGGGGGCCAGGGTAAGCCAGGCGCCCCGCCGAGACCTATTGTTGCGAAGCTTTTCCACTATAGAGATCGGGACGCTATCCTGCAGGCTTCGCGGGTGAAGGGCCCGGTGGCCTTTGAGAATGCCACGGTGAATTTTTATCCGGACTTTTCCCAACAGGTCCAGAAGCAGCGGATGGGATTTCGTGGTGCCAAGAAGCGTCTTAGGGACATGGGGATGCGTTACTCTATGCTCTTTCCGACCAGGCTGCGGGTTGAGTATAATGACCGAACTTTCTTCTTTGATCGGCCGGATGTTGTGAATGACTGGCTGGACTCCCTGCCTAGCCGACCTCCAGAGACTGAGTCCGATGCCCACCCGGGCGGTGCTGATGGTGGTGTAGAGAGCTGAACATTTCGTCTATACCTGGTGCCTTGTTTTGAATAACTTTTCCAGGGGTGTACGCCTATGTTCCTCTACTGCTTATGTGTTTGATGTATGTTCTTTTTCTCGTCATGGGTCTTGATCGGGGGGCGGGTGGGACGGAGCCTTTCCTCCTCCGGGGTCTTTGTGTAGAATAGGGGTTCTTGGGCGACAGGCACACTGCAGGTTGGGGTGGCTTTTTAGCTTTTTGCAGGGGTGCAGGGTGGGGGGTGTTTTCTTGTTATTTGGGGGGAGGGTGGTAGGGAAATTTGTTGTTTGTGTGTTCTGTTTTCAAGGCGACTTTATCCTGTATTTGAAAATGTTTTTGGTGTCATGCTCATTGGTGGGGGGTTTTGGCTTTGTCGGGTGGGATGGGGGTAGCGGGTTGAGATTTGTTTCGTGGAACGTGAACGGTCTGGGAGATCGTATCAAACGAAGTGTGGTGTTGAAATGTATACGACGTTTATCTCCTGATATTGTTTTCCTGCAGGAGACTCATTTGGTAGGCAATGTTTGTCATGCAATGAACAGGTGGGGCTATCGCCTCGTGGCACATTCGGGGTTTACCTCGGGTTCTAGGGGTGTGGGTATCCTTGTTCGGGCTTCCCTCCCCCTAGCTATTGATGATGTGATTCAGGATGACCGGGGGCGGTATGCTGTCCTTGTGGGTCGCTATGAGGGTCGTGCCCTCTCCTTATTCACTGTTTATGTGCCCCCCGGCTTACAGACTTCTACCTTTTCAGATTTGGGCCGTGTCTTGTTGGACCTCCCTGATAGTACTCTCTTTCTGGCTGGTGATTTTAATTCGGTGTTCTCTGGTCTCCACGATCGCCACCCCCCTAGAGATACTCCTGCGGCCCAACAGTGGTTGGGTGGATTTTTGGATACCTTTGGCTTGGTGGATTGCTGGAGGCTTTTGCACCCCACTCAGCTTCAGTACACCTTTCATTCTGGGGCCCATGGGAGTCTGTCTAGGCTGGATTATTTCCTGATGCCTGCGGCTCAGTCGCCAGCGGTGCGTGAGATTGTACACCTACCCAGGGGTATCTCTGACCACTCTCCGCTCTGGCTTCGTTTTGAGGTTGGAGTGGAGGCTGTGGGCCGGGTGGCTCCCATCAATCCGTGGTACCTTACCTCCCCCGAGACCCGCAGCCTTTTGCTTAAATCTTTGGACGCGTATTTTCTGGATAACGAGGGGTCTGTTTCCTCAGCTGTGTTCCTATGGGAGGCCTTTAAGACGGTGATTCGTGGGCAGGCCCTCTCCCTTATTGTTGAAGCTAAGAGGGCGAGGAATAGAGAGGTGGTGGATCTTGAGGGAGAGATTTCTGCATTGGAGGATGCTTTGGAATCTGGTGTCACGTCTGCGAAACTCCATGCCCTGGGTCTGAAACAATTTGCCTATAAGTCCATGGTCACAGATGCTGCTAAAGTGATGTTTCGGGAGCAACAGGGACGTTTGTATGATGTGGGTGACAAAGCGGGTAAATTGCTGGCATGGCTGGATAAGAAGGAGAGGGCTAATCGTGTGGTACCCGTGATTCAGTCTTTGAGTGGTGAGAGTGTGACGGACCCGATTGGAATAGTTGACCGTTTTGCTGAGTATTTCCGTGTGGTGTATACCCCTGTGTCTGTGAGAGATGTGGCTGACTCTCGCCTTCTATTGCGTGATATAGCTCTGCCCAGTGTTTCCGATTTGGATCGTGTGGCTTTGGACTCCCCCTTTACTGTAGATGAGATAGCTACTGCCATCCGTTCACTCCGTTCGGGCAAAGCATTGGGCCCGAACGGGTTGCCAATTGAACTGTACAAATTGCGTCCCGACAGGGTGGCTCCGTATCTTCGCGCCATGTTTCTAGAGTCCCGGGAACGGGGTATTCTCCCTTATGATCAGCGACTGGCCACGATAGTTGTCATTCCCAAGGATGGTAAACCGCGAGATCTTTGTTCCTCCTACAGGCCCATATCCCTGCTAAATGTTGAACCCAAGGTATTGGCGAAACTCCTGGCGTCCCGCCTCCTGACGGTCATTAGTGGCTTGGTCAATCCAGATCAATCCGGATTTATCCCGCATCGCAACACGGCTCTGAACCTACGTCGTCTTCACGGCGCGATTGCGAGGGCGGGACTTCTGACGGAGCCGGCCATTTTGGCATCGTTGGATGCCTCAATGGCTTTTGACACGGTGGAATGGCCTTATCTTTGGGCGGCTCTTGAGAAATTTGGTTTTGGGCCTGAGTTTATTGGTTGGATCAAGTTATTATATGCGGAACCTCTGGCACAAGTAGTGGTCAATGGTAGGGTTTCGGCTCCTTTCACCCTTGGTAGAGGTACCCGTCAGGGATGCCCCTTGTCTCCGTTGCTTTTTGCACTCGCCCTGGAACCATTGGCTGCTTGGCTTCGGTGGGAACCTTCGCTCAAGGGGATTCGCTGGTCTCCGGACTTTGAGGACCGCGTTTCACTTTACGCGGACGACATTCTTTTATATCTCACCTCCCCGCGCAAATCTCTGTCTGTTTTATTTGACGTTCTTGCTTCCTTTGGTGCCAACTCAGGCCTCGTTATTAACTGGGCCAAGTCCTGCGTGTATGTTCTTTCGGGTGTTTTGCCCCCGTTGCCGAGCAGACTTCCTATCCAGGTGGTCCAGTCTGGCTTCAAATATTTAGGGATCTTTATTACGTTGGACTCCTCGCTCCGCTTTGAGCGTAATCTCCTCCCCCCGTTGCTTAGATTGCGACTGGATGTGGCCCGTTGGCGTAAGCTTCCTTTGTCTCCTCTGGGCAGGGCGGCCCTGTTTAAAATGATGTCCTTGCCGCGGTTCCTTTACGCGCTCCAGAACTCCTATGACGCAATCCCCAAGACCTATTTCCGAGAGATCGAGAGTCTTCAAAGGCAATTGATTTGGGACGGGCGTCCACGTATTGCCCTCGCGAAACTCACCATCCCTTGGTACGACGGGGGCATGGCGCTCCCCGATATCAAGCGATATTACTGGGCTTCCCAGTTGTCTGCTATTAATCACGTGATGTTTTCACCGGGTCGGAATCCTGCGTTCGAGATGGATAGACTTCAGCTGCCGGGTGGGGACTTTAATAGAGCACTTTATTCTCGATCAGCCGGGCGCCATCTTGTGGGCCCATCCAGGATTGCAGTAACTGTATGGCGAGCCGCGAATGTGAGTTTGGGATGGGAGGATCGACTGACGCTGGCGACGCCGCTTTATGCCTCGGAACGTTTGGGTTGTCTCTGGTCTACCAAGGGTTTCGACCGCTGGGATATGATTGGGATTTGTAAGGTGGGTGATGTATGCTCGAAAGGTAGTGTGAAGTCGTTCCAGGCCCTCCAGGCGGAATATGGTTTGAATGGTAGGGAATTTTTTCGTTATCTGCAGGTCCGGCACGCCCTCGCCTCAGTTTTGACTCCTGATGAGGCCCTGCCCGAGTCTTCCCCCCTCGAAGATCGTGTCCTTGATGGGCACCTGCCTGATAGCACTATTTCCCTGATCTATAAGAAGCTGATCAATAATCGGGCGGACTTATTGGCCCGACTTCGGGAGGCTTGGGTCAGCGATGGGTTGGAACTGGACGACGAAGATTGGCAATCGGCACTCTCTTCTCCCAAGGAGGTAGCCATTCCTGCCCGTCTCCGTTTGGTTCAACTTAAGATCCTTCATCGAGTGTATGTCACTGGTCCGCGTCTGGTGACGATGGGCTTTTCCTTGGATGGGTTATGTAAGCGTGGTTGTGGGTCGAGTGCTACCTTTTTACACATTCTATGGGAGTGCCCGGCTGTGGCAGCTTACTGGACTGCTGTGCTTGGGGTGATGACTTACGTGACTGGTGTGGCCCTGCGGCCGGAGCCTCGACGATGTCTGTTGAATGTGTGGGAGCCCACTGACTACTCTGTGGCCCAGACCAGATGGGCTACCTTGGGTTACATGATTGCGAAACGGGATGTTGCGCAACTCTGGGGCGCTTCCAGGCCCCCTGAGGTCTCGAAATGGGAGGATAACATGGACTGGTCCATGTTTCGTGAGAAGACTGTTTATGTGGCCAGGGGCAGACCCAGGGCGTGGACGAGGATTTGGGGCCAGTGGAATGAATATCGTGGGGATATCTGTACCCCTCCCCTTGTAGGCACTGCTGAGGTTATCTTATCTCCCTAGGCGAGCGTTCCCGGAACCCTTTCATGCTGTTTTTTGCATTTTCGATTCTCCCCGCTGCTCCCCTTCCCCCCGACCTTGTTGGAGCCTCAGGGCTCTGGGTATGTTCTCCTGTTCGTGGACCATCCCCTCCGTTCTTTGGGCTGACCTTAATTACCATGCATTCGCCTTTTTAGTGTTTGTTTTGTTTTTTGTATAAAATAAAAATTCAAAATGCTCTGTGACATGTGAGGAGTAATGCTTTGTGCTGGATTTGTACCTGACCACGGGTGTACATTTCTAATTCATGCCTTGTGCCTTATTATTAGCGGCCAGCCCGTGAGGTTGTAGGCCCATTCTTGTATTTTTCTATGCTTGCTCAAATAAAGGTTTTTGAAGAAAAAAAAAAAAAAAAAAATCTATAAGGCTAAATGCATTTCGGTGGCAACCTATGGTAGTTCTATATGGGGATATAGGGTACTGGATTCTCTACGAATCATGGAAAACAAATTTTTTAGATCTGTCCTTGGTGTGCAACAATCGACCCCGTCCTACACTGTACATATGGAATTAGAGGAAGGCTACATCACAGACCTGATAAAACAGCACCTTTAGTAGCATAGCTGAGGTTGTGGCTTAACAAAGAAATCCCCTTAAACCATATCATTATGAAAGATTGTTTGTGTTTGGACAAAGCTAATAATATTAAGTGGTTGACTTACATCAAGGAAAATTTTTCCAGGATGGGGAGGCCAGAACTTTATTCTGAAATAGATTCTATAACATTTAAAGACATTGCGCTCACAAAATGCGCAATGAGAGAGCTTCTATCTCTGGAGAGAGAAGAGTGCGAGTTAAAAAAATCTAGTGTTAGGGCTAGTCTAATATTATCTATACCCGACGGCCCAGAAAACTACTTGAACATTGTGACTCACCCTTACCACAGGTTTATTTTAACTCGTTTTCGTTTTAACCTGATACATTGTAATCTTGGTTTTTATCCTGTTTGGAGCACCCCAGAAAAGGCGTTACCGTGTTCTTGTGATCATTTCTCCGATCAAAATACAATGCACCTTGTAATGTTCTGTAGTCATTACAGTGATGCTAGGAGAAAGTTTCTTGTGCCAATTCTTAAGGAGGAGGGATTTATTCAAGTTAAACCTGCCCTTATCTTTCTACAGCTTCTACAGACTCCCAGGATTATGTTTCATGTGGCTAGTTTCCTGGTGAGTGCCATTAGGAGCAGGAACATTAGACTAAAAAATGTGGCTACCTCCCTAAGTAATACAGACTATCTACCTTAAAAAGGCTCTTTGTATTTATATCATGGCTTGAAATTAGGGCACATTTGGCCCCTGTTATGTTTGTCCTGCTGAGGTTTTCCTTTTTAGTATTTGTTTTTAGCTTTTTAGCATTTTGCTCTTTGTATAACATACTGATACGAATTGTAATATGTAGTGTGGTTTTTATTCTCATTGTATTTTAACTGTTTTTAAGTATGAACTTTTCGTATATGTATTTTGATCAATTTGTACATTGCCATTGTCTTTATATGATATTAAGTTATCGCAATAAAGTATTTTGACTGACTGAGACACTGGGCAAGACTACATATAGGGTTCAGATATCGCCCTCCCGGCAACAGTGCTTCCACATAAACATGTTAAAAAACTGAATAGGCCCCTTGCCCAAGTCAACACACTTTGGCCTACCCTCCACGGCTGACGTCTCGACCTTAGAACATTTCCGGGGGGCGTGGCCAAGATGGCAGCGTGAGCAGACGTGTGGTCTCACTGCTCCCGCCGACTGCCATTTTTTAGCACCGGTTCTGGCGTTCCTGGGCCTGCTGACTCAGGTCTAGGGACTGCCCGGACTGTGGGAATAGCAGATCGGGGCGGAAGAGCCGGCCAGGAGATTCGCAACGCAAGGGACGGGCCGGGCTGCGTTTGCGACCGGCGGCTTGCCCTTCCCTCACGGGGCCGAGGTCAAGGCCTGGAGCTGCTCGTAGGTGAGGACACCGGGCGGTAGGCTCCAGAAGCCCCGAGGTGGCCGGTCACCGGTCCTGTCGCGACAGCCGAGCTGGGCTTAGCGTGCGACCGCCAACGCGCCCATCCCCCACGGGGCCGAAGACGAGGCCGGCGAGGTACGGCGAAGCGGGCTCTGGGCGGGGGACCCCAGTGGACCGGAGAGGTCGGCAGACGGTCCTGATTGCCGCGGAAGGCCGGAGTTTCCGAAGGACGCTGCCCCGGAGGCGCACTGGTCTCTGGAGGGCGGCGGAGGAACGTAGGAGGAGGTCAGCGACGAGATGCCTGGTGAGGAGCGGAGCTGAGCAGCTGAGTAGTGGAGGCCGAGTGGTGACCGGCTGAGGCATCGCTGGCGCCTGAGGCTACCCGGCGGAGCAGCGACCTGCGTGCCTGGCCGTTGGGTGTCTGGAGACGAGGTGTCTCTCAGGTGCACAGGAGCTTCCCGTGTCGCGGGGAGGACGATGAGATGGTGGAGGAGGCCGGGGGCTGTGACCCGGCTGTCCCGGTGAGGGCCTCGATGCCATTTTGGAGGTGCCTGTGAGATGCCACGCTGCCACCCGGCCTGTCGGGCGGATCCTGCTCTCTGCGCTCCAGCGGAGGGGGAGCCGGATGACCGGCTGAGGCAAGACCAGGAGTGCGAGGGCCAAGCCTGGAGGCTGTGTGGAGGCAAGAAGGGCAACACTGGACTATCGGCCCGAGTCGGGGAAGCGTGCAACCACGTCCACGGTGAGGCGAGGCCGCCTGCGGGACCCAGCGGCGGCGAGCAGAAAGTTGCCTGCAGCACGGTGAGCGGATGGGGGCCCTTCACTAGAGGGCTGTGGTCGGCTTGACGGCAAGGGTGGATGGGAAGAGGCCGCTCCAGATTATGTGGGATCAAGCTAGAGGCGCCGCTGAAGACCCGACCGGACCTGCGCAGACAGAAGGTGGGGGTCCCTTGCCTGGGGTACAGAGGCTGTCCGTGTCCGGCCATCGTGGTGAGCGGATTGGACTGCCGAGGGTCAGCTCCGATAATCGCTGCGGGGGATGTCCACTACCAGAGGCCGCGGGGCCAAGACAGTGAAGGAACTCTTTGCGAAGGCACAGGCCACTCAGACCAAGGACACTGCGACGTCGGTCTCGGGGAGGATGGGGTCGGAGGCAGAGGGTGGCACGGAGCCCATTACCAAGGCATTTTTAGAGTCCCTCTTCACAACCTTGAGGGAAGACATCCAAACCTTAAAAGCTGACATTGCTAGCGAAATCAAGGAGGTGCGGCGAGAGGTGGACGGGATAGGTGAGTGAGTGGCAGACCTGGAGAACAAGAGTGATAACAAAGACACTGAGCTTGCGGCCCTGCAGCAGGAAATCATCCGCCTCCATGATCAGTAGGTGGACCTCCAGTTCCATATGGAGGATCTAGAGAATCGCTCCAGAAGACATAACATATGCATTCGGAACGTCGCAATATCCGAGGCTACCAGAGATCCGTTTCGATATGCTAGGGAGCTTTTTAATCATGTGCTGGGACGTCCGCTGGACTCAGAACTCCGTCTTGACAGGGCGCATCGGGCATCGCCGGCACCTCCCCGGACATCCTGGTCTGCGTCCAAGACTACCGTACCAAGGAGGACATTCTGCAGAGGGCGAGGCAGATGCACCCACTTTCGTTTCAGGGAACGTCGCCGCTGTTGTCTCAGGATCTGGCGGCTCTTATGCTGCACAAACGTCGCCTCTTAAAGCCTGTCACGTCTCATCTGCAACAGAAGAACATTCCCTACAGTTGGGGACACCCTTTCCGACTGATCTTCAAGATGGAGAACAAACAGTACCAGCTGCGGTCGGTCTCGGAGGCCTGCCGGTTGCTGGGAATTGAGCCACCCGAGGAGGAAGAGGAGGGCCAGAGGGCTACGGCGGAGACGGACGAGCTCAAGCCCCAATGGTGCCAGCAATGGAGGCGGTGGCGGGTGAGAAAACCCCCGGTGACAGAGATTGCAGCGGGCCAACGGGCGGCGGTGGAGGCTGTCGCCATAGATGGTGGTGCGGACCCTACGGGGTGAGGGGCCTGGAGCTTCATGGTGGCCCTGATTACCCGTTCTGTCTGCTAGGCCGTCGGCGGGAGGGAGCTCCCGGATAGACTCGTTGGACTACCCCGTGCTACTTTCTTCCTTTCGTCTTTGGATGAAGGACTACTTGTGTGTGAAGTTCGGGGGGGGGGGGTTGGGGGTCGGGTGGGGGGGGGGGAGGTATGGTCCATGGTACACCCATTGTGTGGGATTGTGTTTGGTCCCGTGATTTGGGGATGGTGGGGATTGGGAATGCTGTGGCAAGGGTCTTCTGGGTCGCTACGATGGCTGGTACATGGTTACACCGGTTAGATGCCGACAGCTGGTTTGGTAGTGCTCACACTTAATGTAAAGGGACTGAATAACCCAGTCAAATGTAAAGCGATCCTGCTTTGCTTAGAGCAGTCCCAAGCGGACATTTGCCTCCTCCAGGAGACACATCTCCTCACTAAGGATTGCCAGCGGCTTCGGTCCTGTAAGTTCCCCTTTCAATTTTTCTCCTCGTGCCCCACTAAAAAGGCAGAGGTGGCAATTTTGGTGGCCCAAAGTCCAGGGGCAAGGTGTTATGTAAAGCAGCTGAAATTAAGGGGAGGCTGTTGGTGTATAGGTTTGCAATGGGGGACACTACTTTCACGGTTGGCACAGTATACGGACCCAATGAGGGTCAAGAAAAGTTTCTGCACAGGGCACTCACCGAAATCACAGACACGACTGACCGCTACATACTGCTGGGTGGAGATTTTAATTTAGTCTTCGACGATGTACTAGGATAGGTCTTGTCAGCGCACCTCGCAGGTGGGGGCTCTCACGCCAGAGAGTTTGGCCCGCTTGACGGACCTGGGCCTCCTTGATTTGTGGCGCGTGTTCCATCCAGGGGAGAGGGACTACACGTACTTTTCTTCTGCACATAAAACATATGTGCGTTTAGACTACCTGCTTGTCTCTACACCCACTCGGACACACGTCACCAGTGTTGACATAGGTGCTGCCTCTCTTTCCGACCACGCGCCGGTTACGGTGGTCCTCTCTAAGCCCGCAGCGCATCGCTCACGCAGGGTTTGGCGGTTACGGGAGTCATTGCTGTACAGGAAGGAGGTGGTCTCTAAAATTCAGCGCGCAATAGTGGACTACCTTTCCCATAACAGCAATGCTGAAACTACGCTGGCTACGCAGTGGGCCGCTTTGAAGGCAGTTCATAGGGGGGAGTTCATCTCCATCTCGACGGCGGAGAATGTGGAGCGTCGGGCTAAAAGAGATGAGCTCACACAACAGACCAGTGAGTTGGAACAAATACATAGGAGGACAGGGGCCCCGAGGATCTGAAGACAGCTGAAAGTGGCGCGCCAGCAACTCGCGGCTTTAGATTTCGACAGGGTGGAATTCGCGGCCTTGCGGTTACGTCATGCATACTATACTGGAGGGGATAGATGCAGGCGCCTACTGGCGCATAAACTACGAGAAGTTACACAGCGGCGGGAGGTTCGGGAGATACGCAGGGGAGATGGCACTGGGGTCACTGAAGACCATGCTATAGCTAGTTCCTTTAGCTCCTTTTATGCAGAGTTATACTCTGCCGATCCCCCGGCGCCCACGGCAGAAGCAGATTTCCTGGCTTTTGTTCCCCTGCCGGCACTATCGCGGGACCAGATGGAGTGTCTAGAGAGAGACATTCGACCGGAGGAGGTTATCTCTGCCATCTCTCGCCTCAAGGTAGCTAAAGCTCCGGGGCCGGATGGCTTCCCGACAAATTTCTACAAGACATTCTGTGCCCAGGTGGCCCTGCTGCTTGCTCACCTCTTCACCTCCTTTTCGGAAGTGGGGGCGATAACGGGAGATTTGCTAGAGGCTTCTATTGCCGTGATACCCAAACCGGGCAAGGACCATACCGAGTGCGGAGCATACAGACCTATCTCTCTCCTAAACGTGGATCTTAAGCTTTATACCGGGATCCTGGCCTCACGTTTGGGCCCATACATGGGGGAGCTGGTTGAACCGGACCAGTCCGGGTTCATCCCGGAACGCCAGACCTCTGATAATACCAAAAGGGCCTTCCACCTCCTCGAAAAGGCCGCTCGTACGGAGGGCGAATATATGATGCTGGCCATCGATGCCGAGAAGTCATTCGATAGGGTCGACTGGCCCTACTTGGAGAGGGTTCTGGAGAAGGTGAGTGTGCGCCCGAAATTTCGGACCCGGATGATGAACTGCTACAAGTTCACCTCGGCCACGGTCCGAGTCAATGGATGTACGTCGCCTCGATTTGTGATCGAACGGGGTATGAGACATGGATGCCCGTTGTCCCCCCTACTATTCGCCATCTATATGGAACCTCTTGCGCAGGTACTACGATTGGATTAGAATGTGCAGGGGATCACTTTTGGGGGCGATATCCATACCATAAGCATGTATGCCGATGATGTACTGATATCGAGTTCCAACCCTAAGGACTCCCTCCCGGCGTGCTTTGAAGACCTCGCGAAATTTGGCCGGGTCTCGGGCTTCAAGGTTAACATGACCAAATCGGTGGCCCTAGACTTGTCGCTGGAGGTGCCCACTCGTGCCTGCCTGCAAGAGGCGTTTCCCATTCAGTGAGCCTCAGAGGTGGTGCCGTACCTCGGGATACAGCTGGCTCCCTCCCTCGCAACCTCAGTAGACATCAACTATTCCCAATTGTGACAGAAAATTAGGCGCGAGTTGGGGCAGTGGAAATATTACAACATACATACAATTAGTAGAGGGTTCGAGGGACAGTTTAAAGACCTGAGCACAGTTAGAATCCCCTGGTAAGCTTATGAAAAACAACGGATAACTGTGGGTCTACCAACAAAATCAAGACTATGTGTGTGTAAAGCTGGCTATGTGTCTGCTTCAACGTTAACTAGAAGACAAACTATTGGACAATTAACCTTTGTGAAAAAATGTCCATCAGTTACTCGTTCTGTGCCACCCAGTACATCATTTGGTCTACTTCACAGTAGGTAGTCCATTGTTTATCTCCATGGATATGGAAAGGAGATAATTAATTAAAGATGGATGTCTGGTAGATATTATTCACTTGTAACTGAGAAAGTGCATTAGTGAAAAATGTGAATGTGTTAAAAATAAGATTGGATGATGCATGCAATATAACTTTATTCTGGAGTCATGCACCTCCAAAGCTAAAAACGAATAGAGTGCAAAAAAGTCAGATGGTTCAAACAAATAACTTCTGACTGGGTAATCTGGTCGACATGTTTTTGCGGACTATTAAAGGTCAAACACTGTACCTGCCGCTTCCTCAGGACCCATAAACTTGATTGCTACTGCTTACGTGAACAAAATAATAATAAATACAAAAGGACATATGTGAACAGAAATGCTAAATGTCACCTGTTCATTTTCACTTTCCCTCCTTTGGATCAGAAGGTCCAATTGTGAATTCGCCAGCATGCCCACACAGACAGGGAATATAAAATATAGAATGCAATAACACCTTCATTAGTAAGGGCTATCAATAGACAATGCTAAATTATAATTCATAACATATCTTGGTCCAATGACCTTAATATGCACTCCATTGTACAAAATTATCAATGGCTCACCTTAATTTGTAAGGGGAAAATGCCTCGCCTCACCTGGCAAACAGCTCAGGAAATTGAAGCACCGCTCTATAGTGCAGAAAATGTAAAAAAGTTGTGATGAAACACATGACCACCAAACAACGTCAGACTCACTCCCTGTAGAGTGCTTGCTTGTTCGATACAGAGGCTCACGGACTTAGAATTATCTGGTTATTTTAATGTCGAATTGTTCATTCACTGAACTAACTCTTATTCATTGTAGTTTACAGACCATTCATCTTTACTTATCACATTAGGTACAGATGGAATACCTATCTGTGAGTTTAGCAACAATCCATTCGTGATCCGGTGTGCTGTTGCGAAAATCACACTGAATATACCGGGGATACCTCATTACAATGCCCAATTCGCAACCTGGACTTTCAAGTTATGAAATTCAGCCCATGGTACACTCGTTATTCTATATGTCACTCTGGTTGAAGTTCCCCTTAGGAAGAGTGAAACCAAGCGCTTTGCGCAAACATGGAGTTAATGTCCGTTCTGCGCAAGTACGGAGTTCATGTCAATTCCATAGGGTTAATAGCTCACTCGTTTTGACATAACGCCCTTTATGAAGCAAATCGCACACATACATTAATGGGTTAATCTAGGTCTCTCGTCAAAGCACCCTTACCTTTCCGTCGGTACTCCTGTCAGCCTGCCGGGCTGTTTGGGGAGGTACCGCGGTTTGAGGAGGCTACTTCCTTATCGTTTTTTGCACAAGCGTGATTGGACAAACACGCACTGACTAGACTACCACGACTCATGGGAAATGTAGTCTATCATACGGCATACATTCTTACTTGCAGATTCTTCTCATGAAAATGCCTCTATCGATGTGAACGGTATTAGCGTGTTCACATAGAACATATTAACTACCAAATCGATCATAAACGGGTAAGATAATATTTTATTCGTTTTCACGTAATCGTGATGGATTCACAAGACTCCTAATTGCGCTACCGTAATAAATGTTTAAATTACGTATTCTACATCACGCGTAAAGCGTAGACTCTGGGATCTCTAATCCGCAGTGTTTCATAAGAGACATCATGGTGCATTGTGGGATATGTAGTACGTGATTGGTTTGAGAGAAATCATTTCCATATTCAGGGGTCTCCCTAAGTTTATCGTACAGTGCACTGCTATGAATGAACAGCCACGTATTTATGTTGTTTGGATCGATAGGTCGTCAGCGTACTAGCAGGTGGCCAAAGGTTTCTCCGCCAAATCAGTGCACACAACACATTCTGTAACAGCACAGCAAAGGATTTATATGTTATTCATGAAATATTAAAGCAATCAATCCTAACAGTCAAGGCACATCTTGAGATTGTGATTCTATAATGTCATCCAGGGGATATCTTCATTCAGCCCGGCTTTATCACAGTTAAGTTTATACACCCATTTTTGTTCCATTTTAAAAAGATATTTAGACACATCAGTGATATGCGCTGGAATATTAGGTTGTTCTAGTACTGTCCATTCAAAATCTGTAGGTTTGTGGCCCACTTGGATATAGTGGTTCGTCAGACGGGTCGCTTGTTTTTTACACCGTATTGTGCTCTTATGCTCGGAGATCCTGGTTCTGATCTTGCGAGTAGTCATTCCGACGTACCTAAGTAAGCACGGACAGGTGATGAGGTAGATCAAATTGCTACTATTGCAATTTGTAAAACGCTTTTGTTCCCAACAACGGTTGGTCCCTATGTCGATAGACGTCGTGTGTTTAGTCTGTGGGCATGCAGCACAATTTCCGCACGGATGGTGCCCTGTCACTGGTGGCATATTCCATAGTGTGCCGACTTTGTGGATCTCTCTTGGTGGGGGTCTGGTGTGTATCAACTTATCTCTTAGGCTAGTCGCTCGTTTGAAAGCAAAGAGTGGTTGTTCCAAAGAATCTTTCCCAGTGTTCAGAATCTTCCAATGTTTACGAACTATGCGTTGAATAGCGTTCGAGCTTGTACTGAAAGTATTGACACATGTCAGTCTTTCATTCTTTTCTTTTGGGACAGCTGCTTCTAGTAGGGCTTCTCGATTATTATTCGCTGCTCTTTTCTTTGATCGCTTGATGAGTCTCTTCGGGTAACTCCTGTCGCCAAGTTGTTGGGCTAGGTCTTGAGAGTGTGTCTCGAAGTCTTCTCTCGTTGAGCAGTTTCGTTGTACACGTAGAAACTGCCCACATATGGGCAGTTTCAGTACAAGGTCGAACGCTATTCAACGCATAGTTCGTAAACATTGGAAGATTCTGAACACTGGGAAAGATTCTTTGGAACAACCACTGTTTGCTTTCAAACGAGCGACTAGCCTAAGAGATAATTTGATACACACCAGACCCCCACCAAGAGTGATCCACAAAGTCGGAACACTATGGAATATGCCACCAGTGACAGGGCACCATCCGTGCGGAAATTGTGCTGCATGCCCACAGACTAAACACACGACGTCTATCGACATAGGGACCAACCGTTGTTGGGAACAAAAGCGTTTTACAAATTGCAATAGTAGCAATTTGATCTACCTCATCACCTGTCCGTGCTTACTTAGGTACGTCGGAATGACTACTCGCAAGATCAGAACCAGGATCTCCGAGCATAAGAGCACAATACGGTGTAAAAAACAAGCGACCCGTCTGACGAACCACTATATCCAAGTGGGCCACAAACCTACAGATTTTGAATGGACAGTACTAGAACAACCTAATATTCCAGCGCATATCACTGATGTGTCTAAATATCTTTTTAAAATGGAACAAAAATGGGTGTATAAACTTAACTGTGATAAAGCCGGGCTGAATGAAGATATCCCCTGGATGACATTATAGAATCACAATCTCAAGATGTGCCTTGACTGTTAGGATTGATTGCTTTAATATTTCATGAATAACAAATAAATCCTTCGCTGTGCTGTTACAGAATGTGTTGTGTGCACTGATTTGGCAGAGAAACCTTTGGCCACCTGCTAGTACGCTGACGACCTATCGATCCAAACAACATAAATACGTGGCAGTTCATTCATAACAGTGCACTGGACGATAAATTTAGGGAGACCCCTGAATATGGAAATGATTTCTCTCAAACCAATCACGTACTACATATCCCACAATGCACCATGATGTCTCTTATGAAACACTGCGGATTAGAGATCCCAGAGTCTACGCTTTACGCGTGATGTAGAATACGTAATTTAAACATTTATTACGGTAGCGCAATTAGGAGTCTTGTGAATCCATCACGATTACGTGAAAACGAATAAAATATTATCTTACCCGTTTATGATCGATTTGGTAGTTAATATGTTCTATATGAACACGCTAATACCGTTCACATCGATAGAAGCATTTTCATGAGAAGAATCTGCAAGTAAGAATGTACGCCGTATGATAGACTACATTTCCCATGAGTCGTGGTAGTCCAGTCAGTGCGTGTTTGTCCAATCACGCTTGTGCAAAAAACGATAAGGAAGTAGCCTCCTCAAACCGCGGTACCTCCCCAAACAGCCCGGCAGGCTGACAGGAGTACCGACAGAAAGGTAAGGGTGCTTTGATGAGAGACCTAGATTAACCCATTAATGTATGTGTGCGATTTGCTTCATAAACGGCGTTATGTCAAAAAGAGTGAGCTATTAACCCTATGGAATTGACATGAACTCCGTACTTGCGCAGAACGGACATTAACTCCATGTTTGCGCAAAGCGCTTGGTTTCACTCTTCCTAAGGGGAACTTCAACCAGAGTGACATATAGAATAACGAGTGTACCATGGGCTGAATTTCATAACTTGAAAGTCCAGGTTGCGAATTGGGCATTGTAATGAGGTGTCCCCGGTATATTCAGTGTGATTTTCGCAACAGCACACCGGATCACGAATGGATTGTTGCTAAACTCACAGATAGGTATTCCATCTGTACCTAATGTGATAAGTAAAGATGAATGGTCTGTAAACTACAATGAATAAGAGTTAGTTCAGTGAATAAACAATTCGACATTAAAATAACCTGATAATTCTAAGTCTGTGAGCCTCTGTATCGAACAAGCAAGCACTCTACAGGGAGTGAGTCTGACGTTGTTTGGTGGTCATGTGTTTCATCACAACTTTTTTACATTTTCTGCACTATAGAGCGGTGCTTCAATTTCCTGAGCTGTTTGCCAGGTGAGGCGAGGCATTTTCCCCTTAGAAATTAAGGTGAGCCATTGATAATTTTGTACAATGGAGTGCATATTAAGGTCATTGGACCAAGATATGTTATGAATTATAATTTAGCATTGTCTATTGATAGCCCTTACTAATGAAGGTGTTATTGCATTCTATATTTTATATTCCCTGTCTATGTGTGGGCATGCTGGGGAATTCACAATCGGACCTTCTGATCCAAAGGAGGGAAAGTGAAAATGAACAGGTGACATTTAGCATTTCTGTTCACATATGTCCTTTTGTATTTATTATTATTTTGTTCACGTAAGCAGTAGCAATCAAGTTTATGGGTCCTGAGGAAGCGGCAGGTACGGTGTTTGACCTTTAATAGTCCGCAGAAACATGTCGACCAGATTACCCAGTCAGAAGTTATTTGTTTGAACCAACTGACTTTTTTGCACTCTATTCGTTTTTAGCTTTGGAGGTGCATGCCTCCAGAATAAAGTTATATTGCATGCATCATCCAATCTTATTGGTGCATGACTCCAGAATAAAGTTATATTGCATGCATCATCCAATCTTATTTTTAACACATTCACATTTTTCACTAATGCACTGCTCTCAGTTACAAGTGAATAATATCTACCAGACATCCATTTTTAATTATTTATCTCCTTTCCATATCCATGGAGATAAACAATGGACTACCTACTGTGAAGTAGACCAAATGATGTACTGGGTGGCACAGAACGAGTAACTGATGGACATTTTTTCGCAGTGGTAATATTATCCGCTATCCTGGCTGGGTAGGGTTGCGGCGGTCAAGATGACAGTCCTCCCTCAAATCTTATACCTCTTCCGCACGATTCCTCTTAGGCCCCGCGGGGCTGGATAAAGCTGGTGCAATCTGAGCTGTCACAGTTTATATGGAACGGGAGGAAGCCGCGACTGAAGCTGCTTGTGGCGATGCTGGCCTCGGAACAAGGCGGGATAGGGGTCCCGGATCTGGCTGCATATTTTCAAGCGGCACAACTGAGCTTCCTGGTGGAGTGGAGTAGGTGGGAGTCCGGGAAGCATTGGTTGTTCCAAGACCAAGCCGTCGCGGGGAGAACCCTGCAGGAGATTACCTTTATGCGTAGGGAACACAGACCCCCTAATCTCTATGCTTCCTTTATTACACGGGTACCAATGGAGATCTGGGACCCTGTAGGGGAGTAGGTGGGAGTCCGGGAAGCATTGGTTGTTCCAAGACCAAGCCGTCGCGGGGAGAACCCTGCAGGAGATTACCTTTATGCGTAGGGAACACAGACCCCCTAATCTCTATGCTTCCTTTATTACACGGGTACCAATGGAGATCTGGGACCATGTAGGGGTTAGTCAGAACCTCACTACTCTTCCGTCGCCCCTTACTCCCATTGTGGGGAACCCAGACTTCCAGCCAGGAATGGATGAACGGGCCTTCGCACGCTGGAAGCCTGCCGGTTGCTGAGCTCTCTACCATATGTACGGCCCGGAGGGCGTCATCCCCTTTCTGCAGTTCCGTCAGGAGTGAGGACTACCGGAATCGGAAAGACTCCGATATCTGCAGGTGAGGTACTGGTCTCTCAATGATAGTGTGCGATCCTCGGCGAATAGACAGTTGACACCATTTGAACGCTGGTTGATTACTCGCAATACAGATAAACAGCTGATCTCGGATCTCTATAAAATGCTCATGCATAAACACACAGACACCTATAACTCAGGCAGGGTGCGATGGGAGCTGGGGAGGTCACTTACACACAAGGAATGGGAGGGGATATACTATAGGGCGTGACATTCGGCATACCACGTGGGACTTACTGACACCCTCACGAAGGTAGCGACTTACTGGTACTACACCCCTGAGCGCCTGTACGAGATGGACCGATCCAACGATCCTCTATGTTGGCGCGGCTGCGGTCAGGTTGGCACACTAGTTCACATACGCTGGGAGTGTAAGTTCCTCCAGGAGTACTGGAGCCAGATTCTAGCGGATGTAGATGCCCACTTTGACACGGAGATCTCGCACTTTCCCTCCTATGTCCTGCTGGGACTCCCTAAAGCACTGACCTACCCGTTGAGGTCTCGAAGAACATACTGGCGCATTGGCGTTCTGCGCAGATTCCCACCTACCAGGGCTGGCTTCACCGCCTTTGGATGATACTTGGAATGGAAAATCTCTCGTTAACTAGGGCAAGAGAGGGCGCTAAATATGCGGAATTGTGGCAGCCCTTCTTGTCCTTGCTGGCGTCTGAGTTCATAGAGGTGACTTGTCCTAAATATCTCCGATTACTGAGGCTGACGGACATGGGGGAGGGGGGGACGGGTGAGGTTCCAAAGAATGGGTATGGACAACAGGTGGGAGTAGGAGATGACCATGGACCATGGGGGAGGGGGGAGGTGGGGGCGGGGAGGACAAGGGCTAAGGGCACAGGTGGGGGTGGGGGTTTGTTGGGTTCTGGGTGGGGAGGGGGTTAGTTCATGGGGTTCCTTTTCTTAGTTTACTCCAACTGGCAGGGTTGCATATTTAGCCTAGGCTGGCTGGGGGGTTGTACGGCAGAAGTTCTGTTCCGGGGGAGCTGTAGTATTGCTCCTATGGGTTGGGTGGGTGTGATTGGCCTGTGCCTGCCCAGTGGAGCTAGTGCGGCGACACATCTGTGGGGACTTCTAGCGTTTTCATCTTGCTTATGACGCGGCCGGCCCGTGCTGGGTTGTAGGCGGCTTGCTGTTTTTAACAATGGTTCCCCCTGACTTGCGAACTGTATGTGCACTGTCCCTTCCATGCCGGCCCGTTGGGTTGTAGGCAAAATGGACGGCGGTCCTTTCTTCTGCTCTCTTCTTTTTGGTCAATACAAATATTTAATACTAAGAACAGTTTCCCACAAATCAGGATCTATCGGAAGGAGAGAAAAAAGAACTCCTAGAAGCCTTACGTCCCTTTTCCAGAATGTTCTCGGATACCCCAGGACGAACACAAATGATAGAGCACAAGATTGAAATCGAACTAGCGAAAGTCGTGAAACTGAAGGCATATAGAATACCAGCTGCTAGGAGACAAGACATCAAACAGGAGGTGCAGGAGATGCTCAAGCTAGGGGTTATACGACCTTCCCGGAGCAATTGGTCATCCCCTATAGTGATGGTACCAAAACCAGACGGTACAACTAGGTTTTGTATGGACTTCAGAGCATTGAATGCAATTTCCTCGCTCGATGCGTACCCCATACCAAGGGTAGATGAGTTCATTGGAAGAATAGGGGAGGCCCGCTATATAACTACGCTTGACCTGACCAAGGGATATTGGCAGGTCCCCCTAAGAGAAGAAGATAAGCAGAAAACAGCCTTTGCTACTGAAGATGGCCTGTTCGAGTTTAACGTGCTGCCTTTCGGCCTCCATGGGGCACCAGCAACGTTTCAGAGACTGATGAAAAACATATTAGTCACCCACACAAAATATTGTTCAGTATACCTGGACCATATAGTCATTTTTAGTGCCTCATGGGAGGAACACCTGGAGCACGTAAGAAAAGTCCTGACGGCCCTGCAGTCAGCGGGTTTACATGTTAACGCTAAAAAGTCTCGAGCTGCTTTTTCCAAAGTGAAATACCTTGGATTCATGTTAGGTGAAGGGGTCATAGCGCCACAGGAGGAAAAGATCAAAGCTATTCTAAACACCCCATTTCCCTCTACCAAACGGGAGTTGAGAGCGTTTTTAGGCTTGATCGGCTACTATAGGCGGTACTTAGACAATTTTGCTGAAGTAGCCAGTCCTCTAACAGATCTCCTAAAAAAGAATGTGAAAACCGCACAAATCATCCACCCACCAGAAAGTGCGAGCAAGCATTTCAACACTTAAAACACTCCACAACCACCAGTCCAGTGTTGATCCCTCCGAACTTTAGCAAACCAATCATGTTGGTGACAGATGCCTCCAATATAGGCATAGGAGCAGTGTTATCACAAGAAGGGGACGATGGAATGGAGCACCCCATTTTATTCATAAGTACAAAATTGCATCCTAGGGAACGTAACTATCCCACTGTTGAGAGAGAGTGCCTAGCCATTAGATGGGCCATAGACAAGTTAAAATACTACCTAGAAGAACGGTCCTTTATACTGTACACCGACCATGCACCACTACAGTGGATGCATAGACACAAAGCTCAAAACCCCCAAATCCTAAGATTGTTTTTATTCCTCCAGCCCTTCTCATTCGTGGTAAAACACAAGAAGAGGGCTGATAATGGCAATGCAGACTATTTGTCCCGGACACCTTTTCTCCCCCATAGGGAGAAACCGGGGGGGGGAGGAGTGTAACGGGGAGGACAGGAGGGTGGAAAAGCCCTCCTACGAGTGGTGGGTTGCTGATTCTACCTCCCCTCCTTCCTACCAGAATGATTGGTCCTCGGATCCATTACTCACCAACACGGAGGAAAATGAAGGAGGTGCCTTTAACTGGGCCTATTCCGTGAACGAGGCCACACCCCCACATGACGTCTGGATGACGGGATTGGAGAAAACTCATGAGCTCGAAGAACCGGTGTGTGACGACACCTAGGCGGTCAAGGAAGGAGCGTGGCGGTGAGTAGCAGAGGACGAAAGGAGAACGCGAAGTCCAGTGAGAAACGAGAAGGAAGCCGAGCCAGGAGACCAACGATCCTGCGGACCGCCGTGCCACACTCCAGAGGGAGGAGTGTGGCTGATACAGGTACGGTAGCGATTGGCAGGCTGGGTCGGGAGGCGGGGAGACTCTCTTCCTTAAAGCTCGACGAACGCCCCAGATACTGCCATGTATATAGCGTACATAGTCCCTTTTCCTATCCTTCCCTTAACGCCCCCTCGCACCCTTTTCTCACTACCTGCACTGTACATATTGTACGATACAGTCGGCAGCGGTGATCCTCACACCACCCGGTTCCCCGTGGATGTCTAAGGTAGAGAGCTAGATTCCTGACGGCATCTCTTCTGTTTTGTTTCATGCATCTGACCGGTGGGGAGCCTATACAGAAGCCCGACGTGCCGAAAGCATATATTAACCGTCCCACGGAGTCTACAAGGAAAGCTATCACCACGGAGCCTGCCGAGTTTGGCCGCGAAAGGATAACTTCACGGACAAGAAAATCACTGTTTAAAATAAAACCCTATCTTACACGAAGAAGTCTACGGTCCCTTACTTTACCCACGTCACACTAGGTTTCTTGAATTTTGGAAGAACTTACATTCTAAACTACGCAGAAAGGGTTAAACCTCTCTACGAATTAATCAAACCTGATTTCAAAACAGTTAATTGCACTCTAAAAACACACAGAAATTTTGCGTTCATTGCAAACAGTCATGTTAGCAACAAAACATTTACAAACGCGCGTAAACATACGCAACTTAGTGATCCGAATCATTCCAGGACAATGCGGATTCACATACTTAACCTTTAATGAAGGAGAAAAAGTACCAAAAGTTTACAAATCACATTTGTATACACAAGCAGAAATGAAATTCCCTTCAACAGAAAAAATTCTGACAGCGGTTCAAACTGCAGTAGCAAAAGAGAGAGCCCTCATACGTGGTAAGCGTATATTATGGTCGTTACACCTGTACCTGCCTTAGAGGCAGTGACGAAAGAGAGCATTCCGAATGCTAAGGCTTTACATCCGAGATGGAAACAATGGGTTAATTCTCTTGCTGCAACAGACGTTGAATACATTTTTGACCCTTATTTGAAAAAACAAGCATTTCTACAATACGAACAAGAATGTCCTCTGCCTACTGAGATTCTGCCTCTAGAACAGTATGAATGTATAATTGATACTGCCGGATCAGCCCAACCTGCTACGGGGGGTAAACAAGCTTATAGTGCTGCGTGTGCGATTGTTAAAGGTCGCTGGCGTGATGGTAAATTCCGACTAATGGTCACTAAAACGCAATCTCTAGAAGATTGTACAGCTCAGCGAGCTGAACTACAAGCATTCAAGATGGCGCTGGAAAATACTGATCACGAATTCCTCACACTCATAGTGTGCGATTCGTATTATTGTGTTCAATCTTACAATGAATACTTGCAAAACTGGATTCAAAACGGTTACAAAGATGCAAAAGGTGGCACAATCAAGCATAAATTGCTTTGGGAACAAGTAGTTCCGTTACGACAAGAACTACAAAAGGCTCACGTGATACATACACTGAGTCATCAGCGTGATGGCGTTCATGTTGCAGTGAATTTATTGGCTGATGAACAAAGGCAGCTGTGGAAATGGCTTCCCTAGCTGCAATCACTCGTTCAAAAACAAAAATAGACGGCGAAATAATGCAAGCTGTCAATGCTTCAAGCAAAGGCAGTGGTAAAACATTACCAAAAGGCTTTCCACTCAAATACTCATACATAACTGATGCGAATAATGTTCTGTGTGCTCGAATCTCTGGAGTGGGGGATAGAGTAATTCCAAACATGGAACATAGATTAGGACTAATCTTAGCAGCACATGAAGGGCTCGCCTCTGCACACGCAGGTGTCTGCCACAGTGTCATTATCAAAACAGCGATACTGGTGGCCGCGCATCAGGAAACAAACCAGAAACTATGTTTTGGAATGTGAAATCTGCCAACAGATGAAAGTCTCTACAGTGAAACGTCCTGCGCAGACGCCCCTGTTAATTTCAGACAAACCACTAGCTTGCGTTTACCTGGATCACTGCGGTCCCTTACAGAGGGATGGTAACTACAAATATATCATGGTCACAGTGGATTCGTGCTCAAGATTCATTTGGATGTGGCCTCAGCGCTCGGCTGACGCTCGAACTGTTATAAAAGATTTGCGAGTCTTTATCGGCACATACGCAGTCGGCACGCTACATTCTGACCAGGGTCCTGCGTTTAGCTCTCGAGCTTACAAGGAGGCCATTGTCAAATTGGGCGTTGCATTGCGGTACTCTAGTTATTTCATCATGAGGAAAATTCTATAGTGGAGAGAAAAAAACGGGACATAAAGCAATCTATAACAGCTAGGGTATTAGGCTCGGGTGATGGGTGGGTCAAACATCTAATAAGTGTACAGCGTAGTCTTAATAATCTGCCAAGAAGTTCTCCAGGGGGAATCACTTCATATGAAATCCTTTTTGGAACAAGAATGATTATTTCACATCTCGATTGTCAGACTTCAGTGGTAGAACAAAAACCCTTTCATATCAAAAATTGTTTGGATCTTTTGCAGGACTTAAATGAAATAAGAAAAAGCCAAAGTAACGTGTTCCTGAAGCCAACAACCACTGAAGAGAAGCCGACCGTCCCAGCATGACCTGTCTAGATTCCAAAGATTGGGGATCTAGTCAGAGAAAAGATCGCGGTCAAGAAGGAATTTGGGCCTTCTTACAGACAACCAGTACCTGTCCTAGAAATCTATGAATCAAGAACAGTATTACTGCAGCCCCTTGCTGGTAAAAAGGAGAACAGGTTTGTGTCCATCAACCTGGTAAAACCACATCATGTGGCCGTCATAAGCAGTAGGCCAAGTGGACTCCAAAGTAGCAGACGCCCTAATCTGGCTACTATCCAAGAGGTTCCAACTGAGAGACTCATCACCTTTGAAGAATCTGCAGTGCGAAAAGAAGGACTATGCAACATAGCCATGGAACTTGTCCCTCTTGAGACCCAAATAACAGTTTGTCAGGAAATGCCGGTCTACAATGAAATAGCATCTGACTTTACAAATGTAACAAGTGATCAAGTGGTTCCAGTGATTTCAACGAATCCTGATGTAATCCCTACAATTGACAGAACTGCCTCTGGCTATTTCATTAACTTTGATACATTTTCCGAGGATCCCAGCGAACCTGAAACGACGCCAGTAAAAAGAACTTTTAAAGAACAAGAAACAGAACTTTTTCATCACCGGGAAAAGACTTATCAGGTTTCACCATGAATTGAACTTTGGATTGCAGTAGGTGTACTTTCTTCTACTTTGGTTGACTCTTGTAATAACTTTGGGAATGCTGATAAATGGAAGCTATGTTAAAAAGGACACAGCAAGTAAGAACATCAACTTACTCCTCAAGCCACACAAATCATCTCATCGTGAACAAAGAGACTTGTCATCAGTGAACATCACAGCTGTTCCTATACCTGGTGGAATAGCTTGGGATAGAACTGATTATGACATTTTCGGTCCGGCGGAGCTGTTGAAGATTTCCTTGAATGACTTTGTTTCATCTAGTACCTTTTCTGATGATTGGGACTTCGAGACAGTTAATAATATGATGTTAGACTTAGAAATGTCTTCTTTATTTACAAATCATGAATACTTAGAAGGTTCATCAGATTATGAACAAATGTATTGTTATAATCACTATGGTCATCATTTCTTGCACAAATCTGCAAATCCTAGAAATGTATTGAAATATAACCAATGGGAACATTGTCCAATGCCACCAAAGGGTAGCTCAAAAACATTTTATGGCAAATTTCCATACTTTTCAGGTTTTAATGTTTCAAATGGTAAAAAAGAAAGGTTTCCCTTTAGGATCACTTTGCCAGAAGATCAGTCATGCCACATCAATCAACTTACGCGTGTGTAAATTTACCGTTACAATACAGCAGTTAAGCACTTGCAAAGAAAGGCAACTAAATTAAAATGTATCACAAAATGTATTTCTTATAAAAATCAACAATGATAAACCCTAATACACAAATTCTATAAATACGCATTTTTCCACAATAGAAAGCTATACACCATTAGATTAAAAACAATTTCAACGAACTACAGGAGACGTGTAGACAATAAACTTTGACTTAAGAGTGTTATTCTGGATACACATAGGACCACAGTAGGCAAGAGATTTAATTCCCTATCACCGTAAAACGAATGGTCTTTCCAAATATAAATAGAACTAAAGCGTCGACGCGTTTCGGTGGTGTTGTGTCTATAAAACCACCTTCTTCAGGACATGTGTTATATTGATCTCCTTTTGTGTAATATCACCTAATTTAAGACAAATCAAAACAATACAGTCATTTATCTAAAATGCATTACAGACACCAATGTACAGTACTATGATAGTCACTATATTCATTTATTAAAAAAACTTTTTTTAATATATATATAACAATACAGTACTGTTTTTTCAGTGATTGAAGGTACATTAGCTGCATTTGCTAAAACACTCATATGCTACTTGAGACAAACTACTCAAAGGCCAGATTTGAAATCGTTTCATGTGATACCCAGTATTAAAAAAACAACACGTAAATGATGACCATTCCTAATTATCCTTAAGACTTTGCAAGGGCTTCATTTCCAACAACACTCACTCAAGACCATTCATCCAGTCAGGTCAGACATACATGTTTCATAAGTCATAAAGACTCACCAGTGCAATCGCACTTGAATTGAAACGTCCTCTTTGGATTAATTTTAAGAAGGAAAGTCCTGCAATGTTGACAATAAAATCTGCAAGGTTTAATGTTTCAAATCCAAAATCATTTTAAAATGTTTATTGGACAGGAATGAAAAGTAGGTTGAAAAATACCAAGCAAATTTTTGCTGCAACCTTTTAAGCTGAGCTATCTTCGTTAGGTTTCGACTTTTGGAAAGACAACATTGAGACGAAAACTGTCTGGGGCACATAAGACTGGCAGGTGCAGGGTTTAGAAGCTTTATTTAGAGCCTGCATAATCCCAGAGCAAATAATGTTTTTAAATGACACTGTCCAACAGACATCTTGTCTTGGGTTAGCCAAGATCAAGGAATTAAACAAACCGTCAATACCTACACCTACATCTGATATCAATAACACTTCAGAGGGGAAGGCCGACGTACATACTATTTTGCTTCACAACAGAACAGATCAGATCCTAATTGGAAGAAATGGTTAATCTGGCCCACAGACACAAACAACTGTCAAGATAGATTCCTGAATAAGACACAAGGGTTCACATTCACTAGGCCAGATCCAAGATATGTTCAGCGACAGCATCCAGGAATAGTAAAAACATACAGTGTAGGGAAACTTTGCCTTGAATGACTACACAAGTCTACACTAAAGGAAGTAAAACAACACTTATCTTTGCTTAAAGATGGCGCTGATCTGAGGGACTTCTCACAAGGAACCTACCAAACTGCATTACAAAAGTTTTATATACGCCGATATCTATTCTCTGTATAATGAAGCATGGAAGATTACGCATGCAAAGACTGCAGAACGAATACGAGAAATTGATTGTATTAATTTAGAGAAATCTCTCTCTGTAGTTGATAATGGGTTAACGGCTCTGTCGTCCAGGATATATTCTTTGGACAGCATAGTATCCTCTGCCATAGACGTAATGGAACAGGACTTGGTCAAATTGCAACATGGTCAGTTGAAATTACATTCTATAATGCTATTAGGCTGGACGTTACAAAACCTTCGTTCAGGCTATGTGCTTTGGTGTTTTATCAACACCACGTCACTGTTTTCAGAATTCACTCTTACATTCTATAATGCTATTAGGCTGGATGTTACAAAACCTTCGTTCAGGCTATGTGCCTTGGCGTTTTATCAACACCACATCACTGTTTTCAGAATTCACTCTCACTGATAAACAGATCAAACTGGAACAGAGGGGAGCAGACTATACGGTGCTGAGCATTGAAAAACCGGAAAGATTGCCATTTACAGTCGCTGAAAAACAAGCCATTGAATGGATAACACACAGTACAATCACTCTGCCTGTTACAATTTTCCATTTTCAGTATTGCTTAAAACATATACCAGCAGGCATGTATGAAAGGTTGGATTAGGTAGTAGCCATCATTTTCTGTGGTTCCATTTATTAGCAGAGCAACAGGGAATGGCCTACTTAATTTCTGGTGGGTTATTTTAATTGTAAATATAGATCTAGATTTGACTTGCAAATACACCCATACCTTGTCACTTCCTTTATATTGTTTAATTAATTTGATCTTGGTATAGAGTGCAGATTAATTCTGATATTTTATTATTGTAAATATTTTCTTACTGTGTTTTGTTTTTTGTGGGTAGATTGAATCATGTTTTTATTATCCTAGGGATTTGTATATATTATATTGTGACTTTATACTTGTAATAGAGTATTTTTTTGCAATATGCTTACTCTGTATTTTGTATTGTGCTTTGTATATATCATGTGTAAAAATGAGAAATAGAAAATCTGAGTTGTAATTTTACTTTGTATTGTTTAACATTTCCAGCCTTGATGAAGTCTCTGTGTGAGACGAAACACGTGTTGGCGATTTACGTGCTGGGAAATCTTTTTAAGAAATTATGAACACTAATAAAGACTGACCTGAAGAAATCTGAAGAGGACTCTCTCTAGAATTATTGTGGATTGTTTTGATCTCTATTCACTTATTATCTATACTATTTTGTATTTATGCTGTGTAGAGTAGTGAAACTTGTCTACTGATGGTATATTATTCTAGCCAAGACTAAAATATTTTGACTGCAAGGTGTGCTGTAATTAGAACCTCATCCCCAATTTTCACATATATGAAAGATTGGGTAAAGAATACATCAAGACATCCTGGGAATTACCATTCACGCACAAATGTTGGAGTGGGGGGAAAGAAGTGTTTCTTAGTGGTAAAAATTGTGAAAACGCACTAAGCAGTTCTCTAATTTGTCAGGGTATTAATTTGCACGGGGCCTGCGATGGTTCCTTTAATAACTTATCCTGCCACCTGCAAGGTGTGCCATTGACCTCGGCCAAGGAGACCTATGATCTGCAAGTCGCAAGGACTTCTGCAGAGATACACACCCTATTAACTACAAATTGCCCAGTACATTTCTCAGAAATGTTAGGTCGTATCTTAAACATGTCTGATACGAGTGGTATTGTACATGTATTTAAGACAGTTTTTTCGGGACTGTTAGCACCCTTTGAAGCAGTCCTAGGTATATTTTCAAACTTCGTGCACTCTGTGTTTGGCGGATTGCCTCTCATTTTGGGACTCCCTGCAGGGATACTATTTTTGCCCCTACTGCTTCGATATGGCAAACCAATCCACAGCAGACACCCAGATCACCGTGGAAAACACTCTACTGGCGATGAAGTGTCTTGAGCACATAGTCCAAATTTTGGGATTAACTCGTTTAAGAGAATTGAATACCACATGGTTTATGTCATTCCGACCAATCTGGCAAGATTGCATCTTACCTGTTATACAATGCCTGCTTTGTGGAGAAGAATGCGTGTTAGACACATGTCTCACACTCCCATCAGTCCTGCCAATGGATGTTGATACTTTGCTTGGACCAGTGACGGCTCATGCACTGTGTTGTCCCCAGCGGCTACCAATCCTGTTGACGGCATTCATTGAGATCTCACAGACGCAAAATGCTGACGGTGAGGTACGAGAGAAAAGCGGCATAAAGGTACCATCCAATTCGAACATTGCTAACGCGACCAACGCTGACGGCGATGCTTCACATCTATGTGTGATTGATCTTCCTAACGAGGTAATCCAACTTTCACCTACAATGGTAGACAAATTCTTTACAGACTTAGAAGATTTGATGTATTCACCAAACAATAACACTGACTTTTGATTTGGCACGCAGTGTTCTGAGAGACTCTGAATTCGACCTTCATTTTTTCAAAACAAAGTTTCTAACTTTGGAACTCTATTTCTTTTTTCTATGATCAACTTTCGTTTTTTGAAATTTGTATTTTTTTCATTTTTTTTGGCACACAGTAATCTGCTTGAAGTAGAACTATCCTTAGAGAACTAGAATTATTTGAAAACTTCCAAGAGACAATATTTGACCTTGTCCAAAACAGTTTATATAATCTGCCATTAAATGGTCTTTTTCTTCTGTAATTAAGAGACATTTCATGAATGTATTTTTGTGATTCATTCGGATAGCATTTTCAAATGTCATCTATATGCTTTGAATGAAACATTGCTTTGAATGCGTACAGCACAATGCTTTTCGTGTACAACCAGTACCAATGCAATTTTCATGTATTTTGGGTGGGTTTTAGCACATTATGTTTAGCTATGTTTTTATGTGTTTAGAACTTAGTAATGTCGTACATAAGAAAGTGGAGTGGGTGTAGTGTGGAGTTTTTAGCTCCGAGTGAATTTTCCCAATTCATGCCCTTATATAGGTACAATTCACATTGCCCTTATATAGGCATAGAAATCAAACACTTATTTAGGCATAGCCCATGCTACCCAAATACAGGCATGGCTACTTCCACCCGTACCAAACGTCACAACGATTCCTTGGAAAACCAGCTTAAGCAGTTAGGGAACTTCCCCTTGCTTGAATATTGATTTGTCCAAGTACTCAGTTACTTTAGAAAGAACAACTATTCCCTAGGGGTTCTTTCCTGACGTTCATATCCCCGACTTTACATCAAACTATGGCATTCATAAACACCATCAAGGTATAAATATACCTTCACTTGCTCTAGCAAGACACGGTGGTTCGGAGCAGTTCGAAGACCTACTTGCCCGACGCAGCTCTCAGCAGCGAGTGCAGAAGGAAGCCGACTCAATTTTGGAAAAGGGGGGTGGTGATGGACAGAGTTTCTGAATGATGCAGAATACTCTTACCAAGTCAAGAGATCATGGTTTTAATCCATCACCGTTTTTTAGCTCACTGCACCATCCCAGCTCAGAACCTGGCTATATGCAAATTAGTCTGTTCCTGTCCCAGTGCATGATGGGAACAGGGCAAACCAAACTACCAAGCCAATTCTTATACTGGGAAGGAAACAAGCTTCCGGGGACCGGTTTCTGGCATCACAGCCTTCTTCGGCCCGGCTTGCTTGAATCCTGATGGTGCAATGAGCAAGGGACTCACGTCTGAGTATACCCTCCCACACATAGTGTGGATAAAACCGATCCATCAGTATTCTGAGCTGGGATGGTGCAGTGAGCTAAAAAACAGTGATGGATTAAAACCATGATCTATTGACTTGGTAAGAGTATTCTGCATCATTCAGAAACTCTGTCCATCACCTTTTCCAAAATCGATTTTATCCACACTATGTGTGGGAGGGTATACTCAGACGTGAGTCCCTTGCTCATTGCACCATCAGGATTCCAGCAAGCCGGGCCGAAGAAGGCTGTGATGCCAGAAACCGGTCCCCGGAAGCTTGTTTCCTTCCCAGTATAAGAATTGGCTTGGTAGTTTGGTTTGCCCTGTTCCCATCATGCACTGGGACAGGAACAGACTAATTTGCATATAGCCAGGTTCTGAGCTGGGATGGTGCAGTGAGCTAAAAAACAGTGATGGATTAAAACCATGATCTATTGACTTGGTAAGAGTATTCTGCATCATTCAGAAACTCTGTCCATCACCTTTTCCAAAATCGATTTTATCCACACTATGTGTGGGAGGGTATACTCAGACGTGAGTCCCTTGCTCATTGCACCATCAGGATTCAAGCAAGCCGGGCCGAAGAAGGCTGTGATGCCAGAAACCGGTCCCCGGAAGCTTGTTTCCTTCCCAGTATAAGAATTGGCTTGGTAGTTTGGTTTGCCCTGTTCCCATCATGCACTGGGACAGGAACAGACTAATTTGCATATAGCCAGGTTCTGAGCTGGGATGGTGCAGTGAGCTAAAAAAACAGTGATGGATTAAAACCATGATCTATTGACTTGGTAAGAGTATTCTGCATCATTCAGAAACTCTGTCCATCACCTTTTCCAAAATCGATTTTATCCACACTATGTGTGGGAGGGTATACTCAGACGTGAGTCCCTTGATCATTGCACCATCAGGATTCAAGCAAGCCGGGCCGAAGAAGGCTGTGATGCCAGAAACCGGTCCCCAGAAGCTTGTTTCCTTCCCAGTATAAGAATTGGCTTGGTAGTTTGGTTTGCCCTGTTCCCATCATGCACTGGGACAGGAACAGACTAATTTGCATATAGCCAGGTTCTGAGCTGGGATGGTGCAGTGAGCTAAAAAACAGTGATGGATTAAAACCATGATCTATTGACTTGGTAAGAGTATTCTGCATCATTCAGAAACTCTGTCCATCACCTTTTCCAAAATCGAAGGAAGCCGACTCTCCCGCTGACGCACTGATCACGAAGCTGCCCTTCGCCTACCGAGAATACAGCTACAGTGTTTCTGGCTCCCCTTGTGGGGTGTTGGGAAATCGAGTCCCGGGACAGAGATACCAGACCTCCTTCATTATAGCAAGGTATGGAGCTGATTAGAACCTAGAGAAACCTTTGGTAGATTCTTGGCAAAAACTAAACCTATGCTACACAATACTTACTTCTTCCCTCGTACTAGACTTAGGTTAGGTACATTGGGGTAGGCATATTTTAGAAGCACCAGTTGAGTATTTTAATCAATGTTATTTATGTTTGTATTTTTATATGGCTTAGAAAACCATACAATGCTCTTAAAGTATTATTTCATATTACTGGCTACGCTGAACGCATTACACTCTGCAGTCTGCATAACGATTGCAGCAGTTCACCTCTTTTGCATGAGAAAGAAGACTGTTCAATAAACCCTTTTTATTGAAAACGCCCGTCTCACTATTTCTCTGCAACTCTGTAGAAACGAAGCATGCACAATTGACTAAGTGAAATACTTATCTATTGTTTCCGCGACTCTGAGAGATATATTCTTATTCTTGGGAAACAAAGTTGTCATGTATATGCGGTTGTCAGAAACTAATCCCTTCTTGTGTATTCGAGAAAGTTTCTAGTGACCTCTGAGTTAGCTGGCACACACACAATTAAGTTTAGTATATTTGATAGAGACCTAGTTGACCTCAGTACTACGTCAAATCTAGAGGATATATTATTCCAATGCGCAGATCCTATTGGGAATATAGGAACTACACTACAAGCCAAACCCAAGTCTCTGTCAATATTACTCCTTCCATAAGCTTCTCTAGTCCAGAATACATAGCTGTGGCCCACAATCCACACACCAACCATTTTGAAGTGAAGTAGCAGTAGCAGACAGGAGATGGTTGGAGATGAATGAAGTAGTTTTCCAAATGAAAGGTAGTTAAAATTGAGGTATTCTCCTGGTTTATAAACAATACGTATTTGATTGTAGGTTGTGAACATGAAGGTGAATAAAATTAGGCAGTGTGATGAGAGGATTAGCAACTAGATCTGTGATTGGCTCTGGTAACAAAAATAAAGTAATGCAAACATGGATATGCTTTTTAATGTGTACAGTAAACCACACCTGCTGACTGTGCAAAGAGTGTATTGGGAAAGAGTGTTAAAGACACAGGTCACTATTCTTTTTTTTATTTAAGGACTCATTTTACAATAAAAAGGGTTTCATTTCCTAGGTAGGGCTTGCTTAAAAAAAGTGTAGCGTACTCTTAGTCATAAAACTATGAAGGTAGATATATATTTGGACTACGACAATCGCGATGAAGTCACAACTATACACAAATAGGCATCCATTTTGGTGGTCTTTGTAAAGGTGAGTGAAAGGGTTAACACATACTAACATTGAGCAGTACAGTTTTAATAATAAAATATGAAATTGCTGCCTTCTGCCTTATCAGATAGTTTGAATTTGAAAGGGTTTCAATTTATGGTTGCTTTGTATGAGAGTGGTATGCCATTCTTATGCTTAGTTTTTACAAACCCTGAGACTATTGCATCTATTTAATAAGAGCAAAAAAAGCTATTTGGTCAATGAACACAATCCTCTTGTATGTGAATTACGTCCTTTAAGCAAATAAATCGATTAAGGAGGTATATGTGTATGTTCGATTGTAAGAAAGGAGTCTGACATTTATATAAAAGTATTTAAAGTACATGAGATGGTTTATGACTGGTAGTATGAGTGCTTTTAAATATTTATTAATAGGAGACTAAAACACAGTTTGTCACAGAGTAGGTGTATGTGAAGTTAGTTCACAATGTGGTGCCATGGAGCTCCATATTCCCTTGTGCTGCTTTACTCCATTCTCTAAATGATAGAAGACAACACTGTACTCTAATGGTTAAAGTTATATGTAATAGTGTATTTTAAGATCTGAACATTTTTTATTTGTACACATGATGTGCTGGTCACAAAGAATGTTTTTCTTTGCAATCTGGGACTTGTAGTCCTCTTTATTCCATTGTAAAAGAGGACACAAACTTTCAGAATTGAAAGAGGAAAACATGCACTGTAGTTGTAAATGAATCAAGAACCTGTGAAACTTGCCAGCTATTTTCTTTAGCGCAGTTCTTTTTAAATTATAAGTCAGGTTTGTATATGCTTAGATGGTGAGATATTTTCTTTAAGTTTGTACTGAGTCAGATGTGTAGTATGAGACTGCTAAGCATAGTTAAACATGCACTGTTTAAACATGGGTCAGGTTTACGAATGCAGACTGCCCCTATGGAGTCTCACTGCCAGCTTGACATTGCATGTAACTTCTCTTTGTGAAGTGTTGAACGCATGTTTTACAAAAGATAGCTGAACTGTCAGATATGCTGCAGATATGCCTTCAGCATGGCTGTTTGTACTTAAAAAGGGAAAGTTCTTATTTTGAGTTTTACTAAGTTAGTCATGCATGTACACACTCTTATCGCAAGCACCACATATGCTAAGGCACCCATAATGCAGGTGAAATATGGTTCCAAAGCATATATGCTTTCTCTCACCCACTAACAGACCAACAGATCGAGTTATACATTCACTAACCTACTACAGAACTAGTGATATATTATTTATTTATTTATTTTATGTAGCTTGTAGAGCGCGCAGCTACCCCCGAAGGGGTGTCCCGGCGCTGAAATTCAGGGGTTGCCAAGGGAGAGGGGGAGTGAAGAAAAGGAAAATGGATAGACTAAAGTCCGGAGAAGAGCCAGGTTTTAAGTTTGGCTCGGAAGATTGCTTCGGAAGGACAGAACCTCAGCTCGAGTGGAAGGGAGTTCCACAGTCTGGCAGCAATGACACTGAAACCTCTGCCACCGGTTCTAGAAAGTCTGAACCGGGGAGAGATCAGGAGGCGGAGGTCATTGGATCTCAAGGATCTGGAGGAGCAGGATATCGAGACCCGTTTTTTCAAATAGGAAGGTCCATAGTTGTTTACGGCTCGGTAAGTAAGAGTAAGGACCTTGAATTGAATACGGCTAGCCACTGGTAGCCAATGGAGTTGTCTCCGGTAGGCAGAGATAGATTGACGGTACGGGATATTACCGATCAGTCTGGCTGCAGCACTCTGCAAGGCAGTTGGACAGACACTGAAATACATTTGTACTTTCTAATACAGACAGTGAGCTATTCATTTAGATATATACGTACACATTTAGTGAGCTATAGAGCTTTCAAAACAGAGAATCAAATACTGGCACATTTACTTAAACATCTCATGAAAGATTCAATGTGCTATATGCACTCCTAGAGACGCATGTGTCCAATTATACATCCACCCTGCCACTCAGACTTAAATCTCACATACCTTAGTAGAAAAGCACACAGACACTAAAACACCCAGTGAAATACTGACAGAAGCACCAAAACATTCACGCACACAGACAAGCACAATTTATAAATATGGAACATTAATGGAGGCAGTTGGGCACACACTTAAAAAACACAGTAATCACTAACACATCCAGGACAATCCATGGAGCCTGTTATACACAGATTTACAGAACCATAGACATCACAAAGATAGCCACTCATATACCAAGAAAGGTATATACACATGTAGTGATAGCCCCATATAGGAACAACGACACTTGGAAGTCTAACATACAGAGAAGTAGGCCTTGCATCATATCTCAGTACTGCTACACTTGAACCTGTCCAGCAGTTTTAATGCTAGGCCAAGGTTCTCAATTAAACTCCTCAACAAGACATAAACTACTCTTATGCCACATATAACTCACCCCTGAAGTAGGGTGCAGCTAGGCCATAGGGCATGATGCTATGTGCTTGAAAGGTAAAATATGTATTCTGAAGATTCAATGAGGTATATGCAGTACCACAGACCCATGTCCCCAATGTACATCCATTTTGCCACCCAGTCTTCATTCTATGATATCTAAGTAGAAAAGCAGAGAGACACTAAAACACTCAGTGAGATAGTGACACAAACACCTAAACATTCACACAGACAGGCACAACTGATATATTTATATCTAACACTAATGGAGGCCGTTGAATACAGACTTTAATAAACCCAATACTCACTAACATACGCAGGAGCCAACCTGTGCAGCCCCTTACAGACAGATATACAGAACCATGGTTGGTACAAATACAGACAGTCATTTACCAACAAACGTAGATACACATGAAATTGTAGCTTCACATAGGGACTGACAAGCACTTTGAGATATCTGCTGAAGTACTGACAGTACCAAGTCACACATCCAAAGAAGTAGTCTTTTAAACATCTGTCAGGCCTGGGACTCTTGAGCCTCTGAAAACACTTTTACTGCTAGCCCAACTGAGCATTTAAAACCCTTTGGCAAACCTTAAGCTGTTCTTCTACCATATATAACTTAACCCTTAGGTAGGCTTTAGCTAGGTGTGAAAGGGCACACTCATATGTGTTTACAAGCTAACACATATAGTTCTAAGTTTTAGTGAGCTATATGTGTACTTGCAGACCCATATTCTTACTTATACATTAAATTTGCAACTACATACACGTGTAGATCCACTAGTAACCCACTTAGTGTGAGAAGCAACTAAATATTCACTAACGCACACAGACAGAACTGTTATGTCTCTAATTCTAAAGGAGGCACTTGCAGACACAATGAAATAAACTAATACTCACCAGCACAACCAGGAAGCAGTCAGTGCTGCTCCTTAAATAGACATGTAGAGAGCTATAGATGTCACAAAGACAGGTACTCATATACCAACAAAGTTACATAGATATGCAAACACACATAGGGACTGAGACACTTATGTACATACCTACTGAAGAAATTACACTTTCAAGTCTACCATTTAGAGGAATACCCTTGCATCATGTCTCAGGCGTGCTACACTTGAACTTGTGCATGCAGTTTTATTGCTAGTGCTATCTTCTCCTTTAAAAGTACTAGAAAAGGTTTAAATTGCTCTTCTACCACATATAAGTCACCACTAAGGTAGCCTGTAGCTACACTATAGGGCAGTGTCCTATGTGCTTAAAAGGTAACACATGTATTCTGAAGATTTAGTCAGCTAAATGCACTCATAAAGACCCATGTACCCAATTATACATCCAGGCTGCCAACCAGATTTCATACAGTCCCTTAGACACGCATGTAGAGAATCATGTCACAAAGAGGCAATCATTTACCAACAAACCTATATACACATGTAATCACAGATCCACATAGGGACTGATACACTCCTTCAGATATCTAATAAATAATTGACACTACCAAGCCAACCATCTAGAGAAGTCGTGCTTTAAACATGTCTTTGACTTGATATTCTTAACTCTGTGCATGCACGCTTAGTGCTAGGCTGATATTTGGCATTTAAAACCTCTTGTCAAGCCTTAACCTACTCTTTTATAACATATGACTCACCACTAAGGTAGGCTGTAGCTAGGCAATAGGTCATGCTCCTATGTGCTTAAAAACTAACACACGTAGTGAGAAGGTTAATTGACCTGTATGTCCACTCAGTGACCCATATGCTCACTTATACATTTAGTCAGCCTCCCTCATTCACATTTCACATAAGTGCATACAAAAGTATAGAACCACTAATACAGCCCCTCAGACAGTGTCAGAAGCATCTACACATTCACTCACACACACAACTGGTATGTACTTAGTACTAATGGAGGTGCTTGCACACACACCTAAATAACCCAATACTCACTAACACACCCAGTAAGCAATCAGAGTGGCCCCTTACATACACATTTAAAGAATCATAGATGTCACAAAGAGAGGAAAGGGACTGTAACACCTACTTAGATATCTGCTGCAGAGCTGACATTTTAAAGTGCACCAGCCAGAGAAATACCCCTGCCTCATGTCTAGAGGTTGCTACTCTTGAACCTGTGCTTGCAGTTTTACTGCTAGACCTATCTGGTATTTTAAAAGTTCTAGAGAATGTTTAACCCCTCTTTGACTACATATAAGTCACTACTAAGGTAGCATGTAGCTACACTATAAGACAGGGTACTCTGTGCTTAAAAGGTAACACATGTAAGCTGAAGATTTGGTCAGCTATATGCACTCATAGAGACCCATGATTCCAATTATACATCCAGGCTGCCACACAGACTTCAATCTCACATACCTAAGGAGGAAAGAAGACAACACTAAACCAACCATTGAGACAGTGACAGAAGTACCTAAAAATTAACTCACACAGAACGGCACAACTGTTATGAATCTAGTGCTAATGGAGGTGTTTGAACACACACTTAAAAAAACCTAATACTCACTATCCCAGCCATGAGGCAACCCATAAAGTCTCTTAGACACACATTTAGAGAATCATAGATGTCACAAAAAGAGGTATTCATGTACCAACAATGTTAAATAGATGTGCAAGCACACTCCCATATATGGACTGTGACACTTAGATATCTGATGAAAAACTAACAGTGCATCAATATCTCTGACCTGCTACATTTGAACCTGTGCATGTAATTTAAATGTAAGTGTTTTCTTCTCATTTAAAAGTTCTAAAAAGTGTATACTGCTCTTCTACCACGAATAAGTCACCACTAGGGTAGCCTGTAGCTAAACCTTAGGACAGTGTCCTAAGTGCTTAAATTGTAACACATGTACTGTAAAGATTTAGTGATCCATATACAATCATATGGTTGCTTGTTGATTTCCTGTTGCAGTTTGGAGACTCCATGTCCCAGTTTCCATTGCGCCACAAGCGCTCACCTGCACCTGCGGCCAGGGGGAGGAGCTTACCTAGCGCTTTTAGTGTGCCCTTAAATCCCACAGCATGGGTTACTTGTTGGTTTCGTTTTGCAGTTTAGGGACTCCATGTCCCAGTTTCCATCCAATCAGGAGGCGTGCACCTGCAGCCAGGGGGAGGAGGTTACATAGCATTTTTAGCGCTACCCGAAATTCCGCATCGCGGGACATGCCTGGGATAAGCCATGCCAAGGGTGGCCCGTTGTGCGCCTGTCAGGGCAGGAAGAGGCGGGGTGGGGCAACCCCTCTTGGTTTTGCAATCCTTTGCTCAATTTCTCTGGCACCCTTGGAGGAGGATCACCTATGAGAAAGGTGCATGCCCAACTGCACTGTTGTTTGACTTGGATCAGTGTGTTTTAAAGAAATTGGGTCCACCCAAAGTCCCCTCAGGGCATTCCATGTAAGATGACAATAGAGGGGTTATTGACACGCGCTGTGAGAATCGTGTCAAAAATTATTGAACTAGTGGAAAGAAGGTTATCCTTATCCAGGGATGGCCCTCCACTCCTGTATTAGATACCACCAGTGCTCAGATAGGTTCTGCCATCTCCATGGGGTTCCACACTTCTCCCACAATCAATCAATCAATCAGTACACTTGTAAAGCACGCTACTCACCCGTAAGGGTCTCAAGGCGCTGGGGGGGAAGTGCTGCTATTGCTCGAAGAGCCAGGTCTTGAGGTGTCTCCTGAATGTGAGGTGGCCCTGGGTCAGACGTAGGTGGGCAGGGAGGGAGCTCCATGCGTTGGCCACCAAGTGTTTTCTTCCATTTAAAAGTTCTAAAAAGTGTATACTGCTCTTCTACCACGAATAAGTCACCACTAGGGTAGCCTGTAGCTAAACCTTAGGACAGTGTCCTAAGTGCTTAAATTGTAACACATGTACTGTGAAGATTTAGTGATCCATATACAATCATATGGTTGCTTGTTGATTTCCTGTTGCAGTTTGAAGACTCCATGTCCCAGTTTCCATTGCGCCACAAGCGCTCACCTGCACCTGTGGCCAGGGGGAGGAGCTTACCTAGTGCTTTTAGTGTGCCCTTAAATCCCACCGCATGGGTTACTTGTTGGTTTCATTTTACAGTTTAGGGACGCCATGTCCCAGTTTCCATCCAGTCAGGAGGCATGCACCTGCAGCCAAAGGGAGGAGGTAACCTAGCGCTTTTAGCGCTACCCGAAATTCCGCATCGTGGGACATGCCTGGGATAAGCCATGCCAAGGGTGGCCCGTTGTGCGCCTGTCAGGACAGGAAGAGGCGGGGTGGGGCAACCTCTCTTGGTTTTGCAATCTTTTGCTCAATTTCTCTGGCACCCTTGGAGGAGGATCACCTATGAGGAAGGTGCATGCCTAAATGCACTGTTGTTTGACTTGGATCAGGGTGTTTCAAAGAAATTGGGTCCACCCAAAGTCCCCTCAGGGCATTCCATGTAAGATGACAATAGAGGAGTTATTGACACGCGCTGTGAGAATCGTGTCAAAAATAATTGAGCTAGTGGAAAGAAGGTTATCCTTATCCAGGGATGGCCCTCCACTCCTGTATTAGATACCACCAGTGCTCAGATAGGTTCTGCCATCTCCATGGGGTTCCACACTTCTCCCACAATCAATCAGTAAACTTGTAAAGCGTGCTACTCACCTGTGAGGGTCTCAAGGCGCTGGGGGGGGAGTGCAGCTACTGCTCGAAGAGCCAGGTCTTGCGGTGTCTCCTGAATGTGAGGTGGCCCTGGGTCAGACGTAGGTGAGCAGGGAGGGAGTTCCATGTGTTGGCCGCCAGGTAGGAGAATGTCCTTCCTCCGGCAGTGGTTCTGCGGATCCGTGGGACGGTGGCGAGGGCGAGGCTGGCGGAGCAGAGTTTGCGTGTTGGAGTGTAGATTGTGAGGCAGGCTGAACGTGATCCTTTTGCTGACGGGGAGCCAGTGCAGGTCTCTCAGGTGGGCTGATATGTGACTGTGGCGGGGATGTCGAGAATAAGTCGTGCGGATGCGTTCTGTATGCGTTGGAGTTTTTTCTGAAGTTTGATTTTGGTTCCTCGTATAGGGCGTTCCCGTAGTCAAGTCGGCTGGTGACGAGGGCCTGGGTGACCGTCTTTCTAGTTTCGGTAGGGATCCACCGGAAGATCTTACAGTGCATGCGCAGGGTGTTGAAGCATGAAGATGGGATGGCGTTGACTTGCTTGGTCATCGTGAGAGAGGAGTCCAGGATGAATCCCAGTTTGCGTGTGTGGTCAGTGGGTGTCGGTGCGGTGCCTAGTTCTATGGGCCACCAGGAGTCGTTCCAGGCAGATGGGGATGGTCCGAGGATGAGGACCTCCGTCTTGTCCGAGTTCAGTTTCAGACGGCTGAGTTTCATCCATTTCGCTACATTTTTCATTCCTTCCTGGAGATTGAGTTTGGCGATGGCTGGGTCTTTGGTGAGGGAGAGTATCAGCTGGGTGTCGTCAGCGTATGAGATGATGTTGAGGTTGTGTTTGTGTGCGATGGTGGAGAGGGGGGATCATGTAGATATTAAAGAGGGTTGGGCTGAGCGATGAGCCTTGGGGTACGCCGCAGATGATCTCGGTGGCAATGGAGCGGAAGGTAGGGAGGCGGACTCGCTGGGTTCTGTCGGAGAGGAAAGAGGTGATCCAGTCCAGGGCCTTGCCTTGGATCCCGGCGTTGTGGAGGCGTGTTATTAGGGTGCGATGGCAGACTGTATCAAAGGCGGCTGAGAGGTCTCAGAGAATGAGAGCGGTGGTTTCTCTGTTGTCGAGTAGGGTCCTGATGTCATCAGTGGCTGCCAGGAGGGCGGTCTTGGTGCTGTGGTTGGCTCGAAATCCGGATTGGGATGGGTCAAGTAACACACAAGGCAGCAAATCCTTTATTGCATATAAATCCTGTTGTATAACTCCTATATATCCCTATATCGTGTTAAGTTAGCATAGGTACGTTTGAGATTTAAACGCCATTTTTCCTTTCTTGCAACTTCTGCACACGACCCTCATTTGTTGACTTAGCTTTCAACCTAGTAGTTTGCCGTGGTGAATGTGAGAATAATATGTTATTGCTCTGATATCTGCTTTGTTTAATAAAACATGTCTGCACGGAGAGTGCTGAAGTTTCAGGAGCAACACGATATGGAATTGTTATGAGGTCTGATCTCCACGCCTTCATAGTCATAACACAAGTGCAGCCTTTGCCAACTTGGGCTTGAGGCGGGATTGATATTGCTTTGCACGAGAATTGTTAAGACACTTGATGCGGTGCACATGCAGAGAGAGCTGGTGTATGCTGATGTGATTCCTTCATGCTAGGACACTAAGGTATGGGCCCGCCCTAAAACAACCCAAAGAGACCTTCTTAGATAATAATATAATATATGTGTTAGGGAGGGTGAGATATAAGTGTTGTTAACTCTTATTCATTACAGCATGTTAACATGCTGTCACCATTCGCTTTTTATGTCTTAGTAACTATGCTGATAATTTTGCTACTGATAATAAGTATACTTGTATTATCAAAGATACTGCGCCTGAGAAGACGGCATTAGTAAATAAACATTTCAAATGCACATGTGTCTTCTTTACTCCATGTTCTGGTTTGTAATGATAATATAACGAAAGAGTGTTCATGAGTCCCACGTACCCTGAGGTACTGTAAGTTCATGTTCTGGTTTGTCTAAACATTGGGTGTTTGATATGTCCAATGAGACACTGTAGCTAGCTCGGTAAGGGGTGAGTTGGTTGCTAAGGTAAGTTTTGGGACATCCTAATTTGCCGAGGTTCCACTCCTCTGTGCACAGTTCTGTGTGAGTACAGAAACCCTGCAACATGGCGCCCAACGGTTTCGGTGGTCTTATATCATGACACTCGAGTAGTTTATCGTTCATGCCTTAACCCCTTCACGTCCGTTTCCGGAAAACGGGGTGTCGGTGAAACCTACCTATTTTTTGAAGTAGGTCTTTATTCAAGCTTGATTCTTTCTTAAACGGTTTCTTTGAATTACTACCCAGTTGTGCTACAAAGTATTCTTTGTGTTTTCTTATTTCCAATACTGTAATGGCGGCAGCGGTGGCTATTGCGCAGCATAGTCGCGTTGCGGTACGCAACCATCTTCAGACGTACCAAGTCCCAGTAGATGGGATGGCTGTGATTTTCGTGGTATGTGCCGATCCGGCGTTTCCTTACGAGTTGTTTTACTCTTGGGTTACGTTTCCGGCAGTGGACGCTAATTCTGGTTTGTTCCACTCCTACACCGCCTCGGATGTCCCGGCTGAATATACGCCATACAGGGCATTGGAAATACCTATTGATCATTGGCAGCATCGAGTTTGGTTTGATGGCGCCCTCCCCCACTCTATGTCCCCTGCGAGGTTAGGTCCACTCTCAATTCCAGGTACTAATTGGCCTGCGTTGGGTGGCTTTACCCCGCACCCGAATCACGGGGCTTGCACCCTGGCTGAAATTCGCAGGCTGCATGTAGTTTCCATTTCCGTGATTCGTGCTTTAGTGCAATACATCGGTCGACATCTTCCTGGTGGTCCCCAGGGGGGTGCGGCCGCTCCCATGGAACGAGGCGGTATGCGTCTCAATCCAGTGATGGTAAATTCGGTTTTTGGTGCGCGTCCTGTTGACAACGATGACTTCCCATTCTGGCTAGCAGAGAAGTTTGATCAACTGGAGGCGGTTTTTCCGAATTCTACTCCTGCTGATAAACATAGAATGTTAACGATTACTCTACCGAAGGATATTACTCCTGAACTTGCTGACTGTGACAGCTGGGGAAAAACATTTGCGGCAGTTTATACAAGGTGTTTCGGCACCCCGTCTATGACTGCCCTGCCTGAAATCGTTAGACGTGTTCAGAATGATCACGGTCCAGAGGCAGCGGTTGAATTGGGTATGCGCCTGTGTGGTTCTTTTGAGATTGTAAGTGATCTCATTCTCTCCAATGTTAAAGGAGATGCAGTTAACTTTCAGGTGTCGAATGCTTTGGCTGCTCTGCCCGATGCCGACAAACCCCGCCAGTTAGCAAAGATTGTGGTGGCCGCTTATAAAACAATTGGCCGCACAAGTAGAGGTCTAAAATATTTTCCAGTAAAGGAGAAAAAACAACCACAGGGACAATCTGCAGTGACAGATGCCCAGCCCAAGTCCAAGAAACAAAATTGGCCTAAAAAACAGACGCAGGGGAAGCAGACAACGCAGACTCAGGGTAATTTTCCTGCAATACAAGCTCCTGCGCCACCCGAAAAAGTTTATGATTTGCGCGACCGCGCGATGATTAAATCGCCTGATCGTTTTCAGGGTTCTGATCAACGCTCTCCTCGTTCCTTTCAGGACACATCGGCTCCCAAGACCGGTGGAGGAGGAGGGGGTGGACGTGGACGTGGTGGCCAACAAGGACGTGGTCAGTCCCGCCAGACGGACGGCGCAGTGAAGCAGGAGGATTCTACGCCTAGGCGTCCGCAGTTTGCGAAAAAGAAAGTCGCAGCCTTAACAGCGCATCGATATGCCACAGATAGTGAGAACGCGGCTTCGGAATCTGACGTGGGCTCTGACCTTGCTGGACAGCGCGGCGGAGATAACCATAGTCAGAGAGGCGCTGCGTCCACTACTGAGGGTGACAGCGACTGATGTCTACGTTGTGATAGAAACAGCGGATACGAGACTTGCTCCCCCTGAAAGACTATATGAAATTGTCCTGTTAATTGAAGGTGACATACAGCGTACCGTTAAAGGTGTATTTTGGGAGAATCTGTCTTCTACATATGATATTTTACTTTCGGAGGCTGACTGGCCCCCACCTTTTGTGCTCGCGGCGCCGCGAGGGGAGGAGGTAATCCTACCCAGTTTCGCGAACACTGTCTCGAAAGAGCATGCGCAGCATTTTGCAGAAGAGTGGGCTCGGGCTCTCGCGCCGGCTCTGTACCGTAACCAATGTGGTTGGGATAAATTGTCGCCTTGCCACGAAATTCCGTTGCGGTCTCAGCCGCAGCCTCAACCTCAATATCCCATTCGGCGTGAAGCAAAATCTTCCGTCGCGGAAATACTTGACCAATTGGAATATCAGGGAGTTATTGAAACGTGTGTGTCACCGATGAATAATCCCCTTTTTACTGTGAATAAACCTGACGGATCATATCGTTTGGTTTTGGATTACCGGCATTTGAACTCGCATTGCCGTAACTGTGCAGTACAGAATACCCACGGCTCTGCCCTAGTGGATAGTCTCGTGCGTAAGCGTTTCAAGACAACGCTTGACATATCCAATGGTTTTTATGCCCACAGATTGGACAGCTTTAGCTCCCAATGGACCAGTTTTACAAGCGCTGGAGTCCAAAAGCAATTCCGGCGTCTTCCAATGGGCTACAAGAATAGTCCTGGTGTATTTACCGCTCGAATTGTCTCTATTCTGGAGGCACTCGACCCTGATGCTTTTTCGTATGTGGATGACATATATCTCACAGACGACGATATTTGGGAGCATCTGTGTCGAGTAAATTCTCTTGTTTGCAACTTCGCAGACATGGGTTACAAATTCAACTTTGCAAAATCGCACATTGCTGAACATACAGTGTTGTTTTTGGGCTATGAGCTCAACAATGAAGGTAGAGGTTTGGCTCCTCACTTCTTGGAGAAGTGCGCACAATTGCGCGCACCAACAACTCTGAAAAAATTACAATCCTTACTGGGCTTTTTGAATTTCGGCAGAACTTACATTCCGGAATATGCCCAGCGTGTCAAGCCTCTGTATGCTTTGATACAACCAACTTTCTCAAAATCATGCTGGCTGCCTGAGCATTCAGCCATTTTGCAATCCTTGCAGGCTGATCTGCTCGCTTCTAAATATTTACTGACTCGTGATAACCACACCAACCTGGTCATAAGAATAATTCCTGGGACGGTGGGTTTCACTTACCTCACTTTTAATGAAGGTGACACAGTACCTATTGCTTACAAGTCACACTTGTACACCTCGGCTGAGATGCGGTTTCCCACCATAGAAAAGGTTTTAACTGCTGTACAGATGGCAATTCTAAAAGAACGTGCTCTGTCACAGGGGAAACGCATGCTAGTGGTAACACCCTGTCCTCATTTAGAGGCAGTCACGAAAGCCAGTGTACCAAATTCAAAAGCTTTGCACCCTCGGTGGATTCAGTGGGCTGCGTCATTGTCATCCTCGGATGTCATGTTTATTTTTGACGCTTCCTTGCGGTCGCAGGAGTACTTGCAGTATGAATTCGTTCATCCTGCTCCTCTGGCGATGCGACCTTTGGAGGACTTCCATTGCATCATTTACACTGATGGGTCGGCGCAGGTTGCGCATGGCTCTAAACATGCCTACGTTTCCGCATGCGCCATTGTGGTCGGTGCTATGTTGAATGATGAGTTCATTTCCAGGGAGGTACACACGTTGCCCCTGGGCGATTGCACCGCACAATTGGCAGAGCTTCGTGCACTCTTACTTGCTTTGGAGTACGCAGATCCAAGTGTTACTACTCTAATTGTAAGTGATTCTTACTACTGTGTCCAGTCTTACAATGAAAACTTGTTCTTTTGGATTCAAAATGATTTTCATGATTCCAAGGGTAGCACAATAAAACATAAAATGATCTGGGTTCGAGTGGCAGAGCTTAAGGCTATGTTGCCACTCGTTTATGTGATTCATACTCTCGGTCATCAGCGCGTGGGAGTTCACGCTGTTGGCAACTCGCTTGCTGATGAGGCAGCGAAATCAGCAGTATCTACATACTTAGTTGCAGCGGTTACTAGGTCGAAAACCAAGATTGATAGCGACATCTTGGCAGCGATTGCTGCCTCTGAGAAGGGAAGTAAACATCCTTCGGGATTCCCTTCGAAGTATAAATACCACTTAAGTCCCGAAAAGGTTCCTTTTGTGACAATTCCTGATGTTGGGGAACGGCTGATTCCCAACTCTGATCGCAGAACAGACTTGATTACAGCGGCTCATGAAGGTGTGGCGTCTGCGCATGCGGGCGTCTCAGCCACTGTAACGCAACTACAACAACGTTTCTGGTGGCGGGGACTGTACAAACAGACGCGTGATTATGTCCTTCTTTGTGACATATGCCAGCAGATTAAACCTTCAACTGCTACGCGTCCGCCTCAGACTCAGTTGTACATTTCTAATAAACCACTAGGCTGTGTTTATTTAGATCACTGCGGTCCATTTTCATCTGATACTGCGTATAAATACATCTTAGTAGCAGTTGACTCATGCACACGCTTTGTGTGGTTATGGCCACATCGCAGCGCTGATTCCCGGACTGTCATCAGAGATTTGCGTATCTTTATAGGGATTTTTGCCTGTGGTACCTTCCATTCGGATCAGGGTCCGGCTTTCGCCTCTAAGGCGTATAAGGATGCCATGACTTCGATGGGGGTCCAAGTCAAGTTTTCGTCACCCTACAGACCCGAGGGTAATAGTGTAGTTGAACGAATGAACCGTGATTTAAAGCAATCTTTGACAGCCCGAGTTATAGGCACTGGCAGAAACTGGCTGGCCCACCTCTATGGCGTGCAGCGTGCTCTTAATAATCTCCCTAGAAGGTCTCTGGGTGGGCGGACCCCATACGAAATGCTCTTTGGCATCAAGATGTTCGTCCCTGACCTTGACGGTCTAGACTCGGTGGTTCGCGCCACTTCCTTTGACGCAGATGAACATTGCACTGTTTTACAGAATCTACAAAAGACGAGAGACACTCTTGCAAAGGAACATTTGCCCTCCACATCGGATGATGCGTTGCAGATCCCGGTAGTTGGCTGGCTACCCCAAGTTGGAGAACTGGTTCGAGAGAAGATCGACAACAAGAAAGAGTTTGGTCCCTCCTATCGAGCTCCAGTCCCAGTGCTTGGAGTGAAGGGCACAAGAACAGTCATTCTACCACCACTTCCAGGTCGTAAGGAAAACAGGTTTATTTCTATTGACAATGTCAAGATACACAGAGTGGCCGATTCTTCTTAGCATGACACCGGCTGTTTCCTGTCCTTCCATTGTGAGAAATTCAATTATGCCCACTGCTTCTAATAATGGACCTGAGGTGGCCATCGAATTACCTGCTGTTTCCAGTCCATTATTGAATAATTTACCAGGAACTAACCTTGATGAGACAGACTATACATACCCCACTGATTTGTCCATGCCTGACCTACAAGCTCGTTTAGCCACGGAATCCAGATTTTCATTTGACTCTGCTTCACTTGCCTCGAAAAAACCCTCTAAAATTGCAGTATATGCCAGCCTGTTTAAAAAACATTTTTTGATACCTCCTTGGATATACATTTGGCTGGTCCTTTTTTCAGTTTACCTTTTTATGTCAATTGGTTTTGTGTTTTATTTTTTTCGGATTATGAATGGACACTATGTCGAGGAGAGAACTTGCATTACTCATTTGAATGGAACTTTGGCCCCACTTTCCTCTTCACATTCTACACACAGATTAAAAAGAGACTTGACTTTGGTTAACATCACAGCGTGGCCTGTTCTGGATGGAATCGCGTGGGATGCAGTTCGTTTTCAGATTCATGGTCCAACGGAAGTCGTTAATGTCCCTAATGTACTAAGAGTTAATATGGGGGATGTGGTGAAACAAAACATTCGTTCTGATGATTGGGATGTTAATGCTGTGGAAAGTTTGTTTTCTGATTTGAAATATTATGCTGCTTTTGATGCTGAGGATTTATATTTAGAATCTGCTAATTATGGTGAATTGTTCTGTTACCAACATTATGGCAATCACTTTTTACACAAGACATCTTCCAGAAGGGATGCGGTTAATTTTACTCAGTGGGAACATTGCCCAGCACCAACACAAGGGAGTTCAGAAACGTTTCTTAAAAAGTATACTTATTTCACTGACTTTAATCAGTCCAATCCGGAGTCCTTTTATTTTAAATTTCACAAACAGCCGCTGTCCAAGGTTCGACTTACAAATACAAAATTGTTGTATTCAAAGGCCTTCCTGGATCAATTAGTTACTGGAGGGTATGAGTTATGGAAGGATACCATAGACCTTAAATCAGTTTGGGGCTCAAAGGCCTGGCAGGTACAAGGCACTGAGGCTTTGCACCGTGCATGTCTCATCCCAAATCATATGTGGTTTTTAAATGAAACCATTTCCCAGACCACGTGCTTTGGATTGGCTACATCTAAAAGGTTAAACACCCCGTCTTTCCCGGAGTTGGAGGAATATGAGAATTGGAGTAATTTTACTAAATTGTCCATTAGAGATGTACAGGCTCTGCTTCTGAATTCCTCCTTTGACATTTCCAGTATGACTCCCAAGGGTTGGCTGCTTTGGCACCGTAGTGCTGATTCTTGCCAAAAAAGATTTTTAAATATAACTGACGGGTTTAAGACTGTTAGATCTGATCCCCGTTTTGATTTGAGTCATACTGTCACCTCTTACTCTGTTGGCAAGTTGTGTCAAGCTTGGCTGAAACATTCAACTTTACCTGCGGTTAAGTATCACCTTTCCAAACTGAATGCAGACGTGGATTTGAATGATTTCATTAAGGGCCCAGCTAGTGGCAGGTCGAAAAGGTGGTTATATGGTGTTTACAATGAAATTTGGAAACTCTCACAGATTGAGGCTGCTTCACGCCTTAGGGCTATTGATCAGGCAAATCTTGAGAAAGTGCTTGCAGTTGTTGACAATAGCATTAACGTGCTTTCCTCTAGAATTTACACATTAGATAATATTGTGTCGTCTGTTGTTGATATTGTACATGATGAAGTATCTGTATTATACCATGGTCAAAATCAATTACGCTCAATCATGCAGTTTGCATGGACACTTCAGACTCTGAAAATGGGTAAAGTTCCCTGGGGATACATGAACGTTTCTTCTTTATTTGCACCGTTTAATTTGACAGACAAACAACGCTTGCTTTCAATGCGTGATGCTTCCTTTTCTATGCTACATATTGAAAGGTTGGAATCTTTACCTTTTTCTGTGGCAGAATCCACCGCTGCTACGTGGCTTATCCACGGTTTAATAACACTGCCTTTTGCTTTATATAAGTTTTCAAATTGTATGAAATATGTGCCAATAGGTCGTTTTGAACCCTTAGGTAGCGGTTTTCTTCATGAGGTCTGGTCACTCCCATACACATACAGATGTTTCAAGGATGACCAAGAGGTTTATCTAACAGGGGATGAGTGTACTGAGACGCCAGATCATTCTTTAATGTGCAGACACATACAGTTACACGGTTCATGTAACAAGGACCGCCCGAATATGGCTTGCGTTTTACAGGGCACGCCAGTTCCTGCTATCATCCCCACGTTTAAATTGTTAGAGAATGGTAGTTATTTAATGCTCAATAATGAAAACTGTTGTGGTTTAATTAGAGGTATAGCTTTCATAGTAACAGTTAGTGAGCGAGTTATTTGCTGCAGAAATGTTCTTTATCCTCCCACACGTGAACATAGGGAGTCTTCCATTTGGCCACAGATACCGACCTTGGGAGCAGAATTCAGCGGCATGGCTAGAATAAGAGCTCTATTGTCCCAGAAAGAGGTGGCCTTGAGCTCGGCCCGTGAAACTTTCGTGCTTCACATTGCTAACACCCGCACGGAGGTTCAGGCTCTTTTAAACACTGATTTGCCCTTGCATTTCGGAGCCATGGTCCGTTCTATCTTTAACGCATCCTCCACAACGGGCCTAGCACATTTTTTTAAAGTTGTTAGCGGTGGTCTCGTGACTTCCTTTGAGAAGATTTTTGGAGTCATCCCTGCTTTCTTCCATTCTATTTTTTCAACCTTATTTGGAGGGTTCCCGTTTTTGCTTGCTTTAGCGGCTGGCGCTTTGGTGGTTTTCTGCCTTTTTAAATATGGATGCCCTTCCTGTGCAAGTCCACGCACAGCTACTACTGACGCGGTTTCGCAACCGCATGCTTGATTATTATGGCACACTGCCGTTGGCGACTCTAAGCACGGCTTTTGGATTATCTTTTCGGTTCTCCTATTTCACCTGTGTCCAGCCTGTATTTCGCTGCCTGACCTGTGATTTCCTTTGGGCCATTGATTTGTGTCTCTGCGGACCAATATCTGCTGACGTCGATTTTGATCAACTGATGAGTCCTATCATTGCTCACGAGTTGGTTTGTTCTGACGAAGGGATTATGGCCTTGGCGGTGGCACATGGACTAATGGGTCCCTGGGATGTGTTGTCGGCAGCGCAAAGTTTCTTGGAACGAAGTTTTCTTGAAAACCCACCGAGCTGTCCTCTGATGGTTATAGAGGATCCGGTGCTGGAAGATCACGTATGTTCCTTTCATCTTTTAAATTGGATGGCTGAACTGTTTTCGGATGAGGACAGTGACTTCCTCCTGGAGGCTGTTGCAGCTTACTTTTCATATACAGTCTTATCATAGACACTGCCTCATATTGGCATGCTGATTGATAGCATTTCCTTGATTTTATTGACTTTTGGTCAAGACATTTTATTTTTGCTTGCCTATTGGCTTGAGCCACATTATATTTCTGGCTATTTTTTAGCATTAGTTTTTATTATTGAATTTTTTATTCATGCTCGTTTATAAATGGATTCTGCTCTCATGTGATGGCACTTCTGTTATCTTATTTAGTCCGGTCTCGGATCATGGGGGGGTGTTGTATAACTCCTATATATCCCTATATCGTGTTAAGTTAGCATAGGTACGTTTGAGATTTAAACGCCATTTTTCCTTTCTTGCAACTTCTGCACACGACCCTCATTTGTTGACTTAGCTTTCAACCTAGTAGTTTGCCGTGGTGAATGTGAGAATAATATGTTATTGCTCTGATATCTGCTTTGTTTAATAAAACATGTCTGCACGGAGAGTGCTGAAGTTTCAGGAGCAACACGATATGGAATTGTTATGAGGTCTGATCTCCACGCCTTCATAGTCATAACACAAGTGCAGCCTTTGCCAACTTGGGCTTGAGGCGGGATTGATATTGCTTTGCACGAGAATTGTTAAGACACTTGATGCGGTGCACATGCAGAGAGAGCTGGTGTATGCTGATGTGATTCCTTCATGCTAGGACACTAAGGTATGGGCCCGCCCTAAAACAACCCAAAGAGACCTTCTTAGATAATAATATAATATATGTGTTAGGGAGGGTGAGATATAAGTGTTGTTAACTCTTATTCATTACAGCATGTTAACATGCTGTCACCATTCGCTTTTTATGTCTTAGTAACTATGCTGATAATTTTGCTACTGATAATAAGTATACTTGTATTATCAAAGATACTGCGCCTGAGAAGACGGCATTAGTAAATAAACATTTCAAATGCACATGTGTCTTCTTTACTCCATGTTCTGGTTTGTAATGATAATATAACGAAAGAGTGTTCATGAGTCCCACGTACCCTGAGGTACTGTAAGTTCATGTTCTGGTTTGTCTAAACATTGGGTGTTTGATATGTCCAATGAGACACTGTAGCTAGCTCGGTAAGGGGTGAGTTGGTTGCTAAGGTAAGTTTTGGGACATCCTAATTTGCCGAGGTTCCACTCCTCTGTGCACAGTTCTGTGTGAGTACAGAAACCCTGCAACAATCCTTTATTGCATCAAATTCTTTATTATGTAAACCATTGCGGAGATTTATTCTTCACTACTGCCATGACAACCGTTTAGGGCACGAGCGCATGCATCTTTCTTCTCTGTCTATCCCACAGATGCTGGCTAGAGCGAGACACACCCACTGAGAGTAGCACTGGGAGCACGCTACTCACACAGACCACGGTCATCCTCAACGAGCTACACCTGTGATCAAGAGAGGGTATTTAAAGCCTCCTTCTCCAAGCACTCAGTTTCTTCGGACCTTGCGACCGGTTCACAGTTGTTCCATTGGGCCTGGAGACACAGCCAAGTAAGTAAGGAGGCCGGTCCCCGCTCGCGGTACAGCCGCCAGTCATGCTGCCTTTGGCCATAACTGAGTGTGCAGCACCTTACCGCTAGCAGCGTGTGACATTCCCTCCTTTTTAGACATTACTTTTTTCTCCTTTTTCTCCACTTCCAGAGTCCTAATAAGTCTCGACCCTCCGGCGGAAGTCCAGGGGGTTTTGTCCTCTGTAGACAGGAGTAAGCATCCTACTTGTAGATAATTTACACATTTATTTTATGCATCTAGGTACTAGCACCTGTAGCGTATAGACCACACCGGCAATTGCCACGTTCCGTCACAAGCGCCTACACCCCCGCCTTATTCGCTCACACGTCTAGGCACCAGGCGCTAAACCACCCATGTGCGTGGTTGACAATTTTGCGTTTTTTAACTTTATGTGTCTCTTGTTTGTCCTTTTTTCCTTTACAGTACAAACTGAGAGGAAATACCTGTTACATATATCAGCACCTTAGCGTGTGCTTCACATACAGGGCACTGATAATCACATAGATCCCTGTAACATCCCACACATAGGTCCTGAAGAAAGCCAGTTTAATAAAAAGGCCTGGCTGAAACTAGTCGACCACACTGGACGTAGGAGACAATGAGTCAACCCCTACACGTCCCAAGCCTTTGTTTTTAACCTCTGCCTGGGGCCCGTCAATAAAGTAACTGTTAGGGACCCCAAGGACAGAATTTTAAAATCTCAGGCAACACACCTGCACAGCACACTCACCTTCCAAAAAACCCGCTCCGCAGTAATCTGGCATCGCAGCACACCTGAGGCGCACTCGGTGCCTCGGGTGGGGCCCGATGATGAAGCATGCCACCAACTAGGTTGGTGGGTGAGGACCTTCACACTAAACCAAATGGTTTCCCATTTAGACACATAGCACACAGACATAGCTAGTTCTCTTTGATTAACCATTAACAGAATGACCCCCTGGGATCTCTGCCCACACCGGAACTAGGTCCTCCTCCTGAACAGTAGCACAAACTGATAGGGTCCTTTACAAGGGCTTTTGACGATCTGGCAGTCCGTCTAGGTAATCTGGAAAACCTAATCAGCCAACTGGGGACTCCATGTATGTTACTCAGAGCCTTGAGACCCTCACGGGTGAGTAGCGCGCTTTACAAACTGTTTGATTGATTGATTGACTTGCTCTTCCCTGACTGCCCCTAGTTGCCTAGGAGAGTATTCTGGTGAGATGAGAGGGTGGCTGAGCCTGGCCCCCAGTGGGGAGCCGGGCTTTGCAAGTCAGGTCCCGTCCACTCTGCCAGTGGGGGTCAGGTTCAAAATCCCATTGATCAGACCACCAATATACCCTCTCTTTTAGCCCCACTCCTCTCATTTCCTCAAGCTGCTTTCACTTAAGACATCTCAAAATGCCCTTTTCAGCAGGGGAAAGGCGATCTAGACCCCCTCACTACTCATGAGGGATATAACCCAATTGAGATTATTATACCGCTACCCCAAGCAGCAGCCCCATATGTTGTTGTCATGGCAAATGCCCCCCCCCCCCTCCCTCACAAATATGTCTTTGGAAAGCTAACCTCAACTGAAAAATAAAGTCTTGCACTGGCTCTACAAGAAGGTTAAGGTTGATCATTTTTTTACCCAGGATATCATTATTGTTCGGAAATTGGGCTGGGTGGGACACTCCCTGAAATCCTTTGCAGGAGACTGTGTTGTTATCAACTTCTCAAACAGCTGGCGAGTAGGGTTCATCTTAGATCAACTCTAGCGGGTAATTGTGCAAGATGGGAATATATTTTTGTTTCTCTTGGGCTATTTTTATAAACCTTCTCCCCTTTCCTAAGATTGGAGGTATGGTAGGAGAGGGTTGCCCAGGCCTAAGCTACAGGGATCGGGGGCTACATATATTTCCCTGTTTCCCCAGGGCTCTACTCTAACCATAAGCAATCGCTTTGAGCATTTGATTGGGTTGGATGCACAGGATTGACTGGGGGTTGGGTTGCATGAGCCCTCGCCCTATAAACTCCCTTGTTCGCCCAATATTATTACTTCTTTGGCTAACACACTTAAGGTTTTGAGTTGGATTATTGCTGGTATTAGAGGAAAGGTTGTGGACAAGGAGTGCACTGTTCTGTTATGACTGAATGATATTATTTGTTTACAAGAGATGTGGCACACGGAGGGTTCCCTTGTTTTAGATGGCTATACCACAACTACCTTGTCTCGTTTGCCCTTCCTCCATGGTAGGGCCAAGGGAGGGCTTACCATTTTTATTAAATTAAATCTTGAATGTAAAATGGAGAAAGTCGATTTTCCTTCTTACTCTGTTTTAGGTACGCTCTAAACCTTTGTCAATCAACTGAGAGTTTTAGTTTTTAATGTTTATCATTCACCTCTGTGGGACCATGCTGTTGTGAGTGAGCGAGGTCAGCTCCTTAGCAACATCATGGCCAATTCTTCTAGATTCACTGCACTCCTTTAGATGGGCAATTTAAATTCATACACTTGTAATGACTGTTTTCTGTATCTGGATTTGTCGCAGAAAGATTATCCGGTGACTGGGGACTAGGACGTTTCAAACACATACACCAAGGTAATATGTTTAACAGTCTGTTTGTAGATCACTTTCTTTTGAATCTTTTTTATTGTCGAGACACCTGCAATATGTTGCAAACCCCAACTTATAAGGGAACTGGCACCAGTTCTTCTATTATTGACTAGATTTTTGTTTCCAACTGTCTCTTTGCCTCTCTAATTGACTTCAATGTAGTCGGGTACTCCTTGAGTGACCACAACCCTCTCCTGGCCTCGTTCATGTGATTTCCGACTGTGTCAGGGCTTGATGTACTTTTCTTGGAACCAGTCCTTCCTGTAGTTCAAGGACATAGAATTGAATGGGTCAAGTTGGTTCCAGTAGATTTCCATCACTCCTCACTTTCTTCCGGTCATCAGGACTTTAGTATTTGTCTAGACGATTGGGCCTCTGACTCTAACATCTGCATGCCTTTGACAATATAGCTGGTTACATTAAGTCAGCCGTTAGTGCCCCCATAGCAGTCCATCCTGCACCACCCATGAAATGATTCCACAATGCTTGTTCTAAGGCCCATAGAGTACGTATGGCCTCACTGCATAGGAAGTCATGGGATGGAGTGGGAATTAGAAGGGCCAGAGCCAGCTATCGTATGGCTCACTATGAGAGGAAGAAGTCTCTCAAGATGAAGCCCTGGGGCCAGTTGTTGGGGGTCTGTGCTCTGTGCAATTGTGTAGAGTTTTGACAGGTAGTGAGTGAACCATCCCATCTTTATCTTCGGATCAAATGAGTGTGCATGATCTGACCATTTCCCCCAGATGAGGTGGGATCACTTTGCGGCAAGTTATGACCATGAATGTGGCGAATCCCACTTGTCTGAGGAGAGGGCTCTTCTGGCCTTCGTCTGCACTGAGATGAAGTTGGAAAGCCATCATGTCCGTCCCAGAGGGTAAGGCCCCAGGCCCTGATGGCCATCCCGGGTGATTTATTTAAATCAGAGGTTGATCTCTGGGCACCCTTGCAGTTGCAGCATTTTAATGTGGGCATCAGTGGGAGGTTCCCACCATTTGGAAACATTCTATCATTGTCCCAATCTTCAAGAAGGGCAACTTGCTATTCTCCAATTTCATTGTTGGATAGTGAGGTTAAGGTGTTGAGTAGGATCCTGTTGAACCATTTGCCTATCTGGACTAATGACAAAAACATCTTTTCAGAAGCTTAATATGGGTTTAGGGCGGATCAGGTACTGTGGACCAGAGACTGAAGCTCAATATGCCGATTGCGAAGTCCGAGAAGGTGGTCCATTTGGCCTTCTTGGACCTAAGCTCGGCCTTTAACAGAGTTAATAGAACCAAGCTCTGGGCCGCGTTTGGGTGTCGAACGGACCCTACTCTCCTTCTTACACTCTCTGCATGAGGGTCTATCTGCTTCCGTCAGATATTGGTCAGGTGGGGAGTGCAAAATGCCCCTGAAGTTGAATGGAGAGGTGTGCTCAGGGTGCATCCTGGCCCCTTTCTCTTCAACAGTAGACCTTGGAGTGGACGTACCGACTGCAGGCAGTCATCGCCTGCCTATTCTTTGATATGCAAACAATGCCATCCTTATGTCTTTACCAGCCAAGGAGCTCTACAGCGTCTGTTAAATCTTTTTGTTCTTTACCTGGATGGACTTGATCTCACCACCAATTACTCTAAATCACACGTCATGGTGGTGGGTAACAAACACTAGATCTAAATGTTTTTGGGTCAAGGAACACCTCCTGACCATTTCTCATATTTAGGGATCATTTTGGATTCTTGATTTTCCTGGCAACCATTGCTAAAGAAAAACTCAATGAGGTTAAAATCGGCTATCATTTGTGTTGGCCTCCTGACAAGGCATTTGGGACATACCAAGGCAGAGGCTATGATTAAAGTTTTTAGGGCTAAGTGTGTCCAGCTAGAATATTTAAGAAAGAAGAAAGAGGTGGAAACTTCCTTTCAAGTCAAAAGTGTCTCCTCCTATCACATTTCTTTGTTTGAGGTGACATGATTTTCACGAACACTGACGTCATCGCTAAAGCGAAGTAAAAAGTGATTAATAATAAAAGTACTTACAGAAAGACAAACTTCTATAGCATAGTATTAAAGTACTGATCAAAACATTAATTAAATAGCTTTTTGTATGTCTAGCACACTTAAAAAAAACGTAATAGGTGGCCAAGATGCGGAGTGAGCGAACGCATCTCGTTCAAGCTGCTGGACCTGCGGCATTACCATAGCACCCGCCAGCACTTCAATACTTCGCTGGTGGTGGGGGGGCTTTACGGCGACCCCAGTGCAGCGTTGAGGGAGAATAGAAGAAGTGAGTTACGCTACCACCCTGCTTGAAGGCGCCGGGCACCAACGGATTTAGCACACTTTTCTACAAGACTTTTTGCAGCGAGTTAGCCCCCCTGCTCGCCCGGCTGTTCAATCTGTTTGCAGAACCCGGCACTTTTATGGCCAAGATGCTGCAAGCCTCGATCACGGTTATACCTAAGCCCAGGAAGGACCACTTGTCCTGTAGCTCGTACCGCTGGATTTCACTATTAAGCATTGATTGCAAACTCTTCCCCAGTATCTTGGCTCATAGATTGAATCCTTTTATGCATGGGCTGGTCAATCCGGACCAGGTGAGGTTCATCCCAAGCTGACAATGAGGGGACAATACAAACAGGATCTGTCATCTTATTGATAAAGTGCAGCTCTCCAAGGAAGAGGCACTGCTGTTGTCAATAGATGCCGAAAAAGGCATTCAACCAGGTTCACTGGCCATACATGTTTGCCACACTGGAGCGGTTTGGCATGGGTATTCGTTTTCCGTAGATGGATAGCTAGCATATATAGCACTCCAAGAGTGGCGGTGAAGGTTAATGGGGCACGACTGGGCGATTTCGCAGTGGGGAGAGGGAATGCGCAGGGATGCCCCTCTCCCCTTTGCTCTCTATAAGGAGCCTTTGGCTCAAAGACTTTGAGATAATCCTAACGCGCAGGGCATTCCATAAGGAGCTGGTCGTCATCTGGTTAGTCTTTACGCCGATAATGTTATTTTCTCTTAGGCACATCCATTGACCTCCATGCAGGCTGTTGTAGCAGATTTGAGGGCCTTCGGCCAAGTTTCTGGAATCAAAATGAATCTGCAAAAATCACCGGTTCTAAATCTCACTGCCAGTCATTCAACGGTGGATACTCTTCGGGCGCTGTTCGACTTCGATTGGGTAGCAGGTGGCATTTCCTACTTGGGGTTGGTCCTGCACAAGAGCCTCAGTAAAACATCGGATCTCTGGATCTCCTCCCTCGCAAGAGTCAGGGTGCCAATGGGTTCCTATCCTGCACTTCCAAATACTACTTTTTTTAAAATAAATTCAAGACATGAATTAATGAGGTTAGTGAACCTTAATTAATGAACCTAAGAAATTAACTGAAAAAATACATTTAAAGTGTAGTTATGGTTAGAATTGAAAACTTCAAAAACAATGACATTTACTAGCTATTATTAGGAGCACATTCCATAAATTTTTCACCAGCCATGCAGCATAACTTGCGTACCAAATGATCAAGTACAGCATCCATGGAAATTCCTTCGGCAACTCTCTATGCACTGCTATTTCCAACTTAGTCTGGCCTTTAACCATGAGTATTGTGGCCTTTGGCTGCATGGAGTGGGGAGGTTGTCAGCAGGTTCTGGGTAACCTGTGTGCCCATATTTTTGCAGGTGACCAACACCTGCAGTGCATTGCTTTCAGCTGAATGCAGCTTTCTTAAAAATTGTTTAACGAACCAAGTCACTAAGTCCTCTAATGGCAGAAGCAATATTTTTCTCACGGTTCCCGGATCTCTCAGTAACACAGGACTGGTCCCACTGTACTGAAATGGCTAACGGGAGATTAGGCGCCATCAATTAATCAGAACTCAATTTCTTTAGTTTTTGGTATAGCAGGACCTTCGAGGGACCAACCATCCAGATATACTACTTTTTTAAAAACCCTTTCGAGCCTAACCTAATCATCTCTAGTAAAGCAAATTTCTTGAAAATGGTTGCACGGATTTACCCTAAACCACAGAAAAACGGGCAACAGCCTTTACTACCCAGTTTTTACCAGTAATGGCTGTTTCCCTATATATGTATTCTGCATATATCCGGATACATAATATATATATTACCTACTGGCGGTCGCCAGTAGGCAGTTATAGTTAGGACCTAGTTTCCATAGGAAATTCACAACATTCTATTTGGAATAACTTTGGCGCCGGTGGACGAATCTATGCGAAATTCTCCAAGAAAATGGCCTGCTCCGCTCTTTCCCTGAAGTTTGGGGTTGATTCGACAAGCGGGGGCCAAGAAAAAAGGGGGTCCCAAAACGTGTTTTCCCCATGCAATTTTCCATAGGACCTTTAGCAAGGGCTACAGCCCAACGGCTGACAGGAATTACACAAAGTTTGGCAAAAAGGTAGAGTTCGGTTCGCAGATTACCCTTTTTGTTAAATGGTGTAAATCCGTTCAGTAGTTCCCGAGAAAATCAAAAGTAAAATCATAGATATATCTATAGGTGAGTACCGTACGCGTTCCTTCCCGAGCACGAGCTGAAAGCTAATTGGCTGTCAACACTCCAAACCAGGAAGTGTTAGCAGCCATCTTGTGCCTTGCAGTGAAACAAACGTTCAAAACACGCAAAGGGGGCAGGGTAGAAACACCCTGACCCCCTTGGCCTGCTCAGGGGGTCCCACAAGGACCCCCAATGCCCCCAATTTGTTTTTGTTTTTTAAACAAATCGCGGGTTACGCGTAGGTACGCGTACCTCGTGAAGAAAAAAAAAATCCCGGTCTGCTTTTTTTAAAATTAGCCCCCGGGGGGACCAAATCCCAGAGGCATAATGTAAAAAAAGTGTGGGGGGGCCCAATTTCCCCCACACTGCCCTGGGGACCGTCACCCCCCGGGGCAAAGTAATTATGATAGCAGGGGGGCACACGGCCCCCCCGCACCGCTACGCTACCCCCCTGGGTTTTGATATTAATGATGGGGGCCTCTAATGCCCCCGGGGACCGCCACCCCCGGGGATTTATTACTAAGTATGCGGGGCTCCCGGCCCCACCACAGCCCCGGGGACCGCCATAGTGCATTAAAATAAAACAAAATCCAGTGTGGGGGGGCTCAAGCTCTCCCCACACGCCCCAGGGACCCCGGGGCTCTAATATGTAAAATAGGGGGGTCCGTGACAGACCCCCACCACCACCCCCGGGGCTTTTAACAGGTGGGAAGGGGGCCACGCGGCCCCCCTCCTGGAGCCCTCGATGGCCCTGGGGACCACGACCCACCAGGGCCGGCTCCTGCAGTGTCCCGGGGTGCCCACTCCCGGGACACTGTTGTTTGCTATGGTAGTGCAGTAGCCTCCCGGCTCTCACCCTACCACAGCAAACTGCTTTAATTTTTGAAAGAGAGAGCATGAAACCAGCTCTCTCTTTCAAAAATCATAGCGGATTGCTTTTCTGCATGGGGAGCAGCATGTTAGCTGTTCTCCATGCAGAAAAGCAATGCGGGGAGCCGGCAGGGACCGTGGGGGGATTGGGGACCCCCCCACGGCCCCCAACGAGGAGGGCCAGGCCTCGGGAGATGGGGTCTCCGGGGCCAGAAGTGGGCCAGGAGGGGGGCTACGCGGCCCCCCCACCCAGAAAAAAAAAAAAAAAAAGTCAGGCCCCGGGGGATGGGGTCCCAGGGGCCTTAAGGGGGCATAGGAGGGGGAAAAGTTGGCCATGCCCCGGGGGATGGGGTCCCTGGGGCCGGAATCGGCCCCCTTCCCGTAATTTTTTTTTTTTAAAGAATTGGGGGCAGGCCCTGGCGGATGGGGTCCCCAGGGCAAAAAAAAAAGAAAAAGAAGGGGGGCTACACAGCCCCCCTTCTTAAAAGTATTTTTTTTAAAAATGGGATCGGGAGGAGGCCAGGCCCCCTCCCTGCACCTCTCTGCAAACGCGCATCCCCTGGCCGTTTGCAGAGAGGTGCCCAGGGACCCCCGTATGCAAGGGGAATTAGTTCCCCCTCTGCAAAAGCACCAGGGGGCTGCGTTGCAGAGAGGTGTAAAAAGGGGCGTGGCCTCATTACACCTCTCTGCAACGCAGCCCGCTGGCACATACTGGAGGTTTCTGGTGGGTTAGTTGGCCTCAGGGACCCCCAGTATGCAAGGGTAATTAGTTCCCCCTCTGCAACGTGCCAGGGGGCTGTGTTGCAGAGAGGAGTAAGAAGGTGTATGGCTCATTACACCTCTCTGCAATGCAGCCCCCTGGCGCATACTGGAGGTTCCTGGTGGACTAGTTGCCTCAGATGGGACCTCAGGATTTAAGAGGAATTAATTACTCAACCTAAAACACGCCATAGGGCGTGTTTGCACACGTTACCTCAGGTCCCGCCCCCTTCCTTCACTATTGAGCAAAAAATTCCTCTAAAATCAGCCGAACTACGAATTCCGATTTACTCACCTGTTATCAAGAGAGACCTCAGTGCTGCATCTTTCAGCTCACTACTAATCCTGAAAAGTAAATTTAACTGTACTAACCAGTAACTTGAATTTCCTTCCATAGGATATCATTGCCTGCTATATAATATATATATAAATTAAAAAAATATTAAATACAAAAATATTACAATTTTCAAAATTTTAAAAACATTTTTTTTCCAATTTATATTATAAATACGTAATGTAATTTAAAAAATAAAATATCTCAAAAGAAATACTTTAAAACAATATAGTAAATTATTATGAAAAAATATAACAATTAATACATTTAAAAATGATCATTTACAAAACCTTTGAAATTCACGGATAAAAACATAGGTTTCACACATGTTATAGTTAGCTGGACATTTCACTCATACAAAACCATTGAAATTGCCCTGTTATAGTTAATTCAGCTAACTAATACTCGCGCGCCCGCAATGCACTGCTGATGTCGCATATTACATCACTCATGACATGGTAAGTGCTTCACTGATGACATCTCAAACGACATCACTGATGACATCATCCTTGTGAAAGAGTGGCAGACCTCCTCTCACCCTAATATAACCTTTGATACACACATTCAAAAATAGAAACTAACATTTTCAAAAAAATGGATATACCAATACCAGTTACAACAACCTATTAGGTAATTCCAACATCTACATACACATCCACTTATTCACCAACAGTTCTATATAGTCACTCATACATGTACTCACTCATCATATGTACTCATACACCTATACATCCTGTTACACACAGATACTCATTCATAGAGTTGCTCACACACATACTCACACATGCAAATAAACTATCAAACAGCCATTTACTTGCATATACAGCTATAAACACACCACTACACTAACTGCTACAGAAAAGTACACATACTTACTCTCTTAAACAATCACTTATAGAAACACATACTTATTTATACAGGAACTATTCCAATCTCTCACTCTCACATATACTCACTTATATACATCAATACTCACATATACTAGTTTAAAACATATGTAGTTACTCATAAAGATACTATTGAGACAGTCATTCACTCACTAACACACCCATACACACACTCATCCACCCATACAGTCCTGCACACATTCTGTCTTCAAAACACATACAGTGAGTCAGTCATTCATGCATCTATGCGTTTAGTAATACTCCCCACCAAACCATACAGACACTCATTCTGATACTCAAAAACAACTAATAACCCATATAGACACTCATGTAGCTACTCACCAACCCATGCAGCCACTTATACACAAAGTGAGACACTAATACAGATATTTACACATTTAAACATTACAGCGCTAATACATGTATTCACTAAGATATACTTAATAAGTCAGTTATACAATCAATTTTTCAAAAAAACATTCATTTACACACTTATTTACCCATTTATTCTTCCATCGAAGCTGAGCTAATTATAAATTATGCCCCCGCACTGCACTGCTTATGACCTCACATATTACATCACTCATGACAGATCTGGGACTCTTGAGATACCAGGAGGGTCTGTGGGACCTAGCGAGAGTCTAGGATTAAAAAATCCAGCATAGGGTTCACAAGTCCTGCGATAATCATTTTATTTCTGTTTATTTTATATCTAGGGAGTTCCCACATGGACTTTGGGGTCATAGTGGGCTCACCTCCTCTCTCAGAGCTTTACTTTTTATTTTTCCCAGAACTGTCCAAGACACACCATGATGGGCAGTGGCAGCCACAACAAAACATTTTCAGAGACTGCCAGCCAATCAGAACATGAGGAGAGAAAAATCTCCCTGATCTAATTGTGTGCATTTATGTTTTTTATTGAGTCCCACGGAGGATCTCGAAAGTAACAGTCCAGATATCGCTATATTTTCCCACCCAGTTAAGCCTAACCCAGAAATATTTAATTTCTTGGAAACTACTGAATAGATTTACAACAAACCAAACAAATGTGCATCCCTGAGTACAGTTCTTTTTGCGTTCAATGTTTGGTTTAATTACATTCAGACTTTTTTTCTGTAATGATGAATAATTAGTAGACGCTTAAAAAAGTCTCACTTCAAGAGGTGGGATCAAGTGATGAAAAGATATGGTTTGGATTTTGCCTGTTTGCAGTCTGAAGGGCAACTACCAGCAGTGACATGAAGGAAATGGAATAATTCAAATTTACTGCCTGAGGCAGAGAGTGAGGTTGAGTCACTTATCTCACATCAAATACCAATCAAAGGGAGTGGGATATTATCACATATCCTGTGATGTTCAGACTATATGTCTCATACGTGGCAGCCTATTTAAAAAACGTATGACATTTTCTTGACGAAATATGCAAATATTTCACTTTCATGGTGTAAATAAAAACGTTCTTTCATCAGAAAATAAAAGACAATGAAATTTTGCAAGAAATAGAAAAAAAAAGTCCAATCCCGTAAAAGGTTCTTTTTCATTCCTGCAATATCGGTGCTCTGCAGAGTGGTAGGCTTTGCGCGGGTGAAACGTCAGTTTCCAATATATTACCACGACATTGTGAGTTAAAAATGTCTTTGCCTCTCACATGATCATCAGTGCTATTTTTACGAATCTCTACAAAGAGAGGGTTGGCAAAATTATAAAGCAAGGGCAGATGCCTGAAAGAACAGGAGCTGTATTTAAAGCACAGTGTCAGTGTCCTAATGATACCAACAGGCATTGGTGAAGTAGACAGCGACATGATGATGATATGTCATATTCCATTTGCGCAGTGCCAATTTTCTTGGCATTGAATCAGTTGCCCCTTTTAGGGACAAGAGATGTAATAAGAGCATCATGTGACGGCGAAATCAGAGGAGAAACTTTTCTTTTACTTGCAGACCACCATCTCTACATAGGTAGCTGGAGTCAATTTGTTTTCAAATATCCATCATTTTCATGAAATCAAACATATTATGCAAAATAAATCTAGCGAGTATCTTGATTTTTGCCATACTTCATACAAAAAATTATGTGAGATATCGGTAAGAGACGAGTTAAAGGAGTACGCGACTCCTTATGGAGAAAATGCGTCTAAGCAAGACATATTTTAGTTGAACTAGTTCACCATGAGAAATAAATCACAATAAATTTCACATTATGAGAAGTGTCAATTAAGGCACGTTTCATCTAATGTAAAAGTAAAGAATAATGGAAGTTTACACTAAACTGACAAACATTGCGCACAGTCCCACCAATAATACACCCTGGCCGTTATTTAAAAAAATATATATGGCTAGTTAGAAATATCAACTGAACTGACTCCAGCAGTCTCCTTTTCCCACGTAGACCAATCAGATGTCGCTACTGTAGTCAAGTCATGCTCAATTTTAAATTTTATTTATTTGAGTCGGGTAACTAGGAAAGTAGATACTACCTTCTCATGTCCAACTCCTCCCCCTCACCGTAAGTATAGTATGCCTCCCCATTGCAGTGTGAGGCAATGCATCGACTTGCACTGCTTTGCCTCACATCATATCTACAAGGCCATGAAAAGTCACATAGGGTGGCTTTACATGGCTTTGTAGATATGGCACTGCACTTTGCGGTGCCAGAAAATCAATAAAAGTGGCTTTCTGGCAGCGCACAGGGACTTTCAAATGAGGCCCTATGTTTTTTTTCCAGTCATTCATTATCCTAATGTTGCTAAAAAAGGATCGTTCATTCTCCGTTGAATTCACAAAAGCCCTGCTCATCCTATATCCGATGGTCCTTCACCCATATTCCCCCTCACCACTGACGCAAACCCCTTTTGCAATATTGTCACATCCTTGGGGTCCCTGGGACGCACTCAGATCTAAGTTTGATTGATTTGTTTCTTATCTCGTTCTGTGGCTTTTTAACACGTCTCCTTACCGGGGATTCCCCGATACGGGGTATTCTACACCTGTATTTCCTCACACTGCGCTGTGACCCCTTTATAATATTGCCTGTGAAATTACTGCTATGCCATGCTACCTATGGCCATTGGAATAGGCGTTTTGAGCAAGTGAGGTACTGTTTGTGAAGACTTTTAATAAACAGATTTCAAGCAAAAAAATAGGATCTGTTTGGATAGCAATACATTTTTATTATGTGAAAGAGCAGCTATGGAGAGATGAGGGGCACTGTTGGGGCGGTATATTGCACTGGGCGCCACTAGAGCTAAAGCCAGCCGCGGCCCGTGTAGGTGAGAGCGGTGGGGCCGTGTTGGTGGGGGGGGGATTTCAACAGATGACGACGAGGAAAATTAATTATTTATTTAATTCCCCCCCCCCGGTCGTCTGTCAAATCCTCCTCCAACTCTGCCCCGCTGCTCTTACCTGCGCGGGCCGCTCCTGAAATGATGATGAAATGATTACGCACTTGTATAGCGCACGACTACCCGTAGGCATCTTGGCGCTTGTACGAATACCACCGAGGAACCCTTCCTGGCCTTCCCCTGTGAGGAGCCCACTCCTGGGCACCCCCAAGGTGAAGTCAGGCATCCTCAGCGTTGTTGGGGCCATTGTAGAGATTAAGCAAGCTATTGCCCAGAGGTGCAGAGTGGGACTCATGATTAGAATAGGCACCGAGGCGAGAATTATCAGGTCCGAGGAAATTGAGCCCGAGACCCGCCGAGGCGGAAATTGAACCCTGGTCCCGGCCAGACTACTGCATCAGGGTCTGCCGCTCTAACCATTGAGCCACACTTCTTTACTGCTGGCTAACGCTGGCCCTCCAAAGCCCAACACTTCGCCTACTGTTGCGCAGACTGGAGTGGTAATAGTACATTTTATCCCTTTGAAATCCAATGTTTTCCCTGCTCTGTTCCTGTTTGGAGTAAGAATGGTAAACTCAAATCCTCCAAAGTCCAAAAGTTTCCTCACTGTTGGGTTTTGTGGAGCAGAATAGTACATTTTACCCCTCCAAAGTTTAACACCTTCCGTACTGTTGGGCTATTTGGAGTGGGATTAGTACATTTTACCCCTCTGAGAGCCAACACCTTTCCTAATGTTGCGCTGTTTGGAGTGGGAATAGTAAATGTAACCACTCTGAAGTCCAACACTTTTCCTACTGTTCCTTACACTCGAATGGTATTATTAAATCTAACTCCTACGTAATCCAACACTTTCCCCATTATAGCGGTAACTGGTGTATGAATAGTAAATCTAATCCCTCTCAAATCCAACACTTTCTCTACTGTTGCATAAACTCGAGTGGGAATAGTATATTTAATATTCTTAGACTCCAATAGTTTTCATAATATTGATTTTATATCATCATTGATTCTGGGAAGGTTACAGACGATGAACATTTTTAAACCTCAACGAGTCAACAGGAACCTTTCGGAGCCACTCAGAATACAAATTAAATAAGGCTGGATGGCCGTGGTAGATTGGATCGGCAATGAATGTTGAACTGAGCTTTTTTTAACCTCAGTAACCAGACGCAGATCTTCCAGATGAGTCAGGCATAGCTCTTTCAGTCCTCACTCCATTTTACCGTTCTGAAAAACAGAAATAGACTTAATATTGGTATGTGTGTGATGCATGTATTTTTGGTGTAATATTTGTTTTTGTTTTTATTATCTGTAAAAATGTTAGTAGTTATTAATTTTTTTTTGTTAAAATTTTGCATTTTTAGTTCCATAGTGGGATGTGAGTTTATAGGGGAATAGGGTGGGAAGTTATTTAATTGCCTCAAATTGTAAAGTGCTCTGATATCCTACGGGATCAAGTTCGCGCTATATAAGAACTTTATAAAAAAAATATGAAAAAAATAAACAAACATTACTAGTGTCATAATCTCAAATGTTAGCATCGTATGGTATCCGTCTTTGTCAAGTTAGTTGGCTATAACAGAATCTACCATCAAACAGAAATAAATTGCTTTTCAGAAAATTACTCAATGATCCTTCTGACATTGTCCTCAAAATATTACATTTCTGAACCTAAGTAAAAGTAAAAAAATCATACAATGTTCTTGTGATATTACTTTTATTGTTCGCTTCTGAAAAAGCATAGAGTGTAAGTGACCTTCAGGCAACTTTAGTATAGTTTTGTCTCCCTCGTGAGCTCCACGGGGAGTTTTCCCAGGATGAACAAATGTCTGTCGGCACACTGGATCCTCAGTTTACCTGAATGCTCATTTTGCCCGAACAATGTGACATGTTGCTTCTTCAAAAGTATTTTTCCCGACATATTGCACATACTGAATTGCAATTTTTTGACGATGTGAAATATTCAGGAGGTTGCAAGCAGGTGCTCTATTAAGTGTCACAGCCTATCTTTCTTTATCTTTATTCGATTATTAAAAATACTCACGAAATAACAATCATCTCATAAAATACACAGGAAACATCAAAAGTGAAGATACAAATTACACATAATATTATTAAAAGTTCTTAAAAGTACGAAAACATAATGCATTTTTTAAAAAGGCTCCCACAGAAGAACACACAGCAGGATTAGTATCACACCAACATTGTCGAAAGCCCTGGGCTTTTAAAGTAAGTAATACATGTCTGAGTCTAAAAATGTCCAAGTACTTAAAGAAAAAGGTAAAGTGCATCAGTGTCTGAAGGGAGGTACCATCACAAGGGCACAAAAAACAACGTTTAGTGTGGTACTGACTCAAAGGGAAACAATGATTGCATCCGATACAGTCTAGCCAGAAACTGGTCAAGAGTGACCTTTCCCAAACTTTGTTGACCTGAGAGAGAGATAAGGTTCGGTACCCTGACTCGTATGCATAATATAGACTCTCAAAGATGGTTTCTCAAGTTCCTTCGCCTTATAGCATCAGATGCAAGTCTCAGGAACTCCTTCCTAACCCAACCAGCCTCCATTTTATTCAACAGATGTGGGGATATAAACAGCTCTGGCTTTCCCACACTATTGGCAGTACTCCTAATATAACTTAACCATGGGATGTTATAATCCAAATCACTTGCCAAACAGTCAGAAATAAGCCTCTGTTAAAATCAGTGTATGCATTCCCACAACACACAATCCAGAGAAGAAGTCGAGCAAGCTTAATACTATCTTCCAGAAATCCCAGACCTCCTTCTGTAAAAGAAATTGGGGACTACCTGGCCCTACCTCGAGCAATCGCTCTTTCTGCTATGAAGTGAGGCAGTCCCAATACCCCTATATAGATGCCCCAAAAGTTATGATAGGTAAACACTTTGGTTAATACACCTCAAATGAAGACAAAACTGGTTTGTTACACATTCTAGATACCTGCCCAAAAACAACCCACGCAGAGAATTAAAGCATGAATAGCACTTCGATAAACAAGGCAATCAGCTGGCCCTAGAGTCAAAAGTTCTCCTAAAAGAGAACTAATTGACCCACCTAATAATTTCCCCCTATATCACCATGGCCCGGTTTTGTGTTGTGGCTTGCCATACATGGTATAATGTGTTTTGGATATGTTAACTTCTAGGTCTAAGTCGTCCATGTATTTAACAAAGGCATCAATAAGACCTTGTAAACAATTATGTGTTTGTGAATGCAAAACCACTTTATCGGCATACAGTAAGACCGGTATGTGCTTACCTTTCACTAGCTGAAGATCCTTTACGTGAGCAACTAAAAAGTATTACAAACCGTTAATAAATAAAAGAAATACAGTTGGGGCTAAAATGCACCCCTGAGGAAACCCCTAAAAAGGTGAAAAGATTTGTTGAACTTACCCTGCATACCATACCTAACTGACCCCCGCATGCAATGCCTGTAAAAATTCAACTATCAGGTGGGGCATGCCCAACTTAAATAATACATACCAGTGTTTTGAACTATATACCGAATCAAAAGCACTGCTGAGATCCAAAAAGGCAAGATATAAAGAGCCATTTTTGGCAATCGTGTGTTTCCCTAACAAGAGATGTAGATTCAAGCACTGCTCTTGAGTCCCAAGGCCTTCATGAAACCCATACTGTACAGATCTGAGAAAATAATTTTCCTGGGCTCAGGTCTCAAATCTGTGTACAATAATACGCCTCACAATCTTGACCATTGAATCCAACAAAGAAATCGGTCTGTAACACAGGGAATCCTTTTTGTTTCCTTTCTTTAAAACGGGTACTATGCAAGCCATTTGCTATGAGGCCGGTATTTTCTGTGAGACGGCGGCATTAAAGACAGTAGTAATGATAGGTGCCCGCAGAGGTATATTTTCTTTATAAAGGTCCATTGCTACCCCATCAGGGTTGGGTGTCATAATAAAATACATTTCAATACATAATTCATGCTAATGAAAGACAATGTGTCTTTGTTAGCAGCCTACCTAGTTAGATAAAGCATCCATTGTAGATACCACACACTGTTTGTAGGCAATTTGTTTACATTTTTCAGATGTTTAAAAGGTTTGCATACCTGTGAGAGATGTATCTCTTCCCTCCCAAGTGCAAAAAAAGGCTGTTTCTCAAATGCCTTCTCTTCAAAGATAATGTTCATGTGCCTCCAGCCATCAACCAAAGTTGGCTCAGACAATGTTTTTCAATAAATGACAACAAATAGGTCTCTTGTGCTTTTGTGTCAGCCAGAATTATGGAAAAGATGGTCCTGCATATTGAAGTAATGCAGTCAGCAACATTTAGGTTATATCAATTCTGTTGACCTCATGATTAAGTCCCTGTCAGCATATACTTGGGTTAGTATGTTGTCTATCATCAGATTATTTTAAGGAGTAGAACATACAGTGTATAGCATGTGAAGCCTCAATTAAGATTTCAGTAGGCACATTTGTGTGATGTGATTTTAAGTCACTAGATGGAATCAATCTCTTTTGTCAATATTCATCTAATTAGTGACCATTCATCAGAAGAATATATCACACAATGAGAAGGAAAAATGTATTTCCTAAATTATTCTCCCTTTACCATACATTTGTGTGAGGATTAAGCCCCTCCAAAGCTTTACAAATTAAAAACATGCCTGTTATATCCTGGCAAATATCACTCTGAGTTTCTAAAATAAGGATGTTATTTTGAAGCCCTGGCTCCCTGCCCAAAGAAAAGATCACCTTTTAAATAGATTATTCTACTTTACTTACCCCCAACTTCAAGCAGCAGATGTTTGGAGCAGAATATATTATCATACAAGATAGTCAATATTTTGTTAATTATGGGTATGCTAAGTTGGGAAACCGTTTTTCACAAATATAATGATATTTTTTATTTCCACATGCTAACTTCTAGGTCCTCATTAGGTGTGACCTGGAAACAGAGCATGGGCATTCAGCAATCAGTATAATCAATACTGTGCTTTAGGACCACACCTTTGCTGGGCCATTCTATGTTCAGCGTCTGTAGTATAACATAGCATGTAGGACTAGTGTGGCGACCTCAATGTATGTCATGCTGGATACTCCCCTCAAGTGTTGGGGTTTTCACTTATAAATCATTGCTATCAAGAGTGCAAGTCTCAGTAGTGCAACACCTGGAATGCTACAACAGCCAAACAACATTAGATTCTTTAACAAACGCCCAGCCCTGCAAACGGTGTCAAAAACATGGAGTGTGTAATTTCAGCACTGATTCCCGGACGTCATCTCCGGTAGGAGTTCACTTTTAACGCTCAATTCTGTTATCCACTCCTTTTGGGGTGGTTTTATTACACTGTCGCAAGTGTTTTTATTTCCTTGTAGCACTCTGTGCAGGGAGGTGCCTGGCTCCCCTCTATGTTTTATCATCTAATTTCCTTGTAGCACTTTGTGCAGGGAGGTGCCAGGCTCCACTTTTTGTTTCATTGGTTTGTGTTTATTTCTCACTTTTAAGCTTGTTTCTTATTTGAGTTTGACTTACTTTACCGATATTGCCAGGCAGCACCAAAGGCGCACCTAAGGGAAGCCTGTCTGTGCCCATTCGCTTCCAGTCGGGGTCAGGGGCCAGGACCCCTGTCCGTATCACACCACATCAGACCATCCACTACTCAGTCACAGAGCTCAGACACCTAACACCTGAAGTTTCAGGAGACTGCCTTCAAGCACTTAAAGTAGACACTTTCCTATTAAAATGTTTCAAATGTGGGTTTTACTTAAACCATGGGGAGACACTATCGATCTTGGACCATAAAGTGCAGTTTATTTTGATCAACTACCAGTAATTGATCAAACATAAATATTAAATATTTGATGTACTCCCGGATAAACAACCAAATGCATTTTTTATGACTGAAACATGGCTCATGGAATCCTCTGCACCTGATATTTAAGATGCCATCCCGCAGGGCTATGGGGTGCTAAGGCAAGATCACCCATTGAAAATGGGAGGAGGCATTGCAATTGCCTACAAACTTACTATGAATTGCTCCATTACTGAGACCAATCTAGCGGATTGTGAGGCAATATTTTTCTCTGTAACCTTATCTAATGATTTCATTTTAAGGGGCTACTTACTTTATCGCCCCCATGGCCAGTAGCCCATTTATTTCTAGCTTAGCAGAGAACATCTTGCAACCAGCTCTAAACCATTATAGGCTGATGAGATTGGGCAACCTCAACCGGCACTCTGATAACATTCTCAGTCTTGAGGCCTGATCCAAAAGCAGGTAGCTTGAAAGGGCCCCATAGTTCCAAAAGGTAGTAGGTCCCATCTATCGACCAGACCATACCTTAGACCCCATTTTCTCAAATTTCTCTATCCTTAGGATTGAAACACCTACAGCAGTTCCTTGATCAGACCACTATTTGATCGCATTTAATATGTCATCATTGGAATCTACACCGACTTACAAGACTAACCAAGTGATAACCACAAGAAAGCGGGCAAAGGGCAACCCTGAGACCTTTTCTAAAGCACTTCTGGCAATTAACCCTGAGATAGGTGAAGACGTGCATACGGCTAATTCGCAGCTAGAGAAATGGATAACAGGAGCACTGGATAGCAATAGCCCCCAAGATTATCAGGAAACAATCAAGGACTCTTAGTACTGCAACATGGTTTAATGAGTCCTTAGCTGCAGTGAAGAATATGTGCAAACGCCTAGGGCACATTTGATGGATGGACTACAGTATAACCGGTCAAGTTAATTACAAAAATAAGCTCAAGCACTATCCACAAGCTCATGAGAAAAACGTGGCATGACTTCTATACTTTAAAAATAGAGAATGCAAACAATTCCACCTAATCATCGTTGACAGCTGCAAAGAGAATGCCTCTTGTTTTGCTTCTAAAGTAGCTATGAAATAGAATACACCTTTCCGGACGAAGCTCGAAATTACAGGGACCCTGGCAACCCTCCAGTGGATTTAGCTATTGAGAACGCCTCAATGAATTTAGTGTCCCTCATTTGGAAGATCTAAAAAGACTTTCTATGGAATTTAAATCAGGGACTCCTCTAGTCCCTATATCACCTAAAATCCTAATGCAAGGGATGGATGTTATTCTCCCTCATCTCCAACAGCTGATCTCAATGTCTTTTTGGTCAGGTTTAATCCCATGAAAATGGAAGCACGTGGTGGTGCTTCCCTTACTAAATAAATACTTCAGCTGATCCCAAGCAACTAGAAAATCTGCGACCCAAATGGGGTTTGAAGTTTCCACAGCCAATCAAACCGAGATTAGTTTTTGTGAGTCGCTGGAGAGCAAAATCGATGTGCTGAATACTAGAACTGTGGCCTTGGAAGACACTGTGGCCGGCCTCTCAGTCCATCTTGGGAAAGCAGAATCAGACATTACTTCTCTCAAAAAAGAAGGGCTAGTCCTTCCAAAAAGGCTAAAAGTGTTGGAAAATAATGCACGACGTAATAACCTCCTTATTCTTAATGTTCCTGAGGGGAGTGAAGGGGTTGATATCAACTTGTTTGTAATTGATCTCTTAAAGGAGTCTCTGGAATTGGAGCAATCAGAGGATGTTCTGGGAATGGATATCCAAAGAATACATAGAGACCCCTTTAGGAGGAATACACAGAGATCCAAACCCAGGAAGATTCTGGTTAATTTCCATACTTACTCTTTGAAACAACAGATCCTCAACCAATCTCTGAAACAAAAGACCCTGAGTGCTAAAGGCTTCCTATTTGAAATAAGATCAGACTTGTCCAGGGCAACTTTAGACAGGCAGTGGGAGTTGGGAAGGAGACTGGAGGATTTTAGGAAACTGGGAGCTGTCACACAACTTAAGTTTCCGGCTGCCCTAAAGATCATGCATAAGAACAAAATGTATAATGTTAGAACTATACAGGCGGCCGACAAGCTGTTGCTTCTGATTTTTAAATGGAATGAAAAGTTAGCATTCTTTTTCATATCTCTTTTCTTTTTTATCTTTTTCACTTTTGGGAGCGAGGGTTAGCGTGAGTCCTTGGGGTGCAATTCTCTGGACTTTGTCCGGATAATTGGGGCAAGGGTTCCCCTGGGAGGGTGGGTAGGCAAGGGCACGGGCTACAGGGGTGGGTGTTGCAGGGAAAATGTAAAAAATAATCCTCATTCTCTCCCTAGTAATCTTTCCTTTCTTAGAATAACTCATGGTATTAATATGTCTGGACTGCATAGGCTGATGTGGATTCTTAGCCAAAACGTGGTACGATGGAGTGGAGGCTATTTCGGTTATGAATCGTTTACAGATTCTCTCCTGGAACATAAATGGCCTGCGCACTAGACCTAGAAGGGACAAGATTTTGCAATATCTGCAAGATTCTAGCGCGCAGGTTATTGTCCTTCAGGAGACCCATTTATTAGAATCAGAGATGATCTCTCTTGCCGAGAAGAATAAATGGATTGATTTCATAGTCAGTACAACTCAGTCTGTGAATATTAGGGGGGTCGCAATCCTTTTTAAGAAAACAGCAAAGGCACGGCTCCTATCCCAATTCGTGGATCCAGGTGGCAGATGGGTCATTGTGAATGTCAACATTTTAGGGACGCAGACTACCATTGTCGGTTATTATGGTCCTAACCAAGATGACCCTTCTTCTCTTAAATCTATCTTTTCTCATTTACTAGAGTTTCCAGAACCAACCATCCTGGCAGGGGATTTCAATATTGTCTTGGATCCATTTATTGATAAATCACCTGACAGTCACGCTTTGGTCCCCTCGAAAACTAGGGCCTTTTTACTTGAAGCCATGAGACAATATGCTTATTCTGATATTTGGAGGTTAAGATCTGGCCAACAATCGGGTTTTCTTTTCGCAACTATATCGGCATCAGTCTAGGATCGACTTTATATTGGTTAGTCACTCATTGAAGGATTTAGTTAAGAACATTTCATATCTCCCCTCTCATTTATCTGATCATTCTGCTGTCTGGCTGGAAGTGGAGGGTACTGTTCCCAGTTTCGCTAGGTCATGGTCCTTTGATCGCTCACTACTTTTGGAGACAGAATGGTTCATGAAAATGAACATAGCATCCGCCTCAAAAGTGTGCGCATGGGACACCTATTAAGCTTTTCTACGGAGCCAAATTACCAGCAGGGCTGGTTATAGGAAAAAAATATATAGAGAGGAGGTTTCCACTATTGAGGCTGGAATAAAAAGGTTGCAATCAGAATTAGATCAATCCAATGGTACCTCCCTTGAAACATCTCAAGAGATACAAAACAAATTGATGAGTTTGAAGGACACCTGAAAACAGTGTTAAATACACGGTTACTTCGTAGGTGGGAGGCTAGTAAAATTGCTCATTTTGAGTATGGCGAAGGAGCAGGCAAGCTTCTCGCCTGGAAAGCAAAGTTCGATCAAGCTAGAAATAATATTCGGTCAATCACGCAAGGCAACCTTACATTTACATCAGATGAAGACATTCGTATGGCTTTCCGGTCTTTTTTTCAAGACATCTATAAAGAGGATAAATGCATTGACCATTCAAGTATTGAGACCTGGCTGAATGAGGTCACATTGCCTTCCTTACCCACAGAACAACAAGGGTATCTTGATCAGCCCATTACACAGGAAGAGGTTAATAAAACTATTGTGAGCTGTAAAAAGATGAAGGTGACAGGTCCCGATGGCCTCCCCTTGGAAATTTATAGAGTCCTGGGTAAGGAAATTGTTCCTATTTTGACTGTTCTTTTTAATCAGATACTACAGGAGGGGGTAGCCCCCCCAGCTTCGTGGGATAATACATCTATAAATCTGATCTTAAAACCTGGCAAAGCTGCATTTAGTTGTGGGTCCTACAGGCCAATATCTATCCTGAATGCAGATTATAAAATCTTCGCCTCTGTTATGGCCACAAGACCAGGCCTCTCCTATTCGATTTGTATATCGAGCCCTTTGTCCAACGGTTGAGGAATGATTTTAACATCAAGCCCTTTAGGTATGGGGAGTGGGAGAGGAAGGTAGCCCTGTATGCAGATGACATTTTGATATTTTCCTCTGATCTGCATACAGCTCTTCCCTTGGTTGTCAAATTAGCCCAGGAATTTGGAGAGGTCTCCGGGTAGGAAATGAATGCCTCCAAAACAGATTAAATGGCTTGGAATATGGGTGAGATTCAGCAAGGGCTGCAGCATAGCTCTAAAATGAGATATCTTGGAATTAGCATCCTTCAGGATGTTTCCAAGATTGTTGAAACCAACTTCTCTGATGTGGCGAGGGAGTGTCGGAAACTTATGCGAGCATGGGCTTTATTACCCCTGTCTATTTTGGGAAGAGTAAATTTAGTAAAAATATCAATCCTGCCTAAAATTACGTTTCTTTTCAATACCATTCCACTTTATTTTGAGAACGCCTTTTTGGTTAAGCTGCAGAGCGACATTAATTAATTTATTCGGGCTTATCATTCGCCTAGGATTGCCTGGAAAAAACTAAGGCGGGGGAGGGAAAAGGGGGGCCTAGCTGCTCCGGACCTCCAGTTGTACGCTTGGGGTTTCCAACTCTCTTATTCTCGCATGCTATGGAAAACGCCAACTAACACCGGGGCTGGTGGCATGTTCTTGGCCATGCTTAGAGGTGCTAGGTTACCAGAGGAGGGTTTTTTGTTCAAATTTGGTGATACCAAAAAAAAAAAAAAATCAAACTAAAGGTTTTACAGGGCTTAGCTAAAACATGGGCAAAGTTGTGATGCTCAGTAGCGCTATGATATTTTTCTAGGATGGCCCCTTTGTGGGACACGCCGGGTGGCCCGGGATGACTTAAAGATAGACTGGTCTTACCCCTGAGAGAAGCTGGGATTGAGGTCTGGGGAGATCTGTTTGTGGAAGGGACTTTAGTTTCATGGGAGTTTCTTAGAGTTAGAGTGGGCATAGGCCTTTCTAGGTTCAAATACTTACAGATGGTCAGTTGAGCCCAGTCACAGAAGTCCACCCAGAGCAAATACCAAATTGGAGGGGGTAACTATTTGGAACATTAGCTGGTTAACAAGGTTCCAGGAAGGAAGGAAGTTTCTTTCTGGTATCAAGCTATATTGGAAGAGGTAGATGGCGAATTTCAACTGGCCAGCAATCTTTGGGGCAGTTCCCTTTTGGATCATGACAGTTAACATCTGTGGATAAACTCCTGTAAGACTCTGTGGGAGGTAGTTAAACCAGCATGGCTTCGAAGGAATCACCTGTTTACTATACACAGGGCCTATTATTCACCTCAGGGACTATCAAGATTCTCAAAGGCCCCCCTGTGTGTTGCATGAGGTGTGGGACAATAGCTGCCTCTGACATTCATATGTTTTTCGAATGCCCTGCTCTCTCCTCCTTTTGGGACTCCATTGGTAAAACATTGACAATATCCTTTGGGTGTTTTGTCACTATCAATTTACCACTGGTTATCTTTGGTCAGGTGGAGGGCGTGACAGGCCCCGCCAAACAACTTCTTTTTTATGCCATCCTGTTGACCAGAAGAGAAAGTTGCAAAAAATGGATGGAACTCTCACCACCCTCCTTTTTGGATTGGCAGTCATCAGTGTTAAAAGTTTCCAGATTAGATCTTATGAGAAGAGGCAACCAAAACCAGCGAGCCTTCTGGAATCTTTTGAAATGGGGGTTGATGCAGAGATAGTGGCGACTTGTTTTTTTTTCTTCTTTTCTTTTAACTATTCCATGATTATGCTGCCCTGCTACTCTGTAGACACTCCCGGCGCCATCAGGAGGCGTCCTTGTGGTAGTGCATTGCTGAGTACGATTAGGCTTGGCAAGCCCGGTAAAGAGGCTCCCCATAATGCTCCATATAGGCCCTCGAGTATCCTTCTGCACAGGTAGGCAAGGGCCCCCCACTTCCAGATGCCTACATATCCAGTATACTGAGGCAGTGTGTGGATGTCTCTAGCGTAGATTGGAGCAAGTTGGGTAGAGAATGAGTAAAAAAATAAAATGAAAAAAATAAGCTCAAGCAATAACACAAGCTCATGAGAAAAACGTGGCAGGACTTCTATACTTTAAAAATAGAGAACGCAAACAATTCTACCTAAGAACTGTTCTCTATTCTTAACTCACTCACCTAGAACGCGTTGCAGCCACAGCGCTATCATCCTTAGACAGCTGCAAAGAGAATGCCTCTTTTTTTGCTTCTAAAATAGCTATGATCTATGACTCCTTTCCGGACAAAGCTCGAAATTGCAGGGACCTTGGCAACCCTCCAGTTGATTTAGCTATTGAGAACGCCTCAATGAATTTAGTGTCCCTCCTTTGGAAGATCTAAAAAAACTTTCTATGGTAGTTAAATCAGGGACTCCTCTAGACCCTGTATCACCTAAAGTCCTAGAGCAAGGGATGGATGTTATTCTCCCTCATCTCCAACAGCTGATCTCAATGTCATTTTAGTCAGGTTTAATCCCGTGAAAATGGAAGCACATGGTGGTGCTTCCCTTACTAAATAAATCCTTCAGCTGATCCCACGCAACTAGAAAATCTGCGACCCATCTCGCTCTTGCCGTTCTTTGCAAAAACAATGGAGAAAATTGTCAACAGCTAACTTACAAGTTTTATTGTCTCCAATGACCTGCTTCACCCAATCAACATAGCTTTAGGGCTTCTTATTCCACTGAGTCAGCTCTTCTACTGGCCACCGTAACTTTGAGATGGTATATGGACGAAAGGCACTGGTCGGTGTAACCATGCACTTTGCAAAATGCTTTATTATTATTCACATATTGTATGCTGATTAAGAGGGCAATTTAATATCAGAACATTTTCCTGTGTGGTAAAATGTTTTGGTGAAACGTTTTAAGACACAGTATGTGGTATTCCTGAAAATGACCTGTAATTCCGATCTGCGAGCAGGTCTTTCACTAGTTACATCGGGATTACTGGGCCACTTGTAAAGAGGGACTTAATGAAGTTGACAAAGGAGCCTAAGAAACATTTTGGAATATGTAAAAAGGTACTCCAGTACACTCCGTCAGTACTATTTTACATACTCTTACATGTTTTTGTGACTTAGCCACAAATTTAAAAAATATGAATACAATATGAATGTTCATGGAATATTCAAATTCAATAAGTACAAATGAAAAAAGACTGTGCCCTCTTTGCTCTTTTACTAATAGGGAGTTGGCTGCTTCAGGTTGAGTCACAAAGGAATGCAGGACGAAGTAAAAGAGCATTACTATGGTACTGCTTCCAGTACTCATTCATGCTTTTGTGAATGGGCCCCTGAGTATTTAAAAACAGCAGGTGATGAATCTCATTAAGAAGTAGGTTTTGTGGGTGAAGAAACTTTCAAAATGTAATTTCATAAGAGAAACCATGCTAAATAAATATACTTGCAAGGAAACTCTTCTAAACAATTGTATTATGGAGGGGGAACAGTCGCATGCAAGTATCATTTAAGAGAAGTATAACGTCGTTCAATCACACATTAACTATATTATTCCGGACAGTCATCATCACATTTATCCTTCTGCTGCTTTTTTGGCTGTCCTGCAGAATTCTCCTCTGTGTTAGTTTCTGTTTAATCAATCAAAAATACACCACTGGGCCAAAGTAGTCTTTAGCACTGCTCAGGAACCAACCAACCAACCAACCAACATGTACACTGAAATGTTACAAGGGCACCCTCTGAGAAAGAACACAAGCTCTCAGAAGAATGACTCATGATTGTGGAAGAGGTGTGGCGCAGCGGCCAGAGTGGCTGACTCATGCACAATAGAGGCTTAAGGTTGGATCACCAGTGGCAGCTCAGCTCAGCATCATGTGACTCTGGGCAATAGCTCACGTAATCTTCCCACCCTGGGGATTATCAATCCCCAAAGAACTAGCAAAGGAAAAAAATCCAGAGGTATCCTCGGCATTCTCCAACTAAAACACTAAAAGAGGCTTGTTAAACAGCAGGACCTCATAATGAGTCTGGCAAAGCGGTCGCAGCCAACTAAACAATGATCCATGCTAAAATGTTTACTGCCCACAATAATGAAAGCCCCCTCAAGTGTGGGTTTAATCTGCAACCTCCGACCCTCCTGAGGTCACACTATGTAGCAGTATCAGTTGTAACTAAACACGCCTGAATTCAAAAGAAGAAAAGGAAGACCCACTACTGGTGCCTCAGTTTCAATGTAGAGCTCATACATGGGTGCGTGCGCTTTCTCCAACTAAAATGTGGGGCTCGGGTCCCAGTGACCCACAGATGTTTGCGTCTGTGATTACACATGGCAGAGGAAAGTTCTATTGTTATATAGAAAAACATGATTTAATATGTTAGCTAAGTAACCTCAAAGGTGTATCTTTTACAACCTACAGGAGTTGGTGCTTATTAGATACAATAGGCAACAATTACATTTTAGGAAAAGTATGAACGCACAGTGAACTGTATAAAAATGATGTTTGTCAACTGTGTAGGAAAATTACATTTTGCATGTGTCTAGTGTCAATAAAGCTCACATTGTCACACCTTGGCCGGCGAAGATGACAAAGTGGTCATTAAAGATATTTTACACTTAATTTTAAAAATATAATTCACTGCTGAAAGTAGATTTGTGTTAATCTTAGTGGAAACATAATTTAAAAAATGTGCACTTTCTGCTGCTCAAGAATAAACTGGTTTAAAACTGGTTAGATTTAAAGAACTACTCCAGAGATTAAATATACATCCCTGGCTGGCTCTTAGTGACCCTCTATCTGGAAGACAATGGCTTGACCTCTGGCAACACGACGGTAGGTGTGATGTTAACAGTGGACACTTAGCAGTTGATTAGCCTTCTAGGAGGGAGACATAAACTGTAGATAACACAGCTTTAATAGATCGTCCTTTGAGGTGGAGCTCCCAAATGGGGCCTACAGGAAACAACTGCAATCATTCATTCCAAGGGTCACCTTCGTCATTCTGTCTATGCCCACAGTAACAGGACACACCTGGTATTACACTGTCAGATAGGAGGGCATCTCATTTCCATAGCATAGTATTTAAAAGAAGGGGCAAAGCGTTGGCAGCTGGAAGCAGACTAGAACTGCAGTAAGTAGAGAGGAAGTACTAAAATATGAGGTGAGACTTCTGCAAGACAGTAGCCGGGATTGGGAGCAGGGAAATCTCCAATCACTTCCTCCACCTCATCAGAGCATTCCTGGACCTGGGTAGAAACGTCCTGAACAAAGAACAATCTGCTTGGCTACCCGAAAAAAACGCAGTGATTTGTGAGACGTCATGGTGAAGGCACTCTACCTGGCTACAGTCTCCAGTCTTGTCGCAGTGGCAAATTTCAGAACCAAAATATGACTAAGTCCGAAGGTAAAACTTTGGATTGAGGCAAGGTAGCTCATCTAGCCCACTGCTGAAGGAACCTCAAAGGCTGTTAAAACCCGCGTTGTCCTGGTTGGAGCTTTTGGTGGCAAAACTGAACACTGGCAGGGTGATGGACTGCACAACAAGGAGTCACACATTTCGACAAGAAGGCTACCTAAGTTCTCAACACCAGTGTGTCTGGAAAAAGGGTGGTGTAGGACTGCTGCAACAGATAGAGCCTGGAGTTTACTAATGTGACAAGCTGAAGTGATTGCTTTGAGGAAGATAGGCTTTAAGGTCAGAATACGCAAAGAGCAGCTGTGCATCAGCCCGAAGGAGTGCACATAAGGGATGAAAGACCAAATTAAGGACCCATTCTGTAATCATGAACGATTTGGGGGGGAAAATGTATGTCAAACTTTTGATAAATCACACCACAACATATGATTGAAATGGCTAGTCCAGCGAATGCAAAAGGGCGGACAAATAACCATGGTTCTCACTGGAAGGCCTTGCTGGTCCAAAGACAAAATGAACAATAAAACATCAGACATTTGGACTTGTAAAAGGTCAGTCTTGTGGACTCCATATCAGGCCACAAATTTGCTCAAGCGCACGGCGTAATTGGACTTCGTAGTTGGATGCCTCCACAACGTCAGTTGGTAGATCGAGTGCAGTCTACTGGTGCAAGTCAGTCTCAATGCATGGAGATGTAGCTTATACAGGTTCAGGTGCAGAAACCTATTCTGCTACTCCAACAGGAGAACCTCTTGTAGTGGTAGTCTGACTGCAGGGGTAGATGCTCTTGCCCAGGCGTTCGGATATCACACTCTCCTGGCCCTATCCAGAGCCATTACAATGGTAATTCCTGATCTTTTCAGAACTTGGGGTGTCAGAGGTGAGAAAACATTCAGGAGTCCTGAGTTTACCCCTACTGGAATGCATCTCCTAGTAAAGGTTTTGCAGGAACACCAATCTACAAAAAATTTGACTGTGGTGAAAGGATCTAACCAGGGTTCCCCAACTGTGCCATCTTGGGATGCAGATGCCATCCAGGATCAACCAGGCGCTGCCAGATACGTCATCTCCCCTGCAATTCAGAAATCCTGCCAGGTTGTTAATGAGGATGTAGATGCCCTGATATTCCAGCTAAAACCTAAGGGTCAGAGTCTCTTGACGCTGGACCTAGGAAACCCTCAGCCCTGCTTGTTGCAGTACCACATGGTAGTAGTGTTCAACCTGTTCAAGTCTCCCACGATGGACAGCAAGAACGCCTTCCAAAACAGATGGATGGTCCACAACTCCAACAGATTGACATGGGATCAGGTTTCCACCAGAGTCCTCTGATCTTCGCCCAGATCACTTTCACAACTCAGCAGTGGTGCATCTGTCACCACCATCACCTCTGGGCAGGAAAGGGATAGGGATCTGTTGCCGGTCCAATTACAGTCAAGCAGGTCACCACAGCAGATTGAGTGCAGTGTCCTCTAAAACCTAGATGGCATCCGAGAATTTTTGTAGGAGCTGGGCTGGCTGAGACTACAGATTATGCTGCAGAGCCCAAGTATGCCACCAGTATATCCAGGCCTGAGGCTGAAACATCAGGCTCATAGCCTGAATTCACTGCGATGGCGGGAAGGCTCTGAACTGTATCACATCCAAGACAGTTCCTATAAAAGAAAGTCTCTGTGAGGGAGTTAGGTTTGACTTGAGATCATTCATTAAAAAGCCCTGTAATGTCAGAGGCTCGCTGTTGTCTGGAGGTGGTCTTTGACTGACTGTGGAAAGCCTGCATTTAACTGCCAGTCATCAAGGTATGTGAAAACTGGAACCCTCAACATCCAAAGATGGGTGGAATCTTCCATCATCCCTTTTATGAACACTGAAGAGGCACTGCTGAGGCTGCAGGGGGGGGCACAGTAATCTAAAAGAGCTCTTGGCCCACCCTACACTACTGGTACATGACAATTGGCCACCATCCAGTCACCCAGATCCAGAGCGGACCAAACCTGGGCCAGTGCAAGCATTTTGAATTTGTCCATCCTCAGGAAGGTATTCAGAGGGGAAACATCTAAAATAGGATGAAGGTCTCCAACCTTATTTGGCACAAGGAAATAGCAGTAGTAACCACCCTTTCCCATTTCAGAGTCTGGGACACTCTTGATGGCTTGGCTAGCCATGCTGAACAATTAGGAAGACCCTTCTGTAATCGTCCACTGTCCTGGAAGAAAGTGCTGTATGCTGCCTCCACTAGGGTAGTTATACACCACTAATGGTAAACAAAATCGGTTTGAAAGCTATTGCTGCAGGAGAAGGGGACTGGGAATACTAATGCTGGGGTGACCTGCGTGATGCACATCCCCAGCTGAAAAGGACTATGGTGATCACAATGGGGACTTGGGAGACTGGGGTTGTCTGTAGACCAATCCCCTTAAGTAGCCTTGGAATATCCTGAACTGGTAAGAAACTGTTTGGCAAGGGCTGAAAGACCCATAAAGCATGCCGTGGCCCCACTCTCACTAAAGCACAGAATCTGCTGTTTCACTGAATTCGCATAAGCACTAAAAAAGGCATATCCATAAGGGAGGCCTGTACATCTCTGACCAGGACAATCAGAAGCATCGAGGTCAGTACAAATCATGTATTTGGACACATCTTGGTTGCCTTGAAGGGTCTGAGCCAAGGAGGTCCCAAACTCTTCCTGGGTTGCCAGCAGGATATTGTTGCCATCTTCCAGAGGGTGAGCCTATACTGATCCAATAAGCAAATAGCAATAACCTACTTCAATGTGACTCTAGCTGATGAAAACGTTTGTTTTCCTAAGACTTCAGTCAACTTCGTTTCCCTGTCCAGAGGGTTGTTGGAAATGAATTGGGCTTCACCTTGCAGGTGGAAACCTAGACCACCAGTCTGTATGGAGTAAAATGTTGTGTAAGGAAAACAGGGTTAACAGGAGCCGGTCTATAACGTCTGGTCACCTGCCTATTCACTGGTGTGCAAGAAAAGTGTTTAGATCAAATGGCAATTAAGGTGTTAGTGAGGGCTTCATTGAAACAAGGACTCAGATCAATCTGGTCCAAGTTGCAAAACCTCTGTGAGGACATTTGTCTTGACTTCAACGGATGGCAGTCGTGGGCCCAGGAATTCAGTCACTCATCAAATTATCACAGCAAAGAAGACACTGTACTCCATTGGGGGGCCCAAATGTGAATTCACCCTGTGTCGTTATTTAACACTACGGCAGGATTATAAGAAACTGATTATTGAAACTAAATCCACTTATTTTTCTTCAAAAATCTTAGCAGCTGAGAACAAACCACGAGAAATTTTCACGATAGTCAAGGAGTTAGCCTTCTCAGATAGGAGTACATCTAAACCCCTTCCTACTCAGATCCTCTGCGACTCATTAAATTCTTACTTCATTGATAAAGTGCATAACATTAAAAATAACATCCCCCTTCCATCTGCTTCTTACGTTGACCCTTGCCCACCAGCCCTGCCGCTTAGCCTTACATCAATTCCTCCTATCACGGAAACCGTGTTCCTGGAAACTTTGCTGAGAGTTAAGTCGGGCTCACCAGATGACATCTGCCCGGCTCGTATTTTGCAGCAAATTTTCTCGGTCTGCGTACAGCCCCCGCTCACTTTCCTAAATAGCTCCCTTTCTCAGGGTATTGACACGCCGGCCCTTAAAGTGGCAACTGTTGTGCCCATCCTGAAAAAACCAGGGGCCGACCCTGCTGTTTCTTCTAATTACCGGCCAATCTCCTTGCTCCCATTTCTGGGCAAGGTACTTGAGCGGCATGTTGCCTCGGTGCTTAGCACCCATGTTGAGGCCACGGGCGGCTTGGCGTCCTGCCAGGCGGGTTTTCGCCCCAAACACTCGACTGAGTCTGTGGTGGTGTCGGTCCTGAACACCCTCAGGGAGGGTCGGGACCAAAATAAACATCAAGCCCTGGTGCTCCTCGATCTCTCCGCCGCTTTCGATACGGTGGATCATTCCATCTTGCTTTCACGTATCGGAGCGGCGGGAATCGGGGGGTCAGCACTAGTGTGGCTCTCGTCCTTCCTGCGGGACCGTACACAGGCCGTCCGGCTGGGAGAGTTCAGGGCAGGCCCTTTGAAGATCACTTGTGGTGTTCCCCAAGGTTCCTCTCTTTCCCCATTATTGTTTAATCTTTACATCTACCCTTTAATTTTTGCTTTACAACAGCTGGAGGTTGCGGTGTATAATTATGCGGATGACCTCCAGCTGGTCTTTGATCTGTCTTCCTCCTCTCATGCTATTTCCAATTTTCAGTCTATTATGATTTTTATCAGGGACTGGATGAGCCACAACCATCTGAAGCTCAATCCGGATAAAACCGAGTTGGTGCTTACTGGTGGCTCCTCCAGCCCCTGGAATTCTTCCTTTTGGCCCCTCACTCTTGGTACCCCCCCTATTCCTTCTTCTACAGTAAAAACATTGGGTATAAAAATTAATCACCAGCTCACCCTTCACTCACAGGTTGCTGCTGTTGTTTCCTCTTGCTTTCTTATGCTCCGAACTATCCGTATGGTTTCTCGTTTCTTTTCCCCGTTGGCACTCAAACTCATTATGTCTGCCCTGGTTATCTCCCGCCTAGACTATGCCAATGCCCTTTACAACGGCATTCCGGCATACAGCCTCCACAGACTCCAGCTGGTGCAGAACCAAGCTGCCCGGCTGGTATATGGCCTTCCCCGGTTCCATCATTCTACACCTCTCTTGAAGGAACTATACTGGCTGCCTGTCCGGCAACGCTCACTTTTTAAGATGGGGTGCATGGTTTTTCAGGCGAGACAGGGAAAGGCCCCGGCCTTTATTTCATCCCTTCTAATCAACTATGTTCCCGCCAGACAACTTCGTTCGTCAGATCAGTCCTTACTTCAAGTCCCTCGCTTCACCAGAAAAAAATGGGGAGGTTCGAATTTCTCCTTCCTGGCACCGGTATTTTGGAACTCTTTGCCGGACCACCTCCGAAGCTCTAAACAATATTCAGCCTTCCGCAAGGGCCTGAAAACCTTTTTGTTTGCTCAGGCCTTCCCTCTCTAAATGTTCCATTTTTAGGTTATTGCAAGCCGTCAAAAGCGCCAAGAAACCGCAATGGTGTACGTTGCGCTATATAAGCTGTTTAAATTCAAATTCAAATCAGGGGAAGTGTCAAGCCCACTGGCTTCCTATGTAAAGACCGTCATGAACAAAATTGGTGGGGAGGACAAACCATCCTCATCCTCACCATTGTTATCTCAAAGTGGTGGCAATCTCAGAGTCTGAAAAAAAAAAGACAATGAAGACTCTGAGGGCGCATTTGTTGTTATAGAAGTGTATGATCAGGTTCAGGTAGTGTGGGACTCATGCTGTAGCAGATTCATAGTGCAACCTCAGTCAGGGTTTGACTTTGGTGTTAGTATTGAATTCGCCACCAGTGTTGTGGCGTCAATAAAAGAGGGACCAATTTGGGTCTCGGAGTCAGTGTGGAAGTTTGCATTTGGGTCAATGATGAACCAGAGATGTGTACAAGGGGGTTCAGGTGGGGCCGAGGATGGATATGCCAGCAGTAAACTGACTGAGGGTCCCTTAGATCCTTGGGGCCCAAAAGCATGTCAGAGGGAGCTAAAAGAGTGCCAGAGATATGTGGATGACCTTGACTTGGTGCGTGGGTCACCGATGGCTCAAAGAACTCGGGCCAAAGTTGGATCAACTGCAGAACTGGACCTGCAATTGAAGAATAGGGATGAGATCACTTGGCACCTTTACGCCCTCAAGACTGATCTTTAGATAGAGAGTGGTGGGAAGGAAAACGACTTAGAGAAGATTTCTTATAGGAGTGACCTCAGGAGCAGGTCAAGGCGTTTAAACTGGAGCAAGAGATGGACTTATACGAGGTCTAGGATTTCTATGTCTGCTCAGTGATGTACAGCTTTCCGGTTCCGGGTCACCTTTGAGTGCATTAGGCTGCACTTATCGCACAACTTGGAGTCATGGCCTGAGACTAAACACAAGACACCCAACTCATGCAGGTCCATGATTGAAAGCTATGGTGTGCAGTTAGCCTTTAGTTTTAGAAGAGGACAGAGTTTTCTTGCTAAATGGATTTTTTCTGAAGTTTATGAAAGTGGGAGCACGTTAAATGGTGCGGAAAGAGAGGAACTGACTTTGGCGAGCTGGGGTGATGCTTATATTTGGCTCTGTTCTTCCACGGTGGAACAAATCCAACTCAGAGGTGCACGGCGCCACCTAGCGACAGCAGAAGCACTGAATATGAAAAGTTTCCTGATCCATTCATGCAGGTGCAGAATATTTGAAAGGTGAGGAATCTGTAGTTAGAAACTTTTTTCAGAAACACAGATGTACCTTCACCTAGAGAATGGTTCAGAGGAACAAAGATAGCATTACTAATTGCCTTAGTCGCATGCACTTTGGGATTAAGGAATATTTAACCCTCATTAACACTACTAAAATGAAAAGTTTATCAACGGGTGGCATGATGACCCTAAATGTTAGTCTTTTCTCCACATTGAGAAAGAAAATTCAAAACATTTGGCCAGAATTTTCTTCCATAGAACAATTCAATAAAGTGGTAAAAAATACCATCTTCTAGTGTTCTTTACTGAGGAAATTCCTATTCTCCTGCAAGACAACAAATTAAGAAAACTAACCAAACATCTACGCATGGCTTGCTTGGCTTATTGAAACACAATGTACACTGAACAACCAAAAATATCATACAAAGAATTTCACTGGTTCACAATCAGGTGGCCAGACTGCACCTACAGATGAAAATACACCATTACATAAAAGCTAGCTCTGAAAAGGGTTCAAATTCAGAATCCTATATACTGTGGTTAGAGCACAGTGGGTCTGTAAGAATTGGTACCTCCTTATTACCCAACCAGAGTTCTCAGAAACAATCTACCACATGACCATAGCAATACATTTAATAGAGACAAATTCTAGGAGTCCAAGCATTTAACAACTGAATTGCTATCAATTTTACACTCAAATCATAGCTATAACATCCCCAGTTTAAGACCTATTTCAAAACAGAAGCTTTTAAAGATACCTTTGTTTAATCTGCAATCAACAATAACTCAGTGTTTAGTTGGTTGGTCTGGATTTGGTTTTATGTTTAATATAATTGTGTTATTAAAAAGCCCTCCGTGTAGGACCACGGTCTAATTTCCCTCCCCATATTCCTAGTAAGCATGCATGCCATATGGGTCACCTCATGTTTCATTTTCCAAAACAGCAAAAACTGAACTCTCCCTTCCATTGTGCAGGTACCGCACCTTTTCTGATACATGGTGTCCCTTCCACCGATAGCTACGGGCATGATTAATACCCTTCAGCAACCAATGGGGGTAGCCAGTGTAAGTCTTGAAGCCTAAAATGTTAGTGGAAAACAGGGGAAACAAAAAATATCTTGATGGATTGGAAGTGCTAGGAAGCAGGAGGCTGAGTAGAAAACCAATCAAGAGGGAATGAAGATTGCTCCCTGCAAGGTAACATGTTCAAGATAAAGGTATGAGCGTAGTCTATTTGGAGTAATGGAATGTGATGAAACCAAAGGCAGACCAGGTTTGGTGGGGGTAATGAGTATGATAGACTGAAATCTTCTCCAATGCATATTTTGAAATTGTGGCTAACAATACAATTCATAAATCACTGTTTAAGTTGTTGATATAATCTAAACAGGAAAGCACATGGTTGTGGCAGAAATGTCTAGATACTGGTGTATACAGTAAATATACTAACAGAACTGTTGAAAATTAACTTGATAATAATTGATAAGGAGAGGCTGGATGTTTGTCGTGCCTGTTGCAGAATCAATAGTCATGGCAGGTGAAGAATGAATAGGTATCCCTGTGACAGGCTGTGATGGGGAGTAATAGTAACTTGCTGTTATTTAACATTATTCTCACATGGTATATTCACATTATTGCCAAGAAAATGCCTTTTGTCTCTATCACCATGCAAGTTGGATTGTTAGGTCATTTTGATTGGTGAATGTGGGCAATATCATTTGTTTGATCCAACACGGTCCAACTTGGAAAACACGGTGTACGCAGATAGGTAGCCTGTGAGGACTACAAGTCCCAGACAGCATTGTGCAGCAGCTATTGTGGCCTTTCTAGCTACTGTGGCCTTATTCATGCTTTAAGAAGGATCACACCGTAGGTGTCCATGCTAAATATCCTGAGTTGCTCACTACAGCTGACTAGCGCTAGGAGTGACCCATCAAACAACAGATTCTGCACTCAACCACACTTGCCCCAGACCCGAGTTGCACTACAGAACTGAACAACATTCTATGCACATACAATGAGAATTGGCTGTTTAGGTAGGCTTAGGAAGAAACACAATTCATGATGCAAAATTCTATTTGATTTGATGTGTTTTTCTTTTCCTTTTAGTCATCACCATGATTAACACTTCCCTCCTCTGCATCAGTGACACGAATAGTTTAGGATTAACATTCAGCTGTTCTTTGTTGAACTATTGTTTTGGATTACGAACAAAAGGTAATCCTCCTTTATTACTGTTTCAGCACTCCTTTGCAGAAGACAATTCCTTACTGCCCCTTTCCCAGTTTAGCCACTCTGATAGTCTATGGGGTTGGTGGTATTGAAAGGTGGGCTTCAGGGAACGGGCTGCACTTGTTGAGTTGTGGACCTGAGACAGTTATGATTTAGTCCATTGTGCATTTAGAGCAATGCAAAGCAATGGAAAGCCATGAAAATTCAGAGTCTTATTTACGGTTTGGTGGTGCAGTGCATCCTCAAAAAAGTGGGGGATGTCTCTTCAACAATACAGGACTATTGGGCTTTTGTTATGGAGGTACAGCATACATGCCCTGTCAAGAAAAAGAGAAAAGAGTATGCAGTTCCTTGGGGTGAAGTGTAGGAGAGAGAGATAGAGAGGTGAAGAACAGAGGAGACAAAAGAGGAAGGGGATTTCCCTTGTCGGAACTAGGGTCCTCACACACCCAGCAAGCTAGATGTCATGCTTTATCATATGGACCTGCTCCTCGTCGGGTGGGTGCTGCAATTCCCGACGGGCACCCGAAAAGGGGTTCTTTAGCGGAGATCTTTTGTTCCTGGCCGTATGGTGGGGTGCAAGTGAGGGGCCTAGTGGTGTAGATGTGAGTAAGTAGAAATTATTTGAAACAAGTTGGTTAGTCCAAAATATGACTTTATTCAGGCTGGCTATCCACCTGACTGAAAACAAACAACGTGTGGTACCCTGCTGACATCAGGGTTCAGCTCAGCTATGCTCATCTCGGTAGGTCAACATGTTTCATGCCTAGCAGTCCTAGTGATCCTCTGCAAATTTTCAGGACCTAGTGTGAAGGAAAAACTGTCTACACAAATGTGGAGGGTGCGGATGCTACCTACCTCGTCAAGTACTATGGGGACAGTCTCTCCATGTATGTCGAGTAACCTAAGAGAAATAAAAAGGTGACCACAACAGTATCAAAGCAGAGCACTGAGTCTTCTCTCCAGTATTTCAAGAAACCATCCTCTCTCTCAGTGATGGTTCATGCAGAGTATTGTGGCTATCGCAGGGGGGGGGTATTGCTTGATAACCACCGTGTAGGTTAAATAACCTTGCTAGATTGTGAGGTTAAAAACAGTAGTAATCAAACTACAACTAAAATTAAAATTAAAAATAGAAGAATAGCGGACCTCGTGCAGCCAATGTATGATGAACAATATATACTAGGGTAGGTGAAATAACCACAGGCACGCTGATCGCCTCAGGTGGAGGTAGCACTCACCTAACTCAGTAATACCACATGCTCCATTATGTGTTCGGAGCAGGACCGGGACAACTAGATTGGGTGTCCTGCGGGTGACAGAGTTACACATAAAACAGAGAAAGCCGTGAACAACAGCACGTGGTAATGCAAGGGCAGCTGCCTCATCGCTGGAATACCAAGTATGAAAAGAGAGGCCCCTGGGGAGGAAAAGACCTGTAATCCAGGGCTTCTGCCAGCACCACAAGGGCCAAAACTGCAATGCTCATTAGTGCACTTGAGTCTCGTTCTAGAGTGTGTGTCGACTCCCAGGGGTAGTACGGCCAAAGGCTATCTCAGTTCTACCCCATGGGCAACCAACCTTTTTTAGGCAGAGGCTGGGGCAGAGGAAGAGGGCAAAAAAGAGGGGCACAGAAAGGAGTACAGTGGCAGGACCAAGAACAATACCCAATGGAAACCAGGAACAGAGGGAAAAGGACCCTTTGGTCAATTATCACACAGATCATTGACAATGTTGGAACAGACAGTACTTGAGAAAGAAGTGGGATATGTCCCCAACCACGAGTGGATAGGTCCAGGGATAATTGCGAGATCCATGCATTTCTTAGCAAAATTTGCTCGAAAGCATTTTTCCAGGATAAAAAAGATATGGCAACCGATGACTCTGGCCTACGCAATCCCTCAACATTTACTCCTGCCAGCGATATGGTCCCACCAGAAGTTTCACGTTTGAGAAAGCCGTTTTCCGGGATCTGGACGCCATCCCTGTAGGGCAGGCATTCCACAATATGTCAAATGCAGAACTCGGGGCTGCCAGGTCATTAGGCGATGACACCAGCATTACTATAAAGCAGGCGGACAAGGTTGGTGCCATCATGATACAGACAACCACTGATTATGACACTGAGTGTATGCGCCAACTCGAGATCACCAGGTACTACACTCCCATCTCGACTGACCCTACACCTAGATTAACCGCACAGATTACATCCATAGTGTTTGAAGCAGAGAGTAACGGGTGGATAAATAGAAAGGAGGCTGATTTTCTCATCACCAAAGACCCCAGGATACCCTACTTCTATACAATACCCAAAATACATAAGGGAATGCCACCAGTACCTGGACGACCTATAGTCTCTGGACTAGGGTCACTCCTGGAACCCCTATCTAGGTTCGTTGATCACTTCTTGCAACCTATAGTGAAAAAAAAACCCGTCCTATATATGTGACTCCACTGACATTCTCCATATAATAGAGGAGAATAATGATCTCAGTGACATCGATCTCCTGGTGACGTTGGAGGTGGAAGCACTATACACTAATATGCCACAACGTGCCACTCTAACGGCAATTGAAACAGCACTCATGAGAGAGGAATGGACGTCTCCTAACCCCATCTCCTTTATTATGGAGTGCGCTACTCTAGCACTAACGAAGAACTATTTTGAGTATGAGAAACAGTTGTTCCACCAATACAAAGGTACTTCGATGGGGAGTACTTTTGCCCCAAGCGTGGCCTGTATCTACATGGCCACCTTCGAGGAGAACATCATTAGGCACCCAAACAACCCTTACTTGAATAACCTAACATTATGGAGGTGGTTGATTGATGACATTCTGATTTTTTGGAAGGGGGACCACCCCACGTGTCTGGCATTCTGTGCATGGATTAACACACAAAACCAGTACCTGAGATTTACCCAAACTATCTCCAACACAGATGTACTGTTCCTGGGTTTGAGGGTCACACTCAATGACACAGGTCTAAGCATGACACACTACAAAAAACCGACTGACAGGAACAGTTTACTTCTTTACAGCAGTCACCATCCTAGGACTCTGAAATACAATCTACCCTTTCTACAGTTTCTCCATATAAGGAGAAATTGTAGCTCTATTGCGGACTACAAGGCAGAAGCACAACAGTTAGACTCCAACCTGAGACAAAGGGGTTATCCTGGCCGTCAGATAAGAAACTCTCTCAAAAGAACTATGAATAACCCTTGTGAGGCGCTATTACAACCCAACCACAGGGAACTCACGGACACCTTGACTTGTGTAACCTCCTTTACATCTAATTCGACACACATCAAAGGCATCATTAAAAGACACTGGGGGATCGTGAGGACTGGTGACCTGAATATCCCTACAGCAAGGTTTGCCTTTAAGCGGACACAGAACCTCAAAGACATTCTCATACACACTAGACCCAAGAGTGTGAGTAATAATGTGCAGAGAACACTGTGGGATCTCCCTCCAGTTACAGGTCATTACCCGTGTGGCAGCTGTTCAGTCTGTCACCAAACGGGAGGTACCAAGGAGGTCACTTTCTCTAATACATTTACCTGGAGAATACAGAGACACACGAACTGGAACACAACACACTGCATCTATCTAGTGACCTGCCCTTGTGACAAGAGATACGTATGGATGATCAGTGAAAACACGAATAACAGAACACAAAAGTAACATTAGATGTCAGAGGGTTACAACAAAGATGTACACTCACTACAAGGACCAGGGACACACCCCAGATTCATTACGATGGCTGATACCGGAAACCCATCCCAGGATAATGCAAAGGGCATTATTCAGAATAGAACAGAGATGGGTACACCGCCTCAGTTCGGATCGGGACGGCCTGCATGATGAAATTCCGTGGTGCTCTCTATCAAACAGCTGAGCCCCACTGTCCATACCTGCACAGTGCAGTTCATCACCTGCTAGCAACACGCAGTGACCTTTGTAACTATGGCAGTCTTCTGCGGCCCAGCTACCGTACCCATTTTGTACATTCTGCAAGCTTCTTGGTTTGACACTACTCCTACACCTGAGCATGACTAAGACGATACAGGGCTGTGCTGAGGATGCGTGCTTGCTTTTGCCACATTGATATTGCAGCACTGGTGACTTAATGTAAGAAACTCCAATGGGAGTGGGGTACTACTTGGATGTGGTGGCGAGTTACTTGATTTTCCCGGCGCTGCATAACTAGATCTCTCATGTGCCGGTTTCCAATGAACATCCTGTACTGGTGTACACACACTGATATTCCCCACAACCTTCCGCCCTACTCCCAATACTTAGTTTGGTGTCAATAATATCCCCTTTCGGCAGTACTAACACGAGCAGCCTGTTTGGCTCTGCAGCTATATTCGGGATAAGTTAGGACTTTGTGCCATTACATAATGGCCTCTTGGCCCGACGAGCAGCGCTCACTCTTAGCTTAGATACGCAACTTTACCATGGGACCTCTGCACGTTCAGATTACCCGGAAGCCAGCTCAGCCCCGCCCACGCTGGCGAGTACTTCAGTGCGATTTCACAATGGCGCGGGACTCCCCGGTTCGAGCGGCAGGTGTTCCAGCACATTCTTGTTTACATACTAATCGTGAATAAACAAATATGGGAATTCCCCATGGTCTCTGCACCTTGTAGGATCTAAGGGATGAGCCTGTGGGAGGGTTAACCATACTGTACGCCTGACACTGCTGCTGCTGCTGCTACCATCGGACCGGACGGGGGCTGGACTTACTGCCCCAGTGTGCACCGCAACATCCCAGTCACATTCAAGCGCCAGGAGGCGCTTGTTTAAATTTGCCAGCTGCCTCCCGCAGCGCGGGACGCCAGCGGGCATCGCCCGGGCGAAGCCCAGGCCAAGGGCAGGCCCGTCCTTGCCCATCAGCGCCCGGAAGAGGCTGGGCTGGGCCACCCCTCTGTTACCTGCCCCCCGATTCGAGGCCATCTTGGCGGTATTCCTCCTGTCACAGAGGTACTGCGCATCCTTTGCTTATACCTTCCTGTTTGCTCCTGTGAGATGGACTAAGTAGGATTTTGTTTGTCGAAACCAAACCTTTCCACTACGGTCTGCTATATAGATAATTCCAGTGTATGTGTTAATCTATCACACTTTGCCTAATCCCAAGTGAAAGATTCTGCCTCAGCTCTGGTGTTTGTTTTCAAAATTGTATATCTGTTCTTTTAACATATTGCTTTCCCCCTTTGATCTATGGGCAAAAGAAGGACCATGGACGGTAGTGGGGGTGGAGGTGAAGAGGGTAATAGCGGTAGACCCTGAAAGGGGAAAAAAGCTCGAAAGTCATCCAAACAAGTTGGAAATCCATGTGTTATGGACAGAATTGATACACTCATTGAGGAGTGTGAAGATATACTAGCAGCAGAAACTAACGCGAGAGTAGGTACGAATAAAGCCACACTCAGCATGACGCCAACCATTAGCGAACACTCTAGCCAACATGTTTCCATCCCGAATATATGTTCCTCAAATCACACAAAGAAGGGCCCACTTTGAAAAAAGATGAGTTGCAACAGGAACGGGGGCAGATGAGCGATTCTTCTTCTTGCATTTCTCACGTAGCCCCGTAATTTTAGATGCAGATACTATTCTCCCTAGCTCTTCCGTTGTGACGGTAGACAGCAACTTCCAACACATTGATGCCATAATTGTATGTACAAATAGGTACGCGGTGCTATCTAACAACTCAGAGGAAATGATACCCCGGGAACCCGAGACACCCCTAGTAAACTTAGCAAGACTGGTAAAGACTCCCACCGTAGACAACCAGGAAGCAACTGCTCTGGTGCAGCTGTTAAAGTCCGAAATAGGGGTCATGAAGGTGGCAATTGAGGATTTGTCCCTAACGGTTAGACAGTTAATAAAAAGGAACTCCTGTTGCCCAAATTGCACCAATAACCAATTTAACAATCCTCTACTACCAATACAAATATCCGCCGCAGAGGGAGAAATTGTCAGGCCCCAAAACGGTGGAGTAAAACCAGGTGAAGGGTTGTACTCTGTGGTGGCGAAGCCCAAAAAACCATTACCACCACTACCCAAACCATCAACCACTTCTAGGCAGGTGCACAACAACATCAGTACCTCAGCCGATTATTCTGTAAACCCAGGCACCACTAGTGAGCTTAATAATCATCCTTTTGGTGGTAGAGGGACTCACCCCCTGGAATCTAATCTACAGCAGGGTAACGCCCATACAAGATGGGGGGACAGAATGTTGATCATGATCACAGTACACATAAAATCTACATGACAAATGTTCCTAAACTAGATATTGGCAGAAGTAGGGAACATGCGGACTCTCTAACAAACAAAGCCATACATTGGATTAGGCATGTCAGGGGCTGTCGCTCTGTGATTAGTGAGGACATCATCAGGGTGCGCAGACTTTCCTTCCCTAATCAATTGAAAGATTGTTTTGTGCTGACCTTTGCTAGGAAAGGTCTAGTCGCCAACCTCCTTGCCCTAGAGTTCCGTACGTGCCCCCCGGACTCCTCAAGTATACAGTTTAGACAGGCCCCCTTGGATACTCAGCTGGACCCTACGGGCGAGTTGCTAACAATGTCGGAGGCATGTCCTTCACTAGAGAGCATTGACTTACTAGGAGCCCTGCCTTTAACAAGTCCAGGTGACATGGGAGATTTCCCAACTACAAGAGATGGCCCACAACCTATATATCCCATAGGCATTGACAGCGAAGTGCAAGCCGGGCCTTTAGGAAGGAACAACTTATCCCCATGCTTACAGGAGAGCCATAGGGAACCCAGTTGTATCTACGCTGTGGACCCAGCGGGCCCACCGCTGTCTTGTATTAGTGATAAACAGGGCACACTTTTGTCATGGAACATAGCAGGGTTGGGCTTAAAACTATCTTCCCCGGAGTGGCACGCCTTTATCGAAGTCTATGACGTCTGCCTTTTTCAAGAAACCTGGCTCATGGCCCCCCATTTTTGTGTAGGATATTTAAATTACCATATCCCAGCCGTGAGAGGGAATAAAGGCCCTCCATCAGGGGGTTTGACAATTTGGGTGCAACAGGATCTAGTCATCACACCTAAGGAGCTTCGGACTATGAACAATGACATCCAGGCTTTACGCCTGAAATTAGATCTTAGAGAGCATGTAGATATTTATAATGTATACGTGAGAGGTACAGGAGGGAGGAAGTCTGATGTAATAGAGGTGCTTGATGAGCTCCTCGATAAACACTCTGCAGATTCCAATGTTATTACTGCTGGTGTTTTCAATGCCACTTTTGAGCCCCTTGACAGCGGGGAAAGTAATCTCTTAGCGGAAGAAGATGAGCAGTGGGCCATACCAAAGCTAGACCTCACACCTATTAAAAAATGGTCATATGTGGCCATACAGAATAACTCTATTTGTCTAGGAAAGGGCTTTCACGCCGCAAATGGTAGGACATCATCGGATAGATTAGGGGCCAATACCTTTAATAATGGAACAGTGGCCAGTCGTATTGACTATATTCTGATTAGCTTGAACCTGTGACACACCCTTGGTGACATGGAAGTCAGGGATCAGCTGGAAAGCGACCAAAACCCCATGTGTGCAAGCCTGGACTTGTGGCGACAGCGGATTCCCACACAGAACAGGTGTGATCTCTATCCTTGCGATGTAGTTCCCACCAATGATATGATGCGCTTAAAGTGGGCATGCTTAGTAGAAAAGCCTGACACATTAACCAGCATTGCAAAGGAATTGGATAAGGCTGTGATAGAGCTTGAATCCACCATAGACACAAATGAAGTGCCAGAGCTTACCACCGAGATCCACAATTACCTTTTCACCCAACTACGTAGATACTTTATGAAGCGCTGCAACCCAAACAAATCTATAAAGAAGAAAGCTAATTCCTGGGTCAATAAAGAATGTAGAAATGCTAGAGTATTACTTGGGGAGGCAATAAAGAAGGGGGAGCCCGCTATAGTCCGAGCAGCAAGGAAGGCCTATAAGAGCACCCAGAAAAAAGCTAAAACATTATGGGACGAGGCAAGATGGGAGAATCTAAGGGAGGCATGCTCTTGGAAGGATAGCAACACGTTCTGGAGTATAGTTAAGTGCGATAGAGGAGGCGAGCCGGAACACCCCCACAATCATGTCGCGCAGGAAGACTGGGTAAAATTCTTTAAACCACAGTATGCCCGCCCTGATAGTGAACCAAATCTGAAAGATCCCACCTATGTACTGTATGAAGAAGTTGCTTTTAACTGAACCGATGTTAGTGTAGCATTGGGTTCAGTTGTAGGAGGAAGGGTTCCTGGTCCTAATGGTGTCCCTGCAGACATGTTTTTATATGATAAATCAAGATGGAGTAGGTACATTCTGTTGCTGGCTAACTTGGTTGCAAAAGGTGCCCCCATACCAGATTCGTGGAAAGGGGCAAAAATAATTCCCATATATATGAAGGGGGACAAGACACAACCCGGCAACTAGACGCCCTACAAAAAATAATGGGCAGGCTAATTCTCAACAAGATCCAGGCGTGGATTGATGAGAGGTGCATTTTATCCCCCATGCAGGCAAGCTTTCGAGCATGCACCAGTACCATTGACCAGGTATTCCGCTTTACCTTGCTGTACTGGAAATCAGTGGTCCTGGCCAATGGTAGCTTGTACGCCACCTTTGTTGATTTAAAATCAGCATTTGATCTTGTTCCAAGCCACAAACTATGGGTAATATTGCATGAGATGGGGATCCCTCCTAAGTTACTCACATTACTTGTGAGATTGCATGAAGAAAACTATGCTAAAATTTGCTGGGGTTCCCAGGGCATGGTTACCGGCCCATTCCCAGTAGAGAGAGGGGTACGCCAGGGTTGTGTGCTTGCGCCAACCTTATTCTCCCTATTCATTAATGGTACTGTTGACTATATGGAAGCCGAGCCCACTGATGCTCCGGTATTAGCTGGCAGTAAGTCCCGATTTTAATGTTCGCGGACGACACGTTGATTATCTTAAAGACCCCGAGTGGTTTGCAGAAGGCCCTGAACATCTTTGAGGAGTTCTGCAACACTCGCGGTCTGGAAGTCAACGTGTCGAAAACGAAATTCATGTCTTTTAATCCTCACAGAACTTTTAAAAGTAAAATTGTAATGAATAATCGTCCATTGGAGCAAGTAAAAGCATTTATATATTTGGGGGTCATTACCCAACACTCAAGCATCGACAACTGTCTGGAGTATTATATAGGAAGTTCAATACCTCACTGACTAAACCAATAAGCCCTGTGCTCCGGGTTTACAATATGAAGGTGGTTAACTCCGCCCTCTATGGAGCAGAGATCTGGGGGTACGAAAACCTTGTTAATCTTACAAACACAGAAAATAGGTTCATGCGTAGCATCACATTGCTCTCACAAAGTACACCAGTGTGTACGCTACTACATGACCTAGGAAGAAGGCCCCTGGCTGAGGTGGCCAAACTGCTCCCCTTACTATACTGGCGTAGGATTTGGACCACACCAGAAATAAACCATTATGCTGTGGGCTTTCTGGACATAATCAGGGTAGATACATTTCAAAATATGAGTTAGTTGAGAGGAATTAGAGATGCCCTAGTAAGTATAGGTATGAGAACACTATGGGAAGAACCAGACAGAGCTAGCTTCCCTTCAAAAAAGATCCTGAAAGAAAAATACTGGGAGATGATTACACAAAAAATTCTCAGCAACAGCGTGTCTTCTACATTAACAGGAAACTTTTTAGAAGCTAAATTGTCACCGAATTTCGAAGTCTTTTGGGACATAATAGCAAATTCACACAATAGGAAATTGTATTTCCAGTTTAGAGTTGGTTCACTGCCCATCAAAGCTTTTACAGCTAGATGGTCCAAATCCCATGATAATGTGTGTTCTCTATGCCAGACTAGAGAGGAGTCGGCAGCACACTTGTTATTTGCTTGTCCAGCTTATGCAGCTCCTCGTCGAGTATGGCTTGTCCCAATTTGCAAACTACTTGGAACTAGAAGGAGTGAAGAAGCAGCAAGAATTCTACGCACAAACACTTCTATTCCAATCATTACAGCTGTAGCAAAATTCTTAAGTTGGGCTTGGACGATAAGGTCACACTCCTTTCCCACCTAACAATTGCTATTTTTTGCACCTGTATACGAAGTTACATAAGTAAACTTTGATTAAAAGTATTAGCCCTATAATGCTGGCTCCTTATGCTAGGACACATTTTTTAATTTCCCTTTACCTGAGCTTTCTAACGGTGCTTGTTTTTTAATGGTTGTTCTTTATGTAAGCTATTAATGCAATTTTATCACTGTTTTATGGCTTTTAACCCCTTCAGTGCTGATGACAAAGCCAGCTCGTCATGGGCGTTACCTGCGCTACGCGGATGACGAGCTGGCTTTGTCATAAACAAGCCATTTTTTTTTTCAGCGCACAGCGGGAAAACGCGGTAGCGCGGTAGGGGTTAAGATAATGTCATGAAGATAAATTTGTATTTTAAGGAAGTCTCTCAATCATGCTTAATTATTCTGTTTACTGATATCGAAATATCCTTCTAGTAATATGTTCGGTATTTCGCTTTTATGACAAATTGTCGAATAAAGCTTTTTTGACTGACTGTATGATTCACCGCTAGACTGTCCGCTTCAGTCTAGGTTACTAGCTGGGGACATAATTGCGGGCAGTTGGCCCTAAGACACTAGCCTATGGTCGTTCTACCCCTGGGAGTCGACACACATGCTAGTACTAGTCTCAAGTGCACTAACGAGCATTGCAGTTTTGGCCCTTGTGGTGCTGGCAGAAGCCCTGGATTATATGTGTTTCCCTCCCCCGGGGCCTCTCTTTTCATACATGGTATTCCAGCGATGAGGCAGCTGCCCTTGCATTACCACGTGCTGTTGTTCACGGCTTTCTCTGTTTTATGTGTAACTCTGTCACCCACAGGACACCCGATCTAGGTGTCCCAGTCCCACTCAGAACACGGACTGGAGCAGGTGGTAATACTGAGTTAGGTGAGTGCTACCTCCACCTGAGGCGCTCAGCATGCTTGTGGTTTTTTCACCTACCCTAGTATATATTGTTCACCGTACATTGGCTGCACGAGGTCCACTAGTCTTTTGTTTTTAATTTTAATTTTATTTTTAGTTTGATTAATACTGTTTTTAATCTCACAATCTAGCAAGGTTATTTAACCTACACGGTGACTATCAAGCAATACCCCCCTGCGATAGCCACAATACTCTGCATGAACCATCACTGAGAGAGAGGATGGTTACTTGAAATACTGGAGTGGGGACTCAGTACTCTGCATTGATACCGTGTGGTCACCTTTTTATTTCTCTTAGGTTACCCGACATACATGGAGAGACTGTTCCCATAACTTGAAGTGGTAGGTAGCATCCGCACTCTCCACATTTGGGTAGATAGTTTTTCCTTCACACTAGGTTCTGAAGAATTGCCGAGGATCACTAGGACCGCTAGGCATGAAACATGTTGACCTACAGAGATGAGCATAGCTGAGCTGAACCCTGATGGAAGCTGGCTGCCACACTTTCTTTGTTTTTCGCAGGTGGATAGCCTCCTGAATAAAGTCAAATTTTGGACTATCCAACTTGTTTTAAATCACTTCTACTTACTTACATCCACACCACTAGGTCCCGCACACGCACCGCACCATACGGCCAGGAACAAAAGATCTCCGCTAAAGAGCCCCTTTATGGGTGCCCGTTGGGTATTACAGCGCCGACCCGATGAGGAGCAGGTCCATATGATGAAGCATGACATCTAGCTTGCTGGGTGTGTGAGGACCCTAGTTCCAACAAGAGGAATCCGCTTCCTCTTTTGTCTCCTCTGATCTCAACCTCTCTCTCTCTCTCCTACTCTTCACCCCGAGGAAGTGCATATACTTTTCTCTTATTGGATGTCCCTTCAACCATATTTCCAATGCCATTGACATCAGTCCACTCGTAAAACGGAGGAGGAGACATCTGACACTTTTGGTGGATGTCCTGAATCTACCCAACTCTAACTAAGAACCAAAGTCCCAAGATTGGCCTTTTCCAGTGTGACCATTTAGTAGTGGAGATGGGTATGATGTCATCGGAGTACAAATTGCTCAACTGATGAACAACTGCTGGTTGTACCCTTCACTCCCAATATTAATGATTCGATTCATGATGAGTGTGCCGCAGGTTTTCTACTCTTAGAGCCAAGACAACATCTCCTTCTCTTCACTTAATTGGTATGCTCCACTGAGTCACATTGAGGAGTTGATAAACATTCAGCGCAGTCACAGCACAGAGGAGGATTTTATGACATCCATAGTGAGACATCATCACATCTGCCTGCTCATCATGTGAAAGTGCCAGTAATGTACTTTCTCACTCGTTCTGTGCATTTTCATCAACTAAATATTTCCTATGTATTTTACTTATTTATGATTGTAAAGCTTGGCTTGTTAGCATTGGTCCCCAGATGAGCGCAAATGATTGCTCTGCTAGACCATATCACAAAAATCCATGATATCACAGATATGCCTTTAGTTGTTTTTTTTGGTGGTCAAACAGCATTTAACAATATACAAACATTCTACAGATCGCATTCGATAGAACACTGTGCAAAAACTCCACACAGCACAGACAAGGCATACCGTTTGGTATTACCATGCGCAAAACATCACCAACGGCTCAGGAACAACACACACATAGCATCCAACACAAACCATTTGTCAAAATGCCTAACATATAACCAACACAAGACAGAGATACCATACAGTATTGTATCACAGTGCTAAAAAAAGCCTACACCCACTTCATGCTCCATATATCAAGCAACAGAACCTGTTAAACAGAAGTCATAACAGAACACCAATATAGTCCAGTAAAGCCACTAGATGGATATACTGTCTCCCCAAAACCACCTCAAAACAGTACAGTTTGACCAGACATCCTTGGTGTAGTATTCCCCCAAACCTTTTGCCTTCACCATTCCTGTTTTGTTGAATATGTTTTTGTTGGCTTTAGGATTCTGCTTGTGCTCTCACATTCAAACATGGTAAAATTGGCCTACAGCTAATTGGTACATTTAATTTGCTTGTGAGACCTTGGTAAATGGTACTAAATGTGCCCACAACCTATACGTTAAATGCTATTAGTGGACATGCAGCTCTCATTGTGGGGGTAGGACAGGGAGTGGCCCCTCACAAAGGCTTGCATCAAGGATGAATATTGGACCTCCAAAGCCACTCTTAGAACACTCCTGGACCTGTGGGCCTGCTGCCAGAGGAATGCTCTCCTGTTTGAAGGACTGCCTTGTAGTAAGAGAAAGAAGACTGGACCTGCCAGTCTTCAACCCAGGCTAACCAGAGTGACTCCAAAGATTAGTTAACTGACCTGCTTTGAGAGCTGCAGGTATACAACAAGCTTCAGAGGTCTCCCTATAACTGCCCAGTTGACCTGCTGCAACTGGACTTGCATCTGGACCTGCTTGAGTCCTTCTGGTATCTGCTGGAGTGACTCCCTGATGTCCTGGAGATGCCCCCCATGTCATGGATCCTTGGCTGGCTTCAGAATGTACTCCTCCTGATATTAAGGTGAAAATCCTGAAGTTTGGGCTCCTCATTCAACCTGTACTCCTTTGTGCCAATATTCTGCTGCCTGCAACAACTGCTAGCACTCCGGTGCGACCAGCTCTTTGCATTGACAGCGAGTGCCAGCAACATCTGGCAATGCAAGGACCGCACTTCACACTGCAGCAATGACAGACTGTGATGACCACCAAAGCAAATCTCCAGCAACGGCCATCCACGATGCTTAAACAGCTCTTCCTGCTACAATGACGACTGTCTGTGAGGCCCAACATCTCTTTGTGCTACAGCCACAACCGTCTGCAGTGTTCAGCTCTCTCCTCTCAGCCTCCTTCATTGCGAATGGAATGACCAGATGACCGCATATGGCGCTTTGTGCTTTTAAGTGCTATTTTCACAAAATATTTGAAACTGCATATCTCCACTTATACAGATTGGAGTTTTATCATTCTGGTATCACTGTATTTATTACAAGGTACTCTTTTTTCTAAAGCTTTTGGGTGTGTTTCTTATGTTGTGTTTTCACTTTAGTACTGTTGGTGCGCTGGAGAAATACTTTGCACATTGCCTCTATATTAAGCCTGACTGCTTTTGTGCCAAATTACCAGAGTTTTAAGTGCAGGTTAATTTTTGTGGTTCACCCTAACAAGGACTGTAGTTGGCACGTGACTGGGGCATCCTTTCCAACTCATCAACCAATAACTACATTTCTTACAAGTATTCTTGCAGAACATCATACAAGGCGATGTACAAGCAAAATAACCCAGTTAGTGCCTGCACCTTACTGTAAGACCTTTGGCCACACCCATCAATGCCTATAACCCAATGTCCTACCACTGACTAAAACACACTCACGATAAACAACAAAACCACATATACATATCGGATTTTACAGCTCACAAACTAATCCAAAGTCTTGTTCTGCAAGGACACATTCATGGTAAAACGGGTGCTATATTAGTATGAATAATAAAATATAAAAGTGCTGACAATCAACAAACATTACATATCTGCTCCTCTTTAGGCTAAAGTAATGCCTTGCAAAGGGGTGTCCTGAGCTTTCTTTTGTAGAAATTGCACTCTGGTTATCAATTGGCCCAAGTGTGAGCTAGGAATGAAAACTTGGGAGTTTGCGGAAGAGAGAGGGTTGCCACTAGCCATAATAGCGATAGATGCGGCCAAAGCCTTTGATCAGGTAAACTGGTCATATCTTTGGGCCACCATGGCCGGTTTTGGGTTCCCTTCCGTTTTTATAGAGGGAATTAAATCACTTTACCAGAGTCCACGAGCAAAAGTCCTGGTTAACGGAGGCCTGTCTGATTGGTTTAAAATCTCCTGTGGTACCAGGCAGGGTTGTCCCCTGTCCCCCCTTTTGTTTGACTTTTATATTGAGCCTTTTGTTTGCGCAATTAGAGCTGATCAGGTAATTCGACCCTTTAAAATAGCAGACCTAGAGCTTAAAACAGCTTTGTATGTGGATGATCTCCTCTTATATACTTCCAATCATGTGGAGGCAATCCCCAGGCTATTTCAACTTGCCGAGGAATTTGGAAGGTTCTCTGGGTATCAAATCAATAAGGACAAAACAGAAATAATGGGGTGGAATAATTGTACGGTCATTCAGGGGGCCAAACACAAAATGAGGTATTTGGGAATCTATCTGACTCAAAAATTTAATGATATCCCTAAATTCAGTTGGCAGATAGATGTTAAAGAGATTACTAAAACGCAAACAAGATGGGGTAATCTGCCACGGAATCTATATGGACGAGTTAATCTTGTCAAAATGACTATACTTCCCAAATTAACCTTCCTTTTTAATACCATCCCATTACCCTTTGCCCCGAAAGATATTATGAGCCTGCAAGGGAAGATTGGATCCTTTATATGGGCCTCAAAATCTCCCAGGATAGCCTGGAAGAGATTAAGGAGGGGGTTGAAGATAGGTTGTGTGGCCCTACCAGATTTATTTTGATATTGTCATGCCTTTCACTTTAAAAAATGTAGGTTATTGGCCAATATATTGGACTCTTCTTCACAGGGCCGCCTCTTTCAGGCGTTGTTGCACGACCAACCACAGGGCCAGGAGTTCTTCCTTTTTAAATTTGGCGACCAGAAATTCTATAAATAAGTCCGACTTAAGATTCTGCAGACAGCACTTAGGAACTGGTTATATGTCCGGAGAGCCTTGGGGATTCCATATTATAACACTCATGCCCCAATTTGGGACTCCCCGGGCACTCCGGAATGTCTTCAGGATCAATTGTCCCAGCCATTAAAAGCAGCAGGTCTGAGCAGATGGGAAGATCTCTGTGGTAATTCAGGCCTTATAGACTGGGATTCTCTAGCGTCCCTGACCAACGGGTCTTTAACAAGATTTAAATTCTACCAACTTTCCGCCTGGTGGTCAAGGCAGGCACTGGAGTTTGAAGATGAAACCGGGATCCTTGATTCTGTCTGCAGGGGGGGGAGTTTGGAAACGAGAGGTCTCGTTTTGGTACAGGTCGCTAATGGGGGTAAAAGGAACGCTAAATTTAGAGCTGGCGAGCCTTTGGGGTAATGTGTTATCAGATAGTCCTGAGGAAACCCAAAAGATTTGGACAGACTCATTTTCCATGTCCCAGAGCCTAATAAAACCTGTTAATCTTAGAAGAAATCATTTGTTTACTGCTTATAAGGTATATTGGACCTCGGCTAAACTATCTAAGGTTACGCTAGACAACTACCATTGCCCTAGATGCAAACTTCCGGCAGCCGATGACCGACACATGTTTTTAGAATGCCCAGAGATTTCTGAATACTGGAAGACTGTTATTGGCTTTCTGGAAGAGGTCTTATCAGTCCCCATTACATGCTCTCCTAGATTAGTTCTTTTTGGTTTGTCACTTTGCTATAACATTAATAGCTTTGCCTCACAATTTATATTCTATGTGATGGTTATAGCAAGGAGAGAAATTTGTAGAGAATGGAAGTCGGAGGCCCCTCCCAGTTTCACTGACTGTTAAAAAAACATTATGTCAGTCAGTAAGTTAGACATGGCTTGTCAAGCGGAGAGCGCAGATAGGGTGTGGTCGGCACTGGTGGCCTGGTCAAAGATCTAATGGTGGTCCAATGATTATGCCAGAGGTGTGTGGGTCCTGTCCTCCCTGGTTTCTGAGGCATTCCATCAGAGGGAATGGGAGTTGGACAAGGAAACAGCCTACCTCTGGGAGATTCCTGTTTGTCGCACACTGAGTACAGGGCGGTAACTAAGATCGACAGTGTGAAAGGCACGTGGAGTTCCCATTTAGAGTATTCATCATCTGGTGGCATGTATGAGTACAAAATAAAATTTAAAAAAAATAAATTGAAAAAAATAGAAAACTTGGGAGTTCAATGATTGATAGGGTTGCACTTGGTGCAATGTGAACCTGTGGAGGGGATGCACCTATTCGCCTTATTACGTCTACAAAAGATGAGAGAATCTCATTTTAAAGCACTGAAATCGTAACATGTTGTTTCAGACAAAGATAAAAACATGAAACCTTATTGCTTGTCTTTTAGAAAAGAGACTTGTGGGTATATATTTTTTATCAATCGGTGATTGCGTCAATCCAATCTTTGGCTCGAACATTAAACATGAACTTGTGATGTGTGCTTCATTATACGCTGCCTCATTGTGAAATGACAGGGGAGTGACAAAACATTTATTTATCTCGTAACCTTTCCCATTTGATGATGAGTTAAAGGGCAATTGTATTGTACTGGGAAGAAGACAAACTGCCAATTGATCACAGAGTGCAATTATTTCTTTTATAAAATTAACCTTTTCACAGCCTCCTTCTTGAAGTAGCACCTGCAAGCCGACTCAACCAAAGATCTCAGAATCTGTTTCGCAAACAAAACAAAAATTTGATCATGCAGGTTTACGCTGATATTCAGAGTGATAATAATATGTCTTTTAAACTCACAGACAATTCCAGGCGTACTCCTTTGAATCGAAGATTGCTGCAGTTTTCCAGGTGTATTCACATGAGTGGAACAAAACATGTAAATGTGGGAGATGTGCATTTATTTATGCCTGAATGAATTTAACTGAATAATGAGTAAATATAATGCAAGCGAATATATGCACCTTAAGATCCTTTTTTTTGTTTTTCCTATCTTTTTTTCTGTAGAGAAAGCCTTTGAAGCACACCCCCACCAATTGTGGTGGTGTTCTCTGTCGTTTCCCTTCCACAATATGGATCTTGTTGTGGTTGGCACCAGGTACGCTTATGGACCTACTACTAGTGCTGGCAAAGGACATCGCACACACTCTGGTTACTGTGTCGGCCCGAACTGGTCACGTGCGACCAGGGCCCCTTTATTTATCCCCTCTGGCCGATCCCAGCAACGAAGGGTGATTGTGATACATTTTATGGGAGGGGTCTGGTTGCTCTTTATATCACGACACGACCATCTTTTAATTACAACCAACTAAATAGACAAAAGTACTCAACATCATTAACATATAAAGACCCATTAGCTTCTGGCTGGGTGTCGAGATTCGGGCGCAGATGATATTGCTGACTTCTCGGTACCGCACCAGGCTCCTTATCACCGCCAACACCTCCAGTGGATGCATCTCTGGCTATGGTAGATGGAGACTCTTGTGACTGGTTGCTGGATGCCCCGCTCCCCAGTGTCTCGCTGGTCACAGGCAGGCTTGAAGGCGGCGTCCCAACATCAGACGCATCAAGCAGGCACTCCTCGTCCTTCCGTCTACTCCCTTCAGTTTTTCGGGTGCTTGCAAAGGTGTTGCAGGCTGCACTTCCTTGAACCATGACATGTTCCTCACCACTGTGTGTTGGCAGCGTTTGGCTGTTATCATGGTTCCGTAGTCCTTACCGCAGGTTCATATGGGGTGTGGAACTTCCAGCCCAGGTGGCGATCCTTTAACACTACTCTAGACCCTACATGTGGTGTCTGGGTTCTCGCACGTCGATCTTGTGATGCCTTTTCATTAGTCGCCTGCCTCTTTTGCTGTGCCTTGGCCACATCCTTGCTTGGTGGCTCCCACTCAGGATCTTCTGGGATGACGTCCCTTGGTGGCTGCTGGAACAGTAAGGTTGCCCGGGGTACATCCCTTGATGGAATGAGGGTTTTGCCTGTACGCTTGGAGGAATTGGTGAAGGCGTACTTTGGCGTCTTGATGTTGGTCGACCCTATCCTGAGAGCTTGATTTAGTGTCCTCTTGAACCTCTCCACCTCTCCGTTAGCTTGTGGCCATTGGAGAGTGATCCTCCGGTGGCTGACAGCTTTCTGTGCCAGTTAGACCAGAAATAATTGCCCGTTGTCTGACTTCACTTCCTCTGGTAAGCCAAACATCACAAATGTCTAATTCAGGGCAGGCTGCACATGGGCAAAAGCAGTGGAAGATACCAGTTTAGCTTCGGGGAACTTTGAGAACGAATGTATGATCACCAAGTTGTTCCGCCCGTCTGGAAATCTCCAGAAGTCTAGGCTGACCTTTGTCCACGGAGTGAGGCACTGGGCTTCTGCTATCACTGGCACTGGAGCAAGATCTTTGCCGGTGATGGCGCAGGAGCTCTTCCTCCATTAGCTCTTTCATCCTTGGAAACCAGACTTTCGTTCTGAGCCTTGCTTTCGGCTTGGCTGCCCCTTAGTGTTCTTGGTGTGTGAGCATGACCATCTATCCCCAGAGGCTCTTGGGGATGATTATCCTCTGCCCCCGTAGTACCAGGCCAAAGCCATTCATGCTCAGCTTGCGCCGTGATCTCCAGACTTTGCGATGCATGTTCTGTTCATCAGCTACCATCCACTTGAACCCTCGAGGAAACAGTGCCACTGTCCCCATGCCAATTCTTCTTTCACCCTCTGGAGGGTGTTGTCAGCCTCGGTGGTCTCCCTAATGTCTTCTCGGGTGACAGCCACCAGGCAACCGTGTGTCTCGACCATGCTCACAAAACACTCAGTGCGTTCTTCGTCCAGGGTTTGCCCATTCGGGGCACTAGGTGAAGGGTGGCATTACAGAAAATCGGCGTGGTAGTTATCCCCAGGTCTATTGATCAGCTTGATGGAGTATTCTTGAAGCTGTATGGCCCATCTCTCGATCCTCTGGGGGGGGGGGGGGGTAGGTGGGATGATCGGTTGAATAGCGGCAGTGGTTTGTGATCTGTCACCACCCTGAACTGGTGGCCGCACATGTAAAGGTGGAAGTGTTGGTAAGCCCACCTGATGGCCAGAGCCTTGCGCTCTATTTGTGCATAGCGGGTCTCTGTCGGTGACAACGCCCTGCTTGCATAGGTCACGGGGATGCACTCCCCTCGAGCATCTTGCTGCAGGAGGACAGATCCAAGTCCCATCGGGCTGGCGTTGCCAACTAGTTTGGTTCTTCTCCAGGGATGTAAGTAGGTCATGGTGGTTTGGTCCAGCAATGCTTTCTTTATGCTGTGGAACACCATTTCTTCTCTTGGGCCCCAGGACCATGGTATGTTGGTCTTCGTGAGTTAGAGCAGGGGATCCAACAGGGTGGCAAGGCAGTTTATGAACCTCTCACAGTATGACACCATACTGAGGAAACTGCGCACCTCTGTAGGGTTCTGTGGCACTGGGGTGCCGCGACTTGCCTCTGCTTTTCTGGATTCGACTTTAAGGCCATCACGGGAAAAAACGTATCCAAAAAAGTCAATGGAGTTTTTGTAGAATGAGAATTTTTTCGGTGGAGGGTGAGGTCACAGTCGGCCATGCGTTGAAAGGTGGCCCGCAGTCGCACGTGGTGTTCTTCCAGGCTCTGAGAGTATATGAGGATGTCACCACTCAGGTTTATTACACCTACAAGCCTTGAGAGGGTTTCTCTGATGGCGTTCTGAAACACCTCTGCTGCTGAGGAGACACAGAAGCTGAGCCGTGTGCATCGCCGGAGACCCACGTGCGTAGAAAATATCATGATGTAACTACTTTCTGGTGACAACTCCAGCTGATGGTATCCTGAGTTTAGGTCCAGCTTCGAGAACCATTATGCATAATTAAGGTCCACAACAATGTCCTCCATGGTAAGGGTCACATATCTTTCCCTCCGGATGGCTTGGTTGGGGAGTATCATATCCACACAGACCCGAATAACTCTGGGCTGCTTGTTTTTGGGTGCAATGAACAATGGAGACACCCAGGGGGTGGGACCTGAGACCTTCTCAATGACTCCTTGGCCCTCCAGGTCTTGTAGTTCCTTCTCCACCAACGGACGGAGATGAAACTAGACACGTTGGTGTCTGAGCTCTGTGGGCTTGATGGTCTTGTCGATATGCAGCATGACCTGGTGACCTTTGAATTTTACCAAGCCCTTGGAATAGTTGGGGGAAGTCACTCAGTATGTCTCCACATGAGTCTCGTGGACTTGTTTTGTAAAGAACACCAGCTCCAAATCTCTTGCAGTGTGACATCCGAGTAGCCTGACCTTCTGGCCTTGGGTGACATGGAATTTGGTCCTGATGATGTGGTCGTTCTAGTGACCTCAACTTTGATCACGCCCATGAGTAGTAGGGCCTCTGTACCTCCGTATCTGTAGATTTTTGCTGAGCTGGTGCTGAGTGGAGGACGGGGAGTTAGTTTCTCATATTGACTTGAGTCCATTACAATCACTGAGGCCCCAGTGTCGATTAGGGCCTGGACCCTGGATATTGTTGATGTGCACAGTGCACATGGGTGGGGACGTCTCTAGCGAACAGAGCGTCCGGCGAAGGAAATTACGAAGATGTCATCATCATCATCTTCAAAGTGGACAGGAGCTCCTGGCGTGGGCTGTGCTTCTGCGCTGGTGGGATCTTACAGTGTCAATTGACGTAGGGTCAGTGCACATCCTCTCAATGCACCACCTCTGGGCCACCCTCTTCCGTCACGGCAGACACTTGTGTTGTGATTGATTTTGCCGCACTTAGAGCATTTCTGTACCCTTGCCGGGCACTGATCCGATGATTTGTGGTCGAAACCCCAGTATCCACACTTTTCGTGGTGCTTCCCTAGGGGCATTCCTTGGTGGGGCTGTCCACTAGGCGTCATCGTATTGCGGCCACCGTCTCCTCTTTGACTGAGATTGCCTTCAGGGTAGTCAGGGCAGGGGTGTTCCAGATCATGGCATCTTCCATTTTGTCATCCCGGCTGTTGGAGAACTTGGCCGAGCATGCACGAATCAAGATTTCATCTAGATTCCTGGTTGGCAGAGTATTTGGCATTGGAGTGCGATAGACTTGCATCCCTGATTGATCTGTGTGCGGATCTGCTCTCGTTGATCAATGTTCACACGCATGCAAGCTTCCGCAGCCTAGAATAAAACATGTTCACCGACAATGCGTCAGTCTGCTTAGTATAATTTGAAATGCCCGTAGTCGGGATTCATCTGGGGGTCAAAGTGCCTGTTGAGTGCTGCAATTGCCTTGCCGTAATCCTCATCGTCTCCAGTGTCTAGTAGAGTCTGAAACTGTTCATGAAGCTCGTCTACTCCAAAGTGGATCAGCAGCGAGCACTTCCAGGCCCCATCAGTCTCGCTTGTCCTGCAAAAATAGTGGTTGAGGCGTCCTAACCATAGCCTCCACAAGGCGCGGCCGTTGCAAGCTCGGCGACCTGGCTGAATGGTGGAAGTGGGGTGAAGAGGCGTGTGAGTATGGCACAGGCTGCATCTGGACCTGCTAGGGCTGCTGAGGAGGTGGTAGGTCCCCCATTGGTGCTGTGGCGCGGGCTGTGGGCGCCCTTGTGGTGGCAGGCTGTGGTGGCGTGCACTGTGC